>NC_064920.1:430332977-431582977 GCF_023897955.1 Schistocerca gregaria | reverse complement strand
ATAGATAATTGTAGCTTATTGCACACAAGAAGGCAGAAAGACTCTGTGTTGTATAGTTACCAGGTAAAGGGTAATCATTGCAAGCAGTAACGTCAATGAAACTTTTAAATATTTGCTTATGAAGCGCTTTAAAGTAGAATGGCCACATGAAACTAACAGTAGGGGAGGAAGACGCCACACTGAGGTTCATTGGAAGCCTTCTCAGGAAATGTGGTCCACTGCCAAAGGGAGGAGCTTTCAAAACCCTCGTTCGACCTGCACTTGGACATTTCTTGTGTGACATGCGTACGAGATAGGAAGTGCATTATGAACAGAAAAAATTCATAAAATTCCAGTGCAGAGAGATATTATGATTCTGGACCGCAGTGTGAACGACCTCAATGCACTCTTAGAACTTATTCTATAAACATCGGTTCGGTTGCAGAGCTGAAGTGGGAGAGACTGTACACTTCGCACAAACGCACTTGAAATTGGAAGAAAATGGTTCAAGTAATTTGAACTGATGTGCGAGACATATACACTGTAAGAACAGGATGATGTGGAACAGCAACTGTCACTGTAGATCATGGTGCGGCACCTCGATGGCCCAATGACAATCATAGTAACGGCGGGAAAAACGATCAGTGTAGAGAAAATGTGGAAATTTTTGAAGTACGAAGTCGGGATCCTTGACGAAACCAAGAGAAATGATGGAGGGAGTAGTAATGGGAGAAAGCAATGCATAACATATGAGGAAGCCAATAACACTGTATGCTGATTTTAGGGAGCTTAGGAAAACTAGGATAAGAAGAGGCTCTAGTTACTTTTGGTTATCCAGAAATAAGTGTATAAATAAGCAATGGGATTCTTCAGTGTGTTCTAGACGCGGAAGGCAATAATTGATTTCAAATAAGTGTATTTACGCTGAACAGGCGAATCATTATGAGCAATGCCCACCGCTACGTTGGATGCTGTCTGGTGGCGTTTCGGGCACTTGATTTGGTAACGAGTTGTATAAGCAGAGAAGACCCGGCCGGGGGTTAACCCTAGCGAAGACATAGACTTCAAATAGGGAAATCCAGTGAAATAAGCCACTCTGACGAAGGCCACATCACCATTACGTAGAACGAGTATATCGAAAACAGCGAAGTTAGTCGAATGTGCAAGTGCTACTGTCGTGAGCATCTACGGAAACAAGTCGAAGGACACCGAAACTGCCATTAGGCATTAAATGGTTGGACGTTCACGACTCTTCCCGGAACTGCTCGATAAAGTACGATACATGGTGATCTGTGGCATTTTTGCCTAAGAAGCACAACGCAGGTGCACGCACAGTTGTTCCGGAGCACACTGTTCATCGCACGCTGTTGAACACGGAGCTCCGCAGCAGGCGGCCACAAAGTGTTCACATGTTGACCCAATGATATCATCAGTTACGATCACCGTGGGGACAGGACCACCGGGGCTCGATCGTCGATCAATCAGATTTTTTCAACATTAGGCCTTCAACGAGGTGAACGGCGGTTCGAAACGTGCAGCACGCCACGGACGCAGGCTAGTGTGAGCAATATTATGCTATGGGAGGTATTATCCTGCCTTACATAGAACCTATAGTAGTAATCAAGGACACGCTACGGCTGCATAACTTTATGCTTGATGTTTTTCCCGACGGCGATGTCATCTTTTAACAGTATGTTTCTTCGCGTCTCAGAGCCAGAACCATGCTGCAATGGTCTGAGAAGCATTATAGTGAACTCGAGTTGATGTCACAGCGACCAAATTCGTCTGATGAAACTTCAGTGGAACCCACCTGGCTCGCTATCAAATGTCACCATGCGTACACAAATTAGTAGCCCGTTGTGGTACGCGTGTTGTATGACCTTCACGTAGACATCTAATGTGACATATCTTCACAAACCTACCAAATATCTGTCGATTCCTTGATTTATTTCGTTCCATAGGCTGACAATCAGGCTATTACGCAAGTGATCATAATTATTTGGCTCATCAGTGTAGTATGTACGTGACCGAGAATGCCAATGGCCAGTTTTGAAAGTGACAGGTGTCACGATTTGTGGTGCTTTTAACAACGAAACTTACGATTTCCAAAGGCATGTTGTTTTAAAACGTCAGGGGACGACTTGAGTGCTAATTTTATGTTTATTCAGGGACTCACTCTTCAAGCCATATTAGGCCTTGATCACATGCACAATTATAATATGGTGATGCGCTTAGCAGATAAGTTCATTGTGGTGAAAGCCGCAAACTAATAAGTGAGCATATACATCTTTTGTTATGTTGACTGAGACAACAGATCGAATTGATGATTGTAAGAACAGGCAGAAGTAAAGCTCAAGAGACTGACAAGGAAATAAACTGAAAGTTACAGCACACTGAACTTACTGCCGGGAGCAAAGATTTCAGAAAAATGTTGCGATCGCATTCTCGCATTTTCTCAGATGCACTGGGGACATCCGCACATTTCTGTATAAATTCAGAGACAATGTAAATTCTTTGTAAAACCATACCACATCCGAGTGGTGTACAAAGGTAAGTTATAGAAACAGATTAGGGATATGCTGCAAGAAGTTATTACTGAGGAATCAGTCAACTCTGATAACAATTCCTCCTTTCTATTACTAATAAGAACAGTTCCATACTGCTCGGTCTTGATTCACTGCCAAATTAATACCGTGACTGAGACGTAGACCGATGAATCGGAAACCTTACAAGAATTGTTACAATACTCAACGGCATGCACAGTAGATTTACCCACAAGTTAAGGCGGGTTGAACTGCACCCTGCTTGTTGACAGAGCGTGCATTCTTTTATATTTTGAGTGATGCTACCAAATTAGTTGTTTACCATTCAGACAAAAGGTGTCGTTGGCAGCCTTCATTAGGGATGGGATCCTCTGATATCTGAAACACTAACAAATAAAGTGATGTTGTATGTCCAGGGAATTATGGTCAACCTAACGAAGTCAGAGTTCAGATATACGCAGGTAGGAAACCTAGGCCATGTAATTTCTCTGGACAGCATCTGGCCAGATCTGGGCCAACTCTAACCAATAGAAAATTACTCTGTACTAAGAAAAAAGAGATAAGTATATACGTTCCTGGATCTCATCCATTTTCTACAAGTATTTCATAAAGGAAACAGTAATGACACCCAAATTGTATCATTTGACAGGGAAGAAGGCCAAATGGATTTGGACAGGTTGAACAACAAGAATCTGAGCAAATGAGAGAAGCATTGTTGAGAGCTCCATTCTGTTACAACGTGAAGTGAACATGGAGATATTTTTGTCTATGGACGTACCACGAACCGGTTTTGGGAACGACCTGTACCGAGAGGTGCAATATGACGCAGAAGTTGTCAAACAGATGATCGCATTTTGCAGTCACATCCTGAGTAAGACCAAAACGAATTACTTAGATTCTGTGACCACTGTGGAAGTATTTGCCATACTATTTTCATATTAGATGGATTGTACTCCTACCTACTGTGAGGTACTCCCTATTAACGACCTCAGTAATCATTAGACTTGATGAGGGAAACTCACGGACTTCGAACGTGTCAGGAGATTGGGCGTCACTTGTGTCATACGTCTGCAGGCGAGATTTATACACTCCTAAACATCCCTAAGTCCACTGTTTCCGATGTGATGGTAAAGGGAAAGAACATGTACAGCACAAAAGCGTACAGGCCGACCTCGTCTGCTGGCTGACAGAGAACGCCGACAGTTGAAGACGGTCGAAATGTAACATCTATCAGGACCATCACACAGGAATTCCAAACTGCATCAGGATCCACTGCAAGTACTATCATAGGTGGGAAGTGAGAAAAGTTCGATTCTAAGGTTGAACAAATGCTCATAAGCCACAAATTATGCCGGTAAAGGCGAAACGACGCCTCGCTTGGGGTAAGAAGTGTGAACACTGAACAATGGAAAAACCTTGTGTAGCGTGACGAATCACGGTACACAATGTGGCGATCCCATGGGTGGGTGTGAGTATGGTGAATGCCCGTGAACGTCATCTGCCAGCGTGTGTAATGCCAACAGTAGAATTCGGAGGCGATGGTGTTATGGTGTGGTCGTGTGTTTCATGGAGGGTCTTACAGACCTTGTTCTTTTGCGCGGCAATATCACATAACAAGTCTACATTGACGTCTTAAGCAACTGTTTGCTTCCCGCTGTTGAAGAGCAATTCAGGGATGACGATTGCATCTTTCTACAAGAGCCAGCATATTTTCGTAATCCACAGCCTGTGGCGGAGTGGTTACACGACAGTAATCTTCCTGTAATGGGCTGGCCTGAATCCTGTAGACCACCTTTGGGATGTTTCGGAACGCTGAATTCGTGCCAGGCCGACATCGATACCTCTCCTCAGTGCAGCACACCGTGACGAATAGGCCGCCTTTCTCCAAGAAACCTTCCTGCAACTGTTGAGCATAATACTTTGAACATAGCTGCTAAGGTTCAGTGACCGTGTACGAATTATATTAGAACAACTATTCATGACGTCACCTTTCCGGCTTAGATATTTTAAAATGCGACTTGTAAGTACTGCATTTCTTTCAGTCAGCACAAACTTTAATTTTATTACTGTATTATATACCAAATATGTTTCAGAACAGTTAGTTTAATTCTGAAGACGACGCGCGTAGTAGCGTCAACATTACGTCAATTTAGACACAATATTGTAACCGGGGGCTTATTTGTACTAATATGATTGAACAAAAGTAACTCCACATTTAATTCCAGCATTACCGAGGGAGAGCACCACGAAGTTGTATGCCATTTTCAGTCAGATGTCCGGATACTTTTGATCATATAGTGCATATCATCTATTTTATGTTCAACCAAGATTATTTTGAACGGACCAACGGCCTCTCTCCCTTGGCGCCAACCTTTTCCGGGAGTATTTCGAGGAGAGAGCGTTTGAATGAGCTGCGTTTGAACCAGTTTTATTTTGGGGGTATTCGGAAAATAGTTTTACAGTTTGGCCTCATGGAGAAGATAAATTGAAAGGTTTCTCCACCACATCAATTCAACTGATAACAACTGTCGGTTCACTGTGACAATGAATAAAGATGGTTGTCGGCCTTGCTTCGATTTCTTTTTAAACGAAAGAATGATGTCCCTCGGGTTATTCAGTTTATGGTAGGCCCACTAGTACTGATTTGCAATTGAGAGTGCCATGTCGTCATCACAAGTCGCCAATTATGAGCGTGCTTAAAACACTTGTACACAGAGCTCACACTGTCACAGATCTCGATAGTTCGCCTAAAGAGCTTTTCCCCATAAAGACATTGTTCAGGAAAGAATAGGTATTCCAATCTGCAGATTGACAGAACACTGTCAGTTAAAATCTAGAATCATGAAGTGGATGAAGAAAAGGACACGCTCGCAAAATCTTTAGCTATTGTTCTTTTTGTAGGCTACATTTCGTTTGAAATAGGTAGAATCTTCTGTAAATTTCAGGTGACAGTAATATTCCGTCCACCATCTAAGCCTGCATATCTATTAAAATCAGTGAAATACGACTTGTTATTGCGGAAGGGCACAATTTACAGAATGAATTGTCAGTTTGGTATGGTTTACATAGGACAGACCACAAACACTGTAAAAGGACGCTGCACTGAATATCAACATTGCACTCTTTTGCAACGAAGCAAGTCCGATATGTAGTATAAAAGGATATATGATTCTGACCACCATAGTTGCAACGCACACTCAACACTGTTACCCCCACCTTACCACTGCAGGTCCACGGAACACCTGAATGTGCTGCCAGCATTGCGCTTTCCACAAGGTGAGACACGTGACGTTCGCCACTGCGGAAAGACTCCGAGGATATACGGCATAAACTACTCGTAACGAGTAGAGTTTCCGTGCCACTGGAACGAAAGTAGGACGGAAATAATTGAACATTGTTATTTTTGAACTATTCCCGGGTTAAAGACTATTCGAAAAAGTTTCGGGGTTGCACGATAATTCAGCTGACCATCATTCAAGCATCTTCAGGTAAATGTTTTGCAATGGAGATTTCTATCTTACATCGCTAACTTTACACAAAAAACTGGCGCTGAGACGAATGCGCAAAAGCAGCCGATACGTGAGCGAAGTATGTCGACTTTCAAGCCCTCTTCGAGTATGCTCGATCTACGGCGCATCGCACAGGCGAACGCGTCATGGTGCACTCGTTTCTGAATTAGTGTACGCATGCAATATCACCGCGACGAATGCGCCTGCGCTCTATTGTGTTAAACCGACAATGCAGAAATGTTCTTGGATCTGATTCATGTATGTACATCCAAAGCTGCTAAATTACTGAAATTATGGCCCTTTCTAACTATCCTGGGGTTCCCTGGTCTTCTCTTCTGTTCATTCCAGCAGTAACCATAAAGTTCTAATGACATTTGCCTCAAAGAGGTGAATAATCAATTATTACCCTCTTATGTCTGCTGCTTGTTGATTCAGCGGCCCTAATCTATGGACCATACCTGTCGTTTCATGAGGTAGTTTTTTACGGATATTCTTAAAATCTGCAAGATACTTTCGTCGCAGGACTTGTATTGTTTGTGGCAATGATAGCCGCCAAATTTCATGACCTTCCTCGTGATTAACATATTGAGATCGAAAGCGAGAGATGCACACAGTCGTTATCTTATAATTGCGTAGGTTTCTGCGGCCAGAGTCAGTCGGCAAAAAGTTTTCTGAGTGTGGTTCCGCGTTATTCCAGAAACAATAGTTTTATACATTATGACACAGTACCACACCCAGAAAACTTATATGTCGACAGTAGTTATTTTCTTAAGTGCCAATAAATTTATCCAGATCTGAAACGGAAATTGCGCTCCATTGTAGGATAGGATCCTCTTAACTCGTTCAACTACACCAAGAAAATTCCTGTCGAAAGACTTCGTCCTTTTCCGTGAGTAGTACTTCTCAGCGATGTGAGATGAACTTTGAAGAGAGCTTTATGATTAGAAGACTGTGTTGGTGGCTCTGCACATCCGCAGAACCGGAATGGAGAGATCGGAGCGGCGGTATCTCACAACTCCTTTTCTATTATGGAGAACATATGTTAACCATATGGGACTGTATCTGGATTGTCCTTAGTACTTTTCTAATTCACTTATCCATGTTATTAAAGTATGTAGACTCCCTGACATTCCTGGAACATTTTCATGGCTCTAGATGAAAGTGACTCAAGTGAGTGTACCACTCCAGCTTAGAGATATAGTCGTCTGACACTTTATTAACCAACTGCATTCATCCAGATTGGCTCGCCTGAACAATATGTTGAGCATAGTTAGTTACTTGCCTGATATTAAAGGCTTCACCATCTTGCCACTTCAGTTTTACTTTGAAGATGAGACCTTTGCCCCATTCTTCGCCAAAAGTTTGCAAACATGTGCTCCACAAATCTTTCGAAAGTTACTCCCTTAATTTATAGTACGAGGGTCGTTCGGATAGTAAGGAACAATCGGTCGCGAAATGGAAAGCCTAGTGAAAATCAAAACCGTTTTCTTTGCACATTTAGTTACACCTTCCAGATACTTCTCTCTACAGTCGCCGCTCCGACTGACATTTTTCGGAGCATTATACTTAAATTTCCAACAGCATTGTCACAGAAGGCAGCCGCCTATTCCTTAAGATAATTCTCTACGCTGGTCTGTAGCGCCCTAGTTTTGTCTTCGTGTCCAGTGTTTCATGTGAACAGATACGATACTCAGGACGAGCCAATTAGGGGTGTATTGTGCGTGATCGAATACTTCCCATGGAAAAGGCTGCCATGGAGAAGGAAGTGCGAGGTTGTTAGGTGGGCTGTATTCCTACTTGGCGGGAGACAGTGTTGTTCTAGGCACCTTTACTCGCTCACAGTACGCTCACAACTTAAAAGAGCGTCTTGATGCGATCGACGGGCATACTAGGGACACTTCCCTAAACGTCTGTGAAAAGCCTGGTCGTATTTTCACAGTGGTTTCCATTTCGCGACCGATCGCTCCTCACTTTCCTAATAGCCCTCGTATACGAAAATTTGTCTGCGTAAGTTCATCGGTATTTTCACGTGTCAGACCAGTGGGTGCTCATGATAACGAGTTGGCCATGAAATTGTCTTTCCCTGGTATTTGTTCACCATGGAACTGTGATTCCTACAGATATAGGGCTCAGCCCGCGCGCAGGTAATCCACTTGTCAGTTTCACTCACATTACAAGTTTCACAGTTTTATGGTGGCAGTAAACTGTTGGCATTGTGTCCAAACTAATTTCTGGCTTGCATCCAGTCGTCGCTTAATTCATTGGAAGAAATTACGACTGGAGGAAGGTGTTCAACTGTGTTCTTATTTCGACTGGACGCCTTCCAGTCATCTTCAGGTCAGCTGTTGGAGATTAACAAACACTTGATCTGTTCCTCAATATGTAACACGCTACGAATATTTGACGCATGCTTCAAAATTCAGGTCGACAGACGGACCACACTTCGCGGGGACAGTGCAAGAAATTCACCTGAAGGTGGCTCAATGATTGTCAGCCGAATTATCGTGCAATCCCTAAACTTTTTGGAATAGTCTTTAAGCCGGGAGTAGTTCAAAAATCACATTGTTCAATTATTTCCATTTCACTCTCGTTTCATCGGCACGAAAACTCTGGAGGTAGGGTTCCTTTACAATACGAGTAGTTTATACCATGCATCCTCACAGTCTTTCCGCAGTGGCGAGCCTCGCGTATCTCACCTTGCTGAGAGCGCAATGTTGGCAGCCCATTCAGGTGTTCCGTGGACCTGCAAGTGGTAGGGTGGGGGTAACAGGGTTGAGTGTGCGTTGCAGCTATTAGTAGCATTATTGTCCAGTTCTTGAGTAAGGTGACTGTAGTGAGAATGCTTACACTTGAAGACAGAGAGCTTTTAGTGGAAGAGTTTTTCCGTGCACGAAGAAAGATTACAGAGCGTGTGAGGCGGCAGTTTAGACTGCGCTTTCCTGACCGAGATGCCCACAACATGACACTGTGTTTGATTGAAATGGCCAATTCCAGACGACAGTTTCAGTACATGATGAACTACGAACTGGTAGGCTTACAATTTTAACGAAATGAAAACATGAATACATTTCGGTCATCATGTTGCGGACTCCACTAAAACCTTTGAGAAGATCGTATCAGGAGGCTAAAGTCTCTCGTACGATAGCACAAAGGCCGTAGCCAAAGATCTGGAAATGTAGCCGCATAAAACTACTGCTGTGGAACAATTACATTGAATAGACGCTATGGAACGAATAGTGTGTTGTGAATGTTTTAAGCGATCTGTTACCCGACATGGAGTTGGTATTTTAGATCGAACCTTACCCGCTGTTGAGGCACGGTGCCAACTGTCTGGCTACATTAATACCCAGAATTTACGAACTCGGTCATCAGAGTCTTAAGAGAAATGCCATTGCACACAGCGAAACTCGAAGTGTTGGTTGCTACAATGCGAGCGCGAACTGTGGGGCGGAACTTTTTAGGTACTACCGTCGCTTCGGGTGTCTATTGTTCTTAGATAACACAGGCCAACGACGGAAAAACTATTTTGCTGAAAATATGTTATTCTTATGTTTTGTAGGGTGGAAAATCCAAATACGATACTTAAATAAACTGTATCACCCACCGTTTCTTCACTTTTTACTGTTAAATTTAATAAATTAAGCTATTTTTAAGGAATTTAACAGCTTTTATACAGTTAAAATAATTAAAGAAGGAGATGTAATAAATGTATATGATGTTGGTAGCAGTGCTGAAAAACATTTTCTGGCAAAAAAGATCGATCCAGTTTTTGTGGTAACAGATGGTGTTTTGTTTACTCTCAAACTAACCTCACTTTCCCGTTTCCTGTACATGTGCTCAATACAATGTCTTCGTGTTTGTAAAAACTATGCTAACAGTTTTTGTTACATTTATGGCGAATTTGTGATTAAAAAAGCGCAAAGGGACAGTACAGACTTTGTGAGAAAGGTTTATCTATCACACTTTGGATCTAAACCTGGTGATCAAGATAAATTTTGGGCAGCCCATAAGGTATGTTATCTGTGTGTTAAAGATCTGAGAAAATGGCTAAAAAAGGAGAGTAAAGCCTTTAGATCTCCTGTTACTATGATATTGAGGGAGCCAAAGAATAATTCCGATGATTACTACTTTTGCAATGTTGATATTACTGGTTATAGTTCAAAAAGCAAGAAGGTAATAAGCTACCCTAACCTTCCGTCCGCCATCCGACCAGGAAGGCATGGTGTAGATTTACCGGTTCATGAACAACCAGATGATTTAAATTCTATTCCAAAAGAAGTATTTTCTGATGTAGAATGTGATTTAGATGAACCAAATGATGACGAATTCCATTGTAATACAGAAAGTCTAGAGCCCAAACTGTTTATTCAGACCAAGCTTAACGATTTGGTTAGGGATCTGTGCTAAACGAAAGAAAAAGCTGAATTTCTTGGCTCTAGGTTAAAAGAAACTAACTTATTGGCATTTTGAACTAGAATTTATGTGTATAGAAAGAGAGAGCAGCAATTTTTCAAGTTTCTTTCAACGAGAAGGTGATTTAATGTACTACTTAGTCATTCTCGGTCTGTTGAATGAGTTTGGTACTGAATAGAAAAAGGAAGACTGGAGGCTATTTATTGATTCATCCAAAACTAGTTTATAGATTGTTTTATTACACAATGGTAAACATGTATGCATCTATATCTGTTGGACATTCTGTATATTTGAAAGAAAGCTATGAAAACCTGGAAATAGTAGTAAATAAAATTGGCTATTCTGCTCATTGTTGGATGATATGAGGCGATCTAAAAGTAACATGCATGCTCCTTGGTCAGCAAGGTGACTTTACCAAATTTTCATGTTTCTTGTGTAAATATGATAGTAGGTCTAGTGATCAACAATGGTGCAGAAAGAAGTGGCCTGTAAGAGAGTCTTCAAAACCTGTCAAGATGAACATTCTACGCAAAAACCTTGTAGATCAAAAGAAAGAAATTCTTCTACTATCCCTACATAGAAAGTTAGGCCTAATGAAATGTCTAAAGATGGGCCATATTTTAAGTATCTCTGACAAACGTTCACACACCTTTCAGAAGCTAATCTAAAAGAAGACGTCTTTGCCGGACTTGAAATTAGAAAATTGATGTTTGATGTTAACTCTGAATCCACAATGACCTCAAATGAGAAAGAAGCATGAGTCTCATTCAAGCAAATTGTTACAAGGCTATTAGGACATGGAAAAGTCCCAGAATATGTTTCTATTATAGCTACAATGTTAAAGAAATTTAAAATTTTAGGGTGTTTAATGAACCTGAAAGTTCACTTTTTGGACAAAATGATTCAAATGGCTCTAAGCACTATGGGACTTAACATCTGTCATCAACCCCTTAACCTTATAACTACTTAAACCTAACTAACCTAAGCACAGCACACACATCCTTTCTCAAGGCAGGATTCGAACTTGCGACCGTAGCAGTAGTGTGGTTCCGGACTGAAGCGCCTAGAACCTCTCGGCCACAACGGCGATTTACTTTTTGAACAGTCACTTTGATTACTTCCTGGACCATATGGGAGATTTTAGTGAGGAGCAAGGAGAGCGTTTTCACCAGGACATTAAAGTGATGGGAAAACGCTACCACTGCCTCTGGAAGATCAACATGATAGGGGGGGGGGGGGGCGGGGGTCTAGTATCGGTCACTTCACCGAAGTTCAGCAAGCGACTCATCGTAGAAAAAGCTAAACAAGAAGCTGCAAAGAAAAAAGAGAAAGGAAATACAAACCAATTCCAGCTGACAAGTGAAACCTCTGTTAACACACATCATTGTTTTAAGTAGCTTACTGTAAATACAAACAATGCTTATATCGTAACAAAGTGCTTTATTAATTTCCTCGTTTACCGTATAGAATGGGAATTTTATACTATGTAATAAATGCGTATTGCTCGAAAACTGTAGGTGATACAAAAAAAACTAAGGCTCGATTTCGATTCAGCTCAGAAAAATCTATAAACATCAGCTAACCAAAGAGAAAAAAAATTTCGTAAAAACTTTTCCCTTGGCCTGTGTAATTTATCTATTCACTGCTCTGCTGAATGAAAATGAGTTCAGTCATTCACTTTTCGAACTACACAACATTACCGCTCATTCGACACACCAGCCCTACGGCATTTAAATGAAATCTTTGGACACAGAGAACTTACCAAATGTTTTCAGCACTCTCGCTGAAGTATGGCTGTCCGCACGACTATTTCCTTTGGGGTGAAACATTTGTGTGGTACAGAATAACCCAAAGACAATAGATGAGATCAATACAGTGATAACTGGTTATCTCTATCCGATTACACGTGAAACATTGGTAAATGTATTCACAAATAAAAGTAAACCTGTTGAGCTATGCCTTCAAGAAAGAGAAAAAAATCTCCAACAACTAGTGTGATATTAGAGAGTACTGTGTATTTAATTGTAATTAATACAATTAAATAATTTCATCATTTTAATTTTAATATTGTTGAATTCCATCTCCTAACGTAATTGAGCCAGTAGCAGTGAATACCAGCCTCTAGCTTATACAGCGACATGAATGTGCTGGAAGCCGTACGTACTTCGCCAGGCGACATGCGGCTATCACCGCTGCGGAGAGAAGTTGCTGATGCGCTGTACCTTATTCCTTAGAACAATGAGTGCTGTATAGCACGATCAATGTTGTCAGAAACTAGCTCTAAGTCAGTAGAGGCTATAAATGTATGTTTACCTATCTTCAGTCTTTCTTCAGAGACACGTCGTACGGCCAATAGTGCCTCTCGAGTTCTTACATTTCTCTGGGATCCAAAGTGATCTTACTCGATTTTCGATTCCACCAGCTTTTCCAATACTCTGGAACGTATTCGTGTCAATACTTTACAGTCACAACTTATGAAATGACTGAACGTAGGACCCACTGTTAGAACGTAAACAAGTATCGGCTACAGTTTGCGTAATAGGTGACCTATGAAATCGTAGAGGAGTGGCTCGTGCTAGTACTTACTGAGAGAAGCAACAGGAGATACTGGAAGAGTTGCACCGTATACCGTGGTGAGGGCCAGCAGCGCAGAGTACGGAAAGTGAGGCTACCGGTCAGCAGTGGTACAGTGGGGTGTGCGGCCGCCCCAGATCGCACCCCTGCCGCCCCCAGCATCGCCCCCAGCGCGGCCCGCGGCGTTCCGCGTGATCAACGGCCTCCACGAGCGGCCCGTCTGTCAGGCCGCCCCCATTCGCCTTGCAGCCCCCGGGGCTGCGGAGCATCCCCCATCTGGCCGCAGCTGCAGATTCAATTCCGGCGCAGATTGAGCCGCAGGGCGTCCGGAGTCCTTCGGCAACCAGAGATCCGTTTAGCGTTTTAAATGACTCTTTTCACGACTCGCTGTGCTTAACGCCCTTGCAGAGGGGGCGGTGCGCCCTGGGCAAGCCTCGCCACCGTGCCCGTCTCATTTCAGGGCCCGTGCTGCAATGAAACTCCGATCGAAACCGTAACGAGTTGCACTGGTAGTTTGCTGCTGGGTAATGCGATACATGTAGCTATCACCGCTATGAGGCAGGTGCTGCGTTCCGTAGTGGAGGAACTAATCTGTTATTTGCAACAGACCATCTGAGTACCGGAA
Organism: Schistocerca gregaria; assembly: GCF_023897955.1. Lineage (NCBI taxonomy): Eukaryota > Metazoa > Arthropoda > Insecta > Orthoptera > Acrididae > Schistocerca > Schistocerca gregaria. The sequence goes on along the minus strand of NC_064920.1, from coordinate 431,569,334 downwards.
CTGTGCAACCACATTATTCGAAGCACTACCATTTTGAACATCTTATAAGTACAGGGGATCCATAAATTATAATTGTGACTTAAGACTTCAATGATTTAAAATTATAACTAGATATTAAAAAATGGTTTTCTACATGTGGTAAGATGACCCCCGGTACCGCCATTTCTTCACAAAACTGAACCTGAAAACTTGATAAAATGTGGACGCCACAAGTGAAAGCTCATTGTGTCGCCTGCTTCACAGAGGAGTCCGATACGTAAGTGATAGGATACTTCCGAGCACTAGACTTCTTCGTGTAGGGTTTTGTAAGGAATGAGAAGACAATATTCGCAATATATCTGATGATGTCACCGTGGGGCTCTTTAATAGTATGTGGAGAGAAACGGAATTTCGTCTGGACATTATCCGTACCACTATGGGTCACCCACTGATGTGTGCGAATGAGAAAACCAACCTTTGTAAGTTATCACGTATTGAAAACCGTTTGTTAATATATATAGTATAGTTGTAAAGGTATTAAGGTCTTAAATTTTACAGATAGTAAAGTATAGTTTTAAAGATATTAAAGTTTTAAAGATAATTTTTGGATACCCTCTATTATTTAACGATCTCACAAAAAAATTAGAAATCGAGAATATTTAGTGGAAAACACAATTTTCGGGCGCTGCTAAGTGTTACGTATATTGCGTTATTTTCTATTGTAATTGTCCTTAAAAGTTAAGGTTGAATATTGATTATCCGAAACACATGTTGAATGGATGCGCTCGGACGCATTTAGGATAAAACATTATTTATAAAAAACGTGTTGTATCTGTGTTCAACACTGAATTCAACAAAAAATTACATATAAAGGGTGAGTCGGGCAAGACGTTGTAGCAACAGTGGCACGATATTATTATTTTGTAAAGTAGGTTGGCACCTCTGTGCTTCATTTAGTCGTTTGGCAGAGGTGGTGTTTGCTCCCTCTAGCGGAAACTGTGGGTCCAGACAGTGGCGGGCTAAAAGTTGTGTGAAAGAAGTGGAAATAATCTGATTAGATCATCTGCATATCACTTGGGGTGCTAGCGTCAAATGAAACCATCTAACTGGCTGATGAGAGCTGTCGAATGGCGGCTAGTACTATAGTGTCCGATCCGCATACAGCGAATTATATTTGGATACGTCTTTGTTATCAATTTCATAACTCTACCGTGGATCTGGAGAGAATTACTATTGAAATAAATATGCAGCATTAATACTAAGCGATTTAACTTACAGTATCTGAATTACGCATACATCAAATCAATTATTTTCTATCATGAGTTTACCTACATGGTTTCCGCATTTTCATTTAAAATTGTTTTATGTATCGTTCATAATTGTTCAACTGAATCTAATCAAGAACTGTTTTCAAAATATTCAACAAAAGAAACAGACGTTGAAATACTCCAGTAAATTCTCGGGCTTCTCGTCTGGCTATGGGTGTAAGTTCACTACTTAATAATACAAGAGGGCTGTTCAAAAAGCAAAGTTACATTTCAAATTGTACGGGCAACGTACATTCAACTATCGATCCCTTTTTTTTATACTGGTACACAGGTCCCGAACATATGTTCACAGTTTTGAGAATACGGCATATTTAGTTTGTTTTTGAAAGGTTAGATCTGTTTTAATGTGCTCGGCGATTTTCGATTATTACAAGAAAAAATGGAGCAAAGGATTTGCATCACATTTTGTGTGAAAAATCTAATCAAATGCTCTAAAACACTTGAAATGTTGACAGTGACATACGGTAAGTCTGATCTAAGTATAAAAATGTTTGAAAGTGGTACAAGATCTTCCAAGAGGGCAGAGAAGTTCGTAAAGACAACTCTCGCTATGGACACCCCAGCACATTTACAACAGATGACAAAGTCGAAGCTGGGAAGAAATTTGTTTTGGAAAATCGTCGAACTGTCGTAAGAGAAGTTGCTGAGGATGTTGACATATCATTCGGCTCGTGTCATGCAATTTTTTCGGATATTTGGGGCATGAGACGTGTGCCAGCGAAGTCCGTTCCAAAACTTCTCAACTGTGATCAGAAGAACCGTCGCATGAGCATCACTCACGAGCACTTGAATGACGTCAATGATGATCCTGAGTTGCTCAAAAGGGTCATACCTGCTGACGAAACATGGGTTTACGATTATGACGTCAAAACCAAAGCACAACCGTCCCAATGGGAGCATCCCGGAGGACCAAGACCGAGAAGAGCACGCCAAGTTAGAACAAATGTCACACTTTTACTCACTGTTTTTATCAATTATCGTGGTGAAGTGTATCATGAATTTTTGCCTCAACGTTGTACGGTCAATATGAAGTATTACCTTGACGTTATGTTCCGTTTGCGAAAAGCAGTAAGTAAATAACGTCCAGAATTGTGGAAAAACCATTCATGGCTTTTGCATCACGATAATGCACCTGCTCATTCATCGTTGCTTGTGAGAGATATTTTAGCCAAAAAGAACACGACAATCATACCTCAGAAACCATATTCACTGTAGTTGCCCCACTTCAAATTTTTCCTGTTACCAAAACTGAAGAGACCTATGAAAGGACGAAAATTTTCAACGACTGGAGAAATAAAAATTACGTCGCTGGAAGTACTCAGGGCTGTACCAAAATATCATCTGTATTTCTGCGTTGTTGCGAGTCCCGCAATTAAATGTGTTTAGCTCCTATCTGGTATGGTAGTGATTCGAGCATATTGCGAAAGCTGATGTTTTGCAGTTTCTGCCCTCATTTAGCGGCAGTGATTGAAGTGTTTTGGTCCCATGGAAACTGGTTATCTTGCGCTTTGCATTAATGACTGCAAATTTACAGTTTACAGGTTACAGGCCATAAATTGCCTTGCCCGTGAGAGGGTGCAACCTATCAGAATCAGTTATTACTTAAATCAATTTAAACTGATGTTGCAATATAGTAGTTCTTGTGGCTAATAACGAAATGTTTCAGGTAAACATTTTACTGGTTCATTCTGATGTAAACTGCACAGGCCACGGAGGAATCGTAATTTATCAGTCCTCATGCGCAATGGAACCAGGTGGATGTCAATAGTTTCCAAGCTGAACAAGACCTTATCAGATATAAATCCGGAATCATTTAAGAAGTATTGAAGTGGACCATCGGTTTCATTAAGTTAGATTGTTCGATTTTCATGCTATAATCATTCTGCATTTTTGTTTTCAATGTAGTTTTTATTATCATTAACTTGATTTTCTAAAAGTGTTGTTTATGTTTAATGGTTTTCTACCAGTGGATAACCATTTTAAAATCTCCTGAAATTAAGTGTCAGCCTTTTCACTGCAGTCGTTGAAGAGTCTTACCTGCTTTGTTTATCAGATTTTTTCAAGTGTATAAATTCTTAACTGCTCAAGTTTTACTTAATTTTTCGACTGAAAACCCCTTGGTAGTCATTTTTTGCGTGTTTTAAAGATAAATGTAGAAAATAAATGTACAAATTTTCCAGAAGAGAGTGTTCACCCTTCAGAAAAGTGTGCGCTGAACTAAAAGTTCCTGGTAAATTAGAACTGTGTGCCGGACCACGACTCGAACTCGTTACCTTTGCCATCGCGGGTGAGAGATGAGGTACTGGCAAAACTAATGTTCTGAGAACATGTTGTGAGTCGTGCTTTAATAGTTCAGTCGGTAGAGTTGTATCCTACGAAGACAAAGGTAACAATTCCGAGTTTCAGTCCGGCACACAATTTAATCCGCCAAAGGTTCACTATTTACATATTGACTACTTGCAACTGAATCAGTTGGTCCCATGCTTCTATTCAACTGTCCAGTACCGCTACAGCGTAACACCCTATCAATTCGTGAACGGTTCTATATAGCCTACTGAAATAAGGTGTTCAGTCAGACAGGGCGAGGCGTTTGTTCTCTGATTAAAACTCTTGTATCAACTGAAATGTGAAGGATGTACGTTTTTAGTGTAATGCTACAATTTTTAACGGAACTCGTAAGCTGGTGAAAACACGAGTACAGTGATATAACGTTTGGTAATATTGAAAGCGAAATTGTTGGCAAACATATCCGAGATTGCGCTAAAATTCAAGAACGCGGCAGCCAGAAAGAGTGCTTTTCTCGGATAACTTTTTGAAGAGTTTCAGCGTTAACATTAACGAGTGTTACATCACTGTTCTCATATTTCCAATAGCTTTACAATGCAGTTTAAAGAAAAGTACGTCCTTCTAATAAAGAAAATTATTTCTATACAGTAGTTGATACATAAGTTACGAGTATTAAACATACTTTAAAATACGTCCTTTGGCGTGCAACCATTTCAGTACCGAGTTAAAGCAATGTTATATCCTACGCCTTTCACCTTGTATGCGTTGTATGAAACATCTAACAGATAAAACACAGGACTGTGCAAACTTTCATGATCACCTCAGGTGCACTCGCAATTTCGGCAATGGAGTCACTTTCCTATTAAGTGTCTGATATTACATTTCCAATTCCACGTCCCGAATTCAGACTTAGTCCACCAGTGTCATTTTTCAACTGGTCTGTGACTGAAAGTTTATCGCCAACACAAATTACAACACGTTCAAATTTAGTGCTTGAAATAAGACAGATCCGGTTGCAAAATCTTTTTTGCACACAGGAAATGACGCGTGTTGCCCTATTGGGGCATCATCAGATTGGCCTAGGGGTGAGGAATGACGATAGTGAAGCATATGCAGAATAAAATGGGGAAATGTTGTTGACATAAAAACCCAAAAGAGGCAAACACCTAAGCTCTGCAGCCATCTCAACAGTTAACCATAACCGTGGACTTACGTAGAAAAAACGCTGATTTCTTGACAATAACAGTTCGTTCAAAAGCCTCGGGGATTTTAAGCGAATGTGTTTGGAAATTTCAAATTCCTCAAGCAAATTTAATTTTTGCTTTTTATTTTCTACATGCAGGATTATAAAATTTTCTAAACTAGGGGACTGACAGCCTGAAACTTTAAGATGTTCAGCGAAGGGTTAATATTTTTTTTAATTTGATATTATTTTGTTAGCAAGTGTTCACTGAATCTGACAGTAATGACCAAACTACTGTAGACCATCACAAGATACAAATTGCGACTATTGTCATTGTTCTGTATTTTACCGTTGTACAAGCACCTGGCCCATTTTTGCTTCCGTGTAATTTTATACATTTGACTCCTTATTTCACGAGATGTCTATTTAACCATACTTCGGTTGTCTGAAGATCCCTTTAAATACAGGTGAAGCACATCATGAATGTAGAACTAGTAAAACCATCTTTCTTGCAACCACCACTCTCGATATCAAATGCTGTTTACGAATGCCCCCTACCAGAAACTACAGATTTATTCCAATAGTCTTGTCTCAGAAAGGATCCTTCCTAATGGATGAAATTAACGGGACAATTACTCCTTCAGAGGTACCCTCTCCAACAATTACTTTACGTTTGTCTTGTTGTGGTCTTCAGTCCAGAGACTGGTTTGATCCATCTCTCGATGCTACTCTATCCTGTGCAAGCTGCTTCATCTCCCAGTACCTACTGAAACTTACATCCTTCTGAATCTGCTTAGTATATTCATCTCTTTGTCACCCTCTACGATTTTTACCCTACACACTTTTCCTCCAATACTAAATTGGTGATCACTTGATGCCTGAGAGCATGTCCTATCAAACGATCACTTCTTCTAGGCAAGCTGTGCCACAAATTTCTCTACTCCTAAGTTCTATTCATTGCCTCCTCATTAGTTACATGATCTACCCAACCAATCTTCAGCATTGTTCCGTAGCACCACATTTCGAAAGATTCTATTCTCTTCTTGTCCAAACTATTTTTCGCCCACGTTTCACTTCCTTGCAGGGCTACACTCCATACAAATACTTTCAGAAAACACTTCCTGACACTTAAATCTACAAATTTCTCTCCTTCCGAAACTCTTTCCTTGCCATTGTCAGTTTACATTTTATATCCTCTCTACTTCGACAATCATCAGTTATTTTGCTCCAGAAATACAAAAACTCATCTACTACTTTAAGTTTCTGATTTCCTAATCTAATTTCCTCAGTATCATCTGATTTAATTCGATTGCATTCCATTATCCTCGTATTGCTGTTGTTGATGTTCATCTTATACCCTCATTTCAAGACACTATCCATTCCATTCAACTGCTCTTCCAGGTCCCTTGCTCTTTCTCACAGAATTACAATGTCATCGGCAGACCTCAAAGTTTTTATTTCCTCTCCATGATTTTAATTCCTATTCCAAATTTTCTTTTGTTTCCTCCACTGCTTCCTCAGTATACAGACTGAACAGCATCGATGATGCTGTCTCACTCCCTTCCCAACACCTGCTTCAGTTTCATGCCCCTCGACTCGTATCACAGCCATCTGGTTTCTGTACAAATTGTAAATAGCCTATCGTTCCAGATGGAAGAGTTTTGTCATGGCTGGCTCTCCCACTGCTATCAGTAGCTCTGACGGAATGTTGTCTTCTTCCAGGGCCTTGTTTCGACTTAGGTCTTTCAGTGCTCTGTCAACTCTTCACGCAATATCACATATACCATTTCATCTTCGTCCTCTTCCATTTGCATGATATTGCCCTCACGTACATCGCCCTTGTATAAACCCTCTATATATTCCTTCCACCTTTCTGTTTTCCCTTCTTCGCTTTAAACTGGTTTTCCATCTGAGCTCTTGATATTCATATAGCTGGTTCTCTTTTCTCCAAAGATCCCTTTAATTTTCCTGTAGGCAGTATCTACCTTACCTTTATCGATATATGCCTCTACATCCTTACATTTTTCCTCTAGTCATCCCTGCTTAGCCATTTTGCACTTTCTGTTGTTCTCATTTTAGAGACGTTTGCACTCCTCTGCCTGTTGCATTTACTGCATTTACATAATTTCTCATTTCATCAATTAAACTCAGTATCTCTTCTGTTACCCAAGTATTTCTACCATCCCTCGACTTTTTACATACTTTATCCTCTTCTGCCTTCACTATTTCATCTCTCAAAGCTACCCATTCTTCTTCTACTGTATTTCTTTCCCCCATATTTGTCAATTGTTTCCTAATGCTCTCTCTGAAATACTCTACAACTTCTGGTTCTGTCAGTTTATCCAGGTACCATCTCCTTAAATTCCCACCTTTTGGCAGTTTCTTCAGTTGTAATCTACAGCTCATAACCAACAGATTGTGGTCAGTTTCCACGTCTTCCCCTGACAGTGATTTAAAACCTGGTTCCTAAATCTCTGTCTCACCATTATGTAATCTTTCTGAAACCTTCTAGTGTCTGCAGGCCTCTTCCACGTACATAACCTACCTTCATGATTCTTCAACCTAGTGTTAGCTATGAATAAGTTATGCTCTGTGCAAAATTCTACAAAGTGACTACATTACCCCCATTCCAAATTCACCTACTACTATTCCTTCTCTTCCTTTTCCTACTATTGAATTCCAGTCGCCCCACGACCATTAAATTTTCGTCTCCATTCAAAATTTTATAACTTCTTTCATCTCTACGTACATTTCTTCAATCTTTTCGTCATCTACGGAGCTAGTTGGCATAGAGCTTGTACTACTGTGGTAGGTGTGAGCTTCGTGTCTGTCTTGGCTACAATAATGTGTTAATTATGCTGTTTGTAGTAGCTTATCCGTACTCCTACTTTTTTATTCATTATTTAACCTACTCCTGCATTGCCCCTCCTTGATTTTGTATTTATAACCCTGTATTCATCTGACCAGAAGTCTTGTTTCTGCTGCTGTCGAACTTCACTAATTCCCACTATATCTAACTTTAACCTACCAATTTCCATTTTTAAATTTTCTGACCTACCTGCCCGATTAAAGTATTTGACATTCCACCCTCCAATCCTTAGAATGCCAGTTTTCATCCTCCTGATAACGATTTCCTGCTGAGTAGTCCCCATCCGGATACCCGAATGGGGGACAATTTCACCTGCGGAATATTTTACCAAAGAAGATGTCAACATCATTCGACCATACAGTAAAGCTCACGCTGTCGGGAAAAATTACGACTATAGTTTCTCCTTGCTTTCAGCAGTCCGCAGTAATGTCACAGCAAGGCCGTTTTGGTTAACATTACAAGACCTGATCAGTCAATCATCCAGACTGGTGCCCCTGCAACTACTGAAAAGGCTGCTGCCCCTCTTCAGAAACTACACGTTTGTCTGCCCTCTCAATAGATACAGCTATCTGTTTTACTGAGGCACACAAGTCTCCCTGGGGGGAGAGACTTTACATTTAACAACATTATTTACAAAGAAAACAATGGTTTAGCGATCTTCAGGATACCTTCCACTGGCGTGTCTGTTATATATTCCATCTTCAACCATTCGAGACGATGCAAGCTTAGCTAGTTTCGAGCAGCTGATGTAAGAAGATGTGAGCTACCCCTTTCTGACAATGCTACTGGGAATAAACAGAATAATCTGTCTTATGTAACACAGAGAAATGGATATAACCCATCGTTGGTGCATCGGTTACATTCCGAAGGCAAAAACGCCTTGCAAACGTGGGCCACCCCTCCTCCCTCCACTTGCGATTCCGTTTTCAGGTCCTTTCCCTTATAATTTAGCAAAGTTACTTAAACACATTAACCTCCAAATTGTTTTTCCTCGGGTAGCTCGATTCACTATGCTCTTCCCTATTACGAGTAACCCACTAGTCCCTTATTTTTTAAATCGGGTGTTTCTAAAATTAGCTGCCCAGAATGTGCGTCCGAATATATCGGACAGATGAGGAGGTCATTAACTGTAGGATTCAGCAAACACTTGCAAACAAAAGAAGGACAAATTATAAACTAGTCACCCTTCACAGCACATCCTAAAGCCTCAGGACGCCAGTCTACTAGTTTCAATAATATTATAGATCTGCGCGTAGTAAATAAAGGGCGAAAAATAAATTTGATTCAAAGTTTTGAAATCTCTTCAAAACTCCGAGGCTTTTGGACGAACAGTTATTTTCGAAAAATCAAGCGTTTTACGGTGCTATGATGCTCGTCTTCAAATGAGTTTTTGACTTTTATTAGTTTAGGCACTGAGCGCTTTTGCCGAATGTCTACACACTGCCTTTCCATAGTTGAAGCGTCGTCACCTGGCTAGCTTCCTGCTACTACGACAGCGTAGACCAGTGCTAGCACGTAAGGCTATGCATATTTGATGGGTGTGGATAAGTTGTATATTGCGTTTAAGATGCCTTTTTTCCATATGGTAAGTCAAATTATGTATGTGTCTGAGCTCTTTTGACGTTCAGACAGTTTGCTTTCTCCTCTTGTTCAAAGTCATGGTTTATATATTTTACCAGTGTTGTTTTCCTTATCTAGATGATTTTTTATGTTGCTGACAGTACCTGTATTTTAAAAAAGCAGCCTCCCGTCTTAACATATGGGAATTCCCTTTTTATTACCATTACCGATTGGTAGTGTGTCAACACACCACTGTAAACCTTAATAAGTTAGGTTTTTATCTGCTTCCTTTTTATGGCTGTTCCTAATAATGTCCGTCTCGTTTTAGGTACAAATTGCGACTATCGGCAATGTGCCGTATTTTAACATTATCCATGCACTTGACACATTTTTGCCCGGGTGTAATTTTATACGATTGACTCATTTCATGACATTGTTATTTACCCATAGTTCGGTAACTGTTAATTTTGTTTCTATTGCTTCACTATGAGATCTAGTACTTACTTAAGCCACCACTCCCCTCCCCTGAACGCAATTTAGGAGTTGTAACTTCCATGTTTGTAGAGTGAAAGGCTTTTCACATGGTTTTTTGTCTTAGATTTTTGTATATGGCCATTGTATTTCTGCTGGATTTTGTAATTTTCCTAGAGTCTCTGAAGATGCCTTTAAATACAGGTGAAACAAGTTGCAAATGGAAAACTAATAAAACTGTCTTTTTTGCTACTACGACTGAATTCACTCTGTGTCCATGTATCGGTGTTTCTTGATGCATCTGTGTAGGACCAGTTCTCAAAATTGTCTACTAACTCATGACGATGGTTGTCAAACCATCTAGTACTGCCAACACTAAGACTGTCAACTAAGATTAAGACTAACGTCACCGTAGGGAGACGCCACTTGATGTGACCTGCCTGTCATGGTTAACTCTTTTCGTACCTAATGAAAAGCCGGGATAGCACCTAACTGTCATGGAGCGCCCATTGCTCTGCGATTGTACGTTTGGCTTTGGGTGGGTAATAAGTCTGGACATTGTTCTCCGCACAAGCAATCTAAAATTCCATTCCGTAAGCACATTTGAAAATAGTCAATAACATGACGTACACGTGCTGCTATCGAAGCACACGACTGCTACGGCAAACACTGATTCTTGACAATTAACTGTCCTATTCTGTTCTGTACTTTGAATAACATATATTATGTATGTATCAGTGGAGTAATGTATGGATCACATGTCATTAATTTGTATGTTTCTTCATGTTTATGCAGGTAATTATCTTCCACTGATTATTTACCGCATCTTGGACACTTAAAACACAGTAATCTGTTAGTAATATTTTACATGTTATTGATATTGAATGTTGCATGGTTTTCGTTTACCAGATATATGGAACTTACTAATTGCCCACTACTGTTAGGGAGTAGGCGCCTACATGCGAAAGAATCGTCTTAATCGAATTTGTGGCAACTTCGCCTATCTAATAGAGGACTCATGAAATCCCCTGCGATATTCTGCATCTCTAGAATCTGTCAAACGCTCAGCTCGTTGTTTAGTTTTTACGCTTTAGCTTTTATGAGCGATTTTCTGAGTTTTCATTATCACACACAGACTGTACCATTCTACTTCGTATGCAGCCTAAGTTTATGCTGAATAGGCTATTAGCTTGCCGCTACACGCAGCCGCTTCGATCTTTCTTCGGAGGTTACTGTTGGCACGGCAGGAAAGCTGCTGTGAACTTCCGCCGGATGTTGTGGTTGCGTACTTATCGGGCAGACTCGCGCCTCCAGACGACATGTTTTAAGCAGCAACGCGTTTACACTGTGGATCGAACGTATATTCCTACTTTCTGTAATGATAAACCACTTTCTTTTGTGTATGAGTTTATTATTATTGCCCTCAGATATTTACAAGCGAAGAGAAAAGAGTAAAGAGTTTTTTATTGTTGTTGGAACTTCTCATTCAAAGGCTGGTTTAATATAGCACTCCACGCTAGTTAATTCTAAGCAAGCATGAGTATTTCTAGGTAAGTAGTTCAACCTACACATTTTAGTTGACCAATCTTACGGTATTCCGCCGGCCGATGTGGCCGAGCGGTTCTAGGCGCTTCAGTCTGGAACCGCGTGTCCGCTACAGTCGCAGGTTCGAATCCTCCCTCGAGCATGGATATGTGTGATGTACTTAGTTTGGTTAGGTTTAAGTAATTCTAAGTTGTAGGGTACTGATGACCACAGATGTTGAGTCCCATAGTGCTCAGAGCCATTTGAATCCTTTTTACGGTATTCCAGAATTTCTCAATGTGGCAGGAAGTGTCACGACCGATTCGTTCGTTTGTTCATGTTGTGCCATAAATTTCTTTTTTTCCCAAATCGATTCAGTACATCCTCATTAGTCATCCGATTAACAAAGCTACCCTTCAGCATGGTTCTCTACTCCTCTCAACAATTATTATTCATAATATTGTAACTATCACAATTATTCATAATAGTCGGTCTGACTTATCATCCAAATTACACTTACAGTTTCAGAAAGTTCTTCCCAAGTTTTAAATTTATATTCGGTATTAGCAGTGTCCTCCTTTTTAGTTATTATTTTCTTGCTATTTTCATTCTACTTCTTTTATCGTCTATGCTTTATATGCACCCCTGGTCGGGGCATGCGCGCGTGGTCTACAGGTAACGTCGTCGGTTGTTAATCGTCCTCGGACCCGGGTTCGAAACGCGACACAGCTAAAATTTTGATTACTTATCAGCACTGGTGGCCGAAGACTACCGGCGTAAGAATTCACCCCATTCTGCTTACGGACATGTTAAAGAGAGCGGAGAAGTGCACAGAGGTTCATGACACTCTCTTGTTGTAGGGGTGGGAACTGACCCTAAGGCCTAAGAATTAGCAATGATCAACGGTATGGGGATGCAGAAGGAAATGGAAACCATTGCATTAAAGACATACAACGTATATTCACAGGACATCTGGACTGTAATTGGAAAAGCGTTGATTACGCCTCCGCTGGAAAAAGATTGCGGAATAGTCCTCCACTCGGATCTCCGGGACGGGACTGCCAAGGGGAAGATGACCATGAGAAACAGTTGAATAACCAACGGTAGGATAACGCTCAATCTAGATATAGTAGGGGTCGGTGACGTGAAATGGAAAGAAACCAAGACTTCCTGGTCAGATGAGTAAATGTTAACAACAATAGCTGCAGAAAATGGTATAAAAGGAGTAATATTCGTTACGAACAGGAAGGTAGGGCAGAGAGTGTGTTACTATGAACAGTTCAGTGATAGGGTTGTTCTTATCAGAATCGACAACGATGGTTCAAGTAGAATTGCTGACGTCGAAATCCGCAGATGAAGAGACAGAGAAAGTACATGAGGGTACTGAAAGGATAATGCATTTCGTAGAGGGAGATGAAATCTAATAGTCATGGCGTCTGGAATGCAATTGTAGGAGGAATGGTAGAACAAAGCCGGCCGATGTGGCCGAGCGGTTGTCAGCACTTCAATCTGGAACCGCGCCACTGCTCCTGTCGCAGGTTCGAATTCCACCTCGGGCAGGGATGTGTGTGATGTCTTTAGGTTAGTTATGTTTAAGTAGTTATAAGTTATAGTGGACTGATGACCTCAGATGTTAAGTCCCATTGTGCTCAGAAGCATTTGATTTGGTAGAAGAAAAGGTTACAGGAAAATATTGGCTTGGGACAAGGAACGAGAGAGGAGAAAGACTAATTGCGTTTTGTGATAAATTTCAGCTAGTAATGAGGAAGAGGTATACATGGAAAATGCCGAGTGATATGAGAAGATTTCAGTTAGATTACATCATCGTCAGATAGAGATTCCAAAACCAAATACTGTGTAGCAAGGTGTACCCAGGAATAGATATACTGTAGACTCAGATCACAATGTAGCAGAGATGAAGAATGGGCGGAAGTTTAAGATATTAGTCAGGAAGAATCAATACACGAAGTGGTTGGGATATGTAAATACTAAGGAATGACGAGTTAAGCTTATAGTTCTCTAGGATAGAGATACAGCAATAAGGCAGTGGAAACCACTGCGTTAGTGCAACTGATGCGGAATGGGCATCTCTAGAAAGGGCAATCACAGAAGTTTCGAAAGAAACACGTTGGTACAACTAAGGTAACTGCGAAGAAAGCTACACCATAACCTCGAAGCTGGAGGCAGGTTGTGAAATAAAACAATCTTATTAAAGCAATCATGGTACAACGCAACAGAACAGTGTTACCCTCTGAGAGGAATTTTGCTAGGTTGACCGTGTTGTACTTAACGGAAATGGCTTATCGGACATGAAAGTCAGAATTACGTAAATATTTGAACAGTAACTAACAATATTTTTGCCTAGCTATACTGTTTAAAGAATAAGGAAAACCGTCACCAGCCTAATTAGGCAAGAGAAAGATTAACGTTCTCGTTTAAGTAAGTAGGCATGAGTAACTTTAACGGATAAACACAACCTATACATGGCCACACGCGAGTGCAATGAACTCTGACACATACATATGTTTACGTTAAGACTGAAGCTAGCAGCTACAGCAGCACAAACTATTTGCAAAATTATAACAGATACCGAAACACCATATTACTTTCAAGACTTGCTCAAACTGAATGGCCTTTATAACATTGCCATTAACATTCACTGCAGGATCATGAATTGGACATAGGTTAAGTCTCTCTCAGTTAAATACTTTACTATTGGAAATGGAAGTTAATTGGAATCCACTAACAGGTTGCTTCTCACTATCATTTGAATAAAGAAATTATGGTTTTCATAATTAGTGGTCTTTCCGTTACTTGTTTCCTAGCATTAACACAATAGACAAACTGTGAATCCGGTTATACTATTAATATACACTTCTAATACACAAGGAAGACAAACACTTAGCGAACATGAGTATATAACGTTTCACAACTGCAGTTTTCCACTTTTACTACCGTAAGAGACAAAATTAATATATATATATATATATATATATATATATATATATATATATATATATATATATATATATATATATATATAATGTAAAATACTGACTCACCTTCTGCGATTTATAACAGCCAGTAATGTGATCATTTACTAAGAAAAACGTTAAAGCCTGTGTTAAGAACTTTTAATTTGAAGTTGGCAACAACACATTAATAAACAGTTTTACTAGGAAAATTATTTTCAGCAAGCATCATTAACTTTAACTCACTCTCTTGTCACATTAACTTTAACTTTCTGTTTACTATGTTCAGGAGGCATCAATTAGCAAAAACACTGGTCTTTAATGTTCTTTCAGTAGGGACACTCGGTAATCACTTTAGTTCAAACGGAGAGGAACCTGAGAGATGTTATGATAAGGAAAAAATCAAGGTAGATACATAAATTCAGTTATAAGTTACCTTATATTTGTGCACACTAAATAGCGCAATAAGTTGATCCTTCATTGTACAATATTATAGTACTCCTTTACAGTGATTGCGCAATGTGGTGGCAACTGCATGTTGGTAGACGGATTTGCAAACAGAATTGCTGGACTCTGGCCCTTCTTGGCGGCGATGATGAATACCAATTCCAGAATCGTTCCAGCTATTTATACATCCATCCGAGGCTTTGGAAAGTAGCAGAAAAAGCCTCTCTCGGGACCAGCACAATATGCAACATTACATGGCAGTGCACAGTTTGTTAGCTCGTCCCCGACAGACTCTTGTTCCACCTTCTCTACCTAGGCCAACCACAATTTGCGCGCGCTACACAGTTCCGTTCCCGAGGGGAACCACTACACCCTTTACATACAAACTAACTAAGAACCCTAAGTGAGGATCAGCAGTTTACATAACAGCAAGCAAATGCATTAAATAAAACAGAACGTTTGCACATATTGACATTTCTACAAAAAATTATTCCCACAGAAATTACATTTACATATAGTAAGTTTTGTTCCCTCCAAACGGGACAAAGAATTTAAATGACAGATATACTACATTGCATAGAATCAAGCCACGACATCAAAGTTTTAACAAAGGAATGAGTATACAATTTTGTGATATCGATTCAATCAAACACATTTACAGAAGCTCAACAATGTAATATTAAATCAAAACAAAAGGCAAAACAAATTCGTACAGCATTAGAGCCATGGTGTTACAAGCATGGCAACAAAAGAAACAGTTCAGTTGATCGATGAAAGAAGCAAGTACAAAAACGTTGAGGGGAATTCAGGAATAGAGAAATATAAGTCACTGAGGAATGAAATAAATAGGAAGTGCAGGGAAACTAAGACGAATTTAGTGCATGAAAAATGCGAAGACATCGAAAAAGAAATGTTTGTCGGAAGGACTGTCTCAGCATATAGGAAAATTGAAAACAATCTTCGCTTAAATTAAAATCAAGTGTGGTAACATTCCACTATTAAGTTCAGGGGAGAGATCGTGTACGTTGAAAGAGTACACTGTTGGCCTCTATGAGCGGAAGATTTATCTGATGTGATAGATGAAGAAACAAGCGCCGATTTAGAGGAGATAGGAGATACAGTATTAAAGCAGAATTTAAGAGAGCTTCGAAGGACGTCAGACCAAATAAGGCAGAAGGGATTGATAACATTCCATCAGAATTTCTAAAGTCATTGGGGCAAGTGGCTACAAAATTCACGTTGGTGAGTAGAATGTACGAGTCTGGCGACATATGATCTGATTTTCGGAAAAGTATCGTCCACAGAATTCCGATGATTGCAAGAGCTGACGAGTGACAGAACTATCGTAAAACCAGCTTAACTACTCACGCATTAAGTTGCTGATAAAAGTAATACACAAAGAAATGGAACAGAAAATAGAGGATGTATTAGATGACAATGAGTTTGGCTTTAGGAAAGGTAAAGCAGCAGAGGGGCAATTCTGACGTTGCGGTTGATAATGGAAGCAATACCAAAGAAAAATCAAGGCACCTTCAAAGGATTTGTTGACTGCAAAAAAGTAAACTGGTGCAAGATGTTCGAAATTTTGAGTATACTAGGAGTAAGATCTCGGGAGAGATGGGTAATGTATAGTATGTACAAGAGCCGATACGGAATAATAAGAGTTGAAGACCAAGAATGAAGGGCTCGGATAAAAGAGGGTGTAAGAGAAGTATAAAAGAAAGGATAAAATAAAGGTTGAGTAGTGGAATTAAAATTAAGGGTGAAAGTGTATCAGTGATACTATTCGCTGGTGACATCGCTATCCTAAATAAAAGTGAAGAAGAATTGCATGATCTGCCGAATGGAATGAAGAGTGTAGTGAATGTACTCGAACCTCCGACGGGGAGAGCCGCGAGAACCTTGATAAGGTGCCGGAGACCACCGGGTGTAGCCGAGCGGCTCGTCGTCTTGGCTTTCAACGTGTAGGCATTGTTTGAATATTTTCCCCACCTGATTAAATTATTCTCGTGTCAAATATGGTAAGAGCTTTCATCTTCTGTTCAAGAATAAATATTATGAAGACCACGAATACCTTATGTTTAACAACTACAAAAGTGAATAAATAAGGTAAGTTTTCTTTGTTTCAAACGGTGGTTGAAAGATCCTAATCTCATTTGTGTAAGTTTGAGGAGCAACACCAGTGCTGTTCTCTCGTTTTTATATTGGAATACAGCTTACAGTTCTAAAACCAAGACATTTCAAAGCAAAAAATTTAATCAAAGTTCAATTTTGTCAAGAGTTGTAATCGAATCAGACAGATACATTCCAAATGTTGAGGCTAAGGAGTGGATATTCAGCACTGGGTGAAATACACTAAATATTTTTCTAATGTGGAAAGCATAAGTGACTACGGTATTCATGGAACATGGCCCAATTTCAGTGCAGCACAAAACAGAGACGAAATGTCTGATCTATAAAAACATGTGGTTGTTGATTTCATTGACAAAACATTTCCTGTATCAATTTATTTTCCTGATATTTTACTGCGTATCAGTTCGTACACTAGTAAACAAAAGTTGTTAATGGTAGTGGAATAATCTTTGCAAACAATATTAATGTACTGTTAAATTTGTAAGATAATTTTAAAACGTCAAAGACGAGTTGTGAGTCACGGTACGTGTAACATAGTGCATGCTTATGAATTTCGCTATCAGGTGCCAGCACCGGGAGCGCAATTAGAAAATAATGGTGATTTCGAATAAATTGAACTAATCGATACCATTTGCCCAAAGTAGAAACTGCTCTATGAAAAAGTTAAAAGAGTAACAATTTTTGAGATCGAGATATGTTTCTTATTTATAAGCTCAACTGTTTCGATCTTTGAAATTCATTACGGAGAAATTCATGATTAACGTGTCGTGTTTACTATACTGCAGCTAACAATTCAACCAACAATTTTTTTTAAATCAATTAATGTTTTCCCCCGTTACCAATCTCTGCAGTATTTTAGATCAACTGCTGATCACCTGCTGCATATTTATTTATGCTCATCTTACTGCGGGTAATAATGGGATCCTCTTGCTGCTAGTGAGAAGTCCGGAAGTGAATGCTGCTCATCCTAATCCGACAGGAATCGTTGACTCTTCGAGGCCTTTTTTAAGTGGCCAAAGGCGCGATAACTTCATGGAGAGAGGTCAGGACTATTAAGCGGATGCTAGAGTGTTCCCCACTTGAGTTAGGCTGACTTCCGCGTTCGAAACATGTTTACAGGTTTTTGTGATTCGGCAGCCAAGAAAATAATCTCAGCACGTTGGTCCTGTTCCAATGAATTTAGTAATAACATCACCTTAGTTCACGTTTCCCCTTTTACCGCAAGCACGTCCGAAAGCGCGAATGCCACATTAATCCGTTTCCTACTTGTCGGTGCTTATTACCCGAATCGGAATCGCGGTACAATGCATGTACGCAGCTGCAGTGCCCTCAGACGGAAGGCTTTCGATCGCCCTTTATAAAGTGAATTTTGATTCATGCAACTGTCATAACAGTGGCACGAACTGCAACATCAAACCATTTCCTTCGAACTTCTTTTGTTTCCAAAACGACTGCTATCTGAATTATAGAAACGGTGCTAATCTGCCAAATTCTATGCCCAGTAAGCGATGCGATGCCTCTATTTATTTCCATATAAGTAAACAAGTAGAAACATGCCAAACGAAGAGATCTACACAAAGAAACACACGTTTTTATGTACACCAAATTTGCTTGAAATTGCTCCAGGCGTTCCTGAGTTATGCTTTTGCGTCACCCATTTGCATATCCACCCTAAGCGATAGGGTATTAGGGGTGTTTTAATGTCACAGTAATCGTTTGCAGTGATACGCGTAATAATTTTGGAAGAAATTACTCCAGTAGTCCCAGCCCTATGCTGATATATCACTGCCTCTTCAATACACACCACCCCCCCAACCCCTCCAACCCACACGCACACACCATTCCTAGGTGTAAAATTATGTGAACTACCACCGATGAGTCAAATGTCTTCGACAACTATGCATTCAATACAAACGTCGCTCGTTATTGAATATTTTTCTTGCCGCGGCTTCTTACCCCAAACACCTGCCCCTAGATGTGGTTTGGGTATGGTACCCTTGCACTATTTACATGGTAATACTTTCGCAAATAATGAGTCATGTAAATACAAAATTTGGTAGAAATTGCTGTACATGTTCCTGAGCTATACTTCTGTGTCACCCTCTTTTCACCCCAGTCCCTACAGGAGCTAGAAACTGTAGTGGGCTTATGCAAAGTGTATCATGGCAGTCGATTGGATAGTATAGGAACGCCTAGAAGAGAACGACCAATTGTTCGGTTTTATGCACTGAGGAGACAGAAGTCATCAGATATCTCCTCATATCGCGTCCGACCTCCTTTTATGCTGCGTAGTGCAGCGACTTGTCGTGACATGCATTCAACAACTCCACTGCTACCTCCATAGCCGCCCACAATTATGAAGGTGTTGCAAGTGCACGAATTCGAGCACGAACTGACCTCTTGACTATGGCTCACAAAATGCTCGATGGGATTCATACCGGGTGATCTACGTGCCAAATGATTCGCTCTAATTTTCCAGTATGTTCTTCAGATCACTCACGAACAACTGTGCATCCATAAAAATTGCAACGTTGTTTGGAAACAAAGTTCAACAATGTCTACAAATGGTCTCCAAGTAGCTGAAGATAATTTACAGTCAATTATGGGTTCAGATGGACTACAGAAGACAGTCCATTTCGTTGAAACGAGGCCCACACTGTTATCGTGCCATCGGTATCTTACTGACAACCTGGATCCATGGCTTCAGGAAGCATGCGTCACTCTCTAACCCTACCATCAACTGTTATCAACTGAAATCGGGACTCAGCTGATCAGGTCACGACTTTCCAGTCATCTAGGCTCCAACCGATATCGTCACGAGCACAGGAGAGGCGGTGCAGGCGATGACGTGGGCCGGCAGCGGTGGTTTAGCGGTTCTAGGCGCTCAGTCCGGATCCGCGCGACTGCTACGGTCGCAGGTTCGAATCCTGTCTCGGCCATGGATGTGTGTGATGTCTTTAGGTTAGTTAGATTTAAGTAATTCTAAGTTCTAGGGGACTGATGACCACATATGTTGAGTCCCATAATGCTCAGAGCAATTTGAAGATGACGTGGTGCTAGCAAAGGCACTCGCGTCGATCGTCTGCTGCCATAGCGAATAACGCCAACGTTCGCCGCACTGTCCTAAAGGATACGTTCGTCGTACGTCATACATGGATTACTGCCGTGTTTTTCTCTGTTATCACTGACAACTATAAGCAAATAGATCTGTCGTTATACTATTACAATACTTTCAGATTCTTAGAAACCATTCATCAGCCAAGATTGCTCGAAACATTGTTTTTTGTTTCGTTTAAGACAAACGGTTTCGACAGACTACGATGTCATATTCAGATCTTAAAACCTTTCGTTGAAAAACATGTCTATTTTACGCTGACCTCACGCACATGTCAAATGGATAAAAATCATACATTATAAAACGTTTGTCGTCGCTTAAACATTTAAAAGCGTGAAGCACCTAGTACAACAGTCTACGTCCATATACATAGTGCACACATTTGCTTATTGCCTTATACAAACACGATATACAATATCACCACTGTTTACGTATGTTGGGTGTATTCTAAATAGTGCGAATCCACTTTAAGTGGCGCATAATGTACAAAGTACAACAGTTGTACTTTCAGTTTAATCATGTAATAAAGGTTCCGCTGTTAAGGATTTTGGTTTTAGAGCTAAAAGCTGTATTTGACTGTAAAACCGAGAAAACTGTAATAGTTACAAAGCTCATGTTTTGTTTCTAAAACTTACGAAAGTGAGATTAGGCCCAGTTAACGATCACTTTCACATAACTTACACGATTTAAGTCGTTCAGTGCTGCTGCAAGGGCGGGTGCCCGACGACTGACGCCGTCTTTCCAGATACATTACTTGTGTACAACTTCCTTATGTAACTCTAACGTCCACTGCTGGCGCGTTATTAAATTCAATTCAGATACAATGTGCTATAATAACGTTTAACATCGCCAACAAATTAAATCTTGCTGCAATTAAGAGCTCCTCTAACCCATACAGACACAGACTCTGACTCATTTCTTTTGCTATCATTCCTCGTCCTGAGTACCAAAGGCATTGCGGACACGTAATAACATGTACCCTTATCTCAGTTGTACACCTCACTAATCTAAAATGTCTGGTAAACAATAATTTCTCGACTGTTAAAAGTATCCAGGCCTGCTACAGTCTCTACTTTACCACCACGTACTACAGCCACAGTGACTAAAACATTACCATGTCCACTAGCATCTGCAGTAGCTCTAAGAAGGCACGAATGATACCTATTTCATCTGTAATTGGCGTCCGGAGTGAGGTGTCTTGGAAACGAGGGACCTGCGAGCTACCGCAGACCCGTCAGTCCTGAATAAGTCTATCTACTGGTGCTAACCGTATCAGCATTCGTACTGTCGATACCGATATAATCCATCACATATGGACAGAAGAATGAGCCGGGGAAGTTTAGTTTATAAATTGTATAGAAGATATATACAGATTGGTATGTACAGATTGTGGTATTAATGACTTCGAGTGGCTCAATGGGGTAGTGTAAGTGGTTCAATTAAACGTCACTTCTTGTCCGTACTTGACAACACAGTTGTCAGCAAACCTCAGAACGGAAAATGGCAATAGGTGACACAGCCGTGACGAAGAGTGTCTAGGAGCGAGTAGAGACTGACGCTGCCGCAGGGAGCGCTGAAGAATAACCATGTTCTCGATGGTGCACCAACTGCCCACTCTGAGTGAGACGTCATCATTATCACCAAATTCACGACAAACGGATATCATTTTCACTGCTGCCCGAAAAGATTATGGCACCAGCGGAAATAAAATCAATTATCTGTGCGAACTCCGATTGCTAATGTGACGGGAGGAGAAGTGAAAAATGTGAATTGTTGTGTTTCTTAGAAATCTTCTACAGTCATTATCAATGGAGTTTCTGAATTCCATTCCATGCTTGTTTTTTAAGTGTGAAGAAGAGCATGCTCATGTCTGTTTCCTACTTTAAGAAGCTCACCAATACAGATTTTACTTTGCTGCACATGAAATGTAGGTAACATTTATAAACATTTTTATGACCTTTAAAAGGGCTATATATTTTTCTCGTCGGTGGGGAGTCATTTACCATTCAAAAATGGTTCAAATGGCTCTGAGCACTATGGGACTTAACATCTGTGGGCACCAGTACCCTATAACGTAGAACTACTTAAACCTAACTAACCTAAGGACAGCACACACATCCATGCCCGAGGCAGGATTTGAACCTGCGACCGTAGCAGTCACGCGGTTCCGGACTGAGCGCCTAGAACCGCTAGACCACCGCGGCCGGCACCAGACTTTCGTATGTTTTGAAAGTACATATTGTCTTCTTTGTTTTAGGGCCTCTTTTCTCGCCAGTCGCGATTATACCACTAGTATATACCGCCTGAGCCGGTAGCCGGCACGGCTCGCTATTTAAATTTTTTCTGTTTGTTTTTGAAATCATCCGCCTACTTGGTACTCGCCGCGATGTCAATATCGAGATCTGATTCGAGTCGCTGGTCGCTGCATATTTTGGCGAGCTGGCTTCCAGCTTCGGTGTCAGGGGGCAAGGCCGCTTGGTCGGTGGACCCCGCGGAAGCAGTCGGTTGGTGACGGATCGTCGTGAGCTCGAAGTTCCAGTGTGGAGGGCCATTGTTGTCCCTATGGTGGTCATCGTGTGGTCATTGAAAGGCTGACAAATGACTTCTTGGTTGTGCCCTAGGATTCCGACGAAGAATTACGGCAAGCTTGGTGTACCACGTGACATAAGAATTCTAAAAAAGGTGCACTTCCGTGGCGCACATATCAAGCTTTGCTTCGGTACTGCAGTGTGCAGTTAGAGCGCTGCTTGGGAGGAGAGCTTTGATATAGGCGTTGTCATCTATTTAGCTGCGTTAAGGTAAATGACTGTTTTGGATCGAAGGTGGATCCAAGTGTCGGACCGAATGACTTCTTGTCTTATTAAGAAACCTTAGTTGGCCCGAGCGTGTTAAACTCTGTTATCCAGATTTACAACGAGTAATTTGGCACTCTGGTAGTGTCCACGAGTGAACTTGGGATGTACTGTTGAGTGTTAGTAGTAATGGAAAGATTGACTCAGGAGTCTTTCAGTCGGATACTAATGAAACCAGTTAATTGCAGTTCACTTCTTATGGTACTTTACGGTTGTACTTGTCTTGGTTAAATCGATGATAGTACTTTCATAACTTAGCTTTGGATATTATTCTGTGGTTTGGTGTGGCATTCCCAAAAGTTTAATCCCCAAATATTTTCGTACTCCCATTGCTGAGGTTACATTGCTACAGTTGTTAATTTGTCTCTTGTGTACCTTGTTTGGTGCGGTGCGGTATAGTCAAAATATTCAGTAGTACCTCATCGACTTCTTCGCCCGTTTTAAAATTTGAGAGCCGCATCCATATCGACGTATAGTCCCAACGTGCGATTGGTGTAAGTTCGTTGCGCCCTGTTAACGTTTCGAACATCGTGGAAAATCTTTCGCGTACTGCATGTGATCCTGAAGGACAGGACGGTGCACAACAGCGCATGACCACTACAAAATCAAAAGATAAGTGTTGTATATTATTTTTTAATGGATTTAACCACTGAGCTTAAGAGTTGATTTGTGTATTTTTATATTTATTATGAAAGGAAAGGATTTACATACCTGGTTAATTGTAACTGTTGTATTCTCCAACAGTTTATTGAGCGTAACTTCTTCTACAATGCAATAGCTGGCTGTACAATCGATGTAGACATATGTCGATCTAGCCGGAGCTGTGGTTCCTCTCGTTTTCCTGGTACTTCAGTGCAGTACAGCGGCTTCGGTGATATCTTCTCATAGACTCTGCTATAGAGTTTGCCATTAGCAGCGGACGAAGACTGATCTGGCGTCAACCGCCCGGGCCTTTATAGTGAGCTGGAGCCAATAGAAATCCGTGGTAGAAATCCGTGGCCGGATACGTAAAGGCGACCTCTGCAAGGAAAGGTTCCTACTGATGGACTGGAATCTTCGGCGTGTTTACCTGATGTCTTCGCCTGTTTGGCTGTTGGTTTGTTTCCCTCATAGCGTGGCTGCAATGGTGTGCTGCCTGCCATTTAGGGGAACCCGATGGCAGACAGTACAGTAAAATCTATGATAAATTATTTGTCATAATTCTTTGAGTGTCGTATGCATCACATGTGGAGAGGTTTACGGTATAAACAGCCTAAAAGGAAGGAGAGTATTTTGAGATACGGTACGATTCGGACATACTACGAGGTTTGAGTGTATGTTGATAGTCATCAGATTTTATTACATTTAAGATGTTTTAATTAAAATTATTTGATCAATATTTTATAGCCTTTAGAGATCACAGGTGATATCTAGGAACATTTTGGTATTGCCATGTGGCCTTAGAATCTTTTATTTAACCTTGCATTAAGCAATTTATACTTGTTTTCCGTAGCTTAAAAAGGGATTTTGTGTTTCAAGCGTTGTAAATTGATTCTGACAGCTGTTCATTGAATTGATATTATTCAGCAGACTGTTGGTTAAATAAGGTTGAGGAACTTTCGGTAAGGAACTATATTGAGGATCTTGATGTTCATGATAAGGTCTGTTCACTTATTGTTTTGAAATTAAATTAATGAAGTTGAGAAATTTTAAAGATAAAGAAAAACTTTTATCAGAGAAACGGTACCTGCCAGTACTGCTCACAACCCCCACATATTCAAGGTATTGGCCTTCGGGCGTTGTCTGATGTTTTTTCCCGGTATATATCCCAGCTAACGCCTGCGGGGCCATGTCATCGCCTTTAAAATAGTAATAAAAGTCATATTAAGACCAAACGCGTTTCGCGAATATTAAAACTTCGGTGGCTGCTGCAACAGTACGGCTTCTGTTAGAATTTTATGTGCTGCGATTGTGAACATTCCTTATGTTTTAACTTACGAGTAAAACCAGTACTGAATTACTTCACTTCTCAATGTTTTTGTATCTTCACGTTCCCCTAAATATATCTGGTAGATTTCAACACTTTTACTTTCACTAACACTAAATATATTCAGGTTTCTCTGTCATGAAGGTTCACGTCTACCTCGCGTATCAGTTCACTAGTTTTCGTTTTGCGAGATGTGTTCGCCTTTTATTTTGTTTTGGTTGAACAGTAACCTCTGCTTCTTCTTCTTCTTCTCTCTCTCTCTCTCTCTCTCTCTCTGTGTGTGTGTGTGTGTGTGTGTGTGTGTGTGTGTGTGTGTGTGTGTGTGCGTGCGTGTGTGTGTGTTTATGTGTATGTGTCTCAGAGGCAGAGAGAGAGAGAGAGACAGATTATTTTCTGACTTCCTTCTATGTGTGTAAATTATTATGATAGAGTGGTGGATGATCTAGGCCACACAATAGATAACCTTGATGGTGTGACACTTTTTACGTGATGTGTAGGTCGCTTTTCTTTAATTACTATATGTTTCCTTAGTTTAAATAATGTTTTGTTAGTAATGTTTGTTTGGAAATATACCGTGTATTCATTTTCTGTTTGCAATCGTGCCTAACGGTTATTGCTCAGTAGTAGTTCCTCATCCTAAAAGAATCCTATAAGAGCAAATCAGTTGTTACTTTACTTGTGGTTACTCAAACTTTAATACTTGGGCTATGCACCTCTCTGGTTGAAAAGGATGTCCCGATGTAGCCCTAGGCCGCGCACATATGTTTTCATGCCCGCAACTAGTACTCTGCAAATAATAATCTGTAACTGTGATTCTGCAGTCAAATACTCTATGCACTGATTAGAATTGCGAATTAATAAAATACCCAGACATAAGGAGATCGCCGACGATCTTGATGGTGCGAACCTTTGTAATCCCCGTGACGCCCCATTTCGTATTCGATGTTCATGGTGTAAGTTAACAGTTTGTTTTGCACATTTCTTGAATGTTGACGAGACTTCTGTACCACCCGGACACTTACTTTATGTCACGCTCCTAATGCAAAAGGAAAGCCATTAGCATAATATATTGTTAGCTCAACACTTTAGAATGAGCCTTACTAAAGATTGAACTTGCGACCTTGCCCTGAAGGCCTGCCTCGAGACGTTGACTTTCCTCGCCGTGTGAACATTTTCCGATGGCTAATCGAACAAAAGTAGGCAGGATAGTCACTTCATATAATGTTTCGTTTTTTCTGATTGCATCTTTACTGGGGATAGCATGTTTGGATGGAAGAAAATCCTCACTGGCTGCATATCCGAGGCCAGCAACAACGTTTTGCTCTCAACGTTGGAACGGATCTCATTGATGACCATGTCATATTATCCTCCCTGATGCCTACACATGTTGGAAGCCCCTCGTATTTCTGCGAAAGATCTCACCCGGAATGATGGATGAGGTGCCTTTGGACACTCGTCTTGTGAAATGGTTTCACCAGGCTGGGGCTCCTGCCCATTTGAGAACTGCGGTACGCGGCTACTTGAATGACACCTCTGGCAACAAATGGATTGGACGGGGAGGCCCAATAGATTTGCCCCCTCACTCACCATACCGGACACGTGGGGGTACATGGAAACCCTAGTGTACGAAACACTTGTGAACGAACACAAGTAGCAGCTGGAGTGATCCGTAATATCCTTGAAACGTCTGAAACGGTTGGGCAGGCCATCATCAGGTGGTACACAAAAAGTGTCAAAGCTGGAGGGACAGGATGATAGGACATCTATTAAGACATCAGGGAATGACTTCCATAGTACTAGAGGGAGCTGTAGAGGGCAAAAACTTTAGAGGAAGACAGATATTGTAAAACATCCAGCAAATAATTGAGGACTTAGGTTGCATGTGTTACTCTGAGATGAAGACTTTAGCACAGAGGAGGAATTCGTGGCGGACCGTATCAAACCAGAGGACTGATGAAAAAAAAGTTTATGACGCTCGTATTGAGTACCATCTGTAAGGGAATTAAACTGGCGTTTATTGACAGAATTTTTTTATTCCCCTCTTTACTCCTTGGGTAACCTTTACGACCATAGGTTTCGTATCAGAGCGAACCTGACAATGCTTCACAATTGCTAAATAAATGTTGGAATTGCTTATACGTCATAATCTCTATACATCTCCTTCTCCACCTCACTTTTACCACCTCCTGCTCCACTGCTTTTGCCTTCACATTCTGTTAAATTACCTCCCCACCATCCTCTCTCTCTCTGCCCATCTCTTCCTGCCCCTATCTCTCTCCACCTCTTCTGCCGCATGTCTGTCTGTCCACTTCCTCCTCCCCTTCTCTATTTCCACTGCTGCACGCCTCCTTTGTGTCCATCTCCTCCTTCTCTCCGGCATTGACTCTTTATTGTTGTTATATGCGTATGAGAGAGCTCTCCGGCACGTTTGGCGATAGTAAAAAATAGCTTTGAGCGCTATGGGACTTCACCTGTGACGTCATCAGTGCCCTAGAACTTAGAACTACTTAAACCTAACTAACCTAAGGACATCACGCACATCCATGCTCTAGCCAGGATTCGAACCTGCGACCGTCGCGGTCGCCCGGTTCCAGACTGAAGAGCCTAGAACCGCTTGGCTACTCCGGCGGGCTGGCGATAGTAGCTTCCGCGTCTGTACTTTGCATAGTTTCAATTTGCGAACACGTAGAATAACAAAGTTTGGGACGACTTGGATTCTATAGTAGTATTCTACATACAAGCCGATAAGCTTTAAATACAGCATTTCTGTTTTCTGTTAAGAACAACTGCAAGAATACAAATCAACACATTGTTGTGTATGTATACAAAGAATGATATTTATGAGGGAAACAATTTGTGTAATGTCGTGTTTTCGTAGCGTAATTTCATAGCGTGGTACAGAATTTTCTATCCCACAGTCCGTTTTAACAGCGGACTTGTACATTATTGTTAATATAAATTGTAGCCCATGTACATCTCATAGTTTGTTAGATTATTAACATTTGAGTACATCGGTAAAGAAGTTTTCTCGATATTTGCTAACAACATTTTAGCTTCTACATTATACATATTTATTTATATACGATATAAATTTAAAAATACCTGTAATAGAGTACCTTCAAAAATTTTGAAGTAAAGCAGTCAAAATGTTTTCGAGATTTCTGCTAACGACGTCACCGATTTTCATATAGCATATACATAACAGTATACCATACACATGAAAAATATGTAGCCTGTGTACATCTGAAAGTTTACTTGAATATCGTGTAAAGTGTGAAGCAAATCAGCCACTAACGTTTGGACATTTTCTGTATTAACGACATGCCTTTACACGCAGAGACGACAAAGGTCGTGAGATACATCGTAATATCGTGACGATGATTTTAGTTTGTGCGACAGTTAACAGTGTGGTTATGGATGCCCATGCATATTCCAAACCTTTTCATAGTCCAGCTTCGCCAGTTTCCCGACTGATGATGAAATGATAAGGGCAACAGAACCACTCGGTCCTCGCGTGGAGAAAATCGCAGACCTGGCCAGGAATCGAAAGCGGGATGCCGAGATCCAGAGGCAGCAGTCAAAAGCACTAGACCACGAGCTGTGGACGTCTAATGTCGTGCCGCTCAGCATGTGCAGAAAGTCGGCGTGGTGATCTCAGCAATTCGTTGAAAATCTCCAGCAGAAATGCTGAGCCAGGCTGCCTCTATAGCCCTCCATAATTGCGGAAGTGTTTTCGGTGCAGGATTTTGCGCACAAAGTGGCCTCTCGGTTGTGTCCCTTAAATGTTAGATAGGATTCGCGTCGGGCGATCTGGGTGGTCAAATGATTCGTTGGAATTCTCCAGAATGTTCTTGAAACCATTCACGAACAACTGTAGCCCTGTGATATGGCACACAGCCAACGGCCTTTCCGTAGTGGTAACACCGGTTCCCGTCAGATCACCGAAATTAAGCGCTTTCGGGCTGGGCTAGTACTTAGATGGGTGACCATCCGGTCTGTCGTGAGCTGTTGGCAAGAGGGGTGCACTAAACCCTTGTGAGGCAAACTGAGGAGCTACTTGATTGATAAGTAGCGGCTCCGGTGTCGTAAACATGCACGGTCGAGAGAGTGTGCTGACAACAAGCCCCTCCGTATCGGCATCCAGTGACGCCTGTGGGTTTAGGATGACACAGCGGCCGGTCGGTACCTTTGGGCCTTCATGGTCTGAGCCGGAGGAGTTAAGTTTAGGTTTTTATTTCTTTGTAGATATGGCACATTGTCATCCGTAAAAATTCCATCCTTGAATGGCTGTGTGTATTTTCCTAATAGACGAACATAAACATTTCTAGTTAGTGATCGATTCATTACGACCAGAGGACGCAGTGCATTTCGTGTGAACACTGCCCACACCATTACCGAACCCCCACCAGCATGCACAATGTCTTATCGGCAACTTGTGTCGGTGGCTTCATATGGTCTGTGCCACACTCGAACCCTATTATCAGCTCTTACCAAATGAAATAGGGACTCATCTGACCAAGCCACGGTTTTCCAGTCATCTAAGGCCCAACCGATACGGGTACGAGCTCAGGAGAGGTGGTGTTAGCAAAGGCACTCGCGTCGGTCGACTGCTGCCATTGCCCATTAAGAACAAATTTCCCCTCACTACCGTCACGGATACATTATTCGTAAGTTCCTCCTTGATTCTGCGGGTACTTCATGCAGTGTTGCTTCTCTGTTAGCACTGACGATTCTGCACAAACTCCGCTGCTCTCGACCGTTAATTGAAGACCGCCGGTCACTGCGCTGTCCGTGGTGACAGGTAATGCCTGCATCTGGGTCTTATCCACACACTCTTCACACTGCGTGTTTCGTCACACTGAACTCCCTAACGATTTCAGAATTTGCATTTCCCATGGGTCTAGCTCCAATTACCGTTCGTCGTTCAAAGTTTGTTTACTCTCGTCTTGCGGACGTAATGACGACGGAAACCTTTCCATATATATCACCTGAGTAAAAATGACGCCTATGACGAAGCACCGCCCTTTTATAAATTGTGTGCGCTGTATACCAGCATCTGTGTAAGGCATATCGCTAACCCAAGACTCAGTGTCACCTTAGTGTATTAGCACAATATGATCACAGACACCCATCTACCAACCTCAGTCACTTGTAGCATAGCTTTTGGTACACCCGGTAGATGCAGATTGCAGCTAGAAGATCAGAAAACACACTAGAACAATGCCGGGTTGTCGGGGCGAGACGACGTGGAGGAGGATGTCAGAAACCACGCGACGCAACATAAGCGACCTGCGGCAAGATAGTGCAGCTTGAGGGACGGTTGCAGAGGGTCTGTGTGAAGCGGCGGGCAGGAGACAAAGCTACTGTGCGGCAGTGATCTGTCTCCCGGACTGGCGGAGTGGGGGCGGCGGCGAGGTCGGCCGGCAGTCTGCTCACGTCGCCGGCCGCGTTAGGCGCGAGATTGCCCGTCGCACGGCGTTACTTCCGGCGGCGTGGCCCGTGCTGCCCACTCCATGTGGAACACGTACGCTATTTGGGGAGAAAAAAAAGGGCGCCCTCACCCGAACGGAAATGTGGTTTACGGCGTTTGCTCCGGGAAATATTATTCTCGCTTCTGCATCTAAATGCGCCGCGCCGATGTGCCGGGCGGCCATCGGAATTTCAAAGACAGGTTCGTTTAGCCTTCCGGCGCCGGCCACTCTTCTCGAGAATTCCCGTCCGCTCCCGACAGACAGCGACGCCGTTGTGGAAGTCGGCCACACCTCACACGGCGTCCAGAGCGAACGAACTGCAGGTGCGCAGCGCTCCAGCTCTTGCAGCAAATTGGTGTACGTCTATCCTCGGAAATTCACACTAAAGCGAATACAAGTGAGTATTTTTTTTTTCGTATGTATAGGTCCAAAGTTTTAGTGTCAACATTTTCTTCTGTGTTTTCACTGCAAAGAGTTAGCTCATACCCCGTCTCAGTGTGGGCATCTTTTGTTGTCATGCAGGCTCTCGTTTTCCTTATGGTAAACCAGATGTGGGCTCTTGAGTCGACAATGACTTCAGTGCAAAGCATTCACTTAGTTACTTCAAACGTATTTGAAATGTCAACTTCTCGATCAAATTTCCATCCAATGGGCCTCAGGTTTCACCCAGAGGCCATGGTTGTGCAATATGAAACGTACATCAGAAAGCAACGGAACATTATTCTGTTGCCATAAGATACATAACGCACCAATATCGTCAAAGGCGTACAGGTCGATCACGGCCTGTAACTTGGTCTCCAAGGTCATCTGACCTCAGTGATCTGTATTCCTGTTTGTGATCACAGCAGTCACATTGATATGGTTCAAGAACTGAAGCTCCAATTTGTGCAGCTTTCTCAAGAGTTATCCGACGTGTATGAAGAAATTTGTAACTCCACGACGAGTGCATTGTAGGATCGAAAAGAGAGGACTACTCGTGGAACACCTCTTTTAATACGCACAAATACAAAGTAAGTTCTAACTTGTAAGTTCTTGAAGAAGTATTGTATTTCTCGTCAAGGTATCATATAGGCAAAATTTAAGCCCAATTAAATACGGACTCAATGGAAAAGCTTATATTTCGACTTGTCTGTCCTAATCAGGGCAATAATTTGTACTGAAGACAGTGACCGCATGTAATTACACACATCCAGTTATCTACGAAGGAATTTTTTATGGACCCGTGTATAAGGATAAATTTTTGCTTTTGTTATGAGATTCCGGCACTCGTGACGGTATTTGTTAATTGTGATAAATCGCGTATGTAGTTTCACTTGTTAGAGTTTCTTGGCAACGTATCCCTGCAAACAACGCAAAATGAGGTTTGGCACACGTTTACTTAATTTTTTTAACTGTCTAAGTGAGAAACATCCTTTGTTCGACAAATCTTCATTTTGGATATTATACTCATTGGTATTCTTCTTATTTTGTCTGTGGATTATTCTCCCGACGATATTGCTACCATATTTCGATAGTAGTTGCCCATGCAGGGGTGCAGCACAATTTGTGTCTGCATCAGAAGAAATACGGCTCCTACATGTTGCAAGAAAGGCATGTAGTGCTAGGTATCATCAACAGCCCAGGTTCACTTTCAGCCTTTATCTGTACACTGTTCTGTAATTTTCTTTCCTGTATTAATATTGAGCAGAACAACCCTGCCGAAACCGGTTACCTAAATCTAATAAATGTTTTACTAGTGATCTAAGAGTTTAAAAGTTTTTCAGAGTCCACAGGATTCATTCTAGTGTCCATGGCCCGCCAAAAAGAGAATTCACTCCTGAAAACTTCGAGTAGGCGACAAGCCGATAAAAGACCTTGCCTCATCACCAAGACTAGGTGACTGAATACTTTCTCATTGAGCAAGTCGGTATACGCGGTGGTCTGTGGCAGGTCAGACGACAGAATACTGTGATGCCGCAGACAAAAGCGTTTCACTGCACATCGTTCTGTGCACAATGTCGAACATTGGGATCAGGAGTAGTCGATCCATATTTGTTCACATGTTGATCCGCAGTTGACGATCCATATTTGTTCACATATTGACCCAACTGTTTTGTCAATTACCACTGCAGTGACCGAGGTATCATCAAGCTATCTAAGTAAAATAAAAACCTTTGTTTCTTTCCACATCCCAGAGATTCCTCTCAAACTGGTCGCATGATCACTTATCATGCGACATCAGGTTGATGGTCGTTTATGGATACGCCGTCATCCAGGAAAACAGCTGCTCGAAACATGCCCCGTGCCATGGACTAGGTCTATGGCGGTAGTGTTACACAATCTGAGATACTCATCTGGGCTTCCATGGAACATGTTGCAGTAACTACGATAGCTGTTACTATCTGAACGTTATTGCGGACCACTGGTACCCCTTCAGGTTTGATGTCTTTTGCTGATGGAATAACGTCTTTCAGCATGATAAATGTCTTTGTCATAAGACCAAAATCAGATTAAACTGCTGTGAGGAGAACGACACTGAACTGATGTTGACGTAACTGCTACCAAATCCGTCTGATGTAAAACCGAAAGAGCTTATTTGCATTAAAAACTGTCTTGGTTGTTCCTTGTTCCTTTAATACAAACGCAGTTCGCCTTCGTGGGACATCTTCAGATTATCTTAACGACATGCTAGAGCAAAATGCCTTCTTGAACTGTAATATATATGTCTCCAAAAATATTACAGCTAACTTGAGAGTATTATATTTATCAGAATGCTTGATATTATATGCAATTTTTGCTGAAAAATGCGCATCGACATACTCTTTTTGAGGACCTGAACTTTTAATTACCTTTTTTGTATAATGTGCCTTTTCTCGTTAAGTGCCCGCATCTCGTGGTCGTGCGGTAGCGTTCTCGCTTCCCACGTCCTGGTTCCCGGTTTCGATTCCCGGCGGGGTCAGGGATTTTCTCTGCCTCGTGATGGCTGATTGTTGTGTGCTGTCCTTAGGTTTGTTAGGTTTAAGTAGTTCTAAGTTCTAGGGGACTGATGACCATAGATGTTAAGTCCCATAGTGCTCAGAGCCATTTGAACCATTTCTCGTTAAGTAACCAAGCAAGAAAACTGGAATTTCACAGTTTATATGTGCATAAGACGCTAATACAAGGTGTCTAACAGATTTTTGTTTAATGTGATATTTGCTTTGACACTAATTTTTCAGTTTTGTGTTACCGGGACTGCTATATGTTTCCCAAATTTTAAATGAGAACTTTTCTCAAAGTAAAGATAACGGAAAAGTGCTGTCAGGATTATTCATTAATTTTTAAGAACTCTGCCAAATTCCAGTTTCTGAAATAAGCTTAAAAACGTCAGTTCACGGAAATTCTCTGTTACAGTTTTTATTTCAAATTTTAACAATACTGCTGTACCTCTAGTGACTAATACTGCCAATATTCATAATCTTCATTCACTTCTTCGTCTCCTGTTCCCCTGCTTCCTTTGCTCAGCCAAAGTTTCCATTTTTTCTTCTGCTGGCTGAGATTTATACAGCCGAGCTTCATCGATGCTTCTGAGTATCTTCAGTGTGAATGCACCTGAATGGAAGCTTATTCTCTGTGGGCGCTTAATACTACCTACATTTCCACTACTGAGCAGTAGAAATCAAATGCACATGTCCACACAGCAATTGAGGACACAAATACAGTTTTCGGACAACTCATCCATATATGGTGATTGTAGCTCTCATTTATATTCTGCTTTTTTTAATGTACGCATTTTTTTAGCAATTCATGATTGGCAAGGTAAATAAAAGTCGCTTTTAAAATATCTAAAACAGCAAGTGGATACCTGTTTTTATATGTGTACAGCTTTGTATTGGCTACTGCCGGAGATCTTTGTACCACGATACGTCAGAAAAGGAATGTTGAGGATTATCATACGCGGAAAGTTTGTGAAAGTATATTCACCACATGGATTGCTGCATTGTTTTCGCACTACGTAAGTTATCCTTAAAACCTTTTGCAAGATATATATTGATGTAGGCAAAAAAAAAGAACTGAAATAAATTTCTAGCACATATACACTCCTGGAAATTGAAATAAGAACACCGTGAATTCATTGTCCCAGGAAGAGGAAACTTTATTGACACATTCCTGGGGTCAGATACATCATATGATCACACTGACAGAACCACAGGCACATAGACACAGGCAACAGAGCATGCACAATGTCGGCACTAGTACAGTGTATATCCACCTTTCGCAGCAATGCAGGCTGTTATTCTCCCATGGAGACGATCGTACAGATGCTGGATGTAGTCCTGTGGAACGGCTTGCCATGCCATTTCCACCTGGCACCTCAGTTGGACCAGCGTTCGTGCTGGAGGTGCAGACCGCGTGAGACGACGCTTCATCCAGTCCCAAAAATGCTCAATGGGGGACAGATCCGGAGATCTTGCTGGCCAGGGTAGTTGACTTACACCTACCTTCTAGAGCACGTTGGGTGGCACGGGATACATGCGGACGTGCATTGTCCTGTTGGAACAGCAAGTTCCCTTGCCGGTCTAGGAATGGTAGAACGATGGGTTCGATGACGGTTTGGATGTACCGTGCACTAATCAGTGTCCCCTCGACGATCACCAGAGGTGTACGGCCAGTGTAGAAGATCGCTCCCCACACCATGATGCCGGATGTTGGCCCTGTGTGCCTCGGTCGTATGCAGTCCTGATTGTGGCGCTCACCTGCACGGCGCCAAACACGCATACGACCATCATTGGCACCAAGGCAGAAGCGACTCTCATCGCTGAAGACGACACGTCTCCATTCGTCCCTCCATTCACGCCTGTCGCGACACCACAGGAGGCGGGCTGCCCGATGTTGGGGCGTGAGCGGTGTGTGGAACCGTAGCCCAGCTTCATGGAGACGGTTGCGAATGCTCCTCGCCGATACCCCAGGAGCAACAGTGTCCCTAATTTGCTGGGAAGTGGCGGTGCGGTCCCCTACGGCACTGCGTAGGATCCTACGGTCTTGGCGTGCATCCGTGCGTCGCTGCGGTCCGGTCCCAGGTCGACGGGCACGTGCACCTTCCGCCGACCACTGGCGACAACATCGATGTACTGTGGAGACCTCACGCCCCACGTGTTGTGCAATTCGGCGGTACGTCCACCCGGCCTCCCGCATGCCCACTATACGCCCTCGCTCAAAGTCCGTCAACTACACAGATGGTTCACGTCCACGCTGTCGCGGCATGCTACCAGTGTTAAAGACTGCGATGGAGCTCCGTATGCCACGGCAAACTGGCTGACACTGACGGCGGCGGTGCACAAATGCTGCGCAGCTAGCGCCATTCGACGGCCAACACCGCGGTTCCTGGTGTGTCCGCTGTGCCGTGCATGTGACCATTGCTTGTACAGCCCTCTCGCAGTGTCCGGAGCAAGTATGGTGGGTCTGACACACCGGTGTCAATGTGTTCTTTTTTCCATTTCCAGGAGTGTAGTTAAAAAAAACCACGCTGTAAACAAATCTTCATCGCAGCCTTTTAGAGTCATCTGCAGATCGTTTCGATAGGGTGAACGAGAAATGAACGTACAAAAAATATCTAGCTAAGAGAAGGTGTGAACTACAACATAGAAATGGGGGGGGGGGAGGCAAAGACGCCGCAACAAACTATTTTTAGAATATATTTCTAGTCAGAATTCGATTAGGAAACTTTACGATCTTATTCTTAAAGAATCAAATTAATAAATGACGCAATAACAAAATCGAATTTTGGCCTTACATCTGCCCTTAAAATATAAAATAAAACAGCTTGTAGTGTGCCGTTTTATAGTCCTTAACACGAAGTAGGAAGAAAATTTTTAGGTGATCTGAAGATGAAACGCGTTGTTAATGAAAGAAGAAGTCGCAACCAAGACTGTTTTTAATTCAACTATTCTATTTACGGTTACCCTACCAGACGAACTAACGGTCGCTGCTGTGTTGCGTTGGCCAGCTCGCTCTTGAGCATGTAGTCATAATGTACTGTCGCATCAATGAATTGTCGAGTATAACTGGCTCTTTATATTAAGTGTTTTCGAACAGAAGCTTCTGGAACGTCGTGAGACCTGCATGTGTGTACCATGCAGATACCACTGATTATTTGCACCTTCTTTCGTTATGCGGTGAACGGTGGTAAGCCCTTTATGTAACTGTTGATCGAAGAATCCTCGGGTATGCTGCCAGTTCATAGTGCCCAACAGGTACAATATTTCGGCGACCGGACGTGTCGCAACCTGTAGGTGCGATCTCGTGAGAGCGCGTAGCCTCTGTCCGGAAGCCGTTTCCTTCGGGTTTCCCCGCCTGAGGGCATGCGCCGGCAATCGCGGATACGCTTGTGTCGGCGTATGTGGTAGCAACGCCCTGGTCGCCAGATCGTTGTGTTTCCGAGCGTCTTCTTCATTAGACCCGCTCGTTCCCCAGCCTTGCTGAGAGCGTAGCCGCAGTACCGACTGCTAAGTTATCCCTGGTGCGAATTACGATTGCTTCTCTAATGACACTGCCCAGCATTTGGAAATTTGCGTTATAATACTGTTAAGTTCGTAATTCCATGGCAAGATTCACCAAACAGCAGTGCATTACTGCCGACGACGTGTTTGGATAAATTACACAAGTGTGCCGCTGGTGTTCTCGGCATCGATCATCTATGGTGGGCATTGTTCGTCCAATGCACGCCAGGGCACGCAGTCTGATATACCCCGGCCTTCCAAAAACTGATGTCCTCTTTCACACTCCCCAAGAATACCAGTGTTTTACTGGGCAAGCAGAAGGCATTTCTTATGAACTGCTCCTTCAGTATACTCCCACCTCTTCCTGATAGCCGATAACTGGATATCTATGGCATTGTGCTGAGGTGGTTCTTCTTGTACTAATTATTACCTCAAAAGGGTGTGTTCGGGTGAACGAAAGAACCATTCTTAATATGATCTCAGTTTCTTTAATTTTTCTGACGATCAAACTTTTTCTGTGTAAGGTAAGTGACCCAGCTCATTTTATAAATCTTCTAAAAACGTTAAAGCAATACTTTAACCTGATTATGTGTTCTCCAGGTCTATTAATAATGTCCCAAAGTACACTGTCATTTCATTCATATTCGCTACAGTCAAAAAGTTGTAAGAATGGTCATACACAACCCTGTCTACGGAACTTTTACCATTTATTATATTTCTTACACCGCGGCTGGTAGTAGCATCTGTGTCTTTTCAAATGTGGCGCGGTCACGAGTATATACAAAGGGCGTTCAAAAAGTTTTGCACAGTAGCTTCTAATTTTTTAATTTTTTGCATGGGAAGAATGAATTTTTTGTGAACGTAGATGTGACATTTATTTATTAGTCGGTGTATGAAAGTATTTTCTTTTATTTACAGGTGAACAGTAATAGACCGTGAAGTAGATGTCAGGTTGCGACAACGGTCGGTGATGGAGTTCCTCTTCAACACCGGCGAGAGATGACTCTGCTACATCGATTCATTAGAAGTTTATAGGGAGGACACAGTGGATCGCAGCAGTATCCAGCGGTGGCTGCAGAGTTTTAAGGAAGGGAATTTCTCGCTACTGGACTATCAACTATGCGGTACTCCCTCCACGGCTATGAGTGAGGTGAATAAGGAGACCATTGACCAAATCATCCAAAATTACAGATGTGTGACGACACGATAGCTTTGTTGTTTGTCATTGGGTAGTGTGGTATCACTGGTACAGTCACTAGGTACAGAAAAATCTGTGCACGTTGGGTGCCTAGATCAATGATAAAGGAAATGAAGAAGATGAGGAGGAATGCGTGCGATGGTCTCATGAAGACCTTTATTCAAGAGTGGAAACAGTGTTTTGACGGCGTCATTACCCAGACTGAAACTTGGTTGTTTTTGTCCGAACCTGAGAACAAAACCCAATCCATGGAGTGGCGTCATCTGGGTTCATCTCGGAAGACTTTCACGAACAGCAGGCCGAAAGGTGTTGGCCTCCTCCTCTGGGATAATTGTGGTGTAATTTTAATGACTTTTTGGAACCAAGCTCTACAATTAACCGAGACCGTTAGTGTTTCTACTGTTTGTCCTTGGGCAAGCTGCGACGTGCCATCAAGACCCACAGACCACAGCCCTAGGGTCAGTTAATAACACTACACCATGACAATGACAAACCCCATAAAGCCCTTATGACGCAGGAGGAAATCAGACAAATGGGTTGGAAAATTGTCTCTCATCCTCCATACAGTCTGGACTTGGCTCTGTCTGATTTTTACCTCTCTGGTCGTCTGAAGGATCACCTGCACGGTAAAACATTTGATAGTGAGAATAAACTTATTTCCTATGCCAAGCGATGGTGAAAGTGAATCCCCAAAATCTTACCAAACTGCATTTACATCACGGAAAGAACATTGGGCTACATGCGTCACAGCTGACGGAGGCTACGTTGAGTAGGCTCAATGTATACCTGTAAGTTCCAAGTATGTTCCCAAAAATTTCATTCTCCGCCTTTTTATTATTTGACTTTAGTCGTACTGCTACTATGTGAAAGGTAAACAGAATTTCAGCTATGTACCAAGGATAAATGTAGATAAATGTAGAGTTGTGTGCATCGAGAAACGTAAAACGTGATGAGCCACAGATAGGAGTACAAAGAAGGGTCACTGGTCTCACAGATTTTCACAGAAGTGACAACGTTTCTGGACATGAAACGAACAAATACGCTGATTATAGGTAAAACTTTGATTCATTTGAGGGTCTCTGAATGCGAATGTTTACAAACTTTCGAACGGCACATCACACACACACACACACACACACACACACACACACACACACACACACACACACATCAACGTTTTCAGTTTCGTTTGGGACCAGGGACAACATGTTCCAGATTTAGCTTAAAAATGCTTCAGTGCTCAGATCGAGAGGACGAAAATGACTTTCCCATGATGTGTCTCTCCAAGGTAACAGCCCGATGTAACTCATACCATACATAGATAGAACTGCTACATTATAGTACGGAAAGTAATACAAATAAGTACTCAGTGAGAGGAACAGAAATGACACTTTTATTCGGAGACAATAATTACACTGAAGACGCCACTATTTACGATGCTCCCATGGACAGTACGAAACGTGGGATGTTGTTCTTAATAGGGTGTGTGGTTATCATGGGCAGTAATGCATGCTCTGCACATGCTCCCATACTGGCCATAAAGTTGATAGGCAGTTCTTGTAGTAAGATATTCCATTGCTTCTGCAGAGTGATGTAAAACTGCTGGGTGGTGGTTGGTCCATGTGGATGTGCTGCAATACGTTTCCCCAACCAATCCCACACATGGTTAATGGGATCTATTTCATATTCGGTAAAATTAAAAGCAAGGGCGGTAACATTAACAGTGCAACGAGAATTCCACTGCTAAAAGAACAGGAGAGAGCGGATAGGTACAAAGAGTACCTTGAAGGCCTCTGAGGAAGGAAGATCTATCTGACTCGATAAATGAAGAAACAGAAGTCGATTTAGTAGAAATGGGAGATCCAGAATTATAAACAGAATTTAAGAGACCTTTGGAGGACCTAAGATCAAATAAGGTGGAGGGGATAGATAAAATTTCATCAGAATTTCTAACATCATTTGGGGATGTGATAACAAAACAACTGTTCACGTCCGTGTGTAGAATGTATGGGCGGCGAATATACGATCTGACTTTCTGAAAAATTTCCGAAGACGGCAAGAGTTGACAAAGGCGAGAATTATCACACAATCAGCTTATCAGCTCATGCATAAATGTTGTCGACGAGAATAATATACAGAAAAATGGGAAAGAAAAATTGAGGATGTGTTACATGACGAACAGTTTGGCCTTAGGAAAGGTAAAGGCACCAAAAAGGCAATTCTGACGTTGCAGTTGGTATTGGAAGCTAGACCAGAGAAAAATCAAGATACGTTCTTAGGATCTGTCGATTCGGAAAACACGTTTGACAGTGAAAAATGGTGAAAGATGTTCGAAATCCTGAGAAAAGTCGCATATGCTATAGGGAGAGACGGGTAATGCGCAGTATGTACAAGAGCCAAGAGGGAATAATAAGGGTGGACGATCAAGCCAGATAAATTCTGCCGAAATTTTTACGAAGGCACAGACGGTGTTTAGAAAGGATAGATTGCGTGCAACCGGTGGTGGCGTGTTTGTCGCTGTTAGTAGCAGTTTGTCCTGTAGTGAAGTAGAAGTGGATAGTTCCTGTGAATTATTATGGGAGGAGGTTACACTGAACAACCGAGCTAGGTTAATAATTGGCTCCTTTTACCTACCTCCCGACTCAGCAGCATTAGTGGCAGAACAAATGAGAGAAAATGTGGAATACATTTCACATAACTTTTCTCAGCATGTTAAAGTCTTAGGTGGAGATTTCAATTTACCAGATATAGGCTTGGACACTAAGAATTTTAGGCCAGGTGGTAGGGACAGAGCATCGAGTGACATTATACTGAGTGCATTTCCGATAACTACCTCGAGCAATGAAATTGAGGACCGACTCCTGTAGAAAACATCTTGGACCTACTGATAACAAACAGACCCAAACATTTCGACTCTGTAAGTTCAGAACAGGCAATCAGTGATCATCAGGCCGTTGCAGCATCCCTGAATATGGAAGTTAATAGGAATATAAAAAAAGAGACGGAGGTTTATCTGTTTAGCAAGAGTAATAGAAGGCAGATTTCAGACTACCTAACAGATCAAAACGAAAATTTCTGTTCCGACACTGACAATGTTGAGTGTTTATGGAAAAAGTTCAAGGCAATCGTAAAATGCGTTTTAGACAGGTACGTGCCGAGTAAAACCGTGAGGGACGGGAAAAACCCACCGTGGTTCAACAACAAAGTTAGGAAACTACTGCGAAAGCAAAGAGAGCTTCACTCCAAGTTTAAACGCGGCCAAAACCTCTCAGACAAACAGAAGCAAAACGATGTCAAAGTTAGCGTAAGGAGGGCTATTCGTGAAGCGCTCAGTGAATTCGGAAGTAAAATTCTATGTACCGACTCGACAGAAAATCCTAGGAAGTTCTGGTCTTACGTTAAATCAGTAAGTGGATCGAAACAGCATATCCAGACACTCTGGGATGATAATGGCACTGAAACAGAGGATGACACGCGTAAAGCTGAAATACTAAACATCTCTTTCCAAAGCTGTTTCACAGAGGAAGACCGTACTGCAGTTCTTTCTCTAAATCCTCGCACAAACGAAAAAGTGGCTGACAACGAAATAAGTGTGCAAGGAATAGAAAAGCAACAGGAATTATTCAACACAGGAAAGTCCACTGGACCTGATGGGATACCAACTCGATTCTACAGAGAGTACGCGAAAGAACTTGCCCCCCTTCTAACAGCCGCGTACTGCACGTCTCTAGAGGAACGGAAGGTTCCAAATGATTGGAGAAGACCAAAGGTAGTCCTAGTCTTGAAGAAGGGTCGTCGAGCAGATGCGCAAAAACTATAGACCTACATCTCTGACGTCGATCTGTTGTATAATTTTAGAACATGTTTTTTGCTCGCGTATCATGTCGTTTTCGGAAACTCAGAATCTACTGTGTAGGAATCAACATGGATTCCGGAAACAGCGATCGTGTGAGACCCAACTCGCTTTATTTGTTCATGAGACCCAGAAAATATTAGATACAGGCTCCCAGGTAGATGCTATTTTCCTTGAATTCCGGAAGGCATTCGATACAGTTCCGCACTGTCGCCTGATAAACAATGTAAGAGCCTACGGAATATCAGACCAGCTGTGTAGCTGGATTGAAGAGTTTTTAGCAAACAGAACACAGCATGTTGTTATCAATGGAGAGACGTCTACAGACGTTAAAGTAACCTCTGGAGTGCCACAGGGGAGTGTTATGGGACCATTGCTTTTCACAATATATATAAATGACGTAGTAGATAGTGTCGGAAATCCAAGCGGCTTTTCGCGGATGATGCTGTAGTATACAGAGACGTTGCAGCATTAGAAAATTGTAGCAAAATGCACGAAGATCTGCAGTGGATAGGCATTTGGTGCAGGGAGTGGCAACTGACTCGTAACTTAGACAAATGTAATGTATTGCGAATACATGGAAAGAAGGATCCTTTATTTTATGATTATATGATGGGGCAACAAACACTGGCAGCAGTTACTTCTGTAAAATATCTGGGAGTATGCGTGCGGAACGATCTGAAGTGGAATAATCATATAAAATTAATTGTTGGTTAGGCGGGTACCAGATTGAGATTCATTGGGAGAGTCCTTAGAAAATGTAGTCCATCAACAAAGGAGGTGGCTTGCAAATCATTCGTTCGACCTATACTTGAGTATTGCACATCAGTGTGGGATTCGCACAAGGTCGGGTTGACGGAGGAGATAGAGAAGATCCAAACAAGAGCGGCGCGT
This sequence comes from Schistocerca gregaria, assembly GCF_023897955.1. NCBI lineage: Eukaryota > Metazoa > Arthropoda > Insecta > Orthoptera > Acrididae > Schistocerca > Schistocerca gregaria. Next base: position 431,526,775 of record NC_064920.1, on the reverse strand, counting down.
TTCGTCACAGGTTTATCTGGTAACCGTGATAGCGTTACGGATATGTTTAGCAAACTCAAGTGGCAAACTCTGCAAGAGAGGCGCTCTGCATCGCGGTGTAGCTTGCTCGCCAGGTTTTGAGACTGTGCGTTTCTGGATGAGCTATCGAATATATTGCTTCCCCCTACTTATAACTACCGAGGAGATCACGAATGTAAAATTAGAGATTCGAGCGCGCACGGAGGCTTTCCGGCAGTCGTTCTTCCGCGAACCGTACGCGATTGGAACAGAAATGGGAGGTAATGACAGTGGCAAGTAAAGTGCCCTCCGCCACACACCGTTGGGTGGCTTGCTGAATATAAATGTAGATGTAGATGTAGAAGAACGAAGTGCTCGGATTAAAATGGGTGTAAGAAAGGAATGTAGTCTTTCGCCTCTACTATTCAATCTACACATCCAATAACCAATGAGTGAAATAAGTGAAAGGATCAGAAGTGGAATTAGAATTGTTGGTGATAGTATATTAGTGGTACGGTTCGCTGATGACATTGCTATCCAGAGTCTAAGTGAAGAAGAATTACATGATCTGCTGAATGGAATGGAGTACAGAATATGAATTGAGAGTAAGTCGAAGAAAGACTAAAGTAATGAGTAGTATAAGTAATGACAACAGCGAGAAACTTAACAGCACGATTACTGGTCACGAAGTAGTACCTAGCCACCAAAATTCCCAGCGGCGGATAGAGCAAGAAGGATATCAAAAGTAGACTAGCACTGCCCTCCAGTACTAAACTCGTGATCTCCTGATAACTCAGAATGTGTCATATCAATTGACTCCTTCTACTAGCACTCTTTTCTTCCAGTGTCTATTCAGTACCTTCTCGTTAGTTACGTGATCTACCCTTCTAGTCTTCAGCATTCTTCTGTAGCACACAAATAAAAACCTTCTATTCTCTTCTTGCCCAAACTATTTATGACCCCTGTTTCAATGCCGTACAAGGCTACACTAAATACAAATAGTTTCAGAAATGTCGTGCTTACTCTTAAATCTATACTCGATGTTTAACAAATTTCTGTTCTTCTGAAACGCTTTTCGTGCCGTCGCTAGCATACATTTTATATTCTCTCCATATGATGAGTTACTTTGCTGCCCAAATAGCATATGTCATAAACTACTGTAAGTGCACGTTTCATAATCTAATTTTCTCGACATCACCTGATTTATTTCGACTACATTCCACTATCCCTGTTTTGCCTTTGTTGACTATATACTCGTTTCAAGACACTGTCATTTCCTTTCAACTGTTCTTCCAAGTACTTTGTCTGTGTCTGACAATGTCATAGGCAAATCTCAAGTATTTATGTCTTCACCCTGAACTTTAATTCCTACTGCAAATTTTTCTTTGGTTTTCTTTACCGTTTGCTCAGTGTACAAATTGAATAACGTCAGGTTAGGCTACAACACTGTCTGACAGCCTTCTCAACCACTGCTTACCTTTCACGTCACCCGACTGGTTTCTGTACAAGTTGTAAATAGCCTTTCGTCCCTACATTTTACGTCTCCTATCTTCAGAACTTCAAAGATAGTATTCCATGCAACATCGTCATATTTTTCTCTGTCTTCAAATGCTTAATCTATCTTCTAAAATAAGTCGTAAGATCAATTCTACATTTCTACCGAATTCAAACTAAACTTCAAGAAGTACGTTTTTACCAGTTTTTACTTTTGTTCTGTAAAGAATATGGGTTAATATTTTTCAACAATGACTTATTAAACTGATAGTTCTGTAACATTCACAACTGATTGCACCTGTTTTTTGTAGGACTGGAATGATCATATTCTTTTAGAAATCTTAGGGTATTCCGCCTGTCTTATACATCTTGCACAACAGATGGGAGAGTCCTGTAACGGATGGCTCTCCAAAGGCTGTCGGTAGCTCTTCCAGAATGTCGTATACCCCTGAGACCTCGTTTCAACTTACACTATGTGATCAAAAGTATCCGGCCACCCACAAAACTATAGTTTTTCCATGTTAGGTGCATTGTGCTGCCACCTACTGCCAGGTACTCCATATCAGCGATCGCAGTAGTCATTAGACATCGTGATAGAGCACGAACGTGGTCAGGTGATTGGGTGTCACGTCATATGTCTTTACGCGAGATTTCCATGATCCTAAACATCGCTAGATTCATTGTTTCCGATGTGACAGTGAAGTGGAAACGTGAAGGGACACGTACAGCACAAAATCTTACTGTCCGACCTCGGCTGTTCACTGACAGTGACCACCGTCAGGGTCGTAATGTGTAATAGGCAGACGTCTATCCAAACCATCACACAGGAATTCCAAACTGCGTCAGGATCCACTGCAAGTACTATGACAGTTAGGCGGGAGGAGACAAAACTTCGATTTCATGGTCGAGCAGCTGCTCATAAGCCACATATCACACCCGTAAAGGCCAAACGACGTCTTGCCTGGTGTCAAGAGCGTAAACATTGGACGATTGAAGAGTGGGAAAACTTTTTGTGGAGGGTTGAATCACGGTACACAATGTGGCGATCCGATGACTGGGTGTGGGTATGGCGAATGCCCCGTGAACGTCATCTGCCAGCGTGTGTAGTGTTAACTGTAAAATTCGGGGGCGGTGTTGTTTTGGTCCTGTCGTGTATTTCATGGATGGGGCTTGTAGCCCTTGTTGTTTTGCGTGGCACTACCACAGCACAGGCCTACATTGTTGTTATAAGCACGTTCCTCCTTCCCACTTCTGAAGAGAAATTCAGGGATGGCGATTGCATCTTTCAAAATGATCGAGCATCTGGTCATAATGCACTGCCCGTGGCGGAGTGGTTACACGACAATAACACATCTGTCATGGACTGGCCTACACAGAGTTCTGTCCTGACTCCTACAGAACACCACTGGGATGTTTTGGAACGCCGACCGTGCCAGGCTTCACCGACCGACATCGATAACTCTCCTCGGTGCAACAATCCTTGGCTGCCATTCCCCAAGAAACCCTCCAGCACCTCTGACTAAATGTTAGCCTGCGAGAGTGGAAGGTGTCATCAAGATTAACGGTGGGCCAATAACGTATTGTATTCCACCTTTACCGATGGAGGACGACACTAACTTGTAAGTCATTTATAGGCAGGTGTCCGGATACTTTTCTTCATCTACGTCCTCTTCCATTGCTGTAGAACATCCCCTTTCTACATATCCTCTATATATTCCTTATAGCTTTCATATTCCCCTTCTATGCCTAGGATTTGTTTCCCACCTGACCTCTTAATGTTTATACAGCTGGTTCTCTTCTTTACAAAGGCCTCTTTCATTTTTCTGTAGGCATCAACTATCTCGCCCTTGGTGATGTGTGCTTCTAAATCCTTACATACGTCCTCTCTCCATGACTTATTAGCTATTTTGCTCTTTTTATCAATCACATTTGTTATATCAATCTCATTTGTTATATTTCCTTTCTCCTCCTTCATTTACGACGTTTTTATATTTACCCCTTTCATCAATCAAATGCAATCTGTCCCTTCCTATCCGAGGATTTCTTCTAGTATTGTCTTTTTTTCTATTTCATCTTTTGCCGACCTCACTATCTCAGTTCCCAATGCTACCCATTCGTTTTCTACCGTATTCCTTTTCCCTGTTCTTGTGGGCGTTCCATAATGTTGCCTCTGAGAGTCTCATGAACCTCTGGTTCTTTCAATTTATCCAGGTCCCACCTCCTTAATTTTGTATCATTTTGCAAGTTCTTTCGTTTTAATCTACAGTTCATAACAAATAAATAGCGGTTACAGTCAACATCTCTCCCTGTAAATGTCTTACAGTGTACAATCTAGCTCCGAAATCTCTGTCGTACCATTACACACTCAATATGATGTCACCCAGCGTCTCCAGGTCTCTTCAACGTGTACAACGTTCTTTCATGTTTCTTAAATCAGATGATAGCGATTGTTAAATAGTGCTCTGCCCAAGATTCTACCAGGTAATTTCCTCTTTCATTCCTTTCCCTCAGTTCATATTCACCTACAGTTTTTCCTTCTCTTTCCTGCTGTTGAATTACAGTCACCTACCACTATTAATTTTTCGTCTCCCTTAACCAACTGAATAATTTCTCTTATCTGATCCTACATTTGTCAATACTTTTATCATTTGTGGAGTTAGGTAACATTTAAACTTGTTCAACTGTGGTGGGCGTAGGCTTTGTGCCTATCTTGGTTACGATAATGCGTTCAGTATGCTACTCATAGTAGCTTAGTCCTGCACTCCCCCTATGTGCTATTGTGTTTACAGCTCTGTATTCACGTTACCGGAAGTCCTGTTTCCCCTGCGACCAAACTTATTTAATTGCCACTATATCTAAGGGTAACCTATGCATGTCCCTCTTAAAATTTTCTAACATACCTGTCAGATTATAGAACTTATCAGATTCGTGCATTTCCGTAATTTGTCATCACCTTTTGCGAACCTTGAGAAGGAAAGCTAAATTCAGATTTTCACATAGTTTCTTTCCAGTTGACCTTCTGTTATCTTGAGGGATACATTTTCGTTAGTCAATGTTGGCTGATGGCATGAGCGAGGCTAAAAAAATTCTATGCAGTATTTCCTCATTGTTTTCCTACTTTACATCCCAACTTCGTGAAAGTTATTTTTTCTTTTGCTTTCTGATCCCGATTTTCCGTTTCTTCTTCTACACTTTCATAATTTCTGTGTTCAACTCTTGTCATTTCAAGCGTCATGCGTATTTCTGATATTTCATATTAACGCTGAGAAAGCTATGCTACCATTGTGTCAAAATTTGATGTAGAATAGAGGTCTTATATACGAGACGATAAGAGGTGTTGTAAAAGCTCCCAGTTGTGAAAGTTGAGGCAGGAATATGGTTTGTCCTGCTCAAGGGAACAAATCTGGCATTTACCTTACGTGACCCAGGGAAGTGAGGGGTAGCTTAATTCAGGATGCCATCCTTCCGAATGCGTGTCCATGCGTTATTTCTACTCCACGCCTCTCATATCATGAGCCGAAGCTTTCCTTACATCTATAGACTTACAACACATTGTGAATGTTTGCATGTCAGTGCGACAACTATCGCTATCAGCTCTACAGCTTCAGAATCCAAGCTGCTCACAAAAATAATATAGAGAAGGATGGAAAAGAAAGTTGACGCTCTTTTAGCTAGCAATTAGTTTATCTTCCGAAAGGTAGAGGCTCCAGAGACGCAACTCTGACGTTGACCTTGGTAAAGTAAGCAGGACTAAAGAAAAATAAAGACACTTTCTTGGGATACGTTGATCTTTAAAAAGCGTTCGACGATGTAAAATGGTGGAAGATGTTCGAAATTCTCAGAAAAAAGTATGATATGTACAGAAAGAAAAGTAATATAAAATTTGTAGGAGAATCAAGAAGAAATATAAAGAATGGAAGACCAGAAATGAAATACTCCGATTAGATAGGGTACAAAACAAGTGTGTAGTCTTTCGTTTCTGCTGTTCAATCAACACATCAAGGAAGAAAAGATGAAAGTGAAAGGAAATCAATGATAAGGTTCGCTGAAGACATCACTATCCAAAGTTAATGTAAGGAAGAGTTGCAGAAAATGTTAAATGGAATGAACAGTGATATCAGTCCACTTGAGAGTGGACTGAAGAAAGTAAGAAGTATAGTAGCAGAAATGAGATCACCGATAAACTAAAGATAATAATTTGGGACCAGGAAATCGACGATTTGAAGTAATTCTTCTTGGAAACAAAACAGATGACCGACGAAGTACTGACGTCATAAAAAGCAGACCAGCACAGCCAAGAGAGCATTCCTAGCCGTAAGAATTCTACTAGCACCAAGCAACGACATTAATTTGAGGAAGAAATTTCTCAGATTGCTCTTTAGAAGCACAACACTGTATGGAAGAGGATCGTGGGCTGTGGGAGAAACGGAAAAGAAGACAATCAAAGCGTTTGAGATGTTGTACTATTGAATGAGATTGAAAACTGAGCGGACGGATAAGAAGTTCTCCGCAGAATTAGCGATGGAAGTGAGATGTGTAAAATACTGTCAAGAAGAAGGGACAAGATAAGACGTGTGTTAAGACGTGTGTTAAGACATCAAGGAATGCCTTCCATGGTACATTAAGGAGCTGTAGGTGGTAAATGCATGCGGAATGCACACAACAAACAATTCGTAACGTTTAATGGAAGTGCTAGTCTGAGATGAAGAGGCTGACACGGAAAGGAGGTGCGTGGTGCATAAAATTGCTCAGAATAGCTATGACAATACGAAAATAGAAATTCAAGAAAAGAATAAGGCTATTGTCATTCCCTGTTCTATTATCATCAGTCCAGAGCCTCCGTCGAATGAGGCCTTCATTGCTAAATGATCTTCCCTCTCTCATCAGCAATGCAGCTTAACCCATTGTATACGACGTTTCTACTTTAAGCAGTATTTTCTGATCCACTTGGCCGTAGAGATACACTGATTACAGGAATAAGCAGCAGGTGTATGTGACCAACGTGGACAAAACCGTCGTGAATATCGAAATGTAATCAAGGCAACTATGAAACATGGAATGACTCAACAGCCATTTCGTAAACTGTGTAAGAGTTCAGTTAGCTTAGAGCCCGAACAATGAGCAGCGTTCGAGTCGTGTGTGGCACATTTTGGATGAACGTACTGAAACCATGAATAAAGAAATTTTACGGAATTCATATTGCCGAAGCGCTCTTCAAATAACAAATAACAAAGCATATTAGAGAGTATAAATACTGATTTATTACTCTATTACACGTCTGACACAGCGCTTAGAAGGTGAGCTGCATTCAAGGTCGATTCCATTTTACAATGTCTGCAACTGTTTCAGAATGTAGGCTGCATTAATTCAGACACTTCTCAGTTACCAGTTTTGTAAACGAGGAGGTTATTTATTATAGGCAGAAGCAAATACAACACATGGTAATTAACATTAAAACGGAAGAGAGGAGGAATTATTTAGCTAAATTTCTGTTTCCTAAAATCTTGCAACATCAGTTGTGCTCGGAGTAGCGAGCAGATCTTCTTTTGTACAAGATGGAGGGCATAGCTCACAGACCTGTAAGGTTTCCATAATGTGTTCTTCTCAGCAGTCATATTTGGTGGTATCCACAGGGAAGTGTCATTTCTGGAGACCTTTCATCTACAAATATAAGGCGATTTAGTGACTTCCACACGCTCGAAGTCTGTTCACGACGCGATGGGAGGGTTTCCGAAGGGGATGATCAGGTCTACTTATCCTCAAGTAGTGAAACCCACAGTAGCCGCTGTTGTTTACATCAATGAAGTGGTCTTGGTGAAACGTCTTCTGTACCTCAACATTAGGGCCGCTGAAGTGTGCCCATGTAATGGATGGTTTTCCTTATAAGCCTATCCACATTGGCAGTACTTCACGATGAATATCTGGTGGCCCTATGTCTGCGAGCTGACAGTTTTACAAGTGGCGTAGGTTTCAGACACCCTGTAATCAGTTTAAACATTTAGTTTCGTGCCTTGTCAACTTTATTTGCGTGGTTTGATTAGTATCGCCCCGTGAAAACACTCTGCAGCACTGTACATGTTGCTAGTTCCGTTGTTTTGAGAGTTAGTGGTCGAGAGATCCGCATACTACCAGTGATGTGGAGGACATTATTTCTGACCTCCATCTTTATTCTCGTTTTCTCCCAGTACTGCTTGCACGTCAGAGTACCATCCAGGAAGATATTCAAGATTGGTCATATTTATTGATTATATTCCTTGCCACATAAGTTTGCGACCTGCTTGATTGTGCTTAAGATGGAACGTACACACTTGAGTTTTTGCTAGTTGTTAGAGTAATTTACTCTCAACTCTCCCATTGTGTACGTCAGGCTGGTGTTAACGTCTTCAAAGGATTTATCTTCATTCGATGATGAGGAGGTACTGAATCGCATTGGAGAAGAAGAAGTATATGGGGCACCCTGAAGTAAAGGAAGGTATCGATAGACAGGGCACAACCTGTAGTATTAAAGCATCGTCAGTTTGGTATTTGAGGTAAGTGTGTGTATGTGGTTTGGGTTGGATTGTAGAGGGAGCTCAGGACGGTGTGCAGGTTCAGAACCATTTAGGTTGCAGAGATGAAGAGGCTTATACAGGATAGAGTATCCTCAAGAAATCCATCAAACCAATATTCGGACTCAGGACCGCAACAACTCCTTCTCTTGCTTAGAATAGATTCTACAACATGTGTGACAGCACTTACCCATAGTTTCAGGCAAAGTAATATCTCGTCTATAAATGTGATGAGTTAAACTGTTTTTACAGATTCATTTTATATACTCTTTACTTTTCTGTGGTAATAATTTCGTTTCTACATAACTCCTATGCGAACCTTTTTAATAATACGTTTCATACACCAGTAATCATTATTACAGTTAGCAACGTTTTCCTAATGCTGCTCCATAAAAGGCAGGTTTAAGGAAGTGTTGATGCATTAGCATATGGTGAAAATGCTCTTATTTGTCAATAGTGCTTCACTGTGCAGCTACATAGCCTGCAGCTACATGGAAACGCTCTATATGTTGATGCGATGTATTCGTTGTACGAGGTGTGAACAGTACACGGGTAACATATTACGTAGAGACAAAGATTACAGTTCTGTAAACGGAGAGGTATTGGAAACAACAGACCAGAGATTGATTTGAAACGAAGGAACTGGACGACGCTGTCATGGAAGGACTACGAGGGTATGTGGCACATGTGGTCGACCATTTTCCTGTTGACTATGTTAGGTGTACATTTAGAGAGAATGTAAAGTAACTGATATTTTCAGTATAATAGCTCTTCAGATTACAAGCCAAACCGGTTTCAGAAGAGCTATGTTCAAGAGAAATATTCAAAAAGTCTCATACGTAGATATGATGGAATGATATAGATGTCTTTCCTCGCACGTACCCTGCAGGACCCAAAGTCTGATAAATTTTGCCCCCTTTTAAATGTATCACTAAGATATCTAGCAAACAACCTGCATAGTGACGCCACATATTGCACAGAATGTGCATGTCGTTGTCTCTAACTGTTGTACATGTCTAGTTTCATAGAGAGTTGATAATTTTGGTGGGTATTGGTTCAGGTATATTTTGTGCTCTGGGAAATAAAATTTATTTGTGAAGATTAGCGTATGTACTCTTACAGATATCAAAAGTTTCTTTATAACTTAAGTGTAAACAGCTATACGTATTCTGTGATACTGTAGTTTGGAAATACACTCCTGGAAATGGAAAAAAGAACACATTGACACCGGTGTGTCAGACCCACCATACTTGCTCCGGACACTGCGAGAGGGCTGTACAAGCAATGATCACACGCACGGCACAGCGGACACACCAGGAACCGCGGTGTTGGCCGTCGAATGGCGCTAGCTGCGCAGCATTTGTGCACCGCCGCCGTCAGTGTCAGCCAGTTTGCCGTGGCATACGGAGCTCCATCGCAGTCTTTAACACTGGTAGCATGCCGCGACAGCGTGGACGTGAACCGTATGTGCAGTTGACGGACTTTGAGCGAGGGCGTATAGTGGGCATGCGGGAGGCCGGGTGGACGTACCGCCGAATTGCTCAACACGTGGGGCGTGAGGTCTCCACAGGACATCGATGTTGTCGCCAGTGGTCGGCGGAAGGTGCACGTGCCCGTCGACCTGGGACCGGACCGCAGCGACGCACGGATGCACGCCAAGACCGTAGGATCCTACGCAGTGCCGTAGGGGACCGCACCGCCACTTCCCAGCAAATTAGGGACACTATTGCTCCTGGGGTATCGGCGAGGACCATTCGCAACCATCTCCATGAAACCGGGCTACGGTCCCGCACACCGTTAGGCCGTCTTCCGCTCACGCCCCAACATCGTGCAGCCCGCCTCCAGTGGTGTCGCGACAGGCGTGAATGGATGGACGAATGGAGACGTGTCGTCTTCAGCGATGAGAGTCGCTTCTGCCTTGGTGCCAATGATGGTAGTACGCGTGTTTGGCGCCGTGCAGGTGAGCGCCACAATCAGGACTTCATACGACCGAGGCACACAGGGCCAACACCCGGCATCACGGTGTGGGGAGCGATCTGCTACACTGGCCGTACACCTCTGGTGATCGTCGAGGGGACACTGAATAGTGCACGGTACATCCAAACCGTCATCGAACCCATCGTTCTACCATTCCTAGACCGGCAAGGGAACTTTCTGTTCCAACAGGACAATGCACGTCCGCCTGTATCCCGTGCCACCCAACGTGCTCTAGAAGGTGTAAGTCAACTACCCTGGCCAGCAAGATCTCCGGATCTGTCCCCCATTGAGCATGTTTGGGACTCTATGAAGCGTCGTCTCACGCGGTCTTCTCGTCCAGCACGAACGCTGGTCCAACTGAGGCGCCAGGTGGAAATGGCATGGCAAGCCGTTCCACAGGACTACATCCAGCATCTCTACGATCGTCTCCAACTGTACTGCTGTATTTGCTGCCTGCTATAGCTTAAGGTAAAGGTAATGGTGCAATTATGCTTCGCTTGCGTACATACAACACACACCACTCATAGAGTAACTCTACTGGGCGCTACATTTTAAGCCAGTTTCACCTTATTGCAATCAACAGCTGGAAAACAGCCTCGCACAAGCCCTGATAATAATATTGATCTGACAAACATTACTTAGGCGTTATGTGGTTCCAATGACAGGGCTGCGACCGTAAAAGTGCCATTAGGGCTTCTCCGAAACCGGAGCCGTGCGGGGTACCCGTGCGATTTAAGGCACCTTGCCACGGTTGACGCGGCTGCCCCTGTCGGAGGTTGGAGTCCTCCCTTGGACTCAGGTGTGTGTGTGTGTTGTTCTTAGGGTACCTTAGTTTAAGTGACATTAAGTAGTATGTAAGCCTAGGGGCCGATGACCTAAGCAGTTTGGTCCCATAGAACTAACCACCACCACCACCAAAACTGGAATCTGTGCATTGGGTCCACGTAGATTTCTGGCATTCAGACTAAATTCAAGCCTTAATCAGAAGCTAGAAAAGGTAAAGAAAAGAATAAGTGGACAGAAAAATCAAGAAATCCTCATAAAATCAAGACCAATGGACATGTTGCACTCCTGAATCTTTCAACTTCCACTATCCTAATCGGTAGCGGGAGGGTGTCAGTAGGCCCTGTCACATAACGCTAATCCTGAGGAAGGATCAGCCAGCTAAGTTTTGATCTTAAAGTCTTGAGAGCACGACTGTATTTTTGAGCCGCAGCAGCGACGTTCGAGCCAACCAACTTGAGCCGCACCGATGAATTCCTATCCCATAGGCTGCTAGCGAGTTGATACAAGGGACTGATCAGCGCAGGTACAAGGCGGGAATTCCATGATCGTAAGGGAACTGCAGCAGACAGTATGCTTGGCCAGCGCTAGGAACTGAGACGTCTGTTAATTTTAAAAATGAAAAAAATCTCCAAATATTAAAGACTAAGTACTAATTCAACCGCTCATCGTAGAACTCATCTCAATACACCAAAATCAGTCATAATACTTCTCTTGGCATACTGATATGTGCAATATCTCTAATACTACAGAAATTATCCTTTGAAAGGAAGCAACCCATCTGGAAATTATGTAGACTTAAATCATGGGACAGTACTATGCTGTAGCTGGGCAGACGTTGTATCAGTTGTCCGTCATGAGCGCTACACAGCGAGGAGGAATCTAGTATTAAGTTGTAAGATACAGGGAGACATTTATTGAACTATATGACATACAATCGTCATAACGTTTGAACGGTTGGCTTTAGGACCTCCAACTACACAGTTGGCCGAGGGGCATGATGAGAATTAGTACGCGCATTGTGATTTGGTTTGGCGACAAAGGCCACTTTCATTTGGATGGGTTCGTCAGTAAGCAAAAATAGCGCACTTAGGGGACGGAGAATCCGTATTTCGCGATCGAGAAGTCTCTTCACTCTCAGCGGGTGACTGAGTGGCGTGCAATGTCCTGTCGCGGAATAATCGGTGCGATACTCCTTGGTGGCACCGTGACTACCGAACTCTACGCGAAGGTTTTGGAAGATGACATCATACCCTGTATCCAAGATAACAACAATATGTGGTTCATGCAAGACGGAGCTCGACCCGTTAGAAACTGGAGAGTGTTTGATGTCCAGGAGGAGCACTTTGGGAGAGCTTTGTGGCTTCGGGGTACCTAGAGGCCACTGACATGGGCGTCGATTGGCCGTCATGTTCACCGGGTCTCAACAGATGCGACTCCTTTTGTGGGGCTGTATTAAAGAGAAGGTATGCAGAAATAAGCTAAAAACCTTTGCTGAGCTGAAATCAGCCATTCAGGAGGATATAGACAGCGTCGATGTTCTGACACTTCAGCGGTTCATCCAGAAATTCGCTACTCGTCTGCGCAACATCATCGCCAATGATGACAGGCATATTGGACTTGTCATAACCTAAATCCGAAGGTCTGTAGTGACGCTTACTTATTGGAGAAATTGTGTGACGCAGTAGTTTGTAACTAATTTACTTTTTTTCATGTAGTTCAATGGTTGGCACCTTGTAGATTCAAGTGCATACCGGGCTCGATCATTAGTCATTCATGATTTCTAGTTACTGATTATTTCTTTAATACCACTCCACAAGGAAGTACGTTATTAGTTATTAATATGAAATTATGAACGTAATGTCTGGTACCGTTCGAAACTGTAGGAACAAAACTTTTAAGCAATGAAAATACTCTCGTTACAATATTATAACACAAAGTATGACGGAAAACTGGAAATTTGTGGTAAGTTCCTATGGGTCCTAACTGCGGAAGTCATCGGTACCTAGGCAGCGAGGAACCACTTACATTTGGGGAGTCGCAAGAACCGTTTCAAGGCCAAACTACTTCAACAGCATTTGGGACTCTTATTTTTATGTGGGACTTTGTCAAAATTAGGCAGTTGAGAGTGCTTTTGACGTCCAAGAATAGTTAGTACTGCGAAATATGATGTTCTTGTGTTGTTGTTGTGGTCCCCAGTCTGGAGACTAGTTCGATGAAGCTGTCCCTGCTGCTCCGTCCTGTGCGAACCTCTTCATCTCCGAATAATACTGCAACTTAATCCTTTTGAAAATGCTTACCATATACATGTCTTGGTCTCCCTCCAACCATTTTTACTCCCCACATTTCCCTCCAATACTAAGTTGGTGGTCTATTGAGGTCTCAGTACGTGTCTTATCAACTGACCTCTTCTTCCAGTCAGGTTGTGTCACAGATTTCTTTTGCCTCTAGTTCTATTCAGTAACTATTCATTAGTTAGGTAACCTAATCTTCAGCATGCTTCTGTAGCACCACATTTCCAAAGCTTCTATTCTCTTCTTATCTAAACTATTTTTCGTTCATGTTTCACTCCATACATGGGTACACTCCATACAAGTACTTTGAGATTATAGTGCCTACTACCTAAATCTATATTCGATGTTAAAACACTTGTCCTTTTCAGAAACACTTTTCTTGTCTTAGGCAGTTTAATTTTTATATCCTCTCTGCTTCAGCCATCATCTGTTATTTCACTGCCAAAATAGGAAAACCCATCTACTGCTTTAAGAGTCTCGTTTTCTAATCTAATCCTCTGGAATTCACTTGATTTAATTCGACCACATTCAATAATCCTTATCTTGCCTTCGTCTATGTTCATCTTACATCCATCTTTCAAGATACAATCCATTGCGTTCAGCTGCTGTTTCAAGTTTTTTGGTGTCTCTGACAGAAATACAATGTCATTGGCCAACCTCAAGGATTTTAATTCTTGTCCTTGATCTTTTATTCCTTCTCAAAATTTGTCTTTCGTTTCCTTTACCGCTTATTCAATGTGCAGTTCAAATAACATCAGCGACAGGCTACAACCTTGTCTCACTCCCATCTGAAGGGCTGCTTCCCTTTCATTTGCCTCGACTGGTTTCTCTACAAGTTGTAAACAGCCCTTCGCTCCCTGTATTTTACCCCTGCAGTCTTACACAGCATTATAGTTGATATTCTGAAAGGCTTACTCTAACTACACAAATACTATATACGTAGGTTTGCCTTTCCTTAACTTATCCCCTATGGTAGGTACGTCGTAGGGTCAGTAATGCCTTGCGTGTTCCTACATTTCTCTGGAAACTTTCCCGGGGATGGCTTGAACCAGTGTTTCCAGTCTTCTGTTAAGAATTCGTTTTAGTATTTTGCAACCTTGTCTTATTACATTGATAGAACGGTAATATTCAAACTTTTCATCAACTGCTATTTTTAGAATTGGAATTATCGAATTATTCTTGTGGCCTGAGAGTCTTTCGAGTGTCTCACATATCATACACACCAGAGGGAAGAGTTTTGTCATGACTGGTTCTCCCAAGGCTATCCGTAGGTCTGACGGAATGTCGCCTACCACTGGGGCCTTGCTTCGACTAGGTCTGTCAAATTCCTTTCGCAGTATATGTCTCCTATATCATCTTCATTTAGTCCTCTTCCATTTCTATAATTGCTGCAGTTCATTTCCTTTGTATAGACCATCTACACTGAAGCGCCAAGGAAACTGGTATAGGTATGCGTAATCAAAGACAAAGATATGTAGACAGGCAGAATACAGCACTACGGTCGGCAACGCCTCTATAACACAACGTGAATCTGGCGCAGTTTTTATGTCGGTTAATACTGCTACAATGGTAGGTTACTACCAAGATTTAATGACTCTGAACGTGGTGTTATAGACGGCGCCAGAGCGGTGGGACACAGCATCTCCGAGGTAGCGATGAAGTGGGGATTTTCCCATACGATCAGTTCACGATTGTACCCCGAATATCAGGAATCCGGTAAAGCATGAAGCAGTTGACATGGTTGCGTCGGGAAAAAGATCCTGCAAGAACGCGACCAACGGCGACTGAAGAAAACCGTTCGACATGACAGAAGTGCAACCCTTCCGCAAACTGCTGCGGATTTCAATGCTGGGCCATCAACAAGAGTCAGCTTGCGAATCATTCAAAGAATCATCGTCATTATGGGCTTTCGGGGACGGAGATCCACTAGTGTACCCTTGATGACCGCACGAGATAAAGCTTTAAGCCTCATCTGGGCCCACCAACACAAACATTGGACTGTTGACGACAGGAAACAAATTTCCCTGTCGAACGAGTCTCGTCTCAAATTGTATCAAGCGGATGGACGTGTACAGGCATGGAGACAGTCTCATGAATCAGTAAACTCCGCATGTCATCCGGGGATTGTTCAGGCTGGTAAGGGTTCTGTGATCACGTAGGAGGTGTGTAGTTGGAGTGACATAAGACCTCTGGTAAGTCTAGATACAACTCTGACAAGCGACACCTAAGTAGCATCCTGCCTGGTCACCTATATCCATTCATGCCCATTGTGTATTCTGACGGTATTGGCAGTTACGGTAGGACAATGCGACACCCAACACGTACAGAATTGCTACAAAGTGGCTTCGGGAACACTCTTTTGAGTTTAAATACTTACGCTGCCACCAAACTCCCCAGCTGAACGTTATTGAGCTTATCTGGGATACATTACAACATTATTCAAAAGAGATCTTCACCATCCCTTACTCTTACGGATGTGTGTCCTGCAAGATTTAAGGTGTCAATTCCCTCCAGCACTACTTCAGACATTGGTCGAATTCATGCCACGTCGTGTTGCGTGCTTGTGGGGGCCCTATACGATATTAGGCAGATGTACCAGTTTCTTTGCCTCTTCAGTGTATATACTCCTTCCACCTTTCAGCATTCCCTTCTTTGCTTAGGACTGACTTTCCATTTGAGCTCTTGATTTTCATACTACTGTTTCTCTTTTTCTCCAAAAGCCTCTTTTATTTCGCTGTAATCACTACCTATCTTCCTCCAAGTGATAAGTGCTTTCAAATCCTTCCATTTGTTCTCTAGCCAGTGATGCTTAGCCATTTTGTGCTGCCTGTCAGCCCCCTTTTTTAGACGTTTGCAGTCGTCTCCTCCATTCGCTGCCTTTTTATACTTTCTCCGTCATCAATGAATTTCAATATCTCCTGTATCTCTCAAGGTTTTCTGCTAGGACTTGTCGTTTTACCTATTTGGTTCTAAGTTGCCTTCATTACTTCGTCTCTCAAAGCTACACATTCGTCTCCCACTGTATTACTTTCCCGTGCTGTAG
Organism: Schistocerca gregaria; assembly: GCF_023897955.1. Classification (NCBI taxonomy): domain Eukaryota; kingdom Metazoa; phylum Arthropoda; class Insecta; order Orthoptera; family Acrididae; genus Schistocerca; species Schistocerca gregaria. The sequence continues at coordinate 431,510,639 of NC_064920.1, read as the reverse complement.
TCAATAGTTGCCTAATGATCTCTCTGAAACTCCCAAAAATCTCTGGTTCTTTTATTTATCGAGGTCTCATCTCCTTAATTTCCTCTTTTGCCATTTATTTAGTTTCAATCTGCAGCTCATAACCAAAAATTGTGCTCAGAGCATGTTTACCTACTATTATTCCTTTTCTTCCTTTTCCTGCTATCGAACTCCAGTTCCACACCACAATTAATTTTTCGTCTCCGTTGACTACCTTAATAATTTCTCTTATCTGATCATACATTCCTCTAATTATCTACGAAGCTAGTTGGCATATGAAGTATAATTACTGTGTTTGGTGTGTACTTTGTGCCTGTCTTCTCTGCGATAATGCATTCACTATGTTGTTCATAGTAGCTTACCCGATTTTCTATTTTCTTACCCAAAAATGAACATAGTCCTTCATTGTCCCAATATGTTCTTGTATTTATAACTGTTTATCAGCTGACCAAACGTCCTGTTCCTGCTGCAGCCAGTTTTGAGCAATTCTCACTGTATCTAACTTCAACCTATCTATTTCCCTTCTTAAATATTCTTACGTACCTATACAATTAAGGTTTCTAACATTCCATAGAATGTCAATTTTGTTTTTCCTGATGCTGATATTCTGCTGAGTAGTCCCCTCCCGGAGATCTGATTGAGGGATTATTTTACCTCCTGAATGTTTTTCCCAAGAGGATTCCATAATCATTTAACCATGTAGTAGAGCTGCATTATGGCCGCAGTTTCCCTTTGCTTTCAACCGCTTGCAGTATCACCACAGCAAGTCCGTTTTGGTTGATGTCACAAGACCATATCAGTCAATCACGCAGCCTATTACCCTGCAAATACCGAAAAGGCTGTTGCACCTCTTCAGGAACCACACGGTCGTCTGACCTCTAAACAGATACGTCTCCTATGTGGGTTCACTTACGGTACGGCTATGCACACCGCTGAGGCACACGAGGGACCCAACCAACGGCAACGTGAATGGTTGGCCATGGGAGGGGGGCGGGGGGAGGAGTCTGGTACACTTTCATGTTACTGAACTACAGAGGGCTTCATTGTTTCAAAGAGTTACTCAATGAATAATCCAGTAATTTCAGTGAAGGTTGCATAGGACGTCAAACGGGCCGACTTGCAGCAGGAGAGGCACCACAGAACATTTTAATTTCCACTGTCTATACTTTTACAAATAGATTCATAATACTTTGTCATCGTGACCAAGAAGGATTCAGGATATACACTCACAGCTGAGGCAGTTCAAAATTATAATAAAATAAACTTTTTTACGTGTGAAATTTCATAATTTTTTTCACTTACTATTGGCTGTATGTTTTCATAAGTAAGAGAGATTCATCGATGAATTTTGCACAGCACAGAAATCATATTTACAGGTGTGTGAAACTAGAATTTCCCATATCTATTGAAAACTGTGCTAAAAACTGAGATAATTAACTATAAAATTTGAGTTTTTTTTCTAAACATGAAGTTTAAAATGTAACGTCTTATTCATTTTTTCATAAATTAAATCGTAAAGTTTTATACATCTGTAAGTATGGTTTGTTTGCTGTGCAAAATTCATCGGAGAATCTCTCTTACTTATGATGAACAGTACATCTATAGCAAGAAATGTAGCCCATTGTAAGTGAAAAAATGATGAAATTTCACACGTAAAAAATTGTTTTTCTTAATTTTGGAACTTCCGCTGCAACGAGTGTGAATTCTGAATTCTTCCTGGCCATACCGACAAATTCTTATCAATTTATTCGTAAAAGGACGGACGGAAATTTAAATGCCCTGTGGTGCCTCTCCTGCTCCAATCCGACCCAATTGACACGCAAACCCCCCCCCCCCCCCTCCAAAAAAGTCATCTTGATCTACTACATCATTTTGTTGTGACATCATCTGAGATCACTTATTTTATTTAACGTAACCAGGTCCACTTTACATAAATTATTACTGGCACTGGGTTTCCTGTTTCTGCTAAATAGGGCTGTAATATCACCAGGGCTAGTTCCCCTTATTCTGCCTCAGTCACACTGTGTCGGCGTTTGGTGCGCAAACACCGTTTCCATTTACGCGTACACAGTAATTATCCTACCACGCAAACATTTGGGGTTGCACTCGTCTTCTATGAGAATTTCCAAGGGGTCCACATGGAGCCGAACAGCACAATAACCTTACGTTCGGTGCGGGGCGACGGTAGTGTGAGTGGACTGCTGTGCCCTATTGTGGGGCTGTGAACCACTTAGGGCTACGGCAGGACGAACCATCTCCGTCATTCCTAGATCCCCGGTTTAATACATAATTAAAAAATTTCAGTAGCTATTGATGTATAATAAGCTACCAAGCTACTGCAGGGAGTCAAAGATTATATAAGGACTGGTTAAAGATCTACGGCAGTGGTCAAAAAAACATCTAATCTGATTCACACATTGTCCAGTACAGGTCTTCACCATATTATTTCCCGGAAAGTCGCAGACCTGGAATAACCATTGTGATCATAACCCACCTCATTCATTACTCTCTTTTCACCGGTAGGTCGCAAGTAGTGTTGTAGAGTTTTGTCGGAATGATTTTGACTTCATATTCCGTCGACAATAGTGTTTTCTCCGTTTGCAACGTCAAATGAGATTGACATTGCAGTGATGGAAGTGTAGATAGCCACTATTGGTTGGGCACTAAGAGCAGAAGATTCACAACTTGAGTGCATATGAAGCGTGTCAGGAATTAGAAAGTGGAAAGAGAAGCAAGGGGGTTCTGGTATGCAAGAGTCGTCAGCAGCTAGCAGCGAATACACAGTAACCAGTGCAGACATCGCCATCAGCTCCTGCATCTGAGTCAACAGCATCAAGTTCAGCGCTTCTACCTACGGCTGCACCAGCCTCACAACTACAAGTAGAACGACGGACAAGCTATCTACTGATGCCGATAGTGTATCGGTACGTCACATTGCACAGGGGGCGTCAGAAGCAGAGCGTACAGTGATTAAGCACGGATCGGAGCACACACGCATCAGGAAGTTCGAAATCTGACGGTAAAAGTGTAATTGGGGAAAACACGACCTCTTCGTTGAAGTAAGCACTGATGTATTTAAAGTCTAGCCTTTCAAATATAAAATATATAATATGAATGCTAGTATTTCAAATTTTAGAACAGATACGAATACTTGCATCAACGATGTCAACGAGGAGGTAGGGAAGGGACAGTCTGAATTAAAAGACGAGCTAGCAGAAACTAATATCGGAGATCGAGAAGGGCAATACGAAAACACGGAGATGAAACGGGTGCCATATAGAGCAAAATGGAATCAATAGATAGTTCAGTAGACACGAGAAAAGGAAAATTGCGGAATGAATTATTCGCCAGTGTTGGGGACTACGTACTAGCGCAAAACAAAGTTGAGGCCGTGACTGGCACAGCATTCAACACTTTATCATAGAATGTTAACGAATGTTGCTCCAGTGACAAGAGTACAGCAGTATGAACAACAGATTAATGAGAAGTGTGCGAAATTGAATCCTGTAACAACACGTCAAGTTCCAGTTATAGGAAATGTACTATGGGTGTAGTAACTGATGGCAAGTGTTTTAGTAATTATGGTAAACATCCATCTGGTGAATTTTATTTGTGCATGCCGGTTTAGATTCGTGCTGGATATGTTGGATGATTCAAGGATGAAAACTGTGAAAAATCTTTTAGAAGGGGAATCATAGGAGTGGTACTTCCACTGATTATGAGGCATTTGGAGAGGTGTTATTGAGAATATTTGGGTGTGAGGCCTCACAAACCTGACTACCGAAGGAGTTCTTGAATGGACCAAAAAATCGAAGTGGAGGTTTCTCGATACTGGAATTTTGCGTACAGGAACTGGTAAAATTAGTTCACATAAGCAGGCGATTGGGTAGCTTAATGGAGATAACAAAAGTTTATAAGAATACGATGTGGTACGTAATCCGATACAATCCATCGATGAGCTTTTAGATTTTTTTGAAAAAGTGTAGAAGGCATTAAATTACAATCCGCAACCGAATTCCAATAACAGGCACGTAGGTGCTCACCAGCAGGTCAGAGTGGTGATTTTCAGGGACAGAACGTGAATGATAATAATAATTTTAATAGATGAACTGGTAAAAATTTTAAAAGGAGAAACCTCATAGGTGGGAACACGTGAAATCACGAAAGAGAGTGAAAATTTTAGGGGGAAAATCAGCGCGGACCACTAATTCAGGAGTCAAATAAGGAATAAATAAGCAATAATAAGGAATAAATAAGGATTGGAATGAAACTTCGGGGCAGATTAAAACTGTGTGCCCGACGGAGACTCGAACACCGGACCTTTGCCTTTCGCGGGCAAGTGCTCAACCATCTCAGCTACCGAAGCACGACTCACGGCCGCTACTCATAACTCTACTTCTGTCAGTATCTCGTCACCTACCTTCCCAACTTTACAGAAGCTCTCCTGCGAACCCTGCAGAACTTGGTGTAGCACTTGCCCGCGAAAGGCAAAGGTCTCGAGTTCGAGTCTCGTCGGGCACACAGTTTTAATCTGCCAGTAAGTTTCATATCAGTGCACACTCCGCTGCAGAGTGAAAATCTCATACTTCAAACATCCCCCAGGCTGTGGCTAAGCCATGTCTCCGCTATATCCTTTCTTTCAGGAGTGCTAGTTCTGCAGGGTTCGCAGGAGAGCTTCTGTAAAGTTTGGAAGGTAGGAGACGAGGTACTGACAGAAGTAGAGCTGTGAGTACCGGGCGTGAGTCGTTTTTCGGTAGCTGAGATCGTAGAGCACTTGCCCGCGAAAGGCAAAGGTCCCCAGTTCGAGTCTGGGTCGGGCACACAGTTTTAATCTGCCAGGAAGTTTCATATGAGCGCACACTCAGCTGCAGAGTGAAAATCTCATTCTGGAAGGAATGGAATAATAGAAAGCAATGCAGGAGGACGGGCTTGGAGAAACACCATCATTAACATGGGGCTAAATAAATGGTAATTTTAAGTGATATAATGTAAAAAAGCATTGAGAGCGAAAAGCAGAGTCAGTGGTAAATTCAATGTTTCTTGGAAATGAATTTGTAGGAAGGAAAGGAGGACGGGTTAGAACTAACAAGGCGCACAGAAATAGAGAATTTTAAAATAAATGTATCTGTGAAGGTTACATTGCGATGAATGGTCAGCTGGAGATCGATGTATTAGAGTGATAAGGGTTGATGTTTCGGTTGCCTAACAACAGCGAACTCCTGGACGAATTTTAAACGATGAGCCATTTAGTGGTGGAAATTATGGGTGTGATTGCTCCCTGTAGCCACTTTGATTTTCGCTAGTCGTTCTTTAAACCACTTGGACGTGGATCCGGGGTATTTAGTTTTCAAGTCAATGTAACTTCACTGCGCTCTGGTTCCGTTCCATTTATCTTTAGTTACAAGTGTGTCGATATTCGGTGATTCTGTTTTTTATTATTAGTGTTACTATGTTAATTGATTAATTTTATGAATCAAAGTTCATTCTCTGTATAAAACTTCAGCCGCTTATTTAAACTGGAATCATAAACTTCTTCCTCGTTGGCACCTATAGTAGTAACATCTTTGCGCCGTCAAACGGTGCTTTGGTATTGAAGGTTATATGCGGATTGTCTGGTTGTTACCACCTTGAGCTATTTGTGGTTTATATATTTATCAAGTGAAATTTCACGTCATTGGAGCCTGTTTGAGGAACTATTGCTTTAGTAGCTGTTGGTTTTAGTGAAAATGGTTCAAATGGCTCTGAGCACTGTGGAACTTAACATCTGAGGTCATCAGTCCCCTAGAACTTACAACTACTTAAACTTAAGGACATCACGTACACTCATGCTCGAGGCACGATTCGAACCTTCGACCGTAGCGGTCGCGCGGTTCGAGACTAAAGCGCTTAAAACCGCTCGGTCACAGCGGCCGGCCTTGGTTTTAGTATTTTAGTGAATTGTGTATTAATAATGGGTTTGTGTGTTCTAGAAACAGTTATTGGTATGCGCAGGCCCTCTTGCCTGCTGTTGTCGCTTGAGCCCTCAAGCACGGAATTCAGACGCGCGGCCGATGTGAACAGTAAACGTCAAGAATGTGCTGATTGCTGTGTAGATCTTTCAGGCTATCATAATATGTCCGAATGTTTTCCACAGTAGTTAATTCACGTATTTGTGAGATCTTGCTATTTGAGTATTTTTGAATCCTACTTAATAGCTTTTAAAATTGTTATTTTTCATATTCACAAGCCCTGATTCACGACTAGTGAACTCCGATGTGCAGTTATGTTAAAGTTATATTTGTGTAGAGTCATTTTTAATAAATTTAAAGTTGGTGCCATAGGGCTGTTTCCCTTTCAAAATTTTTGAATTATTCTTATTGCTTTTAGATAATTGATAAAATCGTTGTAGATCACAGCAATTTATCAGTCTGATGTTACCAGTGCTCTTTTTTAATTAACGTGGTGCAAATAAATTTCGGTATCCTCAAATGGTGTAAGCATTCCACTCCAGCAGCCCATGTTCCCTGCTTACCAATCCTAAAATTAAGCAATAAGCAAACGAAAATGTTCGAAGTAGACCAATTTTCGAGTTGATCTACCACTTATTTCAGATGATGCTCTAATGTTAAAGAAATCATATCCAGATTTGAAGTTTAAAGATTTCCCGGCGTACTAATTGTCCCATAAAGTTCTCTCGTGTTTTTATGGAAAATGTCCTGATTATTGGGCCGGCCGAAGTGGCCGAGCTGTTCTAGGCGCAGCAGTTTGGAACCGCGCGACAGCTACGGTCACAGGTTCGAATCCTGCCTCGCGCATGGATGTGTGTAGTGTCCTTAGGTTAGTTAGGTTTATGTAGTTCTAAGTTCTAGGGGACTGATGACCTCAGAAATTGAGTCCCACATAGCTCAGAGCCATTTGAACCATTTTCAACCTGATTATACGCTTTCCACGACAGCTTACTACCTTATCCACTGGGAATTTAAACTTGTCAGTCTCACTAATCATACGCAATTCTGTGTAATCGAAAGGACAGTTTTTGTGGAACTGTGCGTTATAAACTAAACCAGTTGAGTCTTACTATGATTTACCAGTAATTTTTTTTCTACAAGCTACGAATATATGTCTTGGAATGCATTATTTGATACTGTGCCAATACTGCAAGCAACATTCTTCACTATCAAGCCCCTGGAGCACCCTTCTGTTAACTGTGCCTACTGTTATTGTTCGTCGTAACCATTTTCAGTAGCGCGGAGAATAATCTTCTCTCTATATATGTAAACTATTCCCCAGGTGGGCATACAGTCTCCTCAAAATGGTGTTTTGTTGAAATGATCGTGTCATGCCCTGGTAATTTGTTCTTTACCTGGGTCACTATTTTGGATTATGAAATCATCTACAAAAGTTGTAACCACGCTGCAAAGCGTCCGTAATTTGGGACTCAAGGCGTCTGTTGCAAGACTCTGAACTGACCGCGCTGCTTCCTGCGCAGGAAGTTTCGTCCACACCAGGAAGCCGCAACTTCCGCGTGCCCCGACAGCCACCGCCAGTGTTCGAGGAACACACAGTATTGTGTACTGTGTACAGTGGACCTGGCGTGGTGATCGACCGCCTCACTGGGTGTACCAACACAGCGTACATCAGAGCTGTAGCACTTTTGTTTTGGTTTTGCGTTGACGTACTAAGCTTCGTTTACCGTGATTACTTATTTAGTTACCGTGTCAGTATTAAGAAATATAGGACGTGGGAAGTGTGACACCGTCGCTAGGAAACTAACAGCAGTTTCTACAATGATTTTACAGGTAAGTACATAACTATTCTGTCTCTCATTTTTAAACAGCTTTTGTGCCTTTTTGGGAGCTTGGATATTCGTTCTTTAGTCTGTACTCTACTGTGGAACGCTGACCACCCTCTTTCGTGTTCAGTACTAAACACACGTTCCGCGACAGAGCAGCACACGACATCTCATGGCCATAAGACACTAGAGCAATTCATACTGAAACTGGTTGAAATTAAATTTAAAACCAAAAAGGGTTAGCGACCCGATTAACACTGTTTAAGCAGAATCTAAATAGAACAAAAGTTCGTGTCGTTCGTAACAGGGGGCGTCATCAGCCTTGATGATGGCGTCCCGCGTACTTCGAGATACACGCAATACACAATGTGAACCAGAACCCCATCGACAAAATTTCCGAACTTATGTTTAATATTTTCTAAGAATTCTGGTTAAGGCTCAATGGACTGCGATGGCTCGTTACTGAGTAATGTGATTATGATGTATTCAGGTTGTTACCCCAAATGTTGTGATCCGAATATTATTATTTTGGTGACAGTGTGTCTCCAATCAAGCTGGTGATTAGACAGAGCAATGTTTGCCCTATTTTATCTAAAGATGTTTCAGCTGAAACTATTTACCAATCGATATAAATAGTTCTGCGATTTTGACTAATAAAGTTAATAGAAATGAGTAGAAAAAGCAACATCCAAATGTTATACATTGTTAGTAATGCGCTTCTTGACACAGTGAGGTGCATTAAATACCTAGGCGTAATGCCGAAAAGAGATAAAAAATTTAAATATCATGTAGGGTTTGTAGTAGACAAAGCTAATGGTCGACTTCGGTTTATTGGGATACTTTTAGAAAAGTGTGGTTCAGCTGTAAGTGATAACCGGTGTAGAACACTAGTGTGGCACATTCTGTTCGAGTATTTGGGATCCGCACCAGATGGGAGTAAAGAAACAACGAAGCAATGCAGAGGCAGGCTAAGAAATTTGTTACCGGTAGGTTCGATCAACGCGTGTTACAGAGATGCTTCGGGGCCCAAATGCAAATCCCAGGAAGGAAAGCGATGTTCTTTATGTAGGAAATCTGCTGAGAAAATTTACAGAACCGGCATTTCCAGCAGACTGCAGATCGATTCTACTGTTGTCAACGTACCTTTCGCGTATAAACCACGAAGATAAAAGGAAGTGCGGCTCGTACGGAATCACACAGGCAGTCGCTTTACCCTGCTCTTTTTGAGAATGGAACAGGAAAGGGAAAAATTAGTACTGGTACAGGGTACCCTCCGTCACGGAGCGTACGGTGACTTATGGAGTATGTATGTAGTGGTTTATATCCAGATACCAACTGAGGGTAACGGAACAGATAGAAAAGCTGAAAAGAAGATCCTCGCTATTCGTCGCTGATTTGTTTAATCAGCATGAGTGGCCCTGGTTGCATTATATGTTCCCACCTTTCACCATGTGAAGGTATGACAAATGTTGACTAACATGACCTCCAAATCTTTGAATACGTAACACTCACCGGACAATGACCCTGTAATCTTCCGCATTTGGATCTTTTTAGGGGTGGAATAGACCCTGACTTCATTTTTGTGGATGAAAATGAACGACCGTATCGATAATCCCAGGTGGTGGAGCTCTCGGGACAAGAGAATATATTTGGAATGGACTTGCCTGGTCTCTTCCCCGGCTCAAATCCTATCGACAACGTGTAGTGTGCACTGGGGAGACTTGCTGCAGCATGTTCCCTCGCACTAACGATCGTCAAGCATTTGTCAGCCGCAGTGTTGGAGTAATGGGACAACATAACACAGGAACTTACCAAGAGCGTAGCTGGCATGGGAACACTTTGCAGAATACGTATTACCGTCCGTGGCGACCAGGCACTCTGTTAAGTACCAATCCCCGCTCTTTGTGGCGTCCAGGATGCATCACGAATCTCACTGACGTGAATGTAATAATTTATTTGTGCAAAGGTGCCATTTCTATTCATGTGATTGTACATTTCTATCAGTTATCTTCTACATTATACTGTATCAGAACTTTCTTAGTGAAGTCCAACTTTCATCGCGTTGTGTTATTTGGCAATGACACGCCATGGGAAAGTTACTTCCATTCTTACATTTGACGCTTTCGAGTCTATTCATTCTAAATTTCACTTTACACGTGTGTAGGGACTTGAGTTTTGAACACCCACACTAGTGTATCAAATACGGTAAACGCCGTTTTTACCTTTCTGCGTTCGGCTCTTCCTTGTCATACAGTAGCTTTCCTTAATTGCCTTAAATGCCAAGCCTTTACAACTAGACATTCCTCTTTTCCTATTATGTACTATTTTATTTTAGACTTGGTCATTGACCGTTATTTTAGTGGCTTTATGATTATTACTTTTTATGTTGCGTTGTTCCATTAGCTTTTAAGGTTTATGTGTACTGGACAAAAAGGAAACTTACCAACCAAGCGACAATTGTCCCGCAGACGCGTATTACTTCCTCGTTTCCCATGTTTCAGTGTCAGATAACAACCAGTAGGACTGCTGAGAACAGTTTCGCTTATGTGGGCTGACCTCGCCTGGTCCTCTATCGACTTTAAATTTCTCCCTGCTCTGATCAATTCTAATGGAATCAGTACACGAAAATAATTTCCTTAAATGTTCAAGGCTTGTTATTACAGATTTTAATGTAACATCTTAGGCTCACAAGCAAAGCGGGGGACTGCTGTTGAGTTTGTGCGGCTGGAGATGAGGTATTGACGGAATTACAGTCTTGAGGATGGGATCGTGAGTCGTTTTTTGGTAGTTCAGGCGGTCACCACTTGCCCGCGAAAGGCAAAAGGTCCCAGGACCGAGTCCCGGTCCGTAACATAGTTTTCATACCTAAGGAAGTTTCATATCAGTGCATACGCCACTGCAGAGGGAAAAGTTCACTGTGAGAAATCAGGTGTTGCCAGATGTGAAAATTACCGAACTATCAGTTTAATAAGTCACAGCTGCAAAATACTAACGCGAATTCCTTGCAGAGGAATGGAAAAACTGATAGAAGCCCACCTCGCGGAAGATCAATTTGGATTCCGTAGAAATATTGGAACACGTGAGGCAATACTGACTCTAAGACTCATCTTAGAAGAAAGATTAAGGAAAGGCAAAGCTACGTTTATAGTATTTGTAGACTTAGAGAAAGCTTTTGACAATGTTGATTGGAATACTCTCTTTCAAATTCTGAAGGTGGCAGGGGTAAAATACAGGGAGCGAAAGGCTATTTACAATTTGTACAGAAAGCAGATGGCAGTTACAAAAGTCGAGGGACACGAAAGGGAAGCAGTGGTTGGGAAAGGAGTGAGACAGGGTTGTAGCCTATCCCCGTTGTTATTCAATCTGTATATTGAGCAAGGAATAAAGGAAACAAAAGAAAAGTTCGGAGTAGGTATTAAAATCCATGGAGAAAAAATATAAAACTTTGAGGTTCGCCGATGACATTGTAATTCTGTCAGAGACAGCAAAAGGCTTGGAAGAGCAGTTGAACGGAATGGGCAGTGTCTTCAAAGGAGGATATAAGATGAATATCAACAAAAGCATAACGAGGATAATGGAATGTAGTCGAAATAAGTCGGATAATGCTGAGGGAATTATATTAGGAAATGAGACACTTAAAGTAGTAAGGGAGTTTTGCTATTTGCGGAGCAAAATAACTGATGATAGTCGAAGTAGAGAGGACATAAAATGTAGACTGGCAATGGCAAGGAAAGCGTTTCCGATGAAGAAAAATTTCTTATCTTCAAGTATAGATTTAAATGTCAGGTAGTCGTTTCTGAAAGTATTTGTATGGAGTGTAGCCATGTATGGAAGTGAAACGTGCACTATAAATAGTTTGGACAAGAAGAGAATAGAAGCTTTCGAAATGTGGTGCTTTAGAAGAATGCTGAAGATGAGATGGATAGATCACATAACTAATGAGGAGGTATTGAATAAAACTGGGGAGAAGAGGAGCTTATGGCACAACTTGACTAGAAGAAGCGATCGGTTGGTAGGACGTGTTCTAAGCTATCGAGGTACCACCAATTTAGTATTGGAGGGCAGAGTAGAGGGTAAAAGTCGTAGAGGGAGGCCAAGAGAAGAATGCACTAAGCAGATTCAGAAGGATGTAGGCTGCAGTAGGTACTTGGAGATGAAGAAGCTTACACAGGATAGAGTAGCATGGAGAGCTGCCTCAAACCAGTCTCAGGACTGAAGACCACAACGACAATAACATCTTGACTACTAAGTTCCGTAATAATATACGATGTTTCCTTCCACAGAAATTCCCCAAGCAATTGTGAATTCACTTTTGTCTTCTTTTGCCTCCGGCTTCAACCATTTCTTATCAATCAACAACGAATACGTCGCCTGGCGTCTTTCTTTTCTGAAAACATCCTAAGGCTTCATACATACAATATCTTAATATGATTCTTTTTCAGTTTAATGTTACCACAAGAATTTATTTGGCCTACTGGGTCTGGGTGATTAGATTTCACGATACTGTTTACCAAATTTAATGTTTCAGATTTGATTCTAACTATAAGGGCGCTTCGGGTGCCTGTGATTTTCTTTCCTGTGTAAGAGAATTCCCTAAGTTCTTCATTCTTAATTTAGATTGCCTTCTCATTGCTACCACAAAGATGATGCGTCCCTGTGTTGCAGTACTTTAGACCATACATTAAACTCGACCATTATGATGATATTTTTCCCTCATGAATAAAAATAGATTCACAAACACGGTACCTTGCAAATAATATATGCTAGTGCATGTTGTATTTCAGTAAACTGTAACAGGGAGCCTACTGATAACTACGATACGATTACACGGTAGATCTACGCCAACGCGTAATTATCTCAGTGACATATTGACTGTTACAGCCCAGAAGGTTGTACTGGCAGATGCCATATAGTTATGTAATTGGAAATTTTTGGGTTTGCCTTACATTTCTTGCGTATTACCTTTCACTTATCCACATTTGAGAGTTCTTCCGTTCGTACGCAGAAATGGGTTCAAGTGACTCTGAGCACTATGAATCTTAACATCGGAGGTCATCAGTCCCCTAGAACTCAGAACTACTTAGACCTAACTAACCTAAGGACACAATACACATTCATGCCCGAGGCAGGATTCGAACCTGCGACCGTAGCGGTTTTCACGGTTCCAGTCTGAAGCACCTAGAACCGCTCGGCCACACCTGCCGGCCCCAACACACTCAGAAAAGATCTTAAATGTCCACTAATATTTACTCGAAGTGTTTCTGCTGTTTGCCTCATATTTATAAATATTAGTTATTTATTCCCCCTCTGTTCACCCCGATAGCTGAGTGGTCAGCGCGTCGGTCTGTCACGCCTAGGGGCCCTAGTTCGATTCCCGGCGGGGTCGGAGATTTTCTCCGCTCGGGGACTGGGTGTTGTGTTGTCCTCATTATCATTTCATCATCACCAGTAGAAGGCAACCGGAAACCACCACTGGTATCACTTCCCTAGATGCTCATGCGATGGACCACTCTGACGAGGCTTTCCCCATGACAAGATCTCTCACCAATTGAAAACGTCTGGTCAATGGTGGCCGAGCAACTGGCTCGTCAGAATACGCCAGTAACGGCTCTTGATGAACTGTGGTATCGTTCTGAAGCTGCATGGGCAGCTGTACTTGTACAGCCCATCCAAGCTCTGTTTCACTCATTGCCCAGGCGTATCAAAAATGGTTCAAATGGCTCTGAGCACTATGGGACTCAACTGCTGTGGTCATTAGTCCCCTAGAACTTAGAACTACTTAAACCTAACTAACCTAAGGACATCACACACATCCATGCCCTAGGCAGGATTCGAACCTGTGACCGTAGCAGTCCCGCGGTTCCAGACTGCGCGCCTAGAACCGCGAGACCACCACGGCCGGCCCAGGCGTATCAAGGCCGTTATTACGGCCGCAGGTGGTTGTTCTGGGTACTGATTTCTCAGGGTCTACGCAACCAAAATGTGTGAAAATTTAATCACATGTCAGTTATAGTATAATACATTTGTCCAATGATTACCCGTTTATCATCTGAATTTCTTCTTGGTGCAGCGATTTTAACGGCAAGTAGTGTAATATAGGTTACATCTCTTAATGAGTTGATTATAACAGGATTTTAAATTTCTAAATTAGGTCAATAACTTTATGAAATATTGGAAATGAAATTTTTGATTGCCCTGGGACACGTTAGGCAACCTGCACCTGGGACAATGCCCTGACAACCTATCACACCACCATGAAACACCACACACAAGACTTTCATATTCTCTCGCTTGCCATGTACAAACTATTACAGAAAAAAGGCCATTATATATTTCCGTAGGAAATGTAATGGAACGTTACTTCTGGAGTGGGATAGGTCTGCGCTGGGAGCGATGGTTTTCGAGTTATTAAAAAAAAAAAAAAGCTTTAGAAAGGCAATTTCGAATTTTTTTTTAATAATTGGAAATCTGAATCCTCTACCTATAACCCTTCCAGTACAAAATTTTATTGTACTAAACTCCCTTAGTTTTTTTCTGTAGGGCTAATAGTCTGCAAGTGGCGAGCTAGAGAGAGTGAAAATCCTGTGTATGGTATTTGAACGTATTGCGGGTTGCATGAAACCCAGGGCTAGGGGCAGCTGAAAGCTGAATCGCCCAGTATTGATGCTGCTGTTCCTAATGCAATAACAAGCTTCTGTAATATGGTGATATCAAACTATCATGTAAATAATTACATACAACAGTTAAAATGAGTTCAAAACGGAGGTCTACCTAGTCGCTATAGCTAAAAGGAATACTGGACATACTAATCCACGTGGAGTGAGTTTGGCGGCTGTACTTCAGTGTAACGGTAATTAACTAGCAGCGCTTCGCCGTCAAAGCTTATTAAATTTCGCCCGTGGCTACAATAGTGGTGAGAGAGAAAGGCGAGCTTGCCGCCGCAGCCGCGGCAGCAGCAGTGCCGCTCGGCTACCCTGTGGTGCAGCGCCGCGCACACCCCGTTTCCCCAGCCGCTCGCCCGCGCGCGCCGCCCCTGTGTACCCAACTGCGCTCGTCATTAACGGCCACATTGTTACTGGCGGTGGTTACCGAACGCAAAGCCATCACACAGAGTTATTGAGTTAATAAGCAGCCACATCTAGATTATTAACAGGGTCTAATGTATATCGCGCCACCGGAGTTGCGCGGGATGCCTCGTGTTCCATTAGTGCTTGCGATACCAGGGTGGCTATTTTCGGTTTATTTGAAATAATCAGTGAGATTCCTTTCCAGTTATGTGAGTTACATGAGATCTGAAAGGCTGGGTGAGCAGCAATCTGAAACTGCATTAATGCTGCTCAGGTTGACACAGCCACTATTTCGCTAACAGTATTGGGACATACAGGGTGGTCCATTGATTGTGACTGGCTAAATATCTCACGATATAAGCATCAAACGAAGAAACTACAATGAACGAAACTCGTCTAGCTTGAAGGGGGCAAACCAGATGGCGCTGTAGTTGGCCCGCTAGATGGCGCTGCCATAGGTCAAACGGATATCAAATGCGGTTTTTTTTTTTTAAAATTGGAACCCCCATTTTTATTACATATTCGTGTAGTACGTAAAGAAATATCAATGTTTTAGTCGGACAACTTTTTTCGCTTTGTGATAGATGGCTCTGTAATAGTCACAAACGTATCAGTACGTGGTATCACGTAACATTCCGCCAGTACGGACTGTATTTGCTTCGTGATACTTTATCCCGTGTTAATATGGAGCGTTTACCAATTGCGGAAAAGGTCGATATCGTGTATATGTATGGATATTGTGATCAAAATGCACAACGGGCGTGTGCTATGTATGCTGCTCGGTATCCTGGACGACATCATCCAAGTGTCCGGAGCGTTCGCCGAATAGTTACGTTATTTAAGGAAATAGGAAGAGTTCAGTCACATGGGAAGCGTCAACTACGACCTGCAACAAATGATGATGCCCAAGTAGGTGTTTTAGTTGCTGTCGCGGCTAATCCTCATATCAGTAACAGACAAATTGCGAGAAAATCTGCAATCGCAAAAACGTCGGGGTTGAGAATGCTACATCAACATCGATTGCACCCGTACTAGATTTCTATCCACCAGGAATTCCATGGCGACGACTTTGAACGTCGTCTTCAGTTCTGCCACTGGGCACAAGAGAACTTACGGGACGATGACAGACTTTTTTGTTCGCTTTCTATTTAACGACAAAGCGTCATTCACCAACAGCGGTAACGTAAACCGGCCAAATATGCACTATTGGGCAACGGAAAATCCACGATGGCTGCAACAAGTGGAACATCAGCGACTTGGCAGGTTAATGTATGGTGCGTCATTATGGGAGGAAGGATAATTGGCCCCCATTTCATCGATGGCATTCTAAATAGTGCAATGTATGCTGATTTCCCTCGTAATGTTCTACCGATGTTACTATAAGATATTTCAGTGCATGACAGAATGGCGATGTACTTCCAACATGATGGATGTCTGGCACATAGCTCGCGTGCGGTTGAAGCGGTATTGAAGAGCATATTTCATGCCAGGTGGTTTGGTCGTCGAAGCACCATACCATAACGCTCACGTCCCTGGATTTCTTTCTGTGGGGAAAGTTAAAGATATTTGCTTTCGTGATGCAGCGGCAACGCCTGACAACATGCGTCAGCGCATTGCAATGCATGTCCGAACATCACGGAAGGCGAACTACTCACTGTTGAGAGAAATTTCGTTACACATATTGCCAAACGCATTGAGGTTGACGGACATCATTTTGAACATTTATTGCTTTAATGTGGTATTTACAGGTAATCACGCTGTAACAGCATGCGTTCTCAGAAATAATAAGTTCACAAAGGTACATGTATAACATTGGAACAACCGAAATAAAATGTTCAAACGTACCTACGTTCTGTATTTTAATTTTAAAAACCTACCTGTTACCAACGGTTCGTCTAAAATGGTGAGCCATATGTTTGCGACTATTACAGCGCCATCCCTCACAAAGCGAAAAAAGCGGTACACCTAAAACATTCATATTTATTTATGTAATACACGAATATGTAATAAAAAGGGGGTTTCTTTTTATAAAGTGCAGTTGATATTAGTGTGACCTATGGCAGCGCAATCTGGCGGGCCAACCATAGCGCCATCTGGTTTCCCCCTTCAAGCTAGACTATTTTTATTGTTTGTAGTTTTTTCGTTTGACGCTTATTTCGTGAGATATTTGGCCCGCTCACTATCAATGGACCACCCTGTAGATCTGGGAACAGTAATATGGTGTGTGTCAACACATCGCATTCATGACGGCTTGAGTCCTTTTCTGTACTCTTTCAATGAGATATCTGAATGCCTGTGGAGGAATAGCAGCCCAATCTTCAAGAGCCGAAACCGGAGAATGTAGTAATATTGAACTCTGTCGTCTGGAGGGAAGTTGACTTTTTAACTCCTCCTACATGTATGTAGTTATGCAATTGAAGCGATGAATGAAAATTTGTACCAAGGCTGGTGTTGGCGCATGATGGGAATTTGGACTGATGAGGGAGGCGCGCTATGATATTCCGCGCAGTTGTGCAAACCCGCTGCGCCAGGGTGGCGTAGTGCCTACAGAGCAGGAGACCTGGGTTCGAATCAATGCCTTTGTTGAAATTTTCGTTTGACGATTCAGTCTGCATATATACTTCATTGGCTTTTCAGACGTAGAAAGATCTCTTGTACTATACTGTTTCATTTTGTTACAACACCTATGCGTGGGTTTCAGCAAGCATCCGCTGTTGTGTTTGATGCTGAGATGCTATTGCAGTGCTGTTCGAGGTTTGGGGAAGTACCTTGTGGGCAGAAGAGGGAATAGGAATTTGGATTGGGGAGGGATGCATGCTGGGATAGTCTGTGCAGTTGTGCAAAACGAATGTGCCTGCGTGTCATACTTGTCAGTGCATAAGACAGGTGAGTAGGGGACCTGGGTTCCTTTCCCAGCATAAATTTTTGATCATTGGAAAGGTCTCCGAAACCATATAATTTCAATGCAAAATATATTGAATTTGGTTCAACAAGGGAGTGTGGAGAGGCCAGTCCCTTTCGGGAATGCTATTGTTCACAAACAATTGCCCCAAATATGGTCCTTTGAGACAGAGTATGTTGTTAAGCAGATACTATCACAGTCTGCAGACTTTTCTTCCACAGTGCACGGTTCACATTGCTGTAAAATGTGTTCATATTCCTTGTGTACTTAACGTTTTCTGAAGGGCGATAAGTGTACCACAGCCTAAGCACGGAACACATCGTAGCACCACCTTCACAGTGCTAGTACTTCACTGTTGGCGTTACACATGACGACAGGTAACGATCCCCTGGCGTTCGCCAAACCGAAACCCTTCAGTCAGATTGGCAGCCGATAATGTGCCTTTTCTCCAAATCACACGTTTCCAGTCATCCATGGAGTAGTGGCGTCGCCTATTACACCACCTCAAGCGTCACTTATTATTGTCTACAAGGAAAGCTATCTGGCTTATGAGAGGCTGCTAGATCGTTATACTACAATCCTTTTAACACTCAACACACATTCTTCTGGATGTACTGCCGGTAGCATTTTCGAAATCACGAAAGATTCCTTCCGTAACACTCAAATGATTCTTTACAATCACCATTCACAATGTACGACGGCCCCTGATGTCCCTTAAATAAAGTCTGCTTGGTCTTTAAGTACTGTTGTTGCTTCGCGCTTCCACTTCACAATCGCATCATCAACAGTCGAGTTGGACAGCTTTGAAGGGGGCACCTTTAGAGGAGATGAAATTTTCCTGATGCGCTTGTTACCCAGGTGCCATTGAATAACTACTCTGTGTTCAAAGTCAATGAAGAGCTCTGACCTGGAGGTTCCGCCTTTACCGTTTCTCTACTGGCAACAAAATGAATTTATACTTACGCGTCGGCCTCTCGTGATACCTAGTGTTAGTTCTGCCTTAAGCAGGCACGTCTGATTACACTACTGGCCATTAAAATTGCTACACCAAGAAGAAATGCAGATGATAAATAGGTATTCATTGGACAAAATATTATACTAGAACTGACAATTGATTACATTTTCACGCAATTTGGGAGCATAGATCCTGAGAAATCAGTACCCAGAACAACCACCCCTGGCCCTAATACGCCTGGGCATTGAGTCAAACAGAGCTTGGATGGCATGTGCAGGTACAGCTGCCCATGCAGCTTCAACACTATACCACAGTTCATCAAGAGTAGTGACTGGCGTATTGTGATGAGACAGATGCTCGGCCACCATTGGCCAGAGGTTTTCAATTCGTGAGAGATCTGGAGAATATGCTGGCCAGGACAGCAGTCGAACATTTTCTTTATCCATAAAAACCCGTACAAGACCTGCAACTTGCGGTCTTGCATTATCCTGCATAGGGTTTGGCAGGGATCGAATGAATGATAGAGCCACTGGTCGTAGCACATCTGAAATGTAACATCCACTGTTGAAAGTGCAGTCAATGAGAACAAGAGGTGACCGAGACGTGTAACCAATGGCACCCCATACCATCACGCCGGGTGATACGCCAGTATTGCGATGACGAATACACGCTTCTAATGTGCGTTCACCGCGGTGTAGCCAAACACAGATGCGACCAACATGATGCTGTAAACAGAACCTGGATTCAACAGAAAGAATGACGTTTTGCCATTCGTGCACTCAGGTCCGTCGTTGAGTACACCATCACAGGCGCTCCTGTCTGTGATGCAGCGTGAAGGGTAACGGCAGCTGCTAGTCCATGCTGCTGCAAACGTCGTCGAACTGTTCGTGCACTGAACCCACTGATTCCATATTCTGCTGACAGTCATTGGATCTTGACCAACTCGAGCGATACGATAAACCGCAATCGCAACAGGCTACAATCCGACCTTTATCAATGTCGCAAACGTGATAGTACGCATTTCTCCTCCTTACACGAGGCATCACAACAACGTTTCACCAGGCAACTCCGGTTAACTGCTGTTTGTGTATGAGAAATCGGTTGGAAACTTTCCTCGTGTCAGCAGGTTGAGGTGTCGCTACCGGCGCCAACCTTGTGTGAATGCTCTGAAAAGCTAATCATTTGCATATCAGAGTATCTTCTTCCTGTCGGTTAAATTTCACACCTGTAGCACGTCATCTTCGTGGTGTAGCAATTTTAATGGCCAGTAGTGCATTTTGGATCAGGATGTGTATCTATGCGTAATGTCGCAGCACGTGAGGTCCGTTGTACTGAAGGCGAATGGTTGAATTCGGTACATCGACATAACTTGTGAGTTGTGCTCCCACCAATTTGGATTAAAAGAGGACATCAAAGTAATTTAAAAGTGGGCTGCTAGATCCGTTACTCGTATGTTCGCCCAAGACGCCAGTATTACGGAAATTCTCTGTGAACTCAGATGTGATTCCATAGATGGAAGAAGATGTTCTTTTGAGAAAACTTTACCCAATAACTTAAGAGAACCGGTATTTGTGGCAGCCTTCAGAACAGTTCTCTACCACCAACGTAGAACTAGCGTAAGATCCGCGAAGAAATCACGGCCCGTACGGAAGCATATAGACAGTTGCATTTCCCTCACTCGATATGTGAGTAGTGATAGAACAGAGTACACTACGGCATGAATCGTACGGCGGCTTGTGGGCTATGCAGAATTTGTCCAAGTGATTGCGAAGCAAGTTTCAGAGCGGTTCATGTTGCAGCACCCAGAGAGCTTTGGGAGTAGCAGAGATGCCATTCTAGGCCGTTCAGTGAACTCGCAGCTACTGAAGTGATATTCATTATCTCCCTCACTGGGGTGGTCCTGTGTAGCTGACTTCATTCCCAAAGACCGCAAAACCGAATATGGGCCTCTCTATGGGTGATACGACAGAAGCTTCGTAGTGAGTGCTTTCGATATATGAAACGACTAATTCGCTTCTGATATCACCGAAAGCGTCCCTCTAAGTAGTTAATATAGCAAACAAATGTCAAAACGGCGGAAATAGCCCAACTGTGTTACTAAAATGAACGGAAACTTTTAAAAATTCCCTGTTCCTCTATCGTCGAACTAGGAGATGTATTTAAGATGTTTCTTCCTTGCTCAAACCACCTGATCTTAGGATACTGACCTGAGAGCAAATAGGTTCAAACCCCAGATATGCTGTTTCTCTAAATGTTCACCAATTTTAAACTTTTTGATGTTTCACAATTTGCAGAGCTGCGTTCGTGGCAACAGACTTTTTCTAGCAGATTTCAGTTCCGACAGTGGCAATATCAAAGCGACCTGATGATGGTATCTGTCTCTAGTAACATTTTTCCAAATGTTGTGAGGTTATTAAGATGTTTGATTGTTTACCTCACTCCTCCTCTTTGCCCACCATGTGTCTCAACGAACATCTCTTCTATGTGCATCAGCTGCTTATCATATTTCCGAAATGAAGCTGACTGCACCGTACGGTAGTGACAGTAAATGTTCTTTCGTGTACCTCTCTGCGGAGTATCTGGCTGGACAGCTGTTTCACAGTGTTTTCCGAATACGTTAATTGGATCTGCTCTAGACACTGCTTAATATAAAGGTTCAGCTTTACGTATTTAGAACGAATACCATAGTGGAGGTCTGTACATGTTCATGGAGTGATGCGTTTCGTATAACAATGAGTTCGTCACATTTATCTGCATCGATTTTTTGTTGATTCACGTATTTTCATTTACATTAGACCATAACTCAGAGATCTACCTAAAAACCGTGCACTTTACTTGGCTCCTCTCTGATAATTGAAATTAGACTGACTTCGTGCCGCGTCTGAATGTTTACGCTCGTCCCTCACCTTAGCTAACGTAACAACACTGTGCGCCGTGCCGGCAGGCAGCCATTGCGAGCGTAGTACTGAGTGGAGTGCGCCCTTAGGCATAGTGATTTTACGAAAGTGAGTGAAGAGGTTGTACTTGGTCCTTCTAGAGACACGTTAAAATATTACACATTCGCAGTGAGGTGGCTGGCCTTGTACAGGGAAGCAGGGCTTGCTGTAGCAGCTACTAGCTAGTTGCGAATTTAGCTCCCAGCGTCCTATGCATAGCTGCCAACTTTAAGTATGTGATTAGAAAACGTTATTTTTTTTTTTTTTATTAAAGGCGAGCCTTCGTCACCACATCCTCAAATCCACAACTCCCGAGGATATACTTCTGGTCACTAGTTTGTATAAGACTGTAGATCCACGTCTTAACTCTAAATTTTAGGATCTTAAAAATTTAAAAGCATCAAAGTGTAGTGTTTGTTTATTATCGTTCATTAAAAACCAGGGACATATTAGTCCACTTTCACATGGCATAGTCGGTGTTACTAGTACATATTTTATAGAACCGAATCATCAAAATCGTTCTGCAAGTTAACTGGCCTTCTACATCTACAGCTACATGATTACCCTACAATTCACAATAATGTGCCTGGCAGAGAGTTATTCGTACCACCTTAATACTATGTCTCTATCGTTCCAATCTCTAAAAGGACATGGTAAAAATGAACACTACTTGTAATTCTTCAGGCTTTCCCAGCGATCTAATGACATCCTGGGTTGTCGTGTGTTCTGCCGGATATCAGCGTCGTATTTGCACGCTATTTCGGTAGCGTAACTCGTTACCTTCATCAGGTGCGACCTGAGACTGTCTCGGGTCGCACCTGATGAAGGTAACGAGTCACGCTACCGAAACATCGTGCAAATACGACGCTGATATCCGGCAGTACACAGAACAACCCAAGATGTCAATGAACATTTCTTTCTGTATGAGTTTAAATTTATCTTATTTCTTCACACTGATGATTTCCTCCTAAATATGCTAGAAATTTGGCGAGAAGATCTCACCGCAAAGAAAATTGCCTTTGTTTCAATGATTGTCATCCTAACTCGCTTGTCACATGCGTGACGCTCTCCTCTTTCGCCATGATACAAAACGAGCTGTCCTTCTTTGGACTTTTTCTGGCAATGCCTACATTCAACTGAGATAGTTTCTTTTAGTATGGTGCCCCTCTCAGCCGCCAACCGTCATTCCTGAGGCATTACATCAACTCTGCGTCAAGATTATTATCTCATTAACCAATGAATATTTCTGCTGTCCCTGATGGCGCTGAGGGTAAATTTTCCTATGATTAATTGGATCAAACGAGTGTTGAGAGACTCTTAGATTGGCCTTGTGTTTCCATTCAGATGTTGACTGTAGAATGTTGATTGAACTGTGTTGACGTTAGCATACAACCCGTAAAAACATAAAAAACCGATATTCACTACAAAAATGTCGATGATAAAACTACACAGAATTTGTTTAATTTATAGTACAAAATAATGCATTTTCAACAGATAAGAAATCTATACTTGGATTGTTCCAGGACTAAATATTCGTAAAGTATCGCTGCACTTTTCGAGTGTTTCAGTTAATTGAATTTTATTTACGACGTTGTCATTTGGATGAAACAAATTACCTGTAACGAAGTAATTCGACCATATACATTGACTGTGATACGTCAGTTACGTGTTAATATAAAAAAAATACTGGCTAGTAAGTTGAGCAGTTCCTCAAATGAGGCTTTGCATGGCTGATTCATGGAAGATACACCCCAAAAAATCTATTACGTCATTGTGGATAAGAGTCGTTCTCATTTGCAATACGTTCTGGTAAAACTATGGGTCATTTCGCGAAGGCATACCGGCTGTAAGACTTGAATAAACCTGATAAAACAAGTACAGGTAACATGACCAATACAGAGTAAAACGTCTCTAAAGATTATAATCAGAAAATTAGTGCAAACTGACATAGATGCAGGGAAAATAACTGCAAAGAAGCCTTTGCAAACAGAAAAAATACTGAAATTAATAGACAAAAGAAGGAACTACAAAAATGCACAGGAATAAACTGGAATGCAGCAATATAACTCTCTTAGGAATGGGAGCAACCGTAAATGCAGGGAAGCTAAGGCGAAACAGCAGAGGGAGAAAATAAAAAAACTGAAAAAGAAACGGTCGTCGGAAGGACAGATTCGGCATATTATAAAGTAAAAAGAATCTTCGACGAAATCAAAATCAAAAGAGTCAACGCTAAGAGTGCAAGAGGAATTATGATACTAAACGCAAAGGAGAAATGAGATACGTGAAGAGTACATTGAAGACGACTATGAGGGAGAGTTCTTAGGTGCCGACGTGATGCAAGAAGAAGTTGAAGTCGGTATGAGAGACCTAGAGGATCCACTATTAAAGTTAAACAGACCTTTAAAAACTTGCGATTAGATAAGGCGGAAAGTATAGAAGTCGATTACATTCCTTCGCAATTTCAGAAATGGTGCGGGAAGTGTGAACCACATGACTATTAAAGTTGGTTTGTTGTATAAATGAGAGTGGAGATGTACTACCCGATTCTCGGAAAAATCGTAATCCCGAAAACAACAACGGTATATAAAATTACCGCTCCGTCAGCCTAACAACCCTAGCATCATAGCTAATGACAAGAATAAAGTATAGAAGCATAGAACAGAAAATTAAGGTTCGAAGCCATTTGTCGATGTAGACAAAGCATTTGACAATGTAAAATGGTTCAAGGTATTCGAAATTCATAGAAACGTATGAGAAACCTTTAGGGAAAGAGTGGTAGCATGCAGCGTGTCTAAAAAATAAGGAGGCACAGCAAGTGCTCCGACTAGAAAACGTACCAGGCAGGACTGCATTCTTTCTCCCATAGTCTTCAGTCTGTACCTCGAAGAAGCAATGACGAAAATAAAAGATAGGTCGTGGAGGGGAATTAAAATTCAGGGTGTAAGAATACCAACGCTGAGATTCGCTGATAACATTGCTACCTTCATCGAGAAAGAATTACATGACATACTAAACGGAATCAACGGTCTACTTAATACAGGATGTGCTGTGACAGTAAACATAACAACGACAAAAGGGATAAGAGGTAGCAGAAACAAGATCAGCGATAAAATTAACATCAAAACTGGGAACCTGATGTAGACCTTCAAGAGAAAATAATGTACGACAGATGAAGGAAGCAGGGCATAAGAGCAGACTAACAGGGACAAAGACGGTATCCCTGGCCTTAATTTGAGGAAGATTTCTCTGAGGACGTAAGGCATTGTATGGCAGTGAATCAGGGACTGTGGGGGAATCTGAGGAGAATCGAAGCGTCTGAGATATGACATCAAGGAATAATGCCTATTGGACCAGAGGGAACTGTGAAGAGAAGACTGAGATTGGAATACGCTCAGCAAACAATCGAAGACGTTGGGTTTAAGGGCTATTCTGAGATGAACAGGTTGCCACTGGAGTGGAATAGGCGGGTCCATCAAACCAGGTAGAAGAATGACGGTGGTCCAGTAAGAAAAGTGAATGAGAAATATAACTTCAAGCAATAACATTAGTCATCAACAGTCACTGTTACGTCACTCCATAACCAAACTTCGTTACACGGAAATCTAGGTTATGTTGAAAAAAAGTCCGTCTGAAGCATCCGATTATGAATAGATGAATCAATTGAGATTCGATTTTGGAAAAGAGCGGAGAATTTTGAAGAATTTAGAGTTTGGTGATAAAACATCTGAGTAATTTGTAAAGGTGTTAATGGATAGGGTGTGCTGAGAAGTAATTTTGAAAGAAAAAGATTCGATAAGTTGCGCCATTCCGGATTAAATTAGCATTGATGATAGCCGATCAGATCGTTGTACGTGCGAATTCAGTCACTTGAATGCACTAACATGCGGTAATACACAGATGTCTGTGGTTTCGTGAGTTATCACCTGTAGGACCGCTCCTGGGCTCGTGGCCATATCAGTTGGACCCGTGATGCTTACCTGGTCAGGTAAGTCCCGATTTCACTTGGTAAGAGCTGATGGTAATGTTCGAGTACGGCGCATACCTTACAAAGTCATGGACCAAAGTTATAAATAAGGCACTGTTCTAGTTGATGGTGGATCCAACTGTGTGGACTATGTACGCATGGAATGGACTGGGTCCTCTGGTCCAACTGAACCGATCATTATGTGGAAATAGTTATGTTCGGCTACTCCGAGACATAGGCAGCGATTCACGGGGTTCATGTTCCCAAAATACAATCGAATTTTAATGGATGACGATACACCGGTCTCCGGTCATAAGTGTTCGCGGTTTTGTTTGAGCAACATTATGGACAATTCGAGTGAAAGATCTGACCACAGATTTCCCGACATGAATACCATCGATCATTCATGGGACGTAATCGAGAGAGCAGCTAATTCACAGAATCCTGCACTGGCAACACTGTCACAGTTATGAACGGCCACCGGGACAATATGGCTCATTATTTTTTTAGGGGACTTCGAACGACTTGTTGATGCTATACTACGTCGAGTTTCTGCACTACGCCATATTGGGAGGTATCTCAATACTTTTGTCACCTCACTGTATATCCCAAGTGATAGCGCGGCAGGTTTTCTGCCCATAAAAGTACTGGAATAATTAGTGAGAAGTCAGTGTAAGTCACCCTCTGCACTCTCCAGTCTCCTTTGCGTCCCTCGACCCTAGACCCTCCCCACCCCCGTCCATTTCCTCCTGTCACACCACATTCTCCACAGGAGAAGGAAATACGTAGCTAGTACTCTCGTTTTAAGAAATACTGATGGACTGATCATTATGTTGTGAATCTGCACCTAGTAGATCCCGTGACAAATCCCAGGTAGCAACAATTTTCAATAAATTTTGTGTTCCATCTGCTGTGTGCCGTTGGTGTATTTGTCACAACTCACAATATACTTGGTTCCTAGATGGTGCTCACCAATCTCTTCGTCTCTCTGTCGAACAGACAATATTTTTCTTCTTTCGAGTTAGCAACGATGGTGTGCTTCCGGGTGTTCAGCCGAACTGTTGTTTACATTTTATGCACAATATTTCTACAACCTACCCGGTCGTCATCTACAAGTGCTACAAGTACTGGACTCCAAGTGGAGTATGAAGTTTCCCATCTCTTGTGGACGTTGTGGCTGTCAAGAACTTAAAACGTTAACTGAGTGCTTGACCCAAGCCCCGTTTAAAATGAAACTTTATCTCTTAATTCCAGTCTCACGGTTGAACTGATATTCTTTACGCTAGTATTTTGTTCGTTAGGTTTCTGTGTGGAAGTGTGTTGAATGTCTTCCGGACATTAAAGAACATGGCATCTACCTAAGTGTTGCAACTGCGTCTAGTGGAAGAACAGAGCGATTGTGGTTTCAACGATCGTTGTTTTCAGTGGATCCAGAGGAAGTTTTCGGGGTCCAGGAAGGTTACAATACGCGAGCTTACAAAATATTCCAAAATTCTACAACAGACCGGTCAGAGATAGAGGCCTATAGCTGTGTGCGGTTATTCGGCGTCCCTTCTTCAAAACGGGAAAGAAGTGTGGTTTTTAGCAATCCTTAGAAGCGAATCGCTCCTCTAGAGACCTACGGTACAATGCCGCTAGAAAAGGGGCAAGTTCTTTCGCGTACTCTGTATAGAATCGAGCTGGTATCTCGTCATATCCAGTTGCTTCTCTATCATGTATTCACGTATTTCGTATATGACCTTTCGTCGTTGGTGAGACGATTTAAAAGAGTCAGTTCAGTGCGGTCTTCCTCTGCGAAACAGTTTTTCTGTGCCATTCTTTGTTTTAATGCCATTACGGCCATAGAGTACCTGGACCGATGGCTCATACACGTTCACTGTTTGAGCGTGAGACCAGAACGAATTTTTTTTTTTCTAGTTGGTCGTCAAAGTTTTACTTTCACATTCATTGAACGCTTCACGCAAGGCCCTCCTCACGACAATTTTGACTTCTATAAGTTTTCATTTGTCCGTGAGTCGGTAGAAAATATCATAAATTACAAGTCTTCGGTCAGGTAGCACATGTGTTTTAGCATCGATATATAAGTGTCTACGGTGCCCTGGCGAACCAGCAGCAAGAACATAACTGTAGGACATGAGCGAGGCGGGAGCTGTGTGTGATCAAAGGTCACCATTTACGCATAAATCGTGTAAGCGATAGGCGTGTGTTGGACGATACCCGTTTCTTTGTGATGCTACTTGGAGAAAATGACACTGTAGAAATGATACTGAGATGTGCATTTACAGCTGCGGGCTGAGGGAAAGGTTTCTACTCATATTTAGGAGATAGGGGACACAATGTGTAGAAGAACTTGCTTACATCTCCCCAGTTAAATCTTAGTTCTGTTTCTTTCTACTTTCTTTTTTGTACCCCCTCTGTGCCTGCGCCTTCAGTGCGAACTGCCGTTCGAGGTGCAGTATCATTTTGTGAACTGACAGTTGGCCTGTAGCTATCATCAGGAAGTGTGACTTTCCTTCCATGATACTCTTCGAGCTGGGATACAGTGTCTCTAGAGATGAGGAAATTGCAGCTGTGTAACTGCCTGACCCAGTGTTGCCGAACAATGGAACAGATTGTATCCTTATCTCACTTCCGTTTCCCGAGTATAAATCACACAGTGTCCAGTATGTCATCTCGGAAAATAACTAAAATGTTTCATAAAACGATGTGTTCCGTGAGACTACATTTATGATGCTTCACTATCGCAGTGTTACAGTGTAGGAATTATTTGTTTGGCGTACGTAATTTTGTATTTTACGATATTATTTACAATCCGCCAACGAAAGCATTAGAAAATTGTAGATACAGTCACGCACTCAGAATTTTCTAAATTACATCGTGGGCTCACAGCTTGCTCAACTTGTATCACTTTTTGTGTTACTGCAGCGTCAGTTCTCCTGTCGATTTTAAACATCTGGACTCAAACAAATTACATCAAAACACATTTTTTTTTATAAATTACACAGTATCGAAAGTTTAAGAAAACTGTGTACCTCCTTTAGCGACCACTACCAATATGAAGAAAATACAGTTCATTTTTATAAGTAGTCACAATTCCAGAAACTGATTTGATTCAAGTTGTTCATTTTTAACATCAAAGATTTCTGTAAATTTTTTTGGGTAAATCCCTGTACAAATTTCTGGAAACTGTGTTAATTGTTGATGATCCTTTATTCTAAAATTACACAGTTCCGTTTTACGATACTGTAGTCACAGCTTTGGATGAAAAAATATAGCTAATTTCACATTAGACCCTCGTACTGTCTCAATGATCTAAAGTTAAACTACCTACATTTTTTCACATAGATTGAAAATACTGCTTCAGTTGTAAGTTTCTCTTTATTTAAAATACGACCGATTTCGAGCTCTTATATATCGATCATCAAGTATTATTACTTTGTGGTGTGACCCAGATAGCCGCGGTGGACCAGTACAGGATTCGGAGTGATGGTGACGCACCGCATCTTCTAGTGTTGCACTGCGGCACTCTGTGTCACAGAACAAAGCTATAACATCTGATGACGGGCATATAAGAAACCCAAACCGGTCGTGTTTCAAATGAAGAAGAACCTTTTACTGAAGCGGTAACTCCACCATAATGCTCAGTTTCGGAAGGCCCTCAGACACTATAGTTTGTATATTTTTTCACTGGAAGATGCAAATATAATATCACGAAAACTTGTCCTAAATGATCATGAAATAAAGGATTATCAGCAGTTAATGCGGTTTGCAGATGCTTTCTTAGAATATTTTAACAAAGAATACCTGTAGGTATCTTTAAAATGTATCAGTTAACATGTGGCTGTCCTCACCGTAAAATCAACCTTTTTTATTCTTGTCACCAAAGAACTTCAGTGAGAAATTGCGTCGTTAATATGTGCTTTTCAGCTGCCTCCAGCCTTCTACATCTACATCTACATTTATACTCGGCAAGCCACCCAACGGTGTGTGGCGGAGGACACTTTACGTGCCACTGTCATTACCTCCCTTTACTGTTGCAGTCGCGTCTGGTTAGCGGGAAGAACGACTCCCGGAAAGCCTCCGTGCGCGCTCGAATCTCTCTAATTTTACATTCGTGATCTCCTCGGGAGTTATAAGTAGGTGGAAGCAATATGTTCCATACCTCATCCAGAAACGCACCCTATCGAAACCTGGCGAGCAAGCTACACCGCGGTGCACAGCGCCTCTCTTGCAGAGCCTGCCACTTGAGTTTGCTAAACATCTCTGTAACGCTATCAGTCTTACCAAATTACCCTGTGACGAAACGCACCGCTCTTCTTTGGATTTTCTCTATCTCCTCCGTCAACCCGATCTGGTACGGATCCCACGCTGATGAGCAATACTCAAGTATAGGTCGAAGGAATGTATTGCAAGCCACCTCCTTTGTTGATGGACTACATTTTCTAAGGACTCTCCCAATGAATCTCAACCTGGTACCCGCCTTACCTACAATTAATTTAATATGATTATTCCACTTCAGATCGTTCCGCACGCATACTCCCAGATATTTTACAGAAGTAACTGCTACCGCTACCGCTGCCGCTATCATATAATCATACAATAAACGATCCTTCTTTCTATGTATTCGCAATACTCTACATTTTTCCATGTTAAGGGTCAGTTGCCACTCCCTGCGCAAAGTGCCTATCCACTGCAGACCTTCCTGCATTTTGCTACAATTTTCTAATGCTGCATCTTCTCTGTATACTACAGCATCATCCGTGAAAAGCCGCATGGAACTTCCGACACTATCTACTACGTCATTTATATATATTGTGAAAGGAAATGGTCTCATAACGCTCCCCTGTGGCACGCCAGATGTTACTTTAACGTCTGTAGACGTCTCTCGATTGATAACAATATGCTGTGTTCTGTTTGCTAAAAAACTCTTCAATCCAGCCACACAGATGGTCTGATATTCCGTAGGCTCTTACATTGTTTATCAGGCGACATTGGGGATTTGTATCGAACGCCTTCCGGAAGTCAAGGAAAATAGCATCTACCTGGGAGCCTGTATCTAATATTTTCTGGGTCTCATGAACAAATAAAGCTAGTTGGGTCTCACATGATCGCTGTTTCCGGAATCCATGTTGATTCCTACAGAGTGGATTCTGGCTTTCCAAAAACGACATCATACGCGAGCAAAAACCATGTTCTAAAATTCAACAACATATCGACGTCGGAGACATAGGTCTACAGTTTTGCGCATTTGCTCGACGACCCTTCTTGAAGACTGGGACTACCTGTGCTCTTTTCCAATCATTTGGAACCTTCCGTTCCTCTAGAGACTTGCGGTACACGGCTGTTTGAAGGGGCCAAGTTCTTTCGCATACTCTGTGTAGAATCGAATTGGTATCCCGTCAGGTCCCGTGGACTTTCCTCTGTTGAGTGATTCCAGTTGCTTTTCTGTTCCTTGGACACTTATTACGATGTCAGGCATTTTTTCGGTCGTGCGAGGATTTAGAGAAGGAACTGCAGTGCGGTCTTCCTCTGTGAAACAGCTTTGGAAAAAGATGTTTAGTATTTCAGCTTTACGCGTGTCATCTTCTGTTCCAATGCCATTATCATCCCAGTGTGTCTGGATATGCTGTTTTGAGCCACTTACTGATTTAACGTAAGACCAGAACTTCCTAGGATTTTCTGTAAAGTCGGTACATAGAATTTTACTTTCGAATTCACTGAACGCTTCACGCATAGCCCTCCTTACGCTACCTTTGACATCGTTTAGCTTCTGTTTGTGTGAGAGGTTTTGGCTGCCTGTCTTTAAGATACTGTACTTCTCTCAGAACGAGGCAATAACATATAACATGTGCGATAGTAATAACTTAAAATTCTAATTTAAAAAATAAAATGACTTGACTGTGAAAAGGAAAGTCATACAAACCTATTTTTTTTCAACATCTTAGTAATAAGAATGCAGTAACACGCCCGTCTCGTCTTCCAAGTTGGCAGCAACCACATACGTTCCTGGTTTCACAATCACTCGGGCACTCCACAGCAGCTCGACTGGCCTGCTAAATAACCCGATCCATTGAATGTTTTTGCGGTCATGTGGAACAGCGGATGAGACGTGGAACTCAACACATTTCGCTTAACGGGACAAGGTCCATAGATGTAGAGGTAATTTCTAGCGTACCCCGAAGAATTGTAATAGGACCATTACTGTTTTCAATGTGTATAAATGAACCAGTAGAAAGCGTCGGATGCTCTTTCACCCCCTGCTTACCAGAAAATACGAGGGATATTCGGAAAGTGAGGAACGATAGGTCGCGAAATGGAAACCACAGCGAAAATCAAAACTGTTTTATTTGCAACAGTTAGCTACATCTTCCAACTACTTCCCTATACGGTCACCACTCAGACTTAGACACCTGTCGTAGCGTTGTACCAACTTTTCCACTCCCTCGTTATAGAAGACGGCTGCTAGTGCTTCTCGACAATTTTCTACTCTGGACTGCAGCTAGTTGTCTGTGCCAACATATTGTCTTCATAGCCAGCTGTTCATTTGAGCAGAGATGAACCTCAGGGGCAGCCAATTACGGGCTGTATTTTTGGTGATCAGACACTTCCCATCGGAAACGCTGCAGTAGCATCTTCATTGCCCCTGCAGAGTGGGCCGGGAATACTCGTGTAAAACGAACCGCATGACAGTTTCGTTCTGTGGATTGCATAGCTTCAGGCGAAATATAATTCGCCAGTCCCTCGTACTTGGCGGAATACGCCGAATTCTAGCCATCTTTACGTTCTCACTGTGCGTTCACAACTGCAAAGAGCGACGTGATGCGACCGACGGGAGTAATACACACAGTGACCAACGCATCTCTGCATAGCTTCGTAAGATTTTCATTGTATTTTTCATTTCGTGACCGACCGTTCCTTACTTTCCGAATAACCCTCGTGTACTGCGTGGACTACCAGCCAGGCCTCTCAGGCCCGTTATGTTTAAATTGAAGTTAATTGCCTCTATTTTGACTACTTATGGCTAAAACGATTTTTAAGGTGGAAATACTTCAAAAATACTTTTACTTGTTTAAAGTCTGCACTATAAAAAACTTTGCGTATTCGCGATGGATATACAACAATATCAGACTGTTCTTAGGGTACAGGTTTGGTGCAGTTACAGCATGTAATATGACTTTTTCTAACTTTCTTCTCTATTCAATATGCAAATGCTCTCCTTTTCTTAGATAGTGGTTTCACTGACCTCTTTGGATTCGGTGCCACGAATGAAATCATTGATTTCATCACACCTGATAGCTGATTTTCCTAACTGATGATTAAAGCCTCACGCCTCATTTATTTATTGGCATCCAGCATTATACAAATTACGTACTCATTCATTACACTTGCATCGATCATGCTGAAGTAAATCAACAATGGCCAGCTCCCTGTTTTTATCGTCAGACTGTAACGTCGCGTCTTCGAGTCCATAGTGTCAATGTCGCCCTATGTTGCATCGAATGTTCTTCATTTGTGATGATGACACCATTGGTTAATCATGAAAAGAGCTAAGGACAATAACAACTTTGTTTTTCTTAGGTACATAAGAGGTTATCATCAAATATAGCTGAAAATAAAATAACGTAGAGCATACTTCACGCGCTTTAGGTATAATAAAAACGACAGGAATTTCACCCTTGTTTTCCGGATAATGCCTTCTAGTATCAGATCTTTTGACAACAAACAATGAGGTTAAGCGAGACATGTAAAAACAATTAGTCACAGGTGATATTCCATCCCGACTTTTGAGGTTCAGTCGCAAGGGTTTTCCCAACAGTCTCTCCAAGTAGCACGGTTCTGGTTTCTTATGCCTTCCCAAAATACACTGTTAATCTTCAAGCAGTAGCCTGTTGCACTACTAAAAACTGCACAGCTTTATTCCGTATCCACCAAGTTTTGGTAGGCTGTATTGTCGAAATGGACAGCGACCCCCAAATGTGATTGACGCCCACACACAGTCATGCACCGCCCTGGAATATAGGCATGCCTACGAGCAATTTCTCACATCTGAAGCTCTTCTATGATTAGTTTCAATCTGTCACTTGTCCTGTGCTCATGTCGGGCTGCTGCGCTCTCAATTCACAGCACCCTCAGAATAGCATGGGAACGATTCCGAGACATTGTTTCATTAAACAGTGGTCGGCCATTCCTATCACTCCAACGCTGACCAATATCTTCATTTCTTGACTTGTAAACTACAGTCAGGATGGCACCCCAGTCCTCGTAAACGTTCGACCTTCCTTGTTGGTTCACATATACAGTTTGTCAATGAGGGGTACACTACCGAACAACGTAAAACAAGGTTCTTCATTATTATCGTTTCTTATCTAGTAATTTAAAGGTCTTTGCTCTTCTTTCAATACGTCCATTTTGCTCAGCCTACCAGAAATTATAGCTTTAGGATGTCTACCCAGTATTTCATTCCCATCACGAGGAAACAATAAGCCACAGTCAACCGAATTTGTACAAACTGTTCTTCTACACCTTTGTAAAGTAATTGTTGATGATCATAATCTTCCCGTAGTTCTGAGTTTCCAGCGACATGTATCTCATTATCATCACTGGAAGATTCACATTCACTAGATGGGTTTTCAGATCAGAAGACTGCTCCAACATTCCCCTATCTCCTCTTCTGATAGTTCTCTTCTCAGTAACATTTTAAATTTTCAGTACAGACAACTCTTATGCAATAATGCACCAAAATAAACTTGTGCTATCACAAGGAAAACTCAAAGAATAACAGCGCAAGTCTACAACGGCAAAGTCGAACACACACTGCGTACCTAGACATTTTGTTGTTGAAAAATTGCTTTTAATCGCCTAGGACTGCGAGGCTCACACAAGCACTTTAATACAAAGACATAGGTAAATCTTATAATTTCTTTTTCAAAATTATGACTAAGTTGACATTTTAAGAAAAGTCATAAAATTTCATTAAAATGAAACGTGTAGTTACTAACAGAGGAAATATTAAACATTTTGGACGGTCCCCTGAGGCCCAATGGTAGGTAAATGGTTGAGATTGCTCGCAGATGATTTGATAGTAGCAATGAGACAAGACAGTATCGGTTTTCAGAATGATCTACTGGGGACTGTTCAATGGCGTGGGCTTTGGCTGTTGGCCCTAAACGTAAATAAATATAACATATTTCGCACACACAGGGAAAGAAAGCCATTATCGTACAGCTACACTACTGATGAGAAACTGTTGGAATCTGTACCTACTGTAAATTTATAGGAGTAACTATCCTCAGATACCTTAAGCGGAACGGCCACATAAAAAACATTAGGAAAAGCAGATCTGAGACTGAGATTCATAGGAAGAATTTCAAGGAAGTGTAATTCCTCCACGAAGGACATCTACTGTATTTCTACAGTGAAAAGACCTGGTTTACAGGACGATATGTAGAGATGTTGAGGATTTTAAAATCTGACATGTTCTGAAGAAAACCCTTGAAAATTGCACAAATGCCGAAAATTGCAATAATGATACAAATAGTTCTCACAGTTACTGCGAACATGATGTCGTTTAAGAGCGATTCTTGAGTAGTGCTCACTAAAATGGGATCCTTAACAGGTAATACTATAGAAGAGATGGGAGAAGATTTATCGAAGAGCACCGCGTTTCATCCCTGTATCGTTTAGTCGGCGAGAAAGCGTTATCTGGATGCTTAACAAACTGCATTAGCAGACGTTATCAGACAGGCGGCGTGCATCACTGAGAGGTTTACTATTGGAATTTTCCGGGAAGAGTCGGAAAACATACTGCTTCATCCCACATGCGTCTCACAAAACAGCCACGAAGAGAAAATTACAGAAATTACAGCCAAATACACAAGCTTAGCGACAATCATTCTTCCCACGCTCCATGCGGAGTATAATGTAGATGTATGTGAGTCAACATCCCCGCGATCTGGTATCTCCACGGGATCTAATATACAGTTGGTGCTTTAAGATATATACGGCATACTTTTAGGAACTTTGGTCTTCCTTTCCAAACTGAAGCCATTACCAAAGACAGGAGTATAGTTACACGACACGTCCGGTGACAGATTGTTTGTCCATTGCGTCTACGTAGACCTGTCATGATCATTTTGCGTTTCAGTACAACAAATTTCCATGTTATTTGTTGGTTGCAGAAGGCGCTCGTCTCCCTAGTGCTGATGGCAACAGCTACGTCAGCAACCCTGACGTGCCCGTGCAAGTTAAGTGCGGTCGATGATCGGACCATTGCAGACTGTACCAACTTGGACCTATTGGAAGTTCCATCGTGCCTGCCGAAAGATACCACAATCTTGGAATTTTCCGGTAACATCGTACCCGAACTGGATGCCAAGCTCGTGGTGGACATGCCGGAGTTGAGGTACCTGGACGCTGACCGCAGCCACATCACCAACGTTTCGGTCACTGCTTTCACTGCGACGCCGGAGCTGCGTAAGGTTCAACTCTCCCACAACAACATACGCCAAATACCAGCCGGCCTCTTCGATGCAACACCACTCCTAGAGGTTAGTTGTTAACACTCCTATCTCATTAACGAAATATCTTCGTTGTCCAATTAGGGAATTATGAAGAAGACTGTGCCATGGTCAGACAACAACTGCTTCTCATTGCCACACATAATAATCACGTTTGGAAAGGCATCTAACTCAATACTAGTGTTGCAGAGTGAAATGTATCTTTGATATTATAATTAAATTATTTAAATACGAAGGGAAGACACACCAAAATACCTTCGAAATAAGCAGTCAATGAATGCAGGAGTAACGCACAGAAATAGGTTACAGGTATAGTAGTTACAAACTGAAAATAACATGAAGTTTTAACATTAACATACCAGTTAATGTTAAAACTTAATGTTATTTTCAGATATGTTTGCTTAGAAGATATTGTCGGGAAAGCGAAGACTGTGATTAACTGACAGAACACTTATAAAGTGGAGCGGATCTATTAACAATATGTCCTACACTATGCTTGTCCGTCCTCTTGTGGAGTGCTGCTGCGCGGTGTTAAATCCTTACCAGATGAGATTAACGTTTTACATCGAGGGTTCAAAGAAGAGCAGCACGTCTTGTATTTTTGAGACATAGGTGAGGAAGTGGCACTGATATGATAAGGAATTTTGGGTGGACAATTCTCTTTTCTCGTTTCGGCAGGCTCTTCTCACGAAATTTCACCCACCAACTTCCTCCTCCGGATACGAAAATTATTTGCTGTACCCGATCTGCATAGGGAGAAACGATCAAATAAGAGCTTGCACGGAAAGATATAGGTGTTTGACAGGGAAATAATAGGAAATTATTGTGAAGGTGTTTCGATGAACCCTCTTCCAGGCACTTAAACATGAATTTCAGAGTGTCCATGTAGATCTAGATGTAGATGTTGAATGTGCTGAGTGAAAGACATGTCCACGAGTTCATGACAAATCTCTTGGTATCCACATTGTAACAAAAAGGGAAACCAAAGGTGCATTCTGTCGGAAGATCTTGAGAAAAATATACACCTGCTCAAATTTTCACTACTAAACTGACTTCTAAAATTCATTGAATCCTCCGTATAATGTGGTTCCTTTTATGGACCTGTAAAATTTTGCGTAACACGTTCCACATTCAAAACTGTATTCAACTGTGACTGCCCTTTTAGGTATATTCAGTATTAGGTTTTATCATTTCCTACCATGTACATTCTTACTACAGAGCAGGACTTGCCTGAGGCCTCTTGTGTTACGATATTAGCATTTAAATATAAACACCACGAAGGACAGCAATTAATTTTACTTACTATGCACATACAGCGCAGCAGTAAATAGGCATGATTATATTTGTAGTTGCCTTGGGCGCACACAGCGCACAAAATGTACTAGACAGATTTGTCTCCTCTGGCAGTAAGCAAGGCTCTAACCCGTCTGTGCGTCGAGGGGACCTGAGTTCGGACTGCAGACCGGGGTAGGCGATTCCATGCTCTTCCAGCTCAGCCCTGGAGTTCAACAGGCGTAGTGGCTACTGAATGGTGGAATGCCAGTCTCTTCGCAACAGTTGAGCAGTGACCAACAGTTTTTAATGGATATCTCGAGAACATGCTATCTTGTCATTAGTTTTCTCACTGGTTTCATACGACCCGTCTCCCGTGCTACAATCTCTTCGTCTCAGAGTAGCACTTACAGTCTACGTCCTCAGTCATCTGCTTGATGTATTCCAGTCTCCCCTAGAGATTTTAACTTCTACAGCTCCCTCTAGTACAAGGAAGTTATTCACTGATAATAGCTGTCCTATCATCCTGTACCTTCTTATTGTCAGTATTTTCCAAATGTTTCTTTTCTCGTCTATTCCGTGCAGAACCTCCGCATTCCTTACTTTCTCAGTCCACCTACTTTTTAACATTCGTCTGTAGCGCCACATCTCGAATGCTTCGATTCTCTTCTGTTACGGTTTTTCCACAGTCCATGTTTCATTAACATACAATTCTGCGCTCCAAACGTACATTGTCAGAAATTTCTTCCTGAAAGTTAAGATAATGTTTTATACCAGTGTTCTTCTCTCGGCAAGAAATGCTCTCTTTGCCAGTACTAGTCTACTTTTGATGTCCTCCTTGCTCCGTCCATCTTGGATTATTTGACTTCCAAGACATCAGAATTCCTTAATTTCATCCACTTTGTAATCACCAAATTTGATGTGAATTTTCTCGCTGTTTGCGTTACTGCTACTGCTCGTTACCTTTCTGTTTTTCCGAGTTAGCCTCATTTGATATTCTGCACTCCTTGCTCTGTACGTTTCATTCAACACATCCTGTAATGCTTCTACACTTTCACTGAGGATAGCTGTGTCGTCAGCAAATCTCCGTACTGATGTTCTCTTACCTTGAATTTTAATCAAATAGACTGAACAGTAGGAGCGAAAGGCAACATCTCTGTATTACACTCGGTTTCTTCGGAGCACTTCGTTCTTTTCGTCCAGCATTATTTTTCCCTCTTCGTTGTTGTGCATGTTGTATGTCAGAATGAAAAATGTTTCTGTCATATGACAACTAAGGTGAATATGACCTGCGCAGATTTAGGGATGTAAAAGAAATGAACTAGCTTTTAGACATTTGGCAACTTCAAAGACATTTAAAGTAGACCATTTTGACATCTTCGTGCTATTTTACGATTTGGTATGTAATATAATACTTTGCGCTAAGTAACGTAGTACACGATATCATGTTGTTTAACATCACACATCCATCATCTCATCCAACATGACACTTCCCATGTTGTGCAATATGACAAAAAAACCTACATCACTCTCCTGGGGTACTTATTATAAAGGGTGTTCCACTGATCATGACCGGGCAAAATACCTCATGAAATAAGCGTCAAACGAAGAAACTACAACGAAACTTGTCTAGCTTGAAGGGGGAAACCAGATGGCGCGATCGTTGGCCTGCTAGGTGGCGCTACCATACATCAAACGGATATCAACTGCGTTTTTTTTAAAGTGGAAACCCTTATTTTTTATTACGGTTTCATGTAGTACGTAAATAAATATGAATGTTTTAGTTTGACCAATTATTTCGCTTTGTGATAGATGGCACTGTAATAGTCACAAACATATGGCTCACAATTTTAGACGAACAGTTGGTAAGAGGTAGATTTTTTAAACTGAAATACAGAACGTAGATACGTTTGAAAATTTTATTTCGATTGTTCCAATGTCATACATGTACCTTTGTGAACTTATAATTTCTGAGAACGCATGCTGTTACAGCGTGATTACCTGTAAATACCACATTAAAGCAATAAATGCTGAAAATGATGTCCGTCAACCTCAATGCATTTGGCAATACGCGTAACAACATTCCTCTCAACAGCGAGTAGTTCGCCTTCCATAATGTCCCCACATGCATTGACAATACGCTGACGCATGTTATCAGGCGTTGTCGGTGTATCAAGATAGCAAATATCCTTCAACTTTCCCCACAGGAAGGAATCCGGGGACGTCAGATCCGGTGAACGTACGGGCCATGGTATGGTGCTTCGACGAACAATCCACCTGTCATGAAGTATGCTAATCAATACCGCTTCAACCGCACGCGAGCTGTGTGCCGGACATACATCATGTTGGAAGTACATCGCCATTCTGTCATGCACTGAAACATCTAGTAGTAACATCGGTAGAACATTACGAGGAAAATCAGCAAACATCGCACCATTTAGAATGCCATCGATGAAATGGGGGCCAATTATGCTTCCTCCCATAATGACGCACCATACATTAACCCGCCAAGTTGATGATGTTCCACTTGTTGCAGCCATCGTGGATTTTCCGTTTCCCAATAGTGCATATTTGCCCGGTTTACGTTACCGCTGTTGGTGAATGACGCTTTGTCGTTAAATAGAACGCGAACAAAAAAGTCTGTCATCGTCCCGTAAGTTCTCTTGTGCCCAGTGGCAGAACTGAAGACAACGTTCAAAGTCGTCGCCATAGAAGTCCTGGTGGATAGAAATCTAGTTCGGGTGCAATCGATGTTGATGTAACATTCTCAACACCGACGTTTTTGTGATTCCAGATTTTCTCGCAAATTTTCTGCTACTGATATGAGGATTAGCCCTGACAGCAACTAAAACACCTACTTGGGCATCATCATTTGTTGCAGGTCGTAGTTGACGCTTCACATGTGACTGAACACTTCCTATTTCCTTAAATAACGTAACTATCCGGCGAACGCTCCGGACACTTGGATGATGTCGTCCAGGATACCGAGCAGCATACATAGCACACGCCCGTTGTGCATTTTGATCACAATATCCATACATAAACACGATATCGACCTTTTCCGCAATTGGTAAACGCTCCATATTAACACGGGTAATGTATCACGAAGCAAACACCGTCCGCACTGGCGGAATGTTACGTGATACCACGTACTGATACGTTTATGACTATTACAGTGGCATGTATCACAAAGCAAAAAAAGTGGTGCAGCTAAAACATTGATATTTCTTTACGTACTACAC
The DNA here is from genome assembly GCF_023897955.1 of Schistocerca gregaria. Taxonomy (NCBI): domain Eukaryota; kingdom Metazoa; phylum Arthropoda; class Insecta; order Orthoptera; family Acrididae; genus Schistocerca; species Schistocerca gregaria. The sequence goes on along the minus strand of NC_064920.1, from coordinate 431,469,995 downwards.
GAATATGTATAAAAAAAAATGGGGGTTCCTATTGAAAGAAATGTAGTTGATGTCCGTTTGACCTATGGCAACGCCTTTTAGCGGACCAACCATAGCGCCACCTGGTTTCCCCCTTCAAGCTGGACGGGTTTCGTTGTTTGTAGTTTTTTCGTTTGACGCTTATTTCGTGAGATTTTGGCCCGGTCACTATCAATGGACCACCCTGTATATGTAAAACCACTCTCGGCCACTTACTGTTGTAGCAACATCCCACTTTCTATAAGCCCATTGATTTGCTTGTTTATTCTTACATTCCCCACAGACGGCCTGTGTGGCCGTGCGGTTCTAGGCGCTTCAGTCTGGAACCGCGTGAGCGCTACGGTCGCAGGTTCGAATCCTGCCTCGGGCATGGATGTGTGTGGTGTGCTTGGGTTAGTTAGGTTTAAGTAGTTCTAAGTTCTAGTGGACTGATGACCACATATGTCAAGTCCCATAGTGGTGAGAGCCATTCCCCACAATACATGAAACAGTGTAGGTTTTGGGTAGAAATAGTCCCACGGGGAATAAATCTACCCCCCCCCCCCCCGCAGTACCAAACAATGAAAGATAGGTTTTATTATCCTCTCAGGAACAAATCACCCCCTGAAATTTTATATTCCCAGAAAAACAATTTTTTGCTGTTAGATGTATTTTCTTCAGCCATACGTTATTGTATGGTGTTCATTATATCTGGTGAATATTCTGGAGTTAGGCCACTGGATCAGGGAGTTCAGTGCATGAATTACAACATGCAGGATTGCCAAATTTCCGCTGGGGAAGTAGGGTTAAACCGTAAAAAATCGCGAATATGTCAAGATGTTTTGATTTAAATTTCATCGAAGCTGGCAGATAGTTCCCCCTTTGTTATGACAGGAGATTTTTATTGTCTTTCGAACCAATGAATAAAGTTTTCACATAACAACAGGATGACCGTTAATTACACGCTTTTGTGTACTTTCTTTCACAGTTTCAACCGATTCGTACAAGTTTGAAACAGAAATGCTGCGCGTAAGAAAACTGGAAGTAAACTCGTTTTTTGCAAGTAAAACCGTAATGAACCTAGATTTTATGAGAGCGAGCTTTCAGTTATGTCGCAAGAATATTTTTTTTACGTAGCTCATCCAGTTTAAACTGTTTCCGTTCATTAAGTTCGCGTAAGAACGAATTTCACGTTCTGCATTTAGCCGTAATTTAACATCGTATCTCGGCAACGGATAAGGATCTACGAATGAAAAAAAAAATCTGTTTCACTTTATCCTTTTATCTACCTGCGCGCTGTTTGAATCGATTCAGATGAGTTTAAAGCACAGACGTGAGGCGCTTCACAATCCTCCGAGAAAAATATGTTTTGTGCTCAGACAGTTAAAATTGTTCTTAGAGCAAGGTTAGATACATCCGTGGACCAATTTTAAACCATCAGTATTGCTCCAGTTCTGAGTTATTTAGGGGTGGTTCTTTTTGCACGTAAAATCAGAACAGTGCACATACAATTAAAGTCATAAGATGAGTATTAATTTCAGCCAAATTAAAATCTTTCTCAAAAGGAGTACATCTAGCCGCACAGTTTGCCAGGGCCCAGGTTTTCTTTCAAACCCTCCTTAAAATACAGTTACCAAGCTACAGTAAGAGAAATGTTCGAATGGCTATGCAAATGGCTGTTGGTACAAGCTAAACCAAAATCCTTTTACTGGTTGATCTTAGCTCAACTATGTTTTTATAAGTGGCCTTTTCATACTTCCTTGCTATGACAATTACCCGTCTTTTCCTATAGCTTACTGGTACTTTTCTCAGAATTTCAAACATACTGAAAATTTTACTTTGACGAACGCTTTTTCTACGTCAGCAAATCCTGTCAAAGTGTCTCGTTTTCTCTTCTATTCCTTCCATTATCAACCGCGACGTCATAATTGTCTCTCTGGTGACCTTACCTTTCCTAAATGCAAACTGTTCCTTATCTAACAGATTCTCAATTTTTCTTCTTGTCAGCAACTTAGATAAATGAAGTTTTAAGCTGGCAATGCGACAGTTCTCGTACTTGTCCTTATCGACACTCGACTGTACATGGGTCAACGTGCAGTCTTGAGTCACCTCGTTGAAAGATGTCATAGGTATCTCAAAGACAGGCGGTATCGACCATATTAACACTTCTGAATTGCGTGTAAACGCAGGAGGCAATGGTGTTGTGTGTCAAATGGTACCTTACCGTAGCACCAGGCCTTCGGTCTGTAAGAGGATGGAGGGTGCTGTCTGGAACATTCGTTCTCCTCGGAGCGTCCACACACAATTACGGACGTCCATTTTGGTGCCGTACGATGAATCGGGACAAATCTGATGAAGAAATCCTGGTATCACTCGTGCGTCCACTTTCGCACTCTTGTCGGCACACTTGTTTTGTCTACCACGTCAAAACACACCAGCAACAACTGTTGCTGAGTTGAGTGACAGGGTGGTTAAGAAGTCATAGCACTTTCCTTGTCAAAAACTTACTTGCTGGAAATAAACCCCATTTCTGACTGAAGGAACGCGACGTGGCTGAAAGAATAACATCTGTCCCCTCGGGGCTAGTGGCGTTGAGTATGGCATTCCTGAACCCATTGATTCCATAATCGAATTACAGCCGTGAGATCTAGACCAACACAAGCAGCAATATCGCGAAACGTTAAACTGCTGTCTCCTTATCCTATCGCTGTGTAATTCCGACATGTGCTAGTAGAAGTTCCCCCAACTCGCAACCGAGGAATAACGCAAGACAATCATTGTTAACCGCCCACGTTTATTAAGAGTTTTAAAAGTGCACCAACACTGAGATGCCACTGCGTAATTTTTCCTTACCAGTAGAGTAGAGGTAACGTTAATTTATACATACACTGCATAACAGAATTAAAGGATCACGATTTCGGAACCTTCCAATTGTCCCCCATTCCAACGCATGTTTGAAAGTTGTGGTAATGATGCCAACAACTTCCCTCTGTAATGGTGCAACAGCGTCTCGCCCTGCGACGTCACACTCGGGCTCGATGACGCTTCAAGTAGCGAGGTGTGCAGGAAAAAGAACAGAGCTCAGAACGTGTTACGTGTAAAATATGCTAGTGCTGTCACACTGGCACAAAATGTCTCTACATTTCTACGCAACGCCGCCGTGGACGCGTCATACATTACGAAGGTCGGCACAATCCGTCTTACCCAAGCTTCACCCCTTCTTTTGACGCCTCTGGTGTGGAGGTCTGAACCACGACGCCGAGCGTTGACCTCACACGGTATTCTCATGAGGTACCTCAGCAATATTCTTCAGTCTAAAGGGCTCATGGTGGGATTAAGGGCGTCAGTGAAACCACCCTTTACATTGTGACGTTGATTTCCACACATATCTCTATCGTAAACGACAGTTCGCAGTGTGATGAGCAAAACAACGACGTCCTTCACACTGCTGACACCTCCTGGGCGATTCAACCCTTCTCGATGATCGTTTTTTGACTACAACCACATTGAATGTGAACTTAGCCCTTTGGATCGCAGTTGGATCGCAATTTTTCCTCTGGTATAGATGGTGGACCCGCTAGGGACCGCTCAAAATCATTCAACGAAATTTGAACGTGATATGAAGCAGCAAAAGATGCTTATGATTTTTCGGTGCACCAGTTTCATGCCCTGCTGTTATGTCATCACACAGCTGTGAATAAAGCGGCAAAGTGTCCCCCTGTGACCGCACCCCCCGCCCCCCCCCCCCCCCCACTCTTTCACCCCTAGTTGGGGAAGACCCTCTTTGGCACCAGCCCACGTTTATTAAGAATTTTAAAGGTGCACCTTTACAGAAGAAACCTGAAAAATACTCCTAGGTTACTACAAGCAGGCTATTAGCCTCAGAGGTGTGTCAACTTGTTGTCTACTTGCTGGCATCTTGAGCTACTTCCCAGGTTTTCTAATGAAGACACCAGGGGTTTCCCGAACTAGATAGTATCAGACTCTTTGCCGTTTTATTCACACATCTGTCAATATTGCACCCTCTGTGATCACACCACAGGAGGTCATGTAAGCTCTGTGATCACACCACAGGAGGCCATGTAAGAGACGCAGTGAAGCAGCATAAGGCATAATTTTCGTCGGTCCCTTGTGGTTCCGCCCTATACATCAGCTCAAAAATTGCGATTGCACTGGACTCCAAAGCGGAGAGATCACGTCCAATGGGGCTGCTGCTCCGTAATGTGCGTTGAGAAGAGTTGAATCTCCGAAGAGGTGCCAACAGTTGCGAAGGTTGTGAAGAGCGTTGTCCTTTTGATCATCGAATTGTAAAATGTTGTCTTCGATCGCGAAACTTGTGCTAATCAACGTTCCGTTCGCTCATGGCAGCTGAGAGGTCAGTGCGAAGGAATGTCATACCTAACAGCTCGGATTCGATTCCCGGCTGGGTCGGAGATTCTCTCCGCTCAGGGCCTGGGTGTTGTCCTTATTGTCATCCTTTCATTCCCATCGAAACGTAAGTCGCAGAAGTGGCGTCAACGCGAAAGAATTGCACCAGGCGAACGGTCTCCCAGACGGGAGGCCTTAGACACACGGAATTTTATCAACGTTCCAAGGAACGGGGTGGTTTCGTTCATAGCCTGTATGCCGCCCCCTGAAGCTATTTCGTTCTGGTTCTGAGCGGCGTTGTGCTTGAAACGTTTTCCTCAGCCACGCATAAGAAAACGGCGTGATTTCAACGCCGGGAGTCTCGGCTATGACTTCCATGGCAAATGCGTCAAAGGAAGGTGTGTAACGTGCGCAAGATGGATTGCTCCTGTCATGTGACACATTCACAGTGGCGTTGGGCACTATTGTGGTGAAATACGATGCCAATTGGAAATCCTTAATCTGCTTTATACGTCACATGAAGTTCTGAGTTCTGGCCTTTCTACCGCATGTGCCGACACCGGGCTATTAGAAGCAGTGTCGAGCCCGAGGGTGGCCTTACAGGCAAATTTCAAACTTATCTTTCGGAATGGGAGAAAATTGCAGGGTTCCAAAAAAGTCATCTGTTGTGGTTGGCAGGAGAGCCAACACCGTTTCTACAGGAGGCCGAAATGCACGCTTTTTAGCTTACGCAGGCTGGCGTGCGGTCTGGAACATGACAAGGGAATTAGAATTGAGAAAAACGGACGTAGCTGATGGAATACTTAACTTTAATCCATTAATGACCAACGTCGCTCTTGACGGTACGTGATTTACAACATCCATAGAAACTGATCATGGCGCCTTGCTAGGTTGTAGCAAATAACGTAGCTGAAGGCTATGCTAACTAACGTTTCGGCAAATGAGAGAGTATTTAGTCAGTGAACCGTCGCTAGCAAAGTCGGCTGTACAATTGGGGCGAGTGCTAGGAAGTCTCTCTAGACCTGCCGTGTGGCGGCACTCGGTCTGCAAACATTGATAGTGGCGACACGCAGGTCAGACGTATACTAACGGACCGCGGCCGATTTAAAGGCTACCACCTAGCAAGTGTGGTGTCTGGCGGTGACACCACATCATCGTCTAGTTCTGTTGCAGGGTGATCCTTTAAATTCGTTTGGCTTCCTGGCTTCCTGAACAGGATATCCTACTGCGTAATACATTACATACATCTCTGCAACGTACTATAATGAGTATTTTTAGATCTTAGACAGTCAGTCGTGAACAGTAATCGGTGTTAATCCCCAACCTCCGGACAAGAGAGGAGACTATTTATGATTTTCAAAGTTCGGTCTCACAAACGTCAATTTGGTAAGCAGTCGTTTGTTAAGAGCCATTAGGAGTCTGCAGACACTTTTCGCTCGAACATTGCTCATTCATTACCACACACGTAGTGAAATGTCGATTTCCGACCGTTGGTGACCGATCTGAAAATATTTTGTTAAGCATCCTCAACGCCTCACAAAAATGGTTCTGTATTTATTTAAATTTAGGGCTAATATCAACAAATAAAGCTACTGGAGAACACGAAGTATAGGTATGTAACTTCATAGCATGGCGTAAATTTTTGGTAGACATTGTACTAACTCTAACTCAGCAATTTCACATAATACACTATTTAACAACATAAATGACAAATTGATAGTTTACTACTAACAAAGTAGTGATAGTGAGAACAGGAAATTACTAAAGTAGTAATTATGGTCATTCAAAGAAATCCTTATTTGAAACACTGACATCTTCTAAGTATTGCTTTATTTGCTTATGATTGTAGGGCTGAAACAATTTTTTACAGACACAGGAACCTTCAGTTTAGCACCCACTATGTGCAAATGGTCCTTACCTGTGACGTGACCATTACATGCCAAAATAGTTAAAGAACATCTCTGCTTAAAAAGATTTTATGATCGGTAATAAAGTTCGTAATTTTTGAGAAAACATTCACTGTAAGTAATTCACTACAGAATATCATATCCAACCTGTGATCGTTTACAGATAGGGGTGCGTAGGTGACGTTTCCTGTACCTGTGTATGAACGTGTGATCCTTTGCTCTAACTTTTCTGACAGTTGGCAAAGTAAATGTTGAATGCAGACTGAATATAGCTCGTTCTAGGCAACAGTTTCTACCATAGATATAATTTTTATAACCAACAACAGGCTGCATGTGTAGTGTAGTAGAAAAAGTAGTTTACTTTTGTTACCAGATTTTGGTACATGTCATCAGTAACATGAGTGATGTCAAAGATTAATATACCCATTTTTATGTAAGCTATTAGGCTGTTTACAAAGCTGTAAATTCCCAGCCCCGTAATATATGTAATCACATCATATACAGGCCGCCTGTAAACTTATTTGTTTGACTCCATTTCTATAAAACTGAGATTAATTATCCATGAAACACGGCATTCACTAACAAATAGCTAATCATTTTGAAGAAACATAAGCTACTGAACAAACCTTTATCTATTTAAGTGGTTATCATGACTATGAAGTTCACATTTAATCTTGCACTCTTAATTCCTTTAATGTTCACATAGCATTCTTCAGTTATCAGCGATATTAGTTCCTATAACATGTTACAAGGATATCATATTACAGTATGTTTAATGAAAGTACATGTAGCTCTACTGCACTGATCTAAATACACTGATATATAGATCATAGCACTTGCAGCTGACTCTAAATCATTGTGCAACATTTAATATAATATTCGTGTAAGCATTATTCTAATTACCAAGACTGACGTTCCAGGCATTGTTTATTTTCACACTTGGTCTAAACACATGTTTACCACCAAAATATGTCACATCCATCAATATATATTACGACCAGGTCGAAGTAATTATTATCAGTAACACAAGATTTCTGGAATTTCTCATAATATATTGTTTGTAAGCGACTGAATGGAGCCTACTGGAGTCCTTTTACCACCTTCATTTGAGATAAATTGTTCTCTCTCACTCTCTCTGAGAAATCCACAAAGTAACCTCAATGTCGTGTGATGTCACAAGATAATATCTCTGGCTGAAGAAACCTCTCTACAACAATGTCTTCTTGAAGCGTTTCGACCAGATATGTCGGGCACTAGCAGGGCTTTTCGTTGTCTTCGGCAGACCGTAGAATTGCTCTTAAGCAAGTAGTGATGGTACCTCGATGGTACCTACGTTCTACCTGCCCTCGTTTCAGCTCTCCTGTACCGAAAAAGACAGACATACTCTCTACGTTGCTTGGAATAAAGACATAATGCCGGTAAATTATAAGGTCCACAGTATTAAACTGTAAAGTTCACAATTACATCTTTAGTTTCACTTGCACACATATTTTTCTAAATCATATCAACCTGTAATCCGCTGATCGGTACTAGGCACAGTTCAGAGCCTAAATCGAGTTAACATTTAAGTTTACGTAAATTACTGTTTGGAAAATAAGGATGTAAGGTAACGTTTGTTGCTCGCGCTTAGGTGGTATTTTTGTATACTCTGTTCGCCGCGCTCATTTCTGACACGGCAGGCAGCACACAAATTATATTAGACTCAACCGAAAGGGGCTTTTCAAATATTGCAGTTCACGCTGAAGTTCACTTTTCCAGTTCTATAAACGAGCTATCTTAAAGTTTTTTTGAGACTTCTGTTGCTTTCATAGGGCTTCTATATTTTTTCTGTCATAAATATATGTTAGAGTAACATCTCATTTTATTATACATACATATCTCGTTAGTTAAAATCGCTATGATTTTTTCCATGGAACCGTGATTAGGATTTATGTTCGGAAGTACCTCCGGTATTATTCATGTATTTTTCATAATTCGATTAACACTGTAATTTGGTACATCGTAATTAATTATTATGTTGGATACAATGCTTTATTTTCTCCCTTCTCTTATGTCTAGATACATGATAATCTACAGCGTTTTACTGGCTTTTAGGTCAACATTTACATTTATTGTAAAATTTAGAGAAGTATTAAAGAAAATTCCACCAAACACTCTACACTAAAAATTTGTATCTAAATACGTACCTGCACGTCCTCCAAATTTATTCTTCATATCTTTTTTCCCTGCCACCTCTAAAAATTACGAAAAGTCTAAAGTGCTTATTCATTTTATTTCAAGCTTAATGTTTCTTACATTTGCATTATTCTACACTGTTCTATGGACGAATTATTATATTCTAACAATATTTAAATTCGGTTCTTTAGCCGTGTATTGGCACTCAAGGCATCGCAAAACTATACATGTGGCCAGAAACAATTTGAAAAGCTTGTAGGGGTGTTGCAAGGTAGGTTGTGGTGAGACGCAATTGTTAAGAAAAATTCGATAGGTTGTGCATTTTCCGAGTTAATTAGCATTGAATTTAGCCAATCAGGCCGTTGCGCTCGCAAATTCAAGAGGCCTACCAGACAAAATTAGTATAGTTGTTCTCATAGAGTACATGGTAGCGCACGAGCCGGCTCAGCGTCTGACTCGCGTTTGATCCTTACGGTCCGTCTCATGTCCAATTTTTGTATCTCTCCCTTGTTCGGTTCTAGAAAATCTATTGAAGAACACTTTTGGAAACACCGTCTTCGGCGAGGATCTTGAATTTTCGCTTGAAGACCTATGTTCAATGCTAATTAACTCGAAAAAGGCGAAATGTATCGAATTTTTTGCTGAACTATTATTTCTCAACAAAAAGTACCTTGCAGCAATATTATAAGCTTTCCAGACTGTTTATGTTCACCCTGTACGTATTTGCAATGCCTTGTCTTCCGATAAACGGCTAAGAAGCTCTCTATACGACGTTGAGACTGGGTGGCCAAAGTAGGGGACCTTGCTACAACTAGCTCGCCACACTTACTATGCAGCCAAAAATCTCCCACAGAGAGAGAGAGAGAGAGAGAGAGAGAGAGAGAGAGAGAGAGAGAGAGAGAATTGCCTACGACACTGACTCATTCATTAGGTCCGAACTCTCCAGTGTAACTAAACATTATGATTAAATTTTAAGCTGCATTTTGTTTTGCTGGAAATGTGTTTCAGAGGGGTTTGCCTGTCTCGTGACACTGTTAATCATGTCCTTAATGACAGATATTGATCGTCACTCCGTTCTTAAAGTCTGTAGTTATTTCCCTAATGAGTATTGCCGTAATTGGAAGGTAAATTTTCTGGTCATTACTTTGCTGTTGAAGTTGTGTAAATTTCCGTCCGGTTTAATCCGTGCTTCGTGCATGTATCTCCACCATGTGCTATGTGCAACAGAAAAAATTCCCCGTATTGTGTAGCTAAAGGTATTCTTCACTAGTCGCTAATCCCATCTTCACCTATATCCAAACGAGTTTCTCATGTTTATGTTGTAGCAGTATTAACACTAACTCAATACAGAGAATTACATTGAATTTTCATTGCTTTTCTCAGGTAGTGGTCCTATCAGGCAACATGCTGTACAGTTTGCCGCGCAGCCTGTTCAAGAAAGTTCCGCACCTGAGAAGACTGGAGCTCACCTCCAACTACCTGTCCACACTGCCCGACGACCTGCTGGCCGGCTGCGGGCAACAAGCCGTCTTGCGCGTCGGTGCGAACCATCTCACCACACTGCCGGCTCCTCTGATCAGCTCCTGCTCCTCAATGGTGGAACTGGACGCCTCTTCTAATGAGATGAGGGTTCTCCCAGTTGACGTGGTGGCGGCCATCGGCCAACTATCTCATCTCGACACTTTGCGGCTGCACGACAACCCTTGGCAGTGTGACTGCACTCTTTCTCCACTGGCAGAGGTGAGCCAACAACTTTACCTCTCTTTCTTCATTCCCTTGATCTATTTCATGACGTCCTTTGACAGCGTATACTCATTATCGTAAATCGGATGTTTCCTTCGGATACCTGATACCACAAAACACGTGATTTTAAAAAGATTTCTAAACATTTGAAATTGGGTAGTTGAGTCAAGGTAAAGAAGAGTTGCATAATCTGCTGAACGGAATGAACAGCCTAATGAGTATCGAGTATGGATTGAGAGCAAATCTAAGAAAGACGAAGGTAATGAAAAGTAGTAGAAATCAGAACAGCGAGAAGCTTAACATCATCATTGATGGTCACAAAGTAGGTAAAGTTAAGGAATTCTGCTACCTAGGCAGGAGGACATCAAAAGTGGACTAGCAATGAGAATGTAACTCTGGAGTACAGCACTGTATGGTAGTGAAACATGGACTGTGTGAAAACCCGAAAAGAACAGTATCGAAGCATTTGAGATGTGGTGCTGCAGAGGATGTTTAAAATTAGGTGGACTGATAAGGTAAGGAGTCGGAGAAGAAAGGAATATGTGGAAAACACTACTAATATGGAGAAGGGGCAGGATAATAAATCACCTGTTAAAACATGAGGGAATGACTTCCATGGTAGTAGAGGGAGCTGTAGCTGGCAATAACTGTAGAAGAAGGTGGAGATTGGAATACATCCAGAAAATAGTTGAGGACGTAGGTTGCAAGTGCTACTCTGAGATGAAGAGGTTACCACAGGAGAGGATTTCGTGGCGGGTCGCATCAAACCAGTCAGAAGACTGATGACAAAAAAAAGTACGAATTATTTTTTAAAAAAAGAGAACTAAATCACTTTCAAAACATTATGCCAATAATATTCGGAGGGATTACGGCGTAGGCAGGTCCAACTGATAATAGACTGCAGTTATACTATTTTCCAAGAATATTGTAATACCTTAGTTTTTATTCTCCATGTTGTATTTCACATTTTACGTTACGTTAAGAATTCTTTGCTAAATTCAAAAATTTCCGAGAATCATTAATTCTTGACCAAATGAGAACAAAAATAGTTTTTATTGAAAGTTGTTATTTGTGATTCTTTACGAAAAAATTAAAAAAAATTAATCTTACAGGTTAAAAAAACTTTCAGAACAAGAATGGCTCTCGGCATGACTGTGGATCTCAAGCGTGGGCACGACATGAACCAATTTGTACAGATTCAGAACGTTGTCCTAGGTGCAACTCAACTTAGTCCAGCTCTAAACAAGGAAAAGCTGATTAATATTAGATAGAATGGCAGAACAATAATACTAACCCTCACAGAAAGCAACTTGCAACGGACGCAACTCACTTGACTTGCACATTAATGACTTATCAAGTGAAACCACTCAAGTTAATAAGTCACTAAATAAAATATACATTAACTCTGCTAAAACTACCCCGAGGTCTTTCCTTTGTTTGACCAATATCCCGATAGCTCGTAGCCAATCAGTGCCACCTAATAACATGCTAATGTTACATTTCGTTCATGGGGGGCACGCATTTGTTGAATTCAGATGTCGTACCAGCATTTAAATTCGAAAATAAAACACAATATATCACTCTTACAGCCCACCGTATATTCCAAAATTGGTGATGAAGTAAATTTCCAAACGCATGTAGCAAGGTAGCTACACAATAAGAATATAATTTCGGTCAACATCCGTTATTGGAAGTGCATTGCCCTCACAGATCACATAAGAGAAACAGAGTGCCATCACAGTACAGTAACTCCTAACTCAGTGCTGTCAAACACACAACTCTCCCCGCATTTCATGAACAACTACCACTGTCCGTAGTGTTCATTCTTGTTCTCCCACATGTAACTTTTTCACAGCAACAGAGAACTCAGAGGTGCACTTTCTCAGCGACGTCAGCTAGTGGTTTGTATAACAGCTGTCCCTCCCTCACAGGCCGTCCCTTCTGTTTGCGCCACAGCTGTGACCCATTCGAGTCGGTCACTACTTAACCTGCGCGCGCAGCACTGATACGGGGCTCGGCGTACCGACCATTTCCGGTAGGGGGCGCTGTACGAACTTACCTCAAATGATCGATCAGGCAGCTGATTCAAAAGATGTGGGTAATCCTAACAGCAGTTACGGTGGTTTTACGTGGGCTGTCGACTGGATTACATGTGACCCAAGTTATAACTACCAGAGACATCTATAAATTTGTTTCGTCACCTGAACCACAGCCAAGTCATTAAAAATGAAGCGAATTAACAGCCTGAAAATCGAAAGGGTCACCGCCGAACTATGTATGAAGGTAGTGGAACGCTGGGTAATGTGGCCAGCCTATAGAAAATGTTGTTCTCCTCAGACATCATGTCACCATTATGCATATGAAACATAACTGTATAAAGTGTATAAATACTATAAATTAAAATAATTGTATTAGTATTCAATTCTTCCTTTTGTAGTAGAAAATTTATCTTAAGCAGAAGTCTGCAAAGTGGCCACATCGCCCTGTAGGTAGGGCTATGTGATGATACAAAAAAAAGGAAAAGGACTGAATCTGACAAACTGCCTATTGGCGTCTGTCTCGGGTTCTTTGGCCGACATTCATTTAATGATTTTACTGACGTTTCGCCAGCAAGAGTGGCTGGCATTGTCAAAGCTTCACCTTCCATTGCCGGTGGTGAACTGGAGCCGAGCTCGCGGCTGCAGACTATATGTACCTGGCGCGCCAACGTCCGAGGGCTTCTCCGCGGTCATTTCCGGTGCCGATCTCCTCTTGCTACCTGCGACGGTCGTTCGCTGCGGGTACGGCAAGGCAGGATCTCTTTACCTTAATGCTTTCCTCTTTCTTGTTGAAGCTGTTCGCGTGCTTTTGTATTTATATAGCTTCTCTGAACAAGCCCGTATGATAGTGCTTCTCTACAGCCAGAACTTTCGTGTCGGCGTATTTTATTACGTGGTCGGTCTCACTCAGTGCGTGCTCTGCCGACACAACCTTTTCCGTGGAATGACTGGACGATCAATCAACACTAGGCTCAAAGAACATAAGCGACATTGCAGGTTGGGGCAAGTGGAGAAATCGTCCGTGGCAGAGCACGCACTGAGTGAAACCGAACACGTAACAAAATTCGCCGACACGGTAGTTCTGGCTGTAGAAAAGCACTATCACACGCGCTTGTGTTACTGGGGACAACAATACACTCACTTCAGACCAAGCTCACTTAGCGTAAATCTATGGCAATTTAATGAAAAAAATAACTGGTGCCATATCCGTAAGCAGTAAACTAGAATTAACATTACGCAGTGATCCTGACCTACATCATCTACAATGGGTCGAAAAAAGGAAACGGTCTCGTACGTGGCCGATTCTTGACTAATTTTTCTTTGGCCAATTTCCAGAAAAATTATGCAGCGATCATTCAAAATTGGATAACACCTAACGCTAAATTTCGGTCGGGGTGCACGGCACTGCCGTTACTTTGCGCCAATTTTGTGTGGCCGTTCCCGGTCAATCTGTGGCATTGTAAAATTATTCCTTCTTGGCTCTTGTACATACCGGGTGATCAAAAAGTCAGTATAAAGTTGAAAACTCAATAAAACACAGAATAATGTAGATAGAGAGGTAAAAATTGACACACACGCTTCGAATGACATGGAGTTTTATTAGAACAAAAAAAAAACAACAAAGTTCACAAAATGTCCGACAGATGGCGGTGGACACCAAAACGTTAGTGACTGCGCATGACAAAAGTGTATAAAAGGAGCTGTAATGAGAGAGAGAATCGGATGCGCCAGCAGTCGCAACATGTTGACGTTTACTTGAAAAGTCGCGTTTGAAGCTGTATTATCAGAATGGGGAATGTGCTAGTTGAGCGTTACGATCCTATCGCCATAGGAAGGGTATTCTGACGGGTATAGGTCCTTTGACAAATGCAGCTGTGGCGAGAATTATTTCGAAGTTCGAATCCACGGGTTGTTTAGACGATAGGTCCCGTAGGGACCGACAGAGCACATGGGGTAAAGCTGCTGCGACAGTTCAGGAAGAAATGGAGACTGTAGCGGGTTCGTCTATGCACGGGAAAGTCAGCGCTCGTGCAGTCGCACGTCGCACCGGCATTCCATACACTACTGATTGGTTGGGACTGAGGCGATTTAGTGAAGCGGAGGGCATTTGCGGTGTGGGCGTTTCAAAAGATGGCGGAAGATGACGATTAGTTGAGTAACGTGTTATGGACCGAGGAAGCTCATTCCACGCTCCGAGGGTCTGTCAACGCCCACAACTGCAGAATTTGGACTACCGAAAATCCTAGAACTGTCGTGGAAACTCCATTGCACGACGAGAAAGTCACGGTAGGGGTTTCTATTTTCCACATCTACCGTTATCGGGCTTTTTTTCTGAGAGGAAATGCTTGATTCTGGTTTTGTAACTGCTACCGTGACGGTTGAGAGGTACGCTGATATGTTACAGAATCGCATCGTTTCCAGTCTTCCTGATAAACGCCTGCTGGAACGTACGATGTTTATGCAGGATGGCGCTCCACCCCATATTGCTAGACGCGTGAAAGATCTCTTGCGCGCGTCGTTTGGTGAGGATCGTGTGCTCAGTCGCCACTTTCGTCACGCTTGGTCTCCCAGTTCCTCAGACCTCAGTCCGTGCGATAATTGGCTTTGGGATTACCTGAAGTCGCAAGTGTATCGTCATCGACCGACATCTCTACGGATGCTGAAAGACAACATCCGACGCCAATGCCTCACCATAACTCCGGACATACTTTAGAGTACTGTTCACAACGTTATTCCACGACTACAGCTTTTGTTGAGGAATGATGGTGGACATATTGAACATTTCCTGTACAGAATATCGTCTTTGCTTTGTCTTACTTTGTTATGCTATGTTATGATGAAGCGGCATCTGTCGGACATTTTTTGAACTTTTGTATATTTTTTTTGTTCTAATAAAACTCCATGTCATTCCAGGCGTGTGTGTCAATTTTACCTCTCCATCTACATTATTCCGTGCTTTATTAAGTTTTCAAATTTATACTGACTTTTTGATCACCCAGTAATCTATATTATTCGTTTATCTCCACAGCTTACCCCTATTATCCTCAAGATTATGAGCATCTTGCACCATTTTACATTGTCCAACGCTTTTTCCAGGTCGACAGTCCCTGTGAATGTGACATAATTTTTCTTCAGCCTTGCTTCCGTTATCAATCTAAACATCAGAACTACACCTCTGATGACTTTACCTGTCCTAAAACTAAGCTGCTCAACGTCTAACATCCAACACTTCTTCAATTTCCTTTTTCATTCTTCTGTGCATCATTGTTATCAGAAACTTGGATGCATGAGCAGTTAAGCTGACCGTGCGACAGTTCTCGCACTTGTCGGCTCTTGAAATCATCGGAAAATGTGCGGATGATCTTTTTCCACCAGCCACACACATTCTATGCAGCACCACTACCCCCAGTGATTTTTGAATTTCTAATGCAATGTTATTTCATTTTCAGTCTTCCAAAGCTATATTATATTCTGTTTTAATACTGTATCCCCTGTCTCTTTCCTAGGGACTCCTGTTTCTTATTCTATCACGTCATCAGGCAAATCCCCTCCCCTCCTTCATTAAGGGCCTCAGTGTACTATCTGCTCTCAGCTTTGCATTTAAATGTGGAATTCCCATTGCGTTACTAATGTTACCACCGTCCCTTTCAGTATCACGGAAGGTTGTTTTGACTTTTATATACGCTTCGGTTAGTCATTACTTTTTTTAATATTTCACGTTCTTCATGTAGCCATTTCACCTTAGCTTCTTGCACTTTCTATCTATTTCAATCCTGAGTGACTTGTATTTCTGTGTTCCTGAATCTCCATGGAAATTTTTGTACTTCGTTCTTTCACTGATTAATTGAAGTATTCCTTCTGTTACACGTACCTACTTCTGTGATTGCCCTTTTCAGGTAATACCGCTCCTACGTTGGGGTTACGTGCAATGAAACTGGCAATTAGTGAACCTGTATTAATATTTAATGACGTAAACATGGAGGTATAGAGTTCTAGAACAACTTAACATAATCCCCGGCTGTAATACTGTAAAGTGGGATGAAGTTACTAGAAAAGACAAGATTTGTAATGTGCACAGCGTGCACTCGAATAAAGGACGAAAGAAGCAAGTTGAACCAAAAGGAAGAATATTTTACATATGGTGGATGACAAAGATGATGATGCTAACCATAATTCTGGGTGCCTTTGAGCCTTAATTTAAGTACATGAGTGGATATTTATCATTTTAAACTTTAAACCTGATGTGACTTCTGAAATTTTCCCGGCGTATTTGTTCTTCTAATAATTTCCGGGTATGCAGCCGGATCCCGTCGACATTCTGCCACGATATTTCGGCCCAGAGACGTCCGGCCATCATCAGGTGAGTACACAACTACTGAAGAGCCCAGGTGCAGTCGCGGTATTTATGCCGATTCTCGCGCACGTGTTGACATGCGCGGCATAGCAGAGTTGTACGTGCTGCCCTCGGTGGTGAAAGTAAAAGATCATCTAGTCATTGAGTATCGAATGACGCTGTCTATTCCGCTGTGAATGTATAATTTTAATAACAGGATTCCAATTTTTATCCAGTTGAAAGCCGTTGTCACGATTTATAAGATTATCGGCAAGACGTATTTCCACTGATTCGTTGATTACGGAATCCCAAAATCCGGAAACCGGAGCTAAAATTTTTGTTCCATTGTATTCCATCGAATGTCCCAATGAAATACAGTGCTCTGCTACTGCCGATTTTGACGGTTGCCGCAGACGGGTGTATCTTTCATGTTCTGTGCATCGTTCATGGACAGTTCTTGTCGTCTGGCATTAATACATCGAGCGCATGTAATATCGGACGATGAAAACCTCCACGCAGAATTAGAACACTTGGAGAAGGTTTTTAAAGAGAATGGCTACACTTCACGCCAAATAAGAAAGGCCATGTGCAACTGTCATAACAAGAAGCAGCGCACTGAGGACGCTGATGACGACTTTAAATCAACTGCGTTTCTTCCATACGCCGGGAATGTGTCGTCGAAAATAGGCCAATTACTGAAGAAGAATAAAATCAAGGTTATCTTCCGTCCACCAGCAAAGAACCGGGCCCTGGTTGGATCCGTTAAAGACGATTTACAACGGAAGAAAGCAGGCGTCTACAAAATTCCTGTGAATGTGGCTCAGCATATATTGGCCAGACGACAAGAACTGTCCATGAACGATGTACAGAACATGAAAGATACACCCGTCTGCGGCAACCGTCAAAATCGGCAGTAGCAGAGCACTGTATTTCATTGGGACATTCAATGGAATACAATGGAACAAAAATTTTAGCTCCGGTTTCCGGATTTTGGGATTCCGTAATCAACGAATCAGTGGAAATACGTCTTGCCGATAATCTTATAAATCGTGACAACGGCTTTCAACTAGATAAAAATTGGAATCCTGTTATTAAAATTATACATTCACAGTGGAATAGACAGCGTCATTCGATACTCAATGACTAGATGATCTTTTACTTTCACCACCAAGGGCAGCACGTACAACTCGGCTATGCCGCGCATGTCAACACGTGCGCGAGAATTGGCATAAATACCGCGACTGCACCTGGGCTCTTCAGTAGTTGTGTACTCACCTGATGATGGCCGGACGTCTCTGGGCCGAAATATCGTGGCAGAATGTCGACGGGATCCGGCTGCATACCCGGAAATTATTAGAAGAGTTTAAACCTAATTTTCTCAAGCATGTTTTTTATACTTTTTGTACCTCTATATCGAAAACTACTTGTGACAGCTACGTAAAACTTTGTGACCTTTTTTACTATCACATACTCTACCTACTAAAGCACAATCATAGTATTGACTTTAACTGAATAAGTGTGAACTTAGTAGGTTGGATGATGAAATATTCAGTGTAAAAATGGCATAACTTAAAATATATATGGTTCTATTGTATCTTCTTTGTTAATTCTGCTTCAGTGGACAGAAATAGGAAGGTTAACTTTCCTGAAAAAAAATTAAGATTGCTATCTTGGTTGGTCCAGAGGTGGAGAGAAAGATTTAACCGCATAGGCCCTGCCAACTCGCCTTCTCCAAATTGATATACACAGCGAACATTCTGATGTATACAGAATGAGATTTTCTTTCTGCAGTGGAGTGTGCGCTGATAAGAAACTACCTGGCAGATCAGAAGTATCTACCGGACCGAGACTCGATCTTGGGACCTTTGCTTTTCGCGGGCAAGTGTTCTACCACTTACCAGCTAAAGGTTATGGTTCTGAGATCGAGTTCGAGTCTCGATGAGGCACACGGTTCTGATCTGTAAGGAAGTTTCATTCGCTTGTATAATTAGGTGCGGCAGTATCACTTATCTTCAACTTCATCCGAGATATGCCCCCCTCCACAATGCCCCCCCCCCCCCCCTCGCCGCCAGACGCTGTAAGAGAGTGGTCACCACGTGTAACAGATACGGTCCTACTGTCTTCTAGCAGTCGCTCACTGTGTGTCGCACAACCAGATATTTAGCTAACAGTTTGCTGGCACCTTGCAGCTACTGCGGACGCACGACTCCCTGGACCGGCAGCTGACTTGCGATGGCCCGCGAGCTGTGCGGGAGCGGCATGTGGTGCACGTCGTCTCGGGGCTGGACTGCGCGCCCCAGAACAGCACCACGCCACCTGCAGTCCGCGCGCCACACCGCAGCCACCCTCCAGCTGCAACCAGCACAAACACAGTCACCATCGTCGTGGTGGCCGTGGTGGTCACCTGCTGCACCATAGCTGCCGTTGGCGCCTTCTTCAGCGTGCGCCGTCACCGGAGGAAGGCTGTCGATAGGTCTAGCCTGCTGGTCACTGAAAACGCTTGAAAAACCGCCACAACAACCATCACTCCCTATACTCTTATCCCAGAGGCAGAAAGTGACCGAGAAGGAGCGCAGAAGACCATATGGTGTTCCATAATGATAAGCGATAGAGAGATACATCACACACAAAGTAAGGTGGACTAATTGTGACGGATGTGGTTAGGTATCAAGTACTGCCTCAGCAGACTACGCCGGTAGATGAAACTGTGAACTTGCAGAATTTTCCAGAATGTTTGATACGATAGTTTATTAGTATATAACTCTCTCATGCTGTGATAAATATCATTTGTGATTGGGAAACAGACCGTAGCTACTTGCATTACCATCACGAAACTACAATTTTAACCGAGAAAGAATGCTATGTATTTTATTTGTGCTCCCTATTTCAAAATTTGTTCTTTTTATGAGACTGATATGATTATAATTGTCTCAAATTTGCTGTCATTTCTACATTTGTATTAGTATTGTACACATTTAATTTTATATAAAAGTATTTAACTTCAGATAGAGGATACTGTAGGCCAAATTTAATAGGATTTATTTTAAATCACATTGTTTTCTGTCGTAGTGAAATTTATGAGTTAATAGCTGTGTAGACAATAATCAGAAAACATTATATTATTTAAAGAACTCACGCAGTTGTTTTCCTAGCAGTTAAAACGACTCCAGTTGTTAATAATACCTAGTGCTTAAGAAAAGTAGAGCTACAGGTTGTTTAAATCGCCGCATTACACTCGATGGGTAAGCTGTTCGTCTTATCTGAGAAAGCACGTTACTAACACCTCTCATAACATATTCATTACCAAATTGTTGCATGGTCGATATTATTTTTAACCTACAGTTGATACATAGCACTGTTTTAAAAGGATCATACGTTGTTTTCCTCTTAAACTTTTTGATGCATTCGTCTATCGTAGGGGACGATTCTACACTCCTGGAAATTGAAATAAGGACACCGTGAATTCATTGTCCCACTAAGGGGAAACTTTATTGACACATTCCTGGGGTCAGATACATCACATGATCACACTGACAGAACCACAGGCACATAGACACAGGCAACAGAGCATGCACAATGGCGGCACTAGTACAGTGTATATCTACCTTTTGCAGCAATGCAGGCTGCTATTCTCCCATGGAGACGATCGTAGAGATGCTGGATGTAGTCCTGTGGAACGGCTTGCCATGCCATTTCCACCTGGCGCCTTAGTTGGACCAGCGTTCGTGCTGGACGTGCAGACCGCGTGAGACGACGCTTCATCCAGTCCCAAACACGCTCAATGGGGGACAGATCCGGAGATCTTGCTGGCCAGGGTAGTTGACTTACACTTTCTAGAGCACGTTGGGTGGCACGGGATACATGAGGACGTGCATTGTCCTGTTGGAACATCAAGTTCCCTTGCCGGTCTAGGAATGGTAGAACGATGGTTTCGATGACGGTTTGGATGTACCGTGCACTATTCAGTGTCCCCTCGACGATCACCAGAGGTGTACGGCCAGTGTAGGAGATTGCTCCTCACACCATGATGCCGGGTGTTGGCCCTATGTGCCTCGGTCGTATGCAGTCCTGATTGTGGCGCTCACCTGCACGGCGCCAAACACGCATACGACCATCATTGGCACCAAGGCAGAAGCGACTCTCATCGCTGAAGACGACACGTCTCCATTCGTCCCTCCATTCACGCCTGTCGCGACACCACTGGAGGCGGGCTGCACGATGTTAGGGCGTGAGCGGAAGACGGCCTAACGGTGTGCGGCACCGTAGCCCAGCTTCATGGAGACGGTTGCGAATGGTCCTCGCCGATACCCCAGGAGCAACAGTGTCCCTAATTTGCTGGGAAGTGGCGGTGCGGTCCCCTACGGCACTGCGTAGGATCCTACGGTCTTGGCGTGCATCCGTGCGTCGCTGCGGTCCGGTCCCAGGTCGACGAGCACGTGCACCTTCCGCCGACCACTGGCGACAACATCGATGTACTGTGGAGACCTCACGCCCCACGTGTTGAGCAATTCGGTGGTACGTCCACCCGGCCTCCCGCATGTCCACTATACGCCCTCGCTCAAATTCCGTCAACTGCACATACGGTTCACGTCCACGCTGTCGCGGCATGTTACCAGTGTTAAAGACTGCGTTGGAGCTCCGTATGCCACGGCAAACTGGCTGACACTGACGGCGGTGGTGCACAAATGCTGCGCAGCTAGCGCCATTCGACGGCCAACACCGCGGTTCCTGGTGTGTTCGCTGTGCCGTGCGTGTGATCATTGCTTGTACAGCCCTCTCGCAGTGTCCGGAGCAAGTATGGTGGGTCTGACACACCGGTGTCTATGTGCTCTTTTTTCCATTTCCAGGAGTGTATTTTCAGTCGATACACATATTCTAAAAGCTTTGTAAGTCAGTGGGCAAAGCTTATTTTATTCATGAGGGTCTCTTCAATTCAGCATCTGTTGACCTATCTTTCAACATGCACAAACTGTCGACAGTACAAAGTTTCTTGCTAAGTGTAACTACTTAGCTTTCAAAATTATATACATTTTATTTCAAGTGTTCAGTGAACTTAAGGTACCATATTCATACGTTAGTGGAATTACAGTTGTCACAGAAAAAAAAAGTCTGTGGCATAGGACAAAGTCTCTATAACCACCCTCACCGTTGGTTTCCTACACAGTTCACGATTTACTTTTGTCCTAGTTCTAAGTGTTGGCTATCATTTTTACAATAGTTTGATGTTACTAATTCCTCGAAACCACTTAAGCCGTTACAGGAAACTATAAACAAAAGCAAAGTATGGAAGATATTTTAGAAATCCAGGCACACTGGACTCGCATTCGGGAGGACGACGGTTTAATCCCGTCTCCGGCCATCCTGATTTAGGTTTTCCATGATTTCCTCAAATCGCTTCAGGCAAATGCCGGGAAAGTTCCTTTGAAAGGGCACGGCCGATTTCCTTCCCCATCCTTCCCTCACCCGAGCTTGCGCTCGGTCTCTAATGACCTCGCTGTCGACGGGACGTTAAACTCTAAGATCCTCCTCCTCCTCCTCCTTTAAAAAATCCAGGAAAATAGTAAGAACATAAGTGTGCTGACATTTTTCCTCAATAATAGCCAGCAAAGGGCCTGATTCTGATATACTGACGCAGGTGTAAAGAAAAATGAACCACATGGATTTAAGAGGGTTATGAGCAATGATGATGTTGTAATCCTCACAAATTGGTATGACGACAGGTCTCTGACTTCCGGCTGAAACTTCAAAGCATAGGAAGCAAGATACCTTTAGATCATCCCATGTAGGCTTTCACGGCCGGCGTCTTCATCAGTAAACACTTCCGTGCTAAATTGCCGTGGTCGATCTGTAGAACTTCTTCTCCCTGACGTTTCGTTCTCAACTACGGAGAACATCTTCCGAAGTGAGTCGACGACTGTCTGCTAGGAGCTGGGGTCGCCGCTTATATGGAGATCGTAGAGGGCGCCACCGCACGTCACGTGTACCTATCTCTGGCTATCGTTTGTTCTCTCGATTGCAGGCAATCGATTGTCACGTGATTGATGCAACGTCAACCGCCATATTTTGATCAATTTTAATTCTTCTTCTTTACGATTAAAATTGTATTGATGTTTGTGGATTTCAATTGCCTCTCTATACATCCGTGTATAATAATGCGACGTCCTCGCTAGCACGCTTGTCTCACCGAATTTTACTTCGTGATCTCCATCCTTAAAAACATGTTCCGCTACTGCCGATTTGTCGATATGTCCCAAGCCACAGTTTCTTTTGTGCTCCGTCAAACGTGTATGGATGCTTCTTTTTGTAGTTCCTATGTAAACCCTGCCTATGTAAACCCTGCCAAGCCTCGGTCGGGCACACAGTTTTAATCTGCAAGGAAGTTTCATATCAGCGCACACTCCGCTGCAGAGTGAAAATTTCATTCTGGAAACATCCCCCAGGCTGTGGCTAAGCCATGTCTCCGCTATATCCTTTCTTTCAGGAGTGCTAGTTCTGCAAGGTTCGCAGGAGAGCTTCTGTAAAGCTTGGAAGGTAGGAGACGAGATACTGGCAGAAGTAAAGCTGTGAGTACCGGGCGTGAGTCGTGCTTCGGTAGCTCAGTTGGTAGAGCCCTTGCCCGCGAAAGGCAAAGGTCCCGAGTTCGAGTCTCGGTCGGGCACACAGATACAATCTGCCAGGAAGTTTCAGAATAATGGGCAACTTAACTTTTTGGATGTATCAGTTATCAAACGGGCGGATGGGACCTTAGGCCACAAGGTCTACAGGAAATGTACACATACTGATCGCTACCTCCATAAGAACTCAAACCACCACCCTAGGCAAAAGAGGGGGATCATAAAGACACTAGTGGATAGGGCCAATAATATTTGTGAACCAGGCTACTTACAAGAAGAAATAAATCATTTACGAATCGCTTTTGTGAAAAATGATTATACGAAAAACGAAATTAACCGAGCACTTCACTCAAGTAGAAAAATGCCTAAAAATAGGAGACAGCAACAACCATCAGCTGGAAAAGTATTTCTGCCCTTCATCCATAACATCACGGATCGCATTGGGAAAGTACTAGCCAAGTTTCAGGTGGAGACTATTTTCAGACCTACTAAGAAAATTAGTGAGTGCCTAAGATCAACAAAAATGCTCGTCACCCCCTAGCCACCCCAGGGGTATATAAAATTCCGTGTAGTTGTGGCAGGGTTTACATAGGAACTACAAAAAGAAGCATCAATACACGTTTGACGGAGCACAAAAGAAACTGTCGCTTGGGACATATCGACAAATCGGCAGTAGCGGAACATGTTTTTAAGGATGGAGATCACGAAGTAAAATTCGGTGCGACAAGCGTGCTAGCGAGGAGGTCGCATTATTATACACGGATGTATAGAGAGGCAATTGAAATCCACAAACATCAATACAATTTTAATCGTAAAGAAGAAGAATTAAAATTGGACAAAATATGGCGGTCGACGTTGCATCAATCACGTGACAATAGATTGCCTGCAATCGAGAGAACAGACAATAGCCACAGATAGGTACATATCGACGCCACGTGACGTGCGGTGGCGCCCTCTACGATCTCTATATAAGCGGCGACCCCAGCTCCTAGCAGCCAGTCGTCGAATCACCTCGGAAGATGTTCTCCGTAGTTGAGAACGAAACGTCAGGAAGAAGAAGTTCTACAGATCGACCACGGCAATTTAGCCCAGAATTGTTTACTGATGATATCTTTAGGTGTTGTGATAAGAAGAACAAATTGTACTTTAATGTTCTGAAACCTAGTTTGTGAAAAAGTACAAAAATGGTATAGGGGATGCTGATAAGTAGAAATTTTGATTTTAATTTATTCATCATTTATTAACTTACGAATGTGGACACAGCGCATGTATACTCAGTCAATTCATATGGCTTTTACCACAACCAAGTCAAGACTTCAGTATGTGCATGAGTCAAAAGTCTTTTCTTTCTTGACAACAGGATATTGCAGAATCATCGATTATGGCACGAAAACGGATTATAGAGATGAGCAGCAGTCCTTCAAAATAAGATTCCCCAGTACCTGCAAAGCGTAGAATGAAACATGTAGAGGATATTAGAAACGATTCTCTGAATGATTTATCATTCTTTGATCCGCAAGAAATGCCGTGTCGATGTACAAATCCCGGGCGCAAAGTTAAAACGTACATTCAGTGTGTCCAATTTCAGCCCCATCTTTGTATAGCAATTTTCAGGGCACTATCTTGTCCTTGGGATGGGAAACTGTCCTACAGACGAAAGAATCAGCAATGATCAACGGCATCACGATTCAGAAGGCAACGGAAACCAATGAATTATAGACACATAAAATTTTCGCGCAGGACACGTGGCCTGTAATCGGAAAAAGTGTTATGCTGATCTCTCCACTGGCAAAAGATTCCGGAATAGTCCCCCTTCCGGATCTTTAAGAAGGACTGCCAAAAGGAAAGCGACCATGAGAAAAAGATTAAATAACGTGTGAAAGGATGATATTCTACGAGTAGGGAAGTTGAATGTCAGTAGCGTGAACGTGGTAGGAAAGCTAAAAGGGGAAAGGCAATGACTCAATCAAGATATAGTACGAACGATGAAGTGGAATGGAAGGAAGACAAGGGTCTCTGGTCTGATGAGTCAAGGTAAATATCAAACATCACCAGAGAATGGTATAACGGAAGTAGCATCGTTATGAATAGGAAGGTGAGGCAGATAGTGTGTTTCTGTGAACAGTTCTGTGATAGAGTTGTTCTTACCAGATTCGACAGCAAACTAACAGCTACAACGAGAGTTCAAGTACACATTCCGACATCGTAAGCTGAGAAGGCAGTGATAGAGAAAGTAAATGAGGATCTTGAAAGGGTAATACAGTGTTTAAAGGAGACCTGTATCTAATGTTATACGAATTCGGGGTGTATATCTCTTAAAAAGAACAGACAACACGTACATCCGGCATCTGTGAGACACTATAAGTAAATGGAAAGTGGATTACAACTGTCAGCCGTAGCGGGACATTAAGAGGAGTCAGTGGCGACGAGCGCAAATGTGTACCAGGTTCGAATTCGAATCCGGTATCTCCTTAGATTAGGAGATCCCGCGTTCGAACCCCTTGCGTTTATGTACAGAAAATCTAATGGTCATGGGCATTAGATTGAACTTATGGGGAAAAGAGTAGGAGGCTCTGAGCACTAAGGGACTTAACATCTGAGGTCATCAGTCCTCTAGAACTTAAAACTACTTAAACCTAACTAAACTAACGACATCACATACGTCCATGCCCGAGGCAGGTTTCGAACTTGCGACCGTAGCGGTCGCACGGTTCGAGACTGAAGGGAATACAACCGCTCGGCTGTAACACGTTTCAGCTAGTAATAACGAATACTGTGTTCAAAAATCACAAGAGGAGAAGGTATACTGAAAAAGTCTAGGTGATACGGAAAGATTTCGGTTAGATTACATCAAGGTCGGACAGACATTCCGAAATCATATACTGGATTGTAAGGCGTACCCAGCAACACATACAGCCTTAGATCAAACGTACTAGTGATGAAGAGTAGGTTAAAGTTTGAGAAAATAGTCAGTAAGAATCAATACGTCAAGACGTGGGATACGGAAGTGCTAAGGAATGACGAGGTATCCTTGACGTTGTCTAAGACCAGACATACAGCAATAAAGATAGCTCAGTTGCCAATATAAGTAAGAGGAATGGGCATCTCTAAAATGGGCAATCACAGAAGTTGGAAAGAAAAACGTAGGTATGAAGAATGTAAATACTAAGACACCATGGGTAACAAAGGAAACACTTCAGTATATCGATGAAAGACGAAATCACAAAAATTTTCTGGGAATTTCAGGAATACAGAAATACAAGTGACTGTGGAATGGAATAAACAGGAAGTACAAGAAAGCTAAAGCGAAATGGCTGCATGAAAAATGCGAAGAAATGATTGGCTGAAGGATCACTCAAAATACAGGAAAGTCATACGAACTTTCGGTGAAATTAAAAGCAAGGGAGGTAACGTTAAGGGTGCAAAGGGAATGCCGCCAGTAGATGCAGATGAGAGAGCGTATGGATGTAAATAGTACGAGGGTCGGTCAAAAAGTAATGCCTCCCATTTTTTTTCTACTTAAAAAAATTAAGTTAAGTGAAAAATTTGAATTTGGCGCCATTCCTCAAACCTTCTTCTTCAATCCACTGCAGTAGTAACTTTCTGTGTCAACAGGTGGCAGCACAGCAGAAATTTGTAAGATGGCCGACATCGATGTTCGTTTGAGACAGCGTTGTGTGATTGAATTCTTGAATGCAGAAGGTGAAACGCCCATACGCATTCATGAAAGACTGAAGAAGGTGTATGGTGTTGTGACAGTGGATGTCAGCACTGTTAGACGATGGGTTCGTCGTTGTAAGGAAGCTGAAGGGCAAACACCGTTGACTGACGAAAAGCGGAGCGGCAGGCCGGTGAGTGCAGTGACTCCACACAACATTCAGCAAGTTGATGACATCATTCGTGGTGACCGTCGGGTGACTGCAGATGAAGTGTGTCGCATTATTTCTCTTAGTAAAGGCAGTGTGATCACGATTATTACGAAACAATTGGGGTACTCAAAAGTTTGTGCACGGTGGGTTCCAGAATAAAGAGGCAAGGAAAACAATAGCCTCCCAACACTTGCAGCGCTTCCGTTTGGAGGGAGATGAGTTTCTGAAAAAAATTCTGACCGGGGACGAAACATGAGTGCATTTTTTTGAACCCGAATCAAAGAGGCAGTCAATGGAGTGGCGTCACACAAGCTCGCCGAGGGAGAAAAAATTCAAAACTGTGCGATCGGCAGGGAAAGTTATGGCAACAGTTTTCTGGGATACAGAGGATGTGATTCTGGTTGATTTTTTGGAGCAGGGATGCACAATAAATTCTGTTCAATATGTCACAACCCTCAAAAAACTTAAAGCACGTCTTCAGCGAGTTCGCCCAACAAAATCAATGGCAGATGTTCTTCTTTTGCATGACAATGCAAGACCACACACCAGTCGTCACACCTCTGACGAGATTGTCAAAATTGGATGGGAAGTTTTGCCTCATCCCCCATACAGCCCTGACCTGGCACCATCAGACTTCCATCTGTTCGGGCCACTAAAAGAAGCTCATCGTGGGATTAATTTTGAAGATGAGGAGGCCGTCAAAACATCCGTGCGTCAATGGCTTAGGAAGCAGAGCTGTGATTTTTACCGTGCTGGGATACATGCCCTTGTTCAAAGATGGACCAAAACTGTAGAGATGGGCGGAGATTACATTGAAAAATGACAAAATGATCCTCAATGTTGTGGTTTTCAACCTATGTAATTGCATTTAAATTTCCTGACAATTAAACGTAGAAAAAAAAATAGGAGGCATTACTTTTTGACTGACCATCGTATATTCAATGCCTCTATAAGGGGTAGATTTGAATGGTGTGATAGAAGAATAAACAGGAGTCGATTGGGAAGAGACATCGGATCCACTGTTAGAATCAGATTATAAGGCATATTTACAGGATTTAAGATTAAATAAGGGAGAATGTGTAGATAACATTCCATGAGAATTTGTTAAACCGTGGCATATGAAATGGGAAACGGCAAGGAAACGACTGTTCACACTTGTGTGCACGAGTCCGGAGACATACCATCTGACTTAGCAAAAATATCATGCACATGATTCCGAAGATTGCAAACGCGAGAAATGTCGCACAATCATCTTAAGAACTCATGCATCCCAATATTTGACAAGAATAATATACAGAAGAATTGAAAAGAAGATTGACGATGTGTTTAATAACGTTCAGTTTGACTTTAGGAAAAGTAAAGGCACCAGAGAGGCAATTCTGATGTAGCGGTTGATAATGGTACCAAGGCTAAAGAAAAATTAAGACACGATCATAGGATCTGTCGACCTGGAAAAAGCGTTCAACACTGTAAAACGGTGGAAGATGTTCAAAATTCTGAGAATATTAGGGTTCAGCCACATTAAGAGATGGGTGATATACAAGATGTAGAAGTGCTAAGAGGGAATAATGAGAGAGAACGACCAAGAACGAAGTGCTCGGATTAAAAGGGTATAAGACAAGGATGTAATCTTTCGCCTCTCCTATTCGATCAGAACATCAGAGGAGGGATGATGGAAAGAAAAAGAAAGGCTTAGGAGTGGGATTAAAATTCAAGGTGAAAAGACATCAATGATAAGATTCCCTGATGACCCTGCTATCCAGAGTGAAAATAAAGAAGAATTATATGACCTGCTGAATGGGATGAACGGTCAGATCACTATAGAATAAGGACTGAAAGTAAATAGAGGAAAGTCGAAAGTAATGAGAAATAGCAGAAATGAGAGCAAAAAGAAACTTAACATCAGGATTAAAAGTCACTAAGTAGCTGAAGTTAAGGAATTCTACTACCTAGGAAGCAAAATAACGAATGACGGATGGAACAAGGACATCAAAAGCCTACTAGCACTAGCTAAAAGTGCTCACACTGCCAAGAGAAGTCTACTAGTATCAAACGAGTTGCTAAATTTGAGGAAGAAATGTTTGAGAATGTATATTTGGAGCACAGCATTGTACGGCAGTGAAACGTGGATTGTGGGAAAACCGGAACAGAAGAGAATGGAATCATTTGAGATGTGCTGCTCAGACGAATGTAGAAAATTAGATGGAGTGATAAGGTAAGGAATGAAGAGGTTCTGTGCAGAATTGGAAAGGAAGTGTGTATGTGGAAAACATTGACAAGGAGAAGGGACAGGACGATATGACATGTGTTAAGACATAAGGGAATGACTTTTATTGTACTAGAGGGAGCTGTAGAGGGCAAAAAGTGCAGAGAAGGAGTTTAGAATACATCCGGCAAATAACTGCGGTCGTTGGTTGCAAATGCTTCTCTGGGATGAAGACATTGGCACTGGAGGGGAATGATTGCAAAAAAATACCTACCATCACAAAGCAATACGTTGAGAAAAAATTACCTTACTTGATTGTTTCACAAAGTTTTATTCATATGTATTATAAGAAGATATCATTTCTCTTACTGTTTGCTCTCAGGTCGGAGATCAGCATATTCCCTGATGCATGGAAACGAATAGCTTCTATTGCTTGCATAGTGAATTGGATACATAGCAGATCTCTTTTCCCGCAAGGAATACGTTTCACGTAATATGCTGTAGACGGAAACTCATTTCTCTGATTCACTTAAGTGTACTGAACGCAGTAAGTAACTGCTGAGGAACACACATCGGTACATTTGTGTTATGCAGATAATCCTTTCGAACACCTTTTTTTTTTTTTTTGTAGTGGGAATGTGTTCCTTTAGAAAAAGAATTACTTTTCTTATTGAGAACTCAAATGTTAGTAGTTTCTTGTTGTATCGAAAGTTGTTACATATTTTTTCACACATGCTTATGCCTTTAAATGAATTTGATGTACAGTGGTAGGCACACTTCGTATCCAGATTGTCTTACAAACACACACACACACACACACACACACACACACACACACACACAAACACACAATCACACAAACACACTGAGTATGAGAGAGAGAGAGAGAGAGAACTTGCGCACACGTTAAGTAATAGTAAACAGAAAAATAAATAGACATGGCTAAATTAACAGTAAATCTCGTAAGCAATCTGTTGTTTTCTGTAACGTTGTCGAAGTAATATATTCTGAAATTCTAATTATCACATAAAGCATTTGTTGCATTGTTTATATGCTCCAGGTACTGTATCACAAAAAGGCTTGAAGATCTGTGACTAATGTGAACTTGGTATGATATATTGTTAATTTGGATTCAGTGAATATGTCTGAGAATGATGTAAGCGTGTATTGTGAAGAAAGGCTGCTTGTGCGGTATCTTGTAGTCGATACTATGTGTTGTTACATTATGCACCTGTGTCTTAATTGTTCACATAGTTTCATACACAAAGCTAGTTTGTTTAATAGCAGTTACGCTGTCTTGTTAAAATGTTGTCCATGATAGTATGCATCTCTTTCCATTGAAGCAATGCTATTGTCTTCATAATTTTTGTTTAATGAAACGTTTGTGTAGTACAGACTTGTTGTTGTTGTTGTCTTCAGTCCTGAGACTGGTTTGATGCAGCTCTCCATGCTACTCTATCCTGTGCAAGTTGCTTCATCTCCCAGTACCTACTGCAACCTACATCCTTCTGAATCTGCTTAGTGTACTCATCTCTCGGTCTCCCTCTACGATTTTTACCCTCCACGCTGCCCTCCAATGCTAAATTTGTGATCCCTTGATGCCTCAAAACATGTCCTACCAACCAATCCCTTCTTCTAGTCAAGTTGTGCCACAAACTTCTCTTCTCCCCAATCCTATTCAATACCTCCTCATTAGTTACGTGATCTATCCACATTATCTTCAGTATTCTTCTGTAGCAGTACATACTTAATTGAAACAAATAAGAATTTTTCCTGTTAAGAATGGTAGGTCTCATCACCATAACTGCTTAAAGTATATGAAATAGATCCATACAGTAATGAAAAAATATAGTGTGTTCAGCGATCGATTTAACAATTGCACATTTTAGGGAAAACTTGCAACAGACAGACTGCGGAGAGGTCTAAGAGAACCATTGCAGATTTAAATTTAATATACGTATTTAATGATATCTTCGTGAGTGTATTTGAAAACAGTTTTCCTAAGAGAAAAATGAAACCTAATTGTAAGAAATCATGTAAATAGCCCTGGATTACTAAAGATATAAAGATACCTTTTAAACAGAAAAGGGAAGTGTATCTTACAGCTATGAGGAGTAATGATCGAGAATCTGTCAAACACCATAAAAAAAACTACTGCACTATATAAAGAAAAGTTATTAAAGTGTCCAGAAGAAAGTCACAGTAAACTTGAAGCAATTTGGTATTTTGTTAAAAGGAAAACACAGTAACCAAGAACACAGGAAGACTATATTTCTGTCGAAATCGAAATCAATGAAAAGTTTTTTTAACAACATTTCGTAAGTAGAAATGATTAGTAAACATTTTCAAGTCTTGAAGGGAAAAGAGAATCCGGCTACTCATTCGAAAATGCAAGACTGTGATGGAAGGGCTAATATCTATAAAATTTGATAAAAATAAAATTGAACACACCTCTCTTACTGAAATCAGGAAAGTAATAAATTCATTCGAAAGTAGAAGCTCGCATGGAGTTGGTGACATTGCCAACAGAGTACTAAAATCTTGTCTACAACATTTAAGAAGTATTATCAGGCACTTAGGTAGTATCTCACTGCAACACAGAATTTTTCCAGGTTGTCTGAAATATGCTATAGTTTAACCATTCCATAATAAAGGGATATGTTCGATGCTAACAACTACCACCAAATCTCACTTCTGACAGCTTTATCCAAAATTGTTGTAAAAATAATGTATTCATGAGTAGCTTTACATAGTCATAAAAATGAAGTACTAGCAAAATGCAACTTTTGTTTTCAGAAAGCGTTTTAAGAGAATTTGTTATATATGCTTTCCCTGATCAAATATTAAATGCCTTGAATAATCATACATCACCCAATGGTATATTTTGTGATCTCTCAAAGGATTGTGACGATGTGAATCATGAGATAATTCTATATCAGCTTAAGTATTATGGTATGAGTGGGACAGAGCATAAACAGTTTAATTCTTATTGAACTTGAAGGATGAAGAAGTTTTATGTTTACAGTACGGATAGTCTGACAAAATCAGCAGTCTCCTCTAGCTAGGGAGGTATCAACTGTGGTGTGCCACAGGATTCAGTCCTATGTCTCTTATTGTTCTTAACAAAAATAAATGGCTTGCCACTCTACATTCTTGAAGTTGAAAATGCTAGTCCTTTTTGATGATGACACAAGTACAGTAATCATACACAACAAACAAGAATTTGGTGAGTAAATTATAAATAATGTCTTTCAGAAAATTATTAAATGGTTCTCTGCAAATGGATGCTCACAAAATTTTGAGATTGTATACAATTCTGTACAGTAAATGGAATTACGTCCTTGATAAATACAGACTTTGAGGACAAGTCTATTGTTGGAGCAGATTATTCAGAATTTCCCAGTGTGTGCATTGATAAAAAATTCAATTGAAAGAAACACAGTGACGATATGCTGAAATGATTAGGTTCAGCTCCTTATGCTATTAGGTTTATTGCAAATTTTAGTGATAACATGTGAGTAAATTAACCTACTGTTACTATTTTCATTCACTGTTGTCATATGGCAACATATTTTGGTGTAATACATCGTGAAAAGGAAGAGTATTCATCGCTCAAAAGCATGTGATCAGAATAGGAGCTGGAGCCCACCGAAAATTACCTTGCACGCTTTTATTTAAGGGACTCTAGATATTCAATCTAATTTCGCGATACATACATTCACTATGAAATTTGCTATTAATGACCATTCGCAATTAAAAATTACAGCAAAGTACAGAGCAATAACATTAGAAGAAATGATTATCTTCACTATTCTGAGATAAATCTGACTTTGACACAGAAAGGGATAAATTAAGTAGTGAATAAAGTCTTTGGTCATTTGCCAAATAGTATTAAAAGTCTGAGAGATGGCATACAAACCATTTGTCTTTAGCAGTTGGCTAAAGAAAGAAAATAACTGGTATTAAATATTGTCAGTATGAGCTGTTTTGTTATCAGGCGAAATAATTTCCAATTTTACGTGTAATTGAAGCAGCACTTCAGTTTTTAAAGGAATTATTTTGGCTAGTAATTCCTTCATCTGTCACGCTGTCCATTAATGGCATGGTGTCAGACACTCACTCCAGAATAAAAATCAAAGTTATTGAAGTGGGAACCCTTTAAAAACGAAACAGTCTGACAGCTGCTTAATGATGCGTCACAGTGTTGCTTGCACAGTGGGTTGCCCATCTACTTAGAAAAAAAACCGCTAGCATTATTTTCGTATGGTTCTTCCAGGTTTTGGAAGACAAATATGCTATAAGATCTTCAAAGCAGGAAACAATTTCATTTGGTGTTTCAGTGTTTATTCTGTTACTCAATATCTTTAGTCTTTATGTAGATAATTAATTAAGCTACAGTTCTGAGCCAAGCTCATGGGACATGTTTCATGTGTTAGAGACTTAATCTATTTCATGCGCCAACTGGTCACTTCACTGAAAAGAACAAGGGTCATTAACGTGTATTTATTTATTTAAGCCCATTGATAAACAGTTGCGCCTTGTAAGTGATTCCTGTGTTAATTTGTTCTTGAATGAATTCAGATAGTTTAAAATAATACTTCCATTAGTCACTATTCAAGCTTTGTAAGTGTGCATTTGTGATCAGGCTAATTGTCTGTAGACATTCCTACACGTACTCACTTTTTCATGACAGTCAAGCCACTTACGTCATTGGAGTCATTCGAGAGATGTAGGTTAATCGTGCCATCAGATTTTACCATTTCCCTTCACTGTTAACACAAAATCTCTACTAAATTCTAACAGCAATCGACACAGACACCGACGCTCAAGAAGTACACTGAATGCTCCGTGCTCACTACGCGAAGTAACTTTGCCGTTGTGGGCGACATGTAAGTCTTTACCATTTGAAAAATGAACGCATCCAACCCAGGTTAACAAATAATCACATCATAGGACCCACACGCGTTTTGTGGGCATTCTCTATCGTCGATTTGTTGCATCTTGTAAGAGTCCTGCCAAAAAAACTTAACCACAATGTTATGTGTGTGATGGTTCCAATTTAAGATAATCGTAACTGTAATTTCTGGGTACTTAGTTTAACTGAAGGACTTAAAAGATGTGCAGTTTATCGTGTAAGCGAAATTTAACAGACTCCTTGTAGTAGTCAAGTAGACGACGATACATTTTTTATTATTTTGATAAAATGGTCAGTTTTTCCATGATACAGATACCTTGGAAAAATCATTTTGCAGTTGGTTTTGATCTTGTGATGTCACTACTAGACGGCAAATGAGCGCATCATCTGCAGACAATCCTGAGATTGTCCCCCTAAATCATTTATGTAGATTAGGAACAGCAGAGCGACAGTACCTCTTCCTTGAGGAAAGTGAAGCCTCCCGTCTGTCTTACTCGGTGACTTTCCGTAAACTGCTATGAACTGTGACCTTTCTAACAAGTCAAGAATCTAGTAGCAGCAATGAGACATCTTCCATAGGTCTGCATCTAGATTAGAAGTCGTTTGTGACGAATGGGATCAAAAGCCTCATTGAAATATATCCAATTTGAGATTCCTTGTCAATAAGATTACTTCATGAGAATAAAGAGCTAGTTGTTTAGCACACTTGTGATGCACCATTGTTGACTATGTATTTAGATCAGGATGTGTCTTCGAACGAGCAGTTGTATAAAATTGCTAGGTATGTGGCTATTATACGAACATACTCTAAAAAGAACCTAACTGATATTCAATATGAACTTGAAGAGCTACTTTTATTAAGTTATTTCAGTTCCTTCGATACTCCAACCATATCTGTTTCTAAGATACTCATGTCGGTAGCTATACCGCATTAGATTTTTGAAATATCTACTTAGTCTTCTTTGGTGAAAACGTACTTAGTAACTGCGATATCGATCGCATCTGAAGGCCATGGACCACACAAAGCTAGGTGAAAGATCGCATTTTTTAATCTCCCACCAACACACCACTATCGGTGTTGGTCTCTAGTGGGGTGCGCATAGCATACACGACGCCAGAGGACGCTAAACTGAAGTGTCCTCATTGACCCGACTCTGACTGGCTGTTGTATCGTCTAAAGCAGTTGCACTCAACTCACAGCTTCACACCCGGATTGATTGCGTCTAGGCACCTATCAATATTTGTCTCAGAGATTACAGTGAGGATGTTGCATCAACGTAGCGTGACGCTACTCATCGTTATTCAGAAGCTATTAGTGTGTAACAACTCTCAAGTTTATTCTGTTTGTATGTAACTCAGCACCACAATAGAACCTACAGCCTACAAAGACGGGAGTAGCTCAGTGTAATTGAACTTGTGTCCCTATTTTGTAGATGTCTAACTCTACACTATCGGCTTATGAGTAACTCCACTTTTATAGCACTGACATCGGTAACTTTGCCATTGAAATCGAACAGTGCGTGTCTTTCTGCTGGTGAACTTTATTTACCACTATAATCGCTTCTGATTTTCTGCTATATTTCGTTACGGTGTGTGACGGCGGTCACAACACTTGTAAGTTAGAGAGGCGTTCAGCAAGTAATAAACAAATTTTTTTCTTTGGAAAAATAGACATAATGTCTGATGGGATACCGCAAGCACTGGTTGTACAATGTTACTTGTAATCCGGCTTGATTGCAAAAATGTTTATTCACATGAACGGTTTCGGTTTCTCTGGAACCGTCTTCAGATCTGCAGCATGAGACGCAGCATGTGAAGGTTGCAGATGTGAAAATGGTTCTAGAGGAACCGAAACCGGTCATGTGAATAAACATTTTAGCAATCAAGACGGATTATAAGTAACATAGTATTTTTCTGAAAGCAGGATGGTTATACTTAGGACTCCAATACACCATACCTTGGCTGCAAAATCCAACATTATCTCCGTTCTGTGCAACGGCTTTACGCCACCTATCTGGATGGATCTGTATGTCCGCACGGTACCACACCTACAGGTCGACGTTGGAGCCAACGTCTTGCTGGATCAGTAGCCTCCCAATCATCCAAATAGTGCTTCCTACGGGGTGCACCACTACTCACTGGGCCAAACGGACGAAAGTCGGAATATGAGAGAACCGGACTGGACGGTGGGCGAGGAAGGTCCAATGACGTTCTCTGAGCTCTTTTCGAGTGCACAGACGAGTGTGTGTGTGCGTGTGTGTGTGTGCGTGTGTGTGTGTGTGTGTGTGTGTGTGTCTGTGTGTGTGTGTGTGTGTGTTTGGCCTTGCGTTGTTATGGAGAAGGAGACATTCGTTTGCCTTTTTATAACGACGCACGAGCTGAAGTCGTCTCTTCGGTTTCCTGAGGAGAGCTCAATAGACTTTAGAGTTGACATCAAGCAGATTAACCCTCTCAGAATCCCAGGAGACCGTCACCATTATTTTGCCTGCTGCGGTTCCGACTTAGGGTTTTTTTTTCACAGGAGGGATGGTGTGGCTCCACTCCATTTTGTTTCCTGTTCGAAGTGACGAACCCAAGTTTCATCCCCTGTGACGATGTTAGAAAAAAAACAATATCAGCCTCGTAACACCCAAACAGCTTCATGCAGTTGGTCCTTCATTACTCTTGTGTTCTACTGTAAGGCGCTGAAGTAACAACCAAGCACAGTTTTGGAGTA
Source organism: Schistocerca gregaria (assembly GCF_023897955.1). Lineage (NCBI taxonomy): Eukaryota > Metazoa > Arthropoda > Insecta > Orthoptera > Acrididae > Schistocerca > Schistocerca gregaria. Next base: position 431,433,113 of record NC_064920.1, on the reverse strand, counting down.
CCAAAACTGTTAGACGAGTGTGGTAGTGCTACCAAACAGATACGTGCATTTGTGCAGCGAGGTGTTTGTTCGCGTTCTGTCGACAGCCTCGAATGAGAGTGTAGGCACGTTGCAAAATTACAGGAGTAACAGATGTGTGCGGCCGGCCGGAGCGCTAGAGATAGGACAGTTCCGCGCGACATTGTTCTGATGATTACGTACGCCTCTTCCAACAAGTCTCCTTGCTCCTGCTCACTGGAAGGTCGCCAAAGCTTTCTGCAAGTGCCAATGACTATCTGCGACGGTTTGGTTTTCCACCAAAAGAAACACAGTGATAGCTGTCTCTACATCTACATCTACATCCATACTCCGCAAGACACCTGACGGTGTGTGACGGAGGGTACTTAGAGTACCTCTATCGGTTCTCTCTTCTATTCCAGTCTCGTATCGTTCGTGGAAAGAAAGATTGTCGGTATGCCTCTGTGTGGGCTATAATCTCTCTTATTTTATCCTCATGGTCTCTTCGCGATATATACCTAGGAGGGAGCAACATACTGCTTGAATCCTCGGTGAGGGTACGTTCTCGAAACTTCAACAAAAGCCCGTATCGAGCTACTGAGCGCCTCACCTGCAGAGTCCTCCACTAGACTTTATCTATCATCTCTGTAACGCTTTCGCGATTACTAAATGATTCTGTAACGAAGCGCGCTGCTCTCCGTTGGATCTTCTCTATCTCTTCTATCAACCCTATCTGGCACTGGTGAGCAACATTCAAGCAGTGGGCGAACAAATGTACTGTAATGTACTTCCTTTGTTTTCAGATTGCATTTCCTTAGGATTCTTCCAATGAATCTCAGTCTGGCATCTGTTTTACCGACTATCACCTTTATATGATCATTCCATTTTAAATCACTCCTAATGCCTACTCTCAGATAATTTATGAAATTAACTGTTTCCAGTTGCTGACTTGCTATATTGTAGCTCAATGATAAGGGATCTTTCTTTCAATGTATTCGCAGCACTTAACACTTGTCTAAATTGAGGTTCAGTTGCCATTTTCTGCACCAAGCGTCAATTCGTTGCAGATCCTCCTGCATTTCGGTACAATTTTCCATTGTTACAACCTCTCGATATACTTCAGCATAATCCGCAAAAAGCCTTAGTGAACCTCTGATGTTATCCACAAGGTTATTTATGTATATCGTAAATAGCCACGGTCCTACGACATTCCCCTGCGGTACACCTGAAATCACTCTTACTTGGAAGACTTCTGTCCACTGAGAACGACGTGCTGCGTTCTGATATCTAGGAACTCTTCAATCCAATCACACAATTGGTCTGATAGTCCATATGCTCTTACTTTGTTCTTTAAACGAATGTGGGGAACTGTATCGAACGTCTTGCGGAAGTCAAGAAACACGCCATCTACCTGGCCCTCTGTCTCTCGTGGACGAATAGCGCGTGCTGGGTTTCACACGATCATCTTTATCGAAATCCATGCTGACTGCTACAGAGTAGATTTCTAGTCTCCAGAAAAGTCATTATACTCGAACATAATACCTGTTCCAAGATTCTACAACTCATCGACGGTAGAGATATAGGTCTGTAGCTCTGCACATCTACTCGCTGTCCCTTCTTGAAAACGGGGATGACCTTTACCCTTTTCCAGTCCTTTGGAACACTACGCTCTTCTAGAGACCTACGGTACAGCGCTGCAAGAAGGGGGGCAAGTTCTTTTGCGTACTCTGTGTAAAATCGAACTGGTATCCCATCAGGTCCAGCGGGGTTTCCCCTTTCCAGCGATTTTAATAGTTTTTCTATCCCTCTGTCATCTATTGCGATATCTACCAATTTGTCATCTGTGCGACAATCTAGAGAAGGAACTACAGTGTAGTCTACCTCTGTGAAACAGCTTTGGAAAAAGGCATTTAATCTCTTTGGAACAGAGTAGCCACTTTGAAGCCTACGTAAAGGCCGCAAACTACGTGAATGTCATGAAACAATAAGGGCTGAAGCGGTAATATTCCACAATATCCCGTAACAAATTCCGCATTTTTTCAACAGAAAGTGGCTGAGGAAAGAATGTGTTGCATTAGTTTCTGAACGCCCTCCGTATTTTTGAGATCCGTAAACGGAACAAAAAATACATAAGTGTTGATTTTACGCCCAGTGAGGACACACTGATCTACTGAAACAGGTAGAAAGTGCGCCCTAGACTCCGTACTTGGAGGAGCCGTCGTGAGGGACGCCTCCTTTCCCTGGCCTGCAGATTCCTGGGGACGGCAGGACAAGTGGCTTTCGGCGCGCCACGGCGCTGCGGCGCTGCCGGCCGGCTCCCGGGGGAAATAACGCGAGACAAGGCGGCGCCGTGTTTACACGCTGGCCAGGCAGGCAGGCGGGCTCAGCCGCCTCGAGTACGCAGAACGGCCCACACCTTGCGAGACGCGCCGCCAGCCGGGCAGTGTGGGCAAAGTGGCGCGGCCGCTCGTTCATTAGCACCGCGAGCGCCGTTTCACTGCCTCTGTCCGGAATTGAATAACCAGCAATTGCCCGGTCGCAGGCGGCCGGCGAACTTGTAAAAGCGGGCGGAAGTTGTGAGAGAGTCGACCCCGAAAGGAAGAGGAACGCCCGTGGCAAAAGACACGGCACTGTTAACAATAGAACAACATTTATATCAGAGCGTCATATACGGAGCTAGAGGGATCGCATTTGTAAAGTTCATCAGGAAAAGAAGAATTGTTCAAGTGGTTCAAATGGCTCTTGCACTATGGGACTTACCTTCCGCGGTCATCAGTCCCCTAGAACTTAGAACTACTCAAACCTAACTAACCTAATGACATCACAGACATCCATGCCCGAGGCAGGATTCGAACCTGCGACCGTAGCGGTCGCGCGGTTCCAGACTGAAGCGCCTAGAACCGCTCAGCCACTACGTCTGGCAGAGGAATTGGGGTTGGCCTGAATTAACTGGTCATCATTTCTTTTTTTCATTTTATTATGGGGTGGTCGATTTGGAGGCTTGTAGCCTATCAACAGATTTAGGGATGAGTTGGGTAATACAGTGCCGTTTCCAGTGTGCTAACGCAGAGCTAAACTCGCATATTTTGACCTTGAACAATAGCGCCTGCTCACGTTCTTATAGTGAGCACAGAAAGTTCGACGTGGTCGGGGTTAGGGAAATCCTCTCACACCATTCGGTCACAACGTAGGAGAGGTGCAAACTGTGAAACACTGGAGGGTCAGTTTAGACAGCATTGTGATCTAATACGAGCAACAGCCAGTCAGTCGTGTGTAATAACGACGATGACTTCGCATCTCAACTCCCCATATGAGGAATATTATCTTTCTACAGAAAATGATGGATACGCAAAATGGCAGCAGGAAAATTAAAATTAAGCACACTATTAAAAATTATCTTTCGTGGATTATATTGCTGTTAAAAAATGCAATAAAATTTACTCACATACTTTATACCTCTTGAGGAAGAATCTGAGCAACGTTTCCAAGATCTGACGGCATTAGAAAACGATTTTGGTCTGTTCTCCTCTCCGTATTCAGAGAATACTGAACAGTTTCCTTCTTAACTACAACTAGAAGCTATTGACCTGCAGTGTCGCAGAGAATACAAAGACTAATGTAAGTACAGTAAAAACATCTTGGAACACTATGGACACGTGTCTGAGGACAGACTTCCATGTTTTCACCAAGTAGGAAGCTGCAACGATATTAATGTTCGGTAACACGGATGTTTCTGAACAATTGTTGTTTGCAGTGAAAAGTAATCAGAGAAATTGTCTGCCTGATAGTAATCTAGACTGCACACAGCGTCTTCAACACACAAGAACGATTACTCCGAACAGTGAAGAGATTTATCAAAATACCTTCCATTAGGAATGTGGAATGCACTGAACGAGTGTCATATGACTTTCAAAGTGAGGAGAACAGCAATCAGTCGTCCTTTCCTTTCAGGCTTTATTAAAGCAAATGTAGACTTCGGTTAGAGAACAGGCTTTGAGCAGCCAACGGCCATGCCGTAGTGGTAACTCCAGTTCCCGTCAGATGACCGAAGTTAAGCTCTGCGGAGGGATGGGGGAGAGGGAAGGGGGGGGGGGGGGGATAGCACTTGGATGATTGACCATTCGGTCTGCAGAGCGTTGTTGCCAAGCGGGATGCACTCAACCCTTGTGAGGCAGACTGAGGAGGTAAGTGATTGAGCAGTAGCAGCTCCGGTCTCGTAAACTGACAAGATGGACGGGAGAGCGGTGTGCTGACAATATGCCCCTCCATACCCCCATCCATTGACGCCTGTGAGCTGAGGACGACACTGTGGCCAGTCGGTATCGTTGGGCCTTGATTCCCTATTCGGAAGGAGTTTAGTCTGGTTTTAAATAGTCTTGAATGAACTGTGACAGACGTTCGCACAACAGCGGACTTACAAACTGGGGCATGTATTAAAACTCTGATATCCTACATTGATAATAGCTAGTTACGAGCCGAAATCTTGATTTGATTTAAGCCTGAAAGGAAGGGACAAGTGATTATTGTTTTCCATTATTTTGAAATAGAGGGAAGAAATTATTAAGTGGAGAAAGTGCAAGAGAACCGATAGTCCCATGCTATAATCCATTTTTGTATAAATTCCCACAAGTAAATAAAAGAAATAGAAGTAAATGTAAGTAAAACTATGTGACACGTGAATATTTGTGTTCATTTGTAGCAGTAATATATACTGTAGTGATTTCCACGCAGCTTGACTGACGATAATGTGACAGCAACTGTCCTGTTCTCGATCCTCCACTTCACTCTTCCTATGGCTATCCCTTCTCCACCCTGTGTCGTTAGTGTAGCTACGGTGCTCGCGGACCGCCATTTACAGCTATTCACCTCAGTTGTTGCAGCCGGAGTGAGGGCAGCTTCATACTGCTGCCACACAGCGAAAGGAATATCACAGAACCAGAATTGTTGTCAGTTTCGAACGGCACGATGCTGTTCGTAGTACCCCATTATTTGATTTCAGCTGCTTTTGCTATAAAATTTGTGGATTTGATATCTAGAAGTAAGTGAATAAGTTAACAGTAACAATATGCAAAATAACTCTAATTACACTCTTCCGGGAACTTGTTTTGAAGACCAAGCATTAGCAGTCAAACGTCGTGGCTATTAGTTTACGATAAAAATTTATTCATGTCTTGACAGGGCAGTTCCGTGCAAGGTGAAACAATTCCTCCAGGGTGATTGCTATTTGCGATACGGTAATTTCGTTTAGCGACTGCGGTGAATTGCATTAATGAAAATTTTTGAAAAGTGAATAGTTGGTTTTTCTCAGATGCTCAGGAAAAGTATCATAGCGACGGAGAAAAAGGGTGGGTGGAACATGGATTGCGGATTCCATGACACAACAAAACTGAAAGCTAAAGAGTAAGGCGCAACAATGTACAGAATATTTAAGACAGAGGAAAAGGTTGAGTTTGATGGCGCTGGTAGGGAGATCCTCAATGAGCAAATAGTAGACAGTAAAATAAGTAAATCTACTTATATTAACAATGAACAGCGAAGTGAACTTATAAAATTACTCTCCAAATATCATAACATTTTTTGTAATCAACCTAGTATTATTAAGGGACGTGAGTATAAAATGGAAGTGTACCCTCATGAAACATATTGTAGAACGTCATATGGCACCCCTTGGGCAAAGAAAGAGGCAGTAAGACAAGAAATAGAGCGTATGATTTGGTGGAGGGTTATTGAAACATCGCACTCACCTTACTGCAGTCCGATTCTCGCAGTTGGTAAAACTGACGGAACACTGCGGTTGGTGTTAGGCGCGAGGGAAACAAACAAAATTATCGTTCCTATAAGAACAAGGCCAGAGAATCTAGAAAAGCAGTTATGGCGTTAAGTACTTAACATCACTTGATTTGAATGCTTCGTACTTGCAAATTTTATTACATGAAGGGAGTAGAAAGTATACAGTTTTCATAAATGCCGGGAGGAGCTACCAATTTAGGGTTCTGTCTTTCGGATTAAACGTGATCGCTGGTATATTGGTGTATAGTATTTGATAGCCGGTGGAAGTCCTTAATTGTTACTGTATAGAAATTAGCAGCGGTTAGAGGATGCTATATATTCAGTCAGCATATCACAAGTGAAACAACAAGAAACTCTGTGCAACACCCAAAACTTGATACATACTGAAAGCCCAAATTTATACAGTAAGGAAAGTGGAGCAGCAACAGAAAAAAATCGGGGAATGAAGGTGGTTGATGATCTTATTTCTGGGTTCAAGATCAGAATGTCACATCTTACTTTTTTGTATTGTAGACTGTGGAAAATAATGAGTAAGCAAGGATAGACCACCCCTCTTGTGCTTGCAATTAGTCCAATGAATTGATACTAAATGTATGAGTGATTGTCAGCTGTTGTTGTACGTTCCTATTGGACTACACTGCTGAAGTCATCGATACCTAGGCTTACACACTACGTAATCTATCTTAAACTAACGGGGGGGGGGAAGCCGCGCGAACTATGCCAAGGCCCCTAGAATTGTGATTTACCTAGTTCTATTATGCCATAACGTGCTTACTGTAGTTAAAATGTTTGTCGATTTAAATTTATAGTTTCTGTGGTTCTCTGTCCGTGGTACAAGCCATGGCAAACATTCCGAATGCAAAACACATTTTTGGACACATGCAAACATATACGCAAGGATGTGTCATATATCAATGATTAATATTTCACGTCGCTCGATTCATTTCTAAAGATGTGTTCTCTTCAGTCGCACAAATGTACTTATCACAACGAATACATTTTTCAAAGAAACTATGTAGTTCAAGAGACCTTCTCAAGTCTCAGACAGAAGTGCAAACTGAAACATTTGAAAATCTGTAATAAGACCAGGATTCGGTTCGGTGTCTCCTGCTTACTAAGCAGCAGCGAGAATCAGTAAGCCACCATTGCACAGCGGCTTCGCCCATCTGCACTTCCCGTCTCAATCCAGATTTCCATTCACGCATCAGCCCATTTCGTTCTATCTGAATTCGTAAAGCACTGTAGAGGCTCTTCAACTATATCGGAAGAGCACCTCAGCATCGGACGAAACGGCGGGATCCTCCCTAAAAGCCCGTCACAGACGCTGTAATCAAAGAAACTCGATGGTCTCAGAGTCCTTTTGTGGTCCCAATATCTATGACGTATACATGCAGACTGAAGCGACTACACTTTTTCCAAATACTGTCATTATTTAACACTGTAAATGTGTGAAACATTCGGACGGCTACCCTGGCGATTAGTACAGCATTTTGCCGAAACAGTCGCTGGAGCTACTCTTTACAGTGAGATGGCATTCTGCAGATACAGGGTGTCCGAAAAGTCTTTCCCTGATTACATAAATTGGTAACTCAGGCTAGAGACGGAAACGTTCAAGTTCCTAGGCGTTCGGATGGATAGTACGTTGTTGTGGAAAGCCCATGTTCAGCATCTTGTTCAGAAACTAAACGCTGCTTCATTTATCGTTAGAACAGTATCTGAAACAAGTGACAGTTCAACACGAAAAGTAGTCTACTTCGTATATTTTCATACGCTTATGTCATATGGTATTATTTTTTGGAGTAATTCTTCTGATTCATAAAGGGGATTTTTGGCTCAAAAATAGGCTGTTCGAGCTATATGTGGTGTAAGTTCGAGAACCTCTTGTCGACCCCTATTCAATAGCCTGGGAATTGTGAATTTGACCTCACAGTATATGTTTTCTTTAATGTCGTTTGTTATTAGCAATATTAGCTTATTTCCAAGAGTCTGCAGCTTTCACTCAGTTAATACTAGGCAGAAATCAAATCTGCATGTGGAATGCACTTCCTTGACTCTTGTGCAGAAGGGAGTGCACCAATCTGCTGCATCCATTTTCAATAAGCTACCACAAGAACTCAAAAATCTTAGCAGTAGCCTAAACACTTTTAAGTCTAAATTGAAGAGTCTCCTCATGGCTCACACCTATTTTGTCGAGGAGCTCCTCGAAGACCTGAAAATTTAAGCAAATTCCAGTGTTACATTGTTGATTTTCTTTATTTAAACTTTCGAATTGTCCCCTGAATACGATTCTTGTATTTAGTTTTAAATGTTTCTACTATCGTGCTATAATTTCATGTATTGACTCGTTCCACGACCATGGAGACTTCTCCTTAAATTCGTCCCACGGAACAATAAATAAATAAATAAAAAGACAGATAATAAAAAAGGAAGTAAGATACAAGTATGAAACTTGTGCCGATTTGTTTACAGCAATCAAAGTTTTTCTTGTTTTAGGTTATCAGTAAGTAAGTAGTGGATGAGGTGCAGTTCCCAAGAAGCCATGTTAACCAATCAGGAGAATTCACAGTGTGTCCTGTGGTACCATGAGACAGGATCACCAACCACAGTGCAGAGACACTTCCAGACAACATTTGGAACGAATCCACCTGATTTCAAGAGTATTAAAGCCTGGTATGAGAAGTTCAAGAACACAAGATCGGTTATTGACCTTCCGATCATGACCAAGAACCTCAGCGGACAGGGTGGAAGCTGTAAGGCAGTCTTCTCTGCGACGTCCGAAGAAATCGGAGCTCAGGGCCTCACCTGAACTACAGATGCCAAAAAGCTATCTCCATGATATTTTACACAAACTTTTATTATTTCGTGCATACGAAGTGCAAATCGTTCAGGCCTTGTTGCCCAATGACAGTACACGTCGATACGATTTTGCGGTCGGAATGCTATCACGTATTGAGGACGATGATGGTTTTCCCAGACGAACTGCCTTTTCCGACGAAGCGACCTTTTTTGTCAGTGGAGTATTGAATCGCCATAATGTGCGCATTTGGGGTTCACAACCGCCTGGCGAGGTCATGGAGTGAACCAGAGGCAGTCCAAAGATGAATGTTTGGGGCGCGCTATTGCACGATGGAATTATCGGGCCATTATCCTTCGCTGAGGCTACCATCACATCTGCAGTGTATCTGGAGATGTTGCAACTTTATGCTATTCCTCAGCTGCTTCAGTATCACCCCAATCTCTTGTTACAGCAAGACGGTGCACCGCCTCATTGGTGTTTGGACGTCCATGCCTATCTCAATATGACCTTTCCATGGCGATAGATTGGTCGTGATGGGGCAACGGTTTGGCCTAAACGCTCTCCTGACATAACCCCATTAGACTCCTTTTTATGGGATTATGTCAAGGACAAGGTCTACCGAACACGTGTACCTAATCTTGAAACCCTGCGGCAACGGATAACCCAGTCGTTGAATCAATCCCTCCAGTGATGTTGGCTAATGTGTGGAGGGAAATGGAATATCGCCTAGATGTGCTACGTGCTACCAAGGGTGCTCATGTGGAAGTTTACTGATGTGTGGAAAAACTTTGATAGTTTGTAAACAATTAGACACCAGTTTCATATTTGTATCTTACTTGTAGTCTGAGTTATCAATTTATGTAATCAGGGAAAGACTTTTCGAACACCCTGTACTTCGATCCGATTAGCTAATCTTCAGCAAATAAAAGGGCTTTGCAGGGGGCAACTGACATACCAAACCACTTAACACATACTGTTCGAAGAAGAGCATGAGGAATCAAAGTATTACTTTGACATACCTCTGATGACTACACCTACGCCGGCATTTTTTTTTTTTTTTTTTTGTTTTGTTTGCATGCAATTAACATACGTAGGGGCACGGATGCGCTGTTGGGAAAGAGAAGTTTTACAAAGCCAGATCAACGAAAGTGTAAACAGAAGGGCGTTTGCAAACGAGTGCGGAGGATGTTTGTGCTCTGGGCCGGGAGTCCCCTGAGCAAACAGAGGGATTAGCGGGCTGTTTGCTCCGCAGTAGCCCGCCTCTGAGCCACGCGCCACCTGCCACTCCACTCTCGCGACAACTACTGTACTTCCAAATGCTCCTACAAAACAGCGCGCAGGTTGTCCCTGGCTAAAGTGCCCCTAACTGTACTACAACGCTTTCAAATGGCGTACCACGTTGTCAGCGCTCTTCAGCAACATCAGCCCGTTAAGCGAGTCACAATACGCTACTAAACAAACCAGTTGATGGAGGAGGGAGGGAGAACTCATTCCCACCACTGCAAGTGTTTTTTCCGTTCCCAACTCCCAAAATCACAATTTATTTACGTATTTTTGAGTCATCATCCTTCAGTCAATTTAATTTAATGCGGCCAGCCACCACAGAATTCTCTCCATGTCAACTACGTCCATCTCAGAAAGTAACTCATACCTAACGTCCTCAATTGTCTGACGGATGTGCTTCCGTCTCGTTCTTCCTGTGCAGTTTCTGCCCTCTACAGCTCTCTCCAGTACGGCGAACGCTATCCCCGACGATTAACACGTGACAATGAAAAGCAGGATATTGTATATGTTCTACAGGATAAGTTTATTTAGCCAATGCGTTATATGCTTTCTAGGCTATCATCAGAATGTAACCAAATATTGTCGTCAAAGAAGTTACAATATTTGTAAGTAAGGTTGGAAAAAATGTTCCTCGTCTAGACTGAGGTTCTAACATACAGGATGAAGGAAAACTGTATCACGAAGCCGGCCGCGGTGGTCTCGCGGTTCTAGGCGCGCAGGCCGGAACCGTGCGACTGCTACGGTCGTAGGTTCGAATCCTGCCTCGGGCATGGATGTGTGTGATGTCCTTAGGTTAGTTAGATTTACGTAGTTCTAAGTTCTAGCGGACTGATAACCACAGCAGTTGAGTCCCATAGTGCTCAGAGCCATTTGGACCATATTTGTATCACGAAATAGTAACCGTGGATTGCTGTGTTGGTCGACAACGCACCATTTTCAACGTACGGAAACGTAGCGCCAATCATTCATATGGGCCTTGGGCGTGTCCTCTTGCCGTTGGTCGGTTGATTGCCAGCGCTATGGTTGTCGGTTCACACAAGCCGCCAGTCACATCTGGGCAATGCCAGGAATGTTTAAAAGAGTTCGGCAAAACACCGTTCGACGTTACCAAGCTATTGTCGCGTCAGAGGGTAGCCAGTTCGAACACCTGATTTAAGTAAGGAATGTGCTAACTACAGAAGAGGCCCTTCTTCAGGGCCGGCACAATTTGTAAAAGACTTTCTGTACGTTAAATAACAGCTGTTGACGGGTTTGTTCCTGGTACGCCGTATCATGAAACTACAATGGATATGTTGCGATCCCGGCGGATTCGCCCCCAGGATCCCAGCTTGGGAGGCTGGCGAGCTACCTCCGAGCATGCGGGCCGCCTTGGGTACATCGCGATCTCCGACCGGCAAAGTATTCGCGGTTATGCGTTGTCAGGAACACCCGGCAACAGGGCAATCCCGCGGCAAATCGGATCGTGTGGCGCCAAGTTTCGGTAGTTTAAAATTGTGCTTTGTCGACCTATATAACATTAGTAATTTTGGTTCCCACTGGCATCGGCTATCCAGGGTTAAAATTTCGTGACACAATTTTTCTCTACCCCGTATAAGAAAAATATTTTTCGTTTACCTTATTCTCTGATGTTGTCTGGAATCTAATGGAAATATCAAGGGTAATCTTCTAGAATTCAGGTAATGTTTGTGTAGTTATCAGTTTGCTTATTAAGTGGCACTTCCTCTCTCAAACACGGCGAAATTGCTCCTCTGCTATCCGACGTAACGCTGTGAAGTTCGTCGCGGACGCGAAAACAAATTAAATTTCCTGTATAAGAAAATTCGAGACTTGTCTATGGAACCGCACCACACGAGATTGGAATTTGGTAGTATTATCCGTGCGAGGTGAACCTCAAAAAGTAAGAAAACAATTTTGTGGTGATAAAAATTATTCCTTGCGCAGTATCTACCAAAGTCCATCCGTCAGAACTTCTATTGTGATGTGCAACACGGGGGATTCAAACACACAGAATCACTTTAATAAATCGTAATGTTTTCAAATTTAACTAGGATGTATTTTTTCAAAGTCTTCCTTAGCAGTATTAATTATCAGTAATTAGCATTCGTATTTAACTCATTTGAACTTTCTGCTTCCATTGTCTTTTACAATTTGAAAATTTCGCAAAATGAGTGACTTTTAATAATAAATTCCAATATTTGCAAAGTCCAGAGAGAAGCGCTGCGCGACACAGAGCGCACAGCTATTCTCCCACAGTGACAGATCAGAGATTGTCTGTCATATAATAATATTTAGTGAAATCTCAGACAGTGCAGTGGAAATGCAGTTTATAGGTAGACAGTTGAAGAGCAAATACAGGGAGTAAACGAGGAAAAACATTAACAACAAACTCGAGGAGCAGTGCCTGTATAAAAACTGAAATTAATGAAACAGTCCTAATAAAATAAAATTAGTACTTGAAGAGACTACCAAAGAATAGGTTTAAGACGTGTTGCATATGGAAAGTTATACAAAAATGGGGTAAAAGGTAGAAGTGACAGTTGTAACAACGTAATATTTGGCGTACACAAGCAATCACAACAAAATAAAAGTAATAGATACAGACTTTGGCAGTTCGTTGGTGTTCCTCCCTCTTCTTGGACACTGATTTCGGTTTGTACAGTTTCAGCGACATATGCATGGGGACGATCGAGCCAGTCGAGGAAGAGCGGGTTAATGCCATCGACTATGAATCTCGTTCCGCAACCACTACAGACAATGTCGGGGAGGGGGTGAGGAGCTAGTATAGAAATGGTAATTAGAACTTGCCTGGCTCATTTTATCGACTAGTAAAGTCATCAGAACATCAAAACAAATAGCAAATCGGTTTAGAAAATATATCTGCATCGATCGAAACTTGGCAGTTGACCCTAAATAATGAAAAGTGTGAAGTCATCCATATGAGTGCTAAAAGGAAACCGATAAACTTCGGTCACACGATAAATTAGTCAAATCTAAAGGCCGTGAATTCCACTAAGTACCTAGGGATTGCAATTACGAACAACATAATTGGAAAGAACACATAGAAAACGGGGAAGGCTAACCAAAGACCACGCTTTGTTGGCAGGACACTTAGAATATGTAACAGATCTACTAAAGAAACTGCCTTCAATTGTCCCTCCTCTTTCAGAATACTGCTGCTATGTGTGGGATCCTTACCAGATAGAACAGACGAAGTACACAGAATTAGTTCAAAGAAGGGCGGCAAGTTTTATATTATCGCGAAATAGGTGAGAGAGTGTGTCGTTGAAGTGATGCTGGATTTGGGAAGGACATCATTTAAACAAAGCCGAGGCGTTTTTCGTTGCGGCAGAATCTTCTCACAAAATTCAATCTCCAACATTCTCCTCCTAATGCGCAAATGTTTTATTGACATAAACCTACATAGGGAGAAAAGATCAGAGTAATAAATCAGAGCTCGCACGGAAAGAGATAGGAGTTCGCTTTTTCCGAGCGCTGTATGAGATTGAGATAATAGAGAATTATCGTGAAAATGTTTCGATGAACCATCTGCCAGGCACTTAAACGTGATTTTGTGGAGTATTCACGCAGATGTAGATGTAGATGTATGAGTGATAAATGCCTCGAATGAGCACTGCACATTGGATGTTTATCTCAAAGCTTCGTGAGGGAAATTAAATCACTTCAAGCTACCCAAGACGAATGCTCGTGATGTGATTGTGAAGTGGAGACTCGAAAGAAAAGCCACAGCAAAACCACGACAAAGGCCATCTTATGTACTGCCAGACACGGACCGTCGAACATTAATGTGTGCGGATTCCTAGGGGACCAAGCTGCTGAGTTCATCGTTCCCTAGACTTACACACTACTTAAACTAACTTATGCTAAGAACAACACATACACCCATGCCGGAGGGAGGACTTGAACCTCCAGCGGGAGGGGCCCCCAGTCCGTGACATGCGTCAAGCATTGCAGAAAGCATTTGTAATAAATCTCATGAAATCAACGGAATGTTGAGTGTTTAGGGGAAAAGTTGAAGACTATCGTAAAATATGTTTTAGGCAGGTACGTGACGAGTAAAACTGTGATTGACGGGAAAAACCCACCGTTGTTCAACAACAAAGTTAGGAAACTACTGCGAAAGCAAAGAGAGCTTAACTGCAAATTTAAACGCAGCCAAAACCTCTCAGTCAAACAGAAGATAAACGATGTCAAAGTTAGCGAAAGTAGGGCTATGCGTGAAGCGTTCAGTGAATTCGAAAGTAAAATTCTATGTACCGACTTGACAGAAAATCTTAGGAAATTCTGGTCTTACGTTAAATTAGTGGATCGAAACAGCATATCCAGACACACTGGGATGATAATGGCATTGAAACAGAGGATGACACGCGTAAAGCTGAAATACTAAACATCTTTTTCCAAAGCTGTTTCACAGAGGAAGACCGCACTGTAGTTCCTTCTCTAAATCCTCGCACGACCGAAAAAATGCTTGACATCGAAATAAGTGTCCAAGGAATAGAAAAGCACCTGAAATCACTCAACAGAGGAAAGTCCACTGGACCTGACGGGATACCAATTCCATTCTACACAGAGTACGAAAAAGAACTAGCACCGCTTCTAACAGCCATCTACAGCAAGTCTCTAGAGGAATAGAAGGTTCCAAATGATTGGAAAAGAGCACAGGTAGTTCCAGTTTTCAAGAAGGGTCGTCGAGCAGATGCGCAAACTATAACTGCGACATCGATCTGTTGTAGAATTTATAGAACAATTTTTTTGCTCGCGTATCATGTCATCTATGGAAACCCAGAATCTACTCTGTAGGAATCAACATGGATTCTGGAAACAGCGATCGTGTGAGACCCAACTTGCTTTATTTGTTCATGAGAACCATAAAATATTAGATACAGGCTTCCAGGTACATGCCGTTTCCCTTGACTTCCGGAAGGCGTTCGATACAGTTTCGCACTGTCGCCTGATAAAGTAAGAGCCTACGGAATATCAGACCAGGTGTGTGGCTGGATTCAAGAATTTTTAGCAAACAGTATACAGCATGGCGTTCTCAATGGAGGGACGTCTACAGACGTTAAAGTAACCTCTGGCATGCCACAGGGGGCGTTATGGGGCCATTGCTTTTCACAATATATATAAATGACCTAGTAGATAATGTCAGAAGTGCCATGTCGCTTTTCTACACTCCTGGAAATTCAAATAAGAACACCGTGAATTCATTGTCCCAGGAAGGGGAAACTTTATTGACACATTCCTGGGGTCAGATACATCACATGATCACACTGACAGAACCACAGGCACATAGGCACAGGCAACAGAGCATGCACAATGTCGCCACTAGTGCAGTGTATATCCACCTTTCGCAGCAATGCAGGCTGCTATTCTCCCATGGAGACGATCGTAGAGATGCTGGATGTAGTCCTGTGGAACGGCTTGCCATGCCATTTCCACCTGGCGCCTCAGTTGGACCAGCGTTCGTGCTGGACGTGCAGAACGCGTAAGACGACGCTTCATCCAGTCCCAAACATGCGCAATGGGGGACAGATCCGGAGATCTTGCTGGCCAGGGTAGTTGACTTAAACCTTGTAGAGCACGTTGGGTGGCACGGGATACATGCGGACGTGCATTGTCCTGTTGGAAGAGTAAGTTCCCTTGCCGGTCTAGGAATGGTAGAACGATGGGTTCGATGACGGTTTTGATGTACCGTGCACTATTCAGTGACCCCTCGACGATCACCAGAGGTGTACGGCCAGTGTAGGAGATCGCTCCCCACACCATGATGCCGGGTGTTGGCCCTGTGTGCCTCGGTCGTATGCAGTCCTGATTGTGGCGCTCACCTGCACGGCGCCAAACACGCATACGACCATCATTGGCACCAAGGCAGAAGCGACTGTCGTCGCTGAAGACGACACGTCTCCATTCGTCCCTCCATTCACGCCTGACGCGACGTCACTGGAGGCGGGCTGCACGATGTTGGGGCGTGAGCGGAAGACGGCCTAACGGTGTGCGGGACCGTAGCTCAGCTTCATGGAGACGGTTGCGAATGGTCCTCGTCGATACCCCAGGAGCAACAGTGTCCTTAATTTGCTGGGAAGTGGCGGTGCGGTCCCCTACGGCACTGCGTAGGATCCTACGGTCTTGGCGTGAATCCGTACGTCGCTGCGGTCCGGTCCCAGGTCGACGGGCACGTGCACCTTCCGCCGACCACTGGCGACAACATCGATGTACTGTGGAGACCTCACGCCCCACGTGTTGAGCAATTCGGCGGTACGTCCACCCGGCCTCCCGCATGCCCACTATACGCCCTCGCTCAAAGTCCGTCAACTGCACATATGGTTCACGTCCACGCTGTCGCGGCATGCTACCAGTGTTAAAGACTGCGATGGAGCTCCGTATGCCACGGCAAACTGGCTGACACTGACGGTGGCGGTGCTCAAATGCTGCGCAGCTAGCGCCATTCGACGGCCAAAACCGCGGTTCCTGGTGTGTCCGCTGTGCCGTGCGTGTGATCATTGCTTGTACAGCCCTCTCGCAGTGTCCGGAGCAAGTATGGTGGGTCTGACACACCGGTGTCAATGTGTTCTTTTTTTTCCATTTCCAGGAGTGTAGTATGATGCTGTAGTATACAGAGACGTTGCAGCATTAGAAAATTGCAGTGAAATGCAGGACAATCTGTAGCAGATGGGCACTTGGTGCAGAGTGTGGCAACTGACCTTTAACAGAGACAAATGTAATGTATTGCGAATGCATAAAATAAGGATACGATATTATATGATCATATGATAGCAGATCAAACACTGGTAGCAGTTACTTCTGCAAAATATCTGGGAGTACAGGTGCGGAGCGATTTGAAGTGGAATGATCATATAAAATTAATTGTTGGTAAGGCGGTTGCTAGGTTGAGATTCATTGGGAGAGTCCTTGGAAAATGTAGTCCATCAACAAAGGAGGTTGCTTACAAAACACTCGTTCGACTTATACTTGAGTATTGCTCATCAGTGTGAGATCCGTACCAGATCGGGTTGACGGAGGAGATAGAGAAGATCCAAAGAAGAGCGGTGCGTTTCGTCACAGGTTTATCTGGTAACCGTGATAGCATTACGGAGATGTTTAGCACACTCAGGTGGCAGACTCTGCAAGAGAGGCGCTCCGCATCGCGGTGTAGCTTGATTTCCAGCTTTCGAGGTGGTGTGTTTCTGGATGAGGTATCGAATATATTGCTTCGCCCTACTTATACCTCCCGAGGATATCACGAATGTAGAATTAGAGAGATTCGAGCGCGCACGGAGGCTTTCCTGGAGTCGTTCTTCTCGCGAACCATACGCGACTGGAACAGGAAAAGGAGGTAATGACAGTGGCACGTTAAGTGCCCTCCGCCACGCACCGTTGGGTGGCTTGCGGAGTATAAATGTAGATGTAGATGTGCAAGCATTCCAGTTAATGCTATGACTGCGCGTAGATAGTTAAAAAGTATCTAGCAAAGAGTAATTTAAATTTAAAAATCTGAGCAAGAAGCTCCCCATAAGTCACACACTTTTGTAGTCATCGCTAATCAACAATAGAGTAGGTGAAAAGAAGGACTTCTCAGCGCACTGGAGGCTCTAAGCGAATAACTGTGGGTGGTAAATCACACTGTTCCGTAGGGCAACTGAGTAGTAGGGTATGCGCTTAGCGCATGCTTGTCGAAAGTTATCCGACGTCATGGAGACCTGCCTGAAAATAATATACAAGATCGTGGCACCCCACATCGGTATTGCTGGAATTCACAATAGTTTTGGCCCAGCATTAGCGTTGATGACAGCTTCCACTGTCTCAGGCATGCGTTCATTCAGGTGTTGGGAGGTTTCTTGGGGAATGACAGCCCATTCTTCACGGAGTGCTGCACTGAGGAGAGGTATCGATGTCGCTCGGTGAGGCCTGGCACGACGTCGGCTTTCAAAATCATTCCAGAGGTATTCTGTAGGATTCAGGTCAGAAAGCTGTGCAGACCAGTCCGTTACAAGGATATTATTGTCGTGTAACCACTTTGTTACAGGCCGTGCATTATGGATAGGTGCCCGATAGTGTTGAAAGATGCAATCGCTATCCCCAATTCCTCCTTAACAGTTGGAAACAAGAAGGTGCTTAAAACATCATATAAGTCTGTGCTGTGATACTGGCAAACAAGACAACAAGCGGTGCATGCATCCTCCATGAGAAATACGACCACACCGTAACACCGCTTCCTCATAATTTTTCTGTTGACACTACACGCACTGGCAGATGACGTTCTCCGGGCATTAGCCATACCCACACTGTGTACCGTGATTCGTCACACCAAACAACGTTTTTCCACTGCTTAGTCGTCCAAAGTCTACGCTCCTTATACCAAGCTAGTAGTCGCTGGCTTGTACCGGCGTGATGTGCTGCTTATGAGCAGCCGCTCGACTATGAAATCCAAGTTTTCTCATCTACGCCTAACGATCATAGTACTTGAAGTGAATCCTGATACAGTTTGGAATTCTTGTGTGATGGTCTGGATAGATGACAGCCATTACACATTACGATCCTCTTCAACTGGCGGCGGCCTCTGTAAGTCAACAGACGAAGGTCTGCCTGTACGCTTTTGCTTCCCTTCAGGTTTCCACTTCACTATCACATCGGAAATAGTCGACCTAGAGATGTTTAGGACCTGATCACGTTCCAAGTCCATGAGTTCCTCGGAGCTCCCCATTTTGCTCTCTCAAGATGTCTTATGACTACTGAAATCGCTGATGGGGAGTACCTGGAGTAGGTGGCAGCACAATGCACCTAATATGAAGAACGTATGTTCTGGGGGTTATCCGGATACTTTTGATCACATAGTGTATCTATGAACCTTCCTATTGTACCTGGAAAACATCAGGCCACATTCAGAGGAGATGAGTTTTCCTATGATGGATTTACTTTCCACTGAATACTTCTCGACCTTTGTTGTACAATTCATCCAAAAAAATAGACGTGCGAGCTATCACCCCACACAGGTTCGAACTCACATGCAATTCCTCTTCGTCGAAATGTCTCGGCTCAAACCCGTCTAAGGGTTGAACCCCAAGTGTCGCATTACGCAACTTGTGAGCCGTTGGTTAAATTTTCTCGCTGATGGCAAGTTAGGGAAGTACAATGTTAACATAACATATAATAACAGTAATAAGGTCTTCAGTCCTGAGACTGGTTTGATGCTGCACTCCATGCTACTCTATCTTGCGCAAGCTTCTTCATCTCCCCCTACATACTGCTACCTACATCCTTCTGAATCTACTTAGTGTATTCATCTCTTGGTCTCCATCTACGATTTTTACCCTCCACGCTGCCCTCCAATGCTAAATTGGTGACCCCTTGATGCCTCGGAACATGTCCTACCAACCGGTCCCTTCTTCATGTCAAGTTGTGCCACAAATTCCTCTTCTCCAATATTCTATTGAATACCTCCTCATTAGTTGTGTGATCTACCCATCTTATCTTCAGCATTCTTCTGTAGAACCACATTTCGAAAGCTTTTATTCTCTTCTTGTCCAAAATATTTATCACCATGTTTCACTTCCATACATGGCTACACTCCATACAAATACATTCAGAAACGTCTTCCTGACACTTAAATCTATACTCGATGTTAACAAATTTCTGTTCTTCAGAAACGCTTTCCTTGCCATAGCCAGTCTACATTTTATATCCTCTCTACTTCGACCATCGTCAGTTATTTTGCTCCCCAAATAGCAAAACTCCTTTACTACTTTAAGTGTCTCATTTCCTAATCTAATTCCCTCAGCATCACCCGACTTAATTCGACTACATTCCATCATCCTCGTTTTGCTTTTGTTGTTGTTCATCTTGTATCTTCCTTTCAAGACACTGTATATTCCGTTCAACAGCTCTTCCAAGTCCTTTGCTGTCTCTGACAGATTTACAATGTCACCGGCGAACCTCATCGTTTTTATTACTTCTCCGTGGACTTTAATATCTACTCCGAATATTTCCCTTGTTTCCTTGACTGCTTGTTCAATATACAGATTGAATAACAACGGGGACAGGCTACAAACCTGTCTCACTCCCTTCCCAACCGCTGCTTCCCTTTCATGCCCTTCGACTCTTATAACTGCCGTTTGGTTTCTGTACAAAGTGTAAATAGTCTTTCGATCCCTGTATTTTACCCCTGCCAGCTTCAGAATTTGAAAGAGTGTATTCCAGTCAACATTGTCAAAAGCTTTCTCTAAGTCTATAAATGCTAGAAATGTAGGTTTGACTTTCCTTAATCTATTCTTTAAGACACGTCGTAGGGTCAGTATTGCGTCACGCGTTCCAACATTTCTGCGGAATCCAAACTGATCTTCCCCGAGGTCGGCTTCTATTAGTTTTTCCATTCGCCTGTAAAGAATCTGCGTCAGTATTTTGGAGCTGTGACTTATTAAACTGATAGTTCGGTAATTTTCACATTTGTCAACACCTGATTTCTTTGGGATTGGAATTATTATATTCTTCTTGACGTCTGAGGGTATTTCAACGTCTCATACATCTTGCTCACGAGATGGTAGAGTTTTGTCAGAACTGGCTCTCCCAAGGCTGTCAGTAGTTCTAATGGAATGTTGTCTATTCCCGGGGCCTTGTTTCGGCTCCGGTACTTCAGTGCTCTGTCAAACTCTTCAAGTAGTAGCGTATTTCCCATTTCATCTTCATCTACATCCTCTTCCTTTTCCATAATATTGTCCTGAAGTATATCACCCTTGTATACACCCTCTATATACTCCTTCCACCTTTCTGCTTTCCCATCTTTGCTTAGAACTGGGTTTCCATCTGAGCCCTTGACATTCATACAAGTGGCTCTCTTTTCTCCAAGGGTCTCTTTAACTTTCCTGTGAGATAAGCCTCTACATCCTTATATTTGTCCTATAGCCGTCCCTTCTTAGCCATTTTGACCTTTCTGTCGATCTCATTTTTGAGACGATTCTAATCCTTTTAACCTGCTTGATTTACTGCGTTTTGATATTTTCTCCTTTCATCAATTAAATTCAATATTTCTTCTGTTACCCAAGGATTTCTACTAGCCCTCGTCTTTTTACCTACTTGATCCTTTGCTGCCTTCAGTACTTCATCCCTCAGAGGTACCCTTTCTTCTTCTACTGTATTTCTTTCTCCCATTCCTGTCAATTGTTCCCTTACGCTCTCCCTGAAACTCTGTACAACCTTTGGTTCCTTCAGTTTATCCAGGTCCCATCTCCTAAAATTCCCACCTTTTTGCTGTTTCTTCAGTTTTAATCTACAGTTCATAACCAATAGATTGTTGTCAGAGTCCACATCTGCCCCTGGAAATGTCTTACAATTTAAAACCTGGTTCCTAAATCTCTGTCTTACCATATAATATCTGGAACTAAATTAACGTCCCATAAATGTTATATGCCACACAGTTGCTATTTGGTTAGAAAATTGATCGTTTAGAAAGTTATCTACACGAAAAGTTACAGTTCACACCGGCCGCGCGGCTGCTCGCCTGTAAGAGACAAAGTCCTACGATGCCACACAACTTGAAATTTTCCAAGTCGTTTAACTTCCTATCTGCATAAAGACCAACCGACTACTTTCGCGTCTACATCCGAACTGTACCCTTTTGTGTCTTCCGCAGAACTGCCCTCTGCCCGTCTCCGACCGCGTTTCCCGCGCGCCAGACATCATCGCTCAACTTGCTAGCGCAGTTCCTTTCCTGAAGCCGTCTATCTGATTGACTACAACTTATTTACATTACTTTACATTTAACATATTTAAATAATCAAAGCTTGGCCACTTTCACCGTCTAAATAAAGTAACAATAATATCAATTGCATAATAAAGGTTAAGTTCTTTTACATAAAACCAATACAATTTCCTTCCTAATTTTGAATGTCACAGCCAGTAGCCTTGCACCAATGTGCTTTTTGATAAATAAATAAAAAACAAAAGTAACTATTAAGCACTAAACTTTACAACAAATATTCTATTATGCAATGATTCAATAAGGTGCCATGCTGTTATCGTTCAGTGTGTTTTGTGTCAAGGAAATTAAGATCTGATGTTTGACTAAAACTACTTATAATTTAAATTTCCCATATCTTTAAAAAATAAAGTTACAGAGTTGATATTTACAATGTTTGTCATTTTAATGATGCGCTTCTATATTAAATGTCGGTCGTTAAGGTCGACCAAAGCATTCAACTCTTCTTTACGAGACTTTTTAATTTCACCTTCACAGTAACTCCTGAACTATTAAAGATATGATCAATAGTCAGGTTTTATTGGGATCACCATGAAAATTTATGGAGGATGGCTGATTAAAATTACTGTGGCTGCAATACTACAGAATTCAATAATTTTCATAAATGTTTCCCTCCATCTTAAGTCCTCCATATTTAACACTGCTACGTCTTCTTGGCTACGAAAGGCTTCTACTTGTTTCCCTATGACGTAGATTCTCGTCTGTCTCACTCGCACACTTCACCGCTTACGCCTCAATATACAATAGACGCCTGTGATTTTCCCGACCTCGTGGTGAATCTGCACCCTTTGTGGCACGTGGTCCTGGACGACAGGGTGCGTTTAACAAATCCTGTAGGCTGACTCTTTCCCCCATACACTTAAATGAGAGCGGAACATTCGTTAACTCACAGACACTCCATCAGTCTGAGAATTGCTGTGGAACAAGGATTCGAGCATTTGATACTTTTTCGCTCGTGACAATATTTCACAAATATTTCTATTTCCTGATGTCTATTACGAGAAAGTCATGAGGGACTATAACGTGGAATTAGCAAGCGAGGTTTGCAGTGCCTAGAGCTATGAAATAAATGGCAGCAGCGAGGATATTCTATTTGTCTCGAAGAAATTTCGTTCATCAGCTCGTTTAATACTTCATAAACGTCTTTTCAACCAATCTTAACAACATCTACATCTACATTTATACTCCGCAAGCCACCCAACGGTGTGTGGCGGAGGGTACATTACGTGCCACTGTCATTACCTCCCTTTCCTGTTCCAGTGACTTATGGTTCGCGGGAAGAACGACTGCCGGAAAGCCTTTACATTCGTGATCTCCTCGGGAGATATAAGTAGGGGGAAGCAATATATTCGATACCTCATCCAGAAAAACACCCCCTCAAAACCTGGACAGCAAGCTACACCGCGATGCACAGCGCCTTTCTTGCAGACTGTGCCACTTGAATTTGCTAAACATCTCCGTAACGCTATCAGGCTTACCAAATTAACCTGTGACAAAAAGTGCCGTTCTTCTTTGGATCTTCTCAATCCCCTCTGTCAACCCGAGCTAGTACGGATGAGCAATACTCAAGTATAGGTCGAACGAGTGTTTTGTAAGCCACCTCCCTTGTTGATGGACTACATTTCCTAAGGAATCTCAACCCGGTACTCGCCCTACCGCCGCCCGGAGTGGCCGTGCAGTTCTAGGCGCTACAGTCTGCAGCCGAGCGACCGTTACGGTCGCAGGTTCGAATCCTGCCTCGGGCATGGATGTGTTTGATGTCCTTAAGTTAGTTAGGTTTAAGTAGTTGTAAGTTCTAGGCGACTGTTGACCTCCGCAGTTAAGTCGCATACTGCTCAGAGCTATTTGAACCATTTAGAACCCGCCTAACAAACAATTAATTTTGTATGATCATTCCACTTCAGATCATTCCACACGCATACTCCCAGATATTTTACAGAAGTAACTGCTACAAGCGTTTGTTCCGCTATCATATAATCATAGAATAAAGGATCCTGAGCCTACACACCATTTTCCTTACTGTTATTATGATATTTTCTTTCCGAATATTTCAGGGCCACAAGATCCCTTCTCGTATTATTTTGAAACTTTGCCGTAGACAGGAATTTTGTCTTAGACCAGCGTGACTGTAGTCGACCAGTTTATCGAGTCACGACACACTTACCAGTAAACAGTAATTTTCTCCAACTTTCCACACATGCCAAGCTCTCATAATGTATGAAAACTAAAGACAGAGGGAGAGAGTTATTGTAGCGTTTATCTCAGTAGGTCTGAGCACCACCGGCGGAAGTTAGGAATCGGGGCCTGAGAGCGGTCCGACACACTATTGCGCAGACTCAGCACCGTAGCGCAAAGTGCAATAGTACACTCCTGGAAATTGAAATAAGAACACCGTGAATTCACTGTCCCAGGAAGGGGAAACTTTATTGACACGTTCCTGGGGTCAGATACATCACATGATCACACTGACAGAACCACAGGCACATAGACACAGGCAACAGAGCATGCACAATGTCGGCACTAGTACAGTGTATATACACCTTTCGCAGCAATGCAGGCTGCTATTCTCCCATGGAGACGATCGTAGAGATGCTGGATGTAGTCCTGTGGAACGGCTTGCCATGCCATTTCCACCTGGCGCCTCAGTTGGACCAGCGTTCGTGCTGGACGTGCAGAACGCGTGAGACGACGCTTCATCCAGTCCCAAACATGCACAATGGGGGACAGATCCGGAGATCTTGCTGGCCAGGGTAGTTGACTTAAACCTTGTAGAGCACGTTGGGTGGCACGGGATACATGCGGACGTGCATTGTCCTGTTGGAACAGCAAGTTCCCTTGCCGGTCTCGGAATGGTAGAACGATGGGTTCGATGACGGTTTGGATGTACCGTGCACTATTCAGTGTCCCGTCGACGATCACCAGAGGTGTACGGCCAGTGTAGGAGATCGCTCCCCACACCATGATGCCGGGTGTTGGTCCTGTGTGCCTCGGTCGTATGCAGTCCTGATTGTGGCGCTCACCTGCACGGCGCCAAACACGCATACGACCATCATTGGCACCAAGGAAGAAGCGACTCTCATCGCTGAAGACTCCATTCACGCCTGTCGCGACACCACTGGAGGCGGGCTGCACGATGTTGCGGCGTGAGCGGAAGATGGCCTAACGGTGTGCGGGACCGTAGCCCAGCTTCATGGAGACGGTTCCGAATGGTCCTCGCCGATACCCCAGAAGCAACAGTGTCCCTAATTTTCTGGTTAGTGGCGGTGCGGTCCCCTACGGCACTGCGTAGGATCCTACGGTCTTGGCGTGCATCCGTGCGTCGCTGCGGTCTGGTCCAAGGTCGACGGGCACGTGCACCTTCCGCCGACCACTGGCGACGACATCGATGTACTGTGGAGACCTCACGCCCTACGTGTTGAGCAATTCGGCGGTACGTCCACCCGGCCTCCCGCATGCCCACAATACGCCCTCGCTCAAAGTCCGTCAACTGCACATACGGTTCACGTCCACGCTACCAGTGTTAAAACTGCGATGGAGCTCCGTATGCCACGGCAAACTGGCTGACACTGACGGCGGCGGTGCACAAATGGTGCGCAGCTAGCGCCATTTGACGGCCAACACCGCGGTTCCTGGTGTGTCCGTTGTGCCGTGCGTGTGATCATTGCTTGTACAGCCCTCTCGCAGTGTCCAGAGCAAGTATGGTGGGTCTGACACACCGGTGTCAATGTGTTCTTTTTTCTATTTCCAGGAGTGTATTTATTGACCCGGTGCAAAACTAATTTCTTTAATCAGGTTAATGTTCTCATGGCATTTTATCTTGTACTGCATATCTTCAGACCGTATCTGTAGGCTAATCTGAAATGATAAGGATGACGTTTCAGCTAATCGTGTTGAGAAGAGTTTATTGTCTTACCTCATGCAGCGACGGTTTGCTCTATAACAGAGCAGGAGCCCGTAGCGAAGCAACGGTGCATGGGCTGGTACCAGAGAAAATTGACCTGCTTCATTAGGGAACTGTCCGATTCACCGTTAATGGCTACTGGCCGGCTTAATGTTCCATGTCTCAGCTGCAGAGCGTGGTTAGCCGACGACAGCGGCGCACAGCGCGGGATGCCTGAATACCAGGCACTTCGGCAGGGCGAACACAAGCTCTAAAGGTAATTACATCTTCCAGCAGCGGACTGGAAACAAACAGCTGGAGTGCCACGGGAAGAGACCACCGGATGCATTAATACTAATTATCCATACGCTCTGAAGCTGTATGCACTGCCGCATTGCATGAAATATCGGGAATATGGCGGTCCGCACTGGATTAATTTTCAGAGCGATAGATAGAAACGGCACGTTGTTCATTGCTAACAGTCCTTTCCTCAGTTCTTTTTTCTGTTAAATTCTACCTTGTTTTAGTTGTAGGAGCACAACAGAATACATGATGTATCACGAGTCTGTTGCTTTTAGGGAACCCCTTTACGTCGGAGCTACTCTTCCTACGTCTCTTTATCTTGTTTGAAACTTTTTCTGATAGAATCCTGCGACTAAATTAGTTTATTATTTGGAAATAGTGAGGCGAAGCGAATTTAACGTGAAATAATTTTAGGCTCTTGTAATTTTCTGCAAACTGTGGTTTCATCTTCTGCAATACTATGCGGCCTTTCCCTTGCTTTTTCTATGACTCGCTTCAAGCGCCGGCGACCGGTTTTTTGCCCCATTTTCGTCCCATTCGTCTCTCATCGCCTCTTCCTCTCGTACTGCAGTGACCTGATGGCTTTAATCTCCTTTTAGTTAAAAATGTGTTACCTGGTGTGCAAACGTGCTTACAAAATAGGTCTAACTATGTCTGTAACAATAAAAAATAGGAAAGGAAAAAAAAATGAGAGTTAAAATACGAATTTGTACGGTGAAACGTAAGAATTTTTTATGATTCTTTTTATGAATATGTGAAACTTAAATAATAAATTAGGATTACATGCCTTATCATAGTCCATGAGCCTTGGCGGTTTCTGTGAGGGCATGCCCGATCCTAATGGCAACACTTGTGAGCATGTTCCAAGGACTCTGGCCCTCGTCATATAATCTTTGGTGTGTGATGTGTTCCCTCTGAGGCTCTGTGGTAGCGAGTGGTGTGACGGTCACGGAGCTGCACGGGTGTGACTCAGTACTCTGAGTCCAGGTGATTGCAACGAGCTAACAACGTTGACCGTTGCTACCGGCGAGTTTAATGGGCAAGAAGGGTTGAACAGCTTGTTGGCAGTCATGAGCAGTAGGGCAGTCCTATCTGGTACCTACCTGGAGTCATGAAGCTATTGGACTCTTTGCAATTTGTTTGAATTTATTTAAGAAAACTGTCCAGAAAGTACTGTACTTAAAGATTTTTAATTCTGCCTTGTGTGAGCTGGCCAGAAATCTAGTTTCTTTATACCTTTCGGTGATCTCTTTGGAGCTGTGTGTCTCAATCTGGTGGTTTCTGTATCCACCAAGCTGGTATTTTGAAATGTTAATCTTGTGCTTCAAGAAGTAGTTTGTTATTACTGAGTATTTAATAGCACCAATTGTAATATCTGTTTGTTGTACACCTCATGGACCTTCCCGGGGTGAGTTATTGGATTTGTCCTGTAACTAAAGGTAGGCACGTGCGTTGGTATGTGAGTGTGCATGTTTGGGTTTGCGAACTCTCTTACTTTGTGTTGAGGGGAACTTCGGGTTACTGGAGCACGGTTTAACCGGTCATCTGCCATTTAGTGCGTATCCCAATTACACTGACTATTAGCCCCGTATAACACCCCAGTAACGGTGCACCTTACCCTTTCAAATCTTATTTGAATTATTATGTAATTATTCTTTTAAGTAATCTTGTGCATTGCTTCTGGTTATTTCTGGGAAAGTTAACTTACAATGGTATGAGCTGGCCACTCCCACAATGAAATGAGCAGCCCACTCCCACAATGAAATTTTAATAGTTGAACCTTTAATTGCCCGTTTAAGTATTGCTGTGTATGTTAATTTTACAAAACTTGTTTGTTGTTTAGTATATGTTGACAGCCATGTATCGGCAACGATTGGCGTGTTGCTGTTCTGCTGATCGGGTGCAGCGACGCCTTTTCTTCTGCTTCGGCGGCTCTCCCGTCATCGCCCGAAGCCTAAGTGTTGGCAGATCACATACGATTCTGCGAATCTTCCGTTCTATCCTCAACGGGAGTATTTTGTTATTATTCTCTTGTTATCGTGCCACGGTGGGGATAATGCCGAATTAGAGGTACGTGACTCAGTTTTTTTTGATACTGTAAGACCTTTTTGGGCTCATGACGAGGGTCTTTTGGCAAACTGAGCACTTGTTTTATTTTTAATAAAAAATAAGAGTTTAAGTGTCATTATTTTAATTGTGTTGTAGGAGCCCGGTAGTTTGTTTAAATGATTAAATTAATTGATGTTGAACAGGTTTGCGGCCAATCAGTGAAGTACTACTGTTGCTTCAGTCTTACATCTGGGTAGTCTTTGGGCAGCCTGACCGTATTTTATCTGTATGGCAGCAGAATAACCAATGGAGATGTTTGCTTGTTAACGTTTTTTATGTTACGTTTGTTGACCTTATATTCAAGACCTGTTGTAGAATTAGCTCTCAGTTGTGACCTAGTTTTGGGGACAGAGTGCCACCGCAGGTTTATTTAATTAACTAAGCCTTTGTAATTGGGCCACCACTGAGTTGCACAGTTACATTTTGGAATACTATTTGTAATTTTATGTTTAATTCAAATATCCTTACACATTATGAATTTAATTTAAAAATTTTCTTTTGCAAGAATTTTGGTAGCTGTCTGTTAGCCCATGATAGAACTGTTATTAGGTACAAGTATTTGTTTAGAAATGATAAATGACGTATAAGTTGGACCATCCTTCAAAGTGTTTTCCTTAAATTAATCCCCATCCTTGGTCTGTGTCTCAATTGGCAGCCGCAGAGCGTGGTTACGTTCTCTAAGGCAGAGGAGGTGAGGGAGGGGAGGGGGGGCAGTTAGAACTGACTACCCTTTGAAGTCGAAGTCACTTATCATTTGGTTGTTTTCAGAAGGACACTACCTATTACGGATTCTAGGGGGAGCCTGAGATTTCGCATTTTAAGACCAATTAAAGATTCGTGGTCTGCTATTGAAGTTAGCGTCCCGTAACTGACAGCCAGGTTGCGCGCGGCGATAAACTTTAGTATTTTCCTTTCTTCGGACTCCTGTAGGGAGGTGGGTGCCTGTCTTCCTATTATTTGAGCAATATAAGATTTTGTCTAACGTTATGTGCCTTTCGTAGAGGGCATCCATCCCACCTGTAAGCAGTCTTGTATGATCAAGGTGCACCTAACAGGTTGGGGGAACCGCATAAGGTACACTATTAGCCATTAAAATTACTACACCACGGAGATGACGTGCTACAGACGAGAAATTTAACCGACAGGAAGAAGATGCTGTAAAATGCGAGCACACAAGGTTGGCGCCGGTGGCGACACTTACAACGTGCTGATAGGAGGAAAGTTTCCAACCGATTTCTTCTACACAAACAGCAGTTGACAGGCGAATCCTGCTGAAACGTTGTTGTGATGCCTCGTGTAAGGAGGAGGAATGCGTACCTTCACGTTTCCGGCTTTGATAAAGGTCGAATTGTAGCCTATCACTATTGCGGTTTATCGTATGGCGGCATTGCTGCTCGCGTTGGTCAAGATCTAATGATTATTAGCAGAATATGGAATCGGAGGCTTCAGGAGGGTAATACGGAACGCCGTGCTGGTTCCCAATGGCCTCGTGTCACTAGCAGTCGAGATGACAGGCATCTTATCTGCATGGCTGTATCGTATCGTGCAGGCACTTCTGGATCCCTAAGTCAACAGGTGGGGATGTTTGCAAGACCACAACCATCTGCACGAACAGTTCGACGACGTTTGCAGCATCATGGACTATCAGCTCGGAGTCCATGGCTGTGGTTACCCTTGACGCTGCATCACACACAGGAGTGCCTGCGATTGTGTACTCAACGACGAACCTGGATGCACGATTTGGCAAAACGTCATTTTTTCGGATGAATCCAGGTTCTGTTTACATCATCATTATGGTCGCATTGGTGTTTGGCGACATCGCATTGAACGCACATTGGAAGCGTGTATTCGTCATCGCCATAATGGCGTATCACCCGGCGTGATGGTATGGGGTACAATTGGTTACAAGTCTCGATCACCTCTTGCTCACCTTGACGGCACTTTGAACAGTGGACGTTAGATTTCAGATGTGATACGACCCGTGGCTCTATCCTTCATTCGATCCCTGTGAAACCCTACATTTCAGCAGGATAATGCACGACCGTATGTTGCAGGCCCTGTACGGGCCTTTCGGGATACACAAAATGTTCGACTGCTGCCCTGGCCAGCACATTCTCCAGATGACTCAGCAATTGAAAACATCTATTAAATGGTGACCGAGCAACTGGCTCGTCACAATACGCCTGTCACCATTCTTGATGAACTGTGGTGTCGTGTTGAAGCTGCATGGTCCGAAGTACTTGTACACTCCATCCAAGCACTGTTTGACTCAATGCCCAGGCGTAGCAAGACCGTTATTACGGCCAGAGGTGGTTGTTCTGGGTACTGATTTCTCAGGATCTATGCACGCAAATTGCTTGAAACTGTAATCACATGTCAGTTCTAGTATAATATATTTCCCCAATGAATAACCGTTTATCATCTGCATTTCTTCTTCGTGTAGCCCTTTTAATGGCCGGTAGTGTATTTCAGTTATATTGATCTTAAGGATTCCGAGAGCAAGAAGTTACACAGTTACTTAATCGGGTGAGGGATTTGTAGGCTAGGCCGGCATCTATGAGTTTAGAGAGCGAGGATATGGTGTCGGAGCAGGACGTTTTACGTCTTAATCGGGTCCTTGATGATAAGCGGTCCGGTTCCCTAGGTTTTGGTTGTTTGCCCTCTTATCGGTTCGCCAAATTACCTAACCACATTATGTGTGCTCTTACCGTTACTTCTGAGTTGTCTATTGATGATTTGCATCAAGTACCACGAGTGCTGTTTCTGCCTGCAAGGTTTGAGTATCAAGTTGATGCCCTGCGCATACCTTACCAAGCTATCGTTTTGTTGCTGTATCCATTGACCTTCGTCTCTGAAACCTGGAGACACGAGGGTTCCACAGGACACCTTAGGTCTCCAATTACAGACAGAAAGTTGTCGGCACGTATGCTCCATGAGCTCGAGTGCTGTGTCAGCACACGACATGGGAATCATCGAATCTGACAGTATTTCCATTATTTTAGACGGCAGGAGCCCAGTGGATTGTCCTCGATTGGTGTTTGCGCGCCGGCCAACTAATTTTGAGGAATTTGAGGAGTTTCTAGAGTCGACTGAGGCACAGACCTTTTCTAACGAGCAGCGTGGGCCAGATGGAAATCTACCATTGACGCTTTGTGTTCCGCGGGGTAACAAACCACGGTGCGAATCTGAATGGTCAGATTCCAAAGAGTTGTTTCGTAAGGGTACGAGTGACCACCTTGTGCGTTAGTGTCCTGTTTTGGAAAGCCCAAGAGCTAATAGTTGACGCCCTGGGAAGGAAGGGTGGTGGGAGGGGAAGGAGCTGGGAGGTCTAACGTGTTAGAGGAGGTTGTACTCATACTCATGCTCTGGAAAGATCTTCCCTTCGTTACGTTTGTGCCCGTGTTGGACAGGAACCAGTTTGGGCATTATTAGACTCTGACAATCACCTTACCTGATCAAAAGTGGTATTTGAAGTCTGTAAACTTCTGAGTCTTGTGTAAACTGTCGCCTGTAGTGATAGTTCATCTGTTTGTAACTTCTCAGGGCAAGTCGGACTAGTCATATCGAACGACTGGGCGGTCACCTTATTGCTAGGCTGCAATTTTATTCGGCGGAAAGGGCTAGTCCATGATTTTACGAGTGTTACATTGGTCTTTAAACTTTCATCGGCGGAGTAGATAGCTCTCTGGTCTTGGAACGGACCCAGCCCCATTAATTCTGTACGTTCTTAATCTGGTAAATTTGCTGTTAGTCATTTTCAGCCATAACAGACGAGACGGTTGTTGAACTTGTTGAGATAGTTTGTATATATTTCGCAAGAATTTTGGTAACTGTCAGTAGGCTCATGATATAATTGTTATTAAATAAAAATATTTGTACAGGATGGATGTAAAGGCACCTCGGCTGCACAAAGGTATTGTGAAATTGATCATGGTCTCGACTACACTAAGGCAGTCTTCATCAGAATAAAAAATTGCAGAGGATTACATGTAATCACACCACGGGTAAACAACCTCTGTAATCCTATGTAATTTTTCATTCTGATGAAGACTACCTTAATGCAGACGAAACCATGGTCAGTCTGGCAATAGTTTTGTGTAACCGAGGAGGCTATACATCCATCCTGTACTTAAATAAAGTACGGTTGCTGGGTCACCGTTCTAGACGTTTTCTTTAAATTAATCCCGAAAATTGTCCGGTAACTCAGAGCACTTTCTTGGCGTGAAAGCCGTTCTACATGTAGACATATATGTGATGAAGAGAGTATAGGATAAAAAACCAATGTATTTCACATGTACAGTCGTGCTCAAAAGTATCCGAACGACCTGAATTGCATTTCGCCTGATTCGCATGCAACCCGCATAACGCAGCTGTCTAGCAGCTCCTCTAATCGCACCTTGGTACAGTCTTTTGACCATTGAAAATGGTTCCAACCAGTCACCACTAGAAAACTCTTCTCTGTATCGCAATAACTCAAGATATAAAGTTATACCACGACAATAGAAGTATCAGGGAACACCTTATCACGGATAAGACTGTACTTAAGGTTTGTAAGCTCACATTTACTGCAATAAATGACGTACAAGAAATGTTACCACACTCATTATTACGTCAGATAGGTAACGCACGTAGTAAGTTCGTTGTATTCATGATATCCTCTTCAAAGCAAGACATCGTATTTCTTATTTAACACAAAATGACATTAAAACTTTAATTTATTCATGAGCAGCTAGCTGAGAATATGCATGAGCTTCAATGACACGACGAACCGTCTCGTTCTGCGTATGGATTCAAACCCAGGTCATGCAGACTAAGATTTCGTGACTGACGAAACCTAACAGTCATTTCTGACTAGACATTCAAATAGTGATATATTTTAGACAGTATCAATTAGCAAATACCAAATTTAAATTACGTAACGTAAACATTTTTAACGGACCCGAATTCCTACGCAGCATCTGTTGTCCCTGTTAACGAACTAAGAGAGATGTTAAATATTGCTTACTCACAAGTAACTTCCTTGAAATTCTTTGAGGTAATGCTTTGTGTTGGACAGGGATTCGAACCCAGAACCTAATCGGATTGTTATCTAAGCACAATCAACTGTGACATATCCAATTTTCTCGGCACTAGCTAGATGTTTTAACTGAAATGACGAGACGAAACATTAATGTTTTCCTTGCCAGAACTCCAATCCGGCACCCATCGCTGTTATATTCTAGAGAAAACGAACGTTAAATATGGGTTTGTTACACCAGCAGCGTAATGTGAGGACGTTTGAACTAGAAATAGTATGACAAAGAGTTCAGTGCTGACTGGGATTCGAACCCCACACATATTGTTGTTTACTACACACTAAGAGACGTCAGCTACCGAATTTTTCTCCAGCAGCAGCTCGGAATAACATCATTGAACTTACAGTGATCTCTCAAATAGTTCTGTGTCTCACTGGGAGTCAAAAAACGTCATATTTCGTTAGTGTTGACAGCGAATGAAAATGCATTAAAAATCAAAATTATTATCCACCAGCATGTAGGTGTCCTCATCCTAGAGCTTTATAATACATAATAAAAACTTTAGTGCTGTGCCAGCATTCGAACCCATTCACGTCCAATATGTGGAGATGTTGAGGACTCTGCAATTTTGAACAAACAACAAATAGTAGTTGAGCAGTATCGTCACAAAGAGATCAAATTCCGCGTTAAGGGCAGTCTGAGTTGCATTCCAAGTTCAGAACCAATTTAATCGACATACAGAAGCTCAAATAAAAGATGGAATAAATGTCCTGTGGGCCCTACATAGCGTTTGTTTCGTCATTAGAAATAAAAGAC
Organism: Schistocerca gregaria; assembly: GCF_023897955.1. Classification (NCBI taxonomy): domain Eukaryota; kingdom Metazoa; phylum Arthropoda; class Insecta; order Orthoptera; family Acrididae; genus Schistocerca; species Schistocerca gregaria. The sequence goes on along the minus strand of NC_064920.1, from coordinate 431,399,355 downwards.
TAGTATAAGAAAGGTTACTGGTGATAGAGTCCCACATTTCGCCACACCTGACGTTATTGTGATTCAACCTAACGTCTACTTGGCAGAGAAGGAATATCATGTTTAATGTGAATTTCAGACCACAGTGCCATTATATCTTCTTCACTTGGCGTAGCCAAAAGACAATAGAATATGCCTCTCACGATTAAAAAAACATAGGCAGAAGTTGGAAGAGAACCCACACCATCTGCACAGCATCCAATCATCAATCCAACAGACCGCCAGCTCCTCTTTGAACGAGCACATTTTTCTGTCATAACACCGTTGCGGCACAACCGATGAGATTTCTGACACACAGGCTCCCTGTAGTGGTTTGCAGCATGTTCAGTACATTCGTTTACTTGGTTGACCATGAACTATCTGCCTTGGCAACCCAGTGCGTACATTCGACTCTATTTTATAATCACAGAAATAAAATCACGTAACTGCCTACACAGAACTGCCAACACTGTAGAATGCAGGAATTTAAATGGGAGTGTTCCTTTCCGTTTAAGCTATTCTATTGCGCTATCTGTTTGTTGAACACGTCGTGCAGTGCGAAAAAATACTGCAACTGTCGGTCTCTCAGAAGTCTACATCCGGCCATACGCATTATCTCACACCACTCTGGAATGCGGAAATTCTGGAGGAATTGTTATTGAGATCTGGAGCTGCTGTAGTTACACGATAAGTAGTAGCGTAACGGTAAGCGTCGCTTGCGGTGGATGAGTCCTCGAGCGTCCTGTTACGTTCGCTGCTACATTTTTTAAAACGCAATTCTGCTGTCTGCTGAAGTCATCAATTTAATGGAACTTTGAACATAATTCCCTTCACTTCTCAACTTCAAGTAGCCGCATGTGGAAAAAGGGCTAACTCCTGGAACATATTGTACTTTTCGGGTTTAATTGACGGCCAGGTAGCAGATGCATCACGAAGCTTTTGTATTATGTATGGGGAGAGCGGATCATTCCAAAATCGAAAAGTAGTCTCTACGTTAGCTGTTGTCTGGTAGTGGCATTTTATTCTTCTTCAAACCTTATTTGACAGCTTTAACTCTGAACAAGTTTTCTACATGGATGTAATCAATAAACTGCATGTGCATTGTCTGACTGTTATAGATAACATCAGAGAATTCGCATATATCGTTGATGATTAATTTCTCTCTCATGTTTAGTACTGTTTTAACAACACAAAAAGACTCCTTATGAAAATTGTGCACTGTATTATAAGAAATGAAATAAAACTACCCACGACGAAGGCCTTTACAAATGTCTGCTTGTGTCTGTGTATGTGCGGATGGATATGTGTGTGTGTGTGTGTGTGTGTGTGTGTTTGTGTGTGCGCGAGTGTATACCTGTCCTTTTTCCCCCTAAGGTAAGTCTTTCCGCTACCGGGATTGGAATGACTCCTTACCCTCTCCCTTAAAACCCACATCCTTTCATCTTTCCCTCTCCTTCCCTCTTTCCTACCGAAGCAACCGTTGGTTGCAAAAGCTTGAATTTTGTGTGTATGTTTGCGTTTGTTTGCGTGTCTATCAACCTGCCAGCGCTTTGCTTTGGTAAGTCACCTCATCTTTGTTTTTAGATATATTTTTTCCCACGTGGAATTTTTCCCTATATAAACACACAGGTTCTGTACCTTTGGAAACTCATTCAGATGCTTATGGACTTTCAGACAGTAGCATGCAACCCACACTGTGAAACGTAGGAAATAACAATTTTTGTACTGAATGATGTCTCTGAGTACTATTTGTAGCACCAAAAAAAAAATCATACGGTTGGATTTTCTCGACTGTCCTTTTCATCGCCCCAATCTGAATGTTACTTAATGTTTTTCGGATTAAATTAAGCTTTACTTGAGTGCTTAAAATATCTTAATTAGTCTTCAGGAGGAAGTCAGGAACGTGTAGATTTACACCTCAACAACAGGCCTTACTTTATAACTTTTCAGATTTTTGTGATGTGAGCAGTTGCGTTTAAATATAATTTTTATTCATCACTCAGTATATAATAACATATTTTTAATACACTGTGGAAGCAAAAGCCATGGAATAGCGATATGCACATATGCAGATGGCGGTAGCATCGCCTTCGCAAGGTGAAAGAGGATAGTGCATTAGCAGAGACGTCATTTGTACTCAGGTGATTCATGTGAAAAGGTTTCCGACATGATTATGGTCGTACTTTGAACACAGAATGCCAGTTGTAGCTAGACGCAAAGGTCATTCTATTTCGGAAATCGTTAGGGAATTCGATATTCCGAGATCCATTTTGTCCTTGTGGCTAGAATACTAAATTTCGGACATTACTTCTAACCGCGAAAACGGAATGGCCGACAAGATTCAATTAACGACCGGAAGCAGTGGCATTTGCCTAGAGTTGTCGGTGCTGACGTATAAGTATAATTCGTGAAATAGCCGCAAATATCAATGTAGGACGTATAATGGACGTATCCATTAGGATAGTGTGTCGAATTTTAGCGTTAATGGGCTATGCGGCTGACGACCGACAGAGTGCCTTTGCTGACAGCACGACATCGCTTGTAGCGCGTCCCTGGCCTCATATTGGTTGGACTCTAGATGACTGAAATGCCTTAGCCAGGTCACATGAGTTCCAATTTCACTTGGTAAGAGCTGATGGTAGGGTTCGAGTGTGGCACAGACCCCACGAAGCCATAGACCAAAGTTGTGGGCGAGGCATTGTGGAAGCTGGTGGTGCCTCCATAATGGTGTAGGTTGTGTTTACATGGTGTGGATGACAGTACGCCAGGGACAGGATGCCTCTTCAGATGACCCATGGACTGTGGAATGGATGCCTGAGTGGCGCGGTGAATCATTGAGACGATGTTCAAGCTAGGCTAGCTGCTCTACTGAGCCCTCATCGCAGCATCTTCCTTTCGGGTTGCACTCCATCTGGCAGGTGAATCCAGATCCGGAAGTGATTACTTCAGCACACCTCATCGACCACTTCCAATTAAGCTGTGTGAGCAATGGCTGGAGAGGAAACCATGAGATACACGTAAGAGAATGACTCAGTTACAGTGCAGAAGTGTATGCTCTGTCTCATATTTAGCAAATAAGAACATGGCGACTTGAGAGGCGTCTCAATTGCTCTACCTATGGGGCAGGTAGTTGCAAAGCCACAAAGCTCATTGATAAAATGACCAGATAGGATGAACAGGTGGGGGAGCTGAGTAAATAGGTTGTTGAGAACCTCTTCGTGAAGCATATCCAGGGGCAGACAAAGGGAACCTGTTGTGAATAGATGACGTATGAGCACTGGCATTGCAATTGCTTGTAAATTCGTTGTAAGAGAGAGAGGTGAGGTGTGGTGGTCGGTACTGACGGAATTACCTGTTCCTTCTCGAGTATCTCTCCACTCAGGTAGTCCTTTTTGTTGGGAACATAGTCTCGTAGCTCAGAGTGCATGAGTGAAATTCTTCTATAGACACAGACTCAGAGACCCTCCCTGAGATACTAGACGACGTTCCTCTACAGGCGTCCTGAGCCCGTGCAAGTTCCACTGTTGTTTGGCTCTACCTATCCTGTCTCTCCATCGGGGAGGAGAGACTGCAGTGAGTGGAAGTTCGGTTTTGCGACGAGATGATTCCCCTCACATATCTCATACTCCATTAGCTCTGGGGAAGAGCCAGATGAACCATCAGTTAGAATCACATCGACATGCTCTGTTGCTGCCGCCTTACAGTACCTTTTCCCTGTTTTGAGAGCATTACTGGATCTCGGGTATAAGTATTAACAGCCACGCTGGAATTCTGAACAGCCTCAGGATTTGGATAATTTAGGGCGTTCCCATGTTGGCCACTGTATCATCGTCTGCTGTTCGTGCGGGTGTGCGATACAAGCTCCAAAACACTTGCTGCCTTGCTACGCTGATACGTGTGGGTGTTACTCTTGACACTCGCAATCTCCATTTATGTAGAGGTGTCAGTTTTTGGAGTAGGACCTGAAAGATTGTTGCAAAAGCTGTCGAAAACGTGCCAGGCTGCATGGCCTTTCAGATATTTTTGGCCTCAACATAGAGGATACGCTTCATTTTTCTTATTTCCTGCGCTTTGCGTTCCTCTCGAAAGATTCTGTACTTGCGACTCCAAACGGGGTGGTTTTCAGATCAGTTTACACATTTGACAGGAGACAAACAACCAACTCCTTCATGAGTAGCCTTACTACAGTTGCCACATGTCGCTTCTCCCCAACACCCTAGGACAGTATACCCAAAACGCGGCATTTGAAACAACAAATTTAGTTTGGAGCATACTGGAGGACGTTTAGGCGAAGAAAGCCTGCCTTGATGTGCTGTGGGAATTTGTTGGTATTGAAGGTAAGGTGTCGGATTTCACCACGTCTCCATCCATCCCGATCATCAACGATTCCGTCCAGAGTCCACTCACTCTCCAGCCATCTATACGAACATCAACGAGGTGCTTATATGACACGACATTTTTCCTAATGTACATGGTGCTGTGGAGCTCTGTGCCGATGGCATATTGCCTCAGGCACTTATCTGTCAGCTTGCTGAGAAACGGAATTTCAGTCACCATACCTATTTGCAACCGCTTTTCAGATCTTAGTGTCCTAGCTATTCCTCCTAATCCCTCCTGGATCCAGAAACGCTAGACATTTCTAAAACTTCCTTCTTTCCATTCTATTACTGAAACACCTTCTGATTACCAGCCTGTGTTCTGTTTCGGTTGCTTACTTTATTCGTAGCTACTCTCACACGTGCAGGGCAACCCGATCTCTCTCGTTAGGTTTGGGGTTGGTGTCTACCAGCGGTCGGCGCATCCCACTGACATGTGTAAAATTAAAATTCTAAAGTTCAAATTTGGTTCCACGAGCAGATATGTAACTAAAAGTCCACCCAGACATGTCCCCACATGCCTGGATAAGCCTTATACAAGTGAGATGCAGCTGGTTCCCGAGAGGTTGCCGCTAGCGACTGTCCCACCTTAACAGCCGTACATCAACTCAGCGCGCAGAATTTATAGGGTTTTGTTCCATTGGCGCGATCAAGCCAAGACGCCCATTCCCTGAGAGAGACAACATTTTACCACCGCGCACGGTGGTAGCTTAAGCATGCTCAAAGGTTATGGTGACAGAGGACTGGGGGCGCTCAACAGTCCCCTGGCCAGGAACCACGTGGTCGCCAAGACTGCACACAGGAAAGTGAATATGAGCTCCTGAGGCTATAAATAACAGTATCAAAATGATTCTGCAGCCAAAACATCTCCTTACATACTACGAAAAGAGAAGGTCGGCTGAAATGCAAATCTGGTTATCCAAACACGTGAGAGTAAAAGCTCATGGTACTGTACATTATGCTGCTCTGATGTTTAACTGTAAATTTGTACGCATGAAAGCGGCGTAAATTAGTTAACGCAATTACATTCGTAAATTTTGCTGTTACGAGTATTTATCCAAACAATCCACAAGTGAATTTTTATTTTATGCAAAACAGTTATGTGCAGAATGCTCCGAAAATGTACATACAATTTGACTGAATTAAAATTCTGACAGAAATAGGAAAGAAAAATATCTTCCACTAGTGAAAGCATTACATAGTTGGACACTTCTAAATGGAAGGGAGGAAATTTAAAAACGGCTTGCTTCAGAATAATACATTCATCACAATGGTTACTTAACCATCAGTATTAAGAAAAGCAATTTTGTACTGGTAAAATAAAATCATCTCCAAGATTTGTATAAGCATATATTTGTGTAAATTATCAGACAATATCTGCGAATTATAACAACAAGTTTGGAACTGTAAACTGGCTGCTATTAGTATTTTGAAGGAATGCCTCATTAAAACGGAAACATCATACATTACATTCTCTTACTTTAAGAAGGCCACAGATTTGTATCTGTCCTTATATGAAGAATACATTGATATGTCTCGGACTGGTGTTGATAACACTGAAATTTTCTTTTTGAAAGTTTTTGATACACTGTATAATAAGTCCAGAACATTTTCACTAGCAAATTAATGTTGTTTATAACTCATTTAGCTTACATACGACCTACTGTGAAATATCTTTCTATCACTACCTAGTTAGTGATTTATCATAAACTGACATTTATGGGATTTTAAGCTGGAATGGATGAGGAATTAATTTCATCTGTTTCAATAGATGCGAGATGTGTTGGGTAGCTGGGACCACTGAATCTTTCACAGAGCAGGACAGGCTGGAATTCATTCCGTTTTGCCACTCAGACTAGAGCGAATGGGCAAGTCAGCGTCTGCCGACGTCCGCACTGCGGGGCTATGCAGACTCGCAAGAGGAAGTGAACTTTCTTGAAAGACTCTCTTCTACGAGAGTATGTGGGACTCCGAGGGCCCCTATTTGTTGTAATGCAGAAGATTAACGGACTGAGGGAGTTGCTGCCGTTAACTCCATCCCATGTGACGGCTGCCATCACCAGGGGTATTAAAATTGGTGAACACATTTCTCAGCATTTGCTTCAGACATTGCTGCGTTCTCCAAACCATGCCTGTTGACATTTATCAATCCTAGTTTTGTTTAAGCTGCCAACCTTTATCAGTTACAGCAACAACGAACATTGTTTTAGGTACCTGGCACCTTCTTGCATCTGGCTACAGTACATACCTGTGAACTTGGATTAATCAAGATCCATTCTGTGTTTTTGGAGTTTGAAAAACAAATTTTTGTTTTCCTCATGTTCAAAATAGTTATTCAATTAATTTTTTCTGTGTTTTGAAGCAAAACAAGTGACATAATTTACCATGTTGTTGGGTGGTGGATGGAAATTTTTTATTGTTGCCGTTCTCAACACACGCTCTCTATCGACAATGTTGGGAACCAGAAAGTGATTAGCAGAAACGTGATGCCTTTAAATAAAGTTCACTGTGCCCACTCTGATGGAGAAATAAAGTTACTGATCATTGAAGTTCATTACGCTGAGGATTTAGGACGATGTCTTCGATTAATAGAAAATGCAGTTTACTATAACAATTTTCACTATATTCGGAAAACGATAAAACGTAAAGCTCCAGACAAAAGCTTACCCTAACAATTCTACTATCACCTCTTGTACTATTAGAGCTGTTCAGAGTCTATTGTGTGGGTCCTATAATCGCTAGATAACGAAACTGTTCAATAACCTCTACCAATGTAAATGTTCAAAGTGAATGCTCGCCATAATATGATGTTAATACTTATCAAACGCCACGCTAGTAATGGTAGAAAGTCTGTCCTGCGACGACACGTGAAAATACTGCATACACAAACTGAGAATAAATCACTGAAGTCGTTCCGCAATTAACACTTTAGCACAATGTGAACTCACTGTCACGTGCATAGCGAGTTACGTAATACGGCATCCAAGGCTGTTCCTTGCAACTGCACAGACGCGACGCTGCTTCCGACACGCAGTGCGCGTTGATACGAATCTAGAGGAGAACTGGGGCCTGAATCCAGTTCGCAGCGCTCTTATTTATATAGCCGCGGTGCGGAACGCTGAACGTGCATCCGACAATATTTGCCTTCCTGACTAGCCACTGGGACTAGTAGAGCACTACTGCAAGTTACTAAATAATTAAACTGCTTCATTTGCTGAAGGCAGAAGAAACTCTCAATTTAATTGTGCAATCAGGACACAGTAAGTATCTGTAATAAATTTCTGATGCGACTAGAGAGAATTATTGTATTGGCACTTTACGCAATAGATGAGCTCTGAAATTGGCCTTCTGAGAGACGCTACAACCATAGTTTTATAGCTACCTTTTGGAAACTTCTCACATCTTTGTTATTATACGTACCTCCATTCTACCTAAAGCTAAACATCTTAGATTTATCTAATTACTTACTTAATCTCTCTTGCTTCCATACTTGTGGGACACAAAAACAGAAAATCATGAGTTTCAACCAAAATATTACTTTGTGAGATTCGGCATGCTGTTTCCATTAAATTACAATGTAAAAGGAATCCGAATATAAAGTTTGAAGTTTCTAGCTCCTTCCTCTTGCACCAATGGTTTTTATATAAAACGTCCAAATTTTGAAAACTGTTAACGTTACTAAACTGAAACTTAACACATTGTCATTTTAGCATCACTCCTGACATGCTGTTAAATTTTCAGATTATTTTCCTTTTTTTTAAGGTGTTGCGCGACGTTCGTGACGTCATAACCTGTTACAGCGGACTAAGCTGGCATACAATGAAAAGCATATGAATTATATATGGCATGAGTAGGCTGCTTCCCTATAGTGTGTCTTTCCTAAAGTCAAAATGGCAGTTTCATTAATTTTGATGGGTATTTCCTGGGAGTATATCTTTATATTCCTTTTCAGATTAAGAATGGTGAGGGATTCATTCTGTTTATTTTACGTAAAAGTGTCAAGACTATTTTAATTATTAGTTTTTTGAATATTGTACTATAGCTAGATACTGCGGAAACTTAGACAGTCGGGCAATAGTCAAGTGGTAGTGACTGGAGCTGGCTCCTGGTTGTATAGCTTATCTCAACAGTTGTCAAATTATTTGGTATATCTATAGAAATCTAAGTCATTTATTGTAGGCGTTATGGCACTGCTTACGTACAATTAACATTATTTTTGATCCAAACCAAAAGAACCACACACTGACACCACTAAAAGTTAGGAACTGAGGAGCTGTGAGTGGAAGCTGCATTTGTGTCTAAGGAATTTCGTTCATTAAAGTATAAACAGTCGCATCTCACAGCTGCAAAATTGTAAGGAGATGAGATCTCATACAGTGTGTCGTGGAATCCGAAATACTAAATGAACCTGTTAAGCTGAAATGGAGTATATCACCAATTTCCAAAGGAAACTAAAATTTTATTTGCTCAGCCAGTACTGCAATAATCAAATAATAATCATTAATAGTTGCGAAAAGGCATACGATATACAATAACGATATACAATACAATACACCGAATTCTTGTACAGAAAGCAGGATAATCCATACAACCAGGATCGAGCCCAGTCATCAGTATTGTTCATACAATCCAACTAAATCCCTGACTACATTTCCATTACCATTGGCTATACGATAATACCAAAAAATAATCATCAACATTGGCTAACAGGTTTATATAAAATAAACAAGGCAAACACCTTCATGAATTAGCCACAGAGGTATAAAAAAATAATAAAACATCAATAAACATTGATGAAAGAGCCCTATCATAACACAATCAATAGGAAGCTTAACCCTCACCAAACACGCAACTGAATTCGTGAGACAAAACTTTTCATTTTAAACAAAACATAATGTGAAATCAATAAGTTTTTGAAGCTCTAAAATACACAGCAAAATTAATCAGTGTTCTTGAAACATAGCAAAACACAAGTTTTTTTTACAATATCTAAAACAAACAACAGGCCTCAGTTACTCCAAGTTCACAGACCTCTACAATATCCATAAGTAAGGCTACGCCGAGCATTTAACACAGATAATAAACCGTCGTTCCAGCAGTTGATGAAGCTTGGCAGCCGGAAAAACTTGGTAGAATATAGAAACGTCTGAAGCAAATGTTCAGAAACGTGCTCACCAATTTTGATTCTCCTGTTGGAGGCAGCCGACACATGGATTGGAGTGAGCCATAAGACGTTCATCAATCCGTGAAGCCTCGACCTGTCACTAATCAGTGCCCTTCGGATCCCACATGTTTACCCAGACTATAGTTTTGCCAGCATGTCTGCTTCCATCTGCTTCCTCTTACAGGTCCTCTACAAGCGGCCTTCGGCAGGAACTACCTAGCCCATCTGCTCAAGTATGAACGCCAAGAGTTTGTGAGGCTTTTGGTGGTAGGAGTAGCACTTACGATGTTATTCATTTATGAGACTATGTTATTATGATTTCTCGATTATGAGTATTGCGGGGTGGAAGTGTCACTTTGTAATTTGTGTTCGGATGTTCTTCGTTGTTTCCCACCTGTGTGTTATGTGTGTTATAGGGAGTGAGTAAGAGATGAACCTATATCATTTGCTTGCAGCAAGTTCCTTATTTTATAGCTCCTTTACTTTATTTTTAATTAATTTAAATATCTGATTGGGTCAATCACTTCCTGTATTACGTCGCAACACACAAAAGGTGCATTTTTAACGTCATAGTTACCTAATAAACAACAATTTTAATACTTCAAATTTTATTAGTTATTCTTTTGTGGGCTGCCAAATTTTTCATGAGAACTATTTAATACTGTTAATTTCTTATTAACAGAAAATCATTTATACTGAAGTCAATGCGCTTGTGTGTTACAATATACGTTGTTAAATAAATGCTGCTGTAAACTTAGCCTACGGTTGTAGTGTCCCTGGCCCAAACCTCAGTCCATCCAAAAATATTGAGGTTCCTATACGATGTTTTAAATTTTTGTCAACAAGATTTCTTCGACTTCAGAGTAAATCCTCATTGGGCTAACACTTAGGTGATCCAACAAAAATATTCACTTTTGATGGTGGATGATATCTTTACTAGCTTAAATCAAAATGATCTGTTTTCATATCCTAAGTCAATCATTTAACATGAAAGCCTATGCACACGTAGTTAACAGTCAATCAACGACACACCTTTTTCAAATGATTCATTTCTCTTTCTATTGCCGCATTCCCAGTCCCAAGTCCGGAGACTCATCGGGCAAGTGGAATGGAAGAAATTGGTGACAGAGCCATGTATCGACCCTTGTCAGGGTAACATCGAATACCTCAAGGGGAGTGAAGGAGGAGAGAATCCACGCGATACTGCAAGTGGAGGAACGCTTCACAAAATCTACTTTGCATCTGAGTGGGATCAACTGGCAATGCCGTCGGGGTCTGTTCAACAAAGGTGACCCTGGAATTTAAAAATCTCGAAGTACCCCTTCAGTCTTAGCCACTGAGATTTCTTTACAGACCAAACCCTCCAATTCCAATTACAAATGGATCATTGTAATAAGAACAAAAATACTGCAGGTAGTAACAAATCCTCCGCCATCAGCGGTGCAACTATATGGGATTATGGAGAGACTAGATTAAGACGTTATATCACAATGCAGAGGAAATCAGAACCCTCTGACCAACTCAATCCTAAAATCAGAACTGCCTTTGACACAATCAACATTAATTCCGGGAGAAAGACAGGAAAGCTTAAAGAACGAAGAATTAAAAATGGTTCAAATGGCTCTGAGAACTATGGGACTTAACATCTGAGGTCAACAATCCACCTAGACTTAGAACTACTTAAACTTAACTAACCTGAGGACATCACACACATCCATGCTCGAGGCAGGATTCGAAGATGCGACCATAGCAAGAGCGCGGTTCCCGACTGAAGAGCCTAGAACCGCTTGGCCCAACGACCGGCGAAGGATTAAAATCGTAGCCACGCAAGGAAGGCGATATCTAGATGAGATCACCATGGATTTCAGAAATTAAGGACTGTCCAAGGCTAGGACAAATTAATCCTTAAATTTTTAATCTACTTTTGGGTTGTTGTTGTTGTGGTCTTCAGTCATGAGACTGGTTTGATGCAGCTTTCCATGCTACTCTATCTTGTGCAAGCTTCTTCATCTCCCAGTACTTACTGCAGCCTACATCCTTCTGAATCTGCTTAGTGTATTCGTCTCTTGGTCTCCCTCTACGATTTTTACCCTCCACGCTGCCCTCCAATACTAAATTTGTGATCCCTTGATGCCTCAACACATGTCCTACCAACCGATCCCTTCTTCTAGTCAAGTTGTACCACAAACTTCTCTTTTCCCTAATCCTGTTCAATACTTCCTCATTAGTTATGTGATCTACCCATTTAATCTTCAGCATTCTTCTGTGCAACCACATTTAAAAAACTTCTATTCTCTTCTTGTCCAAACTATTTATTGTCCATACTTCACTTCCATACATGGCTGCACTCCATACAAATACTTTCAGAAATGACTTCCTGACAGTTAAATCTATACTCGATGTTAACAAATTTCTCTTCATCAGAAACGCTTTCCTTGCCATTGCAGTCTACATTTTATATCCTCTCGACTTCGACCATCATCCGTTATTTTGTTCCCCAAATAGCAAAATTCCTTTACTACTTTAAGTGTCTCATTTACTAATCGGTTTCGCTCAGCATCTCCCTATTTAATTCGACTACATTCCATTATCCTCGTTTTGCTTTTGTTGATGTTCGTCTTATACCTTCCTTTCAAGACACTATCCATTCCATTCAACTGCTCTTTCAAGTCCTTTGCTGTCTCTGACAGAATTATAATGTCATCGGCGAACCCTCAAAGATTTATTTCTTCTCCATGGACTTTAATACCTACTCCGAATTTTTCTTTTGTTTCCTTCACTGCTTGCTCAATATACATATTGAATAACATCGGGGAGAGACTACAACCCTGTCTCACTCCCTTCCCAACCACTGCTTCCCTCTCATGTCCCTCAACTCTTATATCTGCATCTGGATTCTGAACAAATTGTAAATAGCCTTTCGCTCCCTGTATTTTACCCCTGCCACCTTCAGAATTAGAAAGAGCGTCTTCCAGTCGACATTGTCAAAAGCTTTCTCTAAGTCTACAAATGTTAGAAACGTAGGTTTGCCTTTCCTTAATCTAACTTCTAAGATAAGTCGTAGGGTCAGTATTGCCTCACGTGTCCCAACATTTCTACGGAATCCAAACTGATCTTCACCGAGGTCGGGTTCTACTAGTTTTTCCATTCTTCTGTAAAGAATCTGCGTCAGTATTTTGCAGCCGTGACTTATTAAACTGATAGTTCGTTAATTTTCACATTTGTCAATACTTGCTTTCTTTGGGATTGGAATTATTATATTGTTCTTGAAGTCTGAGGGTATTTCCCCTGTTTCATACATCTTGCTCACCAGATGGTAGAGTTTCGTCAGGACTGGCTCTCCCAACGCTGTCAGTAGTTCTAATGGAATGTTGTCTACTCCCAGGGCCTTGTTTCGACTCAGGTATTTCAGTGCTCTGTCAAACTCTTCACGCAGTATTATATCTCCCATTTCATCTTCATCTACATTCTCTTCCATTTCCATAGTATTGTCCTCAAGTACATCGCCCTTGTATAGACCCTCTATATACTCCTCCACCTTTCTGCTTTCCCTTCTTTGCTAAGAACTGGGTTTCCATCTGAGCGTTTGATATTCATACAAGTGGTTTTCTTTTCTCTGAAGGTCTCTTTAATTTTCCTGTAGGCAGTATCTATCTTACCCCTAGTGAGATAAGCCTCTACATCCTTACATGCCTGCTTAGCCATTTTGCACTTCCTGTCGATGTCATTTTTGAGACGTTTGTATTCCTTTTTGCCTGCTTCGTTTACTGCATTTTTATATTTTCTGCTTTCATCAATTAAATTCAGTATGTCTCCTGTCACCCAAGGATTTCTACTAGCCCTCGTCTTTTTAACTACATGATCCTCTGCTGCCTTCACTATTTCATCCCTCAAAGCTACCCATTCTTCTTCTACTGTATTTCTTTCCCCCATTCCTGTCAATTGTTCCCTAATGATCTCCCTGAAACTCTGTACAAACTCAGGTTTAGTCATTTTATACAGGTCCCATCTCCTTAAATTACCGCCTTTTTGCAGTTTCTTCAGTTTTAATCTACAGGTCATAACCAATAGATTGTGGTCCGAATTCACATCTGCCCCTGGAAATGTCTTACAATCTATAACCTGGGTTATATTCGCAATTTCGCAAGACCTTCTTCGTGCCGTAAACCCAGAGGACAATGGTTTAATGACAATTTTTTTACAAGTTCATTTAAACTGTAACAGTGATTAAAATAAGTATAACGATCACCAAGAAAATAAAACAAACGTAGAAAAAGTAAATAAATCCTGGCAGGTGGTAAAAAATACACTCTCTAAAATTCTACAAAATCAAGTGAAATTTCTACTGTGCGGTTTCAATGCACACTTAGGGAAGAGCGGAAATCTCAGGAAAACAGTTGGTGACTAACCTGCATGCAAAATAGGGAAATGAGAATGGAAAGAGACTGGTAAAACTGTGCAGAGATTTCTGTAGTGTGCAGTTAGGCATTTCGTCACGTAGCAGGGCACGGTGTTTTGCCAAAAGGGAAGCTTCAGCCTCATGTGTCGGTGGGATGATTCCCTCAGTGCTCACGGTGGTTTTGTTTGACTGGCACGTCGGATCTGGACTGTAAGGCCTTCGAACGAAAACTTGTTCATCATCACTTACAAGTTTGAAGTCGGGTAAAAAAATACTAAAAAAATGTTTTCCTTTAGTGTGCGATAATTACAAATTCACAGTTTTCGCATTTTTTCATTTACTTGCACTGTGAAACCTGTCTCTTGCCAGATCTAATCATTCAAGTTGTAGGTTTTATGGGCGAATTTGCGAGTTGCAAAATATGTACGATACTGCGGTACCTGTGTTATTCTGCGATGTTCCTTCGAACTTGCACGCATAGTAATTCGGAATAACACAGGCACTACAATATCGTATTAGCCCACCGATACCGGGCAAGCGCCTTCAAGTAAAATGCTTCCCCTTTACGGGGATGTTGATAACGGATGTGCGAGTATTGATTGTCGAATCATGGTAAATCTCTGTAATAAAAATATAAAAAAATAAAAGAAACCTATGGGAAGCAGTCAACAATCAGCTTGAAGAGGTGAAATGTGACGTCCGCTCAGACCCAATAACGAGAACAAAGACGAAGAAAATAGGAAAAGGTAAGGCGATCTCTCGCGATAAGTGGGAAGTCCCAGTTGGAGGCACTGCCGGGCACAAATTTTTCATTGTCGTCATTCCATTATGGAGCTGGTGGTTGTTCATACGCGGAACAGCGAATGCATATCATACGTCAAAATATGTGACATAAATAGCCGCATCTTATGACAGCATTGAGGCAAAAACCTAATTTTTTACAGCGCCAAGAGACAATGGACCTTGCTATGTCACATAAATGTCGACACGATACGTCATCTCCCTCTTGAGAGAAACGGGTCTTAACAGAAGAAATGTCCACATCGTTTATTTTCGTTTCATATAATTAGATACACAGTTTCCGCATTTTTTTCCTTTGGTTGGCTTGTGGAAACTTGCTTCTTTAACGAATTTCCTGACTCTCGGACGAAAGGAAGTACCCTGCAGCTTTTTATGGATTAGTTCGCGAGTATCACAATAAGTGATACACATTTCTTTATTTATTTACACTTTACGTTGCCTAGGACCAAGTAGAGGAGCAAACTTCGAACGTCATGGAACTTGTCAGTACATGAAATTACAACATAAAAACAATAACAGATAGAAATAAATATTCATGAACACGAAAAAAGCAGTCCATAAGATTAAGAAAACGTAATCAACCATATAATAAGAATCAGCTTAATTTTTCAAGTAACTCCTCAACAGAATAGAAGGAGAGACCCATGAGGAAGCTCTTCAGTTTAGATTTGAAAGCGCGTGGATTACTGTTAAGATTTTCGAATTCGAGTGGTAGCTTATTGAAAATGGATACAGTAGTATACTACATACCATTCTGCACAAGAGTTAAGGAAGTCTGATCCAAATGCAGGTTTGATTTCTGCCATGTATTAACCGAGTGAAAGCTGCCTATTCTTGGGAATAAGATAATATTGTTCACAAGAAATAACAGTAAGGAATATATATATATATATATATATATATATATATATATATATATATATATATATATATATATATATATATTGAGAGTCTAATGCTAAAATACCCAGAGTCGTGAGCAGAGGTCAACATGAGGTTCGTGAAATTGCAGTACTTATTGTCCGAATCGCCCGTTTCTGAGCCAAAAATATCCTTTTAGAATGGGAAGAGTTACTCCGAAATATAATACCATACGTCATAAGCGAATGAAAATAAGCGAAGTCGACTGATTTTCGTGTCGTACGATCTCTCACTTCAGATACCGTTCGAATTGAAAAAATTGCAATATTGTCTGAACTTGGGCTTTCCACGACAGCTTACTATCTATCTGAACACCTAGAAATTTGAACCGCTCAGTTTCACTAATCATACGCCCGTTCTGTGAAATTTAAACGTCAGGTTTTGGTGAATTGTGTGTTAGAAACTGTAAAAACTGAGTCTTACTGTGCTTTAGCGTTAGTTTATTTTCCACAAGCAATGAACTTAGGTCATGAATTGCACTATTTCAAACAGAGCCAATGTTGCTCACAGCATCCTTTACTACCAAGTTAGTGTCAGCAGGAAACATAAATAACATAAATATTATATAGTTACCCGTAATACATATCATTTACATAAATAAGGAACAGGAGTGGCTCCAACACTGATCCCTGGGGCACACCCCACTTGACTGTACCCCACTCAGACTCCACACCACAGCCATTATCAACATTTTGTATAATGACCTTTCGCTGCCTGTTGCTAAAGTTGCAGGAAATAACTGATAACGATATTCGTTTTCGCAAAGGAGCTTTCACGCTTGTGAAAGACATCTATGAGGGCACATCAAATTGTAAGTTACACGTTATTACTGCATGCCAAGTACCTTCTATTGCACGCTGGACCGCAACTGAAAGTTACCCACTCTATTTTCCAACATAGTGACCAAGTCTCTATAAACAATAGTTCTAAAGTTCCACCGAACGTTCAGTTCCTCAATGACAGAAATCGGCTTGTTAATCATGGAGCCACTACAGAATCGCTGTTTGAACGTTTTCATCGTTAGAAAACCTGTTTCCTTCTTATGTTGTTCCACTTTGGAGAAAAGATGGAAATCTCATGGTGCAAGATCCGCAATTCCCGATAAGCATCGACCACGTCTGTGCAGCCTTGGTCAAATTATTGGTACCATTTCGCTGCTGCTGTCGGCTGCTTTGCACTGGGCTCATATACAGCCAGGATTCTCCCTGTGAATTCGTGTGCAATTTAGACGTTTCGCCCTCAAGTATCGTACCGCCCCGCTACTTCAACTTAAGTGTACGTCTCCAGTTGCCACGACATTTCAATCGCCTTTTATCTGTTCCGCAACAGAACGGTGTTTGCAAGCAATCCGGAACATATACATACCCTCTTCTGACACTGCACCAACACTTATCACTGTCGCGCGATTGTCTTAGCGTGGGGTGACATGTGTAACTTTCTGAACTCCCTACATGTTCCAAAAACAGATCCCAAAATACGAATAAGTAATACAATAATTTTCTTTATGGAAGCAGGTCGGTTTTGTTTACGATTCCAGTTCACCACATTATTCCCCATTCTACAGAACTCTACTTTTCAACACAATCTCCGTTCAGTGTGATGGCCTTACACCACCTTACAGGGAATGCCCACATGGTGCCACTACGCTGTTCGACGCCGATGTGGAAATCTTGCTGCATGAATAACCTCCTCATCCACGTAGCGCATCCCGCTAGGTACGTTCTCCATTGGACTGCACAGATGAAAGTCGAAAGAAGCGAGATTCGGGCTGTAGGCTGGATGTGGAAGAACAGTCCAGTTAAGTTTTATTAGCTTGTCTCGGCTGCTCACATTTTTGAGAGGCTTTGCGTTGTCGTGGAGGAGGTGTAGCTAATGTCAGTTTTTGGGGTGGCGAAAACGTTGAAGTCCAACACTGGATGAGTCATAGCTGTGTGCGGCCGGCCGGCACGCAGGAGATCGGACGTACTTGCGCGACCTTGTTGTGTTTAGTGATAAACACCTTGTCCAATGACTCACCGTGTTTTTGTTTACAGCCAAGAGACTGCCAAGTCTCCGTAGACATTCCGCAAGCGCCTATGAAAGAAACTCAATTACAGCTCTCTGCTTGAATACACATTCATTAAAGATGCCACTTTTGGAGGGGTACATATAGCACCGCCATATACCGGATCTTTTTGAAACTATAGGGGGGTAAGATACCTCACAACAAATTTTGCATTTTTCCAAATGAAACAGGCTGAGGTAAAAAAATTGATGCATTACTTACTGAACGCCCCCAGTATGTCCCACATATGGGAGCTTGCGCGAACGGCGAAATAATAGCACATCTGTGAGAGTAATTTTTTAAGCTAGTAAACAAAAACTCCAGCTTTGTCGCGGCCTCAAATGTCAAATGCATAATCATTCAGGCAACAGAGATCAAACAGATAAGGAAGCCCTCCATATGAGAGTTTCGGTGGCGCTGAAACAACGGCATGTCTGTCCGATTCTCCTGTGCAAATGATTTTTTAAACGGGAAATTAAAACGTCAGTTTGTCAGGGTATAAACGTTAAACTCCTACAAATTCAGGCAATAAGAATTCGACATATAAGGAATTCATCCAGATAAGAGCTTCACTAGTTGTGGAATGCTGGCATGTTTGTAGAAACCTACTGCAGACATTATTTTTTACGCTTGAAATCAAAAACACCACCCTGTCTCTAAACATCAAATACCTACTAATTTAGACAATAGGGATTCGATAAATTTAAGAAAGACGTCGATACGTTAGCTTGGGTAGTCGTAAAACGCGGACATGTTTATACGAAAGATTTTCACACTAGAAATCAAAAGGCTAACCTTTATTGTGACCTTAAACTTCAAATACCTATTAATTCAAGCAGTAGTGATCTGATAAAAAAAGGAGATCTCGAAGTGATGGTGCATGTGTGTGACGCTCCTGAGCGAATTATTTTTCACGCGTGAAATCAAACCCATTAGTTTTTCACAACCTTAAGCATCAAATACCTAATAATTTTGAGAACAGGGATCAAATAGGAAGAGGTACTCCGTACAGGAGCTTGTGTGGTGATGAACCAATGCTATGTCCGTACGATCTTCCCAAGCAAATGATTTTTTGAACGTTAAATCAAATACGTCAGCCTTGTCGGGGACTTTAACGTTAAATTCCTACTACTTCAGAGATTTGATAGGCAAAGAAGTTCTCAATATGTGAGCATGCGCGGATGTGAAATGATGGCATGTCTGTACAGTCCTGCTGTGGGAACGACTTTTTATGTCCGAAAACAAAAACTTCAGCTTCGTCGCAGCATTAAAGGTCAAATGTCTAGTAATTCAAGCAGTAGGAACCCGATTTATAAACAAATCCTCCGCCACACACCGTCAGGTGGCTTGCGGAGTATGGATGTAGATGTAGATGTAGATCCAAGAGCTTTTGTGTCGCTGAAATATATGTACGATCTTGATGCGCAAATCATTTTTCTAAAATGTGAATGTAAAAAGCCTGCTTTTTCGTGGCCTTGAAGAGCAGATGTCTACTAATTCGGACAGTTAGCGTCGGATGGATACAGAAGTCCTACGTTCGGGAGGTAAGACGGCTTTGAAACTATGGCACGTCAGTTCGATAAGCTTGCGCGAATGACGTGTAAACGCGGAAGCAGATAGGTCAGCTTTGTCACGGCCGTGAATGTCAAATTCCTACTACACCTATGCCTCAGTGCATGCTCCACAAGGCAGCGTATGGTGCGTGGTGGAGGGTAATTCAGGCAATGGGGATTCGATCCTAAGGAAGTAGCGAACACAAAACGCCAGTGGAATTTATGTCGGTCCCCGGTCGTTGCACGCCCACCGGTCGTTTTCGCCTGGAGTACTCTGAGTGCCTACGTGAATAAAACGCTGCGTCATGAGCTGTGCATGCCGCGCCTCTAAGCGGTGGGCGAAGGGGGGGTTTTCGGGAGGAGCGTAGCGACCACAGCGCCATCAGGCCGTGATATTGTGCTCATGAATACTGCGCTGCGGCTGACACGCGCATTGTGTGGCGCGCCGCAGCTGCCGTGTAATATTCCCGATGAATTTTAAATTGCCTGTTATCGGCGCGCTCAGCTGCTCGCGCCCTCCCGGGGGTGAGGAAAGGCGAGGGGTGCGGGGGGGGGGGGGGGGGGGGCGGGAGGGTAGCCTCTTATGGAAATACGAGTGCCCTCCCCAGTCGGGCGTGCCACTCTCGCAAACCTCCCGCCGATCCGCCTCCCGCTACTTGTCAAAAGATACGGTCTCGTGGGCGCAACAGACGTGCGTCGAGAGTGTGGCCTGAAAGAGTACGAAATAATTAACAAGAACAAAGTGACTTGCCGATGTGGGTTGGAGAGCTGCACTCGAGATGCGACTCAAATGCTCGTTACCATCAGTTAGACGCCGAGGTCAGTGAACAGCTTCTCGATGCGAGTAGGTTCTCTCGGAGGCGTACGAGAGGTTGTTGTTCCGTGAAAGAAAAGCACGGCGGTGCCTGGCACTACTGTGTATAATGTGTATGGAGAAGCATTGACGTACCGTATCCCATATAACGATTTCGAACGACGGAAAAAAGTTCAAAGACTTAGGGTCAATATGAAATGTTTTTGTGAATAAATTGAAACACTCTAGTCAATGGCCCTTTAGATTTGGGTGTATTGATAAAAACCGCACAGAACGTTTGCTGCCTTAAAAGCTCGTTCTTAGCGATTAATCGCAGCTCTTAAACTACAGTAACATTCGTTAATATTTCATTCAGCCTTAATACGGCGTAGAATTCTTTGATCACTAACCCAGTGAATGACAAATCAAATATACAGGGTGTTTCAAAATGGATGTACAGGCTTTAAGGCTTTGTAGAATTCCAGTACATTCAACTTACAATTATAAATAACACTTCAAATGGAAGACCACCTGAAGCAGCCTCTCTTACTGTTGTTCAGTGTCAGCACCAAACGCTACGCATTGAGTCAATAGCCCAGTACTTCCCAATCATTGATCAGTGAGTCTGGAATAATTTTTGCAGCAAGGCTGTTTCTGAAGGCGTGTAGAACAGATGGTAGTGGAGGCACATGCACATGAATCTCTATGAAATCCCACTGGTAAAAATCGCTTGGCGTCAGATCGTGTGTGGAAGTGGAGGCGTGCAAAACAAGCTCCGTTATCGGTCCCTTTACGGCCGGTCCAGCGGTGGGGTGCAACGCCGTTTGAATAATCGCTTACCGAGTTATGCCTGTGAAACAGCGCATGATCTTCATCCCACAAATATTTCTGTAGTTCTACTAACTGAGGAAAGAGCAATGTTTCTTGCACGTCAAGATAAGAAACACTCGATACAGTTGCCTCACGGAAAAAGAAAAGCCCATATTATTTCCTCCGTGATATGGCGCAGAAAACATTAATATCTGGGGAGTCGCGTTGCAACCGTACCCTCTCTTGGCAATTTGTTGACTCCCAGATGCGCACATATGTGTGTCCCCAATTCCACTCAAGTGAAACGTAGATTCATCACTGAAGACGACACAATCCAAAAACTCCTCATGATCAAGCAGCAACATTTTGGTTGTAAAGTTAACTCGTAAACCGTAGTCAGTAGAATTTAGGGCTTGTAACAACTGCTCACGATAAGGAAGTATTTGTAAATGTCTCCTTAAAAATCTTCACGCATTTGTCAGTGGAACTACTAATTCATGAGTAGTCTTCCGAACTGATATTTTGGAGCTACACATGACGGAGTCTCATTCTTTCATCATGTTTTTCAGTTACTCCTGGTCGTTCCACAGTCTTCTCTTAGACCACAAGCATAATGACAAGACCAAATGAGTTTCTCTTTCATTTGATAATTATCTGTAATTGCAAGCTGCATGTAATTAATGCTATAGAGCCTTAAAGCCCGTATATTCATTTTAAGTACCTTGTATATATTAATAACAGCTTGTGATAAAAACTAAACATTATGTCTAATATATATACCTGAAAACTCCTCGTACTGCACAAATAATTTTTTGAATGTGTAATTTCACTTATTTCACTTTATTGTGTGTGTGTGTGTGTGTGTGTGTGTGTGTGTGTGTGTGCGTGCGAGAGAGAGAGAGAGAGAGAGAGAGAGAGAGAAGGGAAGGGTGCTGGAGGACTACACATAGAATTTCGCTATGAGAAATTATTGTATACCTCTTCATGAACTGAAAAGTTGCACTTAATAGCGAAACATAGTAACTACGGTCTGTGGAAAATGCAAACAAAGAATATAGGCATTTACTAAAAAAAATGAGAGAACGTTGATGGATTTCCTGTCCTCGCACGAGTATGTAATGTCAATCCGTACACAGATCAATTTTAGGTTTGTGGTTGCGGTGATCACTTATGTTCTGTTCTGTAAAGAAGCAGAATTAATTACAGTAAATACTTCATTACTAGAGGAATATACCCCGCATATTATCATAATCAGACTACCAATCTGAGGGATCCTAACTGTCGTAAGAGGCCTCGTCCAGTCTACTTGTCTCCCGCTGATAATACGTAGCGAAAGGCACTCTTAAGACGAAATCAAGAAAAGCCTTTCATGTGTGTGAATTCCTACGGGACCAAACTGCTGACGTCATCGGCCCTAGGCTTACACACTACTTGAACTAACTTATACTAAGGAAAACACACACACCTACCCGAGGGAGGACTCGAACCTCCGGCGGATGGGGCAGCGCAATCTGTGACATGGCGCCTCTAACGGCTCGGCCTTCCCTCGCGGCCAAAGCGTTTATCATTAGATTTGAAGCCAGTAAGAGGTGCTGATGAACGATTGTCTAGGAAGTGTTTATACTTCTTGTCATTTCGATCGCATCACTTTCACAGACTGGCAGTTTTCTTGGCTGTACACAGAAAAAACCTTATTTCACTGTTTATGTACACCACGTCTTCCTAATTAGTTTTCGTCCGGACACATCTATCAGTAAAAATAATTTTAAAGCCGAGATAACAAAAATATTTCCTTACATTCAATCGCCGGTTTCAACAGCCGTTACTGCCATGTTCAGATCTTCAAAACATTTGTAAAATGCGTTTTCATTGTAACAGGTGTAACAGCAATTAGGAATAACTGAAGAGGACAGCAAAGTCCGTCAAAACCGGTTGTTGACAATGAACCAATATTTATGTAATCTTGGGTTTAAATTTTTTTTTTTGTTAACGTGAGAAAATTTAACTTCAGTCTGTGCTGTGTAGCAGAAAATTTCGTTCTTTCCCAAAGAGAAAGCATCTCTGTACTGTGTTGGAGTCATAACCCTTCATAAGAAAGTTAGTGGTACACTGACGTCGTTACGGAAACTCACACACGACACGTTTTAATGTTTTTTCACTAATCTGATTATTCATTAACATCATAACGTCTTCTGATGGTAGTATTACTTTTTCCAATTAAAACTGTATTAACTACTATTACTCCAATATTTGTGCAACCGTAATGAATCACAAGCATTTAAAGCGGAAGAAACCTCTGAAATCATATTTTCGAAAGCCTTGGTATAATTTGTTCCTTGTGATCAAGCTAATTAAACCAATAAATAAATAACTTAACGCATTTCTGTACTGTTACAAATTAAAGCTTTTGCACATACATTTACATCTACATACATACTATGCAAGCCACCGTACAGAGCGTGGCGCAGCGTGCTCTGCACCACAAGCTGTTACTTCCTTTTCTGCTCCACTCGCAAAGAGACCGAAGGAAACCATCTATATTCCTCCGTATGAGCCGTAATCTCTCTAATCTTATATTCTTGGTCCTCGGACGAAATAGAGGTTTGCGGCATTAGAATCGTTCTGCAGTCAATGCCGGTTCACTAAATTTCCCCAACAGTGCTCCTCGAAAAGATCGTCGCTTTTCCTCTGGTGAGTCCCATTTGAGTTCCCCAAGCATCTCCGGTGCGTTGGTTGGTGGGTTTGTGGGGGTTGAAGGGACCAGACTAGAAAGGCCATCGGTCCCTACTGCATCTCCATAAAACCTGCATGTTATTCGAATCTATTGGTATTACATCTAGCAGACATCCTCTGAATTTCTTCGATGTCTTCCTTGTAATGTAATGTATTCAGTCTTCTGTGATTAATGCTCGTGGCAGTAATGAAATTCACAGGTCATATTTCACTGGACGAAAATCAATGACAGCGAAAGTAATTAATGCTGCAGACCTAACACAGATATAAGAATGAAAAGGAATATTAAAAATTTTCACTTTTTGAGCAGAGGCAGGAAATAATTTGCGCACCGTTTCGGAAGTAGTCCCGAAGTGTCGAAAAGCGTTATTACTTGAAGAATGTAGCGCTAAACCAGCCATATACATCGCAGAACTGGTATTGGTAGCTCATACCAGTTTCTGCTAATCTTTTTCCCTGCTTAGAATATTTCTTCATTAAATCTGCCTTTTTGGTAGTCATGCATGCGACCATCACACGAGTGTTGCAATCCTATCATTTTATGGACGTAGTCATCACGCTCATTGAATTTCCTAATCAAATCTGTATAACTTTTTCCCAGTTCTACATTACATAGCATGTACACCTTGATTTTGTGGTTGTTTATTAATTATACTTAAAGCATATTCGAGACACGCGTACATACCACATTTAACACGATAATAATGATAGAATCGGGATTGCAACCGAAGATCCAAACTTGATGTTGTTCCATGCAGCGATGCAAATCTGAGACAACAGAAGCCAACTCTATGTCTCCCTGCAAGATGATTGTACTCCAGTTGGCAATGAACTGTGCTGTTCTGGACAATTTAACTTCGAAATTTCGCAGTCTCCCCCCACCCTCCCCGCCACTCAATCCAATTGTTTCAGAAATACACTACGCTCCTGTCAAGATATCTTATGTGTCGATTTATAAATATCGTTTCGTTTCCCTACACTACAACTTCTTCCATGCTTCGAATCTTATAGAAGTTAAGAGTATTAACTGTATAGCAACCTAATCAGTTAGTCGCGCATTATCACCTGTGGAAAATACTATTACAGTCTCTAGACTCAGTGATGAAACTCCTAAGACAGAAATGTGAAAGCTCTCGAACGTAGTGACAGTAAAACGGAATTTTGATGTATGCCGGTACTAAAGTAGATGAGTGAAGAAGAGATAAAACCTCACTTGTTGAAAGGTGATCTAACTTAATGGTTTAGGTCAAAAGAACACTCATTGTCTTCACACGTATTGTGACACGTACTGATTATTAGGGGCTGATGTGACCTAAGTGGAAACTCAGTGTGAATGTGCCAACAAAACTCGTTTAACGCCTGACTTGTGGTATTGAGAATAATGTTTCCATGCTTATTCCGGCTCATACCTCCCACAATAAACTTTTCTGCTTAGCCAGACCGCAAAAAAAAAAAAAAAAATCACCAGGACGGTACACAAGCCGAACACAAATACCAGTCCACAGGTTTTACGACTGGAGTCAGGTTTAAATGAGTTACGGATAAAAAAGATGGTCGTGAGAAGGCATTTATGGCTGCTTGTACTTTGAGTAGGATTTGTTTAAATCGGGGAAGTGAGCCAAAGGAATCAATCAGACGCCAAAAATAGACTGAGAAAAATATACAAGAAAATAAATTTACTTTTAGAATAGACATCGTTTCAGCGACTGAATATATTTAAACTAGCTTAGCACCCCGGTGCTTTGCTCGCGTAGCAGCGTGCCTACAGATTTTTTTTTATTTAATCAAATTTTTATGTTGTCAACAAAATGCACCCCCCATGAACCACGGACCTTGCCGTTGGTGGGGAGGCTTGCGTGCCTCAGCGATACAGATGGCCGTACCGTAGGTGCAACCACAACGGAGGGGTATCTGTTGAGAGGCCAGACAAACGTGTGGTTCCTGAGGAGGGGCAGCAGCCTTTTCAGTAGTTGCAGCGGCAATAGTCTGGATGATTGACTGATCTGGCCTTGCAACATTAACCAAAACGGCCTTGCTGTGCTCGTACTGCGAACGGCTGAAAGCAAGGGGAAACTACAGCCGTAATTTTTCCCGAGGACATGCAGCTTTACTGTATGATTAAATGATGATGCCGTCCTCTTGGGTAAAATATTCCGGAGGCAAAATAGTCCCCCATTCGGATCTCCGGGAGGACGTCGTTATCAGGAGAAAGAAAACTGGCGTTCTACGGATCGGAGCGTGGAATGTCAGATCCCTTAATCGGGCAGGTACGTTAGAAAATTTAAAAAGGGAAATGGATAGGTTAAAGTTAGATATAGAAATTAGTGAAGTTCGGTGGCAGGAGGAACAAGACTTTTGATCAGGTGAATACAGGGTTATAAATACAAAATCGAATCGGGGTAATGCAGGAGTAGGTCTAATAATGAATAAAAAAATAGGAGTGCGGGTAAGCTACTACAAACAACATAGTGAACGCATTATTGTGGCCAAGATAGACACAAAGCCTATGCCTACTACAGTAGTACAAGTTTATATGCCAACTAGCTCTGCAGATGATGAAGAAATTGATGAGATGTATGATGAGATAAAAGAAATTATTCAGGTAGAGAAGGGAGACGAAAATTTAATGGTCATGGGTGACTTGAATTCGTCAGTAGGAAAAGGAAGAGAAGGAAACATAGTGGGTGAATATGGATTGGGGCTACGAAATGAAAGAGGAAGCCGTCTGGTAGAATTTTGCATAGAGCATAACTTAATCAGAGCTAACACTTTGGTTCAAGAATCATAAAAGAAGGTTGTATACATGGAAGAATCCTGGAGATACTAAAGGGTATCACATAGATAATATAATGGTAAGACAGAGATTTAGGAATCAGGTTTTGAATTGTAGAACATTTCCAGGGGCAGATGTGGACTCTGACCACAATCTATTGGTTATGACCTGTAGATTAAACTGAAGAAACTGCAAAAAGGTGGGAATTTAAGGACATGGGATCTGGACCAACTGAAAGAACCAGAGGTTGTACAGAGTTTCAATGACAGCATAAGGGAACAATTGACAGGAATGGGGGAAAGAAACACAGTAGAAGAAGAATGGGTAGCTCTGAGGGATAAAGTAGTGAAGGCAGCAGAGGATAAAGTAGGTAAAAAGACGAGGGCTGCTAGAAATCCTTGGGTAACAGAAGAAATATTGAATTTAATTGATGAAAGGAGAAAATATAAAAATGCAGTAAATGAAGCAGGGAAAAAGGAATACAAACGTCTCAAAAATGAGATCGACAGGAAGTGCAAAATGGCTAAGCAGGGATGGCTAGAGGACAAATGTAAGGATATAGAAGCTTATCTCACTAGGGGTAGGGTAGATAGTGCCTACAGGAAATTTCAAGAGACCTTTGGAGAGAAGGGAAACCACTTGTATGAATATCAAGAGCTCAGATGGCAACCCAGTTCTAAGCAAAGAAGGGAAAGCAGAAAGGTGGAAGGAGTATATAGAGGGTTTATAAAAGGGCCATGTACTTGAGGACAATATTATTGAAAGGGAAGAGAATGTAGATTAACACGAAATAGGAGATAAGATACTGCGTGAAGAGTTTGACAGAGCACTGAAAGACCTGAGTCGAAACAAGGCCCCGGGAGTAGACGACATTCCGTTAGAACTACTGAGAGCCTTGGGAGAGCCAGTCATGACAAAACTCTACCAGCTGGTGAGCAAGATGTATGAGACAGGCGTAACACCCTCAGATTTCAAGAAGAATATAATAATTCCAATCCCAAAGAAAGCAGGTGCTTACAGATGTGAAAATTACCGAACTATCAGTTTAATAAGTCACAGCTGCAAAATACTAACGCGAATTCTTTACAGACGAATGGAAAAACTGGTAGATGTGGACCTCGAGGAGGATGAGTTTGGATTCCGTAGAAATGTTGGGACACGTGAGGCAATACTGACCCTACGACTTATCTTAGAAGAAAGATTAAGAAAAGGGAAACCTACGTTTCTAGCATTTGTAGACTTGGAGAAAGCTTTTGACAATGTTGACTGGAACACTCTCTTTCAAATTCTGAAGGTGGCAGGGGTAAAGTATAGGGAGCGAACAGCTATTTACAATTTGTACAGAAACCAGATGGCAGTCATAAGAGTCGAGGGGCATGAAAGGGAAGCAGTGGCTGCGAAAGGAGTGAGACAGGGTTGTAGCCTCTCCCCGATGTTATTCCATCTGTATATTGAGCAAGCAGTAAAGGAAACAAAAGAAAAATTTGGAGTAGGTATTAAAATTCATGGAGAAGAAACAAAAACTTTGAGGTTCGCCGATGACATTGTAATTCTCTCAGAGACAGCAAAGGACCTGGAAGAGCAGTTGAACGGAATGGACAGTGTCTTGAAGGGAGGATATAAGATGAATACAACAAAAGCAAAACGAGGATAATGGAATGCAGTCAAATTAAGTCGGGTAATGCTGAGGGAATTAGATTAGGAAATGAGACACTTAAAGTAGTAAAGGAGTTTTGCGATTTGGGAAGTAAAATAACTGATGATGGTCGAAGTAGAGAGGATATAAAATGTAGACTGGCAATGGCAAGGAAAGCGTTTCTGAAGAAGAGAAATTTGTTAACATCGAGTATAGATTTATGTATCAGGAAGTCGTTTCTGAAAGTATTTGTATGGAGTGTAGCCATGTATGGAAGTGAAACATGGACGATAACTAGTTTGGACAAGAAGAGAATAGAAGCTTTCGAAATTTGGTGTTACAGAAGAATGCTGAAGATAAGGTGGATAGATCACGTAACTAATGAGGAGGTATTGAATAGGATTGGGGGGAAGAGAAGTTTGTGGCACAACTTGACTAGAAGAAGGGATCGGTTGGTAGGACGTGTTTTGAGGCATCAAGGTATCACAAATTTAGCATTGGAGGGCAGTGTGCTGGGTAAAAATCGTAGAGGGTGACCAAGAGATGAATACACTAAGCAGATTCTGAAGGATGTAGGTTGCAGTAGGTACTGGGAGACGAAGAAGCTCGCACAGGACAGAGTAGCATGGAGAGCTGCATCAAACCAGTCTCAGGACTGAAGACCACAACAACAACAACAACAAAATGCAACCCCTTCTTAGCTTTTCGCGCTATTGAAGGCCATATAAGCACGGTCTTTTCCGAGTACACTTCTGATCAAAAAGCTATTCTGGTATCTGCTGCCAAACGGTTTTGTTAATCATGCTTTTTACGTTCTTGTGGAGCTACTTCCACAGCAACTTTGATCCCCCAACAAATATATCTTCATATGAAACCGTGTACTGAAATACCAGTTTTCATAAATTTAGCTTTAAAATTTTTAAATTTAATGAAATATATATTCATATAAACGTTCATCCCCTATTGAACTACCTTAATGATTGAATTTACAGAAACACTGAAACACATCTTTATTTACAACCGAGAAGTCAAATATCGACTGTCGTAGACGTAACCATAAAAATCCTTTAGTAGTTCTTTGATAAAGATTTTTTTACAAAAAATCTTTCACCCACTATTTTAAGCTCTTAGTGACTGAATTTCCAAAAATGCTGAAACGCTTATTTTTTTATTTTCTAAGAAAAGAAGTACCCGTATCCATAGTTCTACCTTCAAAATTCCCTTAGTAGCGACATACTTTCAAAAAGCCCTTCATCTCCAATTTCACCCCCTTAGGAATGGATTCTCGTACAATCCCTTCTTAACCGAGGCATACAGTATAAGACTCACACTCTCTCTAAACTTCAAGTTTATATTGTCAGCGGTTTGGGCTGAGCGATGGGTCAATGAATCAGTCTGACCGTATTTCGCCCACTTAGGGGTTGAATTTACATATCAGTGGAAGAAATATATTTTCATCTCTAACAGAGAAGCTAAACACCAAGTTTCAAAGTTCTAGCTTTAAAAATGGTTTCGCAATGAAAGTTTTCATAAAACGTTTCACCTCCTATTTCATACCCTTAGGGGTTCAGTTTCCAAGATAAGTGACATGTTTATGTTTTATTTATAACAGAAGAGCCAAATACAAATTTTCATATATTTAGCTATAAAATGATTGCACAATGAAATATTTTTATGTAACTTTTAATCCCCCATTTCAACCTCATAACGGCTACCAAAAACAGTGGAACACGTATTTTTTTAAATTTCTAATAGAGAAGCCTATTTTAAATCTTCAAGATTAAGCTTTAAATTGCTTTCGTAATACAAAATTTTAATAAAACTTCTCATTACTTCGGGGTTCGGTGTCGGAAAACAGTGTAACACGTATTCTTTTCATTTGCGAGCGAGAAGTCAAATACCAATGTTCGTAGGTGCAGCTTTAAAAATGCTTTAATATATCTTTAAAAACGATTTATTTTCAAAGAATATTTCACGCACTATTTTACCCAAACAGGGTTAAATTTCCAAAAAACAAAAAACAATTTTCTTAGGTATAGCTTCAAAATTGCCTTAATAGAGACATTTTCCAAAAATAAATAAACGTCATCCTCTATTACACCTCCTTAGGGTTGGAATTTCGAAAAATCCCTTTTTAACTGACGCCTACGATATAAGATCCACAGCTGCTCCAACATTCAAGTTTCTGTCCTTAGCAATTTGGGATGGGCGCTGATGACACAGTCAGTTAGGGCATTACCTTTTATATAAATATTAGATTTGTTTCCTACAAAACAAGAGTGACATTCACAACGTTATTAATGTATAGAGTATGTAGATGTTTAAGATCACACACATATAGTGTACTGTATGTGCCACTGTAGACACGTAAAGTACCATAACCGAATCTATGTCACTACATCGCTGTTCCTCGAATTCATTTTTGAATACTTTCGTTGTACCACATCCGTTTCTAAAAACAGACTTACTGGTATGCTGGACTACGTCATCAGTGTCTTTCACCTCTCCCTACACATAGATGCTTCATTGATGACGATTTTTAGGCACTTTGATGCCTTTAAAGGAGCACACTATCTAACGCAATAAAACCGTCATTTCGGAGGTGTGTGTTTCCTGTAGTGTTCTCTCCGAACTCCTGATACAGCTCTCCACGCAATTATTTCCCGTACCAGATTTTATCTTTGCATAAATACTGCAGTCAACAGTCACTGAACAATGACCTCACATGTTAAGCCCTATAGTGCTCAGAGGAATCTGAACCTCTACCGGGACCACACTGTTGCGTACCAACCCAGCAAACATATTTTAGATGGCTGTACCACGGAAACAGTACGTTTCCAAACACTGGTTTCTAACGTTCCCCTCTACATGACCGGCATTACCAAAATATGTTTGATCGTGTTCGTGTGTGCCCAAAAGAAAGCAGAATTTTGGCAGCGCTACCGTCTCGGAAGGAAAATGTAGCTCCAGTTAGCAAGAGAGAGTTTTACATCAACTTATCTCTCAGGACAACTTATTCCGTCTACTCTACTTTCATTCAATTTTAATTCAATTATCAGAGGTTCAGCAACTGTCCACCTATTGCTCCAACGAAGGGTGGTACCCCGGGAATCGGGAAAGAAAACAATTAATTTTACCAATACTTTTGCAATAATGAAACAAACGGTTGATAGCAGAATTTGGTACTGGCTGCACGCTAAGTGACTACAATTGCGAATAGCAATGAGTAAGGGATAATTTGAAAACGTGCTGCAACAAAGGCTACACACACTTCTGAAGTAACCAGACACTTCATTAAAACAATAATGGAAAAGAATTTCAGTTGTTAATACACTTGTACAATCGTTTTAAGCAAATTTAAATTAATTTGTAATAAATAAACCTCACACTGGCAAACTACATGCTGCCTGCTGTTGTCCTTAATAGTTGCTTAACCTCACTGTAGCGTTTACTCACCTTTGCTAACTTGGGAACTGGCAACGAAACATGAAAGAAAACTTCAGCTGACTTTAGAATTATTTAAATAAAATAACTATTACTGAATGTCAACACAACTGCAACGTGAAATACGAACCAGGCCAACACACGAAAAAACAGCATCATAAATTTACGTAAAATTAGCAATTATAAACGTTTTCTGTTACATAATCTTTTCATTTTGCAGTTGTGGCAGTTAATTTACTTTTAGATAACTGAAATTACTTATGATGTGAAAGAATAACTTTGCTTCTAAACAATATTTATCTCAACATTGAAGTTACTGAGGTGCATCAAGAAATTGTTTTACTTCTATTTTCAAAATTATTGAAAATATAGAAAGGAACTGACACTAAAATTAATTTTAATGTATTTCTCTCATTTCAATAAACGACTATCGGATTGTTCCAATAACAGGAATGGACATGGGACCTGCTTGGTACAATGACTTGGGATGGTTACTAGGTTAAAGTTTCTAAGCTTTTGCGATAATGATTATTAGAATTAAAAGTTTACCTACATCACTTGGACATGCCGTTACAGTTCTAAAAACGTGAACTAAGTGGAACAGTCTCACAGTCGTTCGTTGTTGAAGAGATGAAGCCGTAACTGTCGTCGACCATGCTGCAGAGTAGCTCCAGACAAAATTTGTGAGCACAGATTTACTTAGCGATGACCACTGGCGGAGTAGCATGTGAATGGAGCTCGCTTTTCATCTGCCCAAGCTTGTCAATTGCCATCGTGCCGCTAATTAAAACTTCTTCTCAGACTATCACGCAACTCGCCCGTCCAATCACATCATTGTTCGGAGCCAAGGGCTAGTGCAGGGTGCGCGGTCTGACGTCACTCCATTCGCATCTAGAGACGCCGCTACACAGTGCGTTTTTACTTTTTGATACATGTCCTTAACATTTCCCTAACCAGCACTGATCCGGTATAAAGTACAGTTTTTATCTTATTATTTACACTGATCAATAAACATTCGTTAAGCACACGTACATGTTTCAAGATTTACAAGGAAATCGAAATACAGTATTTACATTATATACAGAAATCTTTTTTAAATACGTACATCTGTATTAAAGTGTTACAGGTTCCTGTTCAAAAATCCCTCCCACCTACAACTCGTAGAAGTATGTACCGGGAATTTCCGAGGAGGCGTTCGAAGCAGTGACAGACATGTGACAGCTAGCAGAGAGCCACCGTCCTTGTTAACTGAATTTTCCGGCGCTTCTTATAATAAATGAAAAACGCTACTGCCGGCCGCTGTGGTCTAGCGGTTAAGGCGCTCAGTGTACATTTCTGCCACTGGGCGCAAGTGAAACTACGGGACGATGACAGATTTTTGGCACGCGTTCTATTTACCGACAAAGCGACATCCACCAACAGCGCTAACGTAAACTGGCATAATATGGACCATTGGCCAACGGAAAATCCACGATGGCTGTGACAAGTAGAACATCAGCGACCTTGGCGGTTTAGTGTATGGTGCGGCATTATGGGAGGTTGGATAATTGGTTCCCATTTTACCGATGGCAGTCTAAATGGTGCAATTTCCTATGTAATGTTCTACCGATGTTACTACAAGATGTTTCACTGCATGACAGAATGGCGATGTACTTCTAGCATGATGGATGTCCGGCACATAACTCGCGTGCGGTTGAAGCGGTATTGAATAGCATATTTCATGACAGGTGAATTGGTCGTCTAAACACCATACCATGGCCTGCGCCTTCACCGGATCTGACGTCCCCGTATTTCTTTCTGTGGGGAAAGTTGAAGGATATTTGCTATCGTGATCCACCGACAGCGCCTGACAACATGCGTCAGCGCATTGTGAATGCATGTGCGAACATTACGGAAGGCGAACTACTCGCTGTTGAGAGGAATGTCGTTACAAGTATTGCCAAATGAGTTGAAGTTGACGGACATCATTTTGAGCATTTATTGCATTAATGTAGTACTTAAAGGTAATCACACTGTAACAGCATGCGTACGCAGAAATGATAAGTTCACAAAGGTGTATGTATCACATTGGAACAACCGAAATAAAATATTGAAAAATACTTGCATTCTGTATTTTAATTTAAACGACCCACCTGTTACTAAATGTTCGTCTAAAATTGAGAGTTATATGTTTGTGACTATTACAGCACCATCTATTACCAAGCGAAAATGTGACCCAACTAAAACATTCATATTTCCTTATGTACTACACGAATATGTAAAAAAAGGGGGCGTTCCTTTTTTTTTTAAATGCAGTTGATATCCATTTGACCTATGGCAGCGCCATCTAGCGGTCCAGCCATAGCGCCATCTGGTTTCCCCCTTCAAACTAGACAAGTTTCGTTCTTTGTAGTTTTTTCGTTCGACGTTTATTTCGTGAGATATTTGGCCCGGTCACGATGAATGGACCACCATGTATATCTACGCCCGGCAGCAGCTGAAGGTATTAATATAATTCTAATTTCATTATATACAGCAGCAGGTTATTAATGGTATCTGTTCTTTCGGGCATGTCCGAAAGAACAGACACCATATCAATGTAAGTATATGTGACCGATGACCGAAACAAGTGTATAATGCAGTAGGAGACGACGTACAGTCGGCCTCTATCAGTTCTCCTGTCGACGACACGGCATCGTAAAGCACTGGCCGTCCTTTTAAGTCTTCAAATACAAATCCCATAAAGTGCTTGGTGTAGTGCTTCAGAAAAGAGCATCAAGATGTTTGCCCTTACGACACTGGCGATCACCCGAGTGCGGCGCCGGTGTTCTGCTGGTTGCGCAACATCGGATCAGCACGCTACGTGCTCCGCCCTTCTTTCCCCCGGCAGCAAATGGAAACGGCGTCTTAGAGAGACACGGCGGGGGGAGCCGCAGGTGGCCGCGGCGTGCTGGCTTTGAGACTGATCCTCTTAAAGGAGCCGGCCGACGCTGCGCGGCCCGGCCTGCATTAAGCTCCTGAGTACCGCCGTATATCTGGCCGTCCTTCTTACACAAAGCCGCCGTACCGGGGGCCGGATGCTGATGCCACGCAACGACTGCGTTTACAACCAGCTATTAGGTACGGCATGAATACCAAATGCTCCGCCACATTCGGTGTTACAGGCGACGCTCTTCGCCAAGCACGCAGACACCTCGCTGATCCAGCGAGATGGGCATTACGTTCTCCATATGAATGAAAGGAGATCTGCATCATTTTCGTTACTTCTTGTCTAGTAGATTATGTTCCTAGCCAAATCACAGATACAGAATTTTTCCGATAGCTGACCAAAGGCACAGCACTATGACTTTCACAGGAATCTATTTTGCGCCGCAACAGTGAAACTTAAATTATGATTATATATATACTAAGAAGGTACCCGTTCTTTCGGACATGTCCGAAAGAACAGATACCATCTTAGTATACATATAGTTAAGACTCACCGGCCACTTGACCATCTACTTCTTCTGTGCGAATGCACAAACAGTGGCCGAACTCTTCCGGGAGTCGCAACGCACCGCGAGTAATGAGTATAATGGGCGGAGGCACTACGAATTTAGTGCGGGACATTACGTTCAGAATGTGGGCTTCGCGGGAGGCGAGCCAGAGATAAATCTCTGCAGTCTCGCTATCCTCTGTGTCCTCGGTGGCTCAGATGTCCGCCCCTAGTAGCTGAGTTGTCAGCGCGACAGAATATCAATCCTAAGGTTCCGGGCTCTATTTCCGGATGGGTCGGATATTTTCTCCGCTCAGGGAGTGGGTGTTGTGTTGTCCTAATCATCATCATTTGCCGGCACGGCAGCTCAGCGTGATTGGTCAGAGAGCTGGCTGGCCTCTGTAATTAAAAAAAACTGAATGAAAGGATCAACAACGAACTTGAAAGAATGTTACGTGACGTCGGCAACGACCAAACACAACGATAACAACGAACAAAATGAAAAAAAGAAGATGGATAGAGCGTCTACCATGTAACAGGAGATTCCAGGTTCGAGTCCTAATCGTGGCACAAAGTTTCATCTGTCCCCGTTGACGTATGTCAACCCCTGTAAGCAGCTAAGGGTGATCATTTCATTGAAATTTAAACTATGATTGTTGCGATTACTGTGACTGAAGTCATAAGTTCTGTTTAATTTTAAAGAAATTTCGGCCAGATGTAGCGTAGGTAGAAACATTAATCCTGGAATCCCCAACGCATTTTTCATAACGCGCATTAAAGCGGTTGGGTGAGGGGATGTACTTTATTCCGAAAAAAAGATAAATCTCAATTGTTAACTGTTGACAACATACTTTTTGAAGGGTGTTTGATGTGTTAGTAGAATCGCGAACATGAAAATATTCTTTAGCACACTCCTAGCAATGTCAACACTTTTCCGTAACTTGTCTATTTTAAGGAAGGGAGTGCTTCAAGCCCAACATAGAAATTTTTTTAAAAAAACGAAGTTTCGTTAATAGTTGTTAATTTTTACTCACAGCATACTTTCTAAAGAGATATTCACTGTAAGTAAGGTCCTGAAACTGAAAAGAAGTATGATATTGAACGGGAAAAGTCACATTTACTACTGAGGCTTAAATTTTCAGTTTAACCGAGAAATTTAATAAATTTATTAGAAACTGTAAATTTCTTTTTCAAAAATTTTAAATTCAGAGCAACTAG
The DNA here is from genome assembly GCF_023897955.1 of Schistocerca gregaria. Taxonomy (NCBI): domain Eukaryota; kingdom Metazoa; phylum Arthropoda; class Insecta; order Orthoptera; family Acrididae; genus Schistocerca; species Schistocerca gregaria. Next base: position 431,363,218 of record NC_064920.1, on the reverse strand, counting down.
CTGGAGTATAATATTTGCGAAAGGTGGGTACAAAAAACAACCCTTCCCCCTCTTCCGGTCCTTCTTCGCCCATCGAGTGCTACCCGAGACCTCCCTCCTGCAGCCACAACTGGTACGCGCTCAATGCGAACACACTTTCTTCATTTTCTAGCCAAAGGCAGACTCATGTTGTTATCATGAACTCACAGTATTCCACAAAATGGAACTGAAGGATGTGCGACGTTCATGGAGATATTGGGAACTCTAGATATAAGATATGTGTGAAACTAATAGGCATAGACTTTAGGTTCTTTTAGAAGAGTTTCTTACAGAGGAACACAATGGACTTCGAATGAGGAGATCTTGCTTCCACAGTGGTTTCTCCAGTCTGCCACGTTACTGACGAACATAGAGCATACAATCATCCCATATACAGAGCCTTTATTGACTAAGACAAAGCTACTGATACAGTTAACAGAGTTAATTTATAGAAAATTTTGCAAACAAATTGGTACTTCCGCATATAATAAGTGTAAATCAAAATATGTACGTATACAACCAAATCAAAATACAAAAAGAATGTTCGTTTCTGAGAATCATCTCTTAAGGAGTGAAACAATGGTGCGATTTATCATCTGTACTGTTTAATGTATAAACAGAAGACGTCGTAGAGACATGGCAGTAAAAAATAATGGAACATTATTAGGTTAATAATGAAGTTGTAAATACACTCCCGTTTGTACTGGACTCTGAAAATAAATTACAAAGAGCAATTTGGTCCTCGGACAACGTATAAAATGCTTATAATATGGCTACACCAAAAATAATAAAATAAACTAAGATACTAGCTTTCCATGGTAATAAGGAATTACGAGCAAAAAGTAATAACCGGTATCTTGGATATGGGATCTCATACACTACATACAGTGATCTAGAATACAAAGTGCAAAAGTTCCAACTGTTGGTGGGTACTGTAAAGATAGAAAAGGCACAGTACTACAATTTTATAATGTGATGACAGTACCAGTACCAAATTGTAGATCAGGGACTTTGGAGTCATAATGGCTTGTGAAAGGAAGAGGACCGAAGTAGCAGAGGCTAGGCTCCTAAGACCACTGCCTGGATACAGAATAATAGATCGGATGAAATCATGAATGAAACGAGCGTCAAAAGTATACTTCAGAAAATAGAGGAATACAGAAAGAAACGGTTTGGTCTCATTCAAAGGAACTCAGCTGTTCTGTGAGCGGAAGATATCAGTATATAAAAAAAACTTTATTTTAAAACAAATTACACAAACACTTGTCTCACTCTTAATTAAAAATCTTGACAAGTAATAGAAGAGATCATTCAATTTTAGTCATTAACGTAAGTTGTACCAGTCTCACTAAGCTGTCTTGGAACCTTGAAATGAATAAGCGTAACAGGCAAGACAGTAATTTTAATTCTTGTGTGATATTGAAATTAGCGAATATAAAAGACTTTTATCATAGCATTTCAGGAGCCAGTTCACAGTTCGATAAAACAACTAAAACACAGAGAAGATTACGCTGCAGACTCAAGATACAACTTACTGATGCAAGCAAAGGTGAAGCAATATACTGAAACAACGTCAATACGTTGAAAACAGAGTAATTATGCAGGCATAAAATTGATTTCACTCTATCAAGTGACTAACCGTAAGCAGTACCAAGGGGGAAGGGGGTGGGTGGGGAAACCTTATGCCCACCTTTTGAAAATATTCAAAACTGGTCACTGACATTACATTTTAATAATTAAAAAATATTTATTGTTTATAATGAATTATTCTAGCAGATTCCATAAATGTTTTAAGATTTTCAGTCATACATAAGCCAAAAATTTAAATGATAGTGGTAGACATCAGTTTCCCCAGTGAATGTCGTATTAAATATTTTCAGGTTCAGGATCTTACCTACGCCTCAACATCTCTATAAATATACGTTATGTGAGCAAAACAGTATAAACAACATTTGTATTTTTAAATTTTCTTTTCTGATGGACGAAAAGTGTCTCTCCCCTTTCAGGATGCGTTGATATTGCTAATTGTGTTCTAAAGCATACTTTCAGATTTTGGACCCTGCTTACACATCAGTATCTCATTAAAAAGTATGCTTTTAATATAAGTCAACAACGTTCAATGAATTTTTAATTTTTTTTGGGTGAGCATTCAGTAGCCCCCCTCCCCATCACCTCCTCCCTCGGTAATGCGCGTTATGGTATTGCTAGGATTAAACCAATGGCTTAGAACAAGGTATTAACTCCATTCTTGTTCTGTGACGGAAATATTGGAAGCATTTACAGGTAGGTTAGTAAAACTAACTGATAGTATAGTGACCACAAATGGTTTATAAATATTTTCTTTACTAGCACAAAAGAGAGTGCAAGCTGTAGCGTAATACACTTTTAACATTAAATTGTAATGCCTTATAACAACTTGGAAAAGAAACCATGACAATATGAATGATCATTTTTCTTTTAAAAAACGTTTAAAAAAGAAATTGTATCTAGTACAACCAGGCTCGACTAAAGCGTTAACATTTACTTGACAAGATGAAACTTCGAATCTGTGCTATGCTCGCCTCTGCGGGTGCAGCCGAGTGACTTCTGCAGAGCGCTTATATTCATTCCAAAAGATGTGCCAGTTATCAACGGCTAACATGCAGAAAATCATAAATGGTGCCAAATCGCTGCACACAGCACCCTGCGCCGTTTGGCATTTGCTTTGCTCCATTAGACTTCAACAGTGTCACATAAATCCGGAAACGGTGCTAGATAAATAGCTATGCACTGTAATCAGAACAAATTAATCATCTGAAGGTAGTTCTCTGGAGAAGCTGACCACTACATCTGACTGACTTGTGATACCTCCAATCAGTAGCGTGACTACGCTTCTTGAAAGCAAACGATCACACAGCGATGTCGCTGAACAGAGGCCGACGCTCAGAATACAGTCTCAAGTCACTCGGGCTTTGGCATGTCGCTAACTGCCAAATGAGACTGTGTGACTGGGAGAGAGCCCGCTTCGGCGGCACGGAATCATAATAGCCCCTACTCACCGCAAGGCTAGTTAGGTGAGCGCAGCACCGTATGTTGGTCGGCGATAAGTCGCAGAGGTAATCACAATCGTTGTATCGCACTAGGGACAGTACCAAACTGGCTCAGGATGAGCGAATGCCTAAATTAATATACAAAAGTACACCCCAATAGGAAAATAAGTGTTGGACAATCTAGAAGACATGCAAAAATCAACTGCAATCTGCTCAAAATTGCAGTTAGCATGAAAATGCTGGGAGATGATGCCGTGATTTTGATGCACTTTTGATAACATTTCTTATGTCTTGAGACCACTTTTATATTTCGAATAATCTTACGCGGTTGTTGCAAAATAAAAGTATGGTCAAGGCATAAGAAAGTGCTGTTTAAAATTGGAACAGACAAGGATGCCTAAACTGGGTAGGATGACAGAGTCTAAATGTCAGGTAAGATCTCTCACCGCGTACAAATTAAACTCCATGCATATATGGAAGAGAGGACTGAAGCTTTCAAACCACGTGTAGAAGAAGAAATTTGTCCTGCTACATTTGAAGACTGAGCGCTGTGGTGGTGATTGTAGTTAGGATTCTCATCAGGTTTAAAGAAAATTCCCAAATTGCAATTCCTCACCGTGTTCACAGGGTGTGTGTCTCTTTAATTTCAAGGTAACAGTTGTGGTTTTTGAGCCAGGAATTAAACGAAAGAAAAACAGTTGTGCGAGTCGAGAGAAGGTCGGGGCCACTAGTAACACCCACATTAAGCCGTGTGTACCGTGACGAGGTGTTTACGTTCTCGTGAGGCCGACTGCGTGCGAACTCACCACGTCCACTGACAGTGTAGTTAATATCGTGCACAACACGTTCAACGATCGGGAGACGCATTCTCACTGGGTATCGCAGAAGTGTCGCACGAAATTAAAGCAAGTGGAATGATATTACCTTTCGAGCCTTTAATGTGGTATCGGTCCGTGTGTGTTCCATGTCCACAGCGTACCCTACACGATACGAACGTAAATGTACAATGCAACACAAAAGACGACGGAAGAACTACTGTGAATGGAGACTCTCCTATCATGTCCCTCACACAGTTCCAAAGAATGGTATCTGCGAAGAATTCTGTGGTCACAGGTTTCGGTAAATGCAGGAAGTGCAGGTGATTGATTCCGTCACCTATGGAGAGATCGTGAATGATTTCAGTTATTATGAGGAAATGACTGGATGACTTTCGAAAGATATCACGTTTCACGGTAGCGCCCAAACGCATACGACCTTGATTACACTTCATTGGTACACCCTCCACAAGAAACGGATTCGCACCGAACGATTCTCATCTTTTCTGACACCAGGTAACTCCTGGCTGATCGTCACTTCTGAATTGGTGACGACGTTAGGCAGGCTGATATTAATGGACTCTGAAAACTTTTAAGCCGATTGCCACAAAGTGGTTCACTCAGGGAACAGAAGTTTTGACAAGCACGGCGACTGTGTGGAGAAACGGTCGGTACTAACCGCTTGGTTACTAAGTGCACCTCAATGCTTTCTTGAGTAAACTTTACTTGCAGAAAGTGTAGTGTCTTAATCTTTGAACCAGACTCGCAAAGTACATTTAAGCTACTGAAGATTGGATCCCTGAGCCGTGAGCCGACCTCTACAGCTCGTGCCGGGCGAGTTGACCTCCGTCTTTGCCGGTTACAGGGACTTTGATTTTTCTCTCTGGTGGAAGAGTGAAGGTGTGTTTTTCGCAACCGAGGGAGGAATGGCAAGTGGTCGGTTATGGTGAATGGTGTGCCCGGTGGAACGTAGGCGCTTCCTGGAGAGCAATTAGTCAGCAATAGCAATGCTGGCGTACCGTTTTTATGATGTGAGCGTTGGCAGACCGCTGTCCCTGTGCAGCGCTGTATGGCTGTTGACGTGCCGTGCTGGGCCGACTTACCCTGGATGTACTTTTTCGTGCACTACCCATTTTCCTGGTGGAGACGCAGCACTGGAGAACGGGAAGGCCTTCAAGAGAAGAGTTTGCTATGCACCGAGTCAACGGCTTCTTCGGGTTCCTTCGTGGAGGGAAGAGCCCGGTTCTGCTTCCTTATGCTTATGATGATCGTTATTTGCATGTTCTCCAGCGACCAGCTTGGCGCTGAACTTCCGCATGGTTTTGAAAGATTTTGCTAGACCTCGTGAAGGAATGAAAAACATGTGTTAGCAGGTGTCGGAATTTGATATTGGCACGTCCTTAACCTTTCGTGAATGCGATTAGTTTCTTTGACAGCAGCTGAAGGCGAGGGCGACAGTCTGAAACCTCAGGAAACTGTCAGTACAGCGATCTAATATGATCAGTCACTTTACAACCTCAACTTTATCATTGTGTGGTAGGGCTGGCAATTTCATTTGAGTATCTAGGTGTCATTTTATTCAAATATTGCCATTAAAAAAAATGGCTCTGAACACTATGGGACATCTGTGGTCATCCGTCCCCGAGAACTTAGAACTACTTACACCAGACTGAAGCGCCTAGAACCGCTCGGCCACATCGGCCGGCCTTGTCATTTTATTCTAAGATTTTTCTGTGTTACATTAAACCATCCAAAAACTAGTTTACGACACCATGATCACGTGGATACCAGGTAATCGTTATATAAACAACACAAGGGTACGAAAATTCTGTGTGTGCTGTGCTGAAACTACTTTCCGGCCGAAGCACATCGGCTAGTGAGCACAGGTGTATAAAGTGTCCTTCCAGTCTGCCAGCCCCTATCAGCGACGCATTCATTAAAGCACCGCAAACCGCATGTTCACTGAAGGATAGGTGTTAGAGCAGGCCAACTTTGGCTTCCGCAAGCTTGAAGAAGTTCACGGGACCCGTTCATCCTGCTCTACCTGACAGTAGAGTGCCCAGTCAACACAACAGGACCACAGAGTAGCCACTTGCATGTTTGCGTAGGTACTTTCATGGTAGTTCAGCTGTCTTAAAAGTGGGAGTAGCAAAATGAGAAAACCATATTTAAAGGAGATTGAGGAGAAATTAAAAACTGAGGAATATATACCAGTCACGAAACAGAGCCCAAGTCAAGCACGGGAAAAGTTTTCGTTTGTTTATGAGGCAGCTTCAAAAAATTGGTTGGTGTGTCGCAATGCAGATTGTATAAAAAGATTCTGGAACCTCGACAGATGTTAGGAGATAATTGTAAATTAGACCGAGAGTTTCCTCACTCCACAATATTTTTAAAGAGGACGAAGACTCATTGGCTGACAGGTGTTTGAAAATGTGTGCTATGGACTTGAGGCCACTTAGCAGTATGTACTCTTTCTAAATTTAGGGCGACGCTTGACTGAAACAGGAAAAATTTACAGCTCAGTCGATATTAAAAACCGCATACTAGTGGTATGAAACGTAGTGAAAAGACGCGAAGAAAGCTTGCTATGGAAGATGTGAAGAAAAAGCTTCTTCTTCGTGACATTTACTTTTTAGATTGACATAGTATGAAAAACGAACTTCGTATTTGCTAAAATGCATTTGGGTACTTTATAATGAACTACTTTGGCCATTTAGAATGAACTCGAAATATACATTCCAGAAAAAGTAATAAAATTTTTTTGTAGTTGACTGAAACACACAAAGATCACAAACTTCCAAAACCTTTGTTCGAACAGTGAATAGCCAGTGCTAGCCGAAAGAGAGAAGTTACAGAGAAGATCGTACATATCGATACAACTACATAAGCCCGAAATATACCGAAAAGGAAAGAAAGGACAATATAAATTATATTTTCTGGGATACAATGACTCAGAATGAATATACAGGATGGTCCACTGATCGTGACCAGGCTAAATATCTCACGAAATAAGCAAACGAAAAAACAACAAAGAACAAAACTTGTCTAGTCTGAAGGGAAAACCAAATGGCCCTATGGTTGGCCCACTAGATGACGCTGCCATAGGTCAAACGGATGTCAACTGTGTTTTTTTTTCCTAAATAGGAATCCCGATATTTTATTACATATTCGTGCAGATTGTAAAGAAATGTGTTTTATTTGGACAACTTTTTTTCGCTTTGTGATAGATGGCGCTGTAATAGTCACACACATATTGCTCACAATTTTGGACGAACAGTTGGTAACGGCTAGGTTTTCTAAATTAAAGTACATAACGTAGGTACTTTTGAACAATTTATTTCGGTTGTTCCAATGATATACATGTACCTTTGTGAACTTATCATTTCTGAGAACGCATGCTGTTACAGCGTGATTACCTGTAAATACCACATTAAAGTAATAAATGTTCAAAATGATGTCCGTCAACCTCAATGCGATTTGGCAATATGTGTAACGACATTCCTCTCAACAGCGTATAGTTAGCCTTCCGTAATATTCGCACATGCTTTGACAGAGCGCTGACGCATATTGTCAGGCGTTGTCGGTGGATCACGATAGCAAATATCCTTCAACGCTCCCCGCAGAAAGAAATCCGGGGACGTCAGATCCGGTGAACGTGCGGTGCTTCGACGACCAATCCACCTGTCATGAAATACGCTATTCAGTTCAAATGGCTCTGAGCACTAAGGGACATAACATCGGAGGTCATCAGTCCCCTAGAACTTAGAACTACTTAAACCTAACTAACTTAAGGACATCACACACATCCATGTCCGCGGCAGGATTCGAACCTCCGACCGTAGCAGTCGTGCGGTTCCGGACTGAAGTGCACCATACATTAACCAGCCAAGGCCGCTGATGTTCCACTTGTCGCAGCCATCGTGGATTTTCTGTTCCCCAATAGTGCCGGTTTTCGTTACCGCTGTTGGTGAGCGAAGCATCGTTACTAAATATAATGCGTGCGAAAAATCTGTCAGCGTCCCGTAATTTCTCTTGTGCCCAGTGGCAGAAATGTACACGACGTGCAAAGTCATCACCATGCAATTCCTGGTACAAAGAAATATGGTCCAGGTGCAGTCGATGTTGATATAGCATTCTCAACACCGGCGTTTTTGAGATTCCCGGTTCTCGCGCCGTTTGTCTGCTGCTAATGTGCGCATTAGCCGCGACAGTAGGTAAAACAACTAGTTGGGCATCATCATTTGTTGCAGGTCGTGGTTGACGTTTCACATGGGGCTGAACACTCCCTGTTTCCTTAAATAACGTAACTATCCGGCGAACGGTCCGTACACTTCTATGATGAGGATACCGAGCAGCATACATAGCACACGCCCGTTGGGCATTTTGATCACAATAGCCACACATCAACACGATATCGAGCTTTTTCGCAATTGGTCTATGGTGCATTTTAACACGGGTAATGTATCACGAAGGAAATACCGTCCGCGCTTGCGGAATGGTACGTGATACCATGTACCAAAACGTTTCTGACTATTACAACGCCATCTATCACAAAGTTAAAAAAGTGGTCCAACTAAAACATTCATATTTCTTTACGTACTACACGAATATGCAATAAAACTGTGGGGGGGGCTATTTAAAAAAAACGCAGTTGATATCCGTTTTACCTATTGCAGCGCCATCTAGCGGGTCAACCACAGTGCCATTGTTTCGTTTAATGCTTATTTCGTGAGATATTTGGCTCGGTCACTATCAATGGATAGTACATTGGTCTTCGTCTTCCGCTACTCAGGTTACACACGTCTCACCATTACACTACATCGAAAGAGTGCAGAATCAATCGCTATGTAACTTAGCACCGCGGGAAGGCAGGCAAGCAAGGTTTCTTCTTCCTGCTTGGTTACGGTATAACTAGGCTAGGAAGTAAAGCAGGCACCCGTTCGGCTAACAATGTGCGGCAACTTGCCTGCCTGGCTAGCGGGCAAGCATGGGCAGATTAAAAGCGGAACGTGTACACCTCTGCTAGTAACCAGCAGCCGGTTAATGTGTCACAGAAAAGAGTGCTCAGCACAGCAGACATCGTTTTCTTGTATCTTCTAAAAGATGTGTAGCGATGATTACTCAGCGTCCATGTGCTTACCTGGTGTCATACAGGGGCAGTACAACGTGTAACGAAAAGTCAAAATCGATGGTGTCATCCCAGCTACACAAAAGACTAAAACACACTACCTAGACTAGTACTATGTAGGGAACCCACTGGTATTCAGAACAGCTTCCAGTGGTCTCAGTTTCCAAGGAATCTTACATCAAAATTCGTACAAAATTGTGAAAACATCAGGAAACCATGATGGAGGCGAACAGCGATCATTCAGAATGCTCTCTAAAGCAGACCAAAAAAGCCTGAATTATCTGGTGGCTATGGTAGGTGCAATAATTCATCTCGGTGCTCACAAAGCCAGATGGGGGCGATGTGTGCCATGTCAACAGTGGCCCTGTCTTCTCGATACACTCCATAACCGATCATTGTACATTGCGATGGACCTGAGCAGCCAAAGTCGTCACATAATCCTTGCAAGTAAGCGACCTTACAGAATATCCAAGGGGACCGTGGAGTACCATGGCTGTCCGTATATTCACCAAACATCTTCCATGTTTCACTCTTTGATGTAGAGTCGCCTAGATGTTGTAAACAGTGTGAGAAAGCACTCATCTGACACAGTGACATGCTTGCAGTACTCCGTACACCAGATCTTATAGCTTCGGCTCAACATTTTTCTGCTAAGGACATTTGCATCACTGATGATTGGTTTGGAATTTCAGCTCGCTCTCTAATTCCCAGCTTATGGAGCTTCCTTCGTGAAGTTCTGGTGCTGGCAGTGTTTGCAAGTGCGACATTCAGCTCTGTAATGACTTTTGTAGTTGTCGGCCTCTTAGTTTTCGGCACAGTTCTCTTCAGTGATAGTCCGTAAAGATCGTACGATGTTTTGTCCGTGTAGTGACATAGCAGATCATAAAAATGGCTCTGAAGACTATGGGACTTAACATCTGAGATCATCAGTCCCCTAGAACTTAGAACTACTTAAACCTAACTAATCTGAGGATATCACACACATCCATACCCGAGGCAGGATTCGAACCTGCGATAGTAGCAGCAGCGCGGTTCCGGACTGAAGCGCCTAGAACCACTCGACCACCACGGCGGCAGCGGATCATACTTTTCGGCTTTCCCGTATGCGGTACAAATATTTGTTACGGTGCCTCAAGGAACACCAAACCTGTCGGCTCCATTGGTGACAAAAACCCCTACCATATGAGCACCAACAATCTACCCGTGTTCTAATTCACTTCGCTCCAATATAATGTACTCACAGCTACACGGAAAAATATTCTTACGCGCTAGCCATTTTCAAGTTATCGAGGACATTGCAGAGTTGGCGTTAGTGATGAAATGCAAGAGTTTAACTCGTAGGTGCATCTGCATTTGATAGTGAGGCGACAGGAGTAATGGGATAGCGATATGCATACGGAAGGTATAAAAGGCTAGTGCTTCGCCGGAGCTGTCGTTTATACTCTGGAAATTCGTGTGGAAATGTTTCCCTCGTCATTAATGTCGGACGACGGGAATTAACAGACTTTGAACGCGGAATGGTAGTTGGAGCTGGATGCATGGGATGTTGCATTTCGGAAATAGTAACGGAATTCGTTGTTCGGAGATCCATAATGTTAAGGATGTCCTAGAATAGGCCTACCAATTTTCAGGCATCTCCTTGCACCATGGACAACGCACTGGCCGATGGGCTTCACTCAACTACTGAGACCAACGGTATTTACGTGGACTTTTCATTGCTAAAAGACGTGTGAGAGTGGTAAAACAGCGCAGAAACGAGTGTGGGAGGTGCGACGAACGTATCCATTAGGACAGTGCGACTGTTTAGTTGGTTATGGCAGCAGACGACCGACGTAAGTGGTCTTGCAAAGCGCTAGACATCGCCTACAGCGCCTCTCCTGGACTCGTTACCTCGTCAGTTGGAACCTAGACGGCTAGAAAACCATGGCCTGGTCAGATTAGACACGATTTAAGTTGTTAAGAGCTGATGATATGCCTAGACTTCATCGCAGAGCCCCAAAAAGCCATGAACCCAAATTGTGAACAAGCTACTGTACAGGCTGGTGATGATACCATAATGGTGTGAGCTGCATGCACTTTGAATGGGCTGGGTCCTCTGGTTCAGTTAAGCCGACCTTTGATTACTTGGAGACCATTAAGCAGTGCGGTATGTCACAGGGTCACAATTGTTTGCAGTTGGTTTGAAGAACATTCTGGTCAGGTCCAACGAAGGTGCCCACCCGGATGTCCTGACACGAATTCCATCCAACACTTATGGGAGGTAATCGAGAGGTCAGTTCGTGCGCAAAATCCTGCACCGCCTATCCTGTCACCGTTTAGACGCTGTAGAGGTAGCATGGCTCAGTATTACTGTAGGGGACTTCCAACTACTTTTGAGTCCATGCCACATCCTGTTGCTGCACTACGCCGGACAAAAGGAAGTCCGACCCAATATAAAGAGGTATGACTCTTGTGATCTCAGCATATGGTCTAGCAGATTTTTCCGGAGGTGCGGTGCACGCTTTCTCGGCGTATTTTAGCTATGAAATCTTCACGGGTTATCAGCCGAGTGGTCTCGCCTTCTAGTCGCAACGTTTCAATGGATTGCGTATCCGTCATCTTCAGGAGGTGTTCCCACATCTTTGTAGGTTTCCTGTAGCAGCGGCTGTTGTCCCATGACGTATAGGGAGACGGATGTAAGGGCAGAATTTTAATTACGAAATATTTCTCGCCTTCATGTGGATACGACTCATGAGGCTGTGGACTGCGAGGTCAGCATGTTGCTGGCAGCCAGCGCTCTGCACCGCCGCGTGCGTGTCCTCACGCACTGCCAGGGGCGAGGCCGGGCCTAACGCAATTACTCGGCCCGGCCGGGCCCGGCGCGAGCCAAACAAGGTCGCTTTGTCGCGCCCTCTTTGTGGCGCTCGGCCCTCGTCGACAAGCCCTCAGCTTCCAAATAACAACGGCCTGCCTGCCGGCCGCCTCCCCGTGCACGTGGCTTCCGTTCCGCGGAGCACGTCAACGCCGCCGCCCACGAGTGCTTTCTAGAGGGCGTACTTCACCTTATTTGTTCACTTACGGGCTGCTTCCGAATTTGAGACCCAGCCGCCGAGATGCCGTTTGTGCAACGGTGAAAGCCGTAACTACGACACGCAGTAAGTAGGCCACTCATGTTAAAGAATTATTATTCTTATCTGGTATCGTGCAGAAAGGGTGCGAGGGAACTGGAAAGACAACGTGCAATACGTCTTACATTTACTCACAACTTATTTATAAAGCATTACAAAAAGTATATAAAATTTTAATGCTGACTAGCGTTGTTTGCTCAACATCGGGAGATAAACCTTTAAACTAAACAAAATAAGCAAACCCCGAGAGAATCAAAAGTTCTATTCATCGCTGAAACTATTTTGTAAGTCAGAAATTGATTTCACAAGGGTTAAAGTACTGACTTACACTACTACATTAAAGGCGACAGCTTGCCTTCCTAACCGAAAAAATTAATTAATAACATTTCAAGATATCAAAATAATCTTGTGCACAAAATCATCTAGGGCTTCAGTATAATTACATAGGTTACAGGAAAGTTTCAGGAAAGGAATAACAGGACTCTACCATCAGCTTTCTGAAGCACGGATGCGCTACTAACGACCACACTGTAACTACTGACTCTGCTGCAACAATCAACGGGCTGCAGGTGCGTCGTCCCATTTGTATGGTGGTGGTACGTGAAACTTTTCCACTACTAATGTTTAGTTCATTCTGCGCTGGACATCTTCAGAGGTGCTCCTGACTGTGCTAAATCTTGCTGACTGACAATCAGACATCGGGCAGCGACATTAATACTGCGAGTAAGCGGTGTGGTAGAATTTTACACACGACTATCAGAGTTATCCTTGTCAGAGGTAAGACTTAAGAAATCGGTTGTCGTCTGTGAAAGATAAAATTTATCTATCGAGACTGTAGAGCTTCTGCACTTTGCACATAGGTCGAGTACATACACAATCAAACATTTGTCAGCAAAATAACTACTTGACCTTCGCCTCCCAGTTTAACTTCAGTTGCAGTTACCATAAATGTCCTACACGAAGAGGAGTAGGATAATTTTCCAAACTGCCCAGTGAAGAACGTTACGCTGCATCTACATGAGCAATAGCAGTGGTTAGCTATACTCCACCAGGCATTACATCTAAGCCAGTTAAATGAAATCTGATTGATCAGCAGCGCACTGCAACATATGACACAACTGTTATAATGCGAAATAAAACTTTGTCTTATTTAGTAAAAATGGTTCAAATGGCTCTGAGCACTATGGGACTCAACTGCTGTGGTCATCAGTCCCCTAGAACTTAGAACTCCTTAAACATAACTAACCTAAGGACATCACACACATCCATGCCCAAGGCAGGATTCGAACCTGCGACCGTAGCAGCCGCGCGGTTCCGGACTGCGTGCCTAGAACCGCGAGACCACCGCCGCCGGCCCTCTTATTTAGTAAATAATGTATCTTTGTTGCTAATTTCATTAATAAAGTATGTTTTGTACCATCTCTGCAGGTATGTACTCTGTCAAAAGGTTACCCCCATAATCTAGGGAAATTTGAGTAAATACTTTCGTCTTCCTCAGAATGATCTGCACATATGACTCATAACCAGATAACCTTCCGTTAGCCACTTCTTCCATTTTACTGGTTGTACCACAAAGTTCGATGAAATTTTCGAACATGTATTACAACGTTTCAACAAAATATGTTTGTAACCACCTTAGGTCTGATGCACGTACTTGTACCTTCCATCATTAACGGCAGTACTATATTAGAACACACTGTAGCAGAGGCGTATGTTGAATGTTGACGGGAAGTGAAGTATTTGAGATAAAAAGCTGAAGCGCGCTGTTGTTACAAATTAAAACCCCAGTCATAAATTTCCGACGTTTACGGTACAAAAGTTTCTGCCCTTAAAATCCTCGAATGATATGTACCTCATCTACCATTCCTTAAAAAGGTGCTCCGCTGACATATGAAACAGGCTGTCCAATTTAATCATAATCTAAATATACGTCTATTCTCCATGAGCAATATGTGGCGGAGGCTACTTTAGGTGCCACTATCACTTCCCTCCTTAATCATTCCAACCGCAAATGATGCGAGGGAGGAACGATTGTATGAGCTCGAATTTTTGTGATTCACTCATCGTGGTGATCTCTTGAGATGCACGTGGGTGTAAAAAATATTTTATCTGACTTTTGTTGGAACGCACACTCTAGGAATTATAAGCGTAAACTTATCTGTGATGCATAATGTGTCTCTTGTGGCGTCTGTCCTTGCAGTCTGATGAAACTGTGACGAACGGGCCTGTCTGCTTCTGACGATCTTTACTGCTTATATTCACCATAAGTGGTAGTTACAGGTTTGCAAACAGTACTCCAGAATTACGTTACCTTAGGGTTCTGACAGTGAACATCAGCCAGCTACCCAATTTTGCTATTAGTTAATCGCAGTGATAGATTATAATGTGTGATGTTTTGAAAATAATTAAAATTGGTAGACTTAATGCAATTTCTACATCAAAGATTAGAAAAATTACTGCGATTAAGAAGAATCGAAGGGAGAATGGTATTCGTGCTGATCTTTTTGGATCAAACCCGCAACAGTTTAAGACTGGAGCAGAAGCTTAGTCCTAGCTGTTTTTACTAATTTCAGTGATTATCGTGTTAAAAAGAAAGAAAACAGAGAAAACGGAAATTTATGCCTGTTTGTGCACGTTACATAGGTGTCTTATGTAATGGTTACTCCTGCCTGGATAAGCGAACTTTACGACAGTGCGCCGGCCTGTGGCATACTGGCGGTGCCGAAATCTGTAGCCGTTTGGCAAAATAATAGTCTCAATATTGAATGAAGCTGACCCGTGTGCTGTTTCGATAAACCCAAAAGATATAATAAAAAACTCACACCCTAAAACAAATTTAAGCAATTAATACACTCATAAATACAACTCTAGTTAATTATGCTAAAAGAGAATTAAAATAAAACCGCAATCGAAAGGGCGATATAACCTGTTTGCCTGTAGCTAAGCAACGGCGGCCTTCGCGTCGCGTCCCGCCAGGAGGCATCTGCGCCCTGCCGCGCAGTTTTACCGACACCCTGCACCAGCTCACTCTCAGTGGTCAACCACGTATAACTGGTTGTTACGTGGGAAAAAGATGCCGTACGCAACTGCCGGAGTCTGAATACTACTCTGAGTGATAGTGTGTTGCTAATCAGTCAGTTTACATGCCTGAGTAATACTTAGCTCGAATTTGGTGGAAGGTGGCCTTGGTATTGCGCATGCTGTTTTGAATCTACAGAAATCACGGGCAAAGTGAAGCATTGAGCGGTAACTGTGAGAACTTTGTGATAATTCGAAATGGTAAGTAGTTTATGTCGCTGTTATTCCTGACTATAGGCCTTTAGTTCTGTTGATAATTTGTTAATATTAAATGAGCTGCTTCTGTACTCTATCGTGTACTCAGCGAAAAGCAAGTTCAGTTTTCCTTTTTCAGCTAAGACTATATGGACTTTCTCGTCCAGATCTTACTAATAGCATCTCTTATGGAACTAACCTGAGTAATCTTTATACAGAACCAATTTGTGTGCGTTTCTGAATGTTATTGTCAGTTTATATCAAAGATATTCCTGCCTGTCGTGTTAGAGCAAGGTCTGTATTTATTTGTGTAATTTGTGGTGGCACTGGTATTCAGTGTTAAGTTTAGGGTCGTTTGACAAGGACGTAACATTTGTACAATTTACATTGAAGTATTAAAATAGAAATTAGAAACAGATGTACCTGGTTGTTACTATATACACAGGTCAGACAAACAAGGCAGCAGAAAGTGTTAGAGAGGTAACAGAACCACACGTTTTCTTGGAATGATCCTTTACAACTCGATGTTCAAATCTGTTACGCATTGTTCTTTAAATATTATTCATACACTTCTTATCTTGGCCATTTTCTTTTTCCACGGATTTTCATATTATCTGATAATCAAACCAATCTTCACTGGGAATTATCATTGTGAAGCGTTTGTTAACTTAAATGTTTTTCTCTTTTTCTTTTTTCTTCACACTGTGATTTATTTAAAATGTGTTGAAATAGAACCACTAGTGTGGGATGAAACTCAACGGTTTGATATCACAATGTAATTTGGACAATTTTAATTCTAAAATTATGTTGTTCGTGTGCTTGCACTGATTTGATACCCTGCATGTTAAAGAAATACATGATAACTATTTGCAGAACCATCTAAAAATAATATTGGCTTTCCTGGATGATATGTTATTTCTTTGCGATCTGTCATTTTGTCAGTCCCAGCTAGGCTCTTTGCTAACTACTGTATTTCGAAAGCGATTAAAAAAATCTGATGGCGTTCGTAAATATTTCAATTGACAGAAGATTGGACTTCCAGGGCCACTGAATAGCGCGTCATAAATTACGATTGTGTACATAATTCCATTCCTCGGATTACAGTGCTATCTGTGTCGAAAAGAGGAAAATACTTCAGACAACACGTTTGTGGATTTTGCCATAAAATCGTAATCTACAATGGACAGCAGGGCATCTCACATAAAATTCTAAATTTGCTACCCGCCACCCACTCACAGTTATATAGCACATGTATTCAAATACACAATATGTAATTAGGAAGAATATTGCGCTGCGGTCGGCAACGCCTATATGAGACGACAACTGTCTGGCGCAATTGTTAGATCGGTTACTGCTGCTACAATGGCAGGTTATCAAGATTTAAGTGAGTTTGAACGTGGTTTTATAGTCAGTGTACGAGCGATGGGTCACATTATCTCCGAGGTAGCGAAGAAGTCGGGATTTTTCTGTACGACCGTTTCACGAGTGTGCAGTGAATATCAGGAATCAAGCAAAACAACGAATCTCCGGTATCGATGCGGCTGGAAAAAGATCTTTCAAGAACGGGATTAAGGACGACTGAACATAACCTTTCAACGTGACACAAGTGTAACCCTTTCGTATTTTGCTGCAGGTTTCCCTGCCGGGCCATCAACAAGTTTTCAGAGTACGGACCATTCAACGAAACGTCGTCGATATGGTCTCTCGGAGCCGAAGACCCACTCGTGTATCCTTGATGACCACAAGACGCAAAGCTTTACGCCTCGCGAGAGCCCATCAACACCGACATTGGGCTGTTGATCACTGCAAACGTGTTGCCTGTTCGGACGAGTCTCGTATCTAATTGTATCCAGCGGACGACCTCATGAATCTATGGATCCTGCACCTCAGCAGGGACTTGCTCAAGCTGGTGGAGGCTCTGAAATGGTGTGGAGAGTCTCGGGTTGGATGCTTGATACCTGTAGATACAATTCTCATGGGTGACACGTACGTAAGCATTCTGTCTCACCACCTGCATCCACTCATGTCCATTGTACATTCCGGCGACCTTGGGCAATTCCGGAATTGATACGGAGTGGCTCCAGGAGCAGTCTTTTGAGTTTTAACTGCTCCACTCGCCACCAAACTCTCCACCCATGTACATTATTGAGCATACCTGGGATGCCTTGTAACCTGCTTTTCAGGAGAGATCTCCACCTCCACGTACTCTTATGGATATAAGGACATCCCTGCAGGATTCATGGTCTCCCTCCAGCACTACTTCAAACAGTACTCGAGCTCATGCCACGTCGTGTTGTGGCATTTCTGCAAGCTCGCTGGGACATTAGGCGATACTAGGCAGGTGTACCAGTTTCTTTGGCTCTTCAGTGTATAGCCCCACTAAGACCTGCGAATTTAGGCACAATTGTGACGTTAATTTATTTATTGCAGCATACTTTCACATACAGCTGTGCTGGTGGTGTCGACTCCGTGCAGCAGAGCATTAAAGCAGCCGTGGTCAGCGGCCACTGCGGTCGATGAGCTGGTGACCACGGAACGGTGAGCAGATCTTGAGTTTGTCCGCGGACCAACCGACTCTAGAAACTAAAGGTGGGGGAGGGGATGGGCGGCTGGTGGCTGAAAACACACCGGGAGTGGTATTGCATGGAGGCCACACAGTCCGGTGTTGTCCTGTTCCTGAGTGGCTGATTCCAGAATTCTGTGTCGGAGAGAAGACTGGCGCTAGGTAGAAGCCAGAAACTGGGAAGACAAAGGACGACTGCTGAGATGCAGCACAACTACCGGTGTGTCGAATGCACTGCGGGTGCGGCGTCCGGTGTTGTTTTCGTTCCCGGGTGGTATGGTACTGAAGTCTTGCTGCGAACAGAGGAACGTCCAGAGCTTTTGGAAGATTGAGCCCTGGGCGGTTTGCTGGCTTACAGCGTGCGGGTTGCCTAGCCCAGAGCACGAGCACGAGTGGTCAGGTGTTGTCTTGTTTCCGAGAACGTTCCTGAGTCTTTTGGGGAGCAATGGAGGAGCGTGGACTTGGAGGCGTGTGCTTGTGGAGCCGAGTGACAGTTGGCTGCTGGTGACGAGAGGACTAGCGACGCCTTGGTCTGGCACATTGGACCACTGAGCCTGGGGTTCACGGAAGTGACGGCGCCTATTACTGCGTCTCCCGTACACAGGACGGCACAACGGTACTCTGATGTCTTACAGCGCAGTTAACAATTCCTTGGTGCCACCGAGGTCTTCATTTCGCGTATCACTGTGTTTCTCCTGGATAAGGGCTAGCTATGTTCTTGAGACTGTGCAGCCTTCAGACTACCTACACACAGGCTGTTGCTCAGTCGCTATCCTCAGCCCACAATGACTCTCTTTACGTTGATCAGTGTCATTGCAACGTGTGCGCTGATACTAGTAAAATATTGTGTCCCAAATTCCCAATTTTTGGTGTCAAATATTGAAGAAATACTTTACCTTATTAGTGTTAAGCTGTGTAAGTTTACTGTTGTGAGAACATTATTTGACACTATTCTGCTGGCTTAGACGAAACATCTACATGTATGCGGAAGCAGGTTTTCAGTTCTTGTAAGAATATTGTTTCAAGTCAACATCGCGTATGTACCCTGTTGTGTCTTCCATCCTGCATTTATTTGGTGTAATTAAAATTTTTATTGTGCTAGCAGATTTGTGTGTTAGATTACAGATTCAGTATTCATCAGATGATTCTTTCTCTAACCCAAGATTATGTAATTCCTGTAATATAGGTTTGCAAATGGTTTTAGTTCCCTTGAACCACTGCTGTCATATGAACTACAGGTCTTGCTATACATGTCATTGAGTAGTATGGTACTGTTGCTTTACGTATTATTATTTTGGAATGTTGTTTTTATGTGCAATTAATATTCTCATTGTACATAATCAATTCTGATAGTGTTTTACTGAACATTTTAGAATTGTGTTCAGTATCAGACTTGTCAATAAACTGTGTCACCACTAAACGAGAATCACGCCTCGGAAATCTACAGCCACAACCGTGCTCAACGTTTGTTGGTCCCTAAAATCGTACCACTCTATTATACAGCGTGTTAGAAAATCATATCGACAAACTTCGAGGTGTTGCAAATGATGTTACCTTCAGGAAAATGTTAAGGACAGGAATCATAGTCCCTAAAAGTCCTTGAAGGAGGGTACACGGGCCGGTGCCTGCCGCTAGCCCATACCTCTGGCATGAAAAGTGGCTTTGTGCGCTGATGCACCGTAGGCGGAACGTCCTAAAAATAATTTGTTAGCCAATGATACCTTCTGATTGACACGATTGCCATTGGAGAGGATAGAGCTAGCTGCTGAGGCAACAGGCCTTATCTTCTGTAAGTGTGATGCTCTGTTGCCTCCGTGGGCGACATTTCCGGAGACGGGTTCCTATCCTCAGTTCTTTCATCAAGACACGCTTTGAAACTTGTCGGTATCGTTTTACAAAACCCTGTATGTAATCAAACTTACACTTATGATCCAATGATAATGACCACTATCCACCGCCAGACTGACCTAGCTCCATAGCATGTACGTGGCGCTGTACAGAAAGTACACTTGCGGAGCATAAACGAAACGGAACTATCCTAGGTACGATATGGGCTGAAAATGGAAAAAGACACTGACACATGCGACGCTGACAAAGGGAACATCCTTATGATCTGGCACCTGGGACTAGGTTTCTCGGAAATGTCGAAGTTACTGGGCTATCACAATGTAAATATCATCAGCATGTGTGGAAATCGATAAAGGAATGATGGAACCATAAGCAATCGTGTTGTACCTCCAATCCTAGTCACAGAATATCCAGATAGTAGGATTTTCTGCCATTTATAGCAGGACAAGCTGTGACCAGTGTCAGATCTGACGACATAGTGAATACTGATGCACCAGTACTTCAGAGCACACAGTTCAGTGTACATTCTTGAACATGGGGCTCCACTGTAGAGACCCTTAAGTGCTGGTAAGTGTTGATATGCTGACTAAGCGTCGTCATATACGATTTACTGAGCACGGGATCCCAGATATTAGACTTTGGATCTAGGGAAACTTGTCGTTTGATCGGATGAATCACGTTTCTTGTCACACCATCGTGACTGTCATTCCGGACACGCCGCCACCTACGTAAGTGTTTATTGGAAACGTACAGCACGCCACGGACGCAGGTTGCTGGGGCCAACAATCACTTGTGTTTCCATGAGCTATGTGGAGGCAAAAGAATGTACCATGTCAACTGTGGCCTACGTGAACATTATTGCGGTCAACGTGCAACTTGATGCCTTCCACTATGGCGCATCCTCCAGCAGGACAAATGTCCGCGTCACAAGGGCAGAATCACGCTCCAGTATTTAACGGAACATGACAACAAACTCACGATGATATCTTATGCGAGAAAATTTGCTTACCTGAATCCGACAGAGTACACTCGGGACGTTGCAGGACATTAGCTCCGCGTCCTCAAACCGCCAGCGCATACTTTAGGGGAACCGGGCAAAGACATGTAGACCACTACCTCCGGAAAAGTACCACGGACTTATCGAGTCAATAATAGGGACATTGTAATATACTGATTATTCCTTGCTACTGTCGTGTTATCTTGAATCTGTGAGGAAGGACGATAGGCGTTCCAAGGCACGGAAGCAGAGACGATGCTGAGGGCAGAAGAAAGTAGGAGAGACATTGTTACATGAAGTAAACCGTAAGAAGAGAGCCTTGCGAAACTGCAGACGCCCCCTGACGCGGTCCCAGAGCGTTAGTTACTCTTCAAGGGATTAATATGTAACTTCATATGTGGTCAAGACGCTGTGGTAAGTTACCACCGAAGAACTTTGTAACCAACAGGCACGTAGTAGCGTATAAAGCCAGCTTGATACCAGCCATGAGAACAGCAACGCTAGTAGGCTCGCAAGGGTTAGAGAGCGAAAACGCCAAAAACTCTTAACCAAGCGGTCCCTAGTCCGGGGAGCCCGAGGGGCGGGGCTTAATGACTTACAACAATAATGTTGCAAGCCTTATTTGGCAAAGCAGTTACGTTTAGCTTTCAGCTGAACAATGTTGGTATCAAATACGGACTTACTTAGTGCTACTGCCTCAGGAGGGAACCTAACTAAACCGTGATGGGCAGGCACTTGCAAGAGACCTACGGGATTGGCTGTCTGGCTTTAAGTGGTAAAAACATTGCCCCCACGAGAGGTTTTGGAACCCCTAGTTTACGCAGTTTGGCAGAGTTCTCAATCAGACGATCTGGGCGCCGAATCCGCATCCGTCGACTCCAACCTCGGTCCAGCTCCGACTAAGTCTGCTCTCTCACTTGGAGTGCCTCAGTGAACAGTGTCACATTCAGTATGTTTTGTTTTGCGACCAAGTTGTAGGCAATGTTTGCTCCTGTGGTTAGCATGCACTCCTGGGACTTCTGCACTGGCTTCTGTTGTAACAGTGTTATTCATGCTTTTTCTAACCCTAGATTTACCCTCCAGTGTATTAGTTGGTCCTGTCTGGAATAAACTACTATTCCAAATCCATATTTCTCCAAGAGTCCTCAACGAGTTTCCCTACCGAGTCTCACCACCTGCATTTCTACCAAGTGCCTGTACCAGTGTTGGCTCAGTTAGAAGAAAATAATCAAATGCCTTCACTGTGAATAGTCCTACTGCCTTCTGCTCTGTACCGCTTGGGAGTACAGACTGACCCCTTTGTTTTCCTCTCCCACCTGTGTCAGGACGCGACAACATTCTCTGCCATAATGGTCTCCTTAAGAGCAATAACATCTTATTAAGAAGGTGTAGAGAGTGGTGCGCATATAATTTGGATGATCAGAGTACATTCCACTACGAAGATAGTGTAACTGTTTTTTATCAGTTACTTGTGTACACACTGAAGGAAAACTATCGCAAAACCAAGAAGGGGTTGTGCGACATAAACGAAAACCGACCGGCAAAATCGTAACACTAAGAAGGAGTTGCAAGACCTAAACGAAAGCTGGTAGGCATATTCCTAAATCTAAAACGTGATATGTATTCAAATTTCCCGCCAGTAGGAGCTAGCAACGCCGGTAGAAAGATGCGCATCATGCTTTCTTTAAATACATGCTGTAACGGTCAAGAGTGGTTGTTACCTTTCAGTTTCCAGAATGAGATATTCACTTCGCAGCGGAGGCTTCGCTGATATGAAACTTCCTGACAGATTAAAACTGTGTACCGGACCGAGACTCGAACTCGGGATCTTTGCTTTGCACGAGCAAGTGCTCTACCACTGTGTTACCGAAGACGAATCACGACCCGTCCTCACAGCTTGAGTTCTGCCAGTACCTCGTCTCCTACCTTCCAAATTCCACAGAAGCTCTTCCGCGAGCCCTTGCAGAACTAGCACTCCTGGAAGAAAGGATATTGCGGAGACATGGCTTAGCTACAGCCTAGGGGATGTTTCCAGTATGAGATTTTCACTCTGCAGCGGAGTGTGCGCTGTTGTGAAACATCCGGACAGATTAAATCTGTTTTAATCTGCCAGGAAGTGTCACCTTTGAGTTAAGTCGTGGTGAGCTGATGTTAGTCAAGAATGCCTTTCAGGCCACAAAGACGCCTTTATGAACAACTCGCTGAATTGAGTTCGTCTAACATAACTACGAGAAGCTGGATATTTCTTTTGCGGTACTGCAGAAAGACTTGCAGGAATGTGGCCACCGTACATGACTGCTGGCACCGGTGGCGATGAGAATATGGCGCCCCAAGAAGACTGAGCTGTAGACGGACACGTAGCACTACAGAGATTGACCATCGTGTTTGGTGAACGGCTCTGGTGCATTCGTACTGCAGCAGCAATCTAAGCAGCAGTTGGGACCACAGTGACACAAACTGTTGCAGATCGGTTACTTCAAGGAAAGCTCCGAGCCAGACGCCCTACGGCATACGTTCCACGAACTCTAATCCAGAGCCAATTGCGACTTCAGTGGTCTCAAGCTCGAGCTGATTGAAGGGCAGTGTAGAGATCTGTTGCGTTTCGTGGTAATCCGCTTCTACCTCGGTGTCAGTGATGGCCGTGCGTTGGTTGAAAGAAGACCGGTTTATCGCCTGCAACCATCGTGTTGCGAGTTAGACGCATTGGACGTACACCTGGAGTTATAGTCCAGAGAGCGATATTGCATGACAGCATGAGCGCTCTCATGGTTATCCCACGCACCCAGGCTGCAAATGTATATGTCAGTCTAGTGATTCGACCTTTTGTGCTGCCATGCAAACAGTATTCCAGGGGGTTTCTTCCAGCAGAATAACGATCGCCCACATACCGCTGTTGTAACCCAACATGTTCTAGAGTGTCGATATGTTTCCTTCAATAAATTCCATCCCACAAACTGACATCAGGAACCTGTAAAATACAATCCATTCCATTATATGCTTGCATTCAGCATTCTGGCGGCTACACCGTTTATTAACGTACCAGAATTTCACATTAATAAAACATTCTCGGGCCTCAAGCCGCGTCAAGTGGTTTACTGCTCACGAGCTTATGGCAAAGATCTCCTCTGCCACTGTCAAGTGGATGACTGTCGTGTGGTTGTCATTGCCGTGCTTATATAGCCGCGCCATCGCTCGTGACGTCACTGGTGCTTGGCCCCGCACCATATATGGTAATTTTTTGGCCTCAAGACCGCCGGGCCCGCTTCAACTTCCTCAACACCGGATCCCACGCTGTACTCAGCTCCAATGCACCGTCTCTATTGAAAGTGTTGTCAGAAATTCTAATCTCTATGGCTTCGTTTATGGCTCTATCCCAGTAGACATTAGTCCGTTTAATAATAGATGTCTTATCGAATGCAATTCGGCGTCCGTTTTCCAGTGCATGTTCTGCTACACCTGATTTTTCGGGATATCGCAGACGGTAACACCTTTCATGTTCTATGTGGCACTGTTCAATAGTGCGAACAATCTGGCCGACATAGAGCATCACACATCCACACGGTACTTTTACTTTCCTGGCGTTCTGAGGCCTACATCGTCTTTCACAGATTTCATTAGTTTCTGGATCTGTGCCGGAGGCCTGAAGATTGTGTCCATTTTATGCCGACTAATCTTCCCTGTTGTCGAACGAAAAATGGTAAGAATGGAACCTAATTGGTGTCTTCTTCAGAGGTCTTCTTCCTTTGAGGTTTGGATGACACTGGTTGTGAGATCTGTTTGTTGTTGTAACCACTTTCCTTAAAAACTCTGCGTAAGTGGTTCAATTTTCTCGGCAAGTTTTCAGAGTGAGACGGTTTCACCTCGAGGTACTATCGTCCTCAGAACTGACTGTTTCTCTGCTGGGTGATGGAAGCTGGTGGCGTACAGATACCGATTCGTGAAGGTGGGCTTGCGGTAAACGCTGTGACCGAGAGACCCATTGGGTTTACGGAGGACAAGCACGTCCATTGTGTTATCGATGTGGTCGTAGATGTTGCCGAGGTGCTCCAAGAACTCTTCTAACATTTGTTGTCGATGCGGCAAAATGACGAAGGTATCGTCGACGTAGCGATAAAAAAAGGCTCGGCTTTGCAGGAGCCGTGTCCAAGGCGATGTATTCGAAATCGTAATGCTCCATAAAGAGGTTGGCTACTACTGGAGCAACCCGAGAAAATTTTACTAACGGATGTCGCAGCAAAAGCATGCATTCATACAGAATTTCACATTTTAATTAACTTATCTCATGCTTATGTTAACCTGTGATCTCGTAAGGTTTCTTCTCATTTAAATACGGCCGGCCGTTGTGGCCGAGCGGTTCTAGTAACTTCAGTTTGGAAACGAGTGACCGCTATGGTTAGTGAGGTTGAAGTAGTTCTACGTTCTAGAGGACTGATGACCTCAGCTGTTAAGTCCCATAGTGCTCAGAGCCCCTTGAATCCTTTAAATACATGTATATGTATATCCGAAATTTCGTTAATCTCTTTAAATAATTTTTTGGTGTTGAGATTTTTTTCCGTCATAGATACGTCTGATTCCTCATTTGATGAGATATAATAGTGGGAGTGCAGCTCGGAAGCCCCTTAAATGGGCAGTGTTCCGCTGGGCGACTACGGCTTGTCACTTGCTGAAGCACGGGACTTGCCCTTTAATTGGTGGCGCTGCCACCCTTCGCAGCTTATCAGCACGAGTTCCCGGGGTGCCTTGCATCTGGCTGGAGCGGGGAGGCGGAGGCTGTAGTAGCCAGATAAACTGGGGGCCACCAACGAGGCGGCTGCCGTCTCAGGCAGCAGAAGGATGGCGGGCGAGGAGGGAGGCGGCCGGATTTATGGGCGGGCCGGCAGAATGGACTACAGCTCTCACTGGCGGCTTAACCAGGCGCCCGCCGCGAGAACTTGTGTCGGCGCTCGGAAGTTGCGTGGCAACCAGGTGCTTGCCGAGGCTCGCTGTGGCCCCTTGAGCCATGGGACTACAGGCGGCCCTGAGGCTCACTTGCAGCTGATGGCAAGTTTCTTAGGAGTCTTACGTTTGTCTCTCCCAGCTGATAATACCAGGTCCATTTACGTCAGATTTTTTGTTAACGTTGCATTTCAAAGAGACAATATGAGCATAGAATATACGATGCAATGAATGCAAATGGTATGTCACCTCATTTGATTTGTTACAAATTTCAAGGGTTATTGAGAAGGATGAATGTATGAATTTGAGTTCACTGTCCTGGTCCGGAAATGAAGCAGTCAAAAATTATAAGCCAAAATCGTTTTGATATCTCTGTTAGTGAAATGCGTGTAATGTTACTATTGTTGCTAAGTTTTAGGACAGGAAAATGGTGCTATAAACCCAAACCAGAATGTAATGTACCTGAGTAGCTATCTTCACTACTGTGAAACTCATCTGCTTCACTGGACAGGTGCTCATAGCTCTTAAGGTATGCGTTTCGGGGTCCATTTTCACTGGAAACCTTTTTCTTGTTTTGGTCTCTACTAGTACCTAGGAAATCTCCATACCATACAAGCTTAGCAACAGCAGTACCAGTACGTGTATTCCACCGACACAGGTACCGGAACGATTTTTGCTTAGAACTTTCGGCTCTTACTTTTCTAGACTAGGGTCCCTTAACTCAAATTCACACATTTATCCTTCTCCATCATCAGTGTGTACATGGAGATTCAACTGCCCATGCCTCTGGGTTTTATGCACCCCACAAAACTTTCAAATACTATGCGCAGGATTCTCATATTGTAATATATAAGAAACCATCAGCCTCGATTGCGGTAACGAAACCGACTTTTAACTAGGTTTCAGCCCAAATAATTGAGCCTTCTTCAGAAGACAGACTTGAATCTATAATTTTTCTAAGATGGCATGGCCGGCCGCGATGGCCAAGCGATTCTAGGCGCTTCAGTCCGGAACCGCGCGACTGCTACGTTCGCTGGTTCGGATCCTGCCTCGGGCATGGATGTGTGTGATGTCCTTAGGTTAGTTAGGTTTAAGTAGTTCTAAGTTATAGGGGACTGATGACCACAGATGTTAAGTCCCATAGTGCTCAGAGACATTTGAACCATTTTTAAGATGGCATGGTCTATAAATAAAACTAAAACACCCTGAATAGGTGTGGTCACATTTTAAAAATGCGATACGTAAATACTAATTCAACATCAAGACTTAAGCTCTGGCGTGCGCCTCGTCTCCATAGACGCCATGCGGTGGGCCTCTGGAGCTCACGTGAAAGTAAGTAGGACTAGATAACGCGCTGCAAATCAAGATGGCGGGGAACACTGCGCATGTCTGGGACCATGACTGTCAAAGGTAAAATGCCTTATGTCTTAAAACAAGTAACTTGTCGAAAGGTTGAAAATCTTAAACATTAAGCTTCTGCTCTAGGTTATGACTAAAATGTAACAAACTGTACATAGATTTATATAAGTTCTAACACACTACCCCGACTTACACTATTAGAACATTTGGGCTCTTTCACAATAAATGCTGCATAACGCATCCATCATTATTAATGAAAGATGACATAGGATATAAAACAGCGAAACTGTAGTATGTAAACGCCATAATGCAATAATCTCGGTTAACCTGGCTGATAGTTTCTTATATGTTAGATTATCACTATTGCTGACTCGGTTGCAATGTTGAAAGTTCAAAAACTCTCATATTCTCTCGCTCGCTAGGTGCAAACTGTTAGTCTTACAGTAAAGATTAACTGAATCTTTTTGTAGGGATCTTAGTGTAGTGAAATTTTGTACAAGGGTGCGTTACCGTTACAGGCTTTAGTTTTCGAATGACTCAAGAGCAATCCTCAAAAGTGGCCTTCAAATATATTTTTTTGAATAACTCGACAACCACGGACTCCGGTGAAATCGTAAACTAGTATAAAATTTAACTATATTAAATTTCCTACAAAGAAGGGCCCGTTCATTTTTTCTGAAGGAGTAATAGTGTACACACAGTGAGTGAGTGAATATGGAAGTCTTACGAGTGGTAAAATGTTCAAATGTGTGTAAAATTTTATGGGACTTAACTGCTAAGGTCATCAGTCCCTAAGCTTACACACTACGTAACCTAAATTATTCTAAGGACAAACACACACACCCGTGTTCGAGGGAGGACTCGAACCTCCGCCTCGACCAGCCGCACAGTCCATGACTGCAGCGCCCAGACCGCTCGGCTAATCCCGCGCGGCTTGCGAGTGGTACTTAAAGACGTTGCAGGGGTGCAATTTTCAAACACCCCGTATAAAGGAACAGAGAAAATTGATTTAGATTCCCAAGTTGAATGACCTCTATAGCGGATTATTGTCAGAATAATGCCCGATGACTTCTCAGAGAACAGTCATCATTCGTCGTACGTTTATTGGAGAACAAAATACGACGCTCGGGAATGGCAGTACCACTCAGGGTGGACGCTGGAAACAGCTAGCTGGCAGCCACTGACTCAGCCAGACGGCCAGAGGCCGGCCGTGTCGTCCACAGTGGTATGATACTGAGTTAGGGAGTATTTTGCAATTGGTGGGGGCCAAGTACCGTGGTTGCAGAACCACGTCGCCCCGTCGACCAGCGTGGACATCATCTCATAACTGATGTTCCGAGACTGCGACACTATTTTCTAACTAGTTTGGTGTGCATTTGTTTTGACGAAGCACAGTGTTCAACAAAGTAGAACATAACAGGTCCGCGGCTCAGATAAGTTGTAACAGCGTGCCGCTGGCGCACCCGCACTGCCTCTGTGCTGTGTCGTCGTCATTGCCAAGCTAGCTCCAGACTCGGTCCGCAATGCGGAAACCCGTCTGTGGAGTTAGAGTGTTAACGTAGCCGTATATTGGCATACTCTGCCCTCACCTGTTACCGTGGCCTCTTACAACAACCGAAACGCTGTCGCCATTTTACTCATTAGCACCGAAAAATAGTGGTGGCCCTATAAAGGACGTATAATCAAGACGAGCCCTTATTATGCTAACGTGGGTGCGCAACAACCGTAGGGTGTATTAGCCATTGTTTTTAATTCGTATGTTGATGAGGAACTAGGAAAAAGCTGCAGCTCCTTCAACGATAAGAGAAATTTCAGTTTCACGATTGTAGTTGAACGTTTGACAGGTAGTCATTTATTATTATTATTTTTACAGAATTTCGCAAATTTTTTACACATCTGTCTTCTGATTGGCCCACTGCGAATTCGTCTTCTGTGCCAACCTCTTCACCCATGATAGCACTTTCAATCCACGTCCTCAGTTATTTGCTGGATGTATTCCAGTCTCTGTCTTCCTATACAGTTTATGCCCTCTACAGCTCCCTCTAGGGCCACGGGAGTCATTTCCTGATACCTTAACAGATTCCCTATCATCCTGTCGCGTTTCCTTTTCAGTGTTTTCCACATATTCCTTTTCTCACCAATTCTGCTCGGGACCCCTAATTCCTTACCTTATCAGCCCCCCTAATTTTCACCAGTTGTCTGTAGCAACAAATAGCAAATGCTTCGAATCGCCCGCGTTCCGGTTTCCCACAGTCCATGTTTCACTACCATACAAAGCCGTACTTCAGACATACATTCTCAGAAATTTCTTCCTCACATTAATGCCTACGTTTGATACTAGCAGACTTCTCTTGGACAGAAATGCCTTTTTCGCCAGCGCTAGTCTGCTTTGGATTCCTCCTTGCTCCGTCCGTCACTGGTTATTTTGCTGCCTGGATAGTACAATTCCTTAACTTCATCTACTTCGTGACGATCAATCCTAATATTAAGTTTCTTGCTATTCTCGTTTCTGCTGCCTCTCGTAACTTTCACCATTCTAAGACTGTCCATTTCATTCAACAGATCAGGCAATTGTTCCTCACTTAGGACAACAATGTTATAAGCGAATCGTATCATTGACATCCTTTCACCTCGAATTTTAATTCCACTCCCGAACCTTGGCTAGTTATACACAACTTAGAGCCTATGACTAAGTTACAATCGTTTCATTCTTATCTTTCCAGGTTTTCATGCGTTGGTTGATGGTCAAAGCATTGAGGTCCATTTGACATCACCTTCCAAAATTGCGGTTTTTTGTTGCTGGACAAGAAATTTTGCTGTATTGATCAGTATTTAAGTTAGAATGAACAGTCAAGATCACAATAAAATTCGTTTATTTACTTCAGAATTTTTGGCCTCATGTGGCTGGTGCTGGCGGCGCCTCGATTGTCTCGTCGTGATACCACTATCGTACACTGACTCAGTAACCTGATTTTTTCCTGTCTCTTCTAGCCATCCCCTGATATTTTTTTTATTTATAAAAGAAAGTAAAAATTTTCGTCGTAAAGCGTTATTCTCCACTTTCTTATAGTGTCTGTGATTCCAGAATGAGATTTTCACTCTGCAGCGGAGTATGCGCTGATATGAAACTTCCTGGCAGATTAAAACTATGTGCCCGACCGAGACTCGAACTCAGGACCTTTGCCTTTCGCGGGCAAGTGCTCTACCAGCTGAGCCACCGAAGCACGACTGACGCCCGGTACTCACAGCTTTACTTCGGTCAGTACCTCGTCTCCTACCTTCCAAACTTTACAGAAGCTCTCCTGCGAACCACGCAGAACTAGCACTCCTGAAAGAAAGGATATTGCGGAGACATGGCTTAGCCACAGCCTGGGGGATGTTTCCAGAATGAGATTTTCACTCTGCAGCGGAGTGTGCGCTGATATGAAACTTCCTGGCAGGCTGTGGCTAAGCCATGTCTCCGCAATATCCTTTCCTTCAGGAGTGCTAGTTCTGCATGGTTCGCAGGAGAGCTTCTGTAAAGTTTGGAAGGTAGGAGACGAGGTACTGGCAGAAGTAAAGCTGTGAGTATCGACCGTGAGTCGTGCTTCGGTAGCTCAGATGGTAGAGCACTTGCCAGCGGAAGGCAAAGGTCCTGAGTTCGAGTCTCGGTCTGGCACACCGTTTTAATCTGCCATGAAGTTTCAGTGTCTGTGATTGTTTCTATGTCTCTTTACAGATATTCATTTCTCCTCTTCGTCCTGTTATTGCATTGTTCTTTTGTGGTCCTAAAATTTGTATGAGTATTTTCCTTTCTCTCTTTCGCGGTTATTTTTCTTCACCTCTTTCATTCAGTGTTAAGCATTCTGATCCAAAACTTGTGCAGTCTCTAACTTGTGTCTGGAAGATACCTATCTTCAGTTTTGGGCTAGCTATACGCATAGTAATTCCATTTTCTTAAAAAAGTTCACAAATATGTGAATTCCCAAGACTTACACACTACTAAGACTAACTTCAACTAACTTATCTTTAGAACAACACACACACACCCATACCCGAGGGAGGACTTGAACCGTTCAGCGGAAGGGGCAGCGCAATCCGTGACGTGGAGCCCAAAACCCCGCGCCCACTCCGCACGGCCATTTTCTTCAATCTTTCTTCACTTGTGGTGTGATACGTTAGATTGTATCCATTCTGACAAGTAGTTAACCCTCTCTATCTCTCTGATGTTTCTGCGTAATGCTTCTACAAATACTGAAATGCCAAAGAAACTGGTATAGGCATGCATATTCAGATAGAGAGGTATGTAGACAGGCAGAATGCAGCGCTGCGGTCGGCAACGCTTATACATGACAACTGTCTGGCGTAGTTGTTAGATGGTTACTGCTGCTACAATTGCAGGTTATCAAAATTTAAATGAGTTTGGACATTGTGTTATAGTCAGTGCACAAGCGATGGGATACAAAATCTCCGAGATAGCAATGGAATGGGGAATTACCCAAATTACCCATACAACCATTTAATGTGTGTACCGTGAACATTAGGAGTCCGATAAAACATCAGATCCCCGACATAGCTAGGGACAGGGAAAGAATGCGAGCGATACGTAGCAGGCAAAGTACATGTTCCGAGAACTGGAATGACTTGCCCATTACAAGCTGTCAGTTGCTTGCTAGGTTTAGATAGCCTTGTGGAGCCTAACAAGTCATATGTTGACGATTTAGCAATGTGACCCAGGTACCCGTGTCAAACTGAAATTTCGCACGTTTACCACAAAGAAGTAATTGGACAAAAGTTTGTTTGACTGACGTATGACTAGAGAAACTCCACGCTTCCCTGTTGCAGACTGGGAATGTATTGCATCAGTGACATAGGTCTTGTGACTAGATTTTGGTTAGTGGGCCAAATTGTCATTTTTGGTCCAATGCACATGTCCTTTTCTACCACGAGCGTAACACTGAGCTTGTCCGGAGGGGCAGTCTTGGCGTTTGTGCCGTGAATAACACCTAGGACTTAATTCTGTTCACCTGAGTAACCGCCTGTTTAGCGAACTGCTTACGCGGCTGGGAGAGGTGTTTAATCGGCTTGGCTGTCGCAAGCCAACGGTGCGGAATGGGGTGGTCGCTGGAAAGGGAGTCAACCTACCAAACAGCTGGCTGCTCAAATGTATAAGCCGGCAGGGCACCGGATTCGTACTCATCCAGTGTTTGCACTACTTGCTGGAATGATGGACCGGAGTGTTTCAAAAGCCGGCCGTTGTGACGAGTGGTTGTAGGCGGTTCAGTCTGGAATCGCGCGACCGCTACGGTCGCAGATTCGAATCCTGCCTCGGGCATGGATGTGTGTGATGTCCTTAGGTTAGTTAGGTTTAAGTAGTTCTAAGTTCTAGAGCACTCATGACCCGTAGTGCTCAGAGCCATTTGAACTGTTTCAAAACGTGTTCTTTGATTTTGACAACATGTGTTTTGCAAACTATCGCATCACGCAACATAACATCTGAAAATAAAGCACCGCAAACGCATTGGAATATGCATTTCCACGTCATACCTTGCAAATCTGTTACCCACTTGCAATAAATTTGTTCTGACCGTTTTTTACAATTAAGGAATTGATACCTAGCTGCTGCCATATTCACTTATTGGTAATAATAGTGAGTTAGTGAAGATATAACATTGTCATATACAAGTTAATTCAGAGTGGCGTTAGGAAAGAGTTTATGAATTAATCCGAAATATGCACTTCCTACCGTGGATAATAGATCTGCAATTTTCACTGTGCCTGGGACGTTCTGAACTAACATATGGGCATCAAACTGTGTATCCACCCGTGCCAATCCTCGTCTTGGTCACTAAACTGTCGAGAAAGTGGTATAGCAGCTGTAGTAGGTGGTGCGTGTTCCGTCGGGTACGCGGCGTTGGCGGGTAGCTGCTGCAAAGTGTTGAGCAGGGTAGATGTTTGTTTTGTCTGGAACTGAAACATCTGCATTAGCTGTGTTGCAATGTAATGCTTGAGGCTATGGTGCCTGAGCAGGGGGTGGGGCAGGTGGAGGTGAGGGAGGGTGGAAGGGTGGCGGGCATGTTGGAAGACACAAATGCAGAAACCAGACAAAAAATATGTAGAATGAAGTTTTTTGCAACACACACCGGAAAACACTGATTAGCAAAAACGACAAGAAACTCTTAAAGCAATATGCACCCCTGCTAGGTAAAGACAAGAGAGAATTAAGGCACCAACATAGTATAATCGAAACGTACGTGGCCGTCGGTTGCTGGGTTAGGAGGATTCTCATCGCCAGTTGTTGGGTCTTGCCCTCCCGTCTCGTACACGGTGCCTAAGGAATGTTGCGTCCTCTTCATGCTGTATAAAATTTAGTCAAGTAACATTACTTGTTTTATTTCTATAAAGCGGACTGAAAATACTTTAGTGTACAAAGGTGTCGCAAGCGATGGTCGACATGCAGCATAAAGCCCAGTTCTTGCTGTACACAATGTTCAAACAAGCAATGGATATGGATCACTACAATCTGATATCGTAGCACTCTCTGCTAGGCTATGCTAATACTCTGCGAATCCTGTCTATTAATGTGCGGCCGATGTTTGCAGGACTGGCGCTTATATTCACTCCTTGTGTAGGTCGCTCCTTGTGCGGTGCAGTCAATGTCAGCGGGCTGTTGGCTGACGTCGCCTCACCGCTTTCTCTGGTCTTGCATTTTTCCTCTTCGGTCCGGCTCTTGCGGTTACTCCAGAACATTTAGTATCTTCATACCACTATTAAATCTGGTACATAATCTGAAGGATAATCAAACAAATTAAAATTAGGGATGTTAATATAGTTTCTATTAAAGTGAGTGAGCCGGCCAGGGTGGCCGTGCGGTTCTAGGCGCTACAGTCTGGAACCGCGTGACCGCTACGGTCGCAGGTTCGAATCCTGCATCGGGCATAGATGTGTGTGATGTCCTCAGGTTAGTTAGGTTTAAGTAGTTCTACGTTCTAGGGGACTGTTGACCTTAGAAGTTAAGTCCCATAGTTCTCAGAGCCATTTGAACCAAACTGTGTGAGAGTCCAAAACCGCAATAGCTGTTTATTGCGTTTTTACCCATTTGACGACCGGTTTCACACCTTGAAGGTATATATTCAGGTCATATCTGCATACAGAATGAAACTACATAAGTGGAGTGCTAATAGTCAACATTACTTACCGAACAAAGTAGACAGTAAAGCGACTTACTCACAAAACTAATACTTCATGCCGGCCACGGTGGTCTCGCGGTTCTAGGCGCGAAGTCCGGAATCGTTCAACTGCTACGGTCGCAGGTTCGAGTCTTGCCTCCCGCATGGATGTGTGTGATGTCCTTAGGTTAGTTAGGTTTAAGTATTCTTGTGTTCTAGGGGACTGATGACCCCAGCAGTTGAGTCCCATAGTGCTCAGAGCCATTTGAACCATTAATACTTCATGTGCACGACTTCCAAGGTGCAAGTGGGCATAAAAACATGTCAGTCATTGGTAAAACCATGGATGAAACGGCAGAAGCGCACCAGATGCGAACCGTGTATGATCAGCATACTATCTCCTAAACTTTGTCAAAAGGCGAGCACCGACAGCACATGACATACCACGTCTGACAGGTTGACACCAGTTAGTACAAAACATTGCAGAATGAACATAATGTAAATTAATACATTCCTAACGGTGTCAGTAGAGTATAACATAGGAGCAACCTACTAACGACAAAATCCATGGGGAAAATAAAAAATTAAGAGACACATAATCCATAATTTTTTAATCGACGTTTTTTTCTTATTTTTTATTCGATATTTTTTCATCTCTGGTCACATTATTTAAAGAATATGACTTATGAAAGGTAATATAATGAAAAAACCAGACGTGCATTTTCATGAAGTTGTAGTGAATTTTTTCTGTCATTTGACTATTTACTATTTTTAATTAATTGACACCATGAATCCTGCAGGTCTGTCCATAAGTCCGTAAGAGTACGAGGAAGCGAAGATCTCTTCTGAACAGCCCATTGCAAAATCATCCCAGACATGCACAATGATGTTCACGACTGGGGAATTTGGTGGCCAGCGGAAGTGTTTAAGCTCAGAAAGTGTTCCTGGAGCTATTCTATATCAATTCTGGACACATGGGGTGTCGAAGTGTCTTTCTGGAAATGCCCAAGTCTATCGGAATTCACTATCGACACGAGTAGATGCAGGTGATTAGACAGGATGCTTACGTACGTGTCACCTGTCAGGATAATATCTAGGCGTTTCAAGGGTCCAACATCACTCCAACTGCACACGTCCCACACCACACCGTTACAGAGCCTCCACCGGATTGAACAGTCCCCTACTCACATGTAGGGTCGTTGGGCTCATCAGGTTGTCTCCATGCCCGTGCACGTCCGTAGATCTATACAATTTGAAACGAGACTCGTCCGACCAGGCGACATGTTTCCAGTCATTAACAGTCCAACGTCGATGTGGACGTGTCCAGGCGAAGCCTAAAGCTTTCTGGTGTGCAGTCGTCAAGAGTACACGAGTGAGCCTTCTCTCTGAAAGCCCATATCGATGATGTTTCGTTGAATGGTTCTTTCGGTGACATTTATTGATGGCCCAGCATTGAAATCTGCAGCAATTTGTTGAAGAGTTGCACTTCTGTCGCCTTGAACGATTCTCTTCAGTCGTCATTGGCTCCGTTGTTGCAGTATCTTTTTCCGGAATCCTGATATTCACGGTACACTCGTGAAATCCTCACTTTATCGCTACCTCGGAGATTCGGTGTCCTATCGCCCGTGTACCAACTCTAACACTACGTTCAAACTCACTTAAATCTTGATAACCTACCACTGTAGCAGCTGTGACTGATCTAACAACAGCACCAGACACTTGTTGTCTTACAATGGCATTGCCGACCGTAACGCAGTATTCTTAATGTTTACATGTCTCTGTATTTGAATATGCATGACTTTACCAGTTTCTTTGACACTACAGTGTCTTATGATGAAATTTGTACAGGTTGTTAAACATGCTTTTGGAGCAGTAGACTATAATATGAAATATTAATATTTTTTATCTGAATACTAATATTTAAAAAAATACCACATAGAATTTCTCATAACATTTCTTTCTGCAACATCAAATTCAGCGGAAACATTTTAAAATACTAAACATATATATTATAACAGCTTGTGAAAGTTTTAGGCGTGTATGCATTACCGTTTTAAATAAAATGGTACTGATAGTACAAAGAAATGTAAATTTGAGAAAGGGAGCTTTAAAATCTTGTTCAAAACATCCCAGATCCATAGAATGGAGTATAAGGGTCTTCAATCTCATTTAACAGTTCTGTTATGCTGAGGTTTGTTCAGATAAGCATTTTGTATCTTTTCAGCATTTCTTATTCTTTGTCCATCGCAGCCATGAATTTAATTGTTCAGCATCCTGGTTTTAGACCTAGCCTCTTCAGAACGTCACACTTAATCACATTGCCTTTATTGTAAACAGCTACTGCATTGTATAATCCAAAATGCGGAATACTAAATTAACAAAAACCATTTTGGAAATGCGGCTCCAAATTACATTATTCACCCTTTCGTTGCAATTTTGTGTTTTGTTATGTAGGAATTTCTCCACTAATGAACCATTCAATAATTCTCTAAGTATTGGCTCAGTTTCATCCATAATTTCTTAAGGTAAATCGTGGCTAGTGATCGTAGATTTCTCCTGCATTTATCAATTTGTTGTACTCTCTACATGACGATGTAGCACGTGGCCAAAAACTGTGCTGAGGTTTTGCTTCTGTCAACATAGCATGGAAAAAATAATTCCCAAATTACCTTTCTCATATTACTTACACATTTGGTATTCTGCGTTCTATCAAGCCCATAATATCTCTACAATCTGTTCGTGACATTCTTTGTCTGCCTTTTCCAATCTCCAATAGGCATTCCGTCACCAAGTTGCTTTCTTCCTAATTTTGTTTTGAACTGCCTCAGTCTTGACCTCATTCTCTTCTGAATGTGACCCATACACACCAACTTTCTTCCTGGGATGTTATTACCATAGAGAAACTTTTGTAGTCATCATCACGCAGGAAATTAATATCTCTAGCGTTTTACCAAGAGATGGACCTATCCAAAATATTCTTTACCCTTCAACTTCCCTACCACCATGCTTGACAGCTTACAGAATGTTTATTTTAAATTCTGTCAGGGCATCTGCTATTTTTTGATAAACTTATAACATCCGACACCTTTGCAGTGTCCCCAATACTGGCTGTTACCGCACCCTTTCCTTAGCCAGAAACTGTCTTACCCTACAGTAACGCCTGTTTTGTTGACATTGTCATTCACCCTAACAGTTTCTTCAAATGCAAACTGCGCAGTTTCTTGTGCAGTATCTTCCACTAGTAGATTAAAACTGAAGAAACTGCAAAAAGGTGGGAATTTAAGGAGATGGGATCTGGATAAACTAACTAAACCAGAGGTTGTACAGAGTTTCAGGGAGAGAATAAGGGAATAATTGACAGGAATGGGGGAAAGAAATACAGTAGAACACGAATGGGTAGATTTGAGCGATGAAGTAGTGAAGGCAGCAGAGGATCAAGTAGGTAAAAAGACGAGGGCTAGTAGAAGTCCTTGGGTAACAGAAGAAATATTGTATTTAACTGATGAAAGGAGAAAATATAAAAATGCAGTAAATGAAGCAGGCAAAAAAGAATACAAACGTCTCAAAAATGAGATCGACAGGAAGTGCAAAATGGCTAAGCAGGGATGGCTAGAGGACAAATGTAAGGATCTAGAGGCTTATCTCATTAGGGGTAAGATAGATACTGCCTACAGAAAAATTAAAGAGACCTTTGGAGAATAGAGAAACTCTTGTATCAATATCAAGAGCTGAGATGGAAACCCAGTTCTAAGCAAATAAGGGAAAGCAGAAAGATGGAAGGAGTATATAGAGGGTCTATACAAGGGCAATGCATTTGAGGACAATATTATGGAAATGGAAGAAGATGTAGATAAAGATGAAATGGGAGATATGATACTGTGTGAAGAGTGTGACATATCACTGAAAGATCTGAGTCGAAACAAGGCCCCAGGAGTGGATAACATTCCATTAAAACTACTGACAAAACTCTACGATCTTGTGAGCAAGATGTATGAGGCAGGCGAAATACCCTCAGAATTCAAGAAGAATATAATAATTCCAATCCCAAAGAAAGCAAGTGTTGACAGATGTGAAAATTACCGAACTCTAAGTTTAATAAGTCACAGCTGCAAAATACTCACGTGAATTCTTTACAGACGAATGGAAAAACTAGTAGAAGCCGACCTCGGGGAAGATCAGTTTGGATTCCGTAGAAATATGGGAACACGCGAGGCAATACTGACCCTATGACTTATCTTGGAAGCTAGATCAAGGAAAGAGAAACCTACACTTGTAGCATTTGTAGACTTAGACAAAGCTTTTGACAATATTGACTGCAATACCCTCTTTCATATTCTGAAGGTGTTAGGGAACGAAATGTTATTTACAATTTGAACAGAAACCAAATGGCAGTTATAAGAGTTGAGGGGCATGAAAGGGAAGCAGTGGTTGGGAAGGGGGTGAGACAGGGTTGTAGCCTCTCCCCGATGTTATTCAATCTGTATATTGAGCAGACATTGAAGGAAACAAAAGAAAAATTCGGAGTAGGTATTAAAATCCATGGAGAAGAAATAAAAACCTTGAGGTTCGCCGATGATATTGTAATTCTGTCAGAGCCAGCAAAGGACTTGGAAGAGCAGTTGAACGGAATGGACAGTGTCTTGAAAGGTGGGTATAAGATGAACATCAACAAAAGCAAAACAAGGATAATGGAATTTAGTAGACTTAAGTCGGGTGATGCTGAGGCAATTAGATTAGGAAATGAGACACTTAAAGTAGTGAAGGAGTTTTGCTATTTGGGGAGCCAAATTACTTATGATGGTCGAAGTAGAGAGGATATAAAATGTAGACTGGCAATGGAAAGGAAAGCGTTTCTGAAGAAGAGAAGTTTGTTAACATCGAGTATAGATTTAAGTGTTAGGAAGTCTTCTCTGAAAGTATTTGTATGGAGTGTAGCCATGTATGGAAGTGAAATATGAACGATAAATAGTTTGGACAAGAAGAGAATAGACGCTTTCGAAATGTGGTGCTACAAAAGAATGCTGAATATTAGATGGGTAGATCACACAATTAATGAGGAGATACTGAATAGGATTGGGGAGAAGAGACGTTTGTGGCACAACTTGACTAGAAGAAGGGATCGATTGGTAGGACATGTTCTGAGGCATCAAGGGATCACCAATTTAGTACTGGAGGGCAGCGTGGAGGGTAAAAATCGTAGAGGTAGACCAAGAGATGAATACATCAAGCATATTCAGAAGGATGTAGGTTGCAGTAAGTACTGGGACATGAAGAAGCTTGCGCAGGATAGAGTAGCATGGAGAGCTGCATCAAACCAGTCTCAGGACTGAAGTCCACAACGACAACAACATCTTCCACTACAGCCTAACATTTTATTATAGACATTATATTTTGTGGGAGGCTTTGGTAAGTTCATAAGGCCACATATCATTTGTTCTGCCGTTGATCCTTTTTCGATTGAGCGGAGGGCATAAACCAGTCTCAAATTAATTTAAGGTAACTTTCCTGACTCACTTTGCACAGAGTAACAGTTAAAACACGTTATGTTGTAAACCGACACAGACCACATGATAGCATTATCTCATTTTCAAGGCCAACATATGACTCGAATTGAAGCTCAAGACCTTCCTGATTACAATTCATACACCTGATATAATTATTGAAAATATATGACACTACATTCACGTCAAATATTTTATTTATATTGTTTTGTTTTGTTTCCTGAGCCATTTTATTGTAGCTGTCTTCACTAGTATTCAGTTTTCTCTAGGATGCACTGGACTGGGAGGAAGAAGCCTCACTATTTGTTTCATCTCTAACTTCTACATTTGCAGAAACATTCTTCCAAACATGCTTCTTCCCTTTGTGTTTCCGCTTTTTAATTTTCTATTACTCACTTGTGATATTTTCACTGAAAATAACTATATTCAAATAAGCATTCACTCACTCTGCCCACCTACTCAACACACTTCTGAACAACTCACGCAAACCGACGCTCGAAAACCACACAACAACATACTTCGATGTACAACTGCCTTGTTTACTCCCAGAGCCGCCAACGTCTGCACAGAATCTACATGACGTAAAATACCTATCCGTATAACTGAAGAAAATAGTGGGAGGTTCAAAAGATGTAAACATCTTTCTCCGACAATGAAAAACAATTTGTCAAAATGGTAGGGAAAAGCCCACAAACAGCAGCGCAGGCTCGTTTTTTACTTACTTTTAAATAATTAGAATTAAGGTAAACATGTAATTCTTCTGGCAAAGTAAACAGAAAACTCGCATAAATTTTTAATTTTAAAAAATACATTTCGTATTTTTCACGTTTTTCACCTTCCGGGGCCCTTGAAAGTGATGGGAAGCTTCCAATTTTGGACGTATTTGCTTACAAAATGATGATGGTACACCTTGATTAGTGTTCACCCAAAGCCAATATACACCATTTGGTATGTGCTTGCTAAGAGTTGCCATCCATCATGACAATGCAGTTGCGTCCTTGATACTCTGATACGTCGAGCACATGTTACTCCCGACGTGGACTACTTAACCCAATAACTTGTAGATATGGTGGCTGCTTTTAAGTAAAACGGATATCCGAGAAGCTGATTCGTCGGCTACGGCGTCTGGAGAATCCTCGGAGGTGCATCAACAGAGGCATAGCTTTGTGGCCTTTATTCCTTGTACTGCTGGCAGATCCCTTAAAACTCGAAGAATATTAGGAAGACTCGTCATCAGAAGTGTATTCTGTCCACCTGAGACCATTGGGGTACTACTAAATTCTGTTAGGAACCATTGGATCTTCGGAAGCCTGACATGTACAAAATTGCGTGTCACTGATGGAACGCTTACATAGGCAGCTCGATTGGAGTAGTTGAAAGATGCATGGAACATCGGCACCGCACGAGGCTACAACAGCCTGAAAAGTCGGCTGTAGTTGTATGTTGTTTAAACGAGAGACACGGGATGAAATTCGACAAGACCCTGATAGTTTCCAGTAGGTCTGGTTTTTGAAATAATGTTCATAAATAGCCAATTGTAATTAGTTTTTGAGACAGTTTTATAAACAAACACAAGGGTCTTACCCGTTGTAGCAATGGAAACCTGTACCACCTCACATCAGCACACAACGTTATTCGGTGCACCCGGTCCAAGAGTTTGAGTATTTCTTTGAGGATGATATAGCGTCTGCCCCGGTTTTCTAGTACGGACTTCGCCACAAGCGCAATTTTTTGGGGTGACATGTGTAGTGGGCGGTGCATGCACAGTGTACAGTAATGGGAGCCTATGTTGGACGACGATACTGAAGATGGCGGACACGTGAATCGCCGAAATAGCCAGTCATGTTGATTTTAAGATCTGTCAGAAAACCTGTTAAGCTCACGTTATTTGGAGACGTAACTCGACTGTCGACTTACCAGGTTACAGTGCATACCTATGCACAGACAGTCCGGTCAAGCGGCGGACTTCATGTCGTTGATCAACACTTTATCAATTTAAAGACATGTTCCTTGACATCGGATAAATAATTATTACCAGGAGCCTTAATTCAACTTGATGTGATGATAATCCGTGACTTGGGGATGGCTACCTCGACGACACAGGCGGTCTGCGGATAAAAGTTTGGAATAGCTTTCGGTATATCTATGAAGCCGCTCCTAAACCATACTGAAGCAGCGAAATAAAATATTATTTAGTTGAGCAACTGCATAATACATCGTGTTAAGTTGAAATTTTTCCCCGCTGAACCTTACATAGAACATGGATTCTTCAGTGGTAATAGCAGTTCCCAGAGAAAATGTTTACTCGGAATACGGTACTGTATTCTGTTTATACACCCCAGTGTTTAGCTCCGGATTAACGAGACAATCAGATATGTTTGTGAATCCTAGTTGGGTGCGCACGTGCTGTAGGATTAGCGATGTAATGCGCTTTACAGTCAGAGAACAGGTACACTCCTGCCTGATGACAAATACAGCAAAGCGTATCTCATATCCGAACTGCCTAACCGCCGTCTGCTTCACGTCTGCTGTGCAGCGAGCTACCTTAATTTAAGTATTATCTGTATTTTTCTTACTTGTCACTTCTTCTTCTGCGTGTTTTTGCTTTTAGGAAGCTTTAATAGTAGTGCTATTAAGTGTTCCATAGATTTCGTGTTAGTTTTGAATACAGTCAGAGAGTCCCTTTAGTCAGCCATAGTGCCAGTAGTGTCAGTGTCGCCCTAACCGCCGTCTGCTTCACGTCTGCTGTGCAGCGAGCTACCTTAATTTAAGTATTATCTGTATTTTTCTTACTTGTCACTTCTTCTTCTGCGTGTTTTTGCTTTTAGGAAGCTTTAATAGTAGTGCTATTAAGTGTTCCATAGATTTCGTGTTAGTTTTGAATACAGTCAGAGAGTCCCTTTAGTCAGCCATAGTGCCAGTAGTGTCAGTGTCGCCCTAACCGCCGTCTGCTTCACGTCTGCCGTGCAGCGAGCTACCTTAATTTAAGTATTATCTGTATTTTTCTTACTTGTCACTTCTTCTTCTGCGTGTTTTTGCTTTTAGGAAGCTTTAATAGTAGAGTGCTATTAAGTGTTCCATAGATCTCGTGTTTGTTTTGAATACAGTCAGAGAGAGTCCCTTTAGTCAGCCATAGTGCCAGTAGTGTCAGTGTCGCCCTAACCGCCGTCTGCTTCACGTCTGCTGTGCAGCGAGCTACCTTAATTTAAGTATTATCTGTATTTTTCTTACGTGTCACTTCTTCTTCTGCGTGTTTTTGCTTTTAGGAAGCTTTAATAGTAGTGCTATTAAGTGTTCCATAGATTTCGTGTTAGTTTTGAATACAGTCAGAGAGTCCCTTTAGTCAGCCATAGTGCCAGTAGTGTCAGTGTCGCCCTAACCGCCGTCTGCTTCACGTCTGCTGTGCAGCGAGCTACCTTAATTTAAGTATTATCTGTATTTTTCTTACTTGTCACTTCTTCTTCTGCGTGTTTTTGCTTTTAGGAAGCTTTAATAGTAATGCTATTAAGTGTTCCATAGATTTCGTGTTAGTTTTGAATACAGTCAGAGAGTCCCTTTAGTCAGCCATAGTGCTCGTAGTGCTAGTGTTTGTTTTCAATACCGTCCAGAGACAGGTAGTGCTATTTTCCTTGTTTCTACAAGAAGTGGTTAGCAATCACAGTTTAGTCAATAATCAACCGCCTTTAGTGAATTAGCAGTCTAGTTAAAAGCTGATTAACACTCTATAGTAAATTGATTTCTTAGGATGGCTAGGATGTGTGGCTGCTGTGTACGGACGCAGGAGGAGCTGGCCACTCTTCGCGAACAGCTGAGCGTGTTGATGGCCGCGGTCAGCCGTCTTCAGGCTGCTGCCTCGGAGTGTAGCGGCAGTGGGGAGTCTGGTGCGTCGCATGGTGCACCCCAGGTGTTAGATGCTTCACCCACTGTCCCTGCTGTCGAGACATCTTCGCGGGTACCGGGCGCGGTTGGGCCACCCTCTCCCCAAGGGGAGTGGCGGGTTCAGCGGCGTTCGCGGCGCACGAGGCGGAGGGTCAATGTGGAGGCTGGCCGTGTGGCATCGCCCGCTCTGCCTGTGAGTGGACATGTGGCTGCTCCTTCAGCAAGGTCCGAGCAGGCACACGGGGGGAGGGGTTTATTAGTTATTGGGAGCTCCAACGTTAGGCGGGTGATGGAGCCCCTTAGGGAAATAGCGGAAAGGTCGGGGAAGAAGGCCAGTGTTCACTCTGTCTGCTTGCCGGGGGGTCTCATCCGAGATGTGGAGGAGGCCCTACCGGCGGCGATAGAGAGCACTGGGTGCACCCGACTGCAAATTGTTGCTCATGTCGGCACCAATGACTCTTGCCGTCTGGGTTCAGAGGTCATCCTCAGTTCGTACAGGCGGTTGGCGGAGTTGGTGAAGGTGGAAAGCCTCGCTCGCGGGGTGGAATCAGAGCTAACTATTTGTAGTATCGTTCCGAGAACCGATCGCGGTCCTCTGGTTTGGAGCCGAGTGGAAGGCTTAAACCAGAGGCTCAGACGATTCTGCGGAGAGCTGGGGTGCAAATTTCTCGACCTCCGCTATCGGGTGGAAAAATGTAGGGTCCC
The DNA here is from genome assembly GCF_023897955.1 of Schistocerca gregaria. Classification (NCBI taxonomy): domain Eukaryota; kingdom Metazoa; phylum Arthropoda; class Insecta; order Orthoptera; family Acrididae; genus Schistocerca; species Schistocerca gregaria. Next base: position 431,318,913 of record NC_064920.1, on the reverse strand, counting down.
CCTGAATAGGTCAGGCGTGCACTACACGCCGGAAGCGGCTACGAGGGTAGCGGAGTACGTGTGGAGTGCACATGGGGTTTTTTTAGGTTAGAGAATTCCCTCCCTAGGCCCGACAAGACGCCTCCTGAGACGCGGCAAGGCAGGAGTAGGCAAAATGCAACAAGGAATAACAATATTAATGTGCTAATAGTAAACTGCAGAAGCGTCTATAGAAAGGTCCCAGAACTGCTCTCATTAATAAACGGTCACAACGCCCATATAGTACTAGGAACAGAAAGTTGGCTGAAACCAGACGTAAACAGTAATGAAATCCTAAACTCTGATTGGAATGTATACCGCACAGATAGACTGGACAGTGAAGGGGGAGGCGTGTTTATAGCGATAAGAAGTGCAATAGTATCGAAGGAAATTGACGGAGATTCGAATTGTGAAATGATTTGGGTGAAGGTCACGGTTAAAGCAGGCTCAGACATGGTAATTGGATGTCTCTATAGGCCCACGGGCTCAGCAGCTGTTGTGGCTCAGCACCTGAAGAATAATTTGGAAAATATTTCGAGTAGATTTCCCCACCATGTTATAGTTCTGGGTGGAGATTTTAATTTGCCGGATATAGACTGGGAGACTCAAACGTTCATAACGGGTGGCAGGGACAAAGAATCCAGTGAAATATTTTTAAGTGCTTTATCTGAAAACTACCTTGAGCAGTTAAACAGAAAACCGACTCGTGGCGATAATATATTAGACCTTCTGGTGACAAACAGACCCGAACTATTTGAATCAGTTAATGCAGAACAGGGAATCAGCGATCATAAAGCGGTTACTGCGTCGATGATTTCAGCCGTAAATAGAAATATTAAAAAAGGTAGGAAGATTTTTCTGTTTAGCAAAAGTGACAAAAAGCAGATTACAGAGTACCTGACGGCTCAACACAAAAGTTTTATCTCAAGTGCAGATAGTGTTGAGGATCAGTGGACAAAGTTCAAAACCATGGTACAATATGCGTTAGATGAGTATGTGCCAAGCAAGATCGTAAGAGATGGAAAAGAGCCACCGTGGTACAACAACCGAGTTAGAAAACTGCTGCGGAAGCAAAGGGAACTTCACAGCAAACATAAACATAGCCAAAGCTTTGCAGACAAACAAAAATTACGCGAAGCGAAATGTAGTGTGAGGAGGGCTATCCGAGAGGCTTTCAATGAATTCGAAAGTAACGTTCTATGTACTGACTTGGCAGAAAATCCTAAGAAATTTTGGTCCTATGTCAAAGCGGTAGGTGGATCAAAACAAAATGTCCAGACACTCTGTGACCAAAATGGTACTGAAACAGAGGATGACAGACTAAAGGCCGAATTACTAAATGTCTTCTTCCAAAGCTGTTTCACAGAGGAAGACTGCACTGTGCTTCCTTCTCTAGATTGTCGCACAGTTGACAAAATGGTAGATATCGAAGTAGACGACAGAGGGATAGAGAAACAATTAAAATCGCTCAAAAGAGGAAAGGCCGCTGGTCCTGATGGGATACCAGTTCGATTTTACAGAGTACGCGAAGGAACTTGCCCCCCTTCTTGCAGCGGTGTACCGTAGGTCTCTAGAAGAGCGAAGCGTTCCAAGGGATTGGAAAAGGGCACAGGTCATCCCCGTTCTCAAGAAGGGACGTCGAACAGATGTGCAGAACTATAGACCTATATCTCTAACGTCGATCAGTTGTAGAATTTTGGAACACGTATTATGTTCGAGTATAATGTCTTTTCTGGAGACTAGAAATCTACTCTGTAGGAATCAGCATGGGTTTCGAAAAAGACGGTCGTGTGAAACCCAGCTCGCGCTATTCGTCCACGAGACTCAGAGGGCCTTAGACACGGGTTCACAGGTAGATGCCGTGTTTCTTGACTTCCGCAAGGCGTTTGACACAGTTCCCCACAGTCGTTTAATGAACAAAGTAAGAGCATACGGACTATCAGATCAATTGTGTGATTGGATAGAGGAGTTCTTAGATAACAGAACGCAGCATGTCATTCTCAATGGAGAGAAGTCTTCCGAAGTAAGAGTGATTTCAGGTGTGCCGCAGGGGAGTGTCATAGGACCGTTGCTATTCACAATATACATAAATGACCTGGTGGATGACATCGGAAGTTCACTGAGGCTTTTTGCAGATGATGCTGTGGTGTATCGAGAGGTTGCAACAATGGAAAATTGTACTGAAATGCAGGAGGATCTGCAGCGAATTGACGCATGGTGCACGGAATGGCAATTGAATCTCAATGTAGAGAAGTGTAATGTGATGCGAATACATAGAAAGATAGGTCCCTTATCATTTAGCTACAAAATAGCAGGTCAGCAACTGGAAGCAGTTAATTCCATAAATTATCTGGGAGTACGCATTAGGAGTGATTTAAAATGGAATGATCATATAAAGTTGATCGTCGGTAAAGCAGATGCCAGACTGAGATTCATTGGAAGAATCCTAAGGAAATGCAATCCGACAACAAAGGAAGTAGGTTACAGTACGCTTGTTCGCCCAATGCTTGAATACTGCTCAGCAGTGTGGGATCCGCACCAGGTAGGGTTGATAGAAGAGATAGAGAAGATCCAACGGAGAGCAGCGCGCTTCGTTACAGGATCATTTAGTAATTGCGAAAGCGTTACGGAGATGATAGATAAACTCCAGTGGAAGACTCTGCAGGAGAGACGCTCAGTAGCTCGGTACGGGCTTTTGTTGAAGTTTCGAGAACATACCTTCACCGAAGAGTCAAGCAGTATATTGCTCCCTCCTACGTATATCTCGCGAAGAGACCATGAGGATAAAATCAGAGAGATTAGAGCCCACACAGAAGCATACCGACAATCCTTCTTTCCACGTACAATACGAGACTGGAATAGAAGGGAGAACCGATAGAGGTACTCAGGGTACCCTCCGCCACACACCGTCAGGTGGCTTGCGGAGTACGGATGTAGATGTAGATGTAGAAAACAATCAGAACGTGTGCCATTGTTCAGGACGAACAGACGTCTGTCATAACTGATTCGGTAGAAAAGCGATGAAACTAAAATCTTGTCGACAAATTTGTTCTGTCCTTGAAGACTGATTCCAGTTTCTCCAGTCTTATTTATAAGCGCAGTTTGCTAGGTAATACATGGGGAAAGATCGTGTGTGCATAAACAATACAAGTAGTAAACGCCGTGAACATGGGGGTAACAGTACTACTCAAAGTTGGTTTTCTCCATTCACGAACAAAACTTAAACTTTCACAACACTTCATTCTGACTAATTTGTTTTTAGTATGATGATAAACAATCCGCATTTAATCTTACAATTTGTTGCCCCATAAGTGTCATCAGCATACATAAGCGAAACTAAAACGTTGTATCAAAGTCTATGGAATTTACCAAAAAAATTGTAATGAGATCAGTGATAGGAAAATGTTTTCTATAGCATTTCATGTACCTTTCATGTAGCAGATGTTTTAGCCGTATAAATATGAGACATTATTTTTCTGTTACTTTGGCTTTGGGGGTTAAACGTTGTCCCCAATGGAGTACTCATAAGCAGCCTAGTTATAAGTTTCGTAGCCTTACACCATTTTTATTTCAGTGACAAGAGATAAGATACAGAATTTAATCACTGTAAACCAACAGAAACCCTCTGAATTAAAAAAAAAAACAAGAATGAAATCAACAGGAATATCCTAAAATATCTCTTTATATAAAAGGCATCCAGACTGCCTGAGTCACTCACAGACAGATTATCGAGCGCCTAAGACTCCTGAGGATAGGTGGTGGTGAGTATTTTTAAACTTTACGAATTTGTTTTCCTCAGTAGGTATAATAACACGTACCGTGTCCTTGGCAGCGCAATCTACTAGTTGTGTCGCTAATAACTTGTCCGAGGAAACCTAATCCAGGAACCTTAAACGATGAAGATAATACTACAGACATTGAGATTATGTTTCTAGGTCAGAAATGAAGAAATACGTGTATTAGTAATTTTGAAAGTTGAACCCTTATGGGGTGAAACATTGAGTGAAACGTTTGTAGATAAATCATTATGAAAGAAACACTAAAGTATTTTTAAAGCTACTTCTATGAAAATTGGTATTTCTCATTTTGGTTACAAATAAAAGAATACAGCTTTCAATATTTCTGCAAATTTCACCCCTAAAGGGGTGAAATAGGAATGTTTCATTAAAAGATTTAAATGCGAAATCATTTTTAAAGTTAAATCCATGCAATTTGAATTTGGCTACTCAGTTTGAAAGAAGAGAGAAAAATGTATTCCACTGCTATGTGAATTCAACCCCTATAGGAGTGAAACAGAGGGTAAATGTATTTATGAAACTATTTCATTATGTAAGCCTTAAAAATGTGTTTCACTGTATTTGGAAATTCAACCAACTCAGTATGTAAAATAGCCCTGCATGGATTCACTGTCACATTATCATCCGTGTCAAACTGTTAGGGTAGATTCTTCAAATTCGGAGATGGTGTTTATCTTATACTGAAGCTATCGGTTAAGAAGAGAGTGTCTAAAATTCTACTTCTAGATGGGGAAATATGAAAATAAAGGCTTCTTGGAAGTACGTCACTTTTAAGACGATTGTGAAGCTAAAACTACGAAAACAGGTACTTTCCTTCCCAGTCAGAAATTTAAAAAAATACGTGTTCCAGCATATATCAAAATTCAGACTATAAAGGGATAAAATAGTAGGTGATTTTTTTGAAAATAAATCATTATTAAAGAACTAATAATGCACTTTTACAACTACGTCTGTGCAAATAGGTATTTGATTTCTCAGTTGCAAATTAAGAGCGTATTTGTTTCAGTTTTCCGAAATTAAACTCCATAATAGAGTGATATAAGGAATGAAAAGTATTATAAAATTATTTCATTATGGAAACATTATCAGAGCTAAATCTATGGAATTCTGTATTTGGATTCTGTGTTAGAAATAATGCCTAAGGGCGTGAAACAGGTGATGAAAATGTTTAAGAAAATATTTCGTTATAATAAGAAAATCTTACACCAAGATCTAAGAAAACTGGCATTTCACTTCTTGGTTAGATATAAAGAAACATGTGTTAAGGGATAAAAACTTCGATGGAAATATAACCACAAGAACGCAAAAAGCATGCTTAACAAAAACCTTCGACTACAGCTACCTCAATTGCCTTTTGGACAGAAATAAGTTCGGAGAAAATCCTTCCTCCATTGCCTTAATTAGCGTGGAAGATTAGACTTTGTAAAGTCTGTGAAGAACATGAAAATCTGGTTAAAGAATAAAATGTCTCCTTATAGAATAACACGAAATACAGCACATCACACAAATAAAATTAGCAGTGGCCTGAAATCGAAAAGGTTGGTAAAATAGAATAAATGCAATTATGTGAAGTCAGCAAAACTCTACACAGCAAGATATAAAGACAAAATTACTCAGTTTCAAAGGGCGCTCAATAACGAATAGTAAATCAATGTCGAAACGATGCGTTAGAATGTCGTTTATCTTCACATTTGCGTGACGGCTAGGGCGATGATTACCGAAATCGCATCGCACGCCGGAGGCAAGCTGCTGCCCAAACACAACGCCATGTTGACAACATGACCCAGAATTTCGTGTCCACATTGAATGGTACTATTATTAGCGTTACATATCAGCTGGGCCACAAGCATTCGTATGTAAATGTATGTAGAGGGACAAGCTGTCCAACAGTGAACAGATACGCTGCATAATGCATTACTTGATTAACGATATAGCGCGGTGGCTTTTCATCATCGCTAGATAATGAGGGCAATTTCAAATGTAAACCGGGTACCTGTCCTGTAGAGTACTAATAAATGCGAGTCACGCTTTTCGTTGTGTAAGTAGGTGTGGCAACGAATTACAACCGATACAGACGGTTGTTTATGTGTGTGCCACTAACAAGCAAGTTACAGAAAGTGTACGCGTAGTTCGTAGCATGTATTCATAATTACCGGCTAAACGGTAACGCGAAGTCTAGTAAATATGTTCAGTATCCGGTTTATATATGAGGACAGTCACTTAATTTTTTCATCTCAGGACTCGCCCAGAACATAACTGCTATTTATTTTCACCTATACCAACAATGGGAGTGAATGTGATTATTTCGAGCATTCCTAGCAGCCAAGATAAACACGCTATCTGTCATGCTTTAGCTGTCATTTTTTCATGGTTGTGGAGGGGGAAGGGGGGATTCGTAAAAGCAGCTATCAGCGAGAACAATTCAGTGACACAGAATCGCCGAGTAAATATGTTTGAAACTGCGTTTTCCTTCGTTCTTGCCGCACACCAGAATGAAGCGAAACTAAGAAATTTATGATACCTTGAACAGCAATGTGATTAATTCAGATACGACTTGCTTCATTAGTTTTGTATACTCATACGGAACAGGTGCGGTGTAGTCAAGATTTACGTATACCATACTTGATGGCAAGTAGGTCGGGAGCTTTTTTAGGTCTTTAAACTTCCTAACATTTTAAATCCGTGTACCAGAGTGAGACTCTAACGTGTTCCTGGCAACGATATTGACAAATTAATTTGTCAGTGTGGGTGGTAAATTGTGTCTTAATACCGACTCTTTTACGGTAACTACCAAAGAGAAGTAAGATTTCTGTCTGAACTTCCAGTGCAGCACGTTGTTTAAATATGTGAGGAAGTTTGGAAACAGCTCACTCTATATAGCACCTACGCTGTAACTAAACCGTTCCTACGCTGTATCCTTCCTCCCAGAAGTGTAAGTCATTCAAGACGCTCAGCAGTTTCATTGAAGTATGGAATGTAGGAGGCAGAGCTACATATGAAATGAAACTGGAGGTCCGACCGTTAGTCTCGCCAAAGTGTCTCAGTCGGTAAGACAGTTTCTCACAAACAGCGAAGTTCGGGCTACGAATCCTGCTAAGACACACTACTTTAATCTCTATCGGAGTTTGAAAACAGTGCACTTACAGGGTGGAAAATTAGTTCTCAACAAAAAGTAACATACTCGCTTTTGAATTTCTTGGCGATGTGGGTGCACATTTGTTGCATCTGGTACTTATGTTTCGTTGTTAACATTTATACTTCCTATATCTTTTCTCTTGGCAAAACCTGCAGTTTCCCGCAATACTGATGACTACGAGACGAGCAAGGTGGTATATGCCAACAAACCATTCTAAAGCCTTTTACGATGTTCTTCACACTTGTTGTTGTTGTTGTCTTCAGTCCTGAGACTGGTTTGATGCAGCTCTCCATGCTACTCTATCCTGTGCAAGCTGCTTCATCTCCCAGTACCTACTGCAACCTACATCCTTCTGAATCTGCTTAGTGTACTCATCTCTCGGTCTCCCTCTACGATTTTTACCCTCCACGCTGCCCTCCAATGCTAAATTTGTGATCCCTTGATGCCTCAAAACATGTCCTACCAACCGATCCCTTCTTCTAGTCAAGTTGTGCCACAAACTTCTCTTCTCCCCAATCCTATTCAATACCTCCTCATTAGTTACGTGCTCTATCCACCTTATCTTCAGTATTCTTCTGTAACACCACATTTCGAAAGCTTCTATTCTCTTCTTGTCCAAACTAGTTATCGTCCATGTTTCACTTCCATACATGGCTACACTCCAAACAAATACTTTCAGAAACGACTTCCTGATACATAAATCGATATTCGATGTTAACAAATTTCTCTTCTTCAGAAACGCTTTTCTTGCCATTGCCAGTCTACATTTATCCTCTCTACTTCGACCATCATCAGTTATTTTACTTCCTAAATAGCAAAACTCCTTTACTACTTTAAGTGTCTCATTTCCTAATCTAATTCCCTCAGCATCACCCGATTTAATTTGACTACATTCCATTATTCTCGTTTTGCTTTTGTTAATGTTCATCTTATATCCTCCTTTCAAGACACTGTCCATTCCATTCAACTGCTCTTCCAAGTCCTTTGCCGTCTCTGACAGAATTACAATGTCATCGGCGAACCTCAAAGTTTTTACTTCGTCTCCATGAATTTTAATACCTACTCCAAATTTTTCTTTTGTTTCCTTTACTGCTTGCTCAATATACAGATTGAATAACATCGGGGAGAGGCTACAACCCTGTCTCACTTCTTTCCCAACCACTGCTTCCCTTTCATGCCCCTCGACTCTTATGACTGCCATCTGGTTTCTGTACAAATTATAAATAGCCTTTCGCTCCCTGTATTTTACCCCTGCCACCTTTAGAATTTGAAAAAGAGTATTCCAGTCAACATTGTCAAAAGCTTTCTCTAAGTCTACAAATGCTAGAAACGTAGGTTTACCTTTTCTTAATCTTTCTTCTAAGATAAGTCGTAAGGTCAGTATTGCCTCACGTGTTCCAACATTTCGACGGAATCCAAACTGATCCTCCCCGAGGTCTGCATCTACCAGTTTTTCCATTCGTCTGTAAAGAATTCGCGTTAGTATTTTGCAGCCGTGGCTTATTAAACTGATAGTTCGGTAATTTTCACATCTGTCAGCACCTGCTTTCTTTGGGATTGGAATTATTATATTCTTCTTGAAGTCTGGGGGTATTTCGCCTGTCTCATACATCTTGCTCACCAGCTGATAGAGTTTTGTCAGGACCGGTTGTTCCAAGGCCGTCAGTAGTGCCAATGGAATGTTGTCTACTCCGGGGGCCTTGTTTCGACTCAGGTCTTTCAGTGCTCTGTCAAACTCTTCACGCAGTATCGTATCTCCCATTTCGTCTTCATCTACATCCTCTTCCATTTCCATAATATTGTCCTCAAGTACATCGCCCTTCTATAAACCTTCTATATACTCCTTCCACCTTTCTGCCTTCCCTTCTTTGCTTAGAACTGGGCTGCCATCTGAGCTCTTGATATTCATACACGTGGTTCTCTTCTCTCCAAAGGTCTCCTTAATTTTCCTGTAGGCAGTATCTATCTTACCCCTAGTGAGATAAGCTTCTACATCCTTACATTTGTCCTCTAGCCATCCCTGTTTAGCCATTTTGCACTTCCTGTCGATCTCATTTTTGAGACGTTTGTATTCCTTTTTGCCTGCTTCATTTACTGCATTTTTATATTTTCTCCTTTCATCAATTAAATTCAATATTTCTTCTGTTACCCAAGGATTTCTAGCAGCCCTCGTCTTTGTACCTACTTTATCCTCTGCTGCCTTCACTACTACATCCCTAAGAGCTACCCATTCTTCTTCTAGTGTATTTCTTTCCCCTGTTCCTGTCAATTGTTCCCTTATGGTCTCCCTGAAACTCTGTACAACCCCTGGTTCTTTCAGTTTATCCAGGTCCCATCTCCTTAATTTCCCACATTTTTGCAGTTTTTTCAGTTTTAATCTACAGGTCATAACCAATAGATTGTGGTCAGAGTCCACATCTGCCCCTGGAAATGTCTTACAACTTAAAACCTGGTTCCTAAATCTCTGTCTTACCATTATATAATCTATCTGATACCTTTTAGTATCTCCAGGGTTCTTCCACGTATACAACCTTCTTTCATGATTCTTAAACCAAGTGTTAGCTATGATTAAGTTGTGCTCTGTGCAAAATTCTACTAGGCGGCTTCCTCTTTCATTTCTTAGCCCCAATCCATATTCACCTACTATGTTTCCTTCTCTCCCTTTTCCTACACTCGAATTCCAGTCACCCATTACTATTAAATTTTCGTCTCCCTTCACTATCTGAATAATTTCTTTTATTTCATCGTACATTTCTTCAATTTCTTCATCATCTGCAGAGCTAGTTGGCATATAAACTTGTACTACTGTAGTAGGTGTGGGCTTCGTATCTATCTTGGCCACAATAATGCGTTCACTATGCTGTTTGTAGTAGCTTACCCGCATTCCTATTTTCCTATTCATTATTAAAGCTACTCCTGCACTACCCCTATTTGATTTTGTGTTTATAACCCTGTAGTCACCTGACCAGAAGTCTTGTTCGTCCTGCCACCGAACTTCACTAATTCCCACTATATCTAACTTTAACCTATCCATTTCCCTTTTTAAATTTTCTAACCTACCTGCCCGATTAAGGGATCTGACATTCCACGCTCCGATCCGTAGAACGCCAGTTTTCTTTCTCCTGATAACGACATCCTCCTGAGTAGTCCCCGCCCGGAGATCCGAATGGGGGACTATTTTACCTCCGGAATATTTTACCCAAGAGGATGCCATCATCATTTAATCATACAGTAAAGCTGCATGTCCTCGGGAAAAATTACGGCTGTAGTTTCCCCTTGCTTTCAGCCGTTCGCAGTACCAGCACAGCAAGGCCGTTTTGGTTAATGTTGCAAGGCCAGATCAGTCAATCATCCAGACTGTTGCCTCTGCAACTACTGAAAAGGCTGCTGCCCCTCTTCAGGAACCACACGTTTGTCTGGCCTCTCAACAGATACCCCTCCGTTGTGGTTGCACCTACGGTACGGCCATCTGTATCGCTGAGGCACGCAAGCCTCCCCACCAACGGCAAGGTCCATGGTTCATGGGGGGGAACGATATTTAGCTTATGTTAATATCACGCTATCGTTATTAAAACTTACAATTTACTACAAATTACTTGCAAATAGTAGTACTACTGCAAAAAGTATATCGTAAATCCGCTTTTGCATACTTTGCAGAATTTCTGGTCCATTTATACATTACTTCCACTTCTGAGTTAACGAGCATTTCGCTCTCATTTAACTATATGGCCAAAAGAGTCGGCCTACGGGAACTGCGAAACGAACCCTGTCGTCGAGGACCGCGTTCCACAAAGGGCGCAGATTCACCACGAGATGGGGAAACTCACAGGTGTCTATTGTCTACTGAGGCCTAAGGGCTGTAGTGTGCGAGTGAGACAGACGAGAACGCACATCATAGGGAAACACAGTAAAAGCCGTTTGTGGCCGAGGACAAGTAGCAGTTTTAAATATGGCGGACCTATGATCGGCCATGAAGGGAAACATTTAAGAAAATCTAACGGGGTCATTTGGACGGCCGACTAAAATGTTATTGCGCCCATGTTCTGTTAAGAAGGGTGCGAGGGCGGTAGTTCCGGGTAGTGCAAAATGTGGAACACGGAAAACTTAGTTTTGCCATTTATTAATGAAGACGGTGCGACAATGCATTACACGCGCCTGGTAACCCGTGATCACTGTGTCGAGAGCGATACATGTTCACTACTGGCCGGTCTCAGACTGTCTTCGTAGCCGGTGTCTGTGTACACGCCACGGCGCGCGACTCAGATTGCATTTCCCGTCAGCATTCAGCGTGATAAGCGCACAGCGCGGCGACTCTGGCGCTGTCCGCTACGGCCGTGCAATTCTGCCTTTACAAAAACTACTTAATTCTGTTATAATGCAGGGAATCAAGCCAGAGTAATTTTAACCTGACACCCTCAATAAATTTCGATCGTGATCCCAATATAACTTGAATATTGATCATATCTATAATAGTTTAGGATTTACTGTTAAAGTGAAATTAAAAAGTTTTGTAACAAAGACTTGGATGCTAAAATCTGAATGCTTTGGTCGACCTTAACGATGGTCATTTCATATAGAAGCGCATCATTAAAATGACAAATGTTATAAATGTAAACTCCGTATCTTCATTTGTTTAAGAGATATAGTAAATTTAAATTATTAGTATTTTCAGTTATATTAGATCATCATTTCCTCCACACAAAAAACATTGAACAATGACAGCATGACTCCTTATTGAATCATTAGGTAATAGAATATTTGTTGTAGAGTTTAGTGCAGAATATTACTTCTGTTCTTCATTTATTGATCAAAAAGCACATTGGTGAAAGGCCACTGGCCGTGTCATTGAAAGTTAAGAAGGGAATTGTATTGGTTTTACTAAAAGAATTTAACGTGTATTACGTAATTGATATTATTGTTACTTTATTTAGAACGTGAAAGTGATCAAGCTTTTATTATTTAAATATGATAAAATGTAAAGTAATGTACAATAAGCTGTAGGCGAATCAGATGGACGATTTCAGGAAAGGAAACAGCCCTGGTGAGTTGATGGGCGATGTTCGGCGTGCGGGAAAACGCGACCGGAGACTGACAGATAGGAACAGTTCGGCAGGCGACACCAAAGTGAACAGTTCGGATGCAGGCGCGAAAGCGGACGGTCGGTCTTTTCGCAGCTACGAAGTGAAAGGACTTAGAAAATTTCGCTTTAAGTGGCATCGCTGGACTTAGTCTCTGAGCGGTGAACAGCAGTTCGCCTGGTTTGAACTCGAACTTTTCGCATAGTTAACGAGGTGAAGAGTTGGACTTTCAATTCACAATGAGATTGTGAATGATCTAACTCTGACAAACGGACATGCGCTCGAGTGTAATAGTAATTCTAAATACGACCGCTTTCGCTATTAGTTGGCTTTCTGAATAAACATTACTCTGACCAAATCGCAACAGTGTGGCTTACATCATTTATGGGTCGTTAATTTAGGTCCCGATATTATTATCGTTGTTATTATATGTTATGTTAACTTCGTATTTCGTAAACTTGGCATCAGCCAGATAATTTAACCAAAGGGTCACACGTGTCTACATTAGGGCGTGTAATGCGACACGTGCGGTTCAACCCCTATATGAGTTGGAGCAAAGACATTTCGACTCAGAGGGACCGCATGTGAGCCCGAACATCGTTGGATGATAGCTCGCAACTGGAGGCTCGTCCGGGGCAGGAACTTGGAAAGTGTTAGTTGAGGGATAAGAATCTTGAAAAGCGTTGGCACAGGAATGTATTTAGGAAGGTGTTAGTTGAGGGATAAGAATCTTGAAAAGTGTTGGTACAGGATTGTATTTGGGAAAGTGCTTTCAAAAGTATTATCTGAACTTCGATAGGCAGGACCTCTCGCAAAAGTTAAATGTGAGATCGCTTCAGGACTGAATATTAGATTTCTTTAATAGTTGCGAAATTACTGTTGTAATTCGCACAGTTAACGACATTGTGTGGCCTAGGTCCCAAGTCTGTGGAAGTTTGCGTGGAGGATCTAAGTTACGAATTCTGCAACAGTTTTGTACACCGAGTCTTAGCAGTGGTTAGAAGTGATAAAAAAATAAAGCGGGAGAAGAGGCGACATCGAAAACACGTCGTTCCAGCCAGCAGCTGCGATTCACGGCGCAGCTACGAGGTCTTCAGCGTCGGCTTCAACTTCAACATCGGCAGCAACACCAGAGCAGAAGGATTCAGCATGACAAAGCTAAGTGCCTGCGCTGATAGCGAGATTATGTATGATTCTGCATTTCAATCGCCAGCGGTAGACTTCGCTTAAAATTGAGCAGTGCGTCTGAAAATATTAGCGAGCCGCTTCGCCCGAAGTCGGAGCGGGAGAGCGTAATCAGCGGTGAATTTAGTAGGGCAAATAGTATGAAATCAGCAAGGGAGATGAATTTCGGGGAGACAGGATGCTGCAATTAATGCAGATGGTAAGAGGATTGGGATCCAAAACTGATTGTGTTAAAATAGATGTGGAATCCAAAATTGCTTCTGTTAGAATCGAAATGGGTGACGTAAATTTAAAAATGGATTCTGTTTAATCCGAAATAGCTTCGGTTGTAAAAAGCCAAGTAGGTAAAACGGCTAGTGGAATCGCGGAATTGAGAGACCGAAAATTTAAATCCATACGGGATGAAATGGGCAAAATTTCACATGAAGTTGTGATACTTGACTCTAAGGTAGATCAATCGGTGAAAAATTTCAGTCATATGGTGGAGACGTTGAAGGCAGATCTGCTAGGCAATGTAAGAAATTGTATGAGTAGGCAACTCTAAGGAAGTTCGATCGGAGAAAAATTTCAGTCATAAGGTGCAGAAGTTGAAGGCAGATCTGGGAGGCAACGTAAGAAATTGTATGAGTAGACAAAACGCTCTAATGGCTGAGACGACAGAGGCTCTTAGTAACTTACCCGTTCCAATAAGTAAAAGGGGCGAAAGAAGTAGCTAAAATAAAGGAACGCGTGGGATTAGCCGAGCGGTCTAAGACGCTGCAGTCGTGGCTTGTGCGGCTGATCCCGGCGGAGGTTCGAGTCCTCTCTTGGGCATGAGTGTGTGTGTGTTCGTCCTTAGGATAATTTAGGTTAAGTAGTGTGTACGCTTAGGGACTGATGACCTTAGTAGTTAAGTCCCATAAGATTTCACACACACAAAATAAAGGAATAAGTAAAATCTGGCATGAAAGCTGAAAGTAGTGAAGTTAAAAAGCAAATCAATGAAATAAGAAGAGAACAGAATTCTTTACCTGCACATCAAACCTCTACGGTGATTAGTGTTCCGTGGATGAACTCGGGATCGGACCAAAGTTTTTCTGACGACGGGAAATGTCACCTAGTAAATTTTCCAGCAGCATGCAGGGATGGTTTTATAAGGGGAATATCCGACGAAGCTTGGATAAAAATTCGTGAAACGACATTTGGAAGGTGAGCCGCTATCGTGGGCTAATATACACAGTGATACGTTCACTACCAACGAAATATTCTAAGGCAGTTTCCGGAACAACTTCTTGAATGAATCGAAGCAAACGCAACTCTAAAACGAGTTTCTGAAAGGGCAAAGATATGGATACGGGTCTATGCGAGAATTTTATAAACGTAAACTTGCGAGATTAATGCATGTGAAATGTCCATTGGGAGTGCTTACTCAATTTAGGACGTTGAGAAGCAGTTACTGGAAAATTTGCAGTGCGTTCTAGTGCACAGTCATAGCAACTCAATAGACGAATTTTTCGACTTTGCAGAAAAATTACAACGGGCTTTGAAATTTAAAGCGCCAAGTAAGCTCACAAATGCCCGCCCAGTTGGCCATGCGGTCTAACGCACAGCTTTCCAGGTTGGAAGGAGCGCCTGGTCCCCATCACGAATCCGCCCGAGGTCAGGTGAGCCAGCCAGTCTGTGGATGGACTTTAGGCGGTTTTCCATCTGCCACGGCGAATGCGGGCTGGTTTCCCTTATTCCGCCTCAGCTACACTATGTTGGTGATTGCTGCTCAAACAAGTTCTTCATGTAAGCATACACCATAATTACTCTACCACGCAATCGTAGGGGTTACACTAATCTCCTATGCTGGGGGGGGGGGGGGTCCACTTGGGGTTGAACTGCACAATAACCTTGGGTTCGGTGTGGGGCGGCGGAGGGGTGAAGTGGACTGCGGTAGTCGTCGTGTGGTTGTGGACCACTGCAGCTGCAGCGGGGACAGAGCCTCTCCGTCGTTTCTAGGCCCCCGGTTGAAATACAATACAGTACAATACAAAGCTCACAAATAGTTTTCAGAGTGGAGATCATAAATTCAGTCCAAGTGATTACTGTGAAACACATCTTGGAAGTTACCAATGGAATGCAAACAGCAGTTTTGATAAGGGAAGCGGTAAGAGGAACACACCCTACGATAAATTTCAAAGATGTAATGGGATACTTTCGTGACAGGGACCAACACAATGAACATTGCTTTGAGGGACTGTCATCTGGCAAAATGAAACAGCATAAGTATTGGGACAAAGTAGTTTCTGGTTTACTCTGCATATTGGCCAGATATATCCAAGATGTCGGCGATGGCGTCATCTAAGATAGCGACATGTAGAATTGGCAACAGCACATGATATCATCTAAGATGGCGGCTGTGACGTCATCCAAGATGACAGATTTTGTCAGGGAGCTTGGTCTATTTTGCTACCTCCATTAAATTAACCCCCTTCCCCTTACCCAGAAAAATGGCGGGAACTTCAAATTCCAACAGGATAATGCATCACAGCACAGTTACCTCTACTAACATCAGAAAATCGCAGAAAAATAGGTCACTTGGGCTACCTCCACTAACCTAAGTCATCTGACTGCCACCTCTTCCTAGGAACTGGCGCCAAGTTTGAATTTTGATAGTAAAGAACGGTCAATTCACGTATCTCTACTAAGCTAAGAAAATGGCATGAAAGAAAGGACACTTAGACTACCTCCACTAACCGAAGTCACCCGACCGCCATCTCCTCCTAGTGATTCGTCGGAAAAGGACTCGACCAGTGCTGGACATAAGTCTTTATTTTGCAAGCACTATTTTATTTAAGCAATTAGAAGCATTACCAACATCCAGAGTGGTCGCCTAGGGGACTGGACTCCAACTGACCTAGAACACAGTACTGACGCCAGAGGGCACTGTTGTCCATGACGTAATCCAAGATGGCGGGGGAAAATGGCGACAGACAGTGTCTCCACAAAGAAATCTAGTCCAAGTGGTTTAGTACACAGTACTACCACCAGAGGGCGCTGTCATTTGTGACATAATCCAAGATGGCGGTGGAAAATGGCAACAGACAGTGTCTTCACCAAGAGATCTAGAGTCCAACTGACATAGTACACAGTACTGCCACTTGCCAGTGCTGTCATCCCTCCTGTGACATAATTGAAGATGGTCGTCTGTAGGGGGAAAATCTTGCAAAAACGACTTAGTCTACCCTGGGCTGCTGGAGAGAGTAAGAAAGGAGTGTAGTTTATTTATTTTGGGACAATTTATTTGGGGATGGAGTATATTTATCACACTGATACAAAGCACATGCTTGGGGTCACAATACACAGTCAGCAGTCCTGTAAACTACTTCCAACTACTGCACACATGCCAACAACTCCTAACTTAGCACAGACCTGCAAACTGCTGCTAAATAATGCACCACAGTGTTGTGTAGACACATTCAATACTCATAAACTTTGCAAATAGCACATAGCACAGCCTACTGACCTGCTTGCAAAATAATGCTAAAGACATATACAGACACCACCCACTGGCCCCTGTCCACTGGACTGCACACGCTCCCTGAAGTAATGATGCACCAACAGCCCTGCAGAATGACGTGGCTGTTAGCTGTCAAACTACAAACAGGCGTCCATTTGGATCCCGCCCACATGAGGTGGTGGCATCCCTTTCATAGTCAACACCTGAGAAATTCCTCTCGAAATACATTTTCACCTAGGTGCCATTGACGACGCGACCGGACTGGTCCAAAGACCTATATACGGAGTGCAGACACTCCAAATGGGGCGCGGAGATGTGTTCACCACTGCTCGCATGAAACTTCTCTCTACCTGCAGTCCAGTGAAGAGCTTATTGCCAAGTGACACAGCAGAAATCTGTTCCAGAACAGCACAAGCTTCTTTCTCCCTAGCAATTGTAACGGACCATGCAAGACGTGTGGCTGACGCATCGCCGTGTGTAGCTACATACCATCGCAAGGACCTCTATCAATATTCTAAATGTTATCCTGAAGCCACATGGGTTACTAAAATAATAACCAAGTCAAACTCCGGTAAATTGCATAGTGTCCCAGAAACACTTAACATGAACTTTTATAAGAGTTTTCGTGATGTCTCAACTTGAACGCGCGGAAATTCTTTCCCTAACAGAATCTGTTTACGAAAATAGGGCAAACTAACATTGAATGTACTCTTCCCAGTGGTCCTAACGTGATAACCTTCCTGTTCTCAACATATGCAAACGTTATCACTGCTATGTAGAAGTGTCTTGTGAATAAATCGAGCATTATGATTGGCTCGTATCGAATTTATCCGCCAAATTACTGATGGCACCAGTATCGAAGCACCAGCCACATTTTCTTTCTTCCTGCACACGAGACTTTCAGTGGTAAAATTATTTTGCAGAGATCGCTCAATTGGTTTGACAGTTAAACCCATGAAGTTGTCTACAGATTATCAAATACATACTAGATTCACAAGAATAGTGGATGCCAGGAACATATTTACCAGTGTAACTACAATTAAATATTACAATTGCTGCTACAGTCTGACACCGATCGATGTACAGGTAATGTCTCCTCGTGACAGCTGTGCTTGCTGAACAAATCTCAGTATCTATAGCGCAAATAAGTTTCCACGTAAAAAATTTCTCTCATACCCTCCCAGTTATCGAAGTGCTGAATCTCTAAGTCCTTCGCGATAGCACACACAGTCATCTTCTCTTGCCATGCCACAACATAAGCCACAGTAACTTTACAATACAATATATACGCATTTTACACAAACAGTGAAGTTCTCTGTACAACACCCAAAAAAATTATGATATGCCTACACTCACACTGGCTATGTGTCAGGGTTCTCCTAAGTCCTAGGGAAGCACCATGCTCCTTTTCTTTCTTTCTACAGACGTGACTCTTACGAGCAAAAAAGCAATTTTACACTGATTGCCATATTGCACGGACAACTAAACCTTGCAAAATGCGATACATATCGTCAAACACAGAAAGACTCTTACTCACTGCTCTCCCACTAAGAACAGGAGCTTGAATATTAGAGAGTGAAACCGGTTTCCAAACGAGCAATATATCACTGCATACTGTGTCAATGTAGTTAATATGCAATTAATATGCTAAACCATCGAAAATCATCACTTTTACAGCAGAAAGCCGTCAGTGGATCGAAGACTGTCTCAGAACTGCCGTACAAAGTCTGGCCCGTTTCTCCCCAGACACAATCGCTTTACTGTTTCTCGTCTGGACCTGCTTCCCTGCTTGCTTTTGTCTACACTCATCTCCAGACACTGGGATTACAAGAACAAATACAAAATAGCTACATAACGAACATGATGTGCTACAGATGCGAAATTCAACCGTCAGGAAGAAGATGCTGTGATTTGCAAATGATTAGCTTTTCAGAGCATTTACACAAGGTTGGCGCCGTTGGCGACACCTAAAACGTGCTGACATGAGGAAAGTTTCCAACCGATTTCTCATACACAAACAGCAGTTGACCAGTGTTGCCTGTTGAAACGTTGTTGTGATGTCTGGTGTAAGGAGGAGAAATGTGTACCACCACGTTTCCAACTTTGATAAAGGTCGGATTGCTGTAGCGTATTGCGATTGCGGTTTATGGTATCGCGATATTACTGCTCGCATTGGTCGAGATTTAATTTGCAGAATATGGAATCGTGGATTCAGGATGGTAACATGGAACGCCATGATGGATCCCAATGGCCTCGTATCTCTAGCAGTCGAGATGACAGGCATCTTATCAGCGTGGCTGTAACGGATCGTGCTGGTACGTCTTGATCCCTGAGTCAACAGATGGGGACGTTTCCAAGAGAACAACCATCTGCACCAAGAGTTCGACGACGTTTGCAGCAGCGTGGACTATCAGCTCAGAGACGGTGGCTGCGGTTACCCTTGATGGTGCATCATAGACAGGAGTGCCTGTGATGGTGTACTCAACGACGAACCTGGGTGCACGAATGGCAAAACGTCATTTTTTTGGATGAATACAGGTTCTGTTTACAGCATCATGATGGTCGCATCCTTGTTTGGCGACATCGCGGTGAACTCACATTGGAAGTGTGTATTCGTCATTGCCATACTGGCATATCACACGGTGTGATAGTATGGGGTGCCAATGGTTACACGTCTCGATCACCTCTTGTTCGCATTGACTGCACTTTGAACAGTGGGCGGTACAGTTAAGATATGTTACGAGCAGTGGCTCTACACTTCATTCGATCCCTGCGAAACCCTACATTTCAGCAGGATAATGCAAGATGGCATGCTGCAGGTCCTGTACGGGCCTTTCGAGATACAGAAAATGTTCTACTGCTGCCCTGACCAGCACATTCTCCAGATGTCTCACCAATTGGAAATGTCTGGTGAATGGTGGCCAGTCACTACTCGTGATGAACTGTGGTATCGTGTTGAAGATCCATGGTTAGCTGTACCTGTATACGCCACCCAAGCTCTGTTTCATTCAAGGCCCCGGCGTTTATTATGGCCAGAGGTAGTTGTTCTGGGTAGTGATTTCTCAGGATCTATGCACCCAAGTTGCGTGAAAATGTAATCACATGTCAGTTCTAGTATAATATATTTGTCCAATGAATACCCGTTTATCATCTGCATTTCTTCTTGGTGTAGCTATTTTAATGGCCAGTAGTGTATATTATCGCATGGTTTGCACACAGCAGTAGCCAACCGATTGCTCACGCTACATAATTCCGAAGATGTTGATTGGGATTTGTTTCTCTACAAACCCAATACTTGAGCTCTGTGGAGCATTCTCTAGACCATTGAATAATTAGAAATGTATCCAGTTTGCGAAGACCTAGAGAACCGGCAAACATGTCTTTCACACGCTAGATACACACACCACAATCGATCTCCTCTCAACTAAATAAAGGCACGAAATGTGCAGAAGCATTGAACTGAACAAATTACATGTGCGGGAATAACGTTCCAGCGGAAAAGCACTTCTATATTCATTCTCCAGTTTCCACATGATCACGAAAGCTATCCAACACATACTAAGTATTAGTTCGATATTTGGTCGACTAGAGGACAACACGGTTAATTCATGTACATTCCTACACTCCACCAGGCATCTCCAGTCTGACAGCTCCTACTGTTAACGGGAAACGTGGATCACCCCAGCACAGATCACCGCCGCTGCAGGTCTAGCACGTACAAGTAGAATGTTGATCCCAAGAAATAGCTCACATGTATATTTTATCCCTGTACTTACAATTAAGTGTTACAATCACGGTCTCAGCTGAACGACATTCGACAATGAGCGCAGTATTGGAAATATACTCTTCTGACGGCTGTGGCTCTGCAAATATCAGTAACGTTCATATGACTCGACATACTCTTCCCATGCCATCAAAGTACTCCATGTCAAATCCATACCCTCCTTACGACTGGACATAGTCATTTGCTTTACACAAGTCAGAGCACAAACACGTAGTTTATAAGGCTGGCAGCCGGTGCTCACGCACCCCCTGCTACTAAGTACAATACTTCGTCAATAACTGATAAACTACGATACAAAATAATACTGAGAGAAAATCAACCATGGGTGGACATGTCTCATAAGTTTTTCTTGCGAGTGCCACCGCCATGTCCTAGGAAGGGAGATATAACTGCCCTATTTTTTAAAAAATCGATCCCAACAACTACAGTATTTACTGTTACAAGCGGTCATGGTTCTACAGGTGCACACAAGTATACATGTTAAACTCTATACTGGCTTTATAAATCAAGTTACGACATAACCACTGAATGAGGTGGTTTTTTGTCCAGACAAATACCGTGACGGCGTCGATCGGGGGAGTATATAGTATCAGACCAGCACTCAAATTACACGTCGCCTGCGCCGGCCGGTGTGGCCGAGCGGTTATAGGCGCTTTAGTCTGGAACCGCGCGACCGCTACTGTCGCAGGTTCGAATCCTGCCTCAGGCATGGATGTGTGTGATGTCCTTACATTAGTTAGGTTTAAGTAGCTCTAAGGTCTAGCGGACTGATGACCACAGATGTTATGTCCCATAGTGCTCAGTGCCATTTGAACACGTCGCCTGCGGTGCAACCTCGTAATAAAATCGCTGAATTCTGAAAGTGATTCGGCTAAGGAACATGGTATGTAAGAGGTATTTGGGACTCTCTCACGCCTTTCCAGCTAGATATTTGAATAGTACTTGTAATATTTTCTGTCTCGATACCACGCAGAGGTTCGGTGATATATCCACTGAGCTATAGGCGATGACTGGTTGAGAAGGATCACAAGCAGTAGCAGTAGATGATGTGCTGATTGAGGTCATAAGAAAATGTATACTAGCTTCGCGGATCTCTAGTGTTACGCTATCCGCTAGGAATGATGGGCATGATTTGAAATCAAGTCTTTCCCTTCAAGCACATACTTGCACTGGATCCTATTGACAATTCCTTTAATGATTACAACCACTACTAAATCATATTTCTGGCACTTTCATACCACGAAACGAGTCACCTTTCTCGAACCTGGCTGCTACAGTAGAATTCTAACGTGGTTTTAGTCACCCCTACACATCTTGCAGCTGCTCCCATTTCTACAGCGTTCTGCATGGGATCGTTCCAATTTAACTCGGAGAAAGACATATCCACCACCTTCTGCAACCCGTGTAGAAACAGAACGACCTGAGTTAGTGCAACAGGATCGTGTTTTGACCATTCAGTGCAAATTCGCGCAATGTGGCACGTCCCCAAACTAGATACAGATTCTAAAATCCAAAGTAGATCGGCGTCCATTCAAATCTATCACATTAACATGCCATCGTCGTTATTCTCTACCCCAAAAGAGAAATATTAAGAACTGTAGAAGTTCTACTAACTTCATCTGATATAGAACACACCTAGCCACCGTCGCTCACGCGATGACGCATTGCTGCAGTGCAGTCCAGTGCGGAGAGGGAGATTTCGCGGTGCTTCCTAGAATAGCATTCCTAACGGGACACCATGTCCGTCATAGAGTTTACCTGACAAACTGCTGCTGCTGCCTATGCAGAATGATCTTATTAAATATCCAGTGCAGAGGGCAGCATCCCACAGGCTATACTGCAAGTCGCAAGAGACGCTCCCTGTGACTCTGTGTCATTGTTTGAAACATTGTTTTTTAACACGTTTTGTACAGTGACATACATATTGTTCTTCTGCCACGACTTCGAGGTCTGTGTCAGATCCTAAACTGACATTAAGACACTCTGATCCACGGCCTCTCGCAGAAAACTAGACATCACACGCTGTAAATCATATTGTTACGGCGTCTAACATAACACTCCACACCCTGGATAGTTTTAAGGGGGGTAGGACTTCTTGGAGCAGGATAGGCACCACAGGACATTTTAATTTCCACTGTCTATACTTTTACAAGTAAATTCATAAAACCTTGTCAGCATGACCAGGAAGGATTCAGGATTCACACTCGTAGAAGCGGGAGTTCAGAAAGATAACAAAATATTTTTTTTTACATATGAAATTTCATCATTTTTTCACTTACTATTGGCTGCATTTGTTGCTACAGGTACACTTTTCGTTATAAGTAAGAGAGACTGTTCGATGAATATTGCATAGCATACAAGTCATACTTACAGGTGTCTGAAAATCTAGAATCTATTTAACTTATGAAAAAATGAATGAGCTGTTACGTATTAAACTTTATGTTTAGAAAAAAATCAAATTTTATAGATAATTATTTCAATTTTTACCACAGTTTTAATAGATTTGGAATATTCTAGAGCTTCATACATCTGTAAGTTTGGTTTGTATGCTGTGCAAAATTCATCAAAGTATCTCTCTTACTTGTGAAGAAAAATGTGCCTATAGCAACAAATGCAGCCAATAGTAAGTGAAAAAAATGATGAAATTTCATATCTAAAAGAATTTATTTTGTTATGTTTTTGCAATTCCACTGTTATGAGTGTGAATTTTGATCCTTCCT
Organism: Schistocerca gregaria; assembly: GCF_023897955.1. Lineage (NCBI taxonomy): Eukaryota > Metazoa > Arthropoda > Insecta > Orthoptera > Acrididae > Schistocerca > Schistocerca gregaria. The sequence goes on along the minus strand of NC_064920.1, from coordinate 431,295,711 downwards.
GGTCATGCTGACAAAGTTTTAGGAATTTATTTGTAAAAGTATAGACAGTAGGACATAAAATAGCCTGTGGTGCCTCTCCTGCTCCAAGTCGGCCCTTTTGACGCCCTACCCCCCTTAAATAAGAGACAGTTACAACATGAGGAAATTAGAAGAGTTTGGCTGCGTTGTGGAAAGTTTCCAATCCCAAGGTGATTGACGACCACTATATTTAAACTGATCTGTCAGAACGACGGAACAGATGATGGCTCTAAGTTCCATTTCGACTGATTCCTCATATTGCACTCATGTACGCGATTACTGTTTCGGTGCTATCCACCCTAAAAGGTGCTGTCCATCCACCAAAACTCTTCCCCCAAGACAAACAAGCACTGTCAGTCAATCATTATGTGGCAACCAACAGCGCACCAGTGCACGGATGAGACGGAAAAGACACCATCGACGTACTCCAATAATAAGCTTCACAGCCGATAGTGCGAACGATTTTACAGTAATGATGTGATAGCGTGTTTCCCCAATATCTGTGTCATAGAATTTTAAAAATTCGTTTCCTTTAACTCGCAACGATGAGCCAAATCGCACCGATGCGCCGATCATTAACATTAGAGAAGGCATGAAGCTGTGCTTAGATAGGACCACATTTCCAGGTTTGGTACGAATATTGAAATACATATTGTTGTAGCCGTCAGTGCATGACTGCAAGTGTGCACACTATGTGCCTGTGGTAGGTAGGACACTACTGTCACAACGGACGAAGCTATTCTCGGTGGCATCTACATGTTTTAAAGTGCAGTGAATAAGAGTAAAATAGAACATACAGTGGCAGTTAACGTCCACCCAAATGAAAAGTAGATTTAAAATAGGTGATAACAGTAAAACAGATGTAGAAACAAATAAAGAAGGGATTAAGTACCAACGCAAGCGACGAAAGCGAGGACCAGAAGTCCGTAAGAAATAAACGGACATAACAGATTGTTTACAAAACAAACAGGTTATATAAAAATTCCATAATTCAGATGTAAAATGCAGAATACAGACGTAAAATGCGTCCGCATAAGGAGAAATATGCCAGTACTCGTTTATATTCTTTGAGAAATTGTCTGTATTGAATCATACAATGTCTGATTCTTGGTGGTCAGTTTGTTATTAAGACTAACATGAGAGTGTTTCACAATCTCCATATCGTCCAGCAAAGTCAGTTTCTTGCTCTTGGGTGCACGATACAAAATTTGGAACAATTCTAGCACAGGTTCTGCATGTCCAGTAGATTTTAGATGCACATTTCTTGTACCGAGGCAGAAAGATGAAGAGAGAGAAATTTGCTATCTACCTCAATGAATATTAAACTTGTATTGTTAGAATTCATTTGAATGTTACTTAACTGTTAACATATATGTCAATGTGCTTTCAAAAGGAAAGCTGAATGAAGGGTGCCTTTAAAAGAATCTAAGATTACTGGACTGTCCAGCTATCCCCATATCTAGTGAGTTTACTGGTATGATGTAATGATGCAACGATCAAACCGTAGCTATGCGAAGCTGTAGCCCCCTCACCCCGCACCGCTGCTGTTGGACACCACTCTCCAGGGAAGCTCATTTAATCTTATTTTCCACGTTAAACTTGCGTGGCCACCTACTCTCGTAGCACACTCTTGGATTTATGAATGTAGTCTCAGTTTTGGGGATGAAATATTAGTAAATTGCAGTTCGAATTCAAATATGGCCCCTTGCGAAGGAACCGGACAGCGTGCAGGCACCAATTGACATTCATAAAGCCGAAGTCACTAAAGTGTAACCGTGAATATATGTAACTTTTAAACACAAATTTCTTAAGTAGTTAAAAAGTTGGCATCGCTCACCTTTGAATAAATACTTATCCATATGATAGTTCTCTTAAATGAAACATCACTTTCGTATTTTTTTTCACAAGATAGTACTCCTCAGAGCTTTTAAAATACTCAATTTTCTCATTCCGTAATGGCTGCCATGCCACAATAGGGTTAGATCCACTCTTACAACACGCGTTTCTATTCTATTGTCTCAATCCCTAGTAAACAGTATTATGAATCTGGTGTCAAGGATATCTGTAACTGCAAAGAACAGCATCGTCTACACAGAGTATATATTCACAGTCACTTTCTTTCCCTGCCACCAAAACGTTAATTTTCCAAGTGCGCACACCGCGGAGATGGTTGAACTACAGTATGTGTCATATAACACAGTGAACACAGTTGGTATACACAGTGTTTGCATGTTTCTCATCTCTTAGTATTGTTATACAGTGAGCGAAGAATAACTTAGCACTGTATCTCCTGAGTAGCTTAGCAAGCTGATAGGAAACGCTACCCAAGAACGATAGAACTACAAACTTCGGTTTTGGAATTACAAAATAAGTACCAGTTAAACTACCTCTTAAAGTACACGTTTGAGTTCTGACAACACAAATCGTATTCGTCTCTTCATTTAACAGCTGTTGACGGGGAGAATGGGTCATACCCTTGGAAGACGAGCCGCGCTGTAGAATGTAAAGTCACAAGCTATAAGGCGCCAAAGGCTATCGTACCTCAGAGCAACGTTCAAGTGTAGTTCTTGCTTTTCCGCGAGGCATTAATTTTTAATTTTTGTAGTGATACAGTGTCTTACAAGATAGGTTAAGGAAAGTCAAGCCTACGTTTCCATCATCGTATACTCAGAGAAAGCTTTCGACAATGTTGACTGGAATACTCTCTTTCAGATTTTGTACGTGGCAGGGGTAAAATACAGGGAGCGAAAGGCTTTTTACAATTTGTGCAGTAACCAGATGGCACTCATAAGAGTAAAAAGGTATGAAAGAAAAGCAGTAGTTCAGAAGGGAGTGAGACAGGGTTGTAGCTTATCCCCGATGTTATTCAATCAGTATATTGAGCAAGTAGTAAAGGAAACAAAAGAAAAATTCGCAGTAGGAATTACAATCCATAGAGAAGACATAAAAGCTTTGAGGTTTGGCTACGACACTGTAATTCTGTCAGTGACAGCAAAGGGCCTGAAAGAGCAGTTGAACGAAATGGACAGTGATGCTGAAGGTATTAAATCAGGAAATGAGACACTTCAAATAGTAAATAGGTTTTGTTGTTTTGGGAGCAAAAGGCGTGATGATGGTCGGAATAGAGATGATATTAAATGCAGACTGACTATTGCAAAGAAAGAGTTTCTGACGAAGAAATTTTTTTTAACATCTAGATTTAAGTGTCGGAAGTCTTCCTTGCTAGTATTTGTATGGAGTGTCGCCATGTATGGAAGCGAAACATGGATGGTAAATAGTTGAGACAAGAACAGAACAGAAGCTTTCGAAATGTGGTGCTACAGAAAAATGATCAACATTAGATCTGTAGATTGCGTAACTAATGAGGTGGTACTGAATAGAATTGAGGATAAGACGAATTTGTGACAGAACTTAACAATAAGAAGGCATCGGTTGGTAGGACACGTTCTGAGGCATCAAGGCATCACCAGTTTAGTACTGAAGGGAAGAGTGCAGGTTAAAAAGGGAGACTAAGATGTGGATACACTAAGCAGATTAATAAGGACGTAAGTTTCAGTAGTTATTCGGAGATTAAGAGGCTTGCACAGGATAGAGTAGCATGCAGAGTTGCATCAAACAAGTCTCTGGACTGAAGACCACAACCAGACCAACAACAACAGTGATACAGATGGGAATTGGTACGCATAATGTTAAACATTTATCAGTTATTTCTATTCATTCTAATGTTCAAAGTTCATAACATCTTCAATGGATTATTGAAGACGTAAAGTAAGGGCATTAGTTACTCCGCTCGTTCGATAGAAGGAATTTGAGAATATTATATGTGAAAAGATTTTTTTAACGGGTGTAGAAGTTCTGTGGCACGCAGTGGTAACTTAATGAATGTTATAGATAACAGGTAGCATCGAAACGTATCACAGTCTGTTTCTCACATCTTTTCCTTTTCACTCTGTATAAAGGCGGACAAAAAAAATTTCAGTGCCAGCCTCTTCATCTCCGAATAACTACCATAGATCACATCCTTCTGAAACTGCATACTGTCTTCATCTCTTGGCCTCTCTCGACGATTTATCCTACCCCCCCCCCCCCCCACTTCTCTCTAGTACTAAATTAATTTTCTCTTGATGTCTCAGAATGTGTCTTTTTCAGCCGATCGCTTCCTTCAGTCAAGCTGCGCCACAAATTTCCTGTCGCCCCGGTTCTATTCAGTACTTCCTCATTAGTTACGTCTTCTAGCCATCTAATATTCAGAATTCTTCTGTAGCACCAAATTTGAAAAGCTTCTACTCTCTTCTTGTCTAAACTTTTTACCGTCAATGTTTGACTTCTGTACATTGCTACACTCAAATTTGACACACAAATTTGTCTTCTTTAGAAAATCTTTTCTTACCATTGCCAATCTTTCTTGAGACTGATAAGCTTTTGTGTACTAATCAACATAGCTTTAGAAAACACCGCCCATGCGAAATCCGCTTTGCCATTTTTTCACATTATATGCTGAGAACTATGGATCAAAGGTAACAGGAGAACATATTTCTAGGTTTCCGGAAAGCATTTGACACGGTGCCCCATTCCAGGCTGTTTAAGAGCATAAGGAATAAGCTCATAGACAAGCGAGTGGCTCGAAATCTTCTTAAATAACAGAACCCAGTTGGTTGTTCTTGGCTGCAAGTGTTCATCAGAAACACTAGTATCGCCTGGAATGCACCAAGGAAGCTTGATAAAACCGCAGATGTTCTCCACACAGATATATGATTTGGCTGACAGAGTGGACAGCAATCTGACGAGTGTTTGTTGATGATGCTGTGGTGTACGGTAAGTTGTCGAAGTTAAGTCACTGTAGGGAGGTACAAGACGACTTAGACAAAATTTCCAGTTGATGTGATAAATGGCAGCTAGCCCTAAATGTGAAAATAATGTAAGTTAATGAGTAGTAAGATCAAACCTTTAGTATTCGGTTCAAATTATTCAAATGGCTCTGAGCACTAAGGGACTTAACTTCTGAGGTCATCAGTCCCCTATAACTTAGAACTACTTAAACCCAACTAACCTAATGACATCACACACATCCATGCTCGAGGTAGGATTCGAACCTGCAACCGTAGCGGTCGTGCGGTTCCAGGCTGTAGCGCCTAGAACCGCTCGGCCACCGCGGCCGGCGTAGTGTTCGGGTACAATATTACTAGTGTCCTGCTTGCCACAGTCAATCCGTTTAAACATCTGCGCATAACGTTGCAAAGCGACATGAAGCGCAACGAGCATGTGGGAACTGTGGTAGGCAAATGGTCGACTTCTGTTTATTGTGAGAATTTTGGGAAAGAGTGGTTCACTTGTAAAGAGCACTGGTGTGACCTATTATTGAGTACTGCTCGAGTGTTTGGGATCCTCACCAGGACAGATTGAAGGAAGACACGAAACAGTTCACAGATGGGATGCTAGATTTGTCACTGGTTGGTTCGAACAAGACGTAAATGTCACGGAGGTCCTTCGGAAGCTCAAGTGGGAACCTGTGGAGGGGAGGAGATGTTCATTTCGAGAAACACTGTTGAGTACATTTAGAGGACCGGCTTTCTTCGAAGCTGACTATCAAACGCTTCTAATGGATATGACAAGTAGTGGTACAGCGTACCCTCCTCGCAGCAACGTACGGTGGGTTGCGGTGTATCTGTGCAAACGTTGACGTTTATATACGAGTATCTTCTCTGCTTCGACAATTGTCAATTGTTTTGCTGCCCAAATACCAAAACTCAACTACTACTTTAAGTGTCGCGTTTCCTAATTCATTCAGCATCATCTGATAACCTTGTTTTTCTTTCTTATATCCTCCTTTCGAGACACTGTTCGTTTCGTTAAATTGTCCGCAGCTCGTGGTCTAGTGGCTAGCGTTCCTGCCTGTGGATCACGGACTAACCGGATTCGATTCCCTGCCGGGTTGGGGATTTTCTCTGTCCGTGGAGTGGGTGTTTGTGTTGACTTAATCGTCACATTCGTGAAAGTGACTAGATCGAACGTGTGTAAAGATTGGGACATTGTATAGGTGCTGATGACCGCGCAGTTGACCGTCCCACAAACCATCATCAGCATCCGTTAAACTGCTCTTCCAAATCTCTATGCTGTTTCTGATAGATTTTTAACGTCATCGGTAAACCTCAGTTTTTTTTATTTCTTCTCCCTGAACATTAATTCCTAGCATATCGCAGTATAGTGTCGTATATTCACCGCAACCCTCTGCCCTCCTTTATTCATCCGTTGATCTCTTTTTACAAGGATATAAGACATGTCAAAGTATTTGCAAATTTAGATCAATTTAAAATAAGTTGATCCATATACACGTATCTTTACAGACTTCTAGTTACTGACAATCATTAGATTTACTACTGGTCTACAATACTTTTTTTACAAATAACTTATTAAATAATGTAATGCTACACTGTTCACTCAAATCTTACTGTCAGTCACTGCACACATTATACAGACATTGTTTCATAACACTTCAATCACTACACACACACACACACACACACACACACACACACACACACACACACACACACACACAGACTGGTGATCTCTGGGCCATTCTTTGTACCGCAATTTCCTATTTTCTGCAACTGAGTCAGCATACCTCAGTAATGAGCGAGATTTCTGAAGAGGTGTTAATATTGTGCTATGCGTAGCTTGGGGGTGAGTATTTCTAGAAAGAAAAAATGAAAACATAAAGTGGAGGTGTTATGTGGAATGTTGGATGTTTTATATTCATTATTATTATTATTATTATTTATTTGTATAGCAGTTTTTTCTCAAACCTTTTTATCTAAGTAATCCTTCAATGTATAAAATGTATTGTACAACAGGTACCTTTAGCTGCCTTTTAAAATAAGTGTATTTTTCAATTTCCTTACCCCTTTTGGTAATTTATTTTACTGTTCTATTCCTTGGTAGAAAATACTGTTTTGAGTTCTATGTTTATTTCATCTTAGTAAATGTAAGTTGAGTCCGTCTCTTGTTGCATGATCATGGACAGAGCTGTTTGTGCAGTAATCACCAGTTATTTTTGATGTGTACGACTGACTGGTTAATGTATTTACATGCAGCAGTTAAAATTCCCTGTGTTTTGACAGATCTCAACAATGAGTTCGCCTCGTATTTTTGGTTATAATTCTTGTGGCTCTTTTCTGAAGTTTGAAAATCGTGTTCATATTATGTGCGTTAAAAAGAATGCGATTGCTAAGAATTGAGTGTACATACGAATTATAAGTAACTAAAAGACACTCCATGTTACACACTGATGATATGATTCTGAAGGCATAACATGCTGATAACTTCTGTTTGCAAGTATATTTGTGTGTTCACACCACTTCAACTGACAATCAATATTGATTCCTAGAAATTATGCATTCGTTACACAGTGTGTAAAGGTGCCGTCTACGTTTAATTTAACGTTGTCATATTTCCTCTTCAAACCGGCAATGTTTAATTAAATGTATACCAGTGTCCGTCGATCATTCGTTTTGAGCGATAGAGGAGGTGTCACTCCTAGTTTGTGGGCATCGGTTAGTGAGGTTGATGTTACATATCAGACAAACATTCCATCAACAGCAATGTCAGCGGAACTGCTGTGAAACCTTAGGTATTAATGAGCACGGGCAGCCAGAGAGCCATAGCGCTCTGCAGGGGCTACGGACACACGCGTGCTGCGCCGTATTGGCAGGCCGGGATTTGATTAGATGCTGCTGAGCGGCTCACCGGCGGCCTCTGAAGCGTCAAACAGCATTAGACGTCGCCGGAGCACTGCCGGACCGCGCTGAGCCGCGCACGGCTAATGAAACGAAATTACACGACACGGCGCACAGATGTGGATTAGCAGCTATTGAATGTCGTACTGCAGTGGCATGAGCGCTCCACATTCGTCTTAATTGAGTTAGAGAAACAAAGGAAAACTTACATGTGAACAGGTGCAATGGGGTTTCAACACCACTTCTTAATCATAGCACTTCATCTTCGGAAATGTGTGGAAGGAGAGAAAAGTGGATTTCTTAGCGCCCCCTGCCCGATTACTTTTATTTTGTTCTTTGAATGCTCTACTTAGAACTGTTAAAACATAGGTTTTATAGATTTAGCTGTGGTAATGTCACCTACTTAAAAAACTTTGTTAACATTAAAATGGTTCAAATGGCTCTAAGCACTATGGGACCTACCATCTGAGGCCAACAGTCGGACATAAAACTACTTTAACTTGACTAACCTAAGGACAGCACACACATCCAAGCTCGAGATAGAATTCGAACCTGTGGCCGTATCAGCAGCGCGGTTCCGCACTGAAGCGCCTAGAACCGCTCGGCTACTACATCCGGTGTTGTTAATATTAACATGGCCTCCTTTTACTCCGTCAGTAGAGTTGTATTGAGGAGGGAGTCATGCTTAGTAATACGCACTGATCACGCTTACGTCCGTTCTAAATAGCGGTTCATTCCTCTAGGGCTCGGAAAACGATACCCGTCTCCGACCGGGCTCGAAGTACCCCGATACGCCACAAAGCTCTATACACTGTCGACGCTGATCGAAAAATCCAGTGATGTCTGACTCATGTGGCACGTCTGCAAGCGACTACGATAGATTACGGTGTAACTACAATAAAAACAACAAGTTATGGCTACGGTTACAATTTTATAATTAGTATAACTCTTGTGGAAACAGCATTACATCCTCCCACAGCGCCAACTCCTTTTGTATTTGAACAAATCTGAAACAATAGTTATCATACAGTAGGCAATTGGTATGCTCGGACATAGGATAAACATGAATGCTGATTGTTCTGTAAAAGTAAAAGACAAAGGCGAAAATGCCCTTCAAACAGTATTACTCGGTTCAGATCAGTACAAAGCTTTACGTGCTTACCAGAGGCGATAAAGATTTACCAGATCGGTTCCAAATGAGCAGTTCAACCCCTATTCATATCTTTCAATAGAAGAATCAACGTTACCAAATCTTAATCAGTGTGACAACAAGGTATCATCATTGTGATGGAATGAAGAATAAATTTAATCAATTATTACATACATAATAAGAAAAATACGAAGGTATTTCAATAAGTAACGCCTCACATTTTTTTCTCAGAACATATTTATTGTTAAGAGTCAGAATTTGGTAAAAATATACGTCAACATGTCTTGACCATGTCCTATTTTTCTACTTCGTCTCCATCACATTCTATGGCCGTACACCAAGGTTGTAGCAGAGAATGTATTTCCTACTGGCAAAAGTTATTGTCCTGTAGGCGAAGTCATGTTTTCACTACATGACTGACACTCTCGTCATCTTCCAAGTGTGTTCCTCCACCACATATTTTACAACGTTGCGTTAACGGAATGATGTTTCTTTAAGGAATTCTTGAACTAGAAGACATTAATTAGCTGTTAAGGTCTTTGGCTTGAATTCGAAAAATTTCGTAAAGCTCGATACTCTCTGAGAATGGGTTTTTTCTTTCACCCCTGACTCCAGAAAAGTGCCGAGATTGCAACTCTTAATGACTAGTCATTTGCGTCTTCCGTTCCCTACATCATACTTCTGAAGGTCACGGTTTATAGTCTAACGTCAATAAATGCAGTTATACCAAAGTCGACACGGTATTAATTAGTTTTCTTACTCTCACATAACCCAGATTCGCAATCTAAGTTGATTAAAATTACCTTTGATAACGTAACAGTCCGAAGTCCGTTCAGCGATGCATCAATCTGAATAGTGTTTCCAGTCTCCAAATTAACACTGGTCAACAAAGCTGTTCCAAACTCTTCTCTTTCATCTATATTAAAACATTTTTCTGCCCATATGAACCGTGTTGAAAATTAGTGCGCGGCGTTTCACTTTCCCGCTCTATCAAAAGCTTACAGACATGATTAATACAACCTACTGCGCCACTGTGCTGTATTTATTAAACACAGAGTAGATCTTACTGCATCATTCATAACGTATACCATGACAAAAATTTAAAGGAATAAAGAGAATATATAGTCAACATTTTTACGGTTTGTTGCTTGTTTAACATCAACCCATAAAATATTCCATACAATTAAATGACAAAACAAAAGAATGAGATAAGTATCAGACAACACATTAAACACTAATGCACATAAAAAATTATCCGTTATCCACGAATGGAAAAAAAATTCTCACATTTACAGTAACACTGGGACGTTGCAGTGTAAGGCGCCTTTATACGTTCTCGGTCGCTTTGTGATTTGGAATAGATCAAGAAGGTTAGAATACCGCGGTACAACCTTACGTCGAAAAAGTGAAGCCTACCTTCGACATATTTCTGAGTCTTGGTGAACCGCTGGTATTGTAATTCTGCCCTTAGATCTCACTTAAAACAGTAATAAAACGTTCGGCTGTTCTCGACGTGAATCACGTCAGACGAACGAGAACTAGAGTTAAAAAAGTAAGCTATAAGCTGTCTAATTATGAGCATTCATTCAAGAATTATATTGTTTAAAAGTACATACGCAGAACTGACTGTCAATTTAACGGATTACCTTTACAGGTGTAGCTTTGGTACAGGGCTTTAACGGAGAAGCGGACTTCTAAGCCTCACCCTGGAGATGTACAGGTTGTACATATTTGTGCTCGGCTTAAATAACGCCATCTACTCTCTACTTTAAACTCCTTGTTATATGTAAATACACGAATCGCAAAAAATTCTGAGTTATTTATTGAATAAGAAACGAAAAATAATCGCTTTATATTGCGCACGATGTACTTGTCACGTGTTAAGTGTTGGATTACGACAGATATTAGGTCACACTGTAAGTAACGGATTTATTAGTGAAAGAAATGGGCGGTGAAATCAGTAAATACAGTTTGATAGAAAAGAAAACAAGCAGGCTTTTAATGTGTGCCTGCAGAATTCAGCTACATGAAGGGCTGTGAAGGCACAGAATTCTGGACTCGGTGCCAAAACAGTCACCAGAACAAAGAATCGCCGTTTTCATGAACCATATGGCCCGCTTCATAAGATCTGCCGGTTCGCAAGACACCATCGACGGAAACTGAGATGATTGGTCGCATTATAAACATGAGAGACGACACACCATAACGTTCGGTTTTCAACTGCCATCCTGCATCGACCGAGGTTGTAATTCAGAGAACCAAGCAATGACAAACTTCGACATTGAGATATACTGTGGTAGGAGTGATCCCATAACTACAAATATTCCATCCATCACCATAATAGTGATCTTAGCCATCGTTATTAGACTGAAGATGGTTAAGGCGCCCGGCCAAGGCAGCTTACTAGCGGAAGTATGAAAGTTGGAAAGTTGTTAGGACGAAGAGAACCTGAAATTCTTCCTGCACGTTTGAGTCATATCATTGGCACTTACGTAGAACCTGGAAAATTAGTATCGCCATCCTTATCTAGGCAGGTGAAAAAGATGTGGCTGACTGCTACAATCACTCCCAATCCATTTCATCTCCAACACCATGAGTGTTCTTGAGCACAGCGATGACAATCGTACGGGAAGTAATTTTGTGAATTTCCTCGAACCAGTGTGCTAGAGTCAGGGGCATCACTATAACATCCGAAACGCACGCATACCACCTGCTGACGGATAACAAGGAGACGTGACCAACTTATAACAACCGGCATTTGTGGACGCAGAGAAAACTATTGGAAAAATCTACCATGAGGACATGTAGAAAATACTTCATGACGATGACAACATATATGTTCAATGTATCCAGACACTCTGCTCTGACGCTACGAATGAAGTTCACATATCAGCTGTAGTTCACTTCCTTTCTGCTCTAACGCTACAAGTGCGGTTCACATATCGGTTGAAATTTCACCTCCTTTTTCAGTAATGGAGAACGGAGAACACCATGAGTCTCTACTCTCACCCGATACTCATTTGTATGCGGATGCAACGACAGCAGATAAATCGAACAACAGTAATGGCTTGAAGTTAGACATCAAGAAAACTTTTTATCTGGAACGTGAACCTCAGACTAGCCGCAACATTGTGATAAGAGTTACTCAGAAAAGCAGAACAGTTCAAACACCTAGATCTCAAACAACAGGGTGGCAATGCATTCCCAGCCACTCGACGTTAGCTACAATGCCGCTAAGTTATCGAAATTACGCAAATAAAGTACCGAACCAATTGAAGGTAAAAGTTTATAGACTCATCCATTTACTTGCTTCAAATGGCTCTGAATGTTGAGCAACTTTAACAAAATATACAAAATCAATAGATGTAATGAGATTATTGCATTGGTCCGTGGATGATGGAAAAGTCGACCTCATGAGAAACGAACTTTAAGAGAAACGTCTAGAAGTGACAGCCGTCACGAAAAAAATTAGAGTAATTTGTGCTTGGTTCCATTGGCACATCACCAGAAGCGACAATAGCAACATTCTGAAAGGTACACGTGCCGTGCTGTGAAGCTATCGGTATGGTTCAAAATGAACACACTTCATACACCGCGATGGCAGTGTACTCAGTTTTATTGCTCCAAGATCTCATACTGCCGTCATCTGATCTTCTGGAACTTACTATAAAATTGGTATGCTTCATAACATGAAGGGCCTTTTATGCGTAGACTTCATGTAATGTAACGTGGCAGTTTTCGAACAAGTTCAAAAAGATCAGATGATGGCAGTATAAGACTGTTGGAACCGGCCATCATGGAGAAATACAAGTGTCTACACTGAAATCTCAGCGTACGAAGTGTGTTCATTTTCAACCAGAGCAAAAGCCGACCTCCATTACGATCCAAGAGTAAGTTCCAAGGTTAGAAAGGACATGCATTACCAGCTTCAAAGCATGCGCATAAGTTGCAATGGAAATCAACCAAGTACACTGAAACAATCTCAATTAAAAAAGTAAAAAAAGTCGACTGTCCGAGTAAACGAGTGAAACACCAGAAGAGATTCTCGGATATTACTGTAACTTTGTACATACACACACTATCGGTGGGTACCTAAATGAGTGAGAAATGAAATTCTCTGTGACGGGTATAACAGTAACCAGTGTGCATTAGAGTTATCTGAGCAGAGACTGAAGTACAACTTCAAACAGCCAAGATCGCTATTGCACAGAACTGAGGAATTATTTGGAGCGTAGTGAGCCATGTATGTCTGTATAACTAATGAAACGTGTACATATGTGTGCAATGAAATTTGGGAAAATTGAAGTAAAGAACAAACGCGCTACTCAACAGGTCTACACGACATTATGTGATAGTTAATAAAGCACAAAATAAGCAGACCCGATAATATAGTGCCGGATCGAAGCAACAGAACATACTAATGGATGATGGATGTACTTACTCTTTTATAAACACACATCGAAAAGAAGGAAGTCACGAACGATACAAACATGGTAAGATATGAAACATATTTATAGGGAAAGAACTAGACCAAGCTAAACAATTTTATAATCTTAAAATAACTGTATCTCTTTTGTAGTAGTGAGCAACGTCACGAACACTCCACAGAGGTTGCTACTATGAAATTCTTTGCAGATGAATTTAGAGCAGTGATATGTAGACCATATTTTCCTGAAATGTTTCTAGTTGTTAGCACAGATAAATAATGAATACAAAATATTTAATTTTATACGAAAATATGCAACTGATATAAATTTCCACATCCCTACTCCTAGACCCCCATGGGAAAGCAGCTATACCAGCTATAGGTCATTCAGTGCTTTATTGTATACAAAGGCGTAACGGTGTATGATATTTTACGCAGAATGTGTTATGAAGATTGCCATATTTCTACTACATAAATTGAAAAGAAAAAGAAAACCTCATTTGTTCACCACATATTCTATTAAAATGGCATTATCCTTAAAAATATTCAGGTGAAAACAGTAATTTCTATTATACGACATGAGTTCGCAATTATTTACTGAAATCGTGTAACATTATTTCGTAGCTCACTCGTTGGTTGTTTGCGTGTGTCAGTAAGGAAAACCCTTTGATTTATAAAATTCATTCCGTATGAAATACAAAGGTAGTATACATTGATGTTTCACAGTTCACTCACTTTAAATGAGTTTCAGGTATGGTATGGTTTGAAAAGAAAACCTTATTTTAATATCAAAAAGACATCAGGGATTAATTTTAAATATGTGTTTTCTATGGTGAATTCCAAATCCATCTGCTGTAACTTTTCTTTCGGCCAGTGCTTGGTCCAGTTCATCACTCCGGATGAGTGCTACTGAGGAGACTAATATTTTCTCCAGTAAGAGTCAACGTGACCGTAACCTGAATCAGCATGTGCTGCAACCAGTAGTTAATTGTTATATAACACGTGTTTTATTACACCATATGGGACAACGGACTTTTCTTGCCTGCTATTATTCCGGTATTATGCGGTTTTTGTGCAGCAGTTGTAACTGAACTCTATGAAACCGTAAGCTTTGCATGTAACCGTAGAGAACGAGTGTTATCACATGCACTAACTTTAGTTTACAAATGCTACGTGTACAAATACTGCGATATTACTGTCAGATTACACAATAAAAATTATTCCCTACAAGAATGGACACAATATGAAGAAATGAATAATATTTTTAATTAATCAGAACCATTCATACAGTCAGAAAATTAATTTTATGACGCTTAAATGTTGTAGCCACTGAAAGTTCCACAAGCATTAATAATTACTACTTGTCATCTTCACGAGTTCGTATTGTACCGAGAGTAAAGCAGCAGGAGTAAATTAACATACATCGCTCATAACCTACATTGCTAGTTGACAGGGGTTATTTACAATACTGAAAACTACGAATATTAGTTCCTCGACATGTTCTCTATTCGTCACGGTAAGTATTTCAATAACGTTACCTACGATAATTCTCAAGGCTTTATGTACTCTAAAGAGCCAAAGAAACTGGTACAAGTGCCTAATATCGTGTGCGGCACCCGCTAGCACGCAGAAGTGCCACATAACGACGTGACATGGACCCAACTAATATCTGAATAGTGCTGGAGGGGATTAGGACCATGAATCCTGCAGGGCTGTCCATAAATCCTAAAGAGTACGAAGGGGTGGAGATCTCTTCTGAACAGTACCTTGCAAGGCATCCCAGACACGCTTAACAATGTTCATGTCTGAGGAGTTAGGTGAGCAGCGGACGTGTTTAAACTCAGAAGAGTGTTCCTGGCGCCACTCTGTAGCAACTCTGGACACGTAGAGTGTTGCATTGCCCTCCTGGAACTGCCCAAGTCCGTCAGCATGAACAATGGACATGAATGGGTGTAGATGATCAACAGGATTGTTGGCAAGTTAAGGTTTCTATGGAAGATTCCTTACCAAAAACACAAGTTTTCCGCTGGTAAAAATCATTTGTATTGAGAGCTGAGAACGCGTTTTAGATCAACCTCACTCAGCGAGACCTTCAGGTTCAAAAACCGACGACAAAATCTACTGTATGCGTGCTCTTGGGAGGTCAGACCGACACTAAGTAATTAGGATGATGGATGACCTGTTAAACACTTTCACCGTACATCAATGTTGCTGAAAATTAGCACATGTGAAAGGTTTGTGGCCAAATTATGCCGAGAGACGTGTGAACGGATCAGAAGGACAGTTGAGGAAACGTGTAGGTTGACCTTCTTGAAAGGATTGCCGATGACCACTGGTTCGGTCGTGTGGTGAATCCTGGATTTTTGAGTACCGTCCTGAGTCAAAGTGGCAAAGTGAGGAGTGCACACTGAGACATCATCTCTACCGAAGAAAGCTCGAATAAACTCCCTAAAGATTAAAACATTGCTGATATACTTTTTGGACATTGGGGACATCGTGCATAAAGCATTTCTTCTCCAAGGACAAACTATCGACCGTTTTGTTAACACATCCTAGAAAGGCTTACTACAAAGGTGAACGAATGAGACCGGGCATTGCAGGCGAGTGGATGCTGCATCATGGCAACACCCATTGTCACACGTCCAGTTCCATCACGGATTTTTTGACCTCAGAAGCCATTCTCGTTTTTCCGCAGGCTCCTATTCAAATGATCTGAGTTCTTGCGACATTTCTATTTTTCTCAAATTGAAAAATGATCCTGGCGAAAATTCAAAATAATACGACCGACATGTTAAAGGCCTTATCAATCAAAGCCCTTCAGCACTGCTACCAAGAGGAGATAACAATTCCACCTGTTTATAGCTGCCGAGAGAACTACTTTGACGGGGACCATATTGCTTTCTGGAAAAATACTGGCAGAAGTAAAGCTGTGAGTACCGGACGTGAGTCGTGCTTCGGTAGCTCAGTTGGTAGAGCACTTGCCCGCGAAAGGCAAAGGTCCCGAGTTCGAGTCTCGGTCAGGCACACAGTTTTAATCTGCCAGGAAGTTTCAAAACTTCAGTAAATAAAAAATTCCGTTTCATTCACATGTACTTAGTTTCCTCCACACACCCAGTTTGCCGGCTGGTGTGGCCGTGCGGTTCTAAGCGCTTCAGTTTGGAACCGCGTGATTGCTACGGTCGCAGGTTCGAATCCTGCCTCGGGCGTGGATGTGTGTGATGTCCTTAGGTTAGTTAGGTTTAAGTATTTCTAAGTTCTAGGGGACTGATGACGTCAGAAGTTAAGTCCCATAGTGCTCAGAGACATTTGAACCATTTGTATACCCTGTCTATCCATACCGACGTCTCCAAAAGTAGTGACTGATACGGAAGCGTGGACTATGTACAAGCTATTGAGCTTAACATCAGATTAACATGTCAGTGAAAACTCTTGCGATGGTAGGAGCCTTTAGTTTCTGCTTGCGGATGAGAGCATCTCTAGATTTCTTTCTCAATGGCTCTTCAAGTGCTCGAACAGCACGTAAAAATTTTAGCTCCCTTTGGACCGAAAACCCGTTGTGTACAAGATTATCGATGTGCTGGCAAGGATGTGTGAAGAACGCCACTCCGTTAATATAGCTTGGATGAAAACACGCTGTGGGATCCTTGGCTACAAAGCTATCGAGCGCATAGCCAAAGAAGCTGCTGTCATACGACATTTATCCCACGTACTGATTACCGATATCCTACGCAGACGCATGGTAGAAGACTGGCAATGGGAATGGGAGGAAACAACAAGAGTCAAAGGCATTAAGTCACCCATCGTCCACGAAATCTCATGCAAACTCAATAACTAGACATCTGGCCTTTCTAATAGCAAAAATCACTTTTAACCACGGATTTTTCCATAAACATCTTCACTGTGCGCTCATCGTAGTGACACCCTTCTGTTCAGGCAGAGAGGAAGAGGACGCAGACCATCTTTTCTTTGGACGCACCAGACTACACACAAGTATTGCAATCTTTCAGAAAGAACTTTGATCATCCGTTCTCAACCTCCATGAGTGGTTTGTTAGCAATACGGAATAACAGAATTTACTACGCGATGCATGGATTTAGTTTGCCGAAGGTATCCGCATCTAAGACCAGCATGTTACTGACAATCGACTACAAAGATGTTCTATAATATTTGATTTTAGAGTGAGCATTAGGTTTTCGTCTGTAAGTTTATTCACTCTAAGACAAAAAATAAGAAAAAGAACTCACAATAAAGAAATTATCCGAATGGGACGGAAGTCGGTAAATGTGATGTACTGGGTGGTCAAAAATTCAGTATAAGTTTGAAAAGTGAATAAATCACGGAATAATGTAGATAGAGAGCTACAAATTGATAGAAATGCTTGGAGTGACATGGGGTTTTATTTTAACTGAAAAAAGTTTAAAAGTTGAAAAAGTTTCCTACAGATGGCGCTTCATCTGATGAGAATAGCAATAATTAGCATAACGAAGTAAAACAAAGCGAAATTGATGTTATTTACAGGAAATGATAAATATGTCCACCATCATTCATCAAAAATAGCTGTAGTCGAGGAATAATGTTGTGAACAGCACTGTAAAGCATGTCCGGAGTTATGGTGAGGCATTGGCGTCGGGTGTTGTCTTTCAGCATCCCTAGAAATGTCGGTCGGTCTTGATACACTTGCGACGACTTCAGGTAACCCCAAAACCTATAATCGCACGGACTGATGTCTGGGGACCTGGGAGGCCAAGCATGACTATACTGGCGGCTGAGCACAGATCATCACCAAACGACGCGCGCAAGAGATCTTTCACGCGTCTAGCAAAATGGGGTGGAGCGCCAACCTGCATAAACATCGTATGTTCCAGCAGGTGTTTATCGGCCAGGCAGGGGATGATGCGATTCTGTAACATATAGGCGTAACTCTCACCCGTCACGGTAGCTGCTACAAAACCAGAATCACGCATTTCCTCGAAGAAAAAAGGTTCGATAACGGTAGATGTTTTTTTTCAGTTCTAATAAAACCCCATGTCATTCCAAGCATGTGTGTCAATTTTTACCTCTCTATATACATTATTCCGTAGTTTATTAAGTTTTCAAATTTATACTGCCTTTTTGATCACACGGTACATCTACAGGCAAGCAAATCACAATAATTTTAGAAAAAATTAGATTATCTAATGGAGGCAACAGCTTCACAAAGTAAGCAGGTCCATAACTCGTCGATCCACCTCTGGCCCTCGTGCAAGCAGTTATTCGGTTTGGCATTGAGTTATAGAGTTGGTGGATATCCTCCTGAGAGATATCGTACCGAATTCCGCCCACCTGGTGCGTTAGATCGTCAGAATCCCGAGGTGGTTGGAAGGGCATGCCATTAATCCTCTCAGTTGGAGATAGATCTGGCGACCTTGCAAGCCTAGGTTGGTTTTGGCTAGCACGAAGACAATTAGTAGATACTCTCTTCGTTTGCGGGAGGGCGTTATCTTGCTAAAACGTAAGTCTAGGATGGCTTGCTATGAGGGGCAACAAAACGTAGAATACCGCCAACATACATGATGATAAGCAAAGAGGTCCGACTACGAAAAGAAATGGCACCCTAGACCACAATCCTAGCTGTCGGGCCATGTGGCAGGCAGTAGTCAGGTTGGTAACCCACTGTAGTCAGCAGTGTCTCCCGACACGTCTTCACCGGTCATCGGAGCTCATTTCGAAGCGGGAGTCATCACTGAGGACAATTTGCTAGTCAATGACATTACAGGTCGAAGATATGTCTGGGGACACCCCACATAGCGACAGCTGTGGGATACAAAATTTACTGTCTCTTATGTGTGACGGTTTGGGATGCCATTTCTTATCATAGTAGGACCCCTTTGGTTGTCACCTGAGGTACCCTTTGAGATTGGCGGTATGTCGATGATATTCTTCTTGCTGTTCCGTTGTTATTCGTGGCAAGCCGTCCTGCGCTTACATTTCAGCAACATAATGCTCACCTGCGCACGCCAAGAATTCTTACTGCTTGTCTTCGCGCTAATTTTAACACGAATTTTCTGTCAGTGCCTATATATTTTGTATGAGTATGACCTTGTTATATGTGTAAAGCTAATGAATTCAGTTTTTAAGAATAGGTTTGTAAGTTTCGCGATGGATCAGTTTAAATACGAAATTCAAATTTCTGTCACGTTTCGAAGATGCTGCGCAATATTGAAAGACAATTAAAAGATTATTTTGAGAAGTATTATTTATTCAATAGATGCTAAATGACAAAAGACAATATTTTACACATACAAGTGTAATGCAATCACACCGACTCAATTAATATTAACAGATTATGAATCAGAATATTAAATCATTAAGACGTGGGAAATATGGTAGACTCATGAAATCTGAGAACAGTTTTGGAATTATGACCAAAATTCTTCTAACAGTTTATAAATAATTGCTCATTCATTTTAAATTAGTTAGTAGTTTATATTGCTCAGATAGCAGAATCATTTGTGCGAATAACTATAGGCTCAAATATGATTCCTACCACATTAATATACAATCTAATAGAGCTAATATGCATCTCAAAAGAGCTATTCAGTTAATACAAACATAAATTATAGTAGATCTAGCCTTCGAGCAGATTAGTTCTAATATTATATACATATTTATATTTCGTTTTGTGACAATACATTCGTTAAACTAGTGAGGACAGCTGCGTATTTAAATAGGATTGGCTAGACGCCGAGAGCAACTTCATGTATTTATTTATTGATATTTACATCGCACATAGTCACAAATCTTGACAGCACAAGTGAATTTCAGCACCAGAGACCTGGAGAAAACTAAAGCCTTCAAATTCGTTGCAGTACATTGATGAAATCTGCAACGTCCTGTGGTAGTCTATACTAAATGGGGCACAGTTACATTTTAGTCGACCACCGACATACATAATGCCACAACTTCAAAGTAAGCCTACCATGATCGAACCAGATGGACAGAAACACTTCTGCATATGACTGGCAAGTTTATGTTCTTCTATCCAAAAAATGAATTATTTTCCACTGACTTTCATAACCGCTGCGAACTGTTCACTTTTTCCAAGACGAGAAGACCGCACACACACTCCAAACAGTTTTTTTCTCCAATAGTTATTCTTCGTTATGTCACATAGTTTTCTGAGTTGTCTGCGAAGTAAATGCGTTGCTACAGACATTCTGTCTCTGTTACTATTACAATTATGATAATTATAGTTGACTAAATATCATCCATATTTTGCAACTGAATGTTTTCTTTTCCAACAAACATGTTTTACCTGTTCTTATTATTTATCATCAGTGGCCTGTAAAGTATAATATCGTAATTTAATAATGCATATTTTGTCAAGACGCATAGTTTTTCCTAGCAGCAAAGTGAGATTATCTTGCTATTTACTATCACAAAATTATGATTTAACAATTACTTTTATATTTCCCTTACTTTTCATGAGTGCAGACTCTAGATGAACAAGCATGCTCTCTCAATTGGTTACTTGCCATTTACTTTGTGTACATCTATTGTCCACAAAAGAGCCAAAGGAAGCAAGAAAACATAGGATATTCAAAAGTAAGTGATAAATCGTAGTCCTATGATTGTACATAGTAAGGTTGCTTCAACGTTTTACCACCAACACTACGCGACTCGCAGCAAAATACATCTAGTTACACAATTACATTTTGTTTTATACACAAATATTGACGCTTAATGCGACCTGGAGCAATATATTTGGTTAAAAACGAAGTAAAAATTACGTTTTAAAGGACGGATAGTATCGGTTTCGATCTATATAATAAGTATTATTGTACCAGTAACGGAGAAAGAATGAGTACGAATATTAATCACAGGAATGAACATAATTTGCGGATATCCTTCAGAGAAAAAAACAGCGTTTTTGGCGCATCTATTTGGTCATTTTACCGTGGAACAGTGAACGGTGGAAACACGAACTTGAACTGGCCAACCATTTTTTATGGACACGCCCACTGATGTGACTAGATAGCGATAGAACAAACATTGCCCTGGTCAGATACTTCGCTGCAACCTTCCAGAGTAGACTTGACTGGTACACATGACAGTGATCACATCAGGGCTGGAGATAAGAAAACGTGAAGGCAGAAAATTTAGTTGAAAATATGGTAGCATTAATAAAAATGTTATGCAGCATGTGCAACCACCGATCCCAAATCAACTGTACCCGTTTTCTTTTTGCTCGGCGGTCTGCGAACAACAAAGGCAATTCACCAACAGCTAGGAGCTACTATCCGGATACACGCACAAATAAGTCATTGTTAGTACCAGTAATGAACAGGGAAACCAAAGCAAATTAACAAATACGTTAAAGTGTGTGTACCTTCTCAGTAGTCCTGAATGACCTGTGAAATCGTAATACCGGATTTAACTTTGAGTGAGGGATTTATGTGTATATACCCGTCTCAACCTACTTTGTCTCCGGCGATCAACTACAGGAAGGAGCTGATGTTGATATCTTTTCGCTCTAAGCATTCTGTCTCTGAACCACGCCGCAGACAATCATTCACTCGGTCAGCCCAAACCCTCTACCTCCCACACGGCCACATTGAGCTGCGAGAGAAAGGGATCGACTTGTTTTCGCGGCCTTGGCAGCAGGGGATAGATGCAGGCAGATTATGGTCTGTTAAGCCACAAGGGGGGACAAAGCACCACACCGCACTCTGTTCAGATTCCGCCAGGACTGCTGGCGAAGTTTTGCTCCCTCGCGCTATTTATCAACATTAGTGTCGTCGGTCAGCAAGTTAAGGGTGGCTATATCCTCACCCGGGCTAGCACAACCCCAAGTCGTCTCCAGAGGGAATCGGAAAGCCGAAAGAACCATTAAGGGTGGACGCCTCTAAATATTCCATTTGCGCTTTTCCCGTTACTCTAGGAGATATATCGGCAGGAAATATAACTATAGCAAACAGTTTAGCAGCGGTAACCGTTACAGCCTTCGGGGTCATTCTGTAGGAAAGCTAACGTTACTGAATAAAATACTCACTAATACATGTATTACCATGAGGTAAGATCGTTCCAAGTGCGCCAAATACAGCAAAAGGCTTGGAACAGACAATTATCGATGTCTTGCTCACTGTTGTTCAATTTATTTCTTTATTTACTTTTTTTCATTCTTCAATAGTGCCAGATTTTATATTACTCTACGGTACAAACTAACACACACTAATATATATATATATATATATATATATATATATATATATATATATATATATATATATATATATATACCAGAAATTTAAAAACGTGTTTTTAATGAAAGAAACATAATATAACCTTCTGTTATACATCATTACAAAGAGTATTTAAAAGGTTTTTTTTTTTCACTCAAAAACAAGTTCAGAGATGTTCAATATGGCCCCCTCCAGACACTCGAGCAATATCAACCCGATACTCCAACTCGTTCCACACTCTCTGTAGCATATCAGGCGTAACAGTTTGGATAGCTGCTGTTATTTCTCGTTTCAAATCATCAATGGTGGCTGGGAGAGGTGGCCGAAACACCATATCCTTAACATACCGCCATAAGAAAAAGTCGCAGGGGGTAAGATCAGGGCTACATTTTCATCACTCGTTCTTGGCCGTCCAGAACTTTTCCCTTTGCACAAACACCCATTCTCTGTAAACTTTTTATACCAACGTTTAATACACCACCTATCAGGAGGTTTAACACCATACTTCGTTCGAAATGCACGCTGAACAACTGTCGTCGATTCACTTCTGCCGTACTCAAAAACACAAAAAGCTTTTTCTTTAGCGCTCGCCATCTTAGCATCAACTGACGTTGACGCCTAGTCAACAGCGCCTCAAGCGAACAAATGTACAACTAAATGAAACTTTATAGCTCTCTTAATTCGCCGACAGATAGTGCTTAGCTCTGCCTTTTGTCGTTGCAAAGATTTAAATTCCTAAAGTTGTGGTATTCTTTTTGAATCACCCTGTATATTACAAGAGTTAAACTACGTGTTGCTGTATTTGGTAGTTCTTGACGTAGTAATTTAAAATGTGGCACTACTGAAGAATGCAAAAAAGTAAATAAAGGAATAAATCTATCATATGTATATGAAACATTAATATTTATTTTCTTCTGGCCAACAAGTGAGATGATGAAGTATGAACGCATGCTCGCAAAGCGGTTAGTCTATCATGCGAGGCGTTGACATCTTAAAGGCCGATTGCATAAAAATCGCTGACTGGAGATCAATTTTGAATTTAGTTCAGAAATTTAACACTGTATAACACTGAACTTGGTTCCATCAAAGGTGGTTCAATGCTGATCTAACATAGAAAGAAACATATTTGACAACACCGCAGAAATCGGCTATCGAAACTGTTATCACTCTTCAAAGGCAGATAGTTTTCGCAGATTCTAGATACACAGTATTCAGACGTATTATCGAACTGTTCGTATTATGAAGATGCAGGAAAGTAAACACGTAAAGAACTTGAACTTCGAACTTGCCACTATACAGGAAAGATTTTTCTAGAAATCGTATTCGAGCCAATGCTAGAACACAAAAAAAAATTCCTGTTTCGGTCAGTAGGCGGCGGTGGTGAATGGATCAGGTGATGTGAGTCCACAAAGCCATTGACGCTCGAGGAGTCACATGACCCGAACCATTCACCGCCACCGCCACTACCCGTCATCATGATATGACGGCCAGAAGACGGTCAAACGCTGCCCAAAACCGGTTACCATCGAAATTAAATGTTTTTACGGTCGAGACTTTCTGTAATCCATTGCAATTGAAATTTTTTGCTAGTTTATTTGAAGGCAGTAATTTTCACATGTGTCAACACCTGCTTTCTTTGGGATTGGAATTATTATATTCTTCTTGAAGTCTGAGGGTATTTCGCCTGTTTCATACATCTTGCTCACCAGATGGTAGAGTTTTGTCAGGACTGGCTCTCCCAAGGCCGCCAGTAGTTCTAATGGAATGTTGTCTACTGCGGGGGCCTCGTTTCGACTCAGGTCTTTCAGTGCTCTGTCAAACTCTTCACGCAGTATCGTATCTCCCATTTCATCTTCATCTACATCCTCTTCCATTTCCATAACATTGACCTCAAGTACATCGACCTTGTATAGACCCTCTATATACTCCTTCCACCTTTCTGCTTTCTCTTCTTTCCATAGAACTAGGTTTCCATCTGAGCTCTTGGTGTTCATACAAGTGGTTCTCTTATCTCCAAAGGTCTCTTTAATTTTCCTATAGGCAGTATCTATCTTACCCCTAGTGAGATAAGCCTCTACATCCTTACATTTGTCCTCTAGCCATCATTGCTTAGCCATTTTGCACTTCCTGTCGATCTCATTTCTGAGATGTTTGTATTCCTTTTTGTCTGCTCCACTTACTGGATTTTTATATTTTCTCCTTTCATCAATTAAATTAAATATTTCATCTGTTACCCAAGGATTTCTACTAGCCCTCGTCATTTTACCTACTTGATCCTCTGCTGTCCTCAGTATTTCATCCCTCAAAGCTACCCATTCTTCTTCTACTGTATTTCTTTCCCCCAATCCTGTCAATTGTTCTCTTATACTCTCCCTGAAACTCTGTACAACCTCTGGTTCTTTCAGTTTATCCAGTTCCCATCTCCTTAAATTCTCACTTTTTTGCAGTTTCTTCAGTTTTAATCTACAGGTCATAACCAATAGATTGTGGTCAGAGTCCACATCTGCCCCTGGAAATGTCTTACAATGTAAACCTGGTTCCTAAATCTCTGTCTTACCATTATATAATCTATCTGATACCTTTTAGTATCTCCAGGGTTCTTCCATGTATAGAACCTTCTTTCAAGATTATTAAACCAAGTGTTAGCTGTGATTAAGTTGTGCTCTGTGCAAAATTCTACTAGGCGGCTTCCTCTTTCATTTCTTATCCCCAATCCATATCCACCTACTACGTTTCCTTCTCTCCCTTTTCCTACACTCGATTTCCAGTCACCCATGACTATTAAATTTTCATCTCCCTTCACTATCTGAATAATTTCTTTTATTTCATCATACATTTCTTCAATTTCCTCGTCATCTGCAGAGCTAGTTGGCATATAAACTTGTACTACTGTAGTAGGGGTGGGCTTCGTATCTATCTTGGCCACAATAATGCGTTCACTATGCTGTTCGTAGTAGCTTACCCGAACTCCTATTTTCCTATTCATTATTAAACCTACTCCGGCATTACCCCTATTTGATTTTGTGTTTACAACCCTGTAGTCACCTGAACAGAATTCTTGTTCCTCCTGCCACCGAAGTTCACTGATCCCCACTATATCTAACTTTAACCTATCCATTTCCCTTTCTAAATTTTCTAACCTACCTGCCCAATTAAGGGAGTTGACATTCCACGCTCCGATCCGTAGCACGCCCGTTTTCTTTCTCCTGATAACGACATCCTCTTGAGTAGTCCCCGCCCGGAGATCCGAATGGGGGACTATTTTACCTCCGGAATGTTTTATCCAAGAGGACGCCATCATCATTTAATCATAGAGTAAAGCTGCATGCCCTCGGGAAAAATTACGGCCGTAGTTTCCCCTTGCTTTCAGCCGTTCGCAGTACGAGCACAGCAAGTCCGATTTGGTTATTGTTACAAGGCCAGATCAGTCAATCATCCAGACTGTGGCCCTTGCAACTACTGAAAAGGCTGCTGGCCCCCTTCAGGAACCACACGTTTGTCTGGCCTCTCAACAGATACCCCTCCGTTGTGGTTGTACCTACGGTACGGCCTATCTGTATCGCTGAGGCACGCAAGCCTCCCCACCAACGGCAAGGTCCATGGTTCATGGGGAGGAAAACCGGAATACTGTGCAAAAAAGGAAAAATTCAGTTTGAAAACACTTATTGCATCCTGATCACTCGCTGGGTTGCGTGATCGATCACATGAAAAGTCTGAGAAATACCTCTCTCCAGTTCAACTATAATGATGCGTTCCTTTTTCTAGCCTATGACTGGCTAGCACCTGAGAAACGAGGATCCAGAACTGCCTGACACGGAGGGGCGCCGAATGTCTGACGGACAACGCTCATTACTTAGTCCGAGACTTTGTTTTATTCTATTTCGGTTGTGTGTCAGTATTTTTAAGGTGCTTGTGGCACACAGTCCATCAGAATAATTCTTGTAATAAAGGAAACGTCCATAGCATACTTAACACACTGCCAATAGGCAAGAAGTCTGAAATTTGTAGCGTTTGCCATTACAGTCAAGGTGAGTGCTATTAAGGGATCCACGACCTTGTGGTATCTTCTGCGTAAGCGACGCAGCTATACAAGATGTGGAGAGGGGAAACCACAATCGTGACGTACGCTTGAAATGCAGTTTTCCACACGGAACACCCGTTTTGAAATATCAGGCAGTCGCAACCAGCCGACATCACCCGTTCGGCTGCAATGACGAGTGGAGATGTTGCGTAGTGAGCCCAGACAGCAGTAACATATATTGTGTTATAATCCTACAGTATGTGAGCTAAGCTTCCTTCTATGGTCTATACATGCATTTCCAAAAATCGTCGCCGGCCGGTGTGGGCGAGCGGTTCTAGGCGCTTCAGTCTGGAACCGCTGGACCGCACGGTCGCAGGTTCGAATCCTGCCTCAGGCATGTATGTGTGTAATGTCCTTAGGTTAGTTAGGTTTAAGTAATTCTAAGTTATAGGGGCTGATGGCCTCAGATGTTAAGTCCCATAGTGCTCACAGCCATTTGAACTATTTTTGAACCAAAATTCGTCAAGTCAATAATGTCTGACATAACGGCAACTTATAACCAAAAATGTAATGCACAGGTGCTGTGTTAGTAGCCTAGCTCGCGTCTGTATACACCCTCTCAGACAGGCACATAAACTACGAGCATGCAATGGCCCGTAGTTTTCAATTCCCAGAAGAAACATTATAGCACATGAAGGATAGATAAATTGAGGTTGTACAATGTCAACATCAAGGCTGATCCGAAGCCAAAGATACACTAACAGAAACCTAATTTGTTATACTTTGAAGCACCATTTTCACTCCATTCCGAGCTAATCTCCATCAAGACGATGACTCCTGCAGGTATGAATACACAGTTCTATTTTCTGTGGTGAACCAACTCCAAATTTCGCCCTAAGGAGTTTCATGTCATGATTGAAATACTTACCACGGCAATTCAAGACGGTTGCTGTCTAGACGCTGGTGTCAAACTATACGTGTTCCCACTTTATCGCACGTCAAGGGAATGGAAAAGTCAGTCAAGGATCAGTAGATTCTTCAAAATGTTTGTGGAGTGAATCACAGTGCCCAGAACTGAATTATCCTGCTTACCAGCTGGCACCCCAGTGCAATGGGGTGCAACAAAGGGATTTATCATTCTTCTCACAGACATGCAAGCACTCAGACTCCAACAATTACTAAATGCCATATCCAACAGCTCCCGACAGCATGATTCCCACGATCTTTCACCACAACGTCTACGACCACGCTGAAGTCAGCATGACTGCCATACACAGAAGCGAGAATCAGCGTTGGACACCACAGAATGCCATGCAGTGTACCAGTTGATTGGTATTACACCATGCATCATTTAACTCTCAGTTAATACTTACTAAGGGAAATCCGAATTTTACAAGAAGTCAGTTGCCAATAAATCACGAGAGAAGGACTGAAATTAGGATGCTGTATGTTGGATAGAATAAGTACCGACAAGAACAGCTTCAGATCTTGGTGTAACAAATATAAAAGTAGAATAGAAATGAGAAAACTGGATGATCATATAAAGAGAACGGACGAAAGAGTTCCCAAACTAATATATCAGACGAAATGACCGAGGAGACGTTGAAAGACCTCTCGCATGATGGTAACAAATTTCTGCATGAAGCAGGAATACGGATTCGCCAAGAACGTGGAGTGAATAATAAAACTAATGAATAAGAAGAAGAAGAAAAACATTATCGTTACAATTCTTACGTAGTCCATTAGTCTGAATTCATAGTCAGTATGACGGCTACAGTGATTTTCCTTCCTTCTTAGCTCTTAGCTGTCAGATTTCTTTTCTTTACCTACAAATTTACGTTTTAGTTTACTAGATTACTCGTCACAAAATAGTACTAACCTGAATTCTGTCAAGATTAGCAGTATTTATGAGACCCTCAACTGAACTATGTATGTACTACGGGAGTCAGACATTACTGTACAGATAGCAGTAACATTGTGGCGACGGCAGTTTGAAGCGAAGCTGACTGGAGAGGCCTACTTCAGATGGGACTCTGTGTGTGAGCGAATATAAACACTACATCATAGTACTAGTAGCTCATTTCAGAATGTTGCACAGGACTGTAAGATAGCTGTCTCAAGTGAAAGTTCAGTGCAATATATTCCATAGAAACTTCTTGGACGGAAGTACGCCTAAAAAATATGAGACACTTTGTGTGACGATAAGGAAAGCACCCATGGATGTACCCAACAGTCACCATTTACACAATGAAGCGTCACGTGCACATCAAAGATGTTGTTTTAGTGAGAGGGATGCAACGGAGAGAATCGAACAAGTTCGATGTGAACAAAATAGTCGCAAAAAAATAGGAAAGTGATCAATGTACTGCCGGTGTCGATGTCATTGCAAATGGAATAAAAGCTTAAACTGGACAATGGACACGGACTGACAAGTAAACTTATAGCGACTTGTTTAATAGTATCAAACCTACGTTCCTATAAATTGGTATGGGAAAACAATATGGAAAAAAAATTTCGAAGGTCGGACGAGGATCTGGATTTGTTCCTCCTGCATACGATCAAGTGCCCTATTTCGCCATGAAAGCGGGGGACTGAAGGACTGAGAGGTAAGCGAATGAATGATAAAGTGAGTAGCAAACGTATTTTGTTTACCTAATGTTGCTGGCGTAACTACTTATATGTAGAAAGGGTTAAGTACAGTTCGAGGAAAAATGAACTATTCTCACGGAAGGGTCATCGTCAATAGTTTCCGACGTTCTGACCTAATAAGGCAGTCTGGAGAGGTTTTATAGTCAGATATGAGCATCAGGAACTTCAAGCAGGAACCCTAGTAACAACAGCTGGTCAAACACTGGTGATGGCACCTGTTGTCCATCATCAGAATTGAATCTATAAACACCGTATATTCAATATGACATAACTAGCGTATGCTAGTGAGAGCTATTGTGCAACAAAAATTAAATATCACGAACGCGCCAAGTTATTCTTTTATGTGAGAAAACGGCTCCTATTATTTTCCATCTACATCTATTTACAGCATTTCAGTATAATAAATTAAAGTTTCTATATGTCTAATGCTCCTCAGTTGCACATCGGAAACAGTGGACCTACGGATGTTTAGGAGTGTGGAAATCTCGCAGACAGGCGTATGACCCAAGTGACACCCAGTCACCTAACCACGTTCGAAGTCCGTGAGTTCTGGGGAGATCCCCATTCTGCTCCCTCAAGATATCTGATGACTACTGAGATCTCTGATATGAAGTACGCAACAGTAGGTGGCATCACAATGCACCTATTATGAAGAACGTGTTTTGGCGATGTACGGATCCTTTTGATCCCATAGTGTATGTGAGCTCTTCTTGGTAACTATCTTCATCGGATATACAGTGCATCCTACACACTAAGGTCTTAAGGACACCTATGTTATGTGAAGGATGATAGCAGTTACTTGTATGTAGTTGTTTGTGTTACGAAATACGGCGTGACCTGATAAACCATCAATTTTACGGCGAACGAAAACATCCATGTTGACTTCTCTATTGATACTAGCAAAGATAGAACTGAAATTCTCGAGTTTCTTACTGAAGTGCCAGGACCACGAAGTTGTTCCAAAATTTGTAAGTTCGGTTCACTTTGTCAAGAATGCTGCATTAAACAGAATTGCCAGAGACAGAATTCATTTTACTGTTTGGAAGTTGGACATTGTTTCTGAACACCTGTATCATTTACGTTTGAAGACAGCAGCTGTTTTGTCTCCCGACCCGTGCGACTTGATTGATGGCACAACATGGGCTAGGTCTGACTGGAATCGCGAAGTGGCTACAAAAAGACTTATTTCCAAGTACGGCCGAACAGGCCAGCCTTCTCAGGTGGATTCTGTTATTCGACGTCATGTCATAAATTTGACTGATAAAGATCTGGATTCCTTGCGGAAATTTTGAGAATTTATGCATAGGTCAAACCCCATGCACCATACATGAGAGATGTGTGGAATATTGAAGATATAAACGCTTATCACAGCCATTAAAGTCAACTGTGGCCGAAAACTGTTTCGACACAGCGCATTCCATGAACTACTGTGATGTGAACATTTTAACATCAAACTCTTCCTTTTGGAATTCTGTCTTCAATGAAGCTATAGATATTAGATTAGCTAATAATTTGACAAATAGAGATAATAATTTAATTTGGACAAAGCATTGAATCTGGCTCTTGGGGTAGTTAAACAGCCGCCGCCGAACGTACATCGATAAGTGAATCAAAAGCCTTCGCCACAGGCAACGCGTGTGTGTTAGCGTATCTCTTTGCTGTGAACCAGCATATGTGACCCACATGTGCAGTACAGCTGCGTGGAGCATATAAGGCTGAGTTCGGCGTCTTGTCGTCCTTGGCCTCAGCCTCGACTGCCATCTCACCTGGACACCTCATCTCCTGACCACCCAGCAGAAAGCCCTTACCCACCTCCACCTCGTGAAACTCCTGTCCAGCTGGACATGGGAATTGAATCCTTCCACAATCCTACACACCTACATATCCCTAATCCATCTCATCCTATGATATGCTAGCATTGCCTGTATATCGGCCGCCCCCTCCCAAGCCATCAAAATCCTTGAACGCCACGATTTCCATATTCCCTTCTGTACCTGCCTACCTCCATCCCCGACACAGTTCCTGTATGAACTCAACCCATTCCCCCTCCTCCTCCTTTTCCTCCACCATGTCCACATCCTTTACATTGTCCACAGGCTAGATCCTGCCCACCCCTTGGTGTCCCCCTACCTCTTCAACCCACCACCCACTGCACATCTGTATCAGTGTATTTCACCCTCTCACTACCTGCACACCCTCCACAATCATCAGGACGATTTCCAACTCATCCATCTCCCAGATAATGAACCTCGCCTTGACACCTACTGATCTTACCAAGTGTAGCCTGGCCTTGTTTCCCCCCTCCCACCCCTCTCCAGGCCCCCTTTTCCATCCCCATTCCCATTCCGACTGAGCGGTTTTTCCTCCTGCCCTCCCCCTCCCCCTTTCTGAGTCTCCCTCCTCAGCTGTTTCCATCTGCCATCCTTACCCTCTCCAGGCCCCTTCAGTGCATCCTCCCATCTCCCATCAACCCTTTTCTGCCCCCTTTCTAGCACTGCCCCCTCCCATCCCCCTCCTTTCTCCCTCGTATTCCCATCCCTGTCAGATTCTCCCGCTTTTTTTATTTATCATCGAGTGTGCTGCATCAGTGTTGTGTTCTGTGCAGTTCTACAGTGTAATCAAACTCTGATGTTTTTAATTGTGTGCTCGACTTGTATAATGTTTTGCTGTCCGTGGTTTTTCCTTGCTATGGCGCCCACTGCATAGCTGTTTTAATCGGTTTGCTATTTTGTATGCTTTGGTCATATTTGGATTTGTGTCTTTTAAGTCTTACAGTGTGTGGCTTTTTGTGTACAATATTTTTTTTATCTCCATTTTACAGTCACTATTTTTGTATTCCTTCTTTCATTATGATCTCTATTGTTTATATGTATGTTTCAACATCTTATCTCCTCTTTATTATTTTAAATGTCCTCCTGTACACTTGTAACGTCTGTAGGCTGAAGAGCAGCGCCTATGCTGCTGCCAGCCCACCCAATATGAGGAACTGTAAATAAAATAAAGGGAAAAAAACTTTGTCGACAGTCTTGCGACTCATTCTGAGGATGGATTGACGATACACAGCCGAAAATCAGTGGAAGAAATTTTACTTTCGCAGCAGCGTGCCCGGAATTTAATGGACAGCGAGAAGCTGAAAATGCATGTTAAGACAACTTTTGTATTTTTGTGTGTCCTTCTCTGGTCGATTAATTCAGAGAAGTCTTCTTTCATAGAAAGTTTAGGCACAGTTAACTTACTTTGTACCTATATATATATATATATATATATATATATATATATATATATATATATATATATATATATATATATATATATATATATATATACTGCTCAACACCTCTGCCTGCCCCTTTTGCTTATTTCCACACATATTCAACTAAACTGCCTGCTGCAGCATTCATTATCGCAATATTTGCAGCCCTAGAGAACTTCGAACGTATCTAATCATTCCTCAATACTTTAGTGTGCTCTTTCTTTTCACTCTGATTTTTTTCCTGGACTATTAAACTTCAGTGTATATTTCAACATCAATAAATATTGGTCCGAGTCTATTTTTAATCCTGTGTGCTCATTACAATTGATGTAATCCAGCTGGAATCTTACTCTGTCTCCAGGCCGTTTCCAAGTACATCCCGTCCTCTTGTGATTTTTGAACAGTCTATTTGGTATTATTAGCTGTGATTTATTGTGGTAGTAAATTAACCATTCTCGTATTTCATTCCTACTACCAAATCCATATTCCCTTGTAACTTTTTATTGCTGTCAGGTCATTAGTACCGCTTACCAATCCCCTTGATTATTAGATTATAGTCTTCCTAAACCCACTGAGTTACGTGTTTTCGATTGTCACATACATTTTGCATCTGTTCATGTTGCGACGGGTCAGGCTCTTATCGCGCAGTTTCCTTTCCCTGAAAGAAAATCCACCTACCTCGTTTCTTAGGTAGTTGCTGCACTCGCCTCTCCTGATAGCAGCTACTGGAAAAATTGCAGAAAAGCAGTGTTGAAGAAACTGCAATTTAATAGCCGCTCACCGGAGGCCGCGATACATGTTTGCTGAAATACAATCTATGAGCAATCTTCCTAAATAAATTGAGTTATTAGAATGGTAATAATTGTTTACTCAAACGAGAACGCGAAGTTGGTAATTCTATTTAAGCTCTTTATTGTCTTTAAGCCTGATCATCAGTCCGCTAATCTACGTTTGAAGAAAGTTCAGTTCACAATTCTATCCACACTCAAACCCCGCCAGAATTAGCTTTCAAAGTTACGGAATTTATTTAACTGCAACACAGACGATTTTCTAACATACACGTTTGCAGTCGATGTTCAATAATAGTTCGTTTTTTAACGTTAATGCTCGCCATAAGCACTTAGTAAAAGTTTACGAAGTACCGCCACGCTTTTAATTATTAAAGTTACTCGCGTCTTTCGCGGAACGAAAAGTCACAACTCGCTCAAACTCACACTACGCGTTACTGGACTCTTCCAGTCTCAAATCGCACAGTACCGAACCGATGAAGCCGTTTTATGACTTCATTTTACACATTATTCGCGAGGACACATCAAGCATGTCTCTTCTCGATCACAGTTCCTTCGCGACTCCTAATCCACTCGCGACTCCCTCTCCTAGTCTGCTAACCGTCCTCGCATCTCATTGGCTCACACATCACACAGCCAATCAGAATTAACTCTTTGGGTGCGCCTCGCGCCAAAATCTAGCACGCACCAGTCATGACTTCTGAATCATTTACGTCATGATTTCTTGTTACACAAAATTTACTGTATAATTTAACAAACCGAAAGGAAAACTAGACTTTACTTTATTTCCAGAAATTATTTAAATACTCGCGAACGTTCTGGCTGCTTGTACAATACCATACACTCTTGGACATCCGACATTCACTAAGATGGGGAACCACTGGCGACTCTGTTCCCACGGTTACATCGTCTGAACACTTGCGAGTTCCAACCTAGATTTTATACACTTGCAAAGAATGGCGAATGTCCCTCTTTCATTCACTCAGGCACACTCATTCACTCTCACCTACTCATATAAAATAACTGTTCACAAAAATTCAAAACATTTATGGTTTTAACAAAGTTATAGGTGAATTTCTAAAAGTAAAATTCTCAAAATAAATACAAAAGCACGGAAGGTGATTTTGTTTCATAGTTGGATGGTCACTGAAGGTGATCTATACATAATGGTATTTATTTAGACTCGAAAATTGTAGAAATTTGCGTTTTCTGTAAGATTTTTCTAATTTCCAAAATATGCATGTTTCAAAGCTCAAATTTGGATGACTTATTTTTATTCATAACAGAAACTAGTATATTAACTTTTAATTTCCTCAGGTTCCTCAGTTAGAAGTTATTAAAGATGAAAGTTCCACGTTATACACGCGGCTAGTTAGCGCACAGGTCTTACATTCTCACGGTACAGACATGCCATATGGTCGTGACGTCAGACGAACGGACACCGGTAATCTGCCCGCTACAGCACATATGCTAATCTGATGGCTACTTTACAGTCTGTCTACATTTCACAGTAAATATTTGATAGAAAACTGTGCGCTCGCACTAGTTGCGACGCCACACACCTCCTGAGGAAACTAAATTTTTTCATTCATGACAAACTTTTAGTTTTCTAAAAAAATTTCTATTAAAGATTTACTCAAACAGCTATTTAACATTTATAGTTCCTGTACATCAATCATCCACTTATACCTAGGGCTGACGACCTACAAAACATCTTATATCTAAACATGCACTTTTATCATCATTCAAAAAAAATTTTTCAGATTACAAAATTCTATTTACAAATTCCTGAAAGAGAAAACAAACCTAAATACTATCTTGATGTACGTCACACGCACACTAACACTACTATCGCTATGGTGAGCGTCACTTTTTTTTTTTTACCACTTACACTTAAGATTTTGATAGCACTCGTAGTTCGACCGGGTCCTGCTTGGGAGGTCCATTTCAAGTCTCGTGCTACCACCTCTGTTTACTTCGGCGCACCTGAAACATCAGCTGGCCTCAGTTCCCTTTCTAACTGCTACGTCTTAACCTACAGCAGCGATAAATGGCGCTATCTGCTTGACTCTAAAGTCTCATATTTTTGATAAAATTTACTTTACAGTATGTACAATTTTCAAAATTTTTTTTTTTTTTTTAAGTGAAAAGTGAATTGACTTTCCTAATGCAGTACCGAAGTGGCACATTTACTCTTTAATTACTTCTTCATCTCATAATCAAACAAGTTATGGTTACCTAAGAAATACTAAGAAAAACAATTCCTACAAATAGTTCACAAATACATAATAAATCTCCGCCAGCACTGGTGACTCTCCAGTTCCTGTACAATACACAACAATATAAAATATACACAAAATTATCAATATTACAATTCTGTCTCCAGGCAATCTCCTGTAGTCCTGTATCATAAATTAAACACTGAAAAACACATATTTACTTATTCATTTATCAACACTACAATCCTTATACTAATCTCTACGACAAACTTGGGGAGCTTTGTGTGTCTCTGGTCAAAAATGGAATCGATGTCATGGGTACTTTCCTCATCTCACATATCTGGAGTTACTTCAATTTCTTGTCAACATCAGGTTTTCTCTAGTCACATTCGGGTTTAATTTACAACTCTCATACTCATACTTCACACACTCAGGTTAGTATTTGTTAAAGCGTTTCCTACTAATCTGCGAAACCTCGTTACCCATACTTTCTAACATACATCCACCTCCTGAGTTACCAACGTCGCCTCAGCTCTGTTTACATTCGTAGCCTCACTTCCTTTTGTTTACAAACATCTCCTCTGTTTACCAACAAACGCCACCTCTGGTTACCAACATTAAGCTTTTTATTTACTCACCTTCGTAGCCTCACTTTTTCCTAATATCGAGCTAGCCAAACACTATGCTCATTCTTTCTCCTTTTCTCACATATTTCTCTTCATTTGACAGTCAGTCCTGCTGCACTGTCCCTTTAACTTAACTTCCTTTACCCCTTTGACAGTCAACCTTGTTGCACTGTACCTTTACTCATTTTACCACTAAATCACCTCCTGAGGCTCTGACTTCATTGAACAGACAGTTTTGCTGTACTGCTCCATTTCCTTTCCTAAACATTAGCTTAATGCTACGTCTTAACATATCGTTCTGTTACTTAACAAACAGCTTCAATGTTCGTCACCATATTTTCTGAGGCTCTTACATTTCTTAGTTATTTTACCTTTCTAAGGGCATTACTCACACCTTAGGCCAAACATTTACTTTACTGAGACTTATTACTTATCTGAGGTATCTTAATCCTTTTTGATTTTCTCTTACACTCATTCCTTACGCTTAACCTATACTGCACTGAGGTTCTTTCCTACTCATTACTTAAACACTTTATCACTTAAAAACTACGATAGAGAAGAAGGAAAGACGATAGAATTTTAGTTCTGAATGAAAGAAGAGGTAGGTTGACAATACGGAAAAGAAAGTGGAAGAAATATTGTCAAACGACTCGAGACCTAGTGCTCGTCACGCACTTAGCTCTGCAAAGAGTGCAAAGCTCTCTGAGGTATCTACTCACTCCTGGCCACGTCTCTCTTTTGAACATATCTTTTCAAATCCACAATGTTCCTAAGCCCTAACACCTTATGTGATTTCACAAACTCCAGTCTATAAGCATTTGGGTGAGGCTTCTCTACGATTCTAAATGGGCCCACGTACTCATCGGTAAACTTCTTTGTTTCTGACGTAAGTTTCTTAGATCTTTCCCTAGTTTTCACTAGCACTAGATCCCCTACCTGAAAACTAGTGGGATCAGCTCTTGCGTCATGCCTTCTCTTTCTTTCCAGGGCCTTCTTTCTTATATTAATACGTGCCAGTCTCTCCTTCTCTTCGATGGCTATGTCTGTGAGATTTGGAAACTCGACCAGGTCGAATAAAATATTATTCGGCCTAATGTCACACATTAGCTCTACTGGTGCATATCCTGTGGCTTCATGCTTCAGATGGTTTATTACTTCTTCGAAGTATTCAATATAATTGGCCCAAGCGGAGTGTTTTTTATGACAATATGTTCTACACAATCTGTTTAACTCCTTCATAATTCGCTCACACATGTTCCCTTGAGGAAAGTACGCGGAGATTTTTATGTGATCGATACCTCTCTGTTGTAAACATTCACTAAATTTCTTAGAGATAAACTGGGGCCCATTGTCTGACAATATTGCCTTTGGCACTCCTATCTTCCCAAAATAGTCCTTCTCCAACTTATTCACTAATACTTTAGAGTTGGCTTTCTTAATTGGGTAAAATTTTACGTACTTAGTAAACCCATCCACCATCACAAACACATATTCACATCCCCCTCTAGACACTGGTAGTGGACCAAATAAATCTACAGCTACTAAATCCAGCCGATTTTGTGGTTCTACTGAATACATCTGTCCTTGGATAGTTCTATTGTTGGCCCTAACTTTCTGGCAACGATCACAGGATTCTAATCGCTGTTGCACCCTTCTCCACATATTATCAAAAATTACCACTTCACTTAACTTAGCTATACATTTACGAGCGCCATAATGCCCATACTTACAATGTACGTAGTCTATAAGTGCATCTACATGTTGCTCCGGAAAACATATTTTCCAATTCTCCTCACTGTCTTTCCTGCGCCTAAATAAGACATCTTTATGCACTTTATAGTAGACCAGTAATTTTGGGTAGTCTGGATGACCTAATCTACTCTTTACTAATTTAATGTTGTCATCCTGGTTCTGTTCCCTCCGTAGGTTCTTACAAATGCGCTTAATTAAGCCATCGTCCTGGAGCTGCATGATGGCCAACATTACTTCATTATTATCGGTATTTCTTAAAGATTTCCCTTCTTGTCCTGTATCTTTCACACTTCTTGATAAGGCGTCCGCCACGATGTTCTCGGAACCCTTAATGTATATCATCTTATAATTAAATTGCTGTAAATACAGGGACCACCTTCTTAATCTAGCATGTTTTAGCTGACATGAGTCTAAATATGTAAGGGCACTATGGTCTGTGTAGATCCAAATTTCATGTCCTAAAAGGTACTTTTCAAATTTTTGCAGGCCGAAAATAACAGCTAATGCTTCAAGTTCAGATATACTATAATTTTTGTCGGATTGTTGCAATGACCTGCTCGCAAAGGCTATGGTCTTGTGGACTTCCTCTTCTCCTTCTTTTTCCAACTGAAATAGTTCAACTCCTAACCCGTAACCACAAGCATCAGATCCCAGACAAAATGGTTTCGAAAAATCGGGATGGTTCAAAATCTTACTATTAATAAGAGCTTCTTTCAATTCTTCAAACGCCTTCTGACACTCAGAAGTCCATTTATAAACTACATTTTTCTTTAAGAGTTCTCGCAGGCACGGTGCATTGAATAATTGTCCAGACACAAATTTTCTATAAAACCCAAACAAACCAAACATCCCCTTTAATGCTTTACGTGTTGTAGGTGCAGCATAATCCCTTATTGCTCTAATCTTTTCTGGATCCGGCATGATACCATCGCCACTCACTATGTGCCCCAAGAATTTAATTTCTTTCTTCACAAATTCAGTTTTGTCTAGCTTCAATTTCATACCCCCCAATTTTATGGCCCTCAATACTTCATCCAATAACATACAGTGTTCCTCCCACGTTGGTGTCGATATCAAAACGTCGTCTACATACACTGTAATTCTTCTTAGTAGATGGTCCCCTAATACCTGCGACATAGCTCTTACAAAGGCACATACACTTATATTTAAACCAAACGGCACCACCTTATACTGATAACATCTACCTTCGAATAAGAATGCCGTGTACTTTCTTGATTCCTTTGCTAACGGTAGGTTCCAATATCCACAGGTCACATCCATGGATGTAAAGAACTTAGCACCTTTAAACTTTTGTAGCAGTTCTTCAATATTCTCCGGACGGTCACTCTCAGGTAGTACTATTTTGTTTAATGCTCGAGCATCCAACACTAGTCTAATTGAGCCATCCTTCTTAGGAACTATGACTAGCGGGTTATTGTACACACTAACAGCCCTTTCAATAATTCCCCACTCTAACATATTTTGAATTAAGTCACGTACTGCCTCCTTATGTACTTCTGGGATTGCAAATGGTTTTTTGAAGAAATGAGCGT
Source organism: Schistocerca gregaria (assembly GCF_023897955.1). Taxonomy (NCBI): domain Eukaryota; kingdom Metazoa; phylum Arthropoda; class Insecta; order Orthoptera; family Acrididae; genus Schistocerca; species Schistocerca gregaria. Next base: position 431,256,299 of record NC_064920.1, on the reverse strand, counting down.
CTTTCTGCACTGTCAAAAAACACTCATAATCCTTTACTAGCCCTGGTTGATCTGAGAAAACCTCGGCATGTTTGACTAGTATTTGTCTTAAATCGTTTTTCCTTGCTTCATCAATATCAATTAATTCTAGTAATTTCTCCTCGATCCTATTTCTGACACTCACAAGCTCAGACGGATCCTCTACTTTTTTGCCACCGTACTCATTATAGCCCTCCAAGAATTTCTCTGTTTTACAAATACATATAGGAAAATCATTCTGCTCAGGATCCTCACATAGCTGCTTACCGATGAAAGGTATAGTAATTAGTTTACCCTTAATTTTTACCATAACATCATTGGTAGAAAAATTCACCCATCCTTCATATTTATTCAAAAAGTCAGCCCCCACCAATATGTCTACACTCAGTCCATTTATAACTAAGAAGTTCTGTCTTATTTCTACTTCCTTAAATGCTATGGGTAGAAACACTTCCTGTTTTACTGTCTTCTTAGTCTTACCGGTTGCTACTACAATGTTCAAGCCACTTACTGGCATCTTAACAATCTGTTTACTGTTAGGGAGTTCATTTACCAAGTTCTGGGATACTGCACAGACTTCCGATCCAGTATCTATCAAACATTTAACTGGTTCATTTAATACTCTTAGCTCTACTATCGGTTGCCCTAAGTACTCTTTATTTATTTTGGGTTCTGCTTCCTCCAATAAATCTTGCACAATTTCTCTCCTTTCGAAGCCTGTCTTTTGGGTGGCAATCACATTCACACTTACAGGGTTTATTTCATGCTTATTATCACCCTCAATTCTAGTGGCAGCTCCTATTAGCCTATCCACTATTGCTAAGTCAAAACATTTTTCCAATGTTTCCCCCTCTTTCTCATTAACCTCCTTTTCTACGACCCTATCCAAGGCGTCGTCATTAACCTCTACCTCCTCCTCTAATCTATCCTCCTCTTCGTAACTATCTACAACATCAATTATCTTATCAAGCACAGTCACAACCCTGCCATTATTACTGTTCTCACCCCTATCCGACAGCTCTTCATTAGTTTTACTGTGCATAATGTCTTTCTGATTATTACCCTTATAACTAGTACTTAGTTCTTCAATAAGTGGTTTCTTATGATTATTCTTACAGTTAATTGGTTCATTAACCTCCACTTGACTTAAAGCTACTATCTCTGTCTGTTTTACGTTATCCTCCCTAAATTTTGTAGCAACAACATTTATGTTAGGTGGTCGTTCAGGCTGCTTTCTTATGAATGGTTTTGCCAGCGGATTTAACTTTAAACGCTGTTGCCTACGATCGCCAGCATACTCGTAGACAATTAATGGTTTTCCGAGCGCGGTGCGTCATCACTATGCCTCCAGCTGACCGCCTCACCTCCTGACATCTGTCGGCCGCTGTCATACTGCTCGCGTTCATTGAACCTGTTAACATATGTTCTTCCTCTACCACGTGAACTGCCACGGTATCCGCCGCCTCTCTGAACACCCATCCTATTAATGTTTACATCCGCGCGATTGTCATTCTGCCTAGCAGGCGGGCGATGCTCCCTCCTCATGTTTTCTTCTTCTTTTTGGACGGATTCAACCCTTTCTAAATACTGTACGAACTTGTCAATGTTATCTCGGGGCGCAGATATGATCTTAGTTTTCCAGTTCCACGGTAGCTTATTTTCTACCCCTAATATGATCTGTTCTGTTTCTAACTTATTACTAAGGTAGGACAGAGTTGTTACCCACCTTTGAACAAATCGTTTGATGCCCTCTCTCTTGGGGTCATACTTCTCTCCCGACCAGAACCGATTAAGAACATCCATCTGCTTTCTCTTTCCCCAGTATTCCTCAAAGAACGCTAATTTAAATTCTGACAATTTCGCGTATTTTTCAGAGGCTAAATTCCCCCATACTCTGGCCTCTCCCATCAAATTTGAAGTGATAAAGCCTATCTTTTGTTTATCGCTCCATACTTTCGGCAAAACGTCTTCAAAATCGTTCCAAAATTCTCTGGGGTGCATGTTCTTACTTGGGTTAAATTTTAAAAACTGTCTGTGGGTAACATACGCAACCTCGGTAGATTCAATTATTCCACTGGAAATTATACTACCACTATTGTTAGAAACACACTGTTCTACTTTGGTTAGTCTGCATTCATGCCCACAAAGTTGCTCATTCACACTTTCACTGAAATGGCTTATGTGAGTCTCTAAATTATTGACCTTATTTACAACTTGCTCTCCAAGTTTCTCACACCGAATTTTGGTATCATTTACTTTACATTCTAAGGCGGCATGATTAATTTCATTGGAATTCTCTACCACTTTTATGTGCTCACATACTTTATCTAATTCTGCATCAACATGGGATTTAAATTGCTGTTGATCCTCAGTAACCTGTTCGATTCGTGTCGTCAATTCACTTTGCACTTGAACAATATTTTCTGTACATTCTAGTTTAACCTGCTGTATTTCAACATTTACTTTACTACTGAGCACTGCTAAATCTTGCTTCCAACAGTCTCTGAGATCGGATATTTTGGAATCTAAATCAGCGCCCATTTTAGTCATCTCATTACTTAAATCAGATCCTAATTTAGACATTTTTGAATCCATTTGTGACATATTAGTTTCCAATTTTGATATACTGGAATCCATTTTTGACATACTGGAATCCATCTTACTTGACATATTGGAATCCAACACGTTCATCTTAGTTAATAGATTCATCAGCATACTGGCGACATTATCCTTCGCCCCCTCATTTGCTGATACAATGTCCCTATTAACATTAACTACCGGCATGGGTAACTGTAACTCACTGGGCACTGACATATTTGGATCTGACTCCAAACTATAATTAACATAGGATGAATCAGTCAAACTACTACTGAAATTGGGTTGAGACACGTCTAAACTAAAATTCATGGGGTCATTTTCCCCTGTCTCCATCCCACTATCACAACTTAGTTCCGCCTTTTTGTCACTTGGTTGAAACTCAGCCATTTTTCTCAGTTTGACTCCACAAACACACAAAGTTTTCAAAAGCACTGTACTTAACTTTGTGCTTCGGCGTGCTGCGTTGCTGCTAGATGAAACTGCGGGTCCGTTCACCATACACTGCAATGCTGTACCAGTTTCCGGGCCCCCGCTCGAATCAGCGCTGCCAACTGCCACTGCTGTCGTCGCCTCTGCGTAGTCTCCGTAGCTCGTCGTCTGCCAGACGCCGTCGTAGACTGCTATTCCAATCGGCGCGTAGTCACCGAAAAATTCTTCCGTTCCGTACAACACATTACAGTTCACGGACACTTTCACTGTCCTTCCTATTCACGTGGCGATATCAATTTGTACGCTACACAGTTCCTACACATAGCGAGCACTTCTGTATTGTCCGGTAATTGTCACTACTGCTTTTTTTTGAAATTCACTGGAATTTACTATTTTTAACTTCCCGGCCGATGCACCACTTGCGACGGGTCAGGCTCTTATCGCGCAGTTTCCTTTCCCTGAAAGAAAATCCACCTACCTCGTTTCTTAGGTAGTTGCTGCACTCGCCTCTCCTGATAGCAGCTACTGGAAAAATTGCAGAAAAGCAGTGTTGAAGAAACTGCAATTTAATAGCCGCTCACCGGAGGCCGCGATACATGTTTGCTGAAATACAATCTATGAGCAATCTTCCTAAATAAATTGAGTTATTAGAATGGTAGTAATTGTTTACTCAAACGAGAACGCGAAGTTGGTAATTCTATTTAAGCTCTTTATTGTCTTTAAGCCTGATCATCAGTCCGCTAATCTACGTTTGAAGAAAGTTCAGTTCACAATTCTATCCACACTCAAACCCCGCCAGAATTAGCTTTCAAAGTTACGGAATTTATTTAACTGCAACACAGACGATTTTCTAACATACACGTTTGCAGTCGATGTTCAATAATAGTTCGTTTTTTAACGTTAATGCTCGCCATAAGCACTTAGTAAAAGTTTACGAAGTACCGCCACGCTTTTAATTATTAAAGTTACTCGCGTCTTTCGCGGAACGAAAAGTCACAACTCGCTCAAACTCACACTACGCGTTACTGGACTCTTCCAGTCTCAAATCGCACAGTACCGAACCGATGAAGCCGTTTTATGACTTCATTTTACACATTATTCGCGAGGACACATCAAGCATGTCTCTTCTCGATCACAGTTCCTTCGCGACTCCTAATCCACTCGCGACTCCCTCTCCTAGTCTGCTAACCGTCCTCGCATCTCATTGGCTCACACATCACACAGCCAATCAGAATTAACTCTTTGGGTGCGCCTCGCGCCAAAATCTAGCACGCACCAGTCATGACTTCTGAATCATTTACGTCATGATTTCTTGTTACACAAAATTTACTGTATAATTTAACAAACCGAAAGGAAAACTAGACTTTACTTTATTTCCAGAAATTATTTAAATACTCGCGAACGTTCTGGCTGCTTGTACAATACCATACACTCTTGGACATCCGACATTCACTAAGATGGGGAACCACTGGCGACTCTGTTCCCACGGTTACATCGTCTGAACACTTGCGAGTTCCAACCTAGATTTTATACACTTGCAAAGAATGGCGAATGTCCCTCTTTCATTCACTCAGGCACACTCATTCACTCTCACCTACTCATATAAAATAACTGTTCACAAAAATTCAAAACATTTATGGTTTTAACAAAGTTATAGGTGAATTTCTAAAAGTAAAATTCTCAAAATAAATACAAAAGCACGGAAGGTGATTTTGTTTCATAGTTGGATGGTCACTGAAGGTGATCTATACATAATGGTATTTATTTAGACTCGAAAATTGTAGAAATTTGCGTTTTCTGTAAGATTTTTCTAATTTCCAAAATATGCATGTTTCAAAGCTCAAATTTGGATGACTTATTTTTATTCATAACAGAAACTAGTATATTAACTTTTAATTTCCTCAGGTTCCTCAGTTAGAAGTTATTAAAGATGAAAGTTCCACGTTATACACGCGGCTAGTTAGCGCACAGGTCTTACATTCTCACGGTACAGACATGCCATATGGTCGTGACGTCAGACGAACGGACACCGGTAATCTGCCCGCTACAGCACATATGCTAATCTGATGGCTACTTTACAGTCTGTCTACATTTCACAGTAAATATTTGATAGAAAACTGTGCGCTCGCACTAGTTGCGACGCCACAATGTTCTGCTTCTGATGTCGCCATGTATACCGGAACCATTGTCAACGAGGTTGGTTTGATGTCGATTGTGGTGAGAAAAACTGTATCAGCGCGACTGTTACGGTCGCAGGTTCGAATCCTGCCTCGGGCATGGATGTGTGTGATGTCCTTAGGTTAGTTAGGTTTAAGTAGTTCTAAGTTCTAGGGCACTTATGACCACAGCAGTTGAGTCCCATAGGGCTCAGAGCCATTTGAACCATTTTTGAACTGTATCACTGACGGCCTATTTGTCCCACATTTCTGTTGATAATGAATTCTACCCTCGTTATAAAATTTTCCGTTGCTGTTGAAACCATACTGTATTCGTGTGACCAGAAACCCTTACCTTCTTTACGTTTCAGTTGTCTCACCCCCACTGTATGTAACTTCAGCTTTTAGATCTCGCTTTCAGATTTTGTAGCTTTCATACCATGTTCAGACCTCCAGGCTCCGAACCATAGAACACTATCTTACCATTTCAACTTAATTACTTTTAAAACAGGGCAATGGCAGAAATTTGCCGGTTAATTTTTTTATGCACATATGCTACACAGATGTTAAGTAAGGAAATATTGAGTTAATGTTTTAGTTGCATGATGTAAGTACACTTTCATGAAAGTCAAACTCAAAAACGACATCTTGAATGGCTTCCTTCAACTTTTGTTAATAAAACTGCATAATAAACCGTTGTTTACAACAGACAAAATAGTTTTTTAGTGAGTGGCAAGATGTCGGTGTCCAAAGAGCACAATATTTCAACACAGGACTTCGTTCCAGTCCTCAGGTGCGCTGAAGAACTGACTGCTGAGAACCGGCGCGGCAATTAGCATAATAGGAAATGAAGTTTCAGTATATTCGTCTGATCAGGAAACCCAGCAACAGTGAAAGATTTAGGCTTTGCGAGACGAACCAAAATCTGTCAATATAGTTTGATAGCGAAGTGCTTCCAAAAAAATCATTCGTTGCTTCTTTCACTAAATTGGATATCTGCGACTATTGAATTAAAAGATTGTAAAACAGTTAAAGCTAAAGGCTGCAGATCAACTTTTTTGCCTTAACTTCTGGATGACTGAAAATTTCTCATAATTCTTCATTACTACGTTGCCAGATAGCGGACAGCACTTTAAATAATTCGCAAGGAAAAACACCGAATCCTCTGAGGTGACAAAAGTCATCGGATACATCCTAGTATTGTGTCGGACCTCCTTTTTCCCGATGTAGTGCAACAGTTCGACGTGGTGTGGTCTTAAATAATCATTGAAAGTCCCGTGTACAAATTTTGAGCAATGCTTCCTCTATAGTAGTACATAATTGTAAATGTGTTGCCGGTGCAGGAGAACTCCCTTACAACCCATAACGTTAGATGGGATTCACGTCGGGCGATTTTGGTGGCCAAACCATTCGCTTGAACTATCCCAAATGTTCTACAAACCAATCGCGAACGATTGTGGCCCGGTAAGATAGTGCACTGTGATCCGTAAAAATTCCATCGTTGTTTCCTAACATGCCGTCCCTGAATGGCTGCAAATGGTCTCCAAGTAGCTGAATATAGCAATTTCCATGCACACCATTATGTAGACACCATCAGCTTCCACAGAGCCTTACTGACAACGTAGATGAATGTCTTCGTAGGATCTGCGTCACACTCGAACCCATTCTACAAATTCTAATCGGGACTCGTCTCATTAGGCCACGGTTTTCAGTAGTGTAGGGTTCAACCGATATGGTCACTAGCGGAGGAGAGGTGCTTCGGCGATGTCATCCTGTTAAAAAGGCACTTTATCCGGTCGTCTGCTGACATAACCCATGAACCCTACATTTTGCCGCACTGTCTTAACGGATAAATTTGTCGTACGTCCGCCAGTGAATTCTGTGGTTATTTCAGGCAGTGTATTAGTACTGACAATTCTACGCAAACGCCCCTACTCTCGGTCTTAAGCGACAGGTTACCGGTCATTGGGTTGTCCGTGATGGGAGGTAACGCCTAAAATTTAGTATTCTTGGCAGTCTCTTAACAGTATGAATATGTGAATATTGAATTCCCGAACGATTCGCTAAATAGAATATCTTACGCATCTAGTTCCAACTATCATTCCGAATTCAAAGCCTGTTAAATCCCATAGTGCAGCCATGGTCACTCCGCAAGCCTTTCCACATGAATCGCTCAAGTACAGATGATAGCCACGCCAAAGCACTGCCGTTTTATATCTTGAGTATGAGATATTACGACCATCTGTTACGTGCATATCGCTATCCCATAACTTTCGTTATCTCAGTGTGGTACAACATTGCCCACGTTATGTAGTTACACATACTAAATGTGTTACGTAACAACACTCTGTGGTTCCTCCAGTTCAAACAATTAATGCGTCGACTTTGATTTTCATTTTCCCAAGACGCGTCTGAATCATTGTTTTTGAGATACTCATACAAAATTAACCGAAATGTTTAGACTGAGACAAAATAGATACAACAAAGCGATTTGTAACAGAAAATCCTTTCATTGTATTTATAGAAACCTTAGAAGGCATCCATCTTAGTTGGTTCGTGGCTTTCAGTTGCTTCCAAATGCAATAAATTTTGCTGCGTTACTTCAGAGTCATTAGCCTGTTGCTAGAACTGTATGCTCATTTGATTTGAAAGTAACGCATGTTACATTGTCCTGCACAATCATGAGCTAGCTGATACGGGGTACAAGCTGATTCGCTTTATGAACAGCGGTTGTTCTTCACGAGACGCGGGAAGCCTTCCGTGACTGCGCAACTCGCTGCAGTTAGTATGAGCTCATTTCAGACCATACCAAACACTCGATGAACTAGATGACATCCATACCTATGATGTCAAGACACTTGTACAAGTGTGGAGGTATGTTCGTGTGTTGAAGGGGGAGGAAGAGGGAAGGAGTGAGGGAGGGGGCAGGACGCGTGAAGGTGACACATGAATACGCTGACTTCATAAGGCGACTGTTTTGTTCCCATCTCCGAATTTCTTCCTGTAAATCTAATTTGTTTAAATTTTTATTACACAGTTGGAGTAAAGCCTAATATAAACAGATCTTTCAAAAATAACGCAAAGGCGGAAATGCTATTGTTTCCCAATGAATAACTTTACTATGAAAGGGATAAAATCAGTTTCAATATGTCTGATGTAAGAGTAATCGGTACAGTTACAACACATGGATTCTCTCTCTGTGATATTACACAGAAGCCGCTCAAATAAAATTTTACGGATTTGAAGTAACAGATAACTAAAGACTACTGACGCAAGTTATTTAGAGACTGGGATGCAATTTTCACGGTTGCTTGTATTATGATTCTTCATAGGAGACTATTGTGAGACGTAGCTCCAAATGACATTCAACACAAAGCGCTTCAAAATTACTTGATAAACATTAACTTCTTACTGCTGTGTTTTCCTCATTTGTACTAAGCAATAAATGATATTACTGTGCTTGTCAGTTTGGATGGTTTCTTGACTGCTGTTGCCAATTCGCCATTCAAATGCTTATTGTTTGTATTACGTAATCTTCTACTTTAGTAGAGCTATATTTTTAATGTCTCTTTACCCTATATGAATGCGTGTTGTCCGTTCTTTCGGACTCCCTCGGCATGCCTCACGGCCGATCCACATTGCCACCGAGCGCCATCTATCCGCAGTCCCTGTTCACTTTACTCACTGTTCGCCGCGGATTGCGTGTGGTGTCTGAAGAACAAATCACAGTCCGATATACCTCAGCATCTAATTAACGCGGTTCGCAGCTCTCATCAAAAATGCTAACTTATCAAATTTCAACGTCCCACGAAGTTCTGTTTCATTGCGTCGTAAATAGTTATTATTTCACGATGACTTTATTTTGTCAAATACAACCGAAAGGGTCTCTGCAGAACCATTTACAAAACTGCTTACAGGTAAAGCTCAAAACCGTTATAATATATTTCAGAGTGTCTGTAACATTCTTTGCGTGTCCTCTCCCCGACATAGTGCCTTATTTTTTCTTCATTCAACAAAAAACATTCTATATATTGACAACATTTCAAATAGTTACATCATATACCCGTAACTAGGCCTTATAATATCATGCATACAGATATTGTTAGAATTACAACCTATCAATATTACACAAGCGATGGTTCAAATGGCTCTGAGCACTATGGGACTTAACATCTGAGGCCATCAGTCCTCTAGACCGTAGAACTACTTAAACCTAACCTAAGGACATCACACACATCCATGCCCGAGGCAGGATTCGAACCTGCGACCATAGCAGTCGCGTGGTTCCAGACTGTAGCACCTAGAACCGCTCGGCCCCACAAGCCGGCTACACAAGTGAAAAACAGAATATAAAGCTACAATTTGTCACAAAATATACATGAGCGCTATTTACGCAATACAATTCGAAAATGAAGAAATGATTGTGCAGAAAGTTTGGCGTTCCACTATAAACCAGATTGCAGCCGTTGGATGCTTTTTGTTGCTGAAAAATAAAATTTTACAACAATTTTCGTACAGCCACCATAACAGCTCTTGTATGCAAGTTGATGAGAAGAACAGTGTACACAAGAGTAGAAAAAATCGGGGAATCAGTTAGATGACGATCAGTTTGGATAAAGGCAGAATAAATGGATCAGAGAAGCAGTTGGTTGGCAAGTGACGATCGAAGGGATCGCTGTGTGTCACTGAATGCTGGCCCCTATTTTGACTGGCCACAAGTGGTACTCTTCCTACTCGTCGGTCAAGGGGCTTGAAGATGGCGTAATGCAGCTCTGATAGTGGTTACTCAAATAACATACAATTGGAAACTTTTTATGGATGAGGTTTTTGACTCGAGCTCCGATACTGAACAGCCGAGGACTGGTAACCATCTACATAAAGAGGGACCTGCAGAGATTCTGTGAAGTCTGGAAGGTAGGAGACGAGGTACTGTTAAAAATAAAACCGTGTGGAGGGATTGGGAGTAGTTTTAGGACAGTTCAGTTGGTAGAGCACTTGCCCGTCATAGGCAAAGTTCCGTGGTTTGAGTCCCGGACCGACACAGCAGTAGGCTTCAAGTAGAGCTAGGACAGTTCGTAAAATTATCGATACATTACTATTTCAACTTTTTGTACAAGATGGGTCGATATAACCGGGCGATATTTCTTCTCCGACATATTGATATTCGATATTCAATGTGGAGAAATAGGACAGAAGTTGCGTTAAGAAAAATTTTAACGCAGCTAGTGTGCTATTTCTTCACATTGGAATTATTCAAAAACATCTGCTAAAAATGATTAACAAAGCCCTAAACAGTACGATTGATTTTTGTGGTGTCCGGAGACGTGTGAAAGGTATTGGTGAAGTAATTGTCACTCAGCGCTACCGACGGAAACTGCAACGCTTAACTTCACCACGTGATTTTGACATTACAGCTGTCAGATCGCTGGCGTTGGCAGAAATGAAGAAATAGGGAAGTCAACATTAAGTGTTCCAGACAAATCCGGTATGTACCGAAAACAAACGATGGACTCATCGGACAACTTCTATTGAACCACTTACCTGCATTTACCGTTGTTAGCGAAGTGTTTATCGCCAAGCGTGAAGTACATCGTTTTCCTTTCAATTCTTGCTCTGAGGGAGATAATCGGATTGTTAGCTTGTTAATGTATAGAATACTGCATCTACGAGGGTAATCCCAAAAGTAAGGCTCCCTATTTATTCATCAGTACATAGACAATATAGCAGGTCAGCAACTGGAAGCAGTTAATTCCATAAATAATCTGGGAGTAGGCATTAGGAGTGATGTAAAATGGAATCACCATATAAAATTAATCGTCGGGAAAGCAAATGCCAGAATGAGATTCATTGGAGGAATCCTAAGGAAATGCAATCCGAAAACAATGGAAGTATGTTACAGTTGAATTGTTTGCCCACTGCTTAAATACTGCTCACCGGCGTGGGATGCGTACCAGATAGGGGTGATAGAAGAGATAGAGAAGATCCAACGGAGAGCAGGGCGCTTCGTTACAGGATTGTTTATTAATCGCGAAACCGTTACGGAGATGATAAACTCCAGTGGAAGACTCAGCAAGAGAGACGCTCAGTAGCTCGGTACGGGCTTTAGTTGAAGTTTCAAGAACATACCTTCTCCGAGGAGTCAAGCAATATATTGCTCCCTCCTACGTATGTCTCGAGAAGAGACCATGACGATAAAATCAGAGAGATTAGAGCCCACACAGAGGCATACATACAAACTTTGTTTCCACGAACAATACGAGACTGGAGTAGAAGGGAGAACCGATAGAAGTACTCAAAGTACCCTCCGCCACACACCGTCAGGTGGCTTGAGGAGTATGGATGTAGATTTAGATGTAGAATTGTTTATTTCTGCAATGGTTTACATCAGTTTACAGCTTGAAAAAATGGTTCAAATGGCTCTGAGCACTATGAGACTTAACGTTTAATGTCATCATTCCACTAGAACTTAGAACTACTTAAACCTAACTAACCTAAAGACAGGACACATACCCATGCCCGAGGCAGGATTCGAACCTGCGACCGTAGCGGTCACGTGGTTCCAGACTGTTGAGCCTAGAACCGCAAGGCCATCCCGGCAGGCCAGATTGAACATTTAGCTATTTTTCGACCTAATCACCATTTCTGTCGATGCATTTTTGTAAACGCTGTGGTACTTTTTGTATGCCCATGTCATACCAGCTCGCCGCCATGCCATCCAGAAAGTTATGCCCTTGCTCAACGTTCCTCCTCTCCGGTTCTGAATTGCCCGTTAGAGTTATTTCAGAGTCTCACAGTACCTGTCAGCGTAAATTGTGGTCCCAGCGATTCGGCTCCGACGACGAGGTGAAAGAAGAGGTTCATAACTTTCTGAACAGCATGGCGGCGAACTGGTATGACATGGGCATACAAAAACTGCAACAGCGTCTACAAAAATGCATCGACAGATATGGTGATTATGTCGAAAAATAGATAAATATTTGAGCTGTAAATTGATGTAAACCACTGTAGAAGTAAATAGGTCTATGTACTTATTAAAAAATTAAAGACTTTACTTTTGGGATTACCCTCGTAATAATAAATCGTCATTTTTATATACAGATCTAAAACTGCAATATGTTTACAATGTGCAGTCGACATTTTTTCAGATGGTACGTCGATATTTCTTCCGTTCTCATATCGATATATTGATGATCGATAGCGACACTTTTAAATATCGATATATCTGATTTCCTCTATTTTTAAAAATGTCAACAGTCCTGGTTTCAAATGTGCCATACATTAAAAGCTCGGACGAGGACTGTGACACCTGTCCTCCGTAACGTGAGAAGAGGATTTTGGAACCAGACAACCGTCCTCGGCCGGAGTCAGCTGGAGCCGCCGCGGGCCGTACCTTCCGGGTGGTAGGCGGCCGCCGCGGGCGGATACCCGCCGTGCAGCGCGGCGCCGCGCGCACTGCCGCCCGCCGAGCATCGATCTGGGCGGCGGCGGCGGCGGTGGCGGCGGGCCCGGGCGCGCAGCAGCAGCAGCAGCGGCAGCGGCAGCTCCGAGAGCGGCCGGCCTACACTCGCACATCGACCGCCGCGCCGGCCGCGATGCCGGCTGTCTGCCCACCAGGCGCGCCTCTGACGTCACCAAACACTGTGCGTGCGTCGGCGGTGCCGACTGCCGACGGCCGTGCGCCTCCACCTCGCCGCTGCCGCTCTCCTCGTTGATGACACGACCGCGTTCCGCTGGCTCGGAGAACCGCACAAAAGCGGCAGTTGCCGTCCCCCTTCTCCTCAAACTGTCCGCCCACTCTCTGGGACTCGCAGTGAGAAGATCGTCGACCGCCGTATAACTGTCAACAGATGAGGTTTCGACACCTACAATGCAGAATATCGGTACCGCTGAAAGACTTGGTGAGTCTTTTAGATTAAGAACAAAAATTTGTTTCTATTCATCACTTGCGTATTCATTCTATTTTATTCACACCTGTTTCCTTGTATTTTGTTTTCATTTGAACATGACACTACCTCCAGAGCGCTCACTTGCATGTTGACACTGTGTCTTCTAGTTTCGTGTAATACATTTTAGTTATCGTAGTAGACATTGTTTAGAGCATGCAGCCCACACAATATATTTAAATTCCGTCACAATATATAAATTAAGTGCACCATTTACGCATTTCAATGCTCTTTACAGAGGCAGCCAGCAGATTAATTTGACGATAAATCACTGCGATAACTGTAACTACTATCCTGTTTTGTTTGAACCATCTCTATACTTTTCCAGTTTAAAATCTATACTCCTAGTTTTCTTTCCTCTTATTGTAGAACAGAATAAAATACGCAGCATTGCATAGTAATTACACAAGCCTATATAAGCTTGTAAATACTGTCAAATATTGTTTCATATAAAATAAACACTTCTCAGTTTATGTCCAAGTGTTATCTGTGGTTTTATTAATATCAAAGCTTTGTTTTTAAAGATTGCTGTAAATCTCGTTTTTAAACAATGATTCGAGTATTGCTAAAACGAGCCATTGCAATGTAAAAGATCAAAAGGTTTCCTAATATTCTGCTGTCTGCATCAATCACAACAAGTTGTTTACATATGTTGTTTGCATAACAATGAGAATAGTTAAGATATGCGCACATTGAGCACTGACTACCGCTCCAGCTGGTCAATAGTTTGAACGTTCCAGTAGTGCGACACAATAAATTGTAAAGCAAAAATAAAAACATGGGAGCTACAGGCAAGTTTCACATATCCATTCGTACTGTGTTGTGAAGACCGATGCTCCTCCTTTTTATTAAATACGTGATAAATTGAACCAACCTATGTGGAAATAATTAATTGTAGCCTCCTAAAGTTATCCTCACTTTTCGCTGGAGAATGTAGTTTTAATACAGAGGCAGGGGCCAGTAAACAGATATAGGAACCTCGATTGCGATAGCAAACTTTCATTTACAAATCTGAATCCCGTTGTCCTTTTGTATTTTGTTATCGGGAGTATTATGAAATTAAGTACATGCAGGAAAGATAGACACAGCAAAGAAGTGCGTAGTTTTTACAAGTACTTTCGCTGCAAAATGTAGTTCTAACACACAGAGCGAAGCCAGTAAACAATTAAAGGCACCTCGATAACAATGGAAAAAGTTAATTTTAAAATCTAAATCATATTGTCTTCTAATATTTTGTAACCGGAAGGTTAATGAGAGTAAACCGTTGCACAACAGATAGAGACATTAAACAAGAGCGTTGTATTTACGGGTACATAGTATAGAGTATTATATAATTACTTATTGTACAAAGGTGAACGAAATTATTCTCAGAAATGATTGATTAAACGATTCCCTTTACGAAGAAAGCTTCGGTACCGGGATTACAAAGATGTCTAAATTTGGCTGAGTCTTTGTTTCACATGGGTACACACAGGTATACAAGCACACTGACAATGGATTTTGTTGCACGCGCTCACCCAATGAAGTGTGAGCACACAATCATAAACAAACATACTACACACGCGCACACACACACAGACTAACACTCACATACTTCGTAATGGAGTTCACATACATCGGAATTTGAAGCAAGGTTTCGATAAGGTGGAAGTTTCTGGAAGTACGATATGGCAATAGATTCTACAAATATTCTGTCATAGGCCATGAAGTCGATATTTGTATATTATTTGTCATATGGTGATCGTTAAATCCGTCTCAAAATTTCATCTTATCCATGAAGGTCTAATTTGTCCAAGCGAAACATTTTGTGGCACATTATCTCTGCCAATGTAGTCTGCGTATTGGTCATAATTTTAACCGGCTATTCTGAATACCAGGAATATCCAACAAGCGCAACTACACAGCAAAGCCATAGTCAGTTGTTAACACTGTAAGCATCACAGGACAAAGTAATCGTTATATTTTGAATACTGAATTATTTTATTTTCGTTGGATGAAACGGAAACGGTTATAATTTGACTACTATTGATAATTTTTTCTACCATTAGTCAGACTGAGAGATATGCTGTAGGTCAGTGGTGGGATACTGTTGCTCAATAACGTAAATTAATTTGCGTCACTTTTCTGAATGCAGGCTTCTTCTCCGAAAGACCAGATGCGCGGAATTCTGCTGAATCCCATGGAGTTCCGAGCACTGTCACAAGTTATTTTTTTTGTCTTACTCCTACCTGTATTTGATAATATATGCTTACCTTCTTACTCACTTACTGGCGTGTTTCACTGGGCCCTAGCAACTCCGCTTGTCACTTGTCCACATGCGCCAGTGCATCTTTTGGCAGGGATCCCACGTTATGCGTCACAAAACAAAGGCTGCTCCCAGCGTCAGTTTTAAATAATAGCTCTGGGTGGGTGGAGGGATGCGAAACTGTAATATAAGAATTCTCTTCGTCAAGCGTGGAAAGAGGGCGCACGGTTTCGCTGATTTACTATGACAGGATTTTATATGACTAAATAGGAATAAAAATAATAATTTTACAAGCGTATGCTGTTACTGTCACTTTCTGTTCACGGATCCCAACCTTTACCTTACCTATTGCTTGTTCCACGTTGTACCAAGATCTTATTTACTATTACTCTAGCTATTTCGATAACTGTTTTTTCTTCTGATTAGGAAGTCATTTTCTACACGATATAGGATTCTAACACAATGTGGTGAAAGTTGGACGGGTTCGAAATGTGCTGAGCATAATGTGGTTGAACCTCCAGTCGACGAAGAATCTGTGCCGGCCGGTGTGGCCGAGAGGTTCTATGCGCTTCAATCTGGAACCGAGCGACCGCTTCGGCCGCAGGTTCGAATCCATCCTCGGACATGGATGTGTGATGTCCTTAGGTTAGTTAGGTTTAAGCAGTTCTAAGTCTAGGGGACTGATGACCTCAGATGTTAAGCCCCACAGTGCTCAGAGCCATTTGAGCCGTCTGTAGAAGCTGTTGTATTACTTACATATTGTAACAAGCAGCTCTTTATTAGTGCACAGTCTGTACGAAAAGATACTGAAGAACATATTTGGGAAATCCGAAAAAAAACTGTAATATGTGATACCACTTTAAAGGCGACTGTACCTAAAGATAGATCCTCAACATCACTGTGCTATATCAATGAAAGACGAACAAGTCTCAACATCATACTCGTCCATGTCAATGCAACAATAAAACTATATCTGCCTTGGGACACACATTCTGAACGTTTTGGGAAAACAGTGTACACGATTAGAGTTAGAGAATAGTCATGTGTGTAAACAATAAGAGCAAAAATCTTCCGATAGAGTGAGCATCTTATTTACGTCTCGTGACGTAAGATAATTAGCCACAGCTAATTATCCAAACAAAATAAATACTGAGTGCAAAACTATAAATCAAAATCGCATTCGGAGAGCCAAAAGATAGTCACATATTTTGAAAATGAAAAGTTAAACGTTTCTGACAGCAGCATCTGTCAAACGTGATACACAGCGAACAAATGAATTATATAGACCTCGTCTGTACTTTTTCAGATTCTCCAGTGGTAATTTGAAAGAATAGTTGTGAGTCGATGTCAGGGCATCACTGCGAGCGAACGCAAGACTTGATGAAGAGACAACTAAAGACAAATGTATTGAAAGCACACAACTACAAAACATAACATTATAATACTGCTCTTATCACTAACGCGAATGTGATAGAAGAACTAATTGTACTTGTTTGACGCCTGAGCGAAATCGTGAGCAATGCCTCGAGTTGTATAGGTAGCGGGAAGCAAACTGTTTATTCCGTATTCTCGATACACTTTCAAAATACCTCTAAGAAAAGATTTTTCTGCCAAGTGTAAATTATGGAAACAGAGGAACTGAAAAATGTCCCTATCGGCATGTCTAATCTTTCTTTTAATAGATGATTTCAGTGGCTTCCACAACCGCTCTATGTTTTGAGTATGCAGTGATGGATCTTCATAAGATACAAATTCTACCGTGTGGCTCACGAACTCATGGTCAACTCCCTCTTCCTTCAAATTTTGGTAGTACTTCCACCCACTAGTTATGACGTTGGTGCCAGGTAGGACAAAATGCTTTACAGGGGACACGAAAGTTCTTTTGACCAAATAGAGCACCCGGAGTATAAAACACTTCCTCGATTCTCTTTTCCTCCGAAAATACAAATGTGCTCCACTTCGATTTTCAGCTTGCGCCCTCTTCCGTACTTACGATTGATGATATGCATCTCATTAGTTGCCACTGTCTTGTCCTCACCTCCGACTGGGACACTTTCGTGTGCCACTACTGCGTAGCATACCTCCCGATAAGCACCACAATAATCTCACACTACCTTGAATGGGACCTCACTTTTCCGACGCTGCGAATCTGTTGTCCGGAGGGATCGATGGTGATGCTCTGGTCAATCCTCAAGTTTCAGCTATTAAACCAAGTATTCTTTTTTATTGTAGTCCGTTTCCTGCATTTGGTACGATACAACTGAAACGGGAATTGTATACTGGCAGTTTTCTAGTATAGTTTGACACAGTTTTCATTGCGACAGTTTATGTAGTTTCCCGTCTCTTGGTTCGACAACAACCCGAGTTCCCAACAGAGGTCCACGCATTTATTTACGCTAAACATATGTTTAAACAAAATCTAACTACCGGAATTTGAGATTATAACAGATTGGCTCATCGCTATTGACAAAACAAACGACATCCAAACTTTCCGGATTAGCCGAGCGATCCAAGGCGCTGCAGTCATGGACTGTGCTGCTGATCCCGGCGGAGGTTCGAGTCCTCCCTCGGGCGTGTGTGTGTGTGTTTGTCCTTAGGATAATTCAGGTTAAGTAGTGTGTACGCTTAGGGACTGATGACCTTAGCAGTTAAGTCCCATAAGATTTCACACACATTTGAACATTTTTTAAAAGTCGCGTTCATTTTTTGTCATCTTCGCCAATTCGTAAGTTAGATATATATCGCTGTAAATGAGGCGGATACTGATTCGAATGATTCCTCTAAATTACCTTTCCAGTAGTTTCAATTTTGTATGTGCACCAGCCGGCAAAGAATAGCGAAGATGTCGCGTAGTTTGGTGCCAGACAGTAAATACTGATTATTCCCCATAATACTTCCAGCGTCTGCATTTCCATGAGTTAATTTTATTTTATGTCCAACATGGGTGTTCTTTGACGTAATTACTATAGTTTTCCGACTTGCTACAAATTATTTTCGTAAACTATACTACTTCAGGCATTTTATCACCTGAAATCTGTGTCTGTCTGTCTATGTGTCTGAAAGAAAACAAATGAGGAGTACTTTCCAACAGTTACAATAAAATGAAAGAGAGTGTTATACTTGATCAGATCCAAACAGCAAGCTACCATGCATTAGCGCCAGTCTCCAATAACACCAACTGTGGCCGGTAGTGGCCCTAGTGCAGTACAACTTTGACGTTAAAGCTAAAGTAAGAACCCAAAACATTGGTTTTATGTACGCAAGCCTATGAAATAATAATGTTTTTTATCGGTTAGTGTGAGTCTTTTCAGTAAATGTGTACGCCACTTGTTCTTTTTGTCAGACTAGGCTTACATGTAAATCTGTAACCTTAAACGTGCATAAAAAACTGACGCCTCTCATATGGAAGGTTTAGACACATGAATTCATTTAACAACGCGATCTGACTGGACCATTAAGGAAATATGACAAAGAACAGGTGTAACTTTCGTTGCACAACATCTTGATAATAGCCATAAGAGATAACTGATTTGTGTTAACTATGATAAACATATCAGTTCGTATGAATAATGTGTAAGCAGCTATGCTTGTTGATTTGAAGCATGGAATGGACATTTTTAGCCCAGTCTCTTAGCACAACATTAGATCCTTAAACCTGAAAAAAACACCATAAAGCTACCACACTTACACATAAATAATGAACTACCAGCACCCTCAGTAACCACAGCAGACGACTTACTGGTACCTTCGGTCCTGTAAAAGTCTGCATAGAAAAGAACGAGCGAGTCGCTCATCGTAACTTATTGAACTGTTTAATACCGATTGCTGTGATTGTTCAGAAAATTTCTGTCTTTCCGTTGGCAAAATTCCGACCTCGTGAATCGCAAAATACTACACGGCCATTGGAATTCCTGTATTTGGGAATAGCGGCAAGATGTTACGAATGATTTCGCACAGTGTTTGAGTAGAAAAATGTACGAATATAATTATCTCTAAGGTATCGTTAATCCACCACGGCGTGTACAGCATGCCATGCGTACAGCACACACAAAAACCGAAACACGCGAATTCTCTACACGAAACAAAATCTATATACGTCAAGAAATATTTCAAGATCATTAAATGGGTATGTGACGTAGTTAAGTGCCCTAATATTCGGAATGGATCAATGGAAACCCGATTCAGCAACTTCTTGTGCAAATCCACGTGCGTGACATCTCAGCACCAAAACCACTAGCTAATGTTCCTAAAATACTTCGAGTTTCATCACACCGAACCCTTCAACACGAACAGTAAAATAGGCATGTATTAATACCACTACACTGCGACTGAATGACTTCAAGTTTATAAGTACTAACATGTTGCCGCGTGGAGTGGCCGCGGTGTTTGAGGCGCCTTGTCAAGGTCTGCGCTGCCACTCCTGCCGGAGGTTCGAGTCCTCCCTCGAGGCCGCGCGGGATTAGCCGAGCGGTCTCAGACGCTGCAGTCATAGACAGTGCGGCTGGTCCCGGCGGAGGTTCGAGACCTCCCTCGAGCGTGGGTGTAAGTTTTTGTCCTTAGGATAATTTAGGTTAAGTAGTGTGTAAGCATAGGGACTGATGGCCTTAGTAGTTAAGTCCCATAAGATTTCATACACATCTGAACACCTCCCTCGGGCATGGGTGTGTGTACTGGTCTTAGCACACGTTAATTTTAGAAGTGTGTAAGTCTAGGGACCGATGACCATGGCAGTTTGGTCTCATACGAATTCACACAAATTTGAACATTTTTTGAACTTTAATGTTAGACGATTATCAAGCATCCCACCATACCTATGCACCGCTGTGCCCAACTCGTCGATACCGGGACCTCAAAGAGTATCCTTCTGTCACACTTAACTGAACATGGTAACGACAATCATGCTTGCAGAAATCGATATCTCGGTATAGAAAAAAGTCTTTGCATTGTAACTGCAATGTAAGAATACACGAAAGAATTTCACTATTGGAAGTCGTGAATATCACAGACAGGTCTGAATGATCATGTTTGTATACTTGTGCAAATGCAAATGCATTTGACTGATTTCAGTTTTAGACAAACATACCTTCTGTCATACAGTTCGTCTCCGCTCAGTGCTGATGAAGGTGTTGTATGGTCTGAGGACTATCTAATGGACCGATATTGGTCATCACTAATATACTCTGACCGAAAAAAATCGCAACACCGAAACATAATTAATGTAGAGTGATGAAATTTCGATAATACATTTGTCTGTGTGCTTAACAATGCAAGGTTAATGTGTAACTTCAGCCATTGAAAATGTGAAATGCTGTTGCATTAATAGCCATTTTAACCGCCAGAATACTGCATTAAAACATGCAAACGTGCACGCATTGTGTTTTACATGTGCAGTATGTTAGCCCGTGGGATGGATTTCCACGCCTGTTGCACTTGGTCGGTCAATACAGGGACCAATTATACACCAGAGTTGTCATCGGATGAAGTCCCATATGTGTTCAATTGCAGCCAGATCCGGTGGTCAAGCAGGTCAACGCAAGTGTCAACGCTCTGTAGAGCACATTGGAGTAATACAGCGGTATGTGGGAAAGCGTTATCGTGCTCGGAAACATCCCTAGAATTCTGTTCATGAATGGCAGAGCAATAAGTCGAATCTCCACACTGACATACAGTTTTGCAGACGGGGTGCGTGGGATAATACGGGAGTGCTCCTGCAGTTATAGGGAACCGCACCCCAGACAGTAACTCCAGGTACAGATCCAATGTGTCCAGCATGCACACAGGTTGCTCGTAGTCCATCATCGGGTCTCCTTCTAACCAACACAGGGCCGTCACTAGCACCGCAGCAGTAACAGCTTTCATCAGGAAACAAAATAGAACTCTACCCTGCCCCTTAATGAGATCTCGCTTGGCATTATTCAAATGGCAAATATCGGTGGTGCGGGGTCATTGGATACACCCTACAGCATGTCTGGATCGAAGCTGTTCTTGAAGTAACCGATTTGTAACCGTTTGTCGTGTTACTGTGATGCCAATTCCTGCTCAAGCAGCTGCAAATGCAGTACGATGCTCCAGAGCCATATGTCGAACATGATGAACTTCCATCTCGGTAGTGTCACGTGGCGGTCCGGAACCCGGTCTTCCTGCGACCGTATATTCTCGTGTCCACAGCTGAGAGCAGTCACGCATAGTGGCTACATTCCGGCTACGTGTTTCTGCAGTAACCCAGAAAGAACATCCAGTTTCTCGTAGCCCTACTACATGACCTTGTTCACTCAGCGACTTGCTGATAATGGGTTCTTGGTTGCCTTTAAGGCATTCTTGACTGGCATCATCTTACCATGTCCATTCACAGAGGTAACTAACGCTCACGACTGTTATAGCGTGTATTTAAAGCAAACCTGAATTTTACTCTCGTAGTCTTAAGCAATTGGAGCTAAATTTGGAAAGATATCAAGTAGACACATTCCCATCATTTTTCGGTTAGAATGTCAAAACCTACACCTCTCAGCCGTGTATTGTATAAACTGTTATATTATTTTGCTATTAGTTTCGACGATTTATTACACCATCTTCATGCCTCCTGACCGACGTGTAGGAAGATTCCAACCTCGGTTCTGGACAAAATAGGAGCCAGCGTCCAAGACTATCACCTGCTGTCTTATGCTTGATACAACAACGACCACATCGAACACTATCTTCCGACTTCACTTATGCCGCACAACACCTCCTTGGTGTTACGATTTTTTCCGTCGTTGTATTATGTTTTACAGTCAAGACTGATTTTTTCATTATGTTTTTACTTCCATTTGTCTAGAACATTTTACCTCAATCGAGCTACATTAATGGACTTTCTATTCATGTCATTCATTTATTAAATACTTCTAGAGTCGATGTGTATATTCTCGGGCCCTCGACAGCACCAAGAAACGCGGGATCTAGGCAAGTCACTATGAAGGTGAACACGTATTACAGCCATATCTAATACCTGAAACTTATAACAGATTAAATCTGTGTGCTGATTCGATTCATACTCTTTTCGATGGCATTGCTCGCACTGAGATGTCCGGACACGACTCCCGAAACGACGGTCGAAACATCAGTCCTACGATTAATTCTTATCCAGTACAAAACTGCAGAAGCCTGAGAGATAAGCATGATTCTTTGTTTAATCAAAGAACTGCAAGATCCCCTTCAGCAGATTACAAATCCACAACCTATCATCATTGGTTTGTCCAGGGTTGCATATACACGTCTTCATTTTATCCTTGAAGTGATTTAAAATTTACAAAAAGCATAAAGAAAGAATTAGCGTAACTTTTTTAAATATTGTTCAGTACAAAACATGGACATCATACTCCATCTGGCTCATTAAGGGTTGTCACTATACTACATAATAAAATTGAATTATCAGCAAGTGACGTAACTAAGTGAACCTGCAGCATAAATATAAAATTTTTGGAAATTTGTGGTAAGATCGTATGGGACGAAATTCCTGAGGTCATCGGTACCTAGCCTTATACACTACTTAATCTAACTTACACTAACTTACACTGACAATACACACACACACGCCAATACCCGAGGGAGGACTCGAACCTCCGACAGAGGGAGTCACGCGAACTGTTGGAAGGCGCCTGAGACCGCGCGGCTAACCCGCGCGGCCATAGATATCACCGTTTATTTTGGTGGCTTGTGCTGTCTTTCGTATCGCGTCAAACAAGACCTATGTCAGAATTACTAAGTGTCTTATGAACCATGTATGTATGTTTACAGTTTGTAATAAGTCTGAAGGGAAAGTTTTCGTATGATGCAGTGGATCAAATAGTTTTCAGGGACCTGAACTGAACTGAGTTTTCTTCCTTGTTCCACATTTTTCCTTCTAGTTTGATGATTTCTTCTCCTGCACGAAGCTCTGCATCCCAGAGTTGCACCTACTCCCTATTTCCTTAATTATTTGTCGTACGTATTGTAATATCTGTCTTCTTCTGGTGTTTTAACACATGGCCTGACATACAGTCCGTTCCTCTTGTCAGTGTTTTCCACGCCCTTCTTTCCTTGTAGATTCTGCACAGAACATTCTAATATCCTATCTAGTCAGTCAAGCTAATTTTCAACAGCCTTCTATAACACCACGTCTCAAATGTTTCGATTCATTCTTTTTCGGTCTCCTTATAATCCGTGTTTCACTTCTATATGGCACTGTAATCCGAAAGTACTTTATCAAAAATTCATCCTAATGTTGGGCACGCATGCCGTCTTTGGCTGCGGCAATCCGCTTTTTACTCCCCTCGTTTCGTTCATCATACGTTATTTTGCTTCCGAAGCAGAAGTGTGTCACTTTGTTTACTTCTTGGTCCTCATTTCTGGTATTAAATCTCTCATTAATTTCATTTCTACTAATCCCGTTTATTCAATTTTCCTTCCTATTAGAGTAAATCCATTTTCTCTGCCCATTAACTGTTATTCCATATTGTATTTCTTGCAATTCTTCCTCGCTACTGCTGAGGATAGCTACTTATTTACTGATTCTTATCGTTCCCTGAAGCTATCTCTTACTGTAGTGATTCCATCTTCTCTTGAACAGTAGAGGCGAAAGTCTGCAACTCTGTTTCATACATATACGAAACCAAATAGCTCGTTCTTTGTCTTCAGTTCCATTAGTTACCTCTTGGTTCTTGTACATACATCGTATTACCTTTCTTCCTCTACATGTTAGATCTATTTCACTGAGAATTTCGGCCGAACTGTATCAATTTACACTGTCGAACGGTTTTTGTAGGTCGACTAGGTAAATAAAAGAGTCTTGATATTTTTTAGTGTTGCTTCCATAACGAATCGCAGCATTGTAATTGACTTTCTGTTGCCTTTACCTTTCGAAAATCCAAATTAATCCTCGTAGATTGTCAGTCTTCTTCTCTGTTATTGCAGCAAATTCAATGTATGAGTTGTTAAAATGGATAGAAACGTTAAAAATCACACGAAAACGACAACAATGCTGGCACAGTGAAAATTACACAGAACACGTTTCACGCATTTAGGAAATCAGTAAGTTTAATTACAGATTACACATCTGGAGCTGGATTGTTCTGGACAAATTATTTCGTAAGTAATCGATGCGTATTTATTAATGGTTCAATTAATTAATATTAACAATAACATATTCGTTTGCACTAAACTCATTACCTGTAACTAGTTATTTTGACGTTGTACATCAGCTGTGAGTCCGCCACCGTAGCAGAGGTCAGCACGTTTGACTGCCATGCTGGCGACTCGGGTTCGAGTCCTCGTACTGCCAGGTGTTTTTTCCTTGGTAGGAAGAATGCTACAGGGTGCACTCAGCCGTTAGGCCAACTGAAGAGCTGCTCCACCTTAATAGAGGTGTCACATACCGATTAATAGAGGGGTCACATACAAGCAACATGCCAACGACTCTAAGATTGGTGTGCTGACCATATTCCTCTCCATACCGCATCCAAGGACGCTATAGACAGAGGCTGAAGCACAGGCAGTCGAGCCCGATTGGTCCGTTTAGGACCAGAATGCGGAACTTAACAGCTTAGTGCACATTGTCTGTGGTACTTCAGTAATTTCAGACTGGTTTTCAAAGAAATTGTCGAAAAGCATTTGAAGCAATGCTTCATGTCAGGCTTTGTAGAATTGCTACACATAAACTGTTATGTCAGTGCGAATAATTCGTGGTTCTAAATGGGACTTTACAGCTTAGGTCATCAGTCCTCTAGAACTTAGAACTACTTAAACCTAACGAACCTAAGGACAGCACACACATCCATGCCCGAGGCAGGGTTCGAACTTGCGACCGTAGCGGTAGCTCGGTTCCAGACTGCAGCGCCTGGAACCGCACTGCCACTGCAGCCGGTTTCGTGGACCTAAGTTCCCACAAATGTTAGCAACGCTGGGGATAATTTCTAAAATGAAAACTAAATACGAAAACATTAATCCTTCAAAGAAATAAGGTGAAGTACTTACAAATCAAGACATTGATATATAAACAGGTAGATAATTTCTAACAATTTTTTATGTAAGAGCCACAGATGTCTGTTACGTTACATCAGAAACAAATTTTGTCACGGCGATGAACAACGGGCTATCCTTCTGAAGCAATAGGATAGGAATATACCGAATGATGGCAGCCGATCTCTGATTATGGAAAGGCTGAAGAGTTTAATTGAATTTTATCGCAAGCACTTCAGCGAACCGTGCTGTTTAAGCATGTTAGGGTTGAAATATGTACCTTTGCAATTAAACTTTGCCATACAAATCTATGTGAGGGGTGCAATTCACAAAACTGTAACTAAGAACGCAGCATTGAGTCGTGCCTAGGTAGCCTATTCTATAAGAATATTTTTAGGAACATGGAAGGTAAAGGATTGGGTGAACCGAAGACTTTATTCTACCAGTGAGTTCTTTAATGATGCACACTCTCTTATGCTGCATACGTGATTCAAGAAATTGCAGTTCACATAGTGGTAAACGTAGCATATAGTAGTAAGCGTAGCGGTGACTACTTTATACACGTAATATGCTTAATATGCGGCCAAGTGCTGTCACGAGACTGTTGCTGTGGAGGAGTTTTAACTGCAGTGCGGCACGTTTCCTGTGCAGTGACGCCAACTTCGTGAAATGTTTCATTGCACACACTTCCATATATTACTGTAATCTCGTTTTAGAGGGATACTGAACGCCAAGAAATAAAGAAAAAAACACCCTGTCACTGAGAAAGGACGTTCGCATAAATATTACGGTAAGTAAAATGTTGTATTTGTTAACCAAACAGGTAAGAACTAGCTCTACAAAGCTAAAAAAATTTTGAATTTCCGGAATCGTTTACGAACTATTTGAAGTTTACACGGTAAATGAAGGATGTTCTTCCAAGCAGCAACTATACGTTTTTCAAAAAAATGGTTCAAATGGCTCTACTCACTATGGCACTTAACATCTTAGGTCATCAGTCCCTAGGCTTAGAACTACTTACAGCTAACTAACCTGAGGACATCACACACATACATGTCCGAGGCAGGATTCGAACCTGCTACCGTAGCGGTCGCGCGGTTCCAGGCTGAAGCACCTAGAACCCCTCGGCCACATAGGCCGTCTTATATGTTTTTGCTCGTTAATTCAGCGTATATCTCAGTCTACAAATTCTAACCTCTCTCGGGAGCTTAAGGACTCTGTCCTTTGCGTTCTCGGCTTTGGTGATAATATGGTAATGCTAAAAATGCCACACTACATCGTGTTGTAGCCACCTTCTATTACATGATATTTTTAGTTTTATTTTATAAGAGTATAAGGGAAACAGTACCGAGATTTATTACCGTAGCGAGGGTTTTCATGACCAGTGTTGGTTCCGTTAAATATCCGGACTGACTCGCCATATTAAAAGTATGAAACGATTTAACTAAGTTTCGTCCTCTTCTTTAGGCATCGGCTTCGAGGATACAGCTGCTTTTAGTGTTTTCGCTCTAAACATTATTTCCGCCGATTAAGATGGAAGTAATAAAATAATTTTCTTTAGATCTATCGGGGGTTCTCTACTCAGAGATATTGACAGAAATATTCCTTTACTTTTCATGACAAACAAGGCTATGTCTTCCTAGAATTGCACCACAAGGTTAAGAACTGTAAAGTCCTCCTAACTACACATCAAAGGTTGCTAAGCATGTAATGGGCCGCGTGTGGGGTGCACACAATGGTTTTGAAGGTTAGACGACACCCAGTTCAGTCCAGATAACGGTAGGTGTAGGAGACGTGTTAGTGTAAGACTGCCTCGCACATGCGTGAGTATTGATATTCTAGTATTTAACTATCTAAGTATTCGTAACAAACAACCAGATCTTGAAACCTCTTAGAAAGTAGTGAAAATGACATAATAGTTGGCACAGACAGCTAGTTAAAACCTGAAATAGACAGCAGTGAGATTTTTGGGGAAATGCAATCAGCCTACAAAGGAATTTGCTTGCGAATCACTCTTGTGACCCATCCTACAGTATTGTAGTCCTATTATTGTAGTCCTACCAAATACGGCTAACAAGGGATATTTAACGTAAACCGTCCCAAGATATTTTTTTAATAGAGCCAGAATTGGTGGCAAAATGGTTTTATTTACAACTAGGTATCCTACTTCGAAAGTTTCAAGAACTGGCTTTAAATGATGACTCTAGGAATATAGAACAGCTCCTCACGTATCACTCCCCTATGGATCTTGAGAACAAGGTTAGATTAATTACAGCTCAGCGGATCCATTTACACAATTTTTCCCGCGTTCCGTACGTGGAAGAAACGGGAAGAAGCCCTAATGACAAGTATACTGGGACATACACCCTGCAGTGTACTTCACAGTAGTTTGCACAGTGCAGATGGAGATATAACTTTGTCACTACTCAATCGTGATGTATTTCGGAGAAATACGAGTCCTCCCAATTTCTTTTTGTTTTCTTATTAATTTTTATATGTTCATGTTTTTGAAGCAACTTGGGCTTTGTAGTGGTCCTGCGTCTTACAGTAGGTCCACTTCTTGCATTCGACACTCAGACAATGCAACGTAGACTACAATGTACAAACGCTGTCTTCTGTAATAAATTTACAGCTATTTACAGGATTAGAGGGAGGCAACTGCAAGTCGTTTCCGTACGTAAAATACCATTTTAGTTTTCCAAATAAATTATCGTTCATAACAGGAGAAAATGATATTCCAATTAGTCTACGTTTTTATTCTTCTCTACCTGCTCGTAAAAAAGAAGAAAATTTTTTCTGCGAACTATCGATTACTGCAGAGTCACAATGATTTTTCCGAGCAAGAACTATGAAAAGTTTTCTTTCACTGAGTCATGATAATTGCTCTACTATGTCAGAGAACCTTCCGAGGTAATATTTGATCTATGTCGAAAAACTAGTTATTATTGTTCCTATCATTACTACTACTACATATTATTCTGAACTGTTAGAATATGGTGACGAACACCACTTGTCGTTATTAATGTTGTTTTGTGTCCATGATATTTTTTTCAACGCGTAGAAAATGTTATTAAAGCTGCGTTACCCCGAGGAACTTACTTTCTTACTGAAATCGCTGGGAGAACACAATTCGTGGTAGCAATGAATTGTAGTGGAAAACACAATAAGGTATGTCTTGAATATAAAATTACGTATACCAGGCATAAAATTAGTCCGCCTCCTGCCCCACTGGAGACATAACCCTAATGTTCACATGGGTTCTATTCAGAGAGAAGTCCGCAAGTTTCTACTGCTATGCCATATCCAGTTTGAGTAATCTTCTGATATTTAGATTCCGCTGGACCACAATTTTTGGGAATTTTGATTTGTACTTTTCACCCGATATTCGAAATAATCCTAAAAATTGCTTATGTAGTTAAACTCGGGTGGCACCTGTAAACTTGGTCTAACGTTCATCAAATCAGAAACGTATGCGTGGAATTCTGTGAACACGTCTGTTGTGATACTGAAAGATGGAAGTGTCCACCATGTACTCATCAAGATGGTGGTGAAGAAAAGGCTGTATTTGCTCACCGAGAATTTTTATGCAAACATCCTGGTTGACTTTCATGGAAACGTGAATGATGTGCCCACGTCATGGAGCAAAAAACACACTCAAAACATAACAGAAACCTATCCGTCCTGAACTGTTCATTCCGCATATTACAGTTTGAGCACATCATAGCGCCGCCGCTGTATGCCACAGGGAGCAGTCGGAGTATCCGACAACTGAGTGCCGTTCCTTTCGCAAAATTTGTTCAGAAACTTGTTGAAGTGGACATATATTCGCTGGCGGCAGGAATTGTGTTCGGCTTTGAAACCGATTGTCAAAGACGAGGTCCCTTGTCTCCGCTCCCTGTCGGTCAGAATCAATTTACGACCATTGCTGTTGCCTAGGGCTACACGAGTATAAGTGACATATCTGGTAGACACGTTGGACGGACCACGTTGCACCAACACATCGGACGAATTCATTCACGACATTGTGAAGAGTACGTGAAAAAGCCGAGGGCTCCTATCTGTCAATCTCTCACGAACCCATATCGACCGATCTTTCTGCGCTCATTAATCTACATTTATGTCTACATCTACACCATACTCCGCAAGCAGCTTAATGGTGTGTGGCGGAGAGTACTTTTTATACCACATATAAGCCCTCCAGCTATGTTTGACTGTGAAGAGGGCTTGGGATGAATGTGCGTCTGTAAGCATCTGTATTTGGTATAATTTCTCGAATTTTCTCCTTGTGACCATTATGCAAGACGTATGTGGGGGAAGTAATACGTTGTCTGGCTCTTCCCGGAAAGTGTTCTCTCGACATTTCAGTAGTAAATCTCTCCGTGTAGCACAATGCCTCTCCTGTCACGCCTGCCAGTGGAGTTTGTTGAGCAACTCCGTAACGCTACCTCGCCGACTAAACGATCCCGCCACGAGAGGCAGCTATTATCATTTGAGCTTCCGAAGCATATCCGTAACACTTGCAGACTGATCGAACCTACCTGTAAAAAATTTTGCAGCCCGCCCATGAATTAATTCGATGTCTTCTTTTTCCCAATAAATCGAAGACCAGTCGTCTTCCCTGTCACAATCACATTTGCTCTTTCCATTTCATATCGCATCGCAATGTTACACCCAGATATTTAAACTACGTGACTTTGTCAATTAGTACGCTACTAGTCCTGTATCCGAACATTACGGTTTTGTTTTTGCTACTCACACGCATGAACTTACATTAAGAACCAGGTGCCATTCATCAGACAAACTAGTAACTTCGTCTATGTCATCTTATATCACCCTACACCAACGTATCTTTGACAGCTTCTTGAACACCACAGCATCATCAGCGAGCAACCGAAAATGACTGCCCACCCTGTCTACAAAACTATTTATGTATACAGAAAATAGCAACGGTCTTATCATACTTCCCTCATGTTAACCCTGTCTCGGATAAACACTCACCGTCGAGGACACCAAACTGGGTTTTATTATTTAAGAAGTCTTCGAGCCAGTCTCTTATCTGGTAGCCTATTCCATGCGCACATACCTTCGTTAACAGTCTGTTATTGGGTACCGTGTCGAATGCTTTTCGGAAATCTATAAATATAGAATCAGCCTGTTGCTCTTCATCCACAGTTCGCGGTATATCATACGAGAAAAGAGCAATCTGAGTTTCCCATGATCGATGCCTTATCATGCCGCACTGGTTCACGGATATGAGCTTTTCCGTCTCTATGAAATTTATTGCATTCGAACTTAGAATATTTTCTATAATTCTGCCGCAAACTGATGTTAAGAGTACTAGTCTGTATTTTGGGGGTTCTTTCTTTTACCCTTCCTTTGCGATTTCCCCCAGTCGCTTCGCACACTGCAGTAGTAGAGAGATTCGCAATAAATACAACCTAAGTAAGGGCCAGTGATGAAGAGCACTGTTTATAAAACCCAATTGGGATACACGTCCGAAAGAACAAATACCATCTCCATATAGATAAGGCTTATCGGCCAATGATATTCTTCAGTGCGGGTGCACTCACACTGCCCGAACTCTTGCGGGAATCGGTAGATTGACTGAGTCATTACTGAGTATTGTGGGCAGGACTACTACACATGTAGTGTGTGGACATTAAGTTTAAAATGTGGGTTTCACGGGGAACGTGCCAGAGCTAAGACTCTGCAGTCGCACTATCCTCTGTGTCCTCGGTGGCTCAGATGGATAGACCGTCTGCCATGTAAGCAGGAGATCCCGAGTTCGAGTTCTGCTCGGGGTAACATTTTCAGCTGTCCTCATTTATATCTTCAACGCCTGTAAGCAGCTAAAGGCCTGGATTTAATGGTAATTTCATTACCTGTAAGTGGTCGGTGATGAATCTAAAAGTCACAATAATAAAAATTCTAGTTCATATGCTTATGAAGGGGAGTAGTATATGCCAGTATCATCATACTTAAAGTATACTGTGGTGAAAACAATCATGGGACACCTGCCAGTATCGTGTCGGACCTGTTTTAGCCCGCCGGGGTGCACGAACTTGACGTCTTGTGGGCTCAACATATCGTTGCAAGTTCCCTGCAGAAGTATTGAGAAAGGTTGCCGTCCATAATTGCGAGAATGTTGCCAGAATGTTATGAGCAATCTGACCTCTTGATTATGTCCCATAAATGTTAGATGGGATTGATGTCAGGTGATCTGGATGACTACATCATTCGATCGAGCTGTCCAGCACGTTCTTCAAACCAATCCTGAACAATTTGGCCCGGTGACATGGAGTGCTGTCACCCACAAAAATCGCATCGTTGTTTGGGAACACAAAGTTCATGAATGGAAGCAAATGTTATTCAAATAAGAAAACATCAAGATTTCCAATCAATTATCGATCCAGTTGGTCCGGAGGACCCTGTACACTCTATGTGAATACAACTCATATCATTATGGAGCCACAACCAACTTGCACAGTGCCTTGTTGACAACTTGAGTCCATGGCTTAGTGGGTTCTCCGACACACTCGGATCCTACCATCAGGTCTTACGAACTGTAATCAAAACTCATCTGCTCAGGCCATGATGTTCCAGCTCTCTAATATGATGTCAAAGTCAGTTGCGTCAGAAATCTTTTGAAATAGACCGTGAAAATCAAATTTCTACAAACTCTCCTACGGATACGATCGTCTCACGTCCTGGATAGGTTTCTGTGGTTATTTTACGAAGTGCTCCTTGACTCTTATCAGCAACAACTTTATGCAAAGCCAGTGCTCGCCGTTGTTGAGTGAAAGACGTCGGGCCACGTGTTATCCAAAATGGTTCAAATGTCTCTGAGCACTATGGGACTTAACTTCTGAGGTCATCAGTCCCCGGGAACTTAAAACTACTTAAACTTAACTAACCTAAGGACATCACACATATCCATGCCAGAGGCAGGATTCGATTTTGCGATCGTAGCGCTAGCGCGGTTCCAGACTGTAGCGCCTAGAACCGCTCGGTCACTCCGGCCGGCTCAGCACAATCTTAACAAATAGTTTCTCGGAATATTAAATTTCCTAGAGATTTTCGTAATGGAGTGTTCCATAAGTCAAAGTCTGTAACTTCCCGTCCTGCGCCCATAATAACGTCGCAAACCTTCCATCATGAATCACGTGAGTACGAATGACATTCCGGCAATGCACTGTCCATTTATGAACACATAAAAAAAAATTCCCATCATCCCAGTTCCCAGAAATCCGGAAGATAGACGTTGACTGTGGATATCGTGTCACAGACACCAAAGATGTAAACAACCATGCATGAGCAGCGCCTATTAGACGGAAGGGGTCCGACAACCGAACTGTTCCAGACATTCCACCAGGAAGGAGTTATACGGCTCGTGTTGCCGGTAGTTCAACAACGCCTAGACAGTCAGTACCTAGGTTCGATCGCGTCGGCATTGCTACTTTGTGACAGGAAGGGCTCTCAACAAGGGAAATGTCCAGGTGTCTCGTAGTGTACCAAAGCAATGTTGTTCGGACATGGAGGAGATACATGGAGACAGGACCTGTCTACTACATGCCTCGCTCTTGCCACCCAAGGGCTACTACTGCAGTGGATGACTGCTGCCCACGGATTATGCCTCGGAGGAACCCAGACAGCAGCGTCACCATGTCACCATGTTGAATAATACTTTTTGTGCAGTCACAGGACGACGTGTTACCACTCAGATTGTGCCCAATAGGCTGCATGATGAGCAACTTCACTCCCGACGTCCATGGCGAGGTCCGTCTTTGCAACAACATCATGCAGCGTGGTACAGATGGACCCCACAACATGCCGAATGGGTGGCTCAGGATTGGCATCAAGTGCTCTTCACCGATCAGTGTCCAATAAGCCTTCAACCAGATAATCGTCGGAGACGTGTTTGGAGGCAAGTCGGTCAGGCTGAACGCTTTAGACACCCGGTCCAGTGAGTGCAGCACGGTGGCGGTTCGCTGCTGTTTTGGGTTGGCATTATGTGGGACCGGTGTAAGCCGCTGGTGGTCATGGAAGGCGCCGTAACGGCTGTACGATACGTGCATGCCATCCTTCGACCGATAGTGCAACAATATTGAAAGCATATTGTCGACGCATTCGCCTTCATGGACGACAATTCGTGCCCTCATCGTGCACATCTTGTGAGTGACTTCCTTCAGGATAATGACATCGCTCGACTAGAGTGGCCAACATGTTCTCCAGACATGAACCCTATCGAACATGCCTGGGCTAGATTGAAAAGGGCTTTTTATGGACGACGTGACTCACCAACAACTATGAGGGATCTGTTGAGGAATAGGGCAATCTGGACCAACAGTGCCTTGATGAACTTGTGGATGGTATGCCTTGACGAATACAGGCATGCATTAATGCAAGAAGACGTGCTACTGGGTATTAGAGGTATCGATGTGTGTGCAGCAATCTGGACCACCACCTCCGAAGCTCTCGCTTTATGGTGGTACAACATGCAATGTGTGGTTTTCAGTAGCAGTAAATAGGGCGGAATGATGTTTATATTGATTTCTATTCCATTTTTCTGTACAGGTTTCAGAACTTTAGGAACCGAGGTGACGCAAAAATATTTTTGATGTGTGTACCTTGTGTAAGTGACGCTACCGCCATCTGCCTAGGTGCACAATGCTATCTCAAGACTTTGGTCACCTAGGTGTATATTCGTAAGCTTAGATATGAAAAACACACAGAAAGGTAAGTTAAAAATTGCAAAATGATTAACAGAGCGCTATGAATTGGAGGACTTGTCTGTGATGGAGAAGAAACAGAAGTCAACAGGGAAGAGATAGGGGAGCCATTATCACAAGAGGAATTTTAAACAGCTTTGGACGATTGAAGAATAAATAAAGCACAACTGATTGGTAAGATTACTTCGTAATTTCTAAAATCTTTGACGGAAGTGGTAACAAAACCATTATTCACTTTGGTGTGTAGAATGTATAAGCCTGGTGACATTCCATCAGACTTTCCGAAAACATCATCCATACAGTTCCGAAGATTCCAAGAGCCGACAAGTGCGAGAACAGATTATTTTCCTATGTTAAAAATATACCTCTGGTTATTGTTATTGTTATTGATTATAAAACTTAAATGGCATTTATGGTCAATGTCGTCACAAGATATCTGTTATTTTTGTGTAATTTAAGCTTAAATGTCACTAAATAATCAAGATTTGGTCACATTATCGAAAACGCTGATTCTCTTTTGACATTACAGGCTAGGAGTAAGGCGAAGCTATAAGTGTGTTACAAGAGCATTAGTCGAAATTACGAAGGTTTTACGTTCCTACAAATAATTTAGCTATTTAATGACGGGATACGCAATTCAATTACAACTTTTAAGTAACAATAGAAGGGAATTTATAGAATGCTGATAACTGAAGTCTTGCCAAAGTTGATGCGTTTATGCTCCACCCACTTAGAGCGGCGATATTTGCAACTAGGGAGTTTCTTTAAGCCTGTTTCCCGCGACATCATTAACCTCGCTCGGAACTAAGGTACGGCAGAACTTTGTAACATGATTATGTATTTTATAACTATACTCTCGACTTTAAGTCAAAGAGCCTTCACCCAAAGCAAGAACAAGAAAATTAGACATTCAGCAGAGGAAATATTACTAGCACGCGTTAGGCGGCTCAAAGGATAACGCATCCGACTGGAGGAAGAGATGTCACATGTGCGAATCTAGCAATGGTCACACATTTCTGATGTATGACACGAAATGTGAACGATTGAGGGATGCATTAGATATAGCTTCACATTAGCCTTAGTCTGAGAAATGGGCAATGGAGGATAAAAACATTTACTTTGCCAACAAACAATTCACGTTTTTGAAAAGAATGCCAATAGCGAAGATATCACCTTACATACGCAATGCCACGAAGTGTAGGACGCTGAGGTTATACGGAGAGATATAAAGCGTGTACAACACGCAGGTGACACAGAAGTAAGTGCTATGATGTTTGTGAGTATAAACTAACGTTAGAGTGTGAAGCAGGCTTACGTAATCGTTATGTAAGATGCTGAAACTACAAAAGTTTAAACAATAAGGATTCTAGCTACGCGACTGCTACGGTCGCAGGTTCGAATCCTGCCTCGGGCATGGATGTGTGTGATGTCCTTAGGTTAGTTATGTTTAAGGACATCACACACATCCATGCCCGAGGCAGGATTCGAACCTGCGACCGTAGCGGTCACGCGGTTCCTGATGACCTCAGATGTTAAGTCCCATAGTGCTCAGAGCCATTTGAACCATTTGATTTGATCCTAGCTAGAGAGTACGAAGATAAAAACATTGTTTCTAAGAAAGTAACAAGTGTTTGGTCACATTAACTAGAAAACATCTTTCTCAATTTAAAGTGTGTGAATAGCGGTTGCAAATGTAAGAGCATGTAAACAGCAAGGAAAATATAATACTATTCTGATTTTGATCAGTGTGATGAAGTCTTGTAATTGCGATTTGGTTTTCATATGAGAGAACAGTCGAGTCGTTTTATAAAACTCGACGGTCTACCGCTCTAACAATTGAGACACCGAACAGTTTACGTGCAATTGGGTGAAATGACAATATTAACAAGAAGTTTAATTTCGTTGAATGACGCTATCCTTATTTGTAACAGAAGGAGAATTTATCTCGGGGGTGAGTTGTCATCTTCACAGCAGAGCACAATTTTAGTGAAGTTAGTGAAATTGTTTGTCGACGTGGTGGCAATTTTCCGGTACAGTGCAACAAAATTTTATGCAACATTCAAAAACACCATTTCCAGCAGATTTCACAGATGTACTTGAACACTGTCGTACTACACACCATCTGTATCGCATTTTCCGAAACGTAAATTTCAAAACAAGACATCACTGTGGATTACCATTATGACAGTAGGGACATTGGGCCAGAAAGTGACGTCACATGACTCGAATGGAGTATTTTAGCGGGCTTTCAAATTATTTGAATTTCAATACCGTTTTTATACAAGTATACTGAAACTCAAGACGAAAAAAGCATGTTAGGAGCATAAAATGATATAATTAATGATTTAAGACAGTTTACAGAAAACAGTCGAATACTCTATTATCGCATAGTCAGCTTAACTGCTCATGCAACCAAGTTACTGATAAGAATAATACACAGTTGACTGGAAAAGAAAATTAAGGAACTATTAGATGACTATCAGTTTGGCTTTAGGAGAGGTAAATTTTGTATCCCGCCTGGAAGGCGGCGAATGAATCTGCTCCTGAAAACTGAAAGTTTGGCCGAATGACGGAAGTGAGTAGGAGCAGGGGAGGTAAAAAAAACTTCGGTACTGCGTGTAGAATCATATAAATTTACTATAGGCATAAACCAAGTTAATAAATGGTTACATAACTTTGCACTGATGAGCACGGAGGTACGAAGTCTTAGACCCGTCGTAAGTAGTGCAAAGTCTCTATATGAAGCGAGGCTGAAGCGAAATGTCCCGGCCGTCTGCTTTTGATCAAATGGGCTGAATCTGGAGCGGAGGTCGTAAAGCTCTACAGAACCGGCTAGAGGGTACTGTCGTCGGTGTCTGTCATAGTGCCAACCTAAGAACTTGCACTTGCGCCTTGGCATCGTAGCTATCGATATCACAGTAAAAGCACCAGAGATGCTGATCTGACGTCAGCAAACTTGAAGGAAAAGCAAGATACTTTCATAGAACATGTCGACTTGGCAAAAGCGTTCCATAATGGCAAATGTAGCAAGATGTTCGAAAATCTGAGAAAATAGGGCTAAGTTATAGGGAAGGACGGATAATATGCAATGTGCACAAGAACCAAGCGATAACATTAAGAGTGGAATACCAAAAACTAAGTGTTCGAATTAAAAATGGTGTAAAACACTGAAGAAGCAATGACGGAAATAAAAGAAGGCTTCAAGAGTGGAATTAAAATTCAAGGTGAAAATATTCACTGATGACATCGTTATCCTCAGTGTAAGTGAAGAAGAACTGTATGACCTGTTGAACGCAGTGAACAGTCTAATGATTAGAGGATATGGACTGAGGGTAAATTGAAGAAGAACGAAAGCAACGGGAAGGAGGAGAAAAGAGAACAAAGAGAAACTTAATATCAGAACTGGGGATTACGATGTAGATGAAGTTGAGGAATTGTGCTACCTTCGCAGCAAAATAACCCATGACGGTCGGAGCAGAGAAGACATAAAAAACAAACTAGCACTGGCAAACAGGGCTTTACTGGCTAAGAGACGCCTACTAGTATCAAACGTGTCTATTCCAGGAAACACTTCCTGAGAAGTTACGTCTGGTGACAACAATGCCTGGAAGTCAAACACGGACTGTGGGAAAACTGGAACAGAAGAGAGTGGAAGTAATTGAGATGTGGTGTTACACAAGAGTGTACTGGTAAGATAAGGAATAAGTAGGTTCAGAGCACAGTCGGAGGAAAGTAACATATGGAAAACACTCTCAAGAATATACCTTTTGAGACATCAGAGACTAACGTCCATACTATTGGAGGGAGCTGTAGAGGATAGAACTGTAGAGGAAGAGCAAAACTGAAATACACCCATTAAATAAATGGGGAGAGAAATACTTGCATCAGTAGCACACTACCGCAGAAAATGCATTACCCTCAAGGAATGTGTTCGGTGATACTAGTCTATAGTATGTGGATACTGAGGACTGTGCTGCTAGTGATCCATTTATCACTACCATTGACAATCGGTTGCTCGGGATGTCGGTCTATATTCCGTTTTTACTCCTCAGGGTGTAACTATGCTGACCTTACAATAGAAGAATATTTGTAACATTCTCTTTATTGCACAGCCATGCCTAACCAATGATTAAGTTCTCCTGCTGGACAACCTCAGCCAATTGAACGTGGACGTACTGTGGGCTTTCAGTAAGGTGGATGACGTTTTGTTATATTCAGCACATTTCTACACAGTACCAAGTTCTGGACGCCAGTCATGTTATACGCAATGTACAAGCAATGATGGCCGATCGAACATTATCAAGGGAAGAAACCCATGCACTTGCGACAACTCCTATGATAGACAACACGGATCAGAGGGAACCGTCTGCTGCAGCAGGGTTAAGATCGCTCGTGTCTCTGGCCATACTGCCACCATGATACCACCACGACGGCTAATCGGCGTCATGAAAGAGTCGGCTTGAGATTGGAATGAAGCCTTTTTGCCTTCAGTGATGGGGGAAGGTTCTGTCTGTAGGCGTGTGATGGACTTACATGTGTACGGCGTTATCCTGTTGTGCGGCCTATTCTGGAGTGTGGAGCCCAAGACACACAGGTCCATCCCAGCTTTGATGGTTTGGGAATAGACCTATCACAATTCGCCGGCACATTTGGTGTTTCCGCAGGATAATGTAATCAGTGCCCAGTACATTCCATAAGTTGTTATATTGGTGCTATTGGCTTTTCCTCTGTAGGAAGTTGATGTGCTTTTGCAGCGTAGCCCTGCACGTCCACACACAGCTTTGGAAACACTACAAGCTGTGCCTCCCCCCCCCCCCCCCCCCTTTCCCTACTGCACAACATATCACTGCAACGTTTTGTAAAAAGAGTCGGTATTATGAACACCACTGAAACCGTGAGGCCTGTCAGCTGTTCTTATACTACGGTCTTGAGTAACTGGGGGACGTTACTTAAGTCCGGTGAAGGTGACATTGCACGTGAAATTCGTTGAAATTTGACATTTTGTATTCTATTTCATAATATACTTTTGACGTTCCTGGACTTTTTGGTATATAATATATTAAAATGTAACAATTGTGAGACCTTCAAATAATATTTGGAATGTTGACGCGTGAGTGTCATACGCATATACTGCCACAAGCTCTTGCGAAACTACACAGTGTAGGTGGCTGTGAATTGCTTTGTTTTGTGCCTAATGCTACGTCTTAGAAGTTGGAATTACGAATAAACTAATCAGTCCTTTGTTTCTGACACTAGTTTTCGTTGAAAATAGTGTGATTTTCGGCGATTTTTGTAGTAAACTAACTTCTGTTGCTTTTTGTACGTAAATAAAGTGACTAAGCGTGAAAGTAACTTCTATAAACGCAAATTTGCCGGTAACAGAAATGTGAGACCAACATTTTCCTCTGAAGTACTTGAAGACAGGTGTGCTAGCAGTTGAGGAAACCATGATAAAGTTTCTGATTTGACCACGCCCCCTGGTGCATTGAAAAGGAAAGTAGAAATAGGCGACAGTGGTAAAAGTAATTATATTATGGCAATCAAACATATTTACAGAGATTTGGCGAATCCTGAGCTATTAAAGAAGTGTTTACACGGGAAGACGCAGAATGTGAATGAGTCCTTCAATAATGTGCCACGTACCTACAAATGTATTTGTTGGCCTGGTGGCTCTATAGTAAGCAATGTCTAATGCTGTAATAACTTTTAATGTTGGGAACTATGAAAGACTTAAAGTTGTGGAGAAGTTAAGGGTAAAATTTGGACGGAACACAGCTAAAGGACTGCAGTAACTGCATGAGCTTCGTGTACGAGAAGAAGACTTAGCTGCTCAGCAAATGACATTAGAAGCAAGAAAGACGAAAAGGAGGAGGCAAGCACTGGGCTGTGGTGACACTGAAGAAGACACAGACTATGGGCCAGGGCAATTTTAGTGCATAAAAGAAAAGTAAGGCTACATCTACATCTACATGATTACACTGCAATTCACATTTAAGTGCTTGGCAGAGGGTTCATCGAACCACAATCATACTATCTCTCTACCATTCCACTCCCGAACAGCGCGCGGGAAAAACGAACACCTACGCCTTTCTGTTCCAGCTCTGATTGCTCTTATTTTATTTTGACGATCATTCTTACCTATGTAGGTTAAGCTCAACAAAATATTTTCGCATTCGGAAGAGAAAGTTGGTGACTGAAATTTCGTAAATAGATCTCACCGCCGCGAAAAACGTCTTTGCTTTAATGACGTCCATCCCAACTCGCGTGTCATATCTGCCACACTGTCTCCCCTATTAGGTGATAATACAAAACTAGCTGTCCTGTATAAGCTGCTGTGTATAAGAATTTGTAAAAAAAAGTTTTAAACCTCAACTACATTTTTTGGAGTAAATGACCCGTTTACTAAAAGAGTACTGATGGTGGACACATGAAATTTTCACAGCATGCCAATTGTGAGATTCAACACATATAGAACTAGAATAATTAAAATATAACAAGCTGTTTTGTTTTTATGTTCATTTATTTACAAACTTCTATCAAAAATTTGAGTGATTGAGAGAAAAAGATAACATGCCGCACAATACGATTTTTGTAATAATGTTAGTTTAGTTGATCTAGAAAAGCGCATTCAATAATATGAAAAATTGTAAGTTGGTGCTGTGAAACTTTTTAAGTTTCCAAGATAGTGGCTTACAAAATTCGATAATTTAACGTTGGCGGCATAGGACATACAATGTCCCCTTACGCCAGAATTAGGCGATCGGGTGTTGGACATCCACTCCTCATCATGGAAAGTGTACGTCGGAAGCCTGCCCGCTCTGTACAGTGTTGATCCTGGTGCAAGTGTTACCGAGTTTTCCGCTCCGCGACACACTTGTTTTGTTTGCAGATACTCCGTCATTCAGGTGAACCGCTGCTGAAACTTAGGCGGTACCCACAGTCAGCTGTGGCAATCCTGTACTATGGGGGACAATTACTTGTGTTTCCATGGGACCTTTAGTAGTAATCGAAGGCAATATAACAGCTGTGGACTACGTGAACATTACTGCGGATCATCTGCCTTCCCTGACAGCGATAGCATTTTCCAGTGTGATAACAGATTTGTGCTACACTGATATGAGAAATAGTGAACTCTTGATGGTGTCTAGGCCACCAAATTCGCCTTATCTGAACACTATGTAACACGTCTGCTGTCCACAATCCACCGGACGGTAGTTTACGGGAGTCACGTGATCTGAGTACAGACAATATACCTCCAGGGGACCTATCAACTACTCAACGTATTCGTGATGTACAGAATCATTGTTCTGCTGCGTCCTAGAGCTGGGACAACATGCCATACATCAGTTGATCCAAGATTTTCAGTCATGATAGCATGTATCGTGGCGGGACTTCATAAAGACTGTTGCACAACAAGTATGACACATAGTGAGAATTAAGTATTTTGTATTCTGGGCATCTGCACCTGTTGAACTGTTGAAAGGCATGTTGCTGTCGATAATTCCGTCGATAACTGGTAAAATTGTTGTTTCACCGATACACAATCTGTTTCGCGTCCTAAAGCCGCGTCATCATGAGCAACAGTGCTGAAAATGCATAGGTTAACACATCTCTCCTCGACATGGTTTGTTGTTCAGTGAAAAACGTCTGGATCATTTCGCGAACAGGAACGTCACAGCGAGTTCAATTGAGGAGTAGTTGAAAACGTATTCCACATTGGAAATACGGTTGACATTGGCCAGATGAAAACCGTTTTGCGAGACCGAGATTCGAATTCGGGACCTTTGCTTTTCGTAGGAAAGTGCTCTACCACCTGATCTACCCAAGCACGACTCACAAGCCCTTCTCACAACCTTAATCCTGCGAGTACTTCATGTCCTACCTTCCAAACTTCATATAATCTCTCCTGTGAATCTTGCACGACGAGGACTCCTGGAAGAAAGAATAATACGGAAAAATGACTTAGCCACAGACTGAAATTTTCAATCTGTAGCGGACCGACCGAGACTCGAGATCGGAACGTCTACTTTTCACCAGCAAGTGCTCCATCGACTGAGTTACCCAGGCACGACATATGAGCCGCCATCACCGTTTGGGTAGCTCAGGCAGTAGGACACTTGCCCGCGAAAGGCAAAGGTCCCGAATTTGAGTTTCGGACCGACACGCTATTTTAATCTGTCAGTAAGTTTCATATCAGGGCACAGACCGCTGCGAAGTGAAAATTTCATGCTGTACACGTATACGGACCATTTGAGCGAGACCTTACAGAAGTGTATAACACTTAAAATTAAAATTGTAGAGCAGCCTCAAGTCTCATGGAACTTACTGTGTATTTTAGATGCTTCACCTGACCAACGTGAGTGCGAGTAACTTTGAAAGTACCCTATGTTACAACACCATACAATAAGATAATTTCACAGATAGAATTTACTACGCCATAACTTACATTACGTAGCTGAGAGCCACACGATCCGTAGTACCACGCGGTATTATCGGCAGGGAACGTCGTCGAAGCCGACCACAGACGATAATGTCGGGACAAACTTTTTGGCAAGCCGAAAGAACATTTTGGGGGAGGGAGTGTTTGATCGACGTCTAAGACGTTTACACAGCTATTATCGAATGCCTCTATGACGAAGGAGCGGATGTCTATCGTCAAGGAATTGAATGGTAGATCGTTCCGAGTGTTGTCCACAGAGACTCCACGGCTATGTTTAAAAACAGTATCATGTATCTGAGTCACTCTGAACTGCAATTCAACACTCAATAAAACTTACTTGGCCTTCCAAAATAATGCGTGTTTCACTTTGTGAAGTGTCCGCCCCCGGTAGCTGAGTGGTCAGCGCGACAGACTGTCAATCCAAAGGGCCCGGGTTCGATTCCCGGCTGGGTCGGAGATTTTCTCCGCTCAGGTACTGGGTGTTATGTTGTCCTAATCCTTATCATTTCATCCCCATCGACGCGCAATTCGCCGAAGTGGCGTCAAATCGAAAGACTTGCACCAGGCGAACGGTCTACCCGACGGGAGGCCCTCGTCACACGACATTTCATTTCACTTTGTGAAGTGTCCTCGAATGAACAAGTGCTGCCAGTATCCAACGAAACTATGGCAAGCCTTTCTATAACTGACGCGATTTCATTAGAATATTGTTAGCCTACCTTATAGAAATATTCAGAAAAAATTGCTTGGCTGTCGTAACAAACACTCGCTTTCGTTACATGACAAAGTAGATTTCGCCTTTTTACCTGCGAAGTTATAAGTTACGTCTGTTCTTTCCATAAATGTAAGTCATGAGCAAGATCGTTCAGATCTCCTTGAGAAAAAAAGTGTGGCTCACTTGCTTCACAATGGCCTTTAAATTTTGGGTCGGTATGTATGAGAGATCAATAACTTCCCAATTGAAGGCGTTGCTGCAGCTCGTAAGCAACGTTGCGCGACTCCGATCCGGCAAATAAGCATCGATACGTAAGCAATGGATCACTATTACCTTCTAGTCTTTGCGACGTGCGTACGATAAATGCCAAAACCTGAACAATGGCAACTCTATTACCAAATGCGTCCCAATAGGAGAAACATACTGTTGTTCTGTTTTCTGCTGCTAAAGGGCAAACGTTGGAAGCATCCATCGGAGAATGAACAATGCATATCATACAGTATGTCTCGTCGTAAACAACCGTTGTGGAATGTGTGGAATGGTATGACTGGAGACTATTCTGCTACATGATGTTGTAGTACAGAAGTTACACCAATCCAAGTGGGACACACTCGTACATCCACCCTATAGTCCACCTCTTTCCATGCGGCTCCCACGCCTTCGGTTAGGAGAGTAAACGAGTTCATAATGTGCAGCAGGCAATTACGGACTTCTGTAGGCAACAGGACACGATGTTTAACGAGACAGGTATCTTCAACACAGCCAATCGATCGGATGATTGTCTCAAAGCTCCTCCCGAAACCAGGTAGGTAAGCAGGTAACAAGGCCGAATCCTCCCAAAATGACACATTGTATGTTGTATTATAGACAATAATATAACCATCTCTGCCACGATCCTTATCTCCTTCCCCTACCCCTCCCATGTTTTAAACAAAAAACATTGATTCACTTATGCAAGCATTGCGCGGGACCTTGATCGGGACTTAGTCACTGGCGCTGTGCCGGCTGCACTTTATCTCAAAACATAAAACTTTTAAACAAACTCATAATACACTCATGGAAATGGAAAAAAAGAACACATTGACACCGGTGTGTCAGACCCACCATACTTGCTTCGGACACTACGAGAGGGCTGTACAAGCAATGATCACACGCACGGCACAGCGGACACACCAGGAACCGCGGTGTTGGCCGTCGAATGGCGCTAGCTGCGCAGCATTTATGCACCGCCGCCGTCAGTATCAGCCAGTTTGCCGTGGCATACGGAGCTC
This sequence comes from Schistocerca gregaria, assembly GCF_023897955.1. NCBI lineage: Eukaryota > Metazoa > Arthropoda > Insecta > Orthoptera > Acrididae > Schistocerca > Schistocerca gregaria. Next base: position 431,211,783 of record NC_064920.1, on the reverse strand, counting down.
CATCGCAGTCTTTAACACTGGTAGCATGCCGCGAGAGTGTGGACGTGAACCGTATGTGCAGTTGACGGACTTTGAGCGAGGGCGTATAGTGGGCATGCGGGAGGCCGGGTGGACGTACCGCCGAATTTCTCAACACGTGGGGCGTGAGGTCTCCACAGTACATCGATGTTGTCGCCAGTGGTCGGCGGAAGGTGCACGTGCCCCTCGACCTGGGACCGGACCGCAGCGACGCACGGATGCACGCCAAGACCGTAGGATCCTACGCAGTGCCGTAGGGGACCGCACCGCCACTTCCCAGCAAATTAGGGACACTGTTGCTCCTGGGGTATCGGCGAGGACCATTCGCAACCGTCTCCATGAAGCTGGTCTACGGTCCCGCACACCGTTAGGCCGTCTTCCGCTCACGCCCCAACATCGTGCAGCCCGCCTCCAGTTGTGTCGCGACAGGCGTGAATGGAGGGACGAATGGAGACGTGTCGTCTTCAGCGATGAGAGTCGCTTCTGCATTGGTGCCAATGATGGTCGTATGCGTGTTTGGCGCCGTGCAGGTGAGCGCCACAATCAGGACTGCATACGACCGAGGCACACTGGGCCAACACCCGGCATCATGGTGTGGGGAGCGATCTCCTACACTGGCCGTACACCTCTGGTGATCGTCGAGGGGACACTGAATAGTGCACGGTACATCCAAACCGTCATCGAACCCATCGTTCTACCATTCCTAGACCGGAAAGGGAACTTGCTGTTCCAACAGGACAATGCACGGCCGCATGTATCCCGTGCCACCCAACGTGCTCTAGAAGGTGTAAGTCAACTACCTTGGCCAGTAAGATCTCCGGATCTGTCCCCCATTGAGCATGTTTGGGACTGGATGAAGCGTCGTCTCACGCGGTCTGCACGTCCAGCACGAACGCTGGTCCAACTGAGGCGCCAGGTGGAAATGGCATGGCAAGCCGTTCCACAGGACTACATCCAGCATCTCTACGATCGTCTCCATGGGAGAATAGCAGCCTGCATTGCTGCGAAAGGTGGATATACACTGAACTAGTGCCGACATTGTGCATGCTCTGTTGCCTGTGTCTATGTGCCTGTGGTTCTGTCAGTGTGATCATGTGATGTATCTGACCACAGGAATGTGTCAATAAAGTTTCCCCTTCCTGGAACAATGAATTCACGGTGTTCTTATTTCAATTTCCAGGAGTGTACATGCGAAAAATTTATACATCTTCTACTGTAACTTCATATGGTTTCCTTTACCTGCTTCGCATATTCATAGCGTTTAGAACTACTACCTGTTTCAAAGCGAAGATTTGGTCCCATCGTTTTTCAGACCATTGCGGGCTTGGGAGGATTCGGTACCATTTTCCTGACCACGGGAGAATTCGGGGCTGAGCCCCGGCACTTTTCCTTGATTGACATACCGATTCGCGACTACACGTCCTTCGAAAGGAAACACTTTAGTCACCCATTATATATATATTCTTCAAAGTCTCTTAACTCTTTATTATTTTATCCATCTTCAGTAACTGACACATTGTTATGTTGCAATAGTTTCGCAATTCTTTACTATGACACCCATGTATTGAAGCATATCATAAATTAGGATATTGAGTAGCTTTCCTTAATTTGGAGATTAACTTTTATCAGACAAAAACAGTTGTCCATCGTGTGGTCCGCTAGTATCCTTCGAACTAAATAAAGAGCAAAGGACATCTGATGTGATCCCTTTAACCATCAATAGTAATGTATTGTAAGACGGAGGGCATGTGAGAGGGGAGCCAAATTGTAGTTCAGTTCTGGACGCTAAGCGTATACTTGAAATGAAGTTTGCAGCACTTCTTTAGAATACATTCCTACTGTTTTCGGTGTCTCAGTGTTACCTCTCCACAATAGTGATAAAAATAAAATAGAATAAAGTAAAAGATACATTAGGTCTATTTACACAAGCATGAGGTATTTCTTCTTCTGAATCAGCACAAAACATAAACCACAGCTTTTCACAAACTTATAAGAGCAAGTAGTAACTCTAAAAAACTGTTAGAACACGCAAAGGCACGGTAAAAATAGTACAAAGCGATTCTACGGGTTCAGACATGACTCCTCGCTGGTGAAGTCAAATCACATTGATTTCCTGGAGATAAATTTCTAACGTCTCATGTGCGATAATTGATTTTAAATATCTAAATTATTTTCCCATAACTAAATCTGCGGAGTGCTGAAGTGAGGACGAAGAAGAACTACAAATATGAAGAGTGTTCAAAAACGTAATGAGAATTTGTTTCTTGGAATAAATATTATTTATTTGTCGACATCACTGTTATCCCTTCAAAACAATACTCATTAGATGTTATATACTATGCTAGTGCTTTTCTAATCGTCGGAGTACTACTGCAATTCGATGGTCGGGATAGCTCGTAGTTCTCTCAGCTTTACGGGTTTGATCACACCTGTGCTTGTAAAAGGTCCTTTAAGGTATTCTTTGGGAATAGAAAAAGTGATACCGTGTCATGTCTGGCAAATACGGTGGCTAGGAAAACATTATAGTAGTGCTTTTTGCCGGAACGTCATTAGAAGGAGAGAAGAGTTAGATAGTTCTTTATCATGCTGCAAAAGTCATGAACTGTTTCGCAATATATCCGGGATTTTTTCTGGGGTCGCTTCACGAAAACGGCTCTGAACTTGCAAGTAGTGATCTTCATTGACTGACATTATTAGAAGAAATCAAGGTCCAAATCGAAGAACGCGGTGAGACTATCGAACACCTTTGATAGCACTTTTTTCCCTTTTTGGAAATCCAGATTGCTTGCGCTGGGACTACTGGCCATTAGTTTCAACATCATATCCGTGAGCACATGCTTCGTGACGTCTTATTACATGTTTCAGTAGTTCTGCACCCTTGGTTAGTTCATCTAGAGACTCCCGAGTAACTTTCTTTTGCGGCATTCAACAATTTTAGTGAAAATTGTGCTCCCACACGTCTCATGCTCGAAACATCTGAGAAATTTCATAGTATGAACCATTCGTTTTGCCAGTCACCACCGGCCTCTCTTGTTGAGATTCAGTGATAGTTAACAGTAGTTTCACTTCTTGTGCCATTTAATTAGGTGATGTGCTAGAGTGTCCACGGCGTTCGTTATCCTCAACGTCTTTAAGGCCCTCTTGGGAATGCTTAGAACACTCCGATATCCTTATTTTACTCATAGCATACTCACTAAAAGCAATATTTTATATTGTCAGAATTTTTTACCATTTATGCCGCCCTGATTTACAGACATGTTCAGCAGCAGAGTAACAGCGATACGTTTGAATTGGTTTAATGCAACCTTTGAAATTAGGTTTTCGATTTGTAGAAAGTAGTGCGTCTGCTGTGGCGTGGCTATCTGTCAAGTAGCAAGTCACTTTAGTACGATTGCTCCAGTGTAATGTAGGAGGCAAATATACAAATAAATAATCGAAGTACCGTAACTGTAGTTATCAGAACGCTCAAATGGAAAGTGGAATTCTAATATAATTGAACACAAGTTACATCATGGAACAAGTCACTACCACTACTTGACAATGCAGTACATTTCTTAATGGTTCCCCTTACAAATCTGTTTCCACCAAGTTGTATTCCTAAATGGCCTCCTCGAGGTCCGCTGTGCTCATGGCGACACTATTCACTGGTGACTGCCCCAAGAGGACCCGAGGGGCCCTCCATTGTTGCTGGTATACTAGCTATAAGCCGAGTGTAGATTCGCTGCAGAGGGCTGGCGGCACTGGTTATGTTAACACGCGGGTGTGCACCCTCAATCCGTTTGATTGGCTGCCGCCGGCCATGATGGCAGGCTGCTTGCCCATGGGCTCTCCGCATAAGATGGTGTCCTTCGACAGTTGACTGGCATGTGTGGAAGACGTGGAAACTTCGTTCCGCTACGTGTGGTGCCCAGTTAAAGCGGCCATCGCTATCAACCTTGTGGAAAGACCGCACCGCATGATTATGCAACCTGTGGCACAACGCAGTACCACCATATCGCCCTACGAGTGTCGGAGGACATATCAGTGTACAACTGTTGCTGTTTATGTTGTTCTTGCATGTTGTTGTAAACTAAACTAGTTTTGTATTCTTAACCTTCCGGGTATGTCTGTGTTGAATGTTAACCTGAACAATGCAAGTGGTGTGCTTACCTAAGCGCTATCTCATAGAAAGAGTGTAACTGTATTGCCGGCCGGCCGCGGTGGTCTCGCGGTTCTAGGCGCGCAGTCTGGGCTCTCCGCATAAGATGGTGTCCTTCGACAGTTGACTGGCATGTGTGGAAGACGTGGAAACTTCGTTCCGCTACGTGTGGTGCCCAGTTAAAGCGGCCATCGCTATCAACCTTGTGGAAAGACCGCACCGCATGATTATGCAACCTGTGGCACAACGCAGTACCACCATATCGCCCTACGAGTGTCGGAGGACATATCAGTGTACAACTGTTGCTGTTTATGTTGTTCTTGCATGTTGTTGTAAACTAAACTAGTTTTGTATTCTTAACCTTCCGGGTATGTCTGTGTTGAATGTTAACCTGAACAATGCAAGTGGTGTGCTTACCTAAGCGCTATCTCATAGAAAGAGTGTAACTGTATTGCCGGCCGGCCGCGGTGGTCTCGCGGTTCTAGGCGCGCAGTCCGGAACCGTGCGATTGCTACGGTCGCAGGTTCGAATCCTGCCTCGGGCATGGAAGTGTGTGATGTCCTTAGGTTAGTTAGGTTTAAGTAGTTCTAAGTTCTAGGGGACTAATGACCACAGCAGTTGAGTCCCATAGTGCTCAGAGCCATTTGAACCATTTTTTTTAACTGTATTGCCATTAACTCTTACCTCAAGTTATTAGAACACGTAAAACTGTCCTGTGAAATTCTATATCGTACAGTGCAGTGAACTGTACGTGACCTGTAGTTCCACAACAAAGAATTAACAGAATAAAAATTTACATCAAATTACAAACCGAAATTTGAAAGAATAAGTGTTCAAAAGCATTCATGAAAATGCCCTGTACTTTAAAATACGTAAACTAACTAAGTAATATTCCGAACACAAAATTATGCATATGCGAATGTAATACTGCAATGCAAGAATAATAACGTCTGCTTAAAAAGTGAAATCTGAACTGAACTTCACCTAAACTGAACCCGTTAACAACTTTCAGATGTAATGCTTGCCAAAGGTGTCACCCCTCCTGCCTGTTTTTAAGCTGGCCCTAACAGATTTTGAGATTTACCTTGTGGCAATGCAAACTCGGTACTGCTCAAAAGTGATGAAAATAAAAATGTAGCGCAGCAGCAAACCGGCTAAAGCAAAGAAACTTTGCCCAGTGAAATTCAAGTATAACCAGCTATGCCAAGCACATCATGATGTACACTTAAGCAACTGTGTTGCGCTAAGAGCAAGGTGGTGACACTCAATTACTAAATAAAAATTTTCGTGATGAGGCGATGGTATAAACTGGACTTTCTAAATCACTAAGAAGAGATTAACGTCAAAACTCAGCATTGTGAATAATGAAATTCATTCCTGGACAGCTACAAATATCATTACAAAACTTATTTCCTAAAAAGAGTATTACTCATCCATATAATGCGTTACTGGAATGGTAAAGGCATGGAGAAGCCAAAAGTGCAAGCCATGTGAACAGATAATTTTGTTTAATAACGTACGTACAGTCAAACAACCTAAGCAAAACCAATAAAGAAAAATAACGGGAAATTTCCGCTTCACAAATTCACGGAAAAGTAATGCAGCGACAAATTATCTGAAAATACTCATGTTTCTCAAATCAGTCGTTACAACGTCATATTTCTAAAAACCATTATTCTCTGCATCTCTCTGTTCTTCCAGATTTCCAAACCGCACAGCAATGTGCCCGACTCCCTCACCTTACGTCTCACTGAATGCTACTGGCAACGAAAATGCTACCGACAGCCAAGTATCACATTGCTTGTAGTGAGAATCTCTGTAACGTAACACATCGAATTAGAGCACTGTGCAGCACAAACTGAACAATCCGCCATTTTGAATCACACGCTAGGACCGATGGCCTTTGTAGTCTGGTTCCTTCAACCCCCCTCCCCCCCACCCCACCACCCCACCGCACACACAAACCCACCAACAACCCAATCACACGCTGAAGGCGCTCGTTAAATTCTACGGAATACTTACACATTTTAACATGCTCTTAAGGCAATCAAATGTGCAGTGCTTCCGCATATAATATTAGAGCGTAGTATATGTATTGCCTCTAAGAGGCAAGTAGATTTAAGTAGGGGATTAGACGGTACTCCGAAATGTGATACATTCACTTACATTCCATATACCTCACGTGTTACTGTTCTAAATATTTACCAACTACAGTTAAAATGAGTTACCAGTATCGTTTTTTCTGGTTTATATATGGTAATTCGAATTAAGTTTACGGTATGTAAGAGTTGCAATCGTAAACACTTATGTAATAATGATAAAATGCAACACTACAGGCACAGAAATTTCATGTCAGCACAAGGGAGAATTACATGAGTATTCCAAGTATATAGCTGGAGGTTCGAGTCCTCCCTCGCGCATAGGTGTGTCTGTGTGTTTGTCCTTAAGATAATTTAGGTTAAGTAGTGTGTAAGCTAAAGGGACTGATGACCTTAGCAGTTAAGTCCCATGAGATTTCACACACATCTGAACATTTTTTATATAGCTGGGACCAGTTTTATTGACTGTTTCAAAAGCTTTAAAAGAAATCCCTCAGAAGCATTTAAAAAGTAAAAGAACTATAAATATTTCGTCATTACCAACAAGTTGCAATAAAGTATTATTAATTTACTCCTATAAAATCAACAGCTCTTTAAGAACACCTGTGGTTTTGTACAGCTGTTGCAAATAAAATAAATAAAGTACCTTACCTTAAACTTACAATGTTACTTGGTGACACGTACACATAGTCTGCAGCAAGGTCAAAACAAATTGTTTCAAATGGTTCAAATGGCTCTGAGCACTATGGGACTCAACTTCTGAGGTCATCAGTCCCCTAGAACTTTGAATTACTTAAACCTAACTAACTTAAGAACATCACACACACCCATGCCCGAGGCAGTTTTCGAACCTGCGACCGTAGCAGTCGTGCGGTTCGAGACTGTAGCGACTAGAAGCGCTCGGCAAGGTCAAAACAAACACTTACCTTAGATATATAATTTCATTACCATCACCCTGTGAGCACATTTGTTTACAAAACGAAGTGAGCAGCCTTTTTACTTGCATTACACAGATAGTTGCTCGATTTTGCTCCCTTAAATTTACAAGTAACCTTTTACGAACGACGGTCCATATCTGAAGGAAATCGATAAAATTTTTAGCAGCCATGTCTGCTATTATTCGAGCAGTTTTGAGCTGCAAACAAAACCATTTGACGCTGTGAAACAATAAAATTAAGCAAAATCCGCTGATTAATTTTCCTGCGCCACACTGTCCTATGATTGGCGTCTTGTTCAGCTCGTTATACGGAGTGATTTACTTCGACTATTGAAGACATCCGTTTGAAACATCCAGTGCACAAATATAAAACATGACACATCGAATAAAAATAGAGCTCATATAATGTCAAGAGCATTACAGGCGTCACACAAAAAGCGATCTCGATGACTGAATGGAAATCATTTTCAAATACAGCACCCCCAAGCTAGCGAAGAACAACGTGCACATTTTTTCTAAGCCGGCCGCGGTGGTCATGCGGTTCTAGGCGGCTCAGTCCGGAACCAAGTGTCTGCTACGGTCGCAGGTTCGAATCCTGCCTCGGGGATGGATCTGTGTGATGTCCTTAGGTTGATTAGGTTTAAGTAGTTTTAAGTTCTAGGGAACTGATGACCTTAGATGTTAAGTCCCATAGCGCTCAGAGCCATTTGAACCATTTTCCCTCACAAATATCTTGACCTGCAAGGCAGTGATGAACTTTTCCCCCGTGACTCCGCACTCGCACGTCCCCTTTAAGCACTCCGCCGTCAAACAGTAGCCTTGAAGAAAGCTGCACCGCCAGAAGGCAGGCTTTTTTCAGCGAGGCCCTGCCCTGGCTGCTGTGGCGTGGTGTGGCGCGCTCGATAACAATGAGTAATGGAAGGACGAGCCGGCCAGTAGCGGCTGCCACTGCTGCAGCCTGGCTCCTCTCCCGCACGCAGGCGGGGAACGAGAACAAAACGCCGCAGACGTAGAAACGGGACAGGGCGGGCCTCCCCTGCCCCCGCCGTATCGAGGCCACCGTGCGGACACATTCCTGAGGCGGGGCCTCACCGCTTCGCAAACACCGCCGTCTTCATCAACAAGCTCCGGCGCTGGAATGCCTTCCGCAGCGCTTCTGGCCGCCGGCAACCGCCAGGCCCCTCCGTCCACGCGCCGCCGCCGCCGTTCCCACCAGAGATGTTCTTTGTGTCAGAAACAACGGCACTACCCGGGGCGGCATCAGGACGGGCCGGAGCAAGCGACGGAGGGGCAGACGAGAAATGAAAGTTTGCCCTCTGGTGTGAAATTTCATCAGCAGAATATGCAAGCGGTAACGGCCTGTTTCTGACTTATGCTTACCGTTTTCAGGGTCTCTAAGGCTTTCTAAAGAACTGTTACTGCAGAAGAAATTAAGGACATGAATCTAATAGAAGCTTGGTGTAGTAATCGGAGAAACATAGCTTGATTATCGTTCCAACAGACAACTTTGGTGTGGAATTCGGATCCGCTACGAAGATTTTTCGTGAAAATGCCGGGATAAAATCATAACAAGTGTTTCATTACACGTATTGACGCCCGACGTGTCATTGTCGGTTATCAACATAAGGATATTTGGTGCACACGATGCATACTCGTATGGCGCTAACAGATTGCCATGTGTGTATGGTCACTGTTTTCTCTAATGCATTCTAAGAACGCCTGAACATGATCCGTAGACTTTTCAAATGTCACAGGCCGCTACGGGAAAGGTACATAGCCGCTTTGCGCCGTTTTCTTCGTATCACTTTAGATGCTTCCATAGCTTTTGCTTTCCCTCGGCACTGACTCTTCCAATGTTTTGCATTTCTTTCGACGCGAGCTTTCCACTTACTTCCGTGTTCGATAATTCTGAGCATTTTTACGAGTCATATGAGATTCCGTCAATCATTATTTTATAATCTTCAATTTAACCTTCTTACTTCAAGGATTCCTTTTCTTGCACTGTGTACCACTAGGGTCATATAGCCTTTCCCCCATGTAATTTACATAGGATATATTGGTAGTATTTTAATGAACTACGAGGTCTATGCTGAAAGTAAGATCCGATGGGCTGCCAAATGAAAACCACTCTGATAATCGGATAAAATTTTGAATAGATGTGTTGGACAGTGTCTCTCGTATGCCCGTCGATCGCGTCACGTCGCTCTTTTCAGTTCTGAGCGCACAGCGAGCACGTAAAGACGCTTAGAACATTAGTGTCTCCCGCCAAGTACGAGGGCCTGGTGTGAGATTTCGCCTGACGACATGCAGCTCACATAACTTAACTGTTATACGTTTCCTTCTGAATGACAATTCTCGGCCCTACTCTGAAGGGGCAATGAAGATGCTCATGCAGCGTTTTCGATGAGAATTGTTTGATCACTCACATAATTGTCTCTCCTTGTGTTTCATGTCTGCTCACACGACACGCTAGTTATGAAGACAACGTTTTGCCACTGACAATGAGCTGTAGACCAGTGTAGAGTATTGGCAGGATGCACAGGCGGCTTCCTTCTATAACGAGTGTGTTGGAAAGTTGGTTCAATGCTAGGACAAATGTTTAAATCATAGCCGCGACTATATAGAAAAGTTTCTGGTAGGTGTAGCTAACTGCTGCACATAAAACATTTTTTTTATTTTCACGGTGGTTTTCATTTTGCAGCCGACAGACCTTACTTTCCGAATAGGCCTCGTAACACAGAAAAAAAAACCACAGGTTTTATTCATAAATATTACGTTCAAAGAAACAAAAAGAAATTTACATTGAGGTTATATTGACCTCAGAGGAACTCAGTGCAAAAACCATGATAACGTTTTAATGTATTGTAGATACTAAAATAAACGAAAGTTCACTGGATAAAGCTGATAGGGTGAGGGAGTGATTTGTTTTAAAAGTAATAGTTTTGAGAAGAACGGAGAAATATATTTTCAAAGTGCTTATGGGTCCATATTGATTCCAGTGGTACCAGGAGGGTTAATACCGATTTTCACTTGTATTCTGGCCAATATTTTTATCCTCTCACATTGTATCCCCGTGGTATTCCGCAGTTATTGATACTGACACTCGCACAAATGTCCTAGCTAAACCCTAACTTTTCACATAGCTGATTTGTAACAATCACATGCAGACGCATACACTGGTACAACGATCTCTCAGGTGAAAGTAATACTGAACCACAGGATCTATTCATGGTGGGCTCAATAATTATTTACACATTATTGGTGTGGCAGTTATTAGCTGTCAAAATCTGATTTCATTATATCACACAAGAAACTACTACCGACGAGCGAACAGACTCATTCATATCAAAAAGATGCTACAGTATCGGCGTGAAAACATGATAAAAGTCTGAGTCTTAAACTAAATCCGCATAAGTCCAGACTATCCCCATATGGTAGCGAAAGTAGATCAGAAGGCATTTCCGTTAAACAGTTGGTGCAATACTCCATACGGAAAAAAAGAAAAAAAATGTTAGTACCTATTCATAACGGGCGAACAAGCTGTTAAAGCAGGAAGAAAATCTCACTCCTGCCCACACGCGGGCCAAAAATTTGGACACGTACGCCTATGCAGGAAGACACAGATGTTGCTTAACTCTCTAATTCTGCCAAACCCTTTCGACCGTAAACATGTCACAAGTCGTGATAACTCCAGATGATTCACATAACCTAGAATGCTTGCGTGAGATACGTGTTTAAGATTTGAGCTCAGTTTTGATAAGTGTGATCGGATAAGCGACGTGATCTTCTAACCGTTCTGTTTTCTCATCGGTCTCTTAGTCAACTGCGCGTTCACTATCTTTCTTCATATATCAGATACATATCATCACCCCAGGTTGGATACATCCAGCATCTGGACTGTGTATTTCCGTTAAATTAAGGGTTTTTACATTTCAGCCATAAGACTGCGGAACATTTACCTTTAACCTGCAACTTATCCAAAATCCTTCTGCATTCAATATGACCTTAAAACTCTATGTTTTACGATCTGCGCGGCCTCCGTCTCGACATTTCCTTTCCAAATACCTTCTGTCCAACGGTGAACGAATATCACTGCCTCATTGCTTTTCACATTCTCACCTGTTTTTGCCGTTTTACTTCAATCTCATCCGCTAACTTCACAATTGTGCCTCTCGCACTTCCCGTGTCTTGTTAAGTTATTCTTTATGTCTTTTTCCTTCAGACAACAGCCCTGTTATTCCGTTGGTTGTCATTACGTTTCATTAAAATTGATTCATACAGTGTCAATAAGCCTGATATTTCTTAAATTTCTCGTATTCATTACTATATGTAAAATCTCATACTGCATTATTATTATTGAAACTTCCTGGCAGATTAAATCTGTGTGCCCGACCGAGACTCGAACTCGGGACCTTTGCCTTTCGTGGGCAAGTGCTCTACCAACTGAGTTACCGAAGCACGACTCACGCCCGGTACTCACAGCTTTACTTCTGCCAGTATCCGTATCCTACCCTCCAAACTTTACAGAAGCTCTTCTGCGAACCTTGCAGAACTAGCACTCCTGAAAGAAAGGATACTGTGGAGACATGTCTTAGCCACAGCCTGGGGGATGTTTCCAGAAGGAGATTTTCACTCTGCAACGGAGTGTGCGCTGATATGAAACTTCCTGGCAGATTAAAACTGTGTGCCCGACCGAGACTGGAACTCGGGACCCTTGCCTTTCGCGGGCAAGTGCTCTACCATCTGAGCTACCAAAGCACGACTCACGGCCGGTACTCACAGCCTTACTTCTGCCAGTATCCGTATCCTACCTTCCAAACTTTACAGAAGCTCTTCTGCGAACCTTGCAGAACTAGCACTCCTGAAAGAAAGGATACTGTGGAGACATGTCTTAGCCACAGCCTGGGGGATGTTTCCAGAAGGAGATTTTCACTCTGCAGCGGAGTGTGCGCTCATATGAAACTTCCTGGCAGATTAAAACTGTGTGCCCGACCGAGACTCGAACTCGGGACCTTTGCCTTTCGCGGGCAAGTGCTCTACCACCTGAGCTACCGAAGCACGACTCACGCCAGAGTCACGGCCCCTCCAAACAAAAACAACAGCGTAACTAAGATACTCTAGTAACATCACAACCACAGTGTCGTAACACTAAACATGGCCCGTGCACTATCCTATAATATACAGCCTTCACACTACTCACGCTTAGTGCTCCCGTCACTGAGTAGTGTAATATCCTCTTAACACCACTACGCAACATACACCGAAACCAAAGAGTGAATTCCTTATTCCCACCACGGCGGGGATGATCACATACAAATCACTGTTTCCGGCTGTGAACACAAATTACTATCGGATTGATCCCACAACACAGCTTCAGAGAAATAGCAGATGCCCATGGTTAGTAGTGGCAAACGAAGTAAATCGACATAGCATACATAGGCATCCAGCATGAAGTAGTACAAAGTACACACTTGCTAGTGCATTGGAGCTATCCACCACGAGTCCGCCGCCGACACACCCCTTAAATCATAACACTGTGCAGCCATCAACCAAGACCCGCCAACACAACGCATGCCTAAGCAACGGGCAAGCACGACCTCTAGGGGCCTGGAGCGGAAAACAAGAGAGCCATAGCCGGAAGGGCCGCGCAAAAATATCGGTAAAAAGAGGAAAACCAAAGAGGAAACGTGGAGGCCAGAATGAGCGGAATTACTACCCCTATTAAATAGGAGAATCAGTGGCGCCAGTGGCTCCCCCACGGCGCAGTTAGAAGGACGATAAACGAAATAAGATTGCACTTGCAGTATCTTTAAAACTGCGAAATTTTTAAAGTTTTTATTTCTGCTACTGATCCCTTGTTTGGAATAAATCAGAGACAATATCAAAGCTGTAATCTGTATGCTTGAATTTTTTTCCCAACTAAACAAAGAAGTTTGTATTATAGTGTTCGGCTTTTCGAACCAAGGTGGACTGTGGAACATCGTGCATGATGCGTTATGATGTTGGTGAACAGCTACCCTCAATAAGTATAATCAGTACAACAAGACAGGATTCGAACCAAAGCCTTCCTTCTACGAATCTAGCTTCTAAACCTCATCGCCATAAATGTAAAATTGCCATCTTAACCTTCTTCAGAAAATAAGGACTACTTTACACTCAATAATGAGGGTTACTTGTAAAATGCTCTGTAGAACTTTTCATATGTCACCATTTATCCTTTAGGAGGTATGTAAGAATAATTTTTTGTTGCATATACACGCGTACATTTATTCTAATCTGTTTACAAACCAATAGATCAATGTTGCCTTAAGTTTTTTATTACTTTTTTCGAAAATGCGATGTATAATTGGATAGTGGCTATTACTTCTCTCAATATCTTTAGTGATGTGTTTTGTGTGTAAATGTTATAGAATAAGTGTAATAGTTAGAATTTTAGGTGAGGAAATTAATAATATGAAATCATTTGAATGCTGCAAAGTCCACGTTCACATCAAATGGTTCTGAGCACTATGCGACTTAACTTCAGAGGTCATCAGACCCTGGAACTGAGAACTAATTAAACATAATGTATCTGAAGACACAGTTCTCTGAAACTCAAATAACATTACAAAATGACGCATACAGTGTGTGGAGGTGCCAAAAAGTATGGAAGACTACGCGGAGAAAGCGCCGATCACGCCAAGAGAAGGCAGGTCAAAGGAGAACTGAAAAGCAATGAAAGACTTTGCGTTCGAACCACGGACAAATTTATATACTTATATGGTTATGGACATGTCCGAAAGAACAGATACCATATCCATATAAGTATATAGTTCTGGAAATACCGGCCATGACCTTCTTCTTCAATGCGGATGCACATATATTATCCGAACTCTTGCGGGACTCGGTAAGAAAGTCTTCCACGAGTAATGAGTGTGTTGGGTAGGGACACTACGAATAGAATGTGGGTCTCGCGGGAGGCGTGCGCGAGATAGTCCCTGCGGTCGCCCTGTCCTCTGCGCCCTTGGTGGCTCAGATAGATAGAGCGTCTGCCGTATAAGGAGGAAATTCCGGCTTCTAGTCCCGTTCGGGACACACCTTTTCCGGTTGATATTTATCAACGCCCGTCAGCAGCTGAAGGTATTAATATATAATTCTAATTACGGTCAAATTCCGTCGAATGGGTGTGAACATCCTCTAGTGGCTCCATATATATATATATATATATATATATATATATACAGAAGAGTGGTTCGTCCCGAAGGTGTATGTAGTCAAGAACGTGGTCTTGTTGCTCAAAACAGAGCGGTCGGTCGTTTTCAACCTCGAATTGTGTAGGGAAAGGAGTGGTTTAATTGGCGTAGTTTAGTGCACTTGTAGTCTATGGCTAGCATCTTTAACTAGTAATCAAAACGTCCTCGGTCACAGACCCTATCCCTGCCACTGTTTACATTTCGAATGACAATAATCTGCAAAGGCGACCTTTGACTTCCATCATAAAAGTCAATCTCTTTCTGTCAACGGCACCCAAAGACTGTGGATGGTCACACAAAGCATCAGGGCACTCTGTAATCCTTGGGGTGGCAAAATGCTACAAAAGGTGGAGGAAAAAGTAATGATAAATTGCATTGAAGATGCAGGAGGAAATATAAACCCCTGCGTTGAAGAAGCGTAATGTATATCCACAAGACACGACTCCTGTAATTGATTACATTAGATTAGATTAGATTAGTACTAGTTCAATAGATTATGAATACGACACTTAGTGATGATGTGGAAAATACCAGATACATAAAAGGTGTCTTTACAAGCTATTATATTACACAAAATATTACATAACACTTATTTCTTTTTTTTGGGGGGGGGGGGGGGGGGGATTGCCCATCTGCCATATCCAAAAATTCATCTAATGAGTAGAAAGAGTTTCCATTCAGAAATTCTTTTAATTTCCTTTTAAATGCTATATGGCTATCTGTCAGACTTTTGATGTTATGAGGTAAATTACCAAAGACTTTTGTGGCAGCATAATTTACCCCCTTCTGAGCCAAAGTTGGATTCAACCTTGAGTAGTGAAGATCACCCATTCTCCTAGTGCTGTAGCCATGTACACTGCTATTGCTTATGAATTCGTTCGGATTGTTAATAACAAATTTCATAAGGGAATATATATATATATATATATATATATATATATATATATATATATATGTGTGTGTGTGTGTGTGTGTGTGTGTGTGTGTGTGTGTGTGTGTGTGTGTGTGTCAAGACACCTAGCTCTTTAAATAAGTGTCCGCAAGATGATCTTGGATGAGCTTCAGCAATTATGCTGATTACAGTTTTTGTGGAATAAACACTCTTTTACTCAATGACGAGTTAACCCAGAATATGATGTTATACGAAACAGATAATGAAAATAGGCGTGGCATGCTAATGTACTGAGATTTATATTGCCAAAATTTGCAATGACCCTAATAGTATAAGTATCTGTACTCAAACGTTTCAGCAGATTTTAATTTTTTTTTCAGTTCAACCTCTCATCAATGCATACACGTAGAAATTTTGAATATTCTACCTCAGCTACCGATTTCTGATCGAAGTCTATATTTATTAATGGTGTCATTCCATTTACTGTGTGGAACTGTATATACTGCCTTTTGTCAAAGTTTACTGAATCCATTTGCAGAGAACCACTGAGTTTCTGAAAAACATCGTTTACAATTTCATCAATTAATTCTTGTCGTTGAGTGTGATCGCTATACTTGTATCACAGGCAAAATGTACCAGTTTTACATCTTCGTGAGTATAGAATGGCAAGTCTTTAATATCTATTATGAACAGCACAGACCGAACCTTGCGGCACCCCATTCTTGAATGTTTCCCTGTTTCAAAATCTCCAGTTTTTTGCATATTATGTGAACTGCTTTTTCAACTTTCTACACTCTTCACTTTCTCTTCTAGTTAGGTATGATTTGAACCATTTGGATGCTGTCCCATTCTTACCACAGTACTTGAACTTATCTATGATTTACGCAATAAAAAGCCTTTGAGAGGTTACTTAAAATCCCAATGGGTTACTTCCGGCTACTCAGAGCAATTAAAATTTCTTTAGTGAAGTTATATATAGCATTTTCCGTCGAAAAACCTTTCTCTAAACCAAACTGACATTTTTTTAAAACTTTATTTTTACAAAGGTGTGAAGCTACTGTACAATAAAATATGCTTTCAAGAATTTAGGAGAAGGCAGTCAGAAGGAAGATTGGGCGGTAATTGTTGACATCAGGCGTATCCCCTTTTTTATGCAGTGGTTTAACAATGGCATACTTCACTCTATCTGGGAAAACACCCTGCTTCAGAGAGCTATTACATATGTGTCTAAGTATCCCACTTATCTCTTGGGAACAAGCTTTTATCAACCTGCTGAGAATGCCATCAATTCCATGTGAGCTTTTGTTCTTGAGAGAGTTTATTATCTTTCCAATTTCAAAAGGAAAGGTCGGTAGAATTTCAGTTGTAGCAGGTTGTGTGTGTAAGGCTCCTTCCATTATCTGCCTTGCTTCTTCTGATGAACATTTAGATTCTATTTTCTCCATAACATTTAAAAAACGATTATTCAAAATGTTTTCGACTTCCAGCCTGTTGTTTGTCAAGTTTCCATTCGCTTTGATGGTAATGCCGTCATCCTGTACCCTAGGTTGCCCTGTTTACCTTGTAATAATATTTAAAATTGTTTTGGTTTTGTTATCAGAGGTATTAATCTCAGACGTGATGCACGTGCTTCTGGACTTTTTAATAATCTTTGTTAATGTAGCACAGTAGTTTTTATAATATTTGGCTGTTTCTGAGTCATTACTCTTTCTTGTTGTTAGATACAGTTCCTCTTTGTGATTACAAGACACTTTTATTCTTTTAGTAAGACAAGGTTTTTTGCATGGTTGCATGGTTTGCAAGGTTTATATTTAACTACTTTCTTGGAGAAACAGCTTTCAAACTCTCTTACAAGACTATCATGAAATAAGTTATATTTGAAATTAGCATCAGGTTCCTTGTACACCTCATTCCAGTCTAACTGCTGAAGATTTTTCGGGAAATTTCTAATTGTTGAGTCATTAACTGAACGCTCAACTTTTGATGGTAGTTTTGAATTACGTGAATGGAGCTATGTCATATACTGTAACTAGCTGAGCACCATGATCAGAAAGGCCATTCTCAGCAGGACAAAAACTTGTGTCTTTAAACTTATCATGGTCTATAAAAGTGTTATCTATCAATGTGCTGCTGTCCTTTACTACCCAAGTAGGAAAATCAATGACAGATGTCAAATTGAAAGAACCGAGTAAGACATCCAGGTCATTGGTTCTATTACACTCTTTCAGTGAATCAACATTGAAGTCCACACAAATAAAAATTTGCTTTCCCCTATCTGATAGATAGCACAACAAGGCATCGAAGTTCTCCAGGAATAAATGAAAGTTTCCTGAAGGGGACCTACATACTGTTACAAATATAAAAGAGACCTCCTTCAGTTTATGTTGACTGGAACGTGCTTCTATATGTTGCTCTAGACAAAACTTATTTCTATCGCACCTCTTTACACAGTGATAACGTTTGACATAAATGGCAACTCCTCCTCTCACCTTATTCGCTCTACTCACATGTGCAGCTAGTTTAAAACCACTGATATTTACCTTTTCCATGTCAGATACAATGTGATGCTCAGACAGGCATAGTATATCTATTAAATTATCAGATCCAATGTCATCTAAGCAAACCAGGTGCTCGTCTGCTTTATTCTTCAATCCCAAAACAGTTTGGTGAAAAATGGTAACATTGTTTTTTACTTTACTTCTGTAAGAATCTACTTTTTTCTTTAATCCACCAATATTTTGGTGAAACCTGGTAAATTATTATTTACTGTTGTGAGAGTCTTGTGACTTTTGGACCTCTTGCCTGAATTCTCGTTGGACACTAATATCAGTCGAAAAAAGAGGTACATCCATGAGTACTAGTGTCCCTTCTTATGGATTTCACTAACGACTCTGCCAGTTTACCCTTCCCTTTGCTACTGAGGTGTAGGCCATGTCTTGAGAAATCCCCCTATGAATAGCCTCGCCATGAACCAATCCAATGTTTGACAGTGTGGCAGCCCTACGCAACTGATTCAACTCCATATTTACCCTCCTGACAGAGCGGTTCTACTGGGGCTGATCATGCCGCACGAAAGCAGGCACCAGCCCAACATTGGTATGGGTAATTGCAGAGGCTATTTTCACCAGGTCACACTCAATACTGCAGCCCTGATCCCTATCAATACGGTTTCCCGCTCTACCCACTATCGGCACATGATCCTGCTTTGAGAAACCCTTGCACAAGGAACCTATATCCCCTACCATCTGGCTGAGACATGCACTTGGCCTTAAAAATTTTGTGACCTGGTACATCTCACCTAATTTTTCCTGCAAAATCTGGCCGATACTTCTTCCATGGCTGCTACCGAGCAACAGAACTTTCCTCTTACTTTCTACTTTTTTAAACAGTTGGTTCCCTAGTGAGATTCTGTTGCATCTTAACTAGATCTGCTTCTACTGGAGCCTCTTCCTTACTTAACTGTGGTAGCAAGGTAGATGTATTGGTTGTGCCAATCGGGAAACAGAGACACTGTTCTCTTTCTGTGGCCTCTGTTCGCAGTTACCACTTCCCAACGCTCTTTACCCTCCTGCCCCATTTAGCTCTTCATTTTCTCCCTTTCTCTGTCCAAATCAGCCTAAAGTGCTCTAATTTTCTCCTCCTGTTCAGCTATAATCCTATCTCTTGAGCAAACCCTGACATTCCCCAATGAAACCATCTGTCACAACAGCTGCACAAAACCCCTGAACTAACGTTCCTACTGCAGCTCACACACTTAGTATCCATCGTAGTTTGGAAGTTAGTTAAGTGATTTACTAAGTGGTAACGATAATATATTAATTACAGATGTAAAACAACACTTAATCGGTTTTGGAAACGAATATGTAAGTAAACTATTACCAAATGCACTTAAATTTGTGGTATAACGCTAAATATGTACATTCAAAAATTAGGCCTAAACAGCGGAATGTAACCAAACCAACGTTTTGAGATTACTGGAACAATACGCAAATAAAAGAAAAACATTTAATGGCAAGCTTGAAGCGCACACTAATGAACATATTTAACCAGTTAATCTACAGCAAATGCACTTAAGATTGAAAAAGTGTCATGATGATCTCTCCAATGGGAAAAGACTCCGGACTAGTCACCCATCCGCATCTCCGGAAAGGACTGTTAAGAGGCAGGTGACTATGGGAAAAAGATCGAATAACCAACGAAATGATAACATTCTACGAGCCACTGAACCGAATGCCAGACCAAATATCTGAAAAGGAAAATTCTAAGTCTCAGTCTAGATATGGTGGGAGTCAGTGCAGAAGTATGGAAAGAAGACGAGGATTTCCGCTGATACGAAAAAAATTGTTCAAATGGCTCTGAGCAGTATGGGACTTAACATCTGTGGTCATCAGTCCCCTAGAACTTAGAACTACTTAAACCTAACTAACCTAAGGACATCACACACGTCCATGCCCGAGGCAGGATTCACCGGTGATACGAGTATACATCTTTATCTACATCTACATATACATGGATACTCTGCAAACACATTTAAGTGCCTGACAGAGGGTTCATCAAACCACCTTCACAATTACCTATTGTTCCTATCTCGTATAGCGCGCGGAAAGAACGAACATCAGTATATTTCCGTACGAGCTCTGATTTCCCTTATTTTATCAGGGTGATCTTTTCTCCCTATGTAGATCGGTGTCAACAAAATATTTTCGCATTCGGGGGAGAAAGTTGGTGATTAGAATTACGTTAGAAGTTTCCTAGCCACACGGGGTAGCCGCGCAGTCTAGGACATCTTGTCACGTTCCGCGTGGCTCCCCCCATCGGGCATGGATGGGTGTATTGTCCACAGCGTAAGTTAGTGTAAGTTAGATTAAGTAGTGCGTAAGCTTAGGAACTGATGATCTGAGCAGTTTGGTTCCATAAGACCTTACCACAAATTTCCAAATTTCCAAAAGAAGATACCGTCGCAAAGAGAAACGCCTTTCTTTCTGTGACACTGTCTCCCATATTTCGCGATAATATAAAACGTTCTGCCCTTCTTTGAATTTTTTCGATATACTCTGTCAGTCCTATCAGGTAAGGATCCCACACTGCGCAGCAGTACTCTCAAAGAGGACGGATAAGCTTTGTATAGGCAGTGTCCTTAGTAGGTCTGTTACATGTTCTAAGCGTCCTGCCAATAAAACGCATTCTTGGGTTAGCCTTCCCCACAACATTTTCTATGTGTTCATTCCAATTTAATTTGTTCGTAATTGTAATTCCTAGGAAATTAGTTGAATTAGGGTAATATCGAACGGCATTACGTAATTTGGATAGCTTATTAACTGGAAGGTAGGGCAAAGAGTGAGCTACTGCGAACAGTTCAGTAATAGAGTTGTTCTCATCAAAATCGACAGCAAATCAATATCGACAGCTGCAGTGCACATGCCGTCGTCGCAAGCAGAAGATGAGGATACAGAGAAAGTGTATATTGACGGGGTAATTCAGTTTGTAAAGGCAGACGAAAAGCTAATAGTTATGAGGGACTTTAGTGCGGTTGTATTGGAAGGAATATGAGAAAGCGTTACGGAGGAGTAAGAGCTTGGTAGCAGGAATGACAGAAGATAAAGATTAGTAAAGTTCTACCACAAATTCCAAGTTAGTAATAGCGGATATTCTGTTCAAGAGTCACAAGAAAGGGAGGTAAATTGAGAACGGGACGGGAGATAACGGAAGATTTCAATTAGGTGACATCATGGTCAGAAACAGATACCGATATGAAGTACTGGATTGTAAGGTGTGCTCAGTAGCAGCTATAGACTCAGATAACAGCTCTGTAATGATGAAGGGTAAGCTGAAGAGACGAGATAATTATTAGATCACTGGACAGTTCAGTTGCACAGGAATCGTACATATCATGATGGGCTGTCACAAAAATTGGAAAGAAAAATGTGGGGATAGGGAAAGAAGTTGTACTTCAGCTCATCGAATAAAGTAGTAACTTAGAAATTTTAAAAATAGGAAATACAGGAAAGATATGGTGAAATAGCTGAATAAAGAACGTGAAGAAATCGGAAAAGAATCCACTGTCGGAAGGACTGCCTCGGCATACAGTAATGCCTAACCAAACTCCGGTGAAATAAAAAGCAAGGGGTAACATGAAGAGTTCTATGGGAATGCCGCCGTTCAAGGCAGAGGAGAGAGCAGACAGGTAGAAAGAGTGTACTGAACGCCTTGACGTTTTGTTTGATTACATGTTACAACAAGAAACAGGAGTCGATAGGAAAGAGGTAGGGAGTCAGCATTTGAAAGAGCTCTGAAAGACTTAAGATGAAATAAAGCTGAAGGAATTTATAACATTCATTCGGAATTTTTAAAATCGTTGGGTGAAGTGACGAAAAACGAATATTCGCTTTGGTATTTAGATTGTTTGAGGCTTAACAGCCCGTCCATCAGAGTTGTTCACAAGAATAATATACAGAAAAAAGGAAAAGACAATTGAGGATATGTTAGATGACGATCAGTTTGGCTTTAGGAAAAGTGAAAACACTAGAGAGGCAGTTCTGACGTTGCGGTTAGTAATGGAAGGAAGGCTGACGAAATCTCGAGCCATTTGCACAGGGTATGTCGTCAAGGATATAAGCGTTCGAGAATGTAAAATGTGCAAGATGTTCGAAATTCTGAGAAAATTAGGAAAAGATGGTAATATACTCTATAATATGTATAACAACGAAGAGGGAACAACTAGAGTGGGAGACCAAGAAAGAAGTGCTCGCATTTAAAGGATGTAAGACATAGGTGCAGTATTTCGGCCTTATTGTTCAATCATACGTTGAAGAAACAATGACGGAAACAGGAGGAAGCGCAGAGTTAATATTCAGGATGAAAGGATATCAGTCATAAGATTCTTTAATGACATTGCTATCCTTAGTGAAAGTAAAGAATTAAATGGTCCGTTGAATAGAGAACGTGGATCATGTCTAAATATTTTGTCGCTGAATGCGATGATTTTAACAATCGATCATGGAATGCAACGTTGACCTTCATTTCGTTATTTTCTGACCATTTAACAATTGTTAAAGCTGCTTAAAACTGATGACTGCGATGGTTTTAACAAGCTAATGCAATTTTTACCTTCATTTCCCTACTGTATTATCTGCTTACAACATTTTTACGGCTGGTTAAAGGTGACGAGAACTTAGTACTAGAGATTTACCTTTAAATCTGGTTACTACTATACGACCAATCAAAGAAGTAAACTTTAGATTTGGAAGCTTCCTTTCATGAAATATAGTTCTCAGGTGTGAGCCCATTATGTTCTTCCCTGCCAGCCGGTGTGTCCGAGCGGTTCTAGGCCCTTCGGTCTGGAACCGCGCGACCGCTACGATCGAAGGTTCGAATCCTGTTAAGTCCAGTAGCGCTCAGAGCCATTTTGACCAATTTGTTCTTCCCTGCAAGAATGGAGAAGGTAAGTGAAAAAATGTCCTGTCCCTCTCGCAGTTAAGGAATGGAACTCATTCAACTAAAAAATCGCGAATAACTGAAATACGTCAACTAAAGATAGCTTACTAACGACTGCTACCTACGCATCACTGTGAAAATAAGGGAAGAAACTTTTGCTTGATTCGCTGTTAAGTATTTTGAGTAAAAGAGGAGTCTTAAGGACGGTGGGAGGGCCTGGGTTTTTCTCGCACGCTTTGCGCATTGCTTTTCAGGCTGATGGTATTTGCATTAATTGGCCAACGCAGCAGACGAGAACTTTACCTCGGCAGCAAGAAAAGTTACAAATTTCGTTTGCAGGGTGCAAAAACGGATCACTGTGGAAGCCGCGTTTTGTTTCCATAAATTGTGAGCGGTAGAAATTAATCTCCAAGTCCAGATCTGGAAGTTACCGGCAACTGCTGTCACGCGGTGGCGACAAAAAGCAACTCCTGTGTGCGGCGAGAACGATAAACATTAACCACCGCAGCAGACCCGTGACCTTTCCTTTCTCAGACAGGCGAGATAACGAAACAGTATTTGCAAGCTGTCTTCTACGCCGTAACAAACGGCGGCTGAACATTATTTAAAACCTTTTACCAGTTAACGTATCATTGAATAAAATGTAGTCTAAGTTACTGTCCGAGCACTTGAATATCATTTACATGCACATCGCTCTTTCTCACGGGGCTTATTTGGAAATAAAACGCAATATCATCAAAAGTATCCTGACACCTGTTAGTGGGTATCAATATTAAGTGCGATCACACACCGCCTATATGACATTTTGAACTGTGCTGGTGACACTTCCAGTGAGTTGTCTGAATGACTGTGGAGGAACGGCAGCTCAATCTTGCTCAAGAACCGAAATTAGAGAAGGTAGTGTTTTTGGGCACTGGGGTTTGCAGTGAAGATGTTCCACAGGATTGTCACGCTGATACCATCATCGTTTCTCAACTGTTCGCATACTGTAGGCAGCAGAAAATGCTCTGAAGTATATCCATACCGTGCAACATTAAGCTTTCCCATAAGCACAATACCGGTAGCACACCACACCTAGAAAAACACTCTCCATTTCAACACCACCTCCTCCGTACTTCGCTGATGGTACTACACATAACAGCATGTAAGATTATCTTAGTATTCACCAAACCCAAACCCTTCCATAGATTTCCAAAAGAATATAGGGCGGTTCATCTTTTCAAATTGATCGTTTCCAATGATTGACGGTCCAGTAGCGTCTCTCTTCGCGCCACTTCAAGCGTCGATTACGACGAACTACACACGTTTTGATTCTGAAGAACTGTTCGAACATTTTACCCCACTCCATAAAGTTTCAGGACTGTAGCCAAATCAGGTCAATTTCTTGCTACGATATTTCGGCTCACAACCATTCAGTCATCTTCATATAAGTGTGTTGCACTGGACATTGCTAGTTCACGTCGCTAGCGGTTTACCAAAAATTGCCTAGAAGACGCATGCTCAGAGACAGCCGGGACGCGAGCGACCTCTGTAGAGTTTCGCGCACTCTTCGACCATTGCTCCATCTACGACCCCCATTCGCATGCGTAATTTGATACTAAATGTGCGCTCTCTGTCGGATTGCGTATGCGCGGAGCTAAAATTCAGATTTCAAAATTAATAAAATGAAGTGTACATAGACGTGTCGTTCGTCATAAATTGTTTTCTCTCTGTAGAAATTAAACAAATCATCGGATCCCTCGTAAAAATTAATAGCATCTTTCGCTAAACGCATTTCCGCTGATTCCTTAATGAATGAATCAAAGAAGGATGGTGTCAGGTTAAGATTTCCAAGGCAGAATAATCCATGGAATGTTCTGTGGAGATACACTGTTCAGCTACGGCTGCGATAGGCTACTGTGGCGATTAGAGTCCTGCATGGCTGAGTAAGCGAGCACAAAATACAAGATGGGGCGAGCACACCCTAACTGGATAGGCTGGCCACACTAGTTCTATTGACCGAGCATAGAAGCCGTGACCGAATACGTAGCACGTAACTTAAAACACATTACACGTGTCATTATCCGTGTGAGACTGCAGCCAGTACGGGCTTTTCATTGGTTGTGTGTCTCTCACTCTCTAATCATGCAGTGCGAGGAAGTCAGTGCTGTAAGACGTAAGACTGAAACCAATGTTTACACACTGAAGACACGGGAAGGTCTAAAAAGCCAAATATGGAGCACATTTTTGTTGGTTGTAGACGAGAACAGTGCGTCTACTGGGTACGTATCGTGCATACACTGCTCCACATTATTGTGTTTCCAATCGGGAACCACTCATTTAAAGAAACACAGTTGCAAGAAACCTCAGAAAGATACAGTTCCCTCAGGGATACCGGCAGCAATAAAAAATAGTGTTACAGCAAAGTGTGTTGCAATGTGTGCTAAAGATATGAGACCTTTTAATGCTGTTTGCGGTGAAGGTTTCAGAGAACTAGGCCAAGAATTAATACATCTAAGTGCACATTATGGAGAAGTTAACGTGGCAGATGTCATGCCACATCCCTCTACTATAAGCAGACATGTCAAAGAACAAGCTGATGTAATACGAAACAGCATAATGCCTTCTTTATTACGGAAGTTATTAATAAAACATGTGCGGCGACAGTTGATATGTGGACTGATTCGCATAATCAGGTGCACTATATGACGCTTACAACACATTGCATTAACACAGATTGGTCTCTTGTGATCAATGTTTTATTTACAACGAAATTCCCGGACGTTAGGAAGACGGGAGTAAATATTATAAAATATAATGCTCTATGAATGTAGCTGTGTTACGTACCCGTTCTCTTGGAAACGTTACTTTTGTATGAAAAGAGAGAGAGACAGAGAGAAATACATTGTGTGTGTGTGTGTGAGGGAGAGAGAGAGAGAGAGAGAGAGAGAGAGAGAGAGAGAGAGAGAGAGAGAGGCGTTGGATTTGTACAGTACAGTGCAGCGAGACGAAGTGAGACGTCGGCGGTGACCGGTCATGCTCGGTTATCCGCGTGTCCGGAATCCGGACAACAGACATGGGGCGAGTACGTGACCGAGCCGAGTCGTATGGGGCCGGACACGAGCTGCTCGGTCCCCCTGTCAACAGGCGAGCCGTGACCGGTCAAACATTGAGCGTTGCAGCACTCTAGTGGCGATCACGTTCAACAGCAGTAACGATCGCCCAGGAGAGCTCAATGACTTCCAGCGTTGGCTAGAAGCAGCGGGAGCAATCACTCGTGAGTTTTAAAGTTCTGCCTGCAGTCTAGCTAACACAATAACTGTGCAGGGAATTAAAAAGGACAGGTTACGACAGCCAAGGAGCTCCTCCTAAGAAACAAATATATATAGTCACTGTTAAGCGACGCTTGAGCTGGTGTAAACAGCGACGCCACAGAAGAGTGTTTGACTGGAAAGGAGCGGGATGGAGTGAAAAATTACGCTTTAGCCTGAGGCAGCCTTAGGCTTTGACGAACGCCTGGTGAACGTCGCGTCGCGTGCCAACATGAGTAACACCAACAGTGAAGCACAGAGGAGGTGATGTTCACGTGGTCAGGGCGTGGGCGTCTTACCCTTATCGTTCTAAAGCAAACGCTAACTGCAGAAGGCTATCAACACATCTTACAGCATTCTCTACTGCGTACAGCAAAGGAACATTGTATCAGGGTCACAATGCTGCGTGACATAAAGCAGCGTCTATGATACAATGGTCTGTGGATTGTGGAATTCCTGTCTGGTTTGGCCCTTGAGGAACTGCATTTACCTACACAAACATCCAGAGACCTGATTGTGATCGGTCATATTTCTGTATTTTTGTGCCAACTACTTGATTTCTGCTTGGTTAATGTGAAAAATAGAAGTATTCACTGCAGTGTTCGAGCTATCATGGAGGGCGGACACTATCCGTATTATTGTCCACTAACAAGTGTTCGGATTCCTTTGATCAGACTGTACATACACAAGACGTCTTTTAGAATTCACTCAACTGCAAACTGAAAAACAGATATTTTACGTTACGTTTACGATATTTCATTTTTAACTCTCTTACCTATAATGAACCCCTTGCACCGAGGTACAAGGCTATGTTAATACATGTGTGACAAGGATCTGGTAAAGATTTCTATCTTGCTTTCAGTTCACTTAATAATGCGATCACTTGAACTACTCTAGCGCGAATTCACTGAAGATTATGCAGCATGTCAATATATCTCCCTTGTAAATTGTGTGTAAAGCCTCTTTCGGAAGTGTTTTAATCAATCTGTTTTAAGCACTTAATTGGGACTCCGACACTGAGCAGAAACAAGCAAATAGATCCATTGGTTTCCATTAAGGTTTTGGCTACAAACAGCAAGAAACAGAAGAAGTCTCTTAAAATCTAAGAAAGGCGGTTCAGATCGGTCTAAAACGGAGTGACCAAATAAAACAGTCTATAGGAAAAGCCTGTGGAAGACTGAGACCCTGAGGGAAAACCCACAAGTGAAGTAGATTAATTACGTTTTTACGACTATATCTTGAATATTGTTCATCAGCTTGCGACACATACAATGTTGGACTAATGGCATTCGTAGCGAAATCCAATAAAGACCGGTGCCATTGGTCACGGTAGCGCTAGTATGAGTGGTCATCCTACCGAGATCATCAAACTCCAGTGGCAGTAGCTACAAGATAGACGTTATGAATGACAGAAAGGTTTATTACTGTCGTTTCCGCTTACCCCTGCAAATATTTACTTTTATTTATTGCGGTCTGAATTTCTAGTATTGCACCCTATCTTTAGACGGAAGTGTCAAACACAGATAACCATACTGGCTCAAATGCAACCGCTAGTCCAAATATTAAGCGATTGCAAAGAGAAATACAAAGTCAGTTAAAAACGACGACAATAACGTATTTCTTATATTCATGGCTTTTTGTATGGATTTGTGATTATCGTGTGGCATATGCCTGAGACACAATTCGTATTCGGTTGATGTTTGGACATTTGCTTGATGTCTTAAAACATATCCTGCCACTCTGTCTTCTACACGTATCTCCCCTCGTTAACCTGCGAAAAAAATCCTTATTTCTTACCTTGTGAGTTCACCTAATTTTCAGTGCTTTTTTTAGCACTGCGTCGCAAATGTTTCGGTTCTCTTCTGCTTCGGTTTGCCTAAAGCCTATAATATAAGCTTTCTGTCAGACTGACAGATGACGCACAACTAGTGGTCTGGTAACGCTCTTATCCTTTTGCTACCTTTTTCACTCTGATACCTGAAGATGCAAATAATTCCCGCACGATTATTGTGTTCTATGAAGCCATTCTTCACCTGTTGCGTGACTTTTATACGACCTAGCCACCATAACTACAGATCTACGCGTTTTGTCGCTAATATTTCTTCGGCTTAATTCTAGAAATAGTGTGTGTTCATTAGACTGTTGATCTCATTGAACAGGCCCAGACATTCTTTCTCACTTTCACTGATCATGGTGGTGTTTCCACTAATGACTGTATTTATGCCTGTGTCGATAGTTGTGTTTTAAGACTTGAGCAGTGATAACTGAAATCTCAATAAATGAAAAATAAAATATTTAGGAGCGTTACCAGTAAACGACCGTGTTTGATTACTTGAATGTTGTGGATCCATTCCAAATCAAATTAAGAGAGTTGTTTACCGTTCAGGTTTAGAGAGCTCTAAGTAGAATCTGGCTACAGCACATGTCCTCGAAATTACTCTCACGAAATAATCACGACACGACATAAATATAACGTCATCTGACGTCATCTGGTTTATCGAGAAGTGTCCCCTCGACGCACTTCTCATGAATGGGGGAGGAAGAGGAGAATTAATTACTGAAATCCGATGTACAATCCACCACACAGAGTACATGCGGTTCTAAACCGCAGTGACAGTTAAGGGAAAAATCTAGAACTCTATTAAGATAGTAGGGGAACGTTAAGATAATGGTTTTATGTAGCGTCCCCCCCCCCCCCCCACTCAATACAACGAACAGAACCTTCATGCAATCACGTGAAACTGAAAATCTATCTTTGGGATGTTACTCAACTCCTGCCTCACATTGGATGGATGTCGGTTGTGTCGTCAGAGCGTAAACCCTTGATGTGAGTTCCTACGGCGTTTTGCGTTTCTGTCATAACTGCGCGTCATTGATTTTCTTCGCTAGTTAAGGTGTGCGAGACATATTTTGCACACACTTCAAAACATTCTGGAGAATGTCCTTAACATTTGATTTAGAAATGTAGCGCCATTGCGATTTGTTACACAAAAATACGCAATCACACTATTGTCACGCAACCACTATTTAATACTCCCTTCCAACAACTCTCGCCGAATGTACATCAGTTGCTTACAGTTGCTAGTCACCGTGGTGAATTAAGCTTGGAATAGAAAATAAGTATCGTAAATTTAGGACGGACTGTGTATAAATGGATGTGTAATGCAACGTGATAATATGGTCAGATCAGTATAAGGGACATCAAAATGTGCAAAATTTTACAAACGATCGTCATTCGTAAGTACAGCATTCTGCAGCTAAAGTTATAAAACTACAGCCAATCAGTAACAACGCACGGAATTATGCACGGTAAACGAACGTGTTTTGGCGTGTTGAATGTGTCTGGCAGTGCAGTTTTATCCGACTCAGCGTATGCTGTGTTGTGCTATGGTTGTTGTTGTGATTTACAGCTACGTCTACATCTACACCATACGAACCAGTGTTAAGTGCATGGAAAAGGGTACGTCCCACTGTACCGGTTATTAGCGCTCTCTTTCGTTCCATCCGCGTATGAAGCGTGGGAATGATGACTGTTTGAATGCTTCTATTCGTGCAATAATTAATCTTTTCCTCACGATTCCTATGGGTGATATGTAGGGAGTTGTAGTATTCTCTTAGAGCCATCATTTAAAGCTGTATCTTTAAACTTCGTAAGTATACTTTTTCGGGATAATTTCCATTTGTCCTCAATAGTATGCCAGTTCTGTTCTTTCAACATCCCAATTACACTCCCCAGTGGGACCAACAAAGCTGTCACCATCCGTGCTGACGTTCTTTCTATACGGTCAATATCCCCTGCCAGTCCAGTCTGCTATGGGTCCCACATGCTTGAGCAGTATTCTAGGATGGCTTGCACGAATGGTTTTCAAGAAATCCCATTTGAAGACTGATTGCATTTCCCTAGTATTCTATCTGTAAACCTAAGTATGCTACAGGCTTTATCTACGACCATCTGATCGCTACACTTCATTTCCCTCCAAAATATTACAACCAAGCATTTGTATGGGTTAAAGATTTCAACTGTGACTAACATTATATTCAAAGGACAATAAGCATTTCTATTTTGTGAGGTGCACAATTTTAACATTTTTGGTCATTTAAAGCAAGCTGTCAACCACTGCCCCACTTTGAAAACATATGAAGGACTAACTGAATATTTGATCTTCATTCGAAATGAATTCCGTTGTAGATGAATGCAACAGCAGCGAAAAATCTGAAGTTACTGTTAATATTATCCGAAAGAGCGTTACTATACAACATGAACAGTAAGGGACCCAACATGCTTCCATGCAATACACCAGAAATTATTGTCTGTTATTATACTCCATTCAAGGTGAAACGTCCCCTTAGAAAAATTTATACACGACTGTGCTTAAGCTGACACACAATATTTTTGGCGCAACGCAATCTGACTTCCAAAAATCCCTACGAAAGAATGGCCCTGACTAACATTAACCTATATGTTTCACAAATCACTTACCTCACAAAAATCTTCCTTACTCAAGCTACTGCAATACAGCGAGCGCCACTACTGCCAGCTAACTAAAAGATTCAGACTACGGAAGTCACTAACTACTGATAGGCACAGTTAGCAAATGAAAGATTTTAATAGAGAACAAACAATGTATTTACCTTAATAGTCATAATAGATATATCAGTTCATGACACCAATTCTTACAAATTTCAAAACTCCGCCATCTCTCTCCCCACGTCCACCACTGCTGGCGGCTCACCTCCAACTGCGCAACGCTACGCGCTGTTAGCATCCAGTTGCCGCTGCCCAACACTACAATGGCAGACAACAATGCAAACTAGCCACAGACTGCGCACAGCACAGCCAGTGATTTTTCATACAGAGCGCTTTGTGGCGTTACGAATAAGAAAACTTAAACAGCCTACTTACAAAGGTAATATACTGCGTCCTCCATACCAAGAAATCCTCAATCTAGTCGCACAGTTCGCCTGATACTCCATTTGATCGTATCATTTGATAATAGGCGTAGGTATCGAGCGTGACGATGATGGAGACGGAAGTTTCTAGATTTTAAATTCGAAATATAAATTGAGAAAAAAACTGTTTTTAAAACTATTTTTCTGTCTTCCTTTCCACCATTGTCGTAGATCACACATACTAGACATGACAGAATTAAAACTTATTCGTGTTCTCTGTAGATAAGTAAAGTTTAGGCCGCTCAAGGTAGCCTCGTCACGGTCCGCGTGGCTCCCTCCGGCGGAGGTCGAGTCCTCCTTCGCGCAATGGTGTGTGTGTTGTCATTAGCGTAAGTTAGTTTAAGTTAGACTAAGTAGTGTGTAAGCTTAGGGACCGATGACCACAATTTTCCAAAGTTTAAATTACGTGTCCTTTAGTTTCCGATTTTTGATACCATTCCAACTTTTTACATATTGACTACATTTCTGTTTCTGCAGTGGAACTTCCTGTCTTAAAAAATTAACAGCGTTGCGATACTCTTAGCGTAGATGATGTAATTGTCATCTTTTACTCACGAAACTTCATAGAAAATTTGCGCCTAACGTAACCAGTAATGGACAGGACATTAAAGTTTGCCCAGATTTGACTGTTCAGCTGAAACTATTATCTACATTAAATTTAATTGACATCTGCGCACTTTACGATAACAGGGGTTAGCGGAGTAAATTACTTTAAATGTGAACACTTCCGTGTAGTCGTCGCTGGTAGGATGACGTCTTTTTGGACTTTTTTTTTTTTTACAACGTGCGATTCCGACCTATTTGTTTTCTGGAAACTTCTACTCGATCAGATGTTCTCTATTCTACTTTGACACTATTCTATTGTTTTTTTGTGTTGAGCTGTTTACCAAATAATACCTCGCATATGAATATTATGTAACTGCTGCTCGTAATTTTGTGTTCTACGGCATTGCCTCTTGAGTGACTTTTGCTTCTTGGAACTCCAGACGCCAACTGTGCACTGAAATGAAGTTTTATAGATATAGAAAATTAACGATGACTGAATATACAAGTATCCACATTTGAAAACCATTTTTCTTCGGTGTCGGACAAGCGGCTGCCGGCTGCCTTTGTGACAGTCATTGCTTATACGTACCGGCAAAGTGCCCTAGCTGATCGAAAGTATCCGGACACGTTTTGGTGTACAGTAATACGGCGTGAGTCCTCCCTTTGCTTTGATGGCTTCAATTCTGGGAGGGACACTTTCAGTGCGGCGTCTGAAAGTCTGTGGAGGAATGGCAGACCGTTCTTTCTCAAGAGTCGAAACAAGATAAGTTAGTAACATTGGAAACAGGTGTCTGGAGCGAAATCGTAGTGCTAACTCATGTCAGTGACATCCCATGATGTTTAGGTCAGGACTCCGCGCAGGCCAGTCCGATTCAGGAACTTTGGGTGTAGAATAAAATTTTAATATATGTCACGACCGGTTCGCGCCACTAGAAGAAGCATTTTCTGGTGATCACCGATAGTGATGTTTCATAAAAAGTATTCAACAGCCAAAGTGGATTAGTTCTTTCAAAATGTGGAGCACTGCCTGCTGTTGCCCGCAGTTTAAAATAACATTTAAGTAATGTTATTGTCCGCAAAAAATTTGCCTTACATACGACGATGCTTCATGACAGTGAGTATTGTCAAGCTGATGTAAGGGCGCGCTGAAAAGTAACGCCTCCGAATTTCTTATGTGAAATGTCTTAATGGTTTTTAAAGCAAACGAAATTAATTAAGTTTCTGAATTTTTATTCTTCACGTATATACAGATATTTTTTAAGCCAATTGCCCTGGTGATCATCTTTCGTCCAAAGAAAGATCAGTTTGTTAATAGTGTCACAGTAGCATGCTTCTCTTTATTGACGGTCATAACCTCACCTCTGCTTGCACCGATTCGCCACGGCCAAAATCAAGTTGTTGAAGGTTTCCTTGAAATTTACAAACAGATGAAAATCGGATGGGCCCAAGACGACACCGTTTGGAGAACGGTAGGTGACAGTGAAACCAAGACGTCGGATGTTGCAGATGTCGAAGCGCTCGTGTGAGGATATGTATGGACGAAGTTTTCTGCGGTTAATGACACTTATAGGAAGCTGTTTTCCATTCACCGACATAGTTACGTTACACTCCGCCACCTTACCTTCAACAGTTCAGAGCTCTCTGACGGCAAAGGGTTGCAACTTCCGTCAGCGAAGCGGGACAGTCGACCGAGTAATATACAACCGATAATGAGAAGACAATAAAAAAATTCCGAGGAATTTTCATCCTATGAGAATCCCTCTTTTGCCATTCAGATACTTTTCCTTATATACACTATATGATCAAAACTATCCAGACACCTGGCTGACAATGACTTACAAGTTCGTGGCGCCCTTCACAGGTAATGCTGGAATTCAATATGGTGTTGGCCACCCTTAGCCTTGATGACAGCTTCCACTCTCGCAGCTATACAGGTAGTTCCATTGAGGAGAGGTATCAATGTCGGTCGGTGAGGCCTGGCGCGAAGTCGACGTTTCAAAACATCCCAAAGGTGTTCTGTAGGATTAAGGTGAGGACTCTGTTCAGGCCAGTCCATCACAGGGATGTTACTGTCTTGTAACCACTCCCCCACAGAACGTGCTGTATCAACAGGTACTAGATCTTGTCGAAAGATGCAATCGCCATTCCCGAAATGCTCTTCAACAGTGGGAAGCAAGAACGTGCTTAAAACATCAATATAGGCCTGCGCTGTGATAGTTCCAGGCAAAAAAACAAGGGGTGCAAGCCCCCTCCATGAAAGAAGCGGCCACACGATAACACCACCGCCTCGGAATTCTTCTGTTGGCACTACACACGCTGGCAGATGACGTTCGCCGGGCATTCACCATACCCACACCCTGCCATCGGATCTCCACATTGTGTACCGTGATTCGTCACTCCACGCAACGTTTGTCCACTGTTCAGTCGTCCAATGTTTACGCTTCTTACACCAAGCGAGGCGCCGTTTGACATTTACCGGCGTGATGTGTGACTTACGAGCAGCCACTCGACCGCGACATCCATGTTATCTCACCTCCCACCTAACTGTCATAGTACTTGCAGTGGATCCTGATGCAGTTTGGGATTGCGGTTTGGGATTCCTGTGTTTTGTTTTGGATAGATGTCTGCCCATTACACGTTATGACCCTCTTCAACTGTCGGCGGTCTCTATCAGTCAACAGATGAGGTCGGCCTGTACGCTTTTGTGCTATATGTCTCCTTTCACGTTTCCACTTCAATATCACATCGGAAGCAGAGGACCTAGGGACTTCTATGAGTGAGGAAATCTCGCCAGCAGACGTGTGACAAGAGACACCCAATCACCTGACCACGTTCGAATTTCGTGAGTTCCGCGGAGCGCCCCGTTCTGCTCTCTCACGACGTCTAATGACTGCTGCGGTCACTGATATGAAGTACCAGGCAGTAGGTGGCTGCAGAATGCACCTAATATGAAAAACGTATGTTTTTCGGGATGTCCGGATACTTTTGATCACATAGTATATGTGCACTTGGCAGCTGATATGCTTTGCCTTGTCAATCGGATTATTTCGTACTGTGTAACGTCTCCTTATCACAATTAGAGGAGTGAAAAATTACGGGAACACTAAAAACACTACGTATGACTGATATAGCAGGAAATGGTTTTGAGATAAAAAGTACAAAAAATCTCATAGAATAAGATTTATTTAATAATACAATGGGCAACCTGGAAACAGTTCAGAAAACATACAACTCAAAAGGATACCGCACGACCTTTTATAAATGCAATCTTCACCCAGTTATAAACGTAAGATACATCTACAGTCAACTCCGTAGAGAAAAATTCACAAATAATTACATTTACTTTCAAATTACACTGCACAACTAATATCTTTGGGATGACACTGGTTGCGGAACACCTTTAAATTTATGTCACCCAAACTATTACTCTAATAACAATTTGTCCATTTTATTTGGACTGTTGAGCTCCTTGGCCGTGGATAATGATATTTCACTATAAAAATACAGCAACCGGCCACATTTTTAATGCGTTTTACTTATGTCAATATGCATTTCGGGTTTGTACCCACCTTGTATCTTCAGTATTACAATCTCGACAGCACTTTGGATGATGCACCTGGCCTGTGCAAAAGATACAATTCCAATCATTTACTTCAATTTCGCGAGTTTAAAGTTACGCACTATCAGTTGTTCATTTTACTTACATTCTCCTCTCCTTGTTTTTTCTTGGCTTTTCTTCTTTTTTGCAAACAACACAAACACTTTCTGTCACATATTTTACACAGGCGCACTGCGTTATCCGCCATGTTGTCGACTGACAGATTTTTTTTTTTTTTTTTTTTTTTGTTCACATACAAGAGGTTTATCTATGGACAGAGTTATATTTTACGAAAGTTTTGAGGTTGTAAGATAAGCTACTGTTTTCTAAACATTGACTTGGGTGATAGAAGTATTCTAAGTACGATGTATACAATTTTTTGGCAGTATTGAAGATAATAAACTAACATACTACATTTTTACAAAGCAGTAACTCATACATTTGCGATGTAACAGAGATAGAATTAAGATTTTTTTATGTTGTATATTATTACATGCATTTGTTGGGTTTATATTAGATTATGTTATTTCTTGATTGTGTTTCGAGAACACATGGATGCTCTTTGTTTAAAAAACTTACATAAATCCACATTCACCCAACATGTAGCAGAAGAAGAACATCAAGTAACAGACATAGCCCATAACCTACAAGTTCTCCACCTAGCCAACAAAGGAAAAACAATGAACCTCCTAGAATAAATCGAAATTTGTTCACGTAAACATACTTCTGACATACTTAACGACCAAACAGAGTTACCAAACCGAATGTTTCTGAAAAACTTCCACACTCTACTTATCAAACCACTTAATAAGCACAATAAAGAAATAACATAATCTAATATAAACCCAACAAATGCATGTAATAATATACAAAATAACAAAATCTTAATTCTATCTCTGTTACATCGTAAATGTATGAGTTACTGCTTTGTGAAAATGTATTATGTTAGTTTATTATCTTCAATACTGCCAAAAAAATTGTATACATTGTACTTAGAATACTTCTATCACGAAAGTCAATGTTTAGAAAACAGTAGCTTATCTTAGAACCTCAAAACTTTGGTAAAATATAACTCTGTCCGTAGATAAACCTCTTGTATGTGAACAAAAAAAAAATCTGTCAGTCGACAACATGGCGGATAACGCAGTGCGCCTGTGTAAAATATGTGACCGAAAGTGTTTGTGTTGTTGCAAAAAATAAGAAAAGCCAACAAAAAAACAAGGAGAGGAGAATGCAAGTAAAATGAACAACTGATAGTGTGTAACTTTAAACTCGCAAAATTGAAGTAAATGTTTGGAATTGTTGCTTTTGCACAGGCCAGGTGCAGCATCCAAAGTGCTGTCGAGATTGTAATACTGAAGATACATGTAATTTTCCAGCTGAAGATGGGTGCAAACCCGAAATGCATATTTGCATAAATAAAACGCATTAAAATGTGGCTGGTTGCTGTATTGTTATAGTGAAATATCAATACTCTA
The DNA here is from genome assembly GCF_023897955.1 of Schistocerca gregaria. NCBI lineage: Eukaryota > Metazoa > Arthropoda > Insecta > Orthoptera > Acrididae > Schistocerca > Schistocerca gregaria. Next base: position 431,175,171 of record NC_064920.1, on the reverse strand, counting down.
ATAACAGTTGAAACATTCACTGTCTTTTGCTTAACCATGTTTTGATCGGATTAATTTTTAATTATGCCCCGTTGGCCAAGTTAATACAGAATTTCACATCTATTATTCAAAATGACAGTCACAACCGCATCATTTACATTTTCGCCAACCGTTTTCAACCCGCGTGGTCATCATCTTCAGGGCAATTTACACCATCTGGTCGCTATCTCGAATCGTCACCCTGCCTGTGCGCGGTTGGTAACTATGCATAGTAGTTACCCTTATTCTGACAACGGCTTTGAAGAAGACGACGCAGGGGAGGGAAGAGGTTCAGGATACTCTCTTGTCTTTGGAATGGGAAACTGACTCTACATGGGGAAGAATCAGCATTGATCAGCGGCATGAGAATACAGACGGCAATGGAACCCTCTGCATTAAAAAAAACATAAAATTTATCCACATGACATGTGGTCCGTAATTGGAAGACGTTTCCGGAATAGTCCTCCATTCGCAACTCCGGGAGGGGCTGACAAAGGGGAGATGCCAATGAGAAATAGTCTGAATAACTAACGAAGCGTGGAGTGTCAAAAGTTTGAACCTGGTAGGGAAGCTAGACAATCTGATAAGGGAAATACAGAGGCTCTGTATAGTGATAGTAGGTCACAGTGAGGTGAAATGGAAAGAAGACACTTATTTCTGGTCGTATGAGAATAGGATAATATCCATAGTAGCAGAGGACGATATCACGGCAGTAGGGTTCGTTATGAATAGGAAGGTAGGACAAAGAGTGTTTTACTGTGAACAATTCAGTGGTAGGTTTGGTACTAACGAAATCGGCAACAAACCATCCCTGACAATAGTCATGCAAACATACCGACGTCGTAAGCTGAAGGTGAAGACATAGGTAAAGTATATGAGGGTGTTGAAAAGGTAATGTAGTACGTAAAGGGAGATGAAAATCTGATATTCATCGGAGACTGATATTCAATTGACCCGATGGAGTAGAAGAAAAGTTTACAGCAGAATATAGGCTTGTTGATGGGAATGAGATAAGACAAAGATTAATTGAGTTCTGTAATAACTTTCAGCTAGTAATAACGAATACTCTTCTTAAGAATCACAAGACGAGGAGCTATACTGGGAAAAGGCTGGGTAATAAAGGAAGATATCAGTTAGGTGACGTCATGGTCAGATTGAGATTCCGAAATCAGATACTGTATTGTAAGGCTAACACAGAAGGAGACGTAGACTCAGATCACAATGTAATAGTGATGAAGAATAGGCTAGAGTTCGATATAGTACTCAGGGAGAATCAATACGAAAAGAAGTGGGATAAGTAAGTACTAAGCCAGTCGCAGTGGCCGAGCGGTTCAGTCAGGAATCCGCGTGGCCGCTACGGCCGCAGGTTCGAATCCTGCCTCGGGCATGGATGTGTGTGATGTCCTTAGGTTAGTAACGTTTAAGTTGTTCTAAACTCTCGGGGACTGATGACCTCAGATGTTAAGTACCATAGTGGTCAGAGCCATTTGAACCATTTTGTAGTAAGTACTAATATTTTGACACAATGGTGCCAGTAACTTTCTTTAAAATTCTGGTTTTTTTTTATGGAATGGCTCTTTTACTTAGTCCCAGGGTTATATATGTTCATGGCTCCCCCATTTGGGCGAAGGCAGACAGGAAACCTGGGCAAAACTGTGCCGGAGCCCAGCCATCCCAGGTGGTTCATGATTAATCTTGTCTCTTTAACAGTCATTCTTTTGAAATGATTTAGCAGTTTGTTATTAACGGTTACATAACATCACAGTCACATACAGTTCAACGGAAGTTTGTTGTGTGTGTTTAACAACTCGTAATTATCATTTTTGCTATATACTGCAAGGTCACTTGTCCTAGGATATATCACTTAGTTTTTTGAAATCATTTAGTACAACGTCACTTTCAAAATGTTCTCGCTACCTACGTGTGACAAATCCATTTCCTACACTTGTTAGTGTTCATTTTCTCTCGGCAGTTTACGTGTATACATAATAAGTGTTCAATGTTCGTCAAAAATCGAGTTCATTGACATGTTATGCAGTTTGTGTAAATATTTAGGAATATCTCAATAATGCTGTAGTTGGTGAGCGGTGCGGAGTGATTGTTGAGCGGCGCTCGGCGCTGCGCGTCTGCTCCGTGTAGGTCACCGCCCCCGGTGTTGACAGCTACGGCGCGGAGAGGCGTGTGGCTGTCTGATCTCCTACGGGTTTCTGCGGCCGCTGCATGGCTGAAGTAGCCGGATGCGCGTTGTATATCAGCTCACCCGTGTGACGTCTTCTTGCAGTGCTCCAGCGAACATGCAACAAGTTCACAAACAGTGTACTATCCTTATGGGCATTTTTCCTGCTGTGGGAAAGAACCCCCACAGTTATTGGCAGTTATTATTCAGTAGGCCTTCACTAGTCTGGTTTGCACAATGTTTCGTTGTCACAGTAACGCGTTTTATGGGCACACAACATTTTTTCACCATGTCATGACTTGTCATTAGTCACACGCAAGTTTTCACCTCAGAACAAAATGTATCTCTGTAGTCAATGCGCTTTCCTGGCGTCCTTGGACACACAAAGTTTTTTTTTTTTTTTTTTTTTTTTTACACACACACGCGCGCAATACAAGTTATTGTTTGATACTAGCTTGGTCCAACGTCTATTATTGGCTCACTGTTCGTGTCGTGTTAGTTCCTTGTCCGTTTGCACACACGACGATGATACAGTTTCTTATAGCTTGATCGAAACAACCTCGTGACGTATTGATGCAGTTTGAACAATCACTGTCTGTCTCTGCCACACAATACTGCACTTTTGTTTAAGTTTTTTCAGTTACAATGTCCGTTGTGCAATTTTTTGTAACAGCACATTCGTAACTTCTTTGTTCGCTTTTTACCAAGGTGTGTAATAATTGCGTACATGGTAACAAACATTAAAATTTCGTATTAGTTTGCCCAAAAAGCATCTATATTTATGTTCGAGTAGATTTTATTTGTGCATTCCAGCCGGATTCAGGCATGTTGTTCAACAAGTCCTTTGAAATTATGTCTCACTTTACTTGCAAGGTCCTACGTAACTACAGTGCAGTCTCTGTAGGCTAAAACTGACTTGGACTGTATCAGGCTAGCTCTTTTTACTGATTCGATCTGCACAAGCTTCAATTGAAGCTTCTTTGTGCGTAACTTTGCGTTACCTAATTTTGCAATAAGTTTGCTTCCCATGGTGCCCTCGAGTCAATACTGGGTGCAGTACTCTCGTTGATAATACTGGTTTGAAAATAAAGTTCTCAGGGTCTCATAGTATTAATATTATTCCGGGTTCGGACCTGTCAATCTGACAATTACACACATATATACACTCCTGGAAATTGAAATAAGAACACCGTGAATTCATTGCCCCAGGAAGGGGAAACTTTATTGACACATTCCTGGGGTCAGATACATCACATGATCACACTGACAGAACCACAGGCACATAGACACAGGCAACAGAGCATGCACAATGTCGGCACTAGTACAGTGTATATCCACCTTTCGCAGCAATGCAGGCTGCTATTCTCCCATGGAGACGATCGTAGAGATGCTGGATGTAGTCCTGTGGAACGGCTTGCCATGCCATTTCCACCTGGCGCCTCAGTTGGACCAGCCTTCGTGCTGGACGTGCAGACCGCGAGAGACGACGCTTCATCCAGTCCCAAACATGCTCAATGGGTGACAGATCCGGAGATGGTGCTGGCCAGGGTAGTTGACTTACACCTTCTAGAGCACGTTGGGTGGCACGGGATACATGCGGACGTGCATTGTCCTGTTGGAACAGCAAGTTCCCTTTCCGGTCTAGGAATGGTAGAACGATGGGTTCGATGACGGTTTGGATGTACCGTGCACTATTCAGTGTCCCCTCGACGATCACCAGAGGTGTACGGCCAGTGTAGAAGATCACTCCCCACACCATGATGCCGGGTGTTGGCCCTGTGTGCCTCGGTCGTATGCAGTCCTGATTGTGGCGCTCACCTGCACGGCGCCAAACACGCATACGACCATCATTGGCACCAAGGCAGAAGCGACTCTCATCGCTGAAGACGACACGTCTCCATTCGTCCCTCCATTCACGCCTGTCGCGACGCCACTGGAGGCGGGCTGCACGATGTTGGGGCGTGAGCGGAAGACGGCCTAACGGTGTGCGGGACCGTAGCCCAGCTTCATGGAGACGGTTGCGAATGGTCCTCGCCGATACCCCAGGAGCAACAGTGTCCCTAATTTGCTGGGAAGTGGCGGTGCGGTCCTCTACGGCACTGCGTAGGATCCTATGGTCTTGGCGTGCATCCGTGCGTCGCTGCGGTCCGGTCCCAGGTCGACGGGCACGTGCACCTTCCGCCGACCACTGGCGACAACATCGATGTACTGTGGAGACCTCACGCCCCACGTGTTGAGCAATTCGGCGGTACATCCACCCGGCCTCCCGCATGCCCACTATATGCCCTCGCTCAAAGTCCGTCAACTGCACATACGGTTCACGTCCACGCTGTCGCGGCATGCTACCAGTGTTCAAGACTGCGATGGAGCTCCGTATGCCACGGCAAACAGGCTGACACTGACGGCGGCGGTGCACAAATGCTGCGCAGCTAGCGCCATTCGACGGCCAACACCGCGGTTCCTGGTGTGTCCGCTGTGCCGTGCGTATGATCATTGATTGTACAGTCCTCTCGCAGTATCCGGAGCAAGTATGGTGGGTCTGACACACCGGTGTCAATGTGTTCTTTTTTTAATTTCCAGGAGTGTATGTATATATACATGTAATAGAAAAGACTGTACCAAGAAATATTTCAAGTTTCACACACAAATAGAGTATTATGCAGTACACAAACTAATCACTGCTATAATGTTCCTCCTGACTGATCTCTGTCACAATTTAACACTACAAATAATTGCACTAATCAGGTTATCTGTGCAGACGTTTAGAGCATGTTTAAGGTAACACTAATTAAAAAGAAGACATAGCACAAATAATCATAAACAAAAGAGAAAGTCAATCATATTCTTATAACTAAATACTTCTACACTAGTACATTACCTCTACAGATCACATCAATAATGATCATTCATTTGCAAAAGAATGGTGTACCTTTTTACACATAAGACATAAGACTATTAGTCATTTACTGAAGGAATATTTTCACATCCTTACGCGGTTACGGTCCCCGTACTCTCCCTGATTGGGGATCTGCTAAAAGATGGCTACTATTTCCTTCTTAGACCAAGGAGTGGAGTATGAGGCTCGACAGTAGGTTTTGAGTGGCTTCACCTCGGTATTCTATTGATATCCCTTTACAATTCCTGGTCGTTCTGAAAATACATCTGCATAGTTAGATAATAACTGTAGCAAATCCTGCTGTTGCATTGAGTTCAAATTTTCGGACTGTGTGATACTTTGTTCACAAGTGCGTTCACATTTGCTTTTAATTGACCACCTTGTAAGTCTCGCCTGCCGCGGTGGTCTCGTGGTTCTAGGCGCTCAGTCCGGAACCGCGCGACTGCTACGGTTGCAGGTTCGAATCCTGCCTCGGGCATGGGTGTGTGTGATGTTCTTAGGTTAGTTAGGTTTAATTAGTTCTACGTTCTAGGCGACTGATGCCACAGATGTTAAGTAGCATAGTGCCCAGAGCCATTTGAACCATTTTGAACCTTGTACATCTGGATAATAGAGATTTTTTCCTAGAGAATGATTGTCTAAATGTAGTATCCACTGATTCCTACATTTTATGTTAATTGCATTACAATTACGCACAGGTACCTCTTCAGATCTGAGCATGCACAGTTCTATCCTCCTACCCGTGTTCATCAAACTTAATTTTCCCCGAGAAAGGTCGATTACTGCGTCCCTTTCTCTCAAAAAATCTACCCCCAAAATGCAGGCTACCTTTAAACCCTTTACTACCAGGAACGAGCACGCTATGGCTTCTTCCCCTATATACATCTCTACCCACACTTGGAGTTTAATTATTTGTCACTGTGCACTAATGGCTCCAGTGACTTTGCAGTTGTTCACAGGGAAAGTCAGCATACGCTTTTCTTTGCCCAGTACTCTGATTAAGTCTGTGCTCATGACACAGACAGTAGCACCTGTATCTACTATTGCTTGCACATCAATATTGTTAATTTTGATCTCTATTATCGCTTGTACTTTGTCTTTGTGCTCCTTTATGCAAGTGGGTGGTTCAGTTACTAATTCATGTCCCATCTGTACCCCGTCATTATACCTGAGGATACAGATTTCCGATGTTTGTTCTGTGTCGGGCTGCTCTCGCTCCAAACCTCAGCCGACGATGGAGAGCGTATCTCGGCTGAATATAGTTTGTTGGATTATTACTGGTGGATGGGTGTGGCTGCTCTGTGTTGCTGACCTCCACTATGTGTAAGTTGTGTTGCGTCGGCCGCCACGCTTGCGCAATTGGTGCATTTTGTGGTGGCGGTCGGTTATTGTCTTATCTTTCACTGTTTTGCCGGTCCGGACTGGGTCTCTGGTTCAGTGGCCGAGTTCGGTTTGCATCGTTACAGGTATTGTTGTTCCACGGCCCCCTGGCATTTTTCCATCTACTATTGCTTGGTGGGCCTGTTTCATATCGGTCATCGAACCTCCTTTTCCGGTCATTGTTCACCGGCGGACTATTGCCGTTCCGGTCTCTCCATCTATTCCCGTTTTGTACATAATCTTGTCTCCTATTGTTACCTCCGCCGTTTCCATTATTTGGTGAAGGCGTGTTATTTCGACCATTTCTGTAACCGTTTCCGTTACTTCTACCCTGTTCAGAGGCTGCCGTAACATCCTCCTGAATCAGGTCAATTGAGTCCAGAACAGACAAGAAATGTTCCATCTCGTTCTGAGGTATGTGCATAAGTTTTTCCTTTACGTGTATCGGCAAGTGTGATTTCAAAAGTCTGATCAAATCCCGGGATGAAATCTGCTAGTCCCAGTAACGGGTATTATTAATTTATTTCCCAAAATATTTTCGCAAATTGCCTAATTGTAGAGAATACGGCTCTGGATTTTATGCCTCTTTCCGTAATCTCTCCTGAATACATGTTGACCAAAATTAGGCCAAGAACGCCTTTTCAAATTGCTCATATGTGTCGCAACTGTCAGCTGCTTCGGTTGCCCATAATGCAGCATCTCCTTGTATGTAAGACAGAACGTACTGTATTTTCTGTGTATGACTTCAAACGCTAGGAAAAATGTTTCTAAATCCCTTGATAAATACTACAGGGTGAACAGATTTCTTCTCCGTTGTAAAGATCTGAAACTGTCGGTTTCCAATCAGGCTTTCTTCTATCACTATTTTGGAGTGACATTTGTTTGTTTCGCTAAAATTGATTGACTGTTCTGTCTCGCAGTCGCAATTTTTCACTGCTATATTTATATGCCGATCATTGTTGGACCTGCTGCCTGGCGTCACACACGCTTGTGCGTCGCCGTGCAACAAGCTATTTTCCGCTACCACCGCGGAATGTCAGTGTTCAACGCCCTTTTAAGGTCCTGCACTTCTGCACTCGTCCAACGTCTTTGGCCTCAATCGCGGCGTGCACCTTCTCGTCTATTGCTTGACTGAGGTCGGTGTCTTTTGCCTCTAACCAGTTCGTAAATTCCTTTTCAATTTTGTTCGCCTGTTCGGATATTTTCTGCTCTATTGCTCGACATGTGTCAATTTCTAATTTTTCCTTCCTGTTTGCCAGTTCACTGATTTCATCTACGATACTGGCGTTAGTCATCTGGATATTATCTACTCTTTCGCTCAGTTCTTGCACCGCTTTGGGTATTGTTTCATAGTTTTGTCTCAAACTAACAATCTCACTTAGCATAGCTTCCAAAGAATGCATTAACTGCAAGTCTCTCTCATGCTGGCGTCGATCACGCTCTGCTTGTTCATGCATAAACGTAGCTTGGAAATTGAGCATGCACTCGAACATAACTCTTAATGATTGCACTTCTGACACCTCACCACTCTCTGGTCCGTGTCTAGTGCGTGTGGGTGGCACAGTGTTTCTACTTTCAACTGAATCACTGGCTGGCAGTGGCAACATTTCTTGCCCTTCTGCCCCCAGATTCTCACATTGTACTTCCTGAACTACGCCACTCACATTACCTTGTGCCCCACTTTCTAACTCGGTATCACTGCTTGCTAAATGTTGTTCATTATCCATGTTTATATTTTTCTGACTACGCAATCTAACCATAGTCCACAAAAGAAACAATATCTGAACTAAATATCCTAACACTCAGGTTTCGCTGACATAATCACACAAGAAATGGTCATTTGTTGAACACACTTACTGTATATACTACGATGACTAACTACTCAAATGTCCTGTTATTTAAAAAAAAAACTCTAACAACAACCACACCACTAATGATCCGAGAACACCGCACTGAGGCTACTTTACTACCCACAGGACAACTACACTGTAGCTTTACCTTTTGGTGATCTATCGTGGGTGCAGCTGCCCCCGGGTATTGTGGTAGATAATTAATTTTTTGATATAATGAGCTTTCTTCTTCAGCTTGCCCCTGACTATATAGTGTTCTCATGCAAAAAATCATATACAGGTATTACCACACAATATTTGTTAGGCAATACATACAATAAATGAAAAACTTAATAATTGTTCTCCAACAAAGTTCGACTACCACAATTCCCTAATTATCGCATGGGTATTTTGTGGCCACTGCTTATTTGGACCCCGCGTTGTTGGGCGCCAGTTTAACGAGAGAGAAAAAAAAAATTATTATTGTTATGTGAATGGATGAAAAACTGGGGAAAAATGGTTTTAAAAATTTATGTTATTTACTCTTTCAGTACGAACTTTGTTGTAGAACCCCTTATTTACGTGTGGTAATAAAAATTCATTTAGACAGAATTAAGCACATTTAAAATTACGTGAACCTTAGCAACCCTCTCATGCTGATAAATTCAAACTAACTGATTAATAACATTTATTTGAAACTTATTTAAATTAATTTTTTTTACGTATTTCGGCCTTGGCACACATTTTCTAGATGCTGTGGGTTTTTAAATATTTACTGAATTCTTTCCCGGCGTTAGCTATGGGACACAAGACTGTCGCTGTTAGCATAAAATGGTTAAATATTGCCAAGCCGACCTGAATGTTTAATTATCATTGACAATACACACTTCTCTATACGTTTAAGCTATTCGCTTTAGAAATGGAAAGAACCAACAGATGAACAACTTCAATGTTAATTATCCGCCTATGAATGCACAAATGTAAAACCAGTAATAAATACAGTCAGCCTCAGGATCGCTTTAAAGAAAAATATTTCGTAATTCACTGGTAATTTTACCTGCTCCCGATTTACGGGTTTGGTTAATTTTATAACTGAACAATTTTTTAACTGTGCCGCCGCTGCAAATCTTTCGGTCGCGGCACAGCCCAGCAACACCAATGATAATCGCTAAAAGTGCTGAAAATTTTTACAGAAATATTATAGATGACATGGGCAAGCTAATTTACATTAGTAATACACAATTTTTGATAAATTATAATGTATTTAGACCATAACAATAATTGAAATAACACACCTGTACAATTTCTCCTCTAATGGCGGCTAAATATAGATACAGACAAACGAAGTTTACTCATTCATATAATGCTACGTCACAGGTTCCTCTCTCTCTCTCAGGTCTAGAGGAAGACGATAAAGAATACACATTATGTAGCGCTAATTATATTATTGCTGATTGTGAATGTCTCTTTGTAATCTTACAACATTATTTTCCTCTGTGGCTGTATTTTACATATTTTCATCGCAGATATTAACATATTTCGTAATTACTTTATGAGTATGGAAATATTACAATCGTAAATACATCGAAAGTATTATTACAGAAAATATTACAATAATAATCAACGACCTTTATCTGCTATGAAAAATTGTAAAATACAGCCACAGAGGAAAATAATGTTGTAAGATTACAAAGAGACATTCACAATCAGCAATAATATAAATAGCGCTACATAATGTGTATTCTTTGTCGTCTTCCTCTAGAGCTGAGAGAGAGAGGAACCTGTGACGTAGCATTATATGAATGAATAGACTTCGTTTGTCTGTATCTATCTTTAGGCGCCATTAGAGGAGAAGTTGTACAGGTGTGTTATTTCAATTATTGTTATGGTCTAAATACATTATAATTTATCAAAAATTATGTATTACTAATGTAAATTAGCTTGCCCATGTCATCTATAATATTTCTTTAAAAATTTTCAGCACTTTTAGCGATTATCATTGGTGTTGCTGGTCTGTGCCGCTACCGAAAGATTTGAAGCCGCGGCACAGTTAAAAAATTGTTCAGCTATAAAATTAACCAAACCCGTAAATCGGGAGCAGGTAAAATTACCAGTGAATTACGAAATATTTTTCTTTAAAGCGATCCTGAGGCTGACTGTATTTATTACTGGTTTTACATTTGTGCATTCATAGGTGGATAATTAACATTGAAGTTGTTCATCTGTTGGTTCTTTCCATTTCTAAAGCAAATAACTTAAACGTATAGTGAAGTGTGTGTTGTCAATGATAATTAAAAGTTCATGTCGGCTTGGCAATATTTAACCATTTTGTGCTAACAGAGATAATCTTGCGTTCCATAGCTAACGCCGGGAAAGAATTCAGTAAATATTTAAAAACCCATAGCATCTAGAAAATGTGTGTCAAGACCAAAATGCGTAAAAAAAATAAATTTTAATAAGTTTCAAATAAATGTTATTAATCAGTTAGTTTGAATTTATCAGCATGAGATGAACCCTCTGCCAAGCACTTAAATGTGAATTGCAGAGTAGTCATGTAGATGTAGATGTAGAGGGTTGCTAAGGTTCACGTAATTTTAAATGTGCTTAATTCTGTCTAAATGAATTTTTTACCACACGTAAATAAGGGGATCTACAACAAAGTTCGTACTGAAAGAGTAAATAACATAAATTTTTAAAGCCATTTTTTCCCCAGTTTTTCATCCATTCACATAACAATAATATTTTTTTTTTCTCTCTCGTTAAAAGCTACAGACACAGCAATAGGGAATAGGTCAGTATGCAGTCCAGTTGAAGAATGACCATCTCTTTAAAGGGCTATCAAAGAAGTTGGTAAGAAAAACATGAGTGTTAAGTAAGTAACAGTGAAAAAAACATGGTTAACAAAGAATTACATCAGTTCATTGGTGAAAGAATGAAGTACAAAAATGCTCAAGGAAATTCAGGAATACAGAAATACAAGTCCCTGAAAAATGACATAAATAGTAAGTGCAGATAAGTTAACACGTAATATCTTCAAGATAGATGTGAAGAAATAGAAAGAGAACTGATTGTCGGAAGGACTGACTCAACATATAGGAAAGTCACAATAACCTTCACTGAAGAGAAGGGGTAGTAACCTTAATAGTGCAAAGGGAATTCCAGGGTTCAATGCAGAAGTGAGATCGGATAGGTGGGAAAAGTACATTGAAGGCCTCTATGAGGGGGAAGATTTGTCGGCTGTGGTAGAAGAAGAAACAGAAGTCAATTTAGAGGCGATAGGCGATCCAGTATTAGAATCAGAATTTAGACAGTTGTGTATGTGGCAGACCATATGACTTTCGGAAAATATTATCTACAAAATTCCGAAAACTGTAGGAGCTGATATGTGCGAGAATTACCGCACAATCAGTTTGGCAGTTCGTGCACCCAGGCTGCTGACGCGAAGGTAAGAAAAACTCAGGATGTGTTAGATGACAATCAGTTTGACTTTAGGAAAGGTAAAGTCCCAGTGAGACAATTCTCACGTTGAGGCTGATATTGGAGCAAGACTAAACAAAAATCGAGACACGATGTCCTATCACCCTATACCTTCTTCTTGTCAGAGTTTTCCTCTCATTCCCTTCATCTCCGATTCTGCAGAGATCCTCCTTATCCCGTCCCTTACCAGTCCATCTAATTTTCGCCATTCTTCTGTAGCGCAACATCTCAGCTGCTTCATTGCTATTCTGTTCCTGTTTTCCCACAGTCCATGTTTCAATATCACAAAATGCTGAGCCCAAAATGTAAGTTCTCAGGAATTTCTTCCTCCATTTAAGACCTGTGTCTGATACTAGTAGCCTTTTCTTGGACAGGAATTCCATTTATGTCATACTTACACTGCTTTTACTGTCTGTTACTGTTTATTTTACTGTGAAAGCAGAATTGGTTCAAATTGCTCTGAGCACTATGCGACTTAACTTCTGAGGTCATCAGTCGCCTAGAACTTAGAACTAATTAAACCTAACTTACCTAAGGACATCAAACACATCGATGACCGAGGCTGGATTCGAACCTGCGACCGTAGCTGTTGCTCGGTTCCAGACTGTAGCGCCTAGAACCGCACGGCCACTCCGGCCGGCCGATAGCAGAATTATTTAACTTCATCTACTTCGTGACCCTCAGTCCCGATATTAAGTTCCTCGCTGGTCTCATTTCTGCTACTTCTCAATCCTTTCCTCTACCGTCGATTTACTCTCAATCCATTTTCTGCACTCCTTAAAATGTTCATTACATTCAGCATATCCTGTAATTTTTCTTCACTTTCACTCAGAATGGCAAAATCATCAGTGAATTTTATCGTTGCTAACCTTTCACCTTGAATTTTAATTCCACGCTTGAATCTTTGTTTTATTTCCGTTACTGTTAGTTCATGTATAGATTGAACAGTAGTGGAGAAATACAACATTTTTGTCACACTCCTTTTAATCCCAGCACTTCGTTCTTGGTCTTCAACTGTTGTTATTCTCTTTTGGTTCTTGTGCGTATTGTACATTACCCGTCTCTCGCTCTAGTTTAAACCTACTTTCTTCAGAATTTCGAACATCTTCCACGATTGAACATTATAGAAAACTTTTTCCAGGTTTAGAAATCCTGTGAACGTGCCTTGATTTTCTCTAGGCTTGCTTCCATTATCAACCCCAACGTCAATACATTCCCTGTTTTGCCTTTAACTATAATAAAGCCGAACTGACAGTTATCTAAAAGATAATCGGTTTTCTATTCTATTCATCTGTTTATTTTGCTTGTGAGCAACCTTGATGCATGAATTGTTAACCTGATTGTACGATAATTCTCATATTTGTCAGCTCATGTAGTATTCGGAATTGTAAGGATGACATGCTCCGAAATTCGGATGGTACATCGGTCTCACATATTCTACCCACCAACGTGAGTAGTCGTTTCGTTACCATTCTCCCAAATGATTTCAGAAATTCCAATGGACTGTTATCTATTCGCTCTGCCTTATTTGCTATTGTCTTCCAAAGCCTTTTTAAAATTACGAATACTGGATCCCCTCTGTCTTCCATGTCGATCCCTATCTGTTTTTTTGTCAAATCCGACAAATTTTCCCTGTCATAGATGCCTTCAATGAACTCTTTCCACCTATCAGCTCTCTCCTCTGGTTTTAACACTGGAATTCCCATAGAACTCTTTATGTTACCACCCTTGCTTTTAATTTCCCCAGAGATTCATTGGACGTCGGTATATGCTGAGCCTGTCCTTCCGACAATAATTTCATTCAAGATTTCTTCACATTTATCATGCAGCCATTTGATCTTTGCTCCCTTGTACTTCTGTTTACTTCATTCCTCAGCGACTTGTATTTCCGTATTCCTGAACTTCCTGATTATATTTGTACTATTCCTTTCATCGATCAGCTGATGTATTTTTTCTGTTATCCATGGTTTGTTCACAGGTAACTTAGTTGTATGTATGTTTTCTTCCCCGTTTCTGTAATTGCCCTTTCTAGAGATATCCACTCTTCTTCAACTGAACTGCCTACTGAGCTGTTCCTTAATGCAGTGTCTTTAGCCTTAGAGAGCTTCAAGTGTACCTGTTCATTCCTTAGAACTTCCGTGTCCCATTTCTTGCCCATTGATTATTTCTAACTAATTTCTTAAACGCCAAGCTACTCTTCATACTACTAGATTGTGAAATATGTCAATTTCTGCTGCTGCGTACGCCTTACAATCCAGTATCTGATTTCGTAATCTCTGTCTGACCGAGATACAATCCAACTGAAATCATCCTGTATCTACCGGCATTTTGCAAGGATACCTCCAGACCTTACGTTTCTTGAGCAGAGTATTTGGTATTAATAGGGGAAATTTATTGCAGAACTAAATTAGTCTCTCCCCTATCTTAAGCCTAATATGAAGCCCATAATCCGCTGTTATCCTTTCTTCTACTCCTTCCCCTACAACCGTACTTCGTCCTCCAAAACTATTGGATTTTCATCCTCTTTACATATGGAGTTACCCGTTCAGTATCCTCATATAAGAGGGTTTTCCGAAAGTAATGCCTCCTATTTGCAATCATGGAGACTGCAGGAGATATCTAATTCACAGCAGCATAGCTAAACAGAGTAATATTTCAGCTACAGACTTTTGTTTTTCCATATTGTCCCCACGTGCTTTTGTCAATCATGAACCACACAGGCTGCACGCTACCCTTGTAAATATTGGAACCAACTGAGGCTAACCACTTTCTTACAGCTGTGACAACAGCATCCAAGTCTTGAAAATGTTCGCCAGGTAGTCCATCTTTAAGAGGTACAAAGATATGGAAGTCTAAAGCCGCTAAATAGGGACTGTACAGTGGATGTGGTAAAACAGACCAGTCGAATTTTACAATGAGTTGTGTGGTTGCAAAACTGGTGTGGGACATAGCGTTATCATGTTTCAGGCGAAAGTTGGTCTTCTTCTCAGGCCTTATCCTGGAAATTAGGTTTTTCAGCTTAGTCAGTGTTATCTTGTAGCGTGCTGAATTGACAGTTTATGCAGGTTGCAGGATATCAAAGAGAACCACACAATGTCTGTCCCAAAAGACGGTGGACGTCACTTTGCCTGCAGACAGATGTGTGTTGAATGTATACCTTGACGGTGAATTCGCTTGTCACCGTTCGATGGACCCTCTTTTGATTCCGACTCGTAGCGGTGAACCGTATATCCGATGACGATGCTATTCAGAAAATTGTCACCTTCAGCTTCATCTTGATCCAGCAGGTACCGGCAAATTTTCATTTGATGAGATTCTGTTCTTCTGTGAGCATGCGAGGGACCCATCCCGCAAAGACTTTGTGGTAACCAAGACGTCCCAACATTGTTTCCAAGGCGTTACAGCCGACACTCACCTTTGCACACATCTCTCTGGGTGTTATCCGCCGATCAGCATGGATGAGTTGATCTTCATTGCGATGGACGACAGCTGTGCAGAGTCGACAGGGCCATGGCCGTCGTGCACATCCTCTTCACCAATTTGCAAACGCCGTACACATCGCCTCAAATTTCTCACGTATATTGTATCGCCTCCATAAACCTTTAGCAAACTTCTGTGGATTTCAATCGGCACAATTTCTTCAGCAGTGGGGAATTTAATCACACATCGCTGTTTTATTCAGTCGTCAATATCAGGCACTGTTTTGGAACACTGCTCTGCTGGCGCCAACTACCAAAGAACAACGGAACCACATGTAAATGATAGAGGGAGGATCAAGCATTTTCACTACAGCAACGACATCTGGCGCGGACTTCCAAGGTCACCATAAAAAATAAGAGGCATTACTTTCGGAACACCCCTCGTACTTTCTCCTCCTCTTCAACTTCAGCTTGTAACATCTGCACGCATACCTGGAATATCGTTGTCGGTGTTGCTTTGCTGTCGATTCCGATGATAACAACTCTATCATTGCTCTGTTCATAGTAACTTACACTGTGCCCTGTCTAGTTATTCACAATGAATAGCGGTCCCCTTGTACCAATTTCTGCTGTTGTTGATATTACCCTATACTCATCTAACCAGAAATCCTTGTCTGCTTTCCATTTCATTCTCTTATACACATTATCTGTGGCTGAATAATCAATTACACTGCTTTTCCTGTACTTTTTTCCATAAATTAAAAACCTTCACTGAGGATGGTAAAATACTGAGACACACACGCAAAACAACTCATTACTAGATCATCTGACTTCTATCTGCAGGACAGCACAGTAGAGCTTGTAACTTAGAAATGACGAAGTTGTCATTTCTGATATGAACCAAACAATAAGTGAAAATGAAATTTGAGTATTATAAATACATATTTAAATATTACGCATTCCTGATCTTTTCTGGGACATAGTTTTTATCAGTAACTGATCCTTCAATAACATATGGAGACATCGCTTCTTTCGCGAAAGAGGATGACCTGCAATCTTGCTCACAAAGCTTTCCAGTCCTTTTCTTCTGTCCTCTATAAATTCTTCTTCAAACCTACAATCATCCCCTCTGAATGGCTTTCGACGCTACCACGCTTTGCCTGGCAAAGGAGGCACAACGATCTGACTAACTATTTCAAGTTCATTCGACATCACTGCATCTCCGGCGAACGCTCATTTCCTTCACTCTGTAGACAGGCAGATTTGTTCTCATTCCAACTTCATAATCAGTGTATCTTTTTCTTTCCAACAGAACGAGTAATAGGATTTATTACGTCGATTTCAAGAAAACTCTCTTGGTCCTCATAAACATCATCTAATATTCGTTTCTTGACATTGAGGGGTCACTTTATGTCCACCGAGGTAACAGGCATCAGGCGAAGCACCTTCCCCTATACTAAGGGTAAGGTTGCTTGTTGTAACGCAAATGAAGATGGAGGTGCTGTTATTGCGTTGGAAACTGTGAACCTCTTTTCTCCAACAGCATAGTCCAGTCAAATTAATGTGGCCACCACCTATGTTCGACGTCACAGATGGCAGGTGGCAGCACTAGCAGTGCACGGTATATAAAGTCGTAGGCGTAATTCGGAAACTGAGCGATTGATCGGACTTTCAAATAGGCATGATCATTGGCTTTCGGGCCAAGATTGGAAAAATTTCCGAGAGGCAAAGTGTATAAACTTTTCGCGTGCCGACGTTCACTGCGCATGGCAAAACTGCGCTAGCCGAAACCGGCGACAAATCATCACAGGCCATGGACGACAGAGGTGTACGACGGTTGCAGAGATGTGTACCGGGGAACAGACGTGCAACTTCATATTGGATTCCATTAGGAAGTTTGTGCACTGTGATCACATAGAATTTTTGGGAAACATATGAAACTCTAGCATTGGTTGTACAGATTTGACACAGTTCTTTTATTTTGGCATGTTGTTGTTGTTGTGGTCTTCAGTCCAGAGACTGGTTTGAAACAGCTCTCCATGGTGCTCTGTCCTGTGCAAGCTTATTCATCTCCCAGTATCTACTGCAACCTACATCCTTCATCCTACAACCTTCATCTCTTGGTCTCCCTCTACGTTTTTTCCCTCCAAGCTGCCCTCCAATACTAAATTGGCGATCCCTTGATGCCTCAGAATATGTCCTACAAGCCGATCCCTTCTTCTAGTCAAGTTGTGCCACAAACTTCTCTTCTGTCCAGTTCTATTCAATACCTCCTTATTAATTATGTGATCTACCCATCTAACCTTCAGCACACTTCTGTAGCACCACATTTCGAAAGCTTCTTTTCTCTTTTTGTCTAAACTATTTATCGTCCAAGTTTCACTTCCATATGGCTACACTCCGTACAAATACTTTCAGAAACCAATTCCTGACACTTAAATCTAAACTCGATGATAACAAATTTCTCTTCTTCAGAAACGCTTTCCTTGTCATTGCCAGTCTACATTTTATATCCTCGCAACTTCGACCATCATCAGTTCTTTTGCTCCCCAAATAGCAAAACTCCTTTACTACTTTAAGTGTCTCATTTGCTAATCTAATTCCCTCAGCATCACCCGATTTAATTTGACTACACTCCATTATTCTCGTTTTGCTTTTGTTGATGTTCATCTTACATCCTCCTTTCAAGACACTGTCCATTTCGTTCAGCTGCTCTTACAGGTCGTTTGCGGTCTCTGACAGAATTACAATGTCATAAGCGAACCTCAAAGTATTAATGTCTTCTCCATGGATTTTAATTCTTACTGCAAATTTTTCTTTTGCTTCCATTACTGTTTGCTTACTATACAGATTGAATCACATCGGGGATAAGCTACAACCCTGTATCACTCCCTTCCCAGCCACTGCTTCCCTTTCAAGCCCCTCGACTGTTATAACTACTATCTGCTTTCTGTACAAATTCATAATAGCCTTTCGCCCCTGTATTTTACCTCTGCGACCTTCATAATTTGAAACAGAGTATTCCAGTCAACATTGTCGAAAGCTTTCTCTATGTCAACAAATGCTAGAAACGTAGGTTTGCCTTTCCTTAACCTATTTCCTAAGCTAGCAGAGGTCGGCTTCTACCAGTTTTTCCATTCGTCTGTAAAGAATTCGTGTTAGTATTTTGCAGCCGTGAGTAATTAAACTGATAGTTCGGTAATTTTTACATCTGCCAACCCCTGCTTTCTTCGGGATTGGAATTATTACATTTGCTTTGAAGTCTGAGGGTATTTCGCCTGCCTCATACATTTTTCTCACCAGATGGTAGAGTTTTGTCAGGACTGGCTCTCCCAAGACCGTCAGTAGTTCTAATTGAATGTTGTCTACTCCCGGGGCCTTGTTTCGACTTACGTCTTTCAGTGCTTTGTCAAACTCTTCACGCACTATCATATCTCACATTCCATCTTCATCTACATCCTCATCCATTTCCATAACATTGTCCTCAAGAACATCGCCCTTGTATAGATCCTGTATATACTCCTTCCACCTTTCTGTTTTGCCTTCATTGCTTAGAACTGGGTTTCCATCTGAGCTCTTGATATTCATGCATGTGGTTCTCTTTTCTCGGAATGTTTCTTTAATTTTCCTGTAGGCTGTATCTATCTTACTCCTAGTGATATACGCCTCTACATCCTTACATGTAGCATATAGACATCCTAGCTATTTTGCACTTCCTTTCGATCTCATTTTTGAGACGTTTCTATTCATTTTTGCCTGCTTCATTTACTGCATCACATAGATTTCAATCTCAGAGTTATCACCTTCAGTGCAAAATTGAATCCAGTGGATTCATATAATCATGCACAAAATATAAATCCAAACATTGATGCTTATGGTTATAAACATGCTACCTAGCTTGCAAAATTCAAGCTGTAGAATTTTAATTTATATTAACTATGAATTTGTAGTGTAAGGTATAATATAAACTGATAAGCGGGATCGTCTGAAGGGTCCAGGCTGCTGTAGGGAGCGTTATGATCTGATAAATGTTTAATGGCATATCCTGGATGATGTCATTATAGAAGACACAGTGGACCAACTCAAGTATATGTGTATCCTTGGGGGCCACGCACACCGCTACCTATACTCCCCCCGGCACGATGGCATCTATCAGAAGGACAATATAACTTGTCACACAGCTCGCAGCTTACGTGCATGGTTCGCAGAGACCCCGAATGAGTTTGCCGTACTCGTCTGGTCACCAGATACCCCGAGTTTACAAGCAGTCGGCAATCTTTGGGACCACCTCGATCTGGATGTACGCGCCATGGATCCTCAACCGCGAAACCCAGTGGCAGCAGAACATCAGGGTACTGGAGTCGGCCGGCCGGGGTGGCCGAGCGGTTCTAGGCGCTACAGTCTGGAACCGCGCGGCCGCTACGGTTGCTAGTTCGTATCCTGCTTCGGGCATGGATGTGTGATGTCCTTAGGTTAGTTAGGTTTAAGTAGTTCTAAGTTCTAGGGGACTGATAACCTCAGAAGTTAAGTCCCATAGTGCTCAGAGCCATTTGAACCATTTTACTGGAGTCGGCGTGACTCCGTATCCATGTCGCTATTGACACTCTTTCCTAAAAGGCACGCAGTGGACCGTGCTGTATAAGGTAGTTATTTATCCTTATGGCACGTGATCACACTAATGTAACTCGACAGTTTATAAATTCACATACGCATTTTTCACACACAGCTGCCCGGATTGGCCGCACGGTTTATGGCGCCACGTCATGGATTGCGTGGCGTCTCCCCCTGTGTGTGTGTTGTTCTTAACATATCTTAGGTAGTGTATGATTCTAGGGACCGATGACGTCAGCAGTTTGGTCCCTTAGGAATTCGACACACATTTGAACATTTGACACACACTCCCGTTCAGATACCAGTATAGTTGACGAGATACTCGAGTCATCTTCCAAATATTTCAGATATGGGGGGCAGGTGATTATACTACACAGAAGGTGTTCAGAGTACGTTTGGGTAAAGTATTGATATTTCTCAGTTACCACTCGTACCAAACGTACTGATCATCCCTGTACCGTATCAAGTTCAATAACAGTCCATTCACAGCCGTCCGCCTTAGCCTGTAATTTCACTTCATTAGGGAAGCACAGCTTACGGGAATCCACTGCTCCCAGGACGTCCAATACTGGTTGACGCTTGAGAGGTGCAGCTACCGCAACGGTAAGCAGCCTCTAATCAGATCGCTGCCTGTCGATACGGTGCAGTGCTGTGAATAGAGCTGCACAAACTCAGCCCTAATAGATGACACAGTATTGTGGCTAACTGGGATTATTAATAACAAACGTTGCCTGATAATTTCACTGGCGTGTAATAGTTAGAACTTCTAAATAATGTAGTGTAAAACCTACCCTATTCCTGCAACGTTAAATAGTTTGCAAGGGAATTACTCTTTCAACTACTTCTCAAGAAATAGCGTTTCGTCTGAGGTAAAACTACATATCTCATCCAAGCTCCTAATGAGGCAATGAACGTGACACATTCCAGTCGTCTGTCTTTTTTCCGCCGGTAATAGCTATTTTTGACGCCATAAAATGCGATCCAGTAGATACTGTCGCTTGCTGTTTTGTCAATTTGTACCTCGGATTTCGGCGTGTATGTGTCAAAATGAGAAATCTTAGATACTGAAGAGGTAACTAATTAATGTTTACGTAGCTGTAAACAGCATATATGATCTGAAGAAGGTCCGCTCCATGACACCAAGTTAGAAACGTGTAGCTCATGTACCGACAAAAGAGTTGCTGTTGAGAGATGGGCAATCCGTATGGAAGTTACAAATTCTGGCGATAAGCCAATTCCTTTGGTAAGCAGCTTGTTAATCCGACGATGTCATTATTGACAATGATTCTAGTCGTGTCGTAGAATTAACGGGCATCAGAAATGCAACACAAAACGAATCGCCATGCATTTGACACATTTACATTGCTCCACAAATACTTCTGCATCCAACGTAACACTGACATTAAACGAAATATGATGGTAGACCAATTGCTTAGGCCTTGCATAGTCGAAGATCTTCCCCGACATTTACAAGTCGCCACGTAGTGACACACTAGAGAACATTGCGAAGTGTCAATAGACGATCTTTATGAAACTTGTTGGCTGTGTAGGGTGGGGCAAAATAGTATAGTACGTATTTCTTGTTTGTGTCCAATTTCACTTTTAAAGGGCAAAACATACCTCAAAAGGTAATTTTGCGTTTGGGGTTTATAGGGAATAACTTCGAAACGATGTTATATAAAAATAATTTTCATATGAAAATTAATACGCAATTAATGATCTTAAAACAGTATAATCAACGTTCTTGATAATTTGAAATTTTGCAAAATACTCCATCTCAATCAATTAATTTTGAAAACCGAAAACTTTTGTTGCAACATAAATCGAGAAATCTTTCAAGTCACGTACATACTTTTGTAGAAAAGCAGATTTCTGAAATAGCATATTTGGAAAATAGGGTGTACACAATGTGCTGTCAGAGTAATTTCAACATACCTAATTAAAATATCCAAACGTTCATTATTATCTACTTATTTTTCTTACATTTGTTTAATGTTTTAAATTCTGATTTCACGTTTTACATTCACGGTTTCATGCACGTAAAATGAATGAAATATCTTCAGGTAACATACGCAACGAAGAATACAATATAAAACAAAATCCAGCACGATTTCAGGTTGTCAGTGGAAATCCTGTAAGGCAAAATTCAGTACATTTGTAATCCGTGACAAGAAGAACTGGTTATGGTCTAGTGACTGCAACTTGATTGCGTGGTTTCTCAACTGGAGTTGGAGACAGTAATCGTACAAAGAACTAAATCTAAAAATCTTCTTACAAATTTCTTCCAGTATCGAAAGCCGTATATGTTCCACGGCTATACGTTTGCCTCCGACTCCCTTGGGGTCATTAGATGTTTCCTGTCCTCGCGTACCTCGCTTACTACGGCTTCGTCACACAATGACCACCCCTCTTCGCAGGTCAGAGGATATTCGAAACTTGTATTCTTTCTCAGAGAGGGGAAAATATCTGTATTACTGTTAGGTTATAGCCGTGGCCAGTGTGAATGAGTTGTTTAGGGCATCGAGCTTGAGGACAAGTAACGTTTTCATTTTCTGATGTCAAAGGGCTCGACAGCAAAGTTACAGCCATATGCCAAGTACAGTTTTCAATGTTGGAAGAACTTTGTTGGAAGACTTTCAGATGCAGTTCTGTTGAATAATTAAGATGTCAGTCTCCACTTAAGAAACGATATAATATAGCCGCAGTCATAAGGACAGAATCAGTTCTCTTCCCCAAACCTTACCAATTTACTCAAATACGCCTAATATAGATCAGGATATTTAAAAGATCATCCGTGAAAGTTTGAAATTCTGCTGAATTTTGTTTTTTATTGTCTCCTCCGTTGCGTACATTACACAAGGAATTTTCGTTCATTTTATGCACATGATAGAAAAACGCTACTTTTTAAGCGCTTCTTTACAGGTTACCATCATCGTCAATACTTTCAGTCATAAAAATTATTTCCTTATTACTTTCAATTAACATATTACACTTAACGTGAAACAGTAAACAAAAAATTAAGAAAAAGCATGTAGGAAATACCGCGACAGCACGTTGTGTGCAGCTTATTTTTCGTGAATGGTGTTTCGGAAAACAGTTTCATTACACAAGAATGTACGTGACTTGAGAGCTTCCTTAAATTACACTCCTGGAGATGGAAAAAAGAACACATTGACACCAGTGTGTCAGACCCACCATACTTGCTCCGGACACTGCCAGAGGGCTGTACAAGCAATGATGACACGCACGGCACAGCGGACACACCAGAAACCGCGGTGTTGGCCGTCGAATGGCGCTATCTGCGCAGCATTTGTGCACCGCCGCCGTCAGTGTCAGCCAGTTTGCCGTGGCATACGGAGCTCCATCGCAGTCTTTAACACTGGTAGCATGCAGCGACAGCGTGGACGTGAACCGTATGTGCAGTCGACGGACTTTGAGCGAGGGCGTATAGTGCGCATGCGGGAGGCCGGGTGGACGTACCGCCGAATTGCTCAACACGTGGGGCGTGAGGTCTCCACAGTACATCGATGTTGTCGCCAGTGGTCGGCGGAAGGTGCACGTGCCCGTCGACCTGGGGCCGGACCGCAGCGACGCATGGATGCATGCCACGACCGTAGGATCCTACGCAGTGCCGTAGGGGACCGCACCGCCACTTCCCAGCAAATTAGGGACACTGTTGCTCCTGGGGTATCGGCGAGGACCATTCGCAACCGTCTCCATGAAGCTGGGCTACGGTCCCGCACACCGTTAGGCCGTCTTCCGCTCACGCCCCAACATCGTGCAGCCCGCCTCCAGTGGTGTCGCAACAGGCGTGAATGGAGGGACGAATGAAGACGTGTCGTCTTCAGCGATGAGAGTCGCTTCTGCCTTGGTGCCAATGATGGTCGTATGCGTGTTTGGCGCCGTGCAGGTGAGCGCCACAATCAGGACTGCATACGACCGAGGCACACAGGGCCAACACCCGGCATCATGGTGTGGGGAGCGTTCTTCTACACTGGCCGTACACCTCTGGTGATCGTCGAGGGGACACTGAATAGTGCACGGTACACCCAAACCGTCATCGAAACCATCGTTCTACCATTCCTAGACCGGAAAGGGAACTTGCTGTTCCAACAGGACAATGCACGTCGAGCATGCATCCCGTGCCACCCAACGTGCTCTAGAAGGTGTAAGTCAACTACCCTGGCCAGCAAGATCTCCGGATCTGTCCCCCATTGAGCATGTTTGGGACTGGATGAAGCGTCGTCTCACGCGGTCTGCACGTCCAGCACGAAGGCTGGTCCAACTGAGGCGCCAGGTGGAAATGGCATGGCAAGCCGTTCCACAGGACTACATCCAGCATCTCTACGATCGTCTCCATGGGAGAATAGCAGCCTGCATTGCTGCGAAAGGTGGATATACACTGTACTAGTGCCGACATTGTGCATGCTCTGTTGCCTGTGTCTATGTGCCTGTGGTTCTGTCAGTGTGATCATGTGATGTATCTGACCCCAGGAATGTGTCAATAAAGTTTCCCCTTCCTGGGCCAATGAATTCACGGTGTTCTTATTTCAATTTCCAGGAGTGTATATTGTAGCAAAAGTTTTAATTTTTCAAAATTAATTAGTGGATGTGGGGTATCTTGAAAAGTTTAGAAATATTGCAAAGTTGGTTGAAATTGGGCACAAACAAAAAAACTAAAGAAGTGCGTTTTCCATTATTTTACCCTTCTACACACTCGCTATCAAGATCGTTTACTGACACATGCGTATGTTACCTTTTAAGACAGACCACGTTTATACATTATCAAATTTTCTATATACGTAACAGAAGCTTTCGGTATTTCGACAAAGTTTTAATAATGTTGGAGTTTTAAAAATCTTGAAAGTAATTGGGAACGGAAGTGCTTAACATTAACAATTTATGTACGAAGAAGATAGGAAATTAAGTAGACAGAAACGGGTTTAGAGTTACATAATGCCGCCACCGATTCTCTCCAGGAGAGAAATACCCAGAAACCCTCCGAGCCTCTTGCTCCCGGGCAGTCACTGCCCGAACTACTGCCACTTGTAATCCGATGGCAACGAACCCAGCAAATACTCTGAGGCTCTCAGCTTCAGATGGCGTGATCCCACATCTAGCTTAGGTACCTTTTACGTTTACTAGCGTAAAATAAGGTGTGTTTGCTTGTGTATTGGTTTCTACTACATGTTAACATTCACTGCTTATTACAAGTTTTGAGTGCTTTACCTCTACGTCTAAATCTACATCTACATAGCTACTCTACAATTCACACATAATTACCTGGCAGAGGGTTCATGAGAAACCTTTACATTAATTCTCTGGTATTGCATTCTGTAACATTGCACGGAAAAAGCAACACCTGTATCATTCCGTGCGAGCTCTGATATCAATTATTTTATTATGACAATCGTTTCTCCATGTGTAAGTCGGCGTCAACAAAATATTTTCGCATTCGGAAGAGAGAGCTGGTGGTCGAAATTGCTTGAGGAGATCCCACCGCAATGAGAACACCTGTATTTTAATCATTTCCACCTGAAATCCTGTAGCATGTCCATGACTCACTCTCCCCTATTTTTCGATAATATGAAAAAGTGCTGCCCCTTTTTTGAACTTTCTCCATGTGCACGGAGCAGCAACACTCCAAAAGAGGACCGGCAAGCGTAGTGTAGGCAGTCTCTAATATGGATATGGATATGGTGTTATGGGCGCTCAACAGTGTAGGCTTTAGCGCCCGCGTCCCTAATAGATCTGTTGCATCTGTCAATAGAACTCAGTCTGTGGTTCGTCTTCCTCATAACATCTTCTATGTGTTCCTACCAATAAAAGTTGTTCGTAATTGTAATTCTTAAGTAGTTATTTGAAATTACGGCCTTTAGATTTGATTCACTTGTGCAGCTGAAGCTTAAAGGATTCCTCTAAGCATTCATGTGAATGACTCACACGTTTCGTTATTTATGGTCAATTTCAATTTTATCACCATATAGATATCTTATTTAAATCGTTTTGGAATTGATTTTGATCTTCTGATGACTACTACATGATAAACGGCAGCAGCCACTGCACTGTTCGTGTTGCTATAACTACTGTTTACTCTATATGTTGTGTGTGTCTTGTTTATGTTCTATATTCAACTAAACTGATAGTATCTTTCTTCTTGTACGTTATAAAATTGTTACAGAGGAGGTCGCTACACAGTTACAATAATGATTTTTATAAATCTATAACTCTTAATATTGTCAAATGGTTAAAATGCCTCTGAGCACTATGGGACTTAACATCTGAGGACATCAGTCCACTATAAGAACTACTTAAACCTAACTAACCTACGGACATAACACACATCCGTGCCCGAGGCAGGATTCGAACCTTCGACCGTAGAAGTCGCGCGGTTCCAGACTGAAGCTCGTAGAACCGCTCGGCCAGAAGGGCCGGCCTTAATATTACTATTATAGATCTTTGTATGTATATATCACTGTCATGACTGAACACTGGATTTATCTCCACATTGAGAAATCACGTCTTAAGGGAACGAGAAGAGATATGGCTCTCCTCCCAGTTCACAATAGGACAGTAGTATGTAAAATACCGCATCATATACCATAAATCACGTTACTCTGAGATACGACTGTCGTCTGTAACAAACCTCACGAGGCTGACATGCGTATGTCACCCTTCACGTTTGTACAGGATAAAAGGAAAGACTTATTGCTTCAGTATTTTATGTTCCGTGAGATGAACGTCAGGATCTCAACGTCTTGTAACTGGAATGTTCAAGACTCTATTGGCAACGCTACTGACTCTATAGACATTAACTAAAAGGTGAATTCTTCTACCAACAAGTATTCCAAAGTGCCGTCAGCTACGCACGGCGCACTACGGCTTGGTAGCTACATTTTTGTAATAAGCTCTAAACTTGTTTTATGAAAACTTGTAAGTTAATCAACCTTTAACTCTTGCGTTTCAATAAATTCCGGCAGTTGAACTGTAACATCGGAAAAGCCGATATAAACAGTCCAAAGTTGTGCAATAATTGATAATGGGTTCGTATGAAAACGAGTGAGCATGGGATGAAATGTGAATGTTCATGAACAGGGTCTTAAGCTGGTAGCTCCAAGCAAAAGTTCAAGGTTAGATGAGGCATATAATTACATTGAATGCCCTGCTTATTTCAAATTTCAGTGTGAACATTGACAACCGGTACAAAAATTATAAACATACCCTGGCGTGTGTAAACAGCAGAGCGATAAAATCGTACCATAAATGAAAAACGAAAACAAGCATAAGAATTCCGATGCTGTTACCGATGATGGAGTGTGCTTTCTTTATGAGGATATTTCTGATGTTTGATAGAACAGAATTTTGATCTAAAGGTATCACACGTGCATGGTTTAATTTTACGCCCTATTCATAACTGTTAAAATTACCTCTAGTGGTATATATACAGTTAATATCCGCACTGGGCAACAAGAGGCATCTTGTCATATTGAAACACTGCTAGCGTAAGGTGGGATGACTGGCAATAGGTTATGAAAGCACTGTAATATATGAACACGAAACTGGTACTGCAGGTGAAGATTTCCGAAAAATGTTGTAGTTGTTTAGCATTAGCTAAATGTCGATATTATTTCATCTATTGCAATAATACGCAATCGTTAGAAGCTCTTGTTCAGTTACAGATGCAATTGAAGCTAACTACGGCGGAAACATCTTCAACAGTATTGCGCTGAGCACTCGACTAAATGGTATTCTTGACACTGTTACGATGGAGTCCGGTTGTATCGTTTCAACCAAACTGTAATTATTTACTTCTTTAGTAATAGATCAAAAATTCCTATCTCTAATAACGCTGTGCTAATGATAGCAGGTCAACGAGGTATACGGACAGTGTCTTTTAATTCGTAATCAGAATGTATTCGGTAGGGCGTTTCGAAATCAGTCACTGCTTAAACTTCAAATAAAAATTGTCAACAATCCCTGCCGAAGACTTCTGGCGTAAGTAATTACTCTCGCCCTGTCGACAGTATTGCAGAAGAAGATGGAGAAGCAGAAAGAGGTTCAGGATACCATTCCAACCTTGAGATGGGGAACAGCCCCTAATATGCTCAGAAGGCAAAGGAAGCCGCTGCGTTAAAGACACATAATGTACACTGACGAGCCAGAACATTACGACGGTGTAAGCTTCACTACTGGCCATTAAAATTATTACACCAAGTAGTTGACGTGCTACAGACACGAAATTTAACAGACAGGAAGAAGATGCTATGATACGCAAATGATTAGCTTTTCAGAGCATTCACACAAGGTTGGCGAGGGTGGCGACACCTACAACGTGCTGACATGAGGAAAGTTTCCAACCGAATTCCCATACACAAACAGCAGTTGACCGGCGTTGCCTAGTGAAACGTTGTTGTGATGCCTCGTGTAAGGAGGAGAAATGCGTACCATCACGTTTCCGACTTTGATAAAGGGCGGATTTTAGCCTACCGCGATTGCACTTTATCATATCGCGACACTGCTGTTCGCGTTGGTCGAGATCCAGTGACTAATAGTAGAATATGGAATCGGTGGGTTCAGGAGGGTAATACGGAACGCCGTGCTGGATCCCAAAGGCCTCGTATCACCAGCAGTCGAGATGACAGGCGTCGTATCCCCATGGCAGTCACGTCTCGATCCCTGAGTCAACAGATGGGGAACTTTGCAAGACAACAACGATCTGCACGAACAGTTCGACGTCGTTTGCAGCAGCATTGCCTATCAGCTCGGATACCAAAAACACCAACCATGTTTTCGGATGAATCCAGTATCTGTTTACAGCATCATGATGGTCGCAATCGTGTCTGGCGACATCGCGGTGAACGCACATTTTAAGCGTGTTTTCGTCGTCGCCATACTGGCATATCATCCGGCTTGATGGTATGAGGTGCCAATGGTTACACGTCTCGGTCACATCTTGTTCGCATTGACGGCACTTTGAACAGTGGACGTTACATTTCCGATGTATTACGTCTAGTGGCTCTACCCTTCATTCGGTCCCTGTGGTACACTACATTTCAGCAGGATAATGCACGGCCCCATATTGCAGGTCCTGTACGGGCCTTTCTGGATAAAGAAAATATTCGACTGCTGCCCTGGCCAGCACATTTTCCAGATCTCTCAGCAATTGTAAACGGCTGGTCAATGGTGTCCGAGCAACTGGCTCGTCACAATACGCCAGTCATTACTGTTGATGAACTGTGGTAGAGTGTTGAAGCTGCATGGACAGCTGTACCTATACACGCCATCCAAGCTCTGTTTGACTCAATGTCCAGGCGTATCAAGGCCGTTATTAGGGCTAGAGGTGGTTGTTCTGGGTACTGATTTCTCAGGATCTGTGCACTCAAATTACGTGAAAATATAAACGCTTGTAAATTCTAGTATAATATATTTCTCCAATGAATACCCGTTTATCATTTCTTCTTGATGTAGGAATTTTAATGGCCAGTAGTGTGTATTGTGGCGTCGACTAGCCGCAAGCACACAAGTGTAAACGCACCTGATGATTACGAAATAATCGAGAATCTCGCTCATTGATAACTGTCGACGGCCGAGAAGCTCGAATTAAAAATTCATCTATAAGGACAGTTAGAAGCCGTTTTGTTGTAGGGGGCACACCGGCAGTCCAACGCACCTACGAGGTGTCCTACAATACAGGTCCTGGGAAGCGAATAGATTGTTCTGCAGATTTCTCTACTACGTTCAGGCTACAAAGGTGATTTCCACACATTTGTCGAAGTTCCTGAAGACTATGTTGGCAAGATGTAATAGGCCGCAATGGCTCTAGGATCATCTCAAAAAAATTATGAATTGCCCTGAGAAGGAAAACTTTACTTCGAGAGGACTGTTGATGTACCTTGTGTTGACCCCTTAAGTTCTGAACAGAGTGGTACTGAATTGGTCTAACTGTGAAACAAAATGTATCATTGTTAATCATTTAGAGAACATGCAAGTAGAAACAATATCCTTATGAGTTAAGTAAGAATGTTAATCTGCTACGGAAAATACACTCCTGGAAATGGAAAAGAGAACACATTGACACCGGTGTATCAGACCCACCATATTTGCTCCGGACACTGCGAGAGGGCTGTACAAGCAATGATCACACGCACGGCACAGCGGACACACCAGGAACCGCGGTGTTGGTCGTCGAATGGCGCTAGCTGCGCAGCATTTGTGCACCGCCGCCGTCATTGTCAGCCAGTTTGCCGTGGCATACGGAGCTCCATCGCAGTCTTTAACACTGGTAGCATGCCGCGACAGCGTGGACGTGAACCGTATGTGCAGTTGACGGACTTTGAGCGAGGGCGTATAGTGGGCATGCGGGAGGCCGGGTGGACGTACCGCCGAATTGCTCAACACGTGGGGCGTGAGGTCTCCACAGTACATCGATGTTGTCGCCAGTGGTCGGCGGAAGGTGCACGTGCCCGTCGACCTGGGACCGGACCGCAGCGACGCACGGATGCATGCCACGACCGTAGGATCCTACGCAGTGCCGTAGGGGACCGCACCGCCACTTCCCAGCAAATTAGGGACACTGTTGCTCCTGGGGTATCGGCGAGGACCATTCGCAACCGTCTCCATGAAGCTGGGCTACGGTCCCGCACACCGTTAGGCCGTCTTCCGCTCACGCCCCAACATCGTGCAGCCCGCCTCCAGGCGTGAATGGAGGGACGAATGGAGACGTGTCGTCTTCAGCGATGAGAGTCGCTTCTGCCTTGGTGCCAATGATGGTCGTATGCGTGTTTGGCGCCGTGCAGGTGAGCGCCACAATCAGGACTGCATACGACCGAGGCACACAGGGCCAACACCCAGCATCATGGTGTGGGGAGCGTTCTTCTACACTAGCCGTACACCTCTGGTGATCGTCGAGGGGACACTGAATAGGGCACGGTACATCCAAACCGTCATCGAACCCATCGTTCTACCTTTCCTAGACCGGCAAGGGAACTTGCTGTTCCAACAGGACAATGCACGTCCGCATGTATCCCGTGCCACCCAACGTGCTCTAGAAGGTGTAAGTCAACTACCCTGGCCAGCAAGATCTCCGGATCTGTCCCCCATTGAGCATGTTTGGGACTGGATGAAGCGTCGTCTCACGCGGTCTGCACGTCCAGCACGAAAGCTGGTCCAACTGAGGCGCCAGGTGGAAATGGCATGGCAAGCCGTTCCACAGGACTACATCCAGCATCTCTACGATCGTCTCCATGGGAGAATAGCATCCTGCATTGCTGCGAAAGGTGGATATACACTGTACTAGTGCCGACATTGTGCATGCTCTGTTGCCTG
This sequence comes from Schistocerca gregaria, assembly GCF_023897955.1. Lineage (NCBI taxonomy): Eukaryota > Metazoa > Arthropoda > Insecta > Orthoptera > Acrididae > Schistocerca > Schistocerca gregaria. The sequence continues at coordinate 431,144,040 of NC_064920.1, read as the reverse complement.
TGTCTATGTGTCTGTGGTTCTGTCAGTGTGATCATGTATCTGACCCCAGGAATGTGTCAATAAAGTTTCCCCTTCCTGGGACAATGAATTGACGGTGTTCTTATTTCAATTTCCAGGAGTGTATAAAAGATTATTTTAGAGGTATTTGCCTCCTACAGCGTGAACTATGGATTCGACGAGATCTCAGATTCATTGCTTTTGTAATGATTGTTTATTTTGGGATATTTGTGTCATTCTGGAGAGTCCACCTAATCTCTCCATCAAACGGTTAGCAAATTGAATGTGGCTATTGTCTTTTATTTATCGTGATTGGCATTACAACGCATCGCTTCTAACCGGAAGTAACGTCTACGTAGTACTATGGACAGAAAATTAGCTGATGATCGATGTACACAGCAATAAAATTCTTAACTCTGATTGGAACGTAGATGGACTTGTGTTTATAGTCATAAAAATGCGATAATTCCAATATTAGTACAATTACAATGGTTCAAATGACTCTGAGTACTATGGGACTTAACATCGGAGGCCATCAGTCCCCTAGAACTTAGAGCTACTTAAACCTAACTAACCTAAGTGCATCACACACATCCATGCCCGAGGCAGGATTCGAACCTGCGACCGTAGCGGTCCCACGGTTCCAGACTGAAGCGCCTAGAACCGCACAGCCACAACGGCCTGCCGTAATTAAGAATGCGAAATAAACTTGCTGACGATAAGTGTTGTAAGTGGATTAGAAATGGTGATCAGATGCTGTTATAGAGCCGATGCCTCGGCACCCATAACGGCAGAACATTTGAAGGGAAGTAGAATATTTAGTGTGAATTTCCTGATAATTTTATAGTTAAAGTAGAGATTTCGACTTACCTGCTACGAACTGGGAGACTCGAGTCGTTACGGCGGGTGGTGGGGACAGAGAATCATGTACAATTAATCTAGGTGCCTTATGCGAAAATTACCTTCAGCTGTTAATTAGAGAACCAGTTCGTGGAGGTAACAACTTAGACCTTTTGTGACACATAGACCTGAGCTTTCCGGCTCAGTTAATGTAGAATCAGGAAGCTGTGATCACAAGAGCTTTACATCATCACAGGTTAATGCTTTAAATTGGAATACAAAGAAACTTAGGGATATCGTTCCGTTTAGGAAGAGCAACAAGAATAGGTCTAACTGTGAAACACAAGGCGATTTTCTGGATCAGGACAGTTACAGTCTTGCCTCCATTAAATACATTCACCAGCCGTTCTGCGTGCATAGTCCCACTTGTAACATGAGGTGGCACCGAGTATTATGAACTTCCCACTGTTTACACTTACACTTAGGCTCAATTTATAGCAGTCTCTCTTCAGCACCTTCCTGTACCCACATTCCTCCAATTGGCCATATTCGCGACAGTCTGCAGTCTGGCCCAGGTAGAATGTTTTGTGAATAGGCTCCCCCCCCCCCCCCTTCCTGCCCCTCCCGCTCTAATAGGTAGGAGGACAATCCTGCGGCCAGAAGCAAAATCTACTGAAAGCTATTTCCCAGTATCACTCACACATCGTTGTCGCTGCACTCAGAATTTATGTCCCTCAATCGATCTCTCTCCCTGTTTTCCGTCGCCTTCGTTACAGTCCCTCGGGTAGAAGTTCTGTACAGGTTGCACATGCGATTATAAAAACATTCTGCCCACAGTTTCCTCATGTAAATAAGTCATAAAGCACCCACACCAAACATAGTACTGGTGGACAGAGCGATCATGACCTAAAATATCATGATGTTTGGTTTGTGGCTCGCTTAAGTGTGCGGTCATCAGCTCCTGTACAAAGTCCCAAATTTTACACCGTCCAATACAGCAACTGTCACAAATGCTGATGATGATGATGATGAGAACAACGCAAAAACCCAGCACCCGGGCAGAGGAAAACCCCAACATGGCCGGGAATCGAACCTGGGGCCCCATGATCCAGAGGCAGCAACGCTAGCTTTTTTTTTCTTTTTGTTACCGCTAACAGGGTAAGTAAACAAAGTAAACGTATTTGTACAAGCATAAAAACAACAGAAACGCAATGCTTCCTGCGGAATCAACAGGAGACATTACAATCTAACAAGGCGAGGAAGAGTCTTTATTAGCTCTCACATATGATGATGATGATAAAATGATGAGAACAACAGGAACACCCAGCACCCGGGCAGAGAAAATCCCCAAACCGCCGGGAATCGAACCCGGGACCCCATGATCCAGCCGACCGGTGTGGCCGCAGGTTCGAATCCTGCCTCGGGCATGGATGTGTGTGATGTTCTTAGGTTAGTTAGGTTTAAGTAGCTATAAGTTCTACGGGACTGATCACCACAGATGTTAAGTCCCATAGTGCTCAGAGCCATTTGAACCATTTTTTAACCCATGATCCAGAGACAGCAACGCTAGATTCTTTTTTTCTTTTTTACCAGGGACAGAATAAGTAAATTAAATACCTTTATTTCTAGAAGCATAAACATAACAGAAATGGCATCCTATCTGCAGAATAAACAGGAGACGTTACAATCTAACAAGGCGAGCAGAAGTCTTTATTAGCAAGATATCGGAAAAATCACAACAATAATACAGATGTATACTGAGAGGTGTGAGGCAATATACATAAAGGAAAGAAGGCGCGGGAGTATGATAAGACTTGCAGGTAACTGCCCGGAAGGTTGTGCGTGAAGGCAGAGTGGACAGGGTCAGCACGCGAGGCATGGCCTCTATGTCTCCCGCACCGCTACCGGGAAGAAGCACCCGAAAGGATGGTAGAAGCCAAAGAGGAGGGGCAGTAGAGTTGAATGACCAGCGTGATTTGGTATAGTGCATAAAAGAAAGAGGCCACGTGTGCATGCGCCTACTCCACTGTGGGTTACGCGGAGAGTTAGAGTTGCTGATGTCAGCACGGGGGGGGGGGGGGGGGGGGGGGGCAGTCGTCCGCGTGTGGTACCGTCCAGCTGAGCGGTGGTGACGTAAAGGTCACCTGCAGGTAATAGGGGAAGACAGCGCGGTAGCTTCACTGTGGGCGGTTTGTTAGTACTGTCAAAAGTCAAGGCGTGATTTGTCGTTATCATTATACATATAGGTGATCGCCCACCCCCTGATCCATACAATTGCATGATTTTTGGCGGCAAGGAAATAAATGTACTCAGGATGGATAAAAGTCCATAGGTCAATCGAATCTGGCGGAATGCGGAGCTAACAGGCAACGAACTGTCGACCAAGTTTCCAGACGTCACTGGTGGCAGCACAAGTCAGCCGTTGGACATGGTTAACCATGAGGATGGCAAACTGAAAAAAGCGGAGTGTCCGTTACAACGCTTGTGTGAAGACGTTGATTTGTGACGGAATTTCGACATGCGACGTGGTACCATGTTGCCCGGACGTTGGAGGGAAAGACAAGCTGGTGGAGATGACGCCAGACAGTATGCCACCTCATCGGTGGATGTCTGAGTTCGATGTTGTTGCTGGGTATGTAATGAAGCAGTGGGGCGTAAAAATCTTTAGGTCGAGGAGAACGCGTGTTCGTTAAGGGAGTGTGAGCATAACGGAAGTCGACGATGAAATCAGAAATGTGTGTCAGCTGGCGGTTGATATGTCAGACTTGTACTGGTAGCGATGTGATCGAGGGCACAAGAATTTCCAGCAAGCTGCGCGTAAGGGAGGGCCCCCCGTTCCACTGCTTGTGCATGGTGGACGTGTACAAGAACGCCGCTCGGAGTCGCACATTGACAAGGCCGAAGCCTCCCGCTGGCGGAGAGAGGGTGAATGTTTCGTAACGGACCTTAAAGAGCCTACCGGCCAAAAGGAAGTATCCGAAAGCAGCCTGGAGGCTGCGTCCATTAGTTAGTGGCAGCAGGATTATCTGTGCGATGTGGACCATTCTGGACGCCACGTGTTCATTGAGGTATTGGCCACGTTGTAAAGAATCGAGTCGGCAGAAGAGATTTTGTCGCACCGCCTTTCGGAAAATTTGGAGTCCACGCCGGCAATTGATGACAGCGGATTGGCGCACGATGGAGGTGAAAATGATACCAAGTTATTGTAGTTCTTGTACACACAGGAAAATTGCTATGTCGTCGTGATAGAGGCCACGTCCTATGGACATCGCCGTGGATTTAACCACATTCATGTTACAGCCCTCTGCAGTTCCGTACGTTGACATCATATCAAACACCGTTTGTGTTTCATTCCGTGAGCGGACCAAGAAGAGGAGGTCGTCCGTATAGACAAGACACGGAAAACTGTGCTGTCGCAAAGTGAGACCAGAAAGATGGCTCATCAGTCTCCCTATGAGTGGCTCCAGGTTTATGGCATAGAGTAGGGTCGAAAAGATTGAATAATCAAAGAAATAATAGCTTTCTACGAGTCGGGGAGTAGAATGTCACAAACTTGAACGTGGTAGGGCCCAGTGAAGTGAAGTTGAAAGAAAAAAGGGATTTCTGCTCAGATGAGTGTAGGGAAATCTCAACAGCAGCAGTAAATGGTATAACAGGAGTATGATTCGTTATGAATAGGGAGATAGGGAAGAGAGTTTGTTACTGGGAACAGTTCCGTGATAGTTTTATTCTTATTAGAATCGACAGCAAACCTACCCCGACAACGATAGGTAAACACAACGACGTCGCAAGCTGAAGATGAAGACATAGAGAAAATGTATGGATATATTGAAAGGATAATACATTATGTAAAGAGAAATGAAAATCTAATAGGGGACTCGAATGCAGTTGTTGGGGAAAGAGTAGAAGAAAAGGTTAGAGGAGACTATGCGCTTGGGCAAGGAATGAGAGAACAGATTAATTGACTTCTGTAATGAACTTCAGCTAGTGAAAGGGAATACTCTGTTCAGGAATCACAAGAAGAGGAAGCATAATTGGCACAGGCCGGGTGATACGGGAAGATTTCAGTTAGATTACATGATGGTCAGACAGAGATTCCTTAATCAGATACTGGATTGCAAGTCGTACCCAGGAGCAGATACAGACTCAGATCACAAGATAGTAGTGATGAAGAATAGGCTGAATTGTAAGACATTAGTCAGGAAGAATCAATAGGCAAAGAAGAGGGATACGAAAGTTCTTAGGAATGACGAGATACGCTTGAAGTTCTCAAGGCTATAGATACAGCAATAAGGAAGAGCTCACTAGGCAGTACAGTTGAAAAGGAATGGACATCTCTAGAAAGGGCGATAACACAAGTTGGGAAGGAAAGTATAGGTACAAAGAAGGTAACTGCGAAGAAACCATGGGTAACATAAGAATAACTTCAATTGATCGATGAATGGAGGACGTATGAAAATGTTTCGGGAAACTCAGGAATACAGAAATACAAGTCGCTGAGGAATGAAATAAATAGGAAGTGAAATGAAGCTAAGCCGAAATGACTGCAGGAAAAATGTGAAGAAATCTAAAAAGAAATGATTGTCGGTAGGACTAACAAAGCATACAGGATAGTCAAAACAAAGTTCGGTGACACAAAAAGTAAGGGTGATAACATTAAAAGTGTAAGGATAAGTCCACTGTTAAATACAGAGGAGAGAGCGGAAAGTTGGAAACAATACATTGAAAGCCTCTAAGCGGAGGAAGAAATGTCTGATGTAATAGAAGAAGAAACAGGAGTCGATTTAGAAGAGATAGGGGACTAGGTATTGCAATCAGAATTTAAAGGAGCTTTAGAGGACGTAATATCAAATAAAGCAGAATTGACAGAAAACATCCCATCATAATTACTAAAATCATTGGGGAAGTGGTACCAAAACGACTTCTCAAGTTGGTGTGTAGAATGTGTGAGTATGGCGACATATCATCTGACTTACGGAAAACATCATCTTCACAATTCCGAAGACGGCAGGAGCTGACAATTGCGAAAATTATGGCACAATCAGCTTAACAGCACATGCATCGATGTTGCTGACAAGAATAATTTACAGAAGAATGGAAAAGAAAATTGATGATGTTTTAGATGACTATCAGTTTGGCTTTAGAAAAGGTAAAGGCATTAGAGAAGCGATCCTGACGCTGCGGTTATTAATGGAAGATAGACTAAAGGAAAATTAAGACACGTTCATAATATTTGTCGATCCGGAATAAGCGTTCGACAGTAAAATGGTGCAAGATGTTCGAAATGCTAAATAAAATTAGCGGTAAGCTCTAGGGACTGACGGGTTATATACAATATGTACAACAGCCAAGAGGGAATAATAAGAATGATCTACCGAGGACGAAATGCTCAGACTAAAAAGAGCGTAAGACAAGGACGTAGACTTTCGCCCCTACCGTTCAATCTGTACATAGAGGAAACAATGATGGAAATAAAAGAAAGGTTGAAGAGTAGAATTAAAATTCAAAGTGAAAGGATATCAATGATAAGATTCACTGATAACATTGCTATCCTGAGTGAAAGTGAAGAAGACTTACATGATCTGCTGAATGGAATTAACCGTCTAATGAGTACACAGTATGGACTGAGCGTAAATGACGAATGGCGATGATAATGAGAATTAATAGAAATGAGAACTGCGGGAAACTTAACATCAGGATCGAAGGTCAGAATTAGATGAAGTTAAAGAATTCCGCTACCTTTTCAGTAAAATAACGAGTGATGGGCGGTACAAAGAGGACATCAAAAGCAGACTGGCAATGCAAAAAGGTCAGTCCTAACCAAGAGAAGTCTACTAATATTAAATACCGGCCTTAATTTGGGGAAGAAGTTTCGGAGAATGTGCGTCTGGAGTACCGCATTGTATGGTAATGAAATATGGAATGTGGAGAAACAGGAATAGAAAAAAAATAGAAGCATTTGAGATTCGGTGCTACTGACAAATGTTGAAAATTTGTTGGACTGATAAGGTACGGAGTCTGTGCAGAATCGGAGAGGAAAGGAATATGTGGAAAACACTGATAAGGAAAGGGACAGGATGATAGGATATCTGTTACGACATGAGGAAATGACTTCCGTGGTACAAGAGGGAGCTGTAGAAGGCAGAAACTGTAAAGGAAGACAGAGATTGAAATACATCCAGCAAATAACAGAGGAGGTAGGTTGCAAGTGCTAATGATAGATGAAGAGGTTGGCACAGAAGAGCAGTTCGTGGGCGGCAGCGTCAAACCAAACAGAAGACTGAGGACCTCCTCCAACCCCTCCGAAAAAAAATAAAGGGTCGAAAGTGGGCAACCTTTCCTTATAGAACGCCGGATCATCACTGATCCCGCCACACGGCCATTGACCTGAATCAGCGACTCGGCGGTGTTGTACAGGAGCCGGATGACATCGATAAAGGCGGGTGGAAAACCCATTCGGCTCATTGCTGAGAATGGGAAACGATGGCGCACCTTGTCGAAAGCCCTGTCAAAATCAATGGAGAACACCGCTAAGCGGAGTCTGCACGCCGCTGCCAGTGCAGTTAAATGACGACATTCTCCTGTTGTCGTTTATATATTAAATGAGCCACCCGGAGTTGTCTCTTCAAGGTATAGAATGCTAGGCAGTATCTTTATAGTCTGCGTTAAGGAGAGTCTGGGGACGGTAACATGCTGTCTTCATTCTTGGTGTCGACTTGTGAAGGGTATAATAATTCCACCGTGACGCTATTAGTGCTAGGAAAGCGAGATGAAATTCTATCGGCAGTCCGTCCACACCAGATGACTTTTTCAGAGCACATTTCTTGATCGCATCGTGGACTTCGTTGTCCATAACTGGCTCCATTTGGTCGTCCGCTTGGTCGCTTGCGAGAGTGCGAGTTACGCGTGGTAACACAAACTCCTCAGCGCCGTTGTTGGTTGTCTCCTCCCGGTACATTGTGTGGTAGTGGTCAACAAGGGCATTGACGATTTCGGCGTGGCAAGTGACTTACTAGATGCAACAGGTGCAGATATATCTGATGAGACGTTGTTGTAGGTGATCACAAATGGAGGTGATATGAAGCCTGGTGAAATGTTCTTGTTCCGCCGAATCTTGACATCGAGTCCGCACCATCGTCCGCGGCAGTCTATGGCGTGTTAACGCTACAATTTGTGACTTAATCCTGATGGGTTCCCTCTGGGTGTCAGGGGTGGGCCGCTGGGCGTCCAGGCCGCGGAGAACGGCGTAGAAATAGTCGGTAGTGTGCCGGTGCCACGCAGATACTTCCTTGCCACACTGAATCAAGGTACGTCGAATGGCAGGTTTGGCAAATTCCAGCCACCAAGTCAAGGCTGAGCAGTAATTAGGTAAGCAGCGTTCACAGGTGGACCATATCTCGGTAACACGTTGAAGACATTCGGGATCATGAAGATGGGAGGTGTTTAGCTTCCACAGTGCGCCAGACCACTTGTTAGGGAAAGAGAATGTTGCAGATCTAGGCCCAGTGGTGCGAAGAGACCAAGGGCTAAAGTTATGCACCTTGGACAGCCGGTGTAAGTTCCAGAGAGACATAAATCCTATCAAGGGGGCTCGCGGTGTGACTCGTCTGATAAGTATGTCCAGGTGCGTCGCCATGGCGAACTTCCCAGGTGTCATGAAGAAACAGATCACAGACAACAAGGCGCAGTTCTTGACAGGTGTTGTAGAGGAGCATTTGATCCTTAGGGCGTAGGACACAATTATTGGATGACTCGTCGCTGAAGACAGACCTTAGGTGGCCTTCTTTGCCTCACCCGGAACTCGTCTTGGGTTGCCCGTCGTATATGACGACAACGCGGCATCAGCTGATTTGCAGGTAAGATGGCACGTGGCGATGGAGATCTACGGTGGTCTATCGTAACACCGGTAAGAACGGGGTACGTTTGGAATTGCGTCCAGCGTTCAGCTATGTGGCCATGTACAGTGGCATAGGGGCGGAAAGCCGCGATAACGTCTGGCGCTGGTAGCTCGAACGGGAGTTCGAAAACTCGTGTGGTGCGCATTACCAAGTCTGCGTGGTCCACAGTGACCCAGTGACATTTCCGTCGGCGTGGCAAAAGCGTAGTCCGTGTTTGGTGTCACGAAATAGTCTTTCGCACACCGCGTCATTGACGAATTAGACGTACACCGTACGGCTTAATATGGACCAATGGATGCTCAATATGTCGGAAGCTGAAATCTTAATAACGTAGGTTAGGAAGCGTTCCACTTCCAAGCCCATTGGTCGTGTGTAGTGGTTGTAGAAGCTGAATCGTAGTGTTGATGTTCTAAAAAGGTAGGCCATTGTTCTACAACACGTAAGCGACTCGTAAGTGACAGCAGCTGAAAAATAAACAACAGCGAGCGCGCTCACCCCAGGCGGAAACAACAGCACGTCCGCATTGAAAAAGTCGGACTGGTACTAGACTACGAGCTTCCGACGACCTACAAAAATGGTTCGAATGGCTCTGAACACTATGGGACTTAACAGCTGAGATCATCAGGGCCCTAAAACTTAGAACTACCTAAACCTAAGTAACCAAAGCACGTCACACACAGCCATGCCCGAGGCAGGATTCGGACCGGCGACCGTAGCGGTCGCACGGTTCTAAACTGAAGTGCCTAGAACCGCTTGGCCACCCGGCCGGCCGGACGACCTACAATGTGAATATTAATCTGACTCATTATGTTGTTAAGGTGAAAGACTGGTTCGAATATGATTATTTTCGTCCGTCCCTATATTATTGTATTGCTCCTTCTAGCCAAGTAGTTTCGAAGACAGTAGCCACTCTGCACGCTATCTGCTCACGTGTAAGTTATCAACTTAACCGCATGCACTTCTTCGGCGCTTTCGAAAGTATGTGTAGCAAACAGCACAGAGGTGGCAAGCACAGGAGAGCTCTCTTGCAGCGTTGCCATAAACACTGTGTGGTGACTTAAGTTCCACGTAGATTTAATTAAAATTGCTTCATAAAGTCAGAGACTTGTTTAAAGGTATATAAATATCATTCTATATCAAAAACACCAAAAGAGTATCCTTTAATTAAAGCAGTTAACGTCGGAACTCGTACATTTTATTTCGTTGTGGCTTGGTTGAGCACCTTCAAAATTGTTTGCCTTTTTATCGTTGCAGTGGTTGTATTCGTTATCAGCTTCACTGCTTGGGAAATACCATTCAAGTTTGTAACAAGTAGTACCAATTCTACATAATTCTGTAATAGGTGCAGACTCGAAGAAAGCGAAAGACGTCTCACAGTATCGTAACTTTAAGGAAACTGGTTGGAGATCAAAATTATTTCCTATTTAGAAACAATCACTGAGTGTCCCAAAAAATATTATGTCTCGATCTGTTAAGAAGAATTAGAGTTTAGAAGCCAGCACTGATGTTTGATTTCCAACTTTGATAGTTGATAATGGTGATACACTGCTTGGCAGAAATCGTCTGAGCTCCACAGATGAAAGTGGAGGCAAGAGGCGACGTATAGGAAAACGTTATCCTCCTTTACAACAGTGACAGGAAAATAGTCTACTGTTACAGTTTTTGCGACAATACTGTAATGCGCATAGGACTGGACATAACGTCAGGTGACGGTTTAGGTCGCCAGTGTCAGGATCTGGCTGGACAGATCTGGCTTGAGCATGGGCGCGCTGGGTCCTAGTAGGAGAAAGCCTGCTCGGCTCCCGAAAGCGCTAGCACTTTATTAACGGAAAAGCATTTGTTGTTTCATAATATACCAATGTCTCTCTCGGCTGCCAGTAGTAACGACGGCAGGTGAGGCGCTGGTCTCGCAGAATGTTCTGACGCTTGTGCGCCCCGCTCCATCTTGGCTTCTTTTTAGAGGTGGAGGTGCAGACTCAGCGTCCACTGACGTCACGGGACACCGCCAGCAGCTAGATCGGCGTCGCCGGCGCTGCCTCTGGCGTTAGCAGCTCTAAGTAGTGGGTAACCTCGGCGCTCTCGCTGATGTCGTTGACAGAACCCCGGTAAGCATCCCCTGAATCATACTATAGCCCCTGACAGTTGATAGGAGCAAGGCCCTCAGGACCGGAGTACATCCACAAGAAAGGAAGGCAGGCAACAGCCAGGCACGTCCCCTATGATGGCGAATGTTGACTGCTCGCTAGACTCAAAGTCCTGGTGGTGGATGTCGCCCACAGCTCCCCATTAGTATTGACTCGAACGGCAACAATCCAGTTTCCATGTCCTATAGGCTAGACACTTTACCATCATAGTAAAGATGGTCTCGACGAGCAGAGGATTGAGGCAAATAGGTCCGACTTCAAGACTGGCTGGCTGTGGACTGATTACAATTAGATCAAGCCACCCGTACAGGACTAATATTTATACAGAGGCGTCCCATGCGCGTTGCTGTTGTGAGGTGATAATAACTTCACTTGATTTGCTTTTATTGACTAGTATTCTTTCTGGACACTCCGTTTCCAGCTGAAATGTGTCTCAACTCTGACTTTCAAAACAAATGGAAGAAGTAATTTGGAGCCAAAGTACTCTGAATAACTTTTCTTATGTTCAACTTATGTCATGCTTCGAAGGGCGTGCAATAAATAATGCAACACATTCTCTTATGAAAGCAGGATGGTTTTATTAAAAATTACAATACAACGTATTATTCCCAGCTCTTCTGCCTACAAAACCCTGTTACTGAAAATAATATCCGTTCAGTACGATGGTCTCACACCATCTTACAGTATGCCCTTATGGTACTAGTCTGGTGCCGACGTATGAGCCGACTTCTCACTCCGCGAGTAACGTCATCATCATCATCGACGTACTGCTTCCTCTGGAGTGCATTCCTCATTCAGCCAAACAGATGGAAGTCGGATGGTGCGAAATCCAGCCTGTAGGGTGGATGAGAACTTTTGTGAGCTCCACTTGGGTGCGCAGACTTGTGTAAGGCCTTGCGTTTTCATGGTGAGGAAGAAGTCAGTTTGCATTTGGGTGGAGACAAACACGCTGAGTTCGTTATTTCAGTTGCCTAAAGGTAGCACAATACACTTCAGAGTTGATCGTGGCACCTTGCGGGAGGACATTAAACAGAATAACCCTTCAGAGCCTAGAAGATCAACCCGTGCTGAGGGTGCGACTTTTAACGCTTTTTAATTTTTTTATTAGAGGAAAGGTGATGTGTCGCCATTCCATTCATTCCTGGTATGTTTCCCGTTCGAAATGATGAACTCTTGTTTCGTCGCCTGTGACAACGTGCGACAAAATATTGTCACGGTGAAATTTGCAACGTGCAGGCAATTCCGCACAGATAGGTCTTCGTGCTCTTTTCTCTTAGGCGGTTAGGTCACACTCCCAGCAAACACACTCCTTTGAGCATCTCACCTGATGGACGAGTGTGTCACCGCTACCATCAGATTCCAGTTGAGCAGCGAAGTGAGTGATCGTTTTCTGTCGATCACCTCGAATGAAAGTGTCGCCACGTTCCAACACTGCAAGATTGACAGCTGTGTGTAGCCGACTGGCACGCAGTATACAGGACAGTTTTGTTCGACCTTCCTGCGATGATGAAAGAGAGTCTCATTCACTCAACGACTCACGATACTTTTGTTCACAGCCAGGTCTCCACAGACATTATGCAAGTGTCTATGAATATATGCGGTGCTCTGGATTTCCGAAAAAAAAAACTCTCAATGACAGGCCTCTGCTCTTGGAACAGCCACTTCGTTACAGACGCCCGCTATCGAAACTTTGCCAATCTGTAGGGGCGAAAGCGGAAGTATTCCTCGAGGTTCCACATAAAATTCTGCATTTGTTCCACCGAAATTGGCTGAGAAAATGTATGTCTTACATTACTGTTGAAGGCCCTCGTATTTGTCTTTGCGTGGTCAACACTATAGTGACATCCACCTCTCTATGATACCATTCTGCTGCACTGTAGTTTTGGTATCCAGCTCTTCACTATTCAGCATTTAGCTCTGTTTTGAGAGACCGCAGCTCGTGATCTTGCGGTAGCGTTCTCACTTCCCTCGCGCGGGGTCCCGGGTTCTATTTCCGGCCGGGTCAGGGATTTTCCTGGCCTCGAGATTACTGGGTGTTGTCTCGTCTTCATCATCATCAGTCATTCCCATTACAGTCGGAGGAAGGCAACCGCAAACCACCTTCGCTAGGACCTTGCCTAGTCAGCAGTGCGGGTCTCCCGCAAAGTCCCCTACGCTCGTCGCAGTATGGGACTCCATCATCATCATCATCATCCATCTGTCTTGAGACCGTACTACATGCAACTTTTAACTTCAGCATTTTTTTCTTAGAGGCATTCCGCTTGGCTGTTGCACTCCGACCTGCTTCGTTTGTCAGATGCGTTGTCAAGTGAAGACCATAAATTCTACTGAATTGCCAAACAAGCTATTTCGGGGCACTTCAGTACAATAACGATACTGGTTCCAACGAACACAAGATGAAAATAAAGTCAGTTAGAGAAATTCTTCCTTTAGACTAAGGATTACGGCAGCTCGTGTAATTCAAGTATTTCCGTAAAAGGGAGAACTATAGCACAAAGTTACTGAGCTAGTTCCCAGAAAATAATTCAGAGAGGCAGGTTTTGGCAGAACGAGAGTAGATAACGAAATGTCCAATGACAGATGCATGCGATTCTACGACGTTAATGTAGGGAACTTTTGTGGTAATGTAGCTCCGCCCCTCGTACCGAGGACCAGCACGTCAGCGGGGGTGCCCCGGGACAGGCATTATTCCCTACGGCAGCCGCTAGATGTCTCACCAGGCAGCCCCGACCCAGAGTTTCAGCCCGACCCAGGGCTTTAGCGCGACCCACACCAGCTCGCTAGAGCGCGGCGTGGCTCCTTGAAGTGGCCGCAGTTTGCATAATGCCCGCGGGAGCGCGAACAAGCTCTGCGCCGTATCTATCCTGGCCGTTCCTGCCTGTACCTGCCGAAGGCAAGCCGCCCTCACCTCCAGTCTGGTCTAACCCCTGTAGTGTTCTGTCTGATACTACTTGCGCCGCTCTGAATCAAAACCTGACTCCTCAACAGAACATCGGCAACGAGAAGTTAAGGGCCAACGCCGACGTCGGTACAAAGTGACCCTCGAAATTTCCATAGTCAATACAGTGTCTACTCTTTTTTCATAGGCTTTTCGGAACACAACATACTATCACTATTCTTCTCAGTTATGAGCGGAAATTACTTTCAACAGCCGGAGGACTGCCGCGAAACTTTCACTCTTTTATAATGCTAAACCATGAGAGCATTTGGAACAAGTGTAGTCGTTGGGGTAAGGGTAGTTAAGGGTATGAAGAGAAAACATCCTTAAAAATTAAACGAACGACGTGAAATAATAATCAAGAGTCCGTGATACGCCCTTGTACATAAACTTGCATGTGTTCAAAAACGTGTTTTGCACTGAGAACATTTGTCGCGGCTTGCACAACAGCACAGACCAGGGACTGTCAGTAAATTTAACTCGACAGACACTTTCAGAAATAGTAAGCACTTTAGGCCTTAGTAGATAACGGTAAATCACAATTCAAGTCCGCAGTAATACACACGTTTCTCTTTTCGGAAAGTATATTCATATAGAAAAGTCGACTTGTGCGACAGGCAGAGATAATGGAGTACAGCAGTGGTCACGGTTATTAGCTCTGAAGGTGCTATATACAAATTATCGAGATGATGAGGTATTTATAAGAAGATGATATGAAACGGGAGTCTGTTATTCGCGATTAATAAGTTGGCTTCATGAAACATAGGTATGAAGCCTAGCATCCATGATTCCCTTCTGTGTTGCAATTATCCAAAAGTGGTAAGTTTAAGCCAAAATCGGTATGCACTGTTAGAAGCCGGTTAAAAAAATTTTCCAACGATAACACATTGATCCCTGTGAGGTTAATAAGCGTCGACTAGAGAAATAATATACAGGGTGGTCCATTAATAGCGACCGGGCCAAATATCTCACGAAATAAGGTTCAAACGAAAAAACTACAAAGAACGAAACTTGCCTAGCTTGAAGGGTGAAACCAGATGGCGCTATGGTTGGCCCGCTAGATGGCGCTGCCATAGGTCAAACGGATACCAACTGAGTTTTTTTTTAAACAGGAACCCCCATTTTTATTACATATTCATCAAGAAATATGAATGTTTTAGTTGGACCAGTTTTTTCGCTTTGTGATAGATGGCGCTGTAATAGTCACAAACATATAGGTACGTGGTATCACGTAACATTCCGCCAGTATGGACGGTATTTGCTTAGTGATACATTACCCGTGTTAAAATGGACCGTGTACCAATTGCGAAGAAGGTCGATATCGTGTTGATGCATGGCTATTGTCATCAAAACGCCCAACGGGCGTGTGCTGTGTATACTGCTCGGTACCCTGGACGACATCATCCAAGTGTCTGGACCTTGGCCGGATGCCACAAGTGAAACGTCAACCACGACGTGCAACAAATGAGGACGCTCAAATAGGTGTTTCAGCTGCTGTCGCGGCTAATCCGCACATCAGTAGCAGACAAATTGCTCAAGAATCGAGAATCTCAAAAACGTCGGTGTTGAGAATGTTACATCAACATCGATTGCACCGTACCATATTTCCATGCACTAGGAATTGCGTGGTTACTACTTTGAATGTCATGTACAGTTCTACCACTGGGCACAAGAGAAATTACGGGACGATGACAGAATTTTGCACGCGTCCTATTTAGCGACGAAGCGTCACGCACCAACAACGGTAACGTAAACCGGCCTAATATGCACTATTGGGCAACGGAAAATCCACGATGACTGCGACAAGTGGAATATCAGTGACCTTCGCGTGTTAATATATGTTGCGGCATAATGGAGAATAATTTGCCCCCATTTTATGGATGGCAATCTAAATGGTGCAATGTATGCTGATTTCATACGTAATGTTCTACCGATGTTAGTAGAAGATGTTTCACTGCATAACAGAATGGCGATTTACTTCCAGCATGCTGGATGTCCTGCACATAGTTCGAGTGCGGTTGAAGCGGTATTGAATAGCATATTTCATGACAGGTGGATTGGTCGTCCAAGCACTCGCAAGTTCACCGGGTCTGTCTTCCTCGGATTTCTTTCTTTGGGGAAAGTTGAAGGATATTTGCTATCATGATCTACCGACGACGCCTGACAACATGCGTCAGCGCATTGTCAATGCATGTGCGAACATTACGGAAAGTCAACTACTCGCTGTTGAGAGGAATGTGGTTACAATTATTGTCAAATGCATTGAGGTTGACGGACATCATTTTTAGCATTTATTCCATTAATGTGGTACTTACAGGTAATCACGCTGTAACACGTTCACGTTTTGACAACTAAAGTGAAATGTTCAAACGTACCTACGTTCTGTGTTTTAATTTAAAAAACCTACCTGTTACCAACTGTTCGTCTAAAATTGTGAGTCATATGATTGTTATTATTACAGTGACATCTATCACAATGTGAAAAAAGCGGTCCAACTAAAACATTTATATTTCTTTACGTACTTCACGAATATATAATAAAAATGGGGTTTCCTATTTAAAGAACGCAGTTGATATCCGTTTGACCTATGGCAGCGCCATCTAGCGGGCCAACCATAGCGCCATCTGGTTTCCCCCTTCAAGCTAGACAAGTTTCGTTCTTTGTAGATTTTTTGTTTGATGTGAATTTTAATATTTTCGTTTGACGCTTATTTCGTGAGATATTTGACCCGGTCACGATCAGTGGACCACTCTGTATACGATAACTTTACACAGAAGACGAAAACAAGTCCTGAAACCTAGAATAGAAACGAAATCCATTTCTTTTTCAGTCTGTCGATATCTGTATCTGGATCGCCATTCTATCATCTCAAGATGACCAGATTCATGCGCTGTCGCATATCTTTGCAACACATGTTTAATAACACAGTATCTTGTCTTACAGAAACACTAGATTTGCATTGTCAGATACATTTTGTTTGAGAAAATTCGCAAATGTATGTAACTTACGAAACTGTAAGAGGAAGGAATGTTCATTTAGACATGTAAATATAGTATTTGTTACTCTTTCTGCAGAGTACTGTACACCGTTTACTTAGTTATTTTCTAAAGCGTTTCAGCAACGCCATATAATTTCTTATATGAGAACACTAGTAATTGAGTGCTTTCTCTATTATGCACATTTCGACGACGAGCGCATATTCTTAACTCTAGAATACTGAAGGAGAGGAAATGTTACATTACTAATAAACAATCATAAATTGCACGGCTCAAAATGTAGTCGAGGGAAGTCGTAATTTTGTATTGTGAATTAGTTAAACAGAATTACTTGATCGCTCGTGGCAGGTTACATGCCAAATTAAGTACAAAATGTACTGTTTTATATCCTACTGGAAACATAGCAAACGTATATTTTACGAGGCGTTTGTAATTTACTGTTAGGTACAGTGATATAAGCTGTTACGTCACTCGCTGCCTATACTCCAGCAAACAGCTTGGTTGGGGTCTAAGCACCGAGTACACGTAGCAGTAGAGCTCGCAGCAGGTCAAGAAGACGACTGGGTTAATCGAAGAATGATCTGCTCGTCAATCTGTCAGTTAGATCATTTATTATGTGAGAATAAGAGTGATCGTTTCTCGTTTCCCTGGGGCGCTCCTGAAGACGCTGTTGTCTCGGAAGAACACTCGCCGTCCACGACGACGTAGTGGGTTTTATTATCTGAAAAGTATTTGAGCCACACACGTGTCTGACAGCCTGGTCCCTGTACTCGCACCTTTGTAAACGTTCTGCAGAAGGACACCGTGTTCCCGTTCTCCGGAAATCTAGTATGTGGAATCTGCCTGTTACCCTCCATCCATGGTCGCCAAATACCATGCGAGAAAAGAGCAAGCTTTTCTCACGAACGATGCTTTCTAAATCCTTACTGATATGTGGTGAGAAGAGTTTCTGCCTCAAGGAAATTTATTATTTTCGCGTTCAGAATGTGCAGCAGAATTCTGCAATATATATATATATATATATATATATATATATATATATATATATATATATATATATATATATATAGATAGAGAGAGAGAGAGAGAGAGATGAAACGAATCGCTTGGATCGTTGCGATGGGCTAGAAAGTTATGTAAGGGCCCAATGCTGCAGAGCACTATATCTAAAACCGCACTGGAACTGCACCAGGACTTACGGACTAATTTCGTTCACCCTTTTCAGTTGCTTCTACGCCATGGATTTCTTGTCGGACTCTGTGCGCTAGTCAAATCAAAGTATGTTTAAACGATTCTCCTGCTTCAATGATTTCTTAAACGTGAAATTTAAAACCAGTTTTCCTTTTACCGTCTTTTGTTGTCACCCCGGACTGGTCAACGGAGTAGAAGTCTTCGACCCACTTATTGATTTTATGCACGAGCAGAAATATTTTGGGTTCTCGGCAAGCTCTATCTCTAAGATATAACGATGAAGCATATTGCATGCTTCGTGCATCGATCTTTTTATGAAAATTTGAATTCCTTCTAACTTTTGCCTCTCGACATTTGGGAGTTCTATTCTAAGATGAGACGGAAACAACCTCTGCTTCCTCACCTGTATACCTGCAAGTACACAATTTGTCACGCCCACGCCAACATTTTATTCGGTTACTGCGTTTAACCAAAGGGGCCTTACACAATCATTTGATCAACAAACACTGTCGTATTTGGTAGTAGATCGACTATGTTGCCTCTCAACCATATTGACAATAGGAAGCTTAAGGACCTATGTTGAAAATTGATCCTTCAATATATATATATATATATATATTGACATTATTTTTCAAATTAGATGTCGCTTCTGTTTTACCAGGATATGTGATCTAGTTTTGTGGGTAGTTTAATATTTTACTATGTTTCCTAAACACAAATGACAAGTTTTTTTCAGCGTACAGAGGAAACTTCTTTGTGATCGAAAACTATGTAAGAATTTAATGTGGGGTCTCGAAACATTCCTTGATTGCTATACGTCAGGTCATCTCAAATCTAACCAAGGCAAAAAGCAAAATTAATGTATTCTATTTCTAGGACAGTGACGTACAACGGTGCAATGATGTTGGTTTAATTAGTCATTCTGTTCTCTGCAGTCCCGCATTTTTACAAATGTTTTCGTAATTATACTACAGGCTTCGGGCTATAATGACCATCTTCAGATCTATTCTATAAAAACATGTCCTACTGTGCTGCAGCGATGCCACTATAGCTGCAGCACATTAGGACATATCTTTATAGAACAGATCTGATGATGGCCATTATAGACCGAAACTGGTAGTCTGGCGACAAAATAATTTGTGACCACAGACGTAAAGCAAAGGAAATTTAATTCATGCATAGTCGATCGCCGCACATCGGAAGACTGAATGTAAATAAACTGCTAAAATACCTTCAGCATCAGACTCTACTGCGGTAATTACCAATAGACAAAAATAACTTTTCCCCGACGCTGATATTTAAAAATAAAAAGAAGCGAAATTAAATTAAAATGTTGCTGTTTATTTTTCCTTTACAAAGCATAAGCACACTCCTTACTTGAAGAGTCGTATCTTACACAATCTGAGCTGATGCTGTGGCGACCAAAGGTAGAACGACTTAGAAGCGGATGTAACTTGGATGTAAGAGATAGCTACACTGGACAAAATTATGTTAACATTAGTCACTTCCGACTCAATACCCTCAATTTACTAATCTGAATCCTAAAGATTAATTGACAAATATAATATCAATATTTGACTACATTATTGTCAACAGAAATCCGACTGATTAAGTTTGGAATCCCTCGATTCTTGGTTATATTTAGTATGCCAACAGTATAATACCTTCCCCTGTTCACAGTTAATCTTCGCTCCATAAGGCAACCTGGTTAAACTATTCCCCAGCCCACGTGTAAGAACTGCCTTCCAAACACAGCAGCACCATGTGTTTGACAAATCTATTCCTCATTTTTGTTTACCACTTTATCTGCTATTTGCGATTAGCTACAAGCATGACATTTATAGGCATCCGACAGTTCTTAAATACGACAGTCTTTGAAGTTATCTGACCTTTGCATTAATGAATTATGTGTATCGGAGGGCATCAGTATAAAAGAACTGTTCCATATCGAAATCATCCTTACAGAGCGAAGCATCCATACAATAAACGTGTGGGTAATCTGTATAACATAACAACCTATAGGAACGTGTACAGTCGGAAAAACAACAAATAGCGTAGTGACATAGTTATCAGAGCGGAATGCTCAAAGCCAGAAGGCTCAGTGTGCTGCAAACGTGTCAAGCAAGCAGGCAATCATGTCAAGGAGAGGCACTCGTTTTTCCTGCATCCAATAGAGCGAGTCTGAAAGGTGGCCAAATTGAAGCCTCCCTAGTGGCGGGATGGTCATTTCAGGCAATTGCTACGCAAGTTGAACATCCTTCGTCAATTAAGCAGCTATGAAGGATCAGTGATCTATTACTCGTAGAGTCACAAAATCCGCCCCATTCACCGCCACCGCCTTCATGTTGAAGACAAGTAGTAGTAATTGTAAATACAGTATTCGCTTTACTGAGGTCGAGACTTTTTGTAATCCATTTTAAAAGTACTTTTAGCAAGACTGCTGTTTCTACACGAGAAATATTCTCAAAAATTACATCACCTTCGCACAGAACTGACGTAAACGTTCCCCACAGGTATCAATAAACCAACTGTCAATTGGACACTCTCCTCTGTGGACACTTTACTGAACATTAGCAGATGATTAACGACACTGTGTTTTGTACCACCTCCAATTTTCAAATTAACTGATGTTCAGTTTACAGTAATACACCTGTTTTCCTTCAGAAACTATTCTAGTGCGGCAATGTTTTTGTTTGTCGCACCGCGTCACTACGCTGTGTACATAGGCCGAACATGGATCGTCATCCCTAGAAATCACGCCCGTTTAAAGTTTTCTACAGCAGTCGCAGAGCTGCTTCAGCGACATACAATGCATAGCGCTTGTAAGTAGGCTGTTTAGGTTTTCTTATTGGTAACGGCACTTAGCGCTCTGTATAGAAATCACTGGCTGTGATGTGTGAAGTCTCTGGCTGGTTGGCATTGTTGTAATACTCGCCATTGTAGCGTTGGGCAGTTATCTGTTAACAGCGCGTAGCGTTGTGCAGTTGGAGGTGAGCCTCCAGCAGTGGTGGATGTAGGGAGAGAAATGGCGGAGTTTTGAAATTTGTAAGACTGGATGTCATGAACTGCTATATATATTATGACTATTAAGGTAAATACATTGTTTGTTCTCTATTAAAATCTTTCATTTGCTAACTATACCTGGCAGTAGTTAGTGCCTTCAGTAGTTTGAATCTTTTATTTAGCTGGAAGTACTGGCGCTCGCTGTATTGCAGTAGTTCGAGTAACGAAAATTTTTGGTGAGGTAAGTGATTTGTGCAAGGTATAGGTTAATGTTAGTGAGGGTCATTCTTTTCTAGGGATTTTTGAAAGTCAGACTGCGTTGCGCTAAAAAATATTGTGTGTCAGTTTAGTGTTGATCAGAATAGGTAAAGACAGAAATGTCTGAGCGCGTTCAGTTCTGCTCAGCCGTTTGAAAATCAAATAATGTAAGAGGCTTATCAGCACAGTAATTAATTAATTTTTCTAAGGGGACGTTTCACGCTGCCATTCTGCGATGCGATGTGATGCGATGCACTGGTACAAGTTCAACTCTTAAGACGCGTCGCACATCACTACTCCGACGCGTGACAAATCGACAACGGTGTGGTCCACGTTGCACTGACACAGCTTCATTTCCTATGCTGCAACAACAGGCTAACAAACGTCGGTCATTTGTCGAAACACAATAAAAACTGCCAATTGTCAAATCGATAGTAGGAACTTTATTTCAGTTCAAAAGGTTTCATATGAAATCGCACATGAAAATAGTTACCGTTACATGACGTGTTGCAAAATTTCCACCGAGTCAGTGACACACTGTGGTGGTGTACGCCCTGCCACACACGTACGTTGCCACACAGACGTAATGCGTCAGCCGAGCACTGGGTTGTTCTGTTATTTAGAGAGCGGACGCGCGGCGGCAAACACATGCGTCGTGTTAGCAGTGGCAGTAATTTCACCGTTGATGCTCAGTAACTGGGGGACGCCCAGTTAACAGTGTCGCCAGATCGCAATGAACTGCTCGCACTGCAGAAAATGGACAGCGTAATTGACTCCGCTGCAGTAATGGCGTGCCTGTCAAGGAATTTAGACTGCCCATTAATTTAAAATATAGTGTTGTGACCGGCTAACGATATCTGACCCAGAAGCGGGATTAATGTCGCAGCGGCGTCCCTAAATAGCACTCGGAATCCGGATTGCCGGCGAAATCTCTTTTCTTTTCTTCAGAAATTATTCCCTTGTCCTCTGCTATTCAAGTTAAATGGCCCGACGTTTCATGGTCCGCTGTGTCCGCCTGGCCTCGTTTTACGCTCAGGTTGAGGCAAATGGGGAGGTCAAATTGAGATGGAGGTCGCCCTCCGTATATCGTCACTCCTCTTCCGTTTCGTGAATGAAGGCCTTTCCTAACCAAATTATTTTTGGAAGAAGATAAAGAAGTTGCTTGTGTGTAACTCCACGTAACAGCATATTAGCTGTATATTAGTTAACATTCTCGGAGTAGAAATTTCCTTCGTCGACAGTAACAATGTTGACTGCAATCAGTGATCTCTCGTAAATGAACGGTTGGCTCTAAAGGCTAACGTACCGAGTAAGTTCTCTCTTGCCTTTGTGAGGGTCTCAGAAGAAGGCAAGAGGGAACGACGAAAATCTGGATGGCGATGACGTTGATGAACATTAGTATTAATTTTTTTATATTTTGTTAACTATGACCAATTACTGGTGGTGGGGTAGAATGACTCTAGGGTACATGAAATAGCAATACCTCCTATTCTGCAATATTTTGCTCTCTATTCATGCCTCTGTGACCTGGGATTATACCCCTGAATCTACTCTCTGATAATTCAACCTATTCCTATATGCAACAATGTACAACAATGTACCGCCTTCAATTACATTTGGTGTTCCTGCACAGAGCTTGAAATGTATTCTATTTAACAAAGCAATGGATAACGTTAACCGTGCATCAAACCAAAACATTCGGTTCTGAGGGCGGTAACCGTTTGCTTTAACATGACCGTAATTAAACTGCTACTGAATTCTGTCCCATTAAAGCATTAATCACTCTTCCTGCATATGTTCTAATTCATATTTCAAATCATTCTTGGCAGTGGGTCTCAATGCAATCCATATTTACTCAAGAAAGGGAATTGTGATCTTATTATATCGATTGTAGAATGTGGTTCTTAAAAATTATCTACAGTTAGTGTTCTTAAACTCAGTTTTTGACATGAAGTTGGATGTAACATTGAATCTGGATATGGTAATCATATTTCAGTTAACAACACATTTTAAGAATTTGACCTTGTTTGTTCTCTTACGCTTGAAGGGAAGTTCAGTCAGACTATGGGATGCAGGCACAGATTAATTTCAGTGCCGCACAACGCAGCAGCACGAAACACAGCATTCAAAAATCAAATCGCAACAATTATAGGAAAAAGGTGGAAGGGGACACCTCGAAAAATGGAAATTATTGAGGGGCTTTGTATAGCTGCACATCAGAATGGCCACCGTATCTGATATCGTTTAGAGCGGTTCTAGGCGCTTCAGTCTGGAATCGTGCGACCGCAACGGTCGCAGGTTTGAATCCTACCTCGGACGAGGATGTGTGTGATGTCCTTAGGTTAGTTAGGTTTAAGTAGTTCTAAGTTCTAGGCGACTGATGACATTAGAAATTAAGTCCCATAGTACTCAGAGCCATTTTGATACCATTTACCAAATTCATTTGGACTGAGTCAACAAATAAAATCCACCGCGAAGTATAAAATTTGAAATAAACTACTATTTCAAGGAAATCTCTCCTAAAACATGAGAAAGTGTCATTTTCATAATACTTGAGTCACCTCCATGTCTCAGTTCGGCTGCTGGGCAGGTCGCAGGTCTCACATGCAAAACGCACAATAGCCTGCTACCTCCGAAGGCTAACCCGGCACCTTGACGCTTGCGGCTCCAGTCTGCACTGACAGCAAGGGGGGGGGGGGGGGGGGGGGGGGGAGCGAGGTGCTGGGGGGGGGGGGGAGTGTTCGCTCCATTCTACGACCTGCCTGTGCCGATGCACTGCACCTTCCCATACGCAAATAACTGTCCAGTAAACAAGGACGTGCCACTTTATGGTAAATGTAGAGAAATGAAGCTAGAAATTCAGGATGTACAGTTACTGTGATCGAACCTACTTTAATAAAAACATTGTTGTTGGAATCCGCACCGTTATAGTCCTGCAGTTCATGAATAATTTTCATACTCAACGATAAGCCATGCAGATTGCCTGTCGAATTTCAACAACATATCACTATGTTATTCATAAAACCCAATTAGTGTCAGTGATGGAAATTGATACATTAAAAAGAAAGGATAAGTTTTGAAAACTAGTTCATCATTCGCTGATAACATGACAAAAATGCCTTCATTATAGCAAGAAATGTTTACTTTTGAACGATGACTGTAAGTTTTGAAATATTCTTTCATAATGGACAGTCAAATGAAAACCAGATACATGGAAAACGGAAAGTAATTCGTTTATTTCTTCAAAAGTAGTCGGTACTGTTCTTAATAGATTTATCCCTTTGTGAGACAAGACAGTCAATGCTTTCATGAAAATATTTTCTTCTGCGCCATGATTGTACCCAGGGATGCAAATGATCATCTGAAGCAGGTCCACGAATGTCTTTCTCGAGAAAAATATGGAACTCACGTGGGAAGGGATTGGGACTGTATGAGAGACGTGTGTAGGCTTCAGAGCGTAGTCAAAACTAGAAGCACACCATCTCGTGCAAAGTCAAGATGACTTTTGAAATTTCACTGCAAGGGACCACTACGGATTGGCTTTCTGTAACATGGTACTGCATATTAATGCACAGCAGCTTGTTTTTGCACTTGCCAATATTGCACATACTAAAGCGCACCATCAGTCCCAATCGGCAAGGAATGTTAGTGAATGGCATCATTCTATTGAATAATAACTATCGTCCACATTTTCACAACTTGTAAAGGCAGTTTCGAATCGCTCTAGAAGTTTCGCAATAAACCCGTTACACATATTCCATACAGTCAATATCTCTCCCCACGTGGAGCCCTGGAGAAACAAATTTGTGGTCTTCTGTTTGCTTCGGTCTAAAGGTACACTCATTATTTCCCCAGGCAACTGCAAACATTTTTTAATGAGGGCATTAATCATCTTGTATCACAGTTGGATGGATTTATTAACAGTTCTGGCGATTATTTTTGAAATAATAAAGATTTCATTTAGTTTTTTTTCCCATCTGCCTCGTTTTCATTTGACTGCATATGAAATATCATAATCTGTGTTGCGATGTTTTCGTACATTAACATGTCATGGAAAAGAATACTATCTGTGGTAACACGAAATGGGGTCAATCGTATGCTGCACATACGTAATTGAAATTTCGTATGTAACGTGTTAAGTAGAAAAATAGACATACTATTCCTTGAACGTAGGGTTCTAAGGAATGCTGTGAGTCCCGGCAGCGATATGCTCCTCTCGTCGTCAGCTTCTCTCTACATATGGACTGAACAAATCATACTGGCTCGGAATAAGGCTTTTCTTAACAATCCATCATCTAGCAACATCCCATGGAACCTTACGTGTCACTCTTCTATATCTGAAACTCAGATAACCTCTGGCGCTGTCTGAGCATTGAACAATGCTAACCAGTGTTTATAGGTCTGGATTCCTAACTGACATCTGCCCGATTGGGTGTGGATCTTAGTTGACGTACGGCGCTGTGGATCTCATACAGGAGCAGAGTGATTTGAGTTTCTCAGGATCTCTGTTTGCAGAATCCATGTTGATTTTTATAGAGAAGATTTTCCTTCTCCAAGAACGTCATAATTTATGAGCATAAAACGTGTTCCTCAATTTTAATCCTGATTGACGTCAAAGATATAAGTCTGTAATTGTGCTCATCTCTCCTACGGTCCTTCTTAAAAAACGGGAATGACCCGAACTTTGCTCCAGTCGCTAGGTACCCTTCGGAGCTCCAGCGATCTATGGTAAATTATTGCTAGAAGGGGAGAAAGTTATTTCGCATAATCTTCGTTGAATCTTATAGGTATCTCATTTGGTCCTGATGACTTTCCACTAGTAAGCGGTTGTAGTTGTTTTCTATTCCGCGATCGGTTGTCTCAATATCTGCCTTTTCGACGTTAGGACGGTGATTTTATGGGGGAACAATCTTCGGCAGTGAAACAATTTCGGAAGAGCGAATTCAGTATTTCGGCCTCCTCTCTGTTATCTTCCGCTTCGTCACTATTATGGTCACGGAGCGAATGGATAGGTGACTTTGAGCCACTTACTTTACAGACGATTTTTATTCAGATCGGTTGACAAACTTTCACTTTCGAAGTCATTAATCGCTCTCATTGCTCTACTTACGCTCATTTTTCTTCCTTCAGCTTTTGTTTGTCGGTTAGGTTGTTGCTTCTCTTGAATCTGAGATGAAGTTCTCTATGTTTACGTAGTAGTTTTTTAACACGACTATTAAACGACGATGAATCTTTCCCATCCCTTAATACCTTACTCGGAACATACTTGTCTAGTGCATATTGCACCAGTTCATTGAATTTTTTCATTCTTTTTCCACATTTTCATCCTCGTCACTGAATATTTGATGCTGAATGGTCAGATACTATGTTATTTGTATTCTGTCACTCTTGATAAGCAAATATATCTTCCTACCTTTCTTAAAATTCTTTCTTAGACCCTATGTCGTAGATGCTATAGCTGTCTCATGATAATTGCTACCTCCCTCTACGTAAAGTGATTCGATAAGGTTACTGCCAGGGGGCCTAAGACGCTACCCTAACGAGTTGTTTCTCTATCTCCCCAAAGTAATTTCCGGACAAGACATCTACAACAATGTCACACGAATCTCTGTTGTGGCACCAGTTTTGATAGCACGACACTCGCAGTCTATACCTGGGAAGTTGATATTACCCCCTAGCACAACAGAAAAATCAGGAAAATTATTAATGATATTTTTCACGTTTTGTCTGAAGCGCTCTGCCACTAGGTTCAAAATGATTCAAATGGCTCTGAGCCCTATGAGACTTAACATCTATGGCCACCAGTCCCCTAGAACTTAGAACAACTTAACTAACTTAAGGACATCACACAACACCCAGCCTTCACTAGACAGAGAAAATCGCTGACCCCGCCGGGAATCGAATCCGGGAACCCGGGCTCTGCCACTAGGGCTCCTGACCCAGGAGGCCTATAAAGGCATCTGATTATATTTCAAATACAACAAAAAGTAATAAATGAAAAGCACCAGTTTGCTTTTGTTCTACAATGTTACTTTTATTGCTAACCGGTTTTCGGCTTACAAGGCCATCTTCAGACATTTAGTATTATCACCAAAGAAGTTAAATATTAGCAGACAACATTGGTCTACGTGTACGCCATCTCGCTGTCGCCACTTCCACCAAGTGTGCCTCTATTTGGGTAATTCGTTCTCGGTGTTGCATTTTTTGGAGGAAGCTACTGTCGATTATCAGGCCAGGAGAAATTGTTAAGACACTAACGGGGCTCATTTAGTTTTCAAATATCATGTGTTACTTGTAGGACACCTTTAATTTCAAGCCACAACACGCTGCACAACCGATTATGTATGGATTAACTGTCCAAATGTCATGTAACTAATTTAAAAATATACAGAATGTTACGACTCATGAAATTCTGTATCTGAAGAACTAATAATATCCTCCAAAAAGCTTTAATATATTCGACAGAACTTAAATACGTAGGACTCGTAATATAAACAAAGGCTCCAGAAAACACAACCTCATGTCTTACAACAAGAAAAATAGCATTAAATGTCGAAAACTTTTAGCAGTTTCTAGTGAGCATTGTTTTTTTTTATCAGTCTACTGACTGGCTCGCCACGAATTCCTTTCCTGTGCTAACCTCTTCATCTCAGAGTATCACTTGCAACCTACGTCCTCAAATATTTGATTGACGTATTCCAATCTCTGTCTTCCTCTACAGTTTTTGCCCTCTACAGCTCCCTCTAGTACCATGGTAGTCATTCCCTCATGTCTCAGCAGATGTCCCTCCTCCTTATCAGTGTTTTCCACATATTCCTTTCCTCTCCGATTCTGCGTGGAACCTCCTCATACTTTACCTTATTAGTTCACCTAATTTTCAACATTCATCTATAGCACCACATCGCAAATGCTTCGATTCCCTTCTGTTCCGGTTTTCCCAAAGTCCATGTTTCACAAGCATACAATGCTGTACTCCAGACGTACATCCTCAGATATTTCTTCCTCAAATTAAGGCCGGTATTTGATATTAGTAGACTTCTCTTGGCCAGAAATGTCATTTTTGCCATAGCGAGTCTGCTTTTGATGTCCTCCTTGCTCCGTCGGTCATTGGTTATTTTACTGCCTAGGTAGCAGAATTCCTTAACTTCATTGACTTCGTGACCATCAATCCTGATGTTAAGTTTCTCGCTGTTCTCATTTCTACTGCTTCTCAATACCTTCGTCTTTCTCCGATTTACTCTCAAACCATACTGTGTACTCATTAGACTGTTCATTCCGTTCAGCAGATCATTTAATTCTTCTTCACTTTCACTCAGGATAGAATGTCATCAGCGAATCGTATCATTGATATCCTTTCACCTTGTATTTTAATTCCACTCCTAAGCCTTTCTTTTATTTCCATCATTGCTTCCTCGATGAACAGATTGAAGAGTAGGGAGTAGGGGCGAAAGGCTACAGCCTTGTCTTACACCCTTCTTAATACGAACACTTCGTTCTTGATCGTCCACTCTTATTATTCCCTCTTGGTTGTTGTACATATTGTATATGATCCGTCTCTCCCTATAGCTTACCCCTACTTTTTTTCAGAATCTCGAACAGCTTGCACCATTTTATATTGTCGAACGCTTTTTCCAGGAGCTACAAATCCTATGAACGTGTCTTGATTTTTCTGTAGCCTTCCTTCCATTATTAGCCGTAACGTCAGAATTGCCTCTCTCGTGCCTTTATTTTTCTTAAAGCCAAACTGATCGTCACCTAGCGCATTCTCAATTTTCTTTTCCATTCTTCTGTATATTATTCTTGTAAGCAGCTTCGATGCATGAGCTGTTAAGCTGATTGTGCGATAATTCTCGCACTTGTCAGCTCTTGCCGTCTTCGGAATTGTGTGGATGATGCTTTTCCGAAAGTCAGATGGTATGTCGCCAGACTCATATATTCTACACACCAACGTGAATAGTCGTTTTGTTGCCACTTCCCCTAATGATTTTAGAAATTCTGATGGAATGTTATCTATCCCTTCTGCCTTATTTGACCGTAGGTCCTCCAAAGCTCTTTTAAATTCCGATTCTAATACTGGATCCCCCATCTCTTCTAAATCGACTCCTGTTTCTTCTTCTATCACATCAGACAAATCTTCACCCTCATAGAGGCTTTCAGTGTATTCTTTCCACCTATCTGCTCTCTCCTCTGCATTTAACAGTGGAATTCCCGTTGCACTTTTAATGTTACACCGTTGCTTTTAATGTCACCAAAGGTTGTTTTGACTTTCCTGTATGCTGAATCTGTCCTTCCGACAATCATATCTTTTTCAATGTCTTCACATTTTTCCTGTAGCCATTTCATCCTAGCTTCCCTGCACTTCCTATTTATTTCATTCCTCAGCGACTTGTATTTCTGTATTCCTGATTTTCCCGGAACATGTTTGTACTTCCTCCTTTCATCAATCAACTGAAGTATTTCTTCTGTTACCCATGGTTTCTTCGCAGCTACCTTCTTTGCACCTATGTTTTCCTTCCCAACTTCTGTGATGGCCCTTTTTAGAGATGCCCATTCCTACTGTGCTGCCTACTGCGCTATTCCTTATTGCTGTATCTATAGCGTTAGAGAACGTCAAACGTATCTCGTCATTCCTTAGAACTTCCGTATCCCACTTCTTTGCGTATTGATTCTTCCTGACTAATGTCTTTCACTTCAGCCTACCCTTCATCACTACTATATTGTGATCTCAGTCTACATCTGGTCCTGGGTATGCCTTACAATCCAGTATCTGATTTCGGAATCTCTGTCTGACCATGATGTAATCTAATTGAAATCTTCCCGTATCTCCTGGCCTTTTCCAAGTATACCTCCTCCTCTTGTGATTCTTGAACAAGGTATTCGCTATTACTAGCTGAAACTTGTTACAGAACTCAATTAGTCTTTCTCCTTTTTCATTCCTTGTCCCAAGCCCAAATTCTCCTGTAAATTTTTCTTCTATTCCTTCCCCTACAACTGCATTCCAGTCGCCCATGACTATTAGATTTTCGTCCCCCTTTACATACTGCATTACCCTTTCAATATCCTCATAGACTTTCTCTATCTGTTCATCTTCAGCTTGCGACGTAGGCATGTCGGTGTTGGTCTGCTGTCGATTCTGATTAGAACAACCCAGTCACTGAACTGTTCACAGCAACAACCCCTCTGCCCTACCTTCCTATTGCTGTTGATATTACGTGATACTCATCTGACCAGAAATCCTTGTCATCCTTCCACTTCACTTCACTGACCCCTACTATATCTAGATTGAGCCTTTGCATTTCCCTTTTCAGATTTTCTAGTTTCCCTACTACGTTCAAGCTGCTCACATTCGAGGCCCCGAGTCGTAGAACATTATCCGTTCGTTGATTATTCCACCTTTTTCTCTTGGTAACCTCCCCCTTGGCATTCCTCTCCCGGAGATCCGAATGGGGGACTATTCCGGAATCTTTTGCCAATGGAGAGATCATCATGACACTTCTTCAACTTCAGGCCACATGTCCTGTGGATACACGTTACGTGTCTTTAATGCAGTGGTTTCCATTGCCTTCTGCATCCTCATGTCGTTGATCATTGCTGATTCTTCCGCCTTTACGGGCAATTTACCACCCCTAGAACAAAAGAGTGCCATGAACCTCTAAGCGCTCCTCCGCCCTCTTTGACAAGGCCGTTGGCAGGAATGAGGCTGACTTCTTGTGCCGGAAATCTGGCCGCCAATGCTGATTATTTATCAAAATTTAGACAGTGGCTGGGATCGAACCCGTGACGTTTTGATTACGAATCAAAGACGCTATCTATAGACCACGGGTATATGCTGTATGCGATTCTAAAATCTATCACGAGACTGAAACACCTCCCGGAGAGATCGTGTGTTCCTTGGTACACTATACTTCAAGTACAACACCCTCCCCTACTGTGTTTGGCGTCGTCCTGAATGTAAACATTTATTTTTTTCTATTTTATCGTAGCCATGTCGACAAATACGTTGAATATCTTAATGATTTCAGACGTTTTCATTTTTCCCATCGAATGAGTTAATTAAATCATATGTTCTATAGCAGTAGTAATGAATCTTAAATATTGTTTTATGAGATTTTAAATAGGAAATTGCTCTAAAATACTGTTTCTGCCGATTTCTTACCAAAAAATTTCTCCAGGCTGGAGCTGAATCATAGGGTAGCCTATTCTTGTTGCTGTTGTCTGCAGTCCGAAGACAGGGTTGATGCAGTTATCTACGCTACTCTATCCTGTACAGCCCCCTTCATCTCCAAATAACTTCTTCCACCTACATTCATTTGAACCTTTTTTTCGTACTTATCATAGATTATGTCTCCCTTACAGATTTTTGAGCCCCCCCTCCTCGACTTATCTCCAATTTCATAATCTCTCAGAATGTTTCCCATTAAGCGATCTTTTCATTTAGTCAAGCTGTGCCATAAATTTCCTTTCTTACCGTCTCTGTTCAGTATCTCCTTATGAGTAACGGAATCTACCCACCTAATCTTCATCATTATTCTGAAGCGACGCGTTTCTGAAACTTCTATTCTCTTCTTATCTCAACTGCTCACAGCCCACGAGCCACACCTCTAAAAGGTAAGGTAAGACAATTTTAACATTGCATTTTTTTTCTTTGGCAAAATAACAAAATTTTTTATAATTTATAAAAGTATTACACTCTTCTTATTATTGGCACTAGTCGCAACTGTGGATAAACTTTAAGCTGGCAATAAAAAGTTTCATTCACTATACTGCATCAGTTTTTAATTTCAGAAGTGAAATGTTCACAACAACCGGCACACAGCTTCATTAGATGGCTCTTTTGGTGGATGTCGTGGTATAGTATTAAGCGAAAGCAGCCTTGTCTCCATGTTGTTGTTGTTGACTGGTTTGATGCAGCTCTTCATGCTGCTCTATCCTGTGCAAGCTTCTTCACATCCTTCTGAATCTGCTTAGTGTATTCATCTCTTGGTCTCCCTCTACAATTTTTACTCTCCACGCTGCCCTCCAATACTAAATTGGTGACCCCTTGATGCCTCAGAACATGTCCTACCAACCGATCCCTTCTTCTGGTCAAGTAGAGCCGTAAACTCCTTTCCTCCCCATTCCTATTCAATACCACCTCATTAGTTACGTGATCTACCCATCTAATCTTCAGTATTCTTCCGTAGCACCACATTTCGAAAGCTTCTATTCTCTTCTTGTCCAAACTATTTATCGTCCATGTTTCACTTCCATACATGGCTACATTCCATACAAAAACTTTTGGAAACGACCTCGTGACACTTAAATGTATACTCGAGTTAACAAATTTCTCTTCTTCAGAAACGCTTTCCTTGCTATTGCCAGTCTCCATTTTATAGCCTCTCTACTACGACCATCAACAGTTATTTCGCTCCCGAAATAGCAAAACTCCTTTACTACATTAAGTGTCTCATTTCCTAATCTAACTCCCTCTGTATATTGTCTCCATAGAGCACCTATTATTTTTTATTTCTTCAAGCAGACGCCACAAGTGTCATCGTTAACCTTCCTGTTGCCTGGACGTTGGTTGTATGGAAGCAATGCTGCAACTTTTAGACATTGTTTAAAATTGTGGAACTGGATGTTGATAGACTGGAATCTTGGATGCTTTCAGTTACATAGAGCTACTTTACGAAGAGATCCTTTTTCCTCGTTTTGCACCAGTGTTGACTCCTTAGATGCAGTGGGAACCTTCAATAGATCTTTTGCATTTTTAGCAGATTTCCTGGTCAAATGAAGGTGTCATTGAATGCTGCACATTACTTACTGCGCGCTATTGCGTCTCATGAAACAGCATCAGAGTTCAGGAAACAGTACACCGATAGATTCTCTGGAGCCGTGGAAGTCAAATCAGAACGTTCTTTGAATTTAGGCCACCACCACTTGTTTTACTGGATTAAACTTCTGCTTTCTTACTTGGGTTGCAGTTAAATGCTATGCAATTTTTCTGACTTGGATCAGGGTTAATGCAAAATTGAGATCCTGGATTTCAATTTTGTACATGACAACACGATGCTCTGTTTCAGTTCGTAATGCTAATGGTCCGTTAAGTTTCTGGCCTTTGTGGATGTTCATTCTCATCACCGTAAAAAAAAAAGAGAGAGAAATTCCCTTACAGTGTTGTAGAGGACACCATCACCATGTTGCTTCGATTCCTTTAATGTAGCCGTTTTCATATTTCGCTCGAGTAGCTACAGCGAACAGATCAGACGCTTTGTAGTTTCTGTACTTTTTTCACTTTCAAAATTACTTGTTTCTTTAGGTCATAATTTTACACGCTTTCCTTAATTATTAGCAGCTTTCTTTTTAGGGGTCATGTTGAACCAAATCCTGGAAATTTCTTAATAAAATGTATCAATAAAACACACATGAAATAACTTTTAAATAGCTGTGTATATTATAATAGTTATCCCATTTAAAGGGAAGATGATTTAGCAACAACAAGCGAAGGTAGGTTAGGTTATTTGGCAGTAGCCTGAAATTCTAATTTGTTTGTAGCTATATGTGTGAAATGATTACCTCGTGTAATATTTGTTCTAGACGTCTTCCAAGAATGCATAGTACTAGTGTAAGAGCAACGTTAACAGTCGTCCAACTGAGTGACACAAGATGGAGTCTGACAACCGCAACACCAAGCGCTGACTTTCTAAGGACCTTTGTTCTTACATATTTCACAAAAAAGAAAATTAACTAAATTCATTACGTACCTAACAGTGTAGGTCTCATACGACCTACTGAGTGCAAATAAAATGTATGTTACTTGCTTTCTCCTGCTCTAAATATTATTTACAGAGACTAAGTGACAAAAAGCCCTGCTTCCACGGTGAATTGCGTGGTTGAACAGTAACTGGTTTGCTCATTTTTATTCCAGTAAACACAGTTGTAGAGCAACTGGGGAACTCATTGTCATGCCGATTATTTCAAAAAATAGGGAACTCTATATTGGATGCGCCCCCCCCCCCCTCCCCCACGAACCATGGACCTTGCATTTGGTGACTTTTGAACACTAGTAATGTAAATACATTGTTTGTTCTCTATCAAAATCTTTCATTTGCTAACTATGCCTATCAGTAGTTAGTGCCTTCAGTAGTTTGAATCTTTTATTTAGCTGGCAGTAGTGGCGCTCGCTGTATTGCCGTAGTTCGAGTAACGAAGATTTTTGGTGAGGTAAGTGATTTGTGAAAGGTATAGGTTAATGTTCCCCCCCCCCATGAACAATGGACCTTGCCGTTGGTGGAGAGGCTTGCGTGCCTCAGCGATACAGATGGCCGTACCGTAGGTGCAACCACAACGGAGGGGTATCTGTTGACAGGCCAGACAAACGTGTGGTTCCTGAAGAGGGGCAGCAGACTTTTTAGTAGTTGGCGGGGCAACAGTTTGGATGACTGACTGATCTGGCCTTGTAACATTAACCAAAACAGCTTTGCTGTGCTGGTACTGCGAACGGCTGAAAGCTAGGGGAAACTACAGCCGTAATTTTTGCCAAGGGCATGCAGATTTACTGTATCCTTAAATGATGATGGCGTCCTCTTGGGTAAATCCGGAGGTAAAGTAGTCCCCCATTCGGATCTCCAGGCGGGGACTATTCAGGAGGACGTTGTTATCAGGAAAAAGGAAACTGGCGTTCTGCGGATCGGAGCGTGGAATGTCAGATCCCTTAATCTGGCAGGTAGGTTAGAAAACTTAGAAAGGGAAATGGATAAGTTAAAGTGATATGTAGTGGGAATTAGTGACGTTTGGTGGCAGGAGGAACAAGACTTTTGGTCAGGTGAATACAGGATTATAAATACTAAATCAAATAGGGGTAAAGCAGGAGTAGCTTTAATAATGAATAGGAAAATAGGAGTGCGGGTAAGCTACTACAAACAGCATAGTGAACGCATTATTGTAGCCAAGATAGACACGAAGCCCACACCTACTACAATAGTGCAAGTTCATATGCCAACTAGCTCTGCAGATGATGAAGAAATTGATGCAATGTATGATGATATAAAAGAAATTATTCAGGTACTGAAGGGAGACGGAAATTTAATAGTCATGGGTGACTGGAAATTGAGAGTAGGAAAAGGGAGAGAAGGAAACATAGTAGGTGAATATGGATTGGGGGAAAGAAATGAAAAAGGAAGGCGTCTGGTAGAATTCTGCACAGAGTATAACTTAATCATAGCTAACACTTGGTTCAAGAATCATAAAAGAAGGTTGTACACATGGAAGAATCCCGGAAATCAGATAGATATCAGATATATTATATAATGGTAAGACAGAGATTTAGGAATCAGGTTTTAAATTGTAAGACATTTCCAGGGGCAGATGTGGACTCTGACCACAATCTATTGGTTATGACCTGTAGATTAAAACTGAAGAAACTGCAAAAAGGTGGGAATTTAAGGAGATATGACCTGGATAAACTAAAAGAAACAGAGGTTGTACAGAGTTTCAGGGAGAGCATAAGGGAGCAATTGACAGGAATGGGGGAA
This sequence comes from Schistocerca gregaria, assembly GCF_023897955.1. Taxonomy (NCBI): domain Eukaryota; kingdom Metazoa; phylum Arthropoda; class Insecta; order Orthoptera; family Acrididae; genus Schistocerca; species Schistocerca gregaria. The sequence continues at coordinate 431,108,262 of NC_064920.1, read as the reverse complement.
AGAAATACTGTAGAAGAAGAATGGGTTTCTCTGAGGGATGAAGTAGTGAAGGCATCAGAGGATCAAGTAGGTAAAAAGACGAGGGCTAGTAGAAATCCTTGGGTAACAGAAGAAATATTGAATTTAATTGATGAAAGGAGAAAATATAAAAATGTTGTAAATGAAGCAGGCAAAAAGGAATACAAACGTCTCACAAAAGAGACAGACAGGCAGTGCAAAATGGCTAAGCAGGGATGGCAAGAGGACAAATGTAAGGATGTAGAGGCTTATCACACTAGGGTTAAGATAGATACTGCCTACAGGAAAATTAAAGAGACCTTTGGAGAAAAGAGAGCCACTTGTATGAATATCAAGAGACCAGATGGAAACCCAGTTCTAACCAAAGAAGGGAAAGCAGAAAGGTGGAAGGAGTATATAGAGGAGCTATACAGGGGCGACATACTTGAGGACGATATTCTGGAAATGGAAGAGAATGTAGATGAAGACGAAATGGGAGATACGATACTGCGTGAAGAGTTGGACAGAGCACTGAAAGACCTCAGTCGAAACAAGGCCTCGGGAGTAGACAACATTCCATTAGAACTACTGACAGCCTTGGGAGAGCCAGTCATGACAAAACTCTACCATCTGGTGAGCACGATGAATGAGACAGACGAAATACCATCAGACTTCAGGAAGAATATAATAATTCCAATCCCAAAGAAAGCAGGTGTTGACAGATGTGAAAATTACCAGACAATCTGTTTAATAAGTCACAGCTTCAAAATACTAACGCGAATTCTTTACAGACGAAACGAAAAACTGGTAGAAGCCGACCTTGGCGAAGATCAGTTTGGATTCTGTAGAAATGTTGGAACACGTGAGGCAATACTGACCCTACGACTTATCTTAGAAGAAAGATTAAGGAAAGGCAAACCTACGTTTCTAGCATTTGTAGACTTAGAGAAAGCTTTCGACAATGTTGACTGGAATACTCTCTTTCAAATTCTAAAGGCGGCAGTGGTAAAATACAGGGAGCGAAAGGCTATTTACAATTTGTACAGAAACCGGACGGCAGTTATAAGAGTCGAGGTACATGAAAGGGAAGCAAAGGTTAGCAAGGGAGTGAGACAGGGTTGTAGTATCTCCCCGATGTTATTCAATCTGTATATTGAGCAAGCATTGAAGAAAACAAAAGAAAAATTCGGAGTAAGCATTAAAATCCATGGAAAATAAATAAAAACTTTGAGGTTAGCTGATGACATTGAAATTCTGTCAGAGACAGCAAAGGACTTGGAAAAGCAGTTGAATGGAACGGACAGTGTGTTGAAACGAGGATAAAAGATGAACATCAACAAAACAAAACGAGGATAATGGAATGTAGTCGAATTAAGTCTGGAGATGCTGTGGGAATTAGGTTAGGAAATGAGACACTTAAAGTAGTAAAATTGTTTTGCTATTTGGGGAGCAAAATAACTAATGATGGTCGAAGTAGAGAGGATATGAAATGTATACTGCCAATGGGAAGAAAAGCGTTTCTGAAGAAGAGACATTTGTTAACATCGAGTATAGATTTAAGTGTCAGAAAATGGTTTCTGAAAGTATTTTTATGGCGTTTAGCCATGTATGGAAGTGAAACATGTACGATAAATAGTTTAGACAAGATAAGAATAGAAGCTTTCGAAATGTGGTGCTACAGAAGAATGCTGAAGATTAGATGGGTAGATCACATAACTAATGAGGAGGTATTGAATAGAATTGGGGAGAAGAGGAGTTTGTGGCACAACATGACAAGAAGAAGGGACCGGTTGATAGGACATGTTCTGAGGCATCAAGGGATTACAAATTTAGCATTGGAGGGCAGCGTGGAGGGTAAAAATCATAGAGGGAGACCAAGAGATGAATACATTAAGCAGATTCAGAAGGATGTAGGCTGCAGTAGGTACTGGGAGATGAAGAAGCTTGCACAGGATAGAGTAGCATGGAGAGCTGCATTAAACCAGTCTCAGGACTGAAGACCAGAACAACAACAACATACTGGATGGGGTCATCGAAACAGACTTATAACAAAATACGACAAAATTAGCTATAGCTACTGCGAAACTATCTTACTCTACCCAGAACAGACTTGCAAACGCTCAAATTTTTATTCAGTATTATCGACTCTCGCATGTTCAGAAAATCATTTGTTGGATTGTCAATCTACATTTCATATCCTGTCTACTTCGGGTGTCATATTTTTACTGCCCAAACGGAATTTTAATTTTAGTCTCATTTCCTAATCCAGTTCCCTCAGCATCGCCTGATTTAATTCTACTGCATTCAGTTACCATGTATGGGATTTACTGGTTTTCCTCTTATATGTTCCTTTCGACACACTGTCCATTCCGTTCACCTGCCTTTCCAAGGCCTTTGCCGTCTCTGACACAATTACAATGTCATCAGCGAACCTCAAAGTTGCAATGTCATCGGCTCACCCCACGTGCCGAACCGCACTGGTACGCAATCTCCGATTCATCTCGGGAATGGCGGAGGTACCAGTGGCGGCACAGCACGTAAACAGGCAATAAAGAATGTGATACACGCCGAGATTGGCACCGAACTGGGGCTTTCCATTTCCGCCGCGTGGCGACAGTCGCACACTGAACTGCGTCTGAAGGATTCAATTTGACGACTGCCTTCGGAGCCCCCGTCGCCTCGCAGCCAGCTTTATGACGTCACAGTCACCGTCTCTGGCGAGTTCGCTGTCCTGCAGAGAGTGCCGCCATCACAATTTTCCGGAGTATGCTGCACGTAGGTATTCGTGGCCTCGTACTTTGGGTCTCTTGTTATTTCTCCAGTTATAATTTGCGGAGGTGTTGGGTCAGTACTGGAAAAACAGTGCCTTAGATTTCTTACGGTTAAACGGCACGTAAACGTCAGTTCTCAGATGAAAAATAGTATGAAATTGCGTAAAGCGGATGGTAAAATGTTTTTCTGGTTATTACTATATATACAGTCTAATATTATTTTGACAATTCAATTCATGCACCGTTATAAACTTTCTAATACTTTTCATTCCGTGTCACTTACACTTTGGGAAATACGCCAAGTTTCCTTTGATTAATCTTGAAGCGCAATTACTGCTACTACTGAAATAGCATGTTTTTGGAAGAAGAATCTGATATACAAGATAAAAGAGCACCTTATTCAAGACTGATAGCATACGAACCAATAAGAAGGGTGTACAAAACAAGCGTAGCTTCTGCAGATGTTTAAAAAGCACAAGCAGTGTCTGTACTTCTGTGTATTACTCTAAGAGTAATGATTTAGGAACTGTTCTGGGCCTTAATAATCGCGCTTTACGTAGTGAATCTCTACCTTTACGATTTATGTGAGGTGATTTAGCGAAGTTTATCGAGTTGTCTGGGTATTTTAACATACCAAGTTCCAGTGCGGATCCCCAAACTGTTGAAGTGCAGGCATCATTTTGCATTGGAAATGCATCCTGAAAGCTGTAAACATATCTAACGTGTCAGTTACGCAAAGAAAATGAAACGTCTCCAGGTTTCTGTGTACCAAAATACGGTAGTGATGGAATGAGGTTAGTAGCAGCAGTAGACTGAGAGTTAAGGCCTTGACTCACACAAATGTTCATTAACCTCACGCTAGTGACTGAAACTCACACAAATGTCCGTTAAACACACGCAAGTGACTTAACTGACATATTATGATCTCGTGGCTTATAGCTTGTGAGATATTCTCCGGAAAATTCGTCAGAAAAACAAGCTAGCCCAACAAGAAAATACCAAAATTGTTGCGTCTTTGGTGTTTTTCTAGAACTTTCAACGATTAGAGGGATGGTTTTCGTTCAGTTATAGTACCTATAGTTACTGGCCGTACCTGCTACATCCCTGAACACTGTAATGGCAACAGAAGAAAGAAATACACACTGTGGAACCAAAGATGGAAGGGGTAGAGGTGCTGTCGACAGCATAACTTCTTCTTGTACAGTCTGACGAATTAGCCACAGGCGCAGTATCTAACAACTGCTGCCTCCTGTTCAAATGGTACATTAGATTACTTCAACTTTTCAGAAGCAATGCTGACTGGGACATCTCTGTCAGTTTTTATGCAAAACATCCACTCAACTGACCGTTTCACCATTTTGATACAGACAGAAACTCCTCCATTAACGAAACGCAGTATGCATAAAAACAGACGACTATCTCAAATAACAGCTACTTAGTCGCACTAAATGAAAGGTAATATCGGAACAACAATAATAGCGAGAATAGGCGATAACAGAGTACACTCAAGAATAATGGTTTATATATATATCAGAACGATCGAATGTTTCTGCTCAAAACTGAAATAGGCTAGTGTAGTTGTCGCTTCCAGCGTTACAGGGATGCACATTTGGTTACAGGCTGTTTACGGTGTTGACTAGGGATTAGCTTAACTGTTAAACTGATGTACCAATGCGAATTTGTATTCGTCGCACGTTATCATTGCACACGCTACAAAATACAGACAAGTTTGTGTACAGGGATTTGATTTGCACTACATTGCCAGTGACCTACTTTCCTTCACAAACAGACGGCAGACGGTGTTTAAAGGCTAAGTTCAAATGATTTTAAATGGGTAATGGAATGTAAATTGACGGTAAAATTTGGCAATGTTGCTTTCTTCTTTATGTCATGTTAAGAGAAATTCTAGGCTCGGCTTTCACCACCAACGACACATCAAATTTATTAATTATACATTAATTAAATCCGTAATGGCTTAAGTCATAGCATTACATTAACCAGTTGCAAATGATAAAAAGAATAAATAGACTACATTTCTAAATGAAAGTGGATAATGCTTTATTTTAACTTTGGCCTGCACCTTAAGACGTCACGCGTACCGATACGGGAATAGGAAGATCTTCTGTGCCATTCATACCCCGGTGATAAACCTTTGTTTAGTTGAGTCAGGAGAGGGGATGGGTAGCTTATACATCCAAAACATTAGGGAGATGTTTCAGTTGAAAGAACGAATATGTCGTTCATCCGACGGAAAGAGTACATGTTGGTTTCAACTGAAAAGAAAAAAATGAATAATTCATTCACTGTGCAAAACTACAATGGATGGAATCGAATGGTTTCATTCGACTGCTCGCACAGCCTTAATTCACTAGAAAGAAAGGAATGAGTTAAAATACAGACGATTCGTAAAACAACAACCAACTGCATCTATTGTTTTCATTCGGTTGCTTCCTGGTTTCACTGAAAGAATCAATAAATAGTTGTACCAATACGTATAACTACAACCGAATGAGTCGAATGTTTACCAACAACCGACTGAATTCATTGTTTTGACTCGGTTATTTCCATCACTACCAGTCGATAAGACGCCACTTTGATGCCTCAACATAAGCAACCGGGTAGCTCTATTTGAACTTATCAACTAGTAGCTGAATTGTCGACGTATCCAATAAATTTGGAATGTCGAAAAGTGTACTGCAATTGCGAAGTGTTTTTAAAGAACTTTTCCCGCATTTTTCAGTCACTTTTTGATGATAGAAACACGTGTAAAGTAAAGCTGATTCATTTTCACTAACTGCAATGTCTATTAACAACTGCCACGTGAACAATAGCGAGCATTGCCACCCGATCGGAACGAGAACGGCACACAATTTAAATGTTGCCCTCGCGATGGGACATCCTACGTTATGTTGAAGTATCTACCGCATACAGTCTGCAATATCCCGTCGAGTCAGTTCCCTGCTCGATATACAATTCTTGTTGGTCGAGCATACTTACCTGAGGAGTCTTTTTTTAGTAACAGTCTACCTTCGGGATTCGGCAAACCTGTATAACTCTCGCAATATGATTGAAATGTAGAAATACCAGGCAACCAAAATTAAATGTAGCAAAACATTCAGATACCTGGTTTGTAAACATCAGCCGCAGCAATAATTCACGTTACTGTGCGAGTACCGAGTTTTCAAAGCTGTCTTTGATAATAACGAAACCTATAATCAGCTTACAATTTACGGAATTTAAAGAGAGTGTATGAAACACAGCCAATCAATAGAAAACGTTATAGTCATTGTTATCCATTTATCGTTAAATCGCTTATAAATCTAATACAAACGGTGCGCTGTGTGAATGGAACGATAATGTAAATGCTTTAACAATACGCATACACACACTGAACTGCTTCACTCGACTAAACAAACATAGGCTAGCAATGCAGTCCCGTTTACGTCAGATGGTGCGAAACTAAGATAAATTGCAATTACGTAATGTTTCATCCATCACGTCAACATATAATGAGACAAACCTAACGTTCATCAAATTTATTTGTTTATCTTAAAATTGTAATTGAGGTTTTACAACTTCAGTTTCAACTGACGAAATTAAAGATCAGTTATTAGTTAGATTGTTTTGGGTGTGCTTAAGACTTTCCAAGTACAAATGTGGTTGCGTATTTTCATCGACTCAAAACACACATCACTAATTGACTCCTTCTTTCTTTACATTATCGACTGAAACAGGTATTAGTCAAGCAAAAGAAAGCACTGGAGCTCTTCTGTGCCCTACGGTCGCATTACATATGCATTCACCAATTGCAGTGTAAGAAAAGTAATTGTATCGACTGAACTAAAATTATTTTACAGGAAACTCTATCTTTAACCATAGTGTAAGACATTAAAAAGTTAATTTCTTCCTTTGTTTCTATCACGTTTCTAACAAATATTGTTCCTCACGCCTCAAACCCCTCCATAACAAATCAGAAATAATGGGCCAGTCAGATGTAAAAGATACTGATGGAGAAAAGTAACTGATTTGTTCATCTACACCTGCGTCTACACACATACTCTGAAAGACACCATATGGTGCACGCCGGAAGGTACCGGTACCACTCAAGTCATTTCCATTTCTGTTTCACCTGCAGAGCGAGGGGAAAACTTCTGTCTGTGGGCCTCTGGACGAATCCTAATCCCTCTAACCTTACCTCCATGGTCCATAAGCGAAATGTAAGTTGGTGGCAATACAATCGTTCTGCAGTCAGCCTCAAACGCCGGTTCTCTAAATCTTCTCAGTAGTGCTCTTCGAAATGAAAGTCACTTCCCTCTAGTGATTCCCATTTGAGTTCCCAAAGTATGTCTGTAGTGCTTGCGTGTTATTCGAACCTATCGGTAACAGTTCTTGCAGCCCGCCTCTAAATTGATTCGATGCTTTCATTTAATCCATCCTGGTGGGTATCCCAAACACTCAAACAGTACTCAGCAGTGGGTCGCACTGGTGTCCCACATGCAGTCACCTTTACAGATGAATCTTACTTTCTTTAAATTCTCCCAACAATCCGGAAACGACCATTCGCCTTTCCAACTACAATCCTTAAATGATCTTACCATTTTGTATTGTTTCCAAGACGCATTTCAAAGGTTTAAATCTCCATCATCGATGGATTAACATTAATTAGTATGAGATTAGTATGTGTGTGTTGCGTTACACTTTTTTGGAGGATCTTGTGGCAGTGCCTAGTTGAGAAACAAAATGGTTTTGGATAACTTCTGGCAAAAATTTTAGCTGATATCTAATGGTAAACATAAAATATGTAAACTAGAGTACCTCCAGTGGTCACAGGTTCCTTTCGCTGTCGTAACACATCAGATGTATACTGTCACATTTGTAAACAAATATGGCTTCTGGAATCTTCTGGGTGCAAGGTTCGTATAGCAAAAGAGAAGACATAATCGCAAAGTGCAAAAAATATATATCGTAAAAACATTATTACAGAATAATTGTTTATATCATTGGGAGGTGTCTGTTTTGAGGTGTCGAGTATACGTGTGTGTACTTCAGGTGGCTTATAAATCTAATTTTAACAAGTTAAAAAAGCTTAGTACTCGTTTATACAATGAGGTGAAAAGTTAAAACTGCTTAAACTTCGTTCTTGTTAATAACAATCAGGTGAAATGTTACAGAGTTGAAGTACAGTAATCATATATGCTACAGCAGTGAAATCATACATACATAAATAGATGACACTATTTGAGTGGGGTTAATAGACAGATGTGAGAGGCTGGAGGCAGAAGGAAAGTGTGTGTGTATGTGTGTGTGTGTGTGTGTGTGTGTGTGAGAGAGAGAGAGAGAGAGAGAGAGAGAGGTTGGAAAGAGTGATTATATGAGAGCAAAAATTTATATGGCAAGGGGTCCTAAGGTTACATGTTACATATATTAGCTGCCTAAAGTTTGGGATAATACGTTGGCTAATGCTATAAAATATCCAGATAGGTATACAATTTGTCCCGGTAGTTGGTGTACATGTGGTTTCAAGCTGACAGTGGGTACAAGCTGTTGGTGTGATGAATTATCAGTAAATGATCTCAATTTCTTGTACTCTTGGTGGTTGTCAAAACTTATGGTAAATATTAAGGTGTGTGCACGTACATGTGTGTGTGTGTGTGTGTGTGTGTGTGTGTGTGTGTGTGTGTGTGTGTGTGTGTGTGTGTGTGTGCGTGCGTGTGTGTGTGTGTGTGTGTGTGTGTGTGTGTGTGTGTGTGTGTTCTGTGTGTGTGTGTGTGTGTGTGCATATTTTACGCATGTAGGCAGTTGCTGAAAACAGAGAAGATACTATTGTAAATATTGTCATTTTTTTCACGTACGATGGATTCCGGTTGTTTCGTTTGGTGTTTGTATATTTGGAGTGTTTCGCGGATGTCTAGTTTTCTGCCTTTTGGTTGGATGTGTAGGATGCTAATACTTGGGTTTTTAACATGGTATTTTGTGACATGCAGGTGGGTAGGTACTGCTGATTTTTTTTTTTAGTGCCTGCATGTTTCCTTGAATCGAATTTCAAATAATCTGCCTAAGACATTGGCAATCCGGTATGAAATGTTTCCTTGAAAGGGGATTGTTATGGAAGAGGTTATTTTCTTTTCGTTTTTTGTGTTGTGATTGCATTGCCATTATTGAGTGTTTTGGGTTTCTACTATGGAGCTGTTACAGCCATTTTCAATAGCTGTTTGTATTATTATTTCAATTTCTTGATCACATTTGTCTTCAGAGAGTGGTAGTTGGATAGCTCTATTAATCATGAACCTTAATGCTGCCATTTTGTGTGCTGTGGGATGGCAAGATGAATGGTTGAAAAGGTGGTTCAACTCACTGATGTCATCTTTAGTGTACAAACACACACACACACACACACACACACACACACACATACACACACACGTACGAGCACACACCTTAATATTTACCACAAATTTTGACAGCCACCAAGAGTACAAGAGATTGACATCGTTTACAGATAATTCATCACACCACCAGCTTGTACCCATTGTCAGCTTGAAACCACATTTACACCAACTACTGGGACAAATTGCATATTTATCTGCATGTTTTATAGCATTAACCAATGTATTACCCAAAACTTTAGGCAGCTAATATATGTAACATGTAATATTAGGACCCCTTGCCATATAAATGTTTGCTCTCATATAATCACTCTTTCCACCCTCTCTCTCTCCCTCCCTCTCTCTCTCTCTCTCGCTTTCTCTTCCTCTCGCTCTCTCTCTCGCTTTCTCTCTGTCTTCCTCTCCTTCTGCCTCCAGCCTCTCAAATCTGTCTATTAATCCCACTCAAATAGTGTCATTTATGTATGTAAGTATGATTTTACTCCTGTAGCTAATATGATTATTGTACTTCAAGTCTGTAACATTTCACCTGATTGTTATTAAGAAGTATGAAGGTTAAGTCATTTTAACATTTCACTTGATTGTATAAACTAGTAGATTATTAAGCTGTTTTATCTTGTCGAAATTCGATTTATATGCCACCTGAAGTACACACACATATATTCGACACCTCAAAACAGACACCTCCAAGTAATTTAAACGATTGTTCTGTAATAATGTTTATACCATGTATAATCTTTTCACTTTGTGATTATGTCTTCTCTTCTGCTATATGAACCTCTCACTCAGAAGATTCCAGACGCCATATTTGTTTACAAATGTGACACTATACATGTGATGTGTTACGACAGCGAAAGGAACCTGTGACCACTGGAGGTACTCTAGAATGCTTATTTTATGTTCACCATTAGCCATCAGCTTAATTTTTTGTCAGATGTTATCCATAACCATTTTCTGAAATAGTACCTTGTTTCTCCACTAGGCAGTGCCACAAGTTCCTGCAGAAAGGTGTAATACAACACACACACACACACACACAGATGTCATACTAGCTAATGTTAATCCATCCGATGATGGAGATTTAAACCTTCGAAACGCGTCATGGAAATAATAGAAACGGTGACTGGTAACTGTAAACTTGTTGCTTCATTTAATTTCAATAACAGTCACACAGACTAACCTAAAATGTTCGCATTTAAATTTCATATTGCTTTACAACGTTACGCCTAGTTATTTAATCGACATAACTGTTTCTAGGAGCACACTACCAACACCATATCCGAACATCATGGGTTTGTTTTTCCTACACATCTCCATTAACTTACGTTTTTCTACGTTTAGAGCTAGTGTCATTCATCACACCAAATAGAAGTTTTATCTAAGTCATTATGTATCCTCTTCTCATGTCTCTTATCATGAACTCAGTATTTGCAGGTGGATCTTCTTCAAAATATTTGTTCCAGCACCATATTTTTGGGGATATTACAATTACCAGTACATAAATACGACTTATATGAAGGACTTTCCAATTGAACCACCATCTTCTGTGTTTTCGGATCTAATGCACCATTCCAGCGAGACAGGACAGCGAGAAGCACGAAGCTAAATGCGACAGATGTCAAATAAAGTCGTTGTCCAGGTCTGAAACGGTTAAAATAGCTGGAAATCATAACTGACGAAGGTGGTTATGTGGATATGACCTATGGATAAGGACGAAGTTTCTCACTGCTCATGAAATGCTGGAATTATTCTGTATCCGTTATAACGCATTTTAAGCTCGCGCGAAGTTCAGGGAGCCGTGACAGCTAAGTGGCCTTAGGATTTTTGAAGGTACAATATTGTTTGCATTTTTTCTATGGCACAAGATATAAACATCACTGCATCTTAGAATTAATTTAGTCAGAATTTTATATGTAATTATCGAAAACATATTTTTATTTCTGTTATGAATAACAGACTTTAGCATACAAAGTAAGCTACTTACTTAAGGTACTTCTCTACTTTTCAAAAATATCTGTGAAACCGAGCGAGGCTTTGGCTCACCGGAATTAAACGGTAACTCACTTTAAACATTTCCGGGCTGATACTGATTACGAAAATGTGATCATCTTGATGGGCAGACACTAGATGTACACAACACAGTACTAGTGGTAGTAGAGGGGTTTTGGGCGCACGACAGCAAGGTCTTCAGCGCCCGTACATAACACAGTAAGTAGTGCCGGAAACATGCGGAGAACTTCTATGACCTACGTTGCTACGAGTTTGTACTACTTTTACATGCGCCTCTAAGAACGATGTATGTTTCAGTAAACTGACTGAATCAGCGGTGGTGTGGTCGGCAAGTGATTCTAGTTTTGAGCTCTGCTGGACAGACTTTAAACAATTTTTGTGGATTACATTCATCATCGTGCGCTGATAAGAGATCATTTGTAACTATTTCTCGTCTGAAAATTTCAGTTCAAGGTCCACAGGCAGCGTGTTCCCCTTTTGTACGCATAGAAATGTTCTGTTTATTGCATCAACCAACAGCGTTTCTGTTACAGACTGACAAAATCTCTGATCTATAATTTTTTTTACTTTGTGGTAAGGTCTTATGGGATCAAACTGCTGAGGTCATCGGTCCCCACGCTTAGACACAACTTAATCCAACTTTAACTTACGCTAACGACTACACACACACACACACACACACCACTTATCCCTGTCCAACTGGTGCCATTTCATATCTTAGTAATGAACCAGGAATTTCATCTTTGGAAATCCTTTCGGCCACGGACAGTGTCTCTAAGGGAGTTGCAAAGAGGTTGGTGCTCGTGTAGTTGATTCGCCCTCTACGTAACTGATAAATGTATTCAACGCTGCCATATTACCTTTAGAAGAGCGTGCAGAACTTAGGAGCGAAATAACGAAGGTAATTAAAGTGACTAGAAAAACGCTAATACAGTAGTACCAGATGAGCATAACATTCGTCTGTGATCAAAAGCAAAACGCCGATTTTGGTATTGCCTAAAGAAGAGATTTTCAAAGCGTACGTCGCGGACCCCAGGAGTATCGCGCCGTCGCGATAAGAGCGTCGCAGCGGGTTGTAAATAATAATAATTTGGTTTATTTGCTTGCTGACTGAACGAACAGCTTGTAAGCTGGAAGTTGTTTATAACCCACCGGCAAGTAACTGGTAGCGTAGAAGATGGCAGTCGCTTCCTATTACGTGAATTATTTGTGTTTATACGGTAGCCATTTGGTTGAAGGATATTTTTATCGAATGCACATCGGTCTTAATTTTTGTCAGTGTTCTGTGATATGTGTTCCTCTGTCAGCTTGGACTAATCTACAAATATGTGTACATAACATAATATTTCCAACATAACGCACAGCTACAAAGACGTGAACAGATGAAAATACAGGAAGAATGAAAACAGTTAACTGGATTTCGATTACACGCGTATTGCTGTTGGGCATGGAGAACAACCACAGTGTCTTCGAAGTCCTAGCTGCTCAAAGCAGGCTTCCGAATAAAGTGAAATGACGTTTGGAGTCAAACTACGGTAGTCTGGCAAACGGACTATGAGAATACTTTTCCCTCAAGTTAAAAGACATGCCAAAAGAAAAAAACGTATATGCAAAACGAGTAGCAGGTTTTTATATTCAGGTCAAGGGGGCCGTTGACCCAATAAGATTGAAAACTAATGGCCCAATGTCTTGTCAGTGATGTGACTGTATATAATAAGCTTCATAGGTAAAAACACCAGACCAACTTAACATCTTCGTTGTTCCGTGCCAAAACGGTGTTCACTCGGGGAGAATACTAGGGGAAGCTGAGAATCGTTAACAAAAGCGAGTTGTAGGCTTCCTAGCATCTTGGTATGTCATATCTTGATGTGAACTGCATGCTAAGATCACTCTGAATAGAAAAGTAATTATTAAGATTCTTTAATCCAGACGGGGAGTCCAACTTCTCCCAACAAGACGGTGAACGAAAATTTCCATGATATGTTTGATAAGCTTGAAGAACTCCATTGATGCTTTAATGGAATAGTACCGATCCATTATGATCAACACTGGAGACAAGTTGTTCGTCTTTTGCAGAACGAGTGCATTTGTATGAGACCAATTATTTAAAATCCCATTCATTACCATTCACTATTTATGCAGGTTGTTTCCCAGCAAAAAATTGATGGTTTCAGTTACTAAAGGTGGTCTCGGTACAACGTTAATTTGCAAAGAAACTCACGCTCATAGCTAAATACCGAGGACATTAAGGAGCTAAACAGCTTTAGTTGTAAGAGGATTCTTTAATCTTCGACGATTGGTTCCAAGGTTCACCAAGGTCATTCTGAAGCAGTTACGGAATATGGGAAATATGAGAGGGTGTATACAGAGAGCCGCAGTGGTGGAAGAAGTAGAATATATCACAAGAAGAAAGCCATTTCTCACTAAGAGACTGAGAGCTTTTGTGTTTGCAGTAGACTAGCAAAAGGAGTAAAGGTTCTTTCAACTGAGTTATTCTTCTCCGAGGGCAGGCCTCATCACATACGAAGCCAGGAAACTTGTACATTAGGATCAATGTGTATTCATCTTAAAAAAAAATTCACTGCAGCATTTGCCTGGTGATGAGATCATACCTGAAAACATGCTGCGATACTGAAATAAATATTGAGGTTAGTAAGAATGTGTTACTGATAGGGCTCTGTCAAAGCCTGTTTACATATTATAATTAAAAGTCATAGTTCAGTAGCAAGATTAGAGCTGTAACTAATATACGAGAGTGCCTGAAAACTGGTACACATGGAGAGACGAAGTCGATTTTGATTCGTTGATGGCATATGCCACATGGGAAATAGTAGATTCACTGAAAATGGTTTCAACGTCGTCCTCCAACAGACAACGTAGTGGCATAGCTCTCACAGCACCACCTATTTCTACCGTTTAATAGAAACAGTCGCAACGAGAAGTCTCAATGTGATGAAAACCTGTCAACCAAGCAGCCAACCATGCCATGGAGAGGCACTCGTGCCAACTGAGCGAGTCTGGAAAGGGTCACATTGTGAACTTCCGAGTGACGAGATGGTCCTTTCGAAGCATTGCCTCACGAACTGGACGTACTTCATCAGTTGTACGACGATGCTTATATTGGTGGTCGTGAGAACATTCTCACACGCATAGACGAGGCTCTGGACGTCCGTGCAGCACAGACGCTCCTCAGAATAGTCGTATTGTAAGGACATCAGTGGCAGATTGTACAGCAACCGCAGCAAAGAAGGTCTTTGAGCCCAGACGAGTCAACATAAACTGCTGAAAATGGTTATTATTAGTGGGACTACGGGCACGCGCACACCTAGACTGTCTTCCACTCACGCCACAGCATCGACAGCCACTGCACGACTGTCCCTCATAGAGTCGTTTGGAATGGCTTGCTATGGTTTTCAGTGGTGAAAGCAGATTCTCGCTGCTCGCAAGTGATGCTCGTTTGTGCATACAACGTAGACCTGTGAGAGCTGTCTCATGGAGTGAATTCGTCCAAGGCACACTGGCTTCCAAATTAAATTGGAAGGAACACATGGAAAATGTTGTGGGGCAGACTAACCAAAGACTGCGTTTTGCTGGCAGGACATTCAGAAAATGTAACAGATCTACTAAGGAGACTGCCTACACTACGGCTGTCCGTCCTCTTTTAGAATAATGCTGCGCGGTATGATATCCTTACCAGATAAGATTGACGGAGTACATCTAAAAAGTTCAAAGAAGGGCAGCACGTTTTGTACTATCGCGAAATATTGGAGAGAATGTTACTGAAATGATACAGAATTTGGGCTGGATATCATTAAAAGAAAGATGTTTTTTGTGGCGACGGAATCTTCTCACGAAATTCCAAACTTTCTCCTCTCAATGCGAAAATATTTTGTTCATACCGACCTACATAGGGAGAAGGGATCACCACGATAAAACAAGGGAAATCAGAGCTCGTACTGAAGGAT
Organism: Schistocerca gregaria; assembly: GCF_023897955.1. Lineage (NCBI taxonomy): Eukaryota > Metazoa > Arthropoda > Insecta > Orthoptera > Acrididae > Schistocerca > Schistocerca gregaria. The sequence goes on along the minus strand of NC_064920.1, from coordinate 431,093,133 downwards.
ATAGGTGTTCGTTCTTTCCGCGCGCTATACGAGATAGGCATAATAGAAAATTGTGAAGAGGGTTCAAAAATGTTTCAAATGACTCTGAGCACTATAGGACTTAACTTCCGAGGTTATCAGTCCACTAGAACTTAGAACTACTTAAACCTAACTAACCTGAGGACATCACACACATCCATGCCCGAGGCAGGACTCGAACCTGCGACCGTAGCGGTCGCGCGGCTCCAGGCGGTAGCGGCTAGAAACGCTCGGCCACCCCGGCCGGCGAAGATGGTTCGATGAACCCTATGCCAAGCACTTAAATATGATGTGCGGAGTATCCATGTAGATGTAAGTGAGCCCAGAACGTATGGTCTAGGGTGCGATAAGCTACAATTTTCATTCACCTATGGTATTTATGCAGGGGGACACTAACCAGCGCCCGGTATGTGCAGAGTGTTCTATTCTATCTACATGAACGTGATGTCCCAATAGGATAATGCTCACCTACACACTGCCCATGACACTCAACGCGCTCTACAAAACGTGAAGCAACTTCCCTGGCCAGTATCATCTCCGAACTTGTCTCCAGCCGAGTACTTTTGGCATACGATAGGACGAGAAGTGACTCATGCAATTCGTCGACCTACAACTCTTGCAGAACTACGTGAACAAAATGAGAAAGCGAGGTATAAAGTGTAGCACGACAGTACTTGCCATCTCTGTGATCGACTGGATTCCAGAGTCAGCCTCTGCATTGAATACTATTATGGGTGTTTCGGCATCGATCGATACTCGTACTAAAGAAATGCTTGTGCTACTGACATGTAAATGTAATCAGTTAATGTACCCCATAAGCGCTGCTACAATAAATCCTTATTGAATGGGAAACGTCTAAAACGAGGTACTAAATTCTTCTGGCAGTGCATTTAGTTTGCGTCTCTTCTTTTTTGGGAAGAAAGCAGCGAAATGGAGGGGAAACTCCGTCCGATCAGGACTCGGAAGCCCTAAGGGTACCGACGAATTTCCTTCGCGTCCTCAGTCGATAGGTGTCACTAGATACGGACATTGAGGACCATGTAGTTAGCACACCGCTCTCCCGGCTGTTCGTCAGTTTTTGTGACCAGGACCGCTGGTTCCTTCTCAAGTAATTCCTCAGCTCTTCTCACAAGAGATGAGTGCAATTCACTTGCCAACAACACTCGGCAGATCCGGATGGTCACCCATCCAAGTGCTGGTCAGACCAGACAGCACTTACCTTCGAAGACCTGACGGGAATCGGTGTTCCCACTGCAGCGAGGACGTTGGGTGTCCACCTCGGTAACCACGCAGCCAGCGAGACGGATGGCTAACCTAAGGCTCGCGGACTCTAATCCCGGCCGGGTCGGTGATTTTCTGCGCTTGGAGAATGAGTGCTGTGTTATTCTCATGTTCGTATCGTAATAACCGACATTCTAATGTTAAGATGGCTGTATGGGAACGCCCCGAAAGCCGATAAATTAAAAAAAGAGTAGTTGTTGACTGAAAGGGAGAGGAAAGCTCTCGCCTACTTCAAAGTTGATAAGAATGAACTTTCTTTTCTACTGAAGAGGTCAGCTGCAGTTTTTCAACATTTTTAAATACATCTAAGCAGAGTACAAAAATGAGTTGCACACTAAATTGTATTAACAACATCCGCACATTGGCATCTATGGGAGGCACTCGCCAGCCACTCAAGTACTTCCCTGTAAATGCGGGATGGCGTCCAACTCACAGTTTTTAATTAACTCGTACAACTGTCGTTACTGTCGTTTTTTCCAGGTCGTGCGCGTCAATACGGATGACAGAATACGGTCGCTCATGCAAACGAATCGCCTCCCACGCAAAGAGTTGCTCTCTATCCGCACACACACACACACACACACACACACACACACACACACACACACACACGCACACGCACACACGAACGCCCTCGCATAAATATGTACGACACCATGACTCAAAAATAAAGTGGCGTTAGGAGATGGAAATAATGCATACGGATTAGAATTGCAACGAATGTTGGTAAATCCCGCAAGTGTTGCTCAATGCAGATTTCATTCTGTCGAGAATATATTTATTTAAAAAATATTCACCTATGAAATTCAATTGTCTTAGCTAAAGGAAGAGAGTAGGCCGATGTAGCATGTGTCCGTATCTTGGGACGAAATTGAGCATCTGGCAAACGGCATTTAAGTAATTGATGCTTCCAAGGAATTAACCATTAAGATTAGCGCCCCATACACACTTAAATGAGGGACGAAAGATTTGCATTAAGACAAAGCTTACTTCAAAAACTCCAGTGCGTTGGGTGCCGTACGTAAAAGATTTTCAGCGGAAGTGCTACGTCACAAGCGACACAATCCTTAAACACACCGTCCAGCCTCTTGAGTGACCCCCTGTCAGCGGTCTCGTGCGCATGAGGGTGTCTACTACAGAAGTCATAGACGGAAGCTACACGTGATCTCGCCACCTGCATCAGGACCTCTTAGAATCGTCGCCGTATGTCTGTTTCTAAAGTAGAATCTTAAACTTGAACGCACGTCCCAACAAAAGTAATAGGCACAGTCCCAAAGGATTACGCAGGCAGACATTAGGTAAACACAGGAGCTGTATTGGAGACGTAGCTACACAGAGTTGAGCGCTTTATAATCAGAAGATACAGAGTAATTCGTAGACAGAGATTAATGGATTTGGAGACAATGAATCTTCAGTACAATTCCTCACAAACGGCAGTAGGGTTCAGCCCTCCTCCATGGCGTTCTGTCCTTGGAAATTTCTTCTCTTACCCCAAGAATCTGCAGATCTATGGCCATCTGGTTCCCGCATCATATTTTCAGTCTCCATTCATCCTTCTCTTTATTTTTCTGACACTTCTCCCGATGATGATCCCTCCTCTTTTATGCGTCGTATCCCATCGTTAATGGTCATCATTCAGGGATACGGCAGAAACCATAATCTGAAGCAAAAAAATCCATATGGACTTACATCCCTATTCCGAAAGGTTCCCGAGACAGTACATATTTAATGTACATTCATATTTATTTTCTGTAGTGTTCAGTACATTGTCAGTTTCGCTCAGTCACCCATATACAACACCTAGTAATCATCATAGCACGCTTTCTCCAAGTACCAGTTGAAAAATATCTGTTTCACGCAGCGTACTGGAAACTCTGGCAAACACTCTACGATCAGGAATTCGCCTTGCCGAAAGCACCGACTGTGTTCTTCGACATCATCAGTGCTACTTCCACGGCAGAAAAACAGAACGTTCACCACATCTGCATGTTCTTGATCAGTGTAGATTTGTCTCACTTTAGACAACGCATGTACACACACAGTTCATCGTTGATTCTCTCTCACACAGTCTCAGTCCCTCGCGCTTTTCCATGACGAGAAACAAAATACACACATCGAAAAAGGTTTTGTATCACCCCGGTTCCCAGAACTCATGAAGGCAGACGTTGACTGTGGATATTGTTTCAAGGACACAGTCCCTTTGACTGTTCAGAGATGTTACTAAACCCGCCCAAAGATGTAAACAACCACGCATGAGTAGCAACTATTAGACGGAGTGGGTCCGACAGCTGATGAGTTCTAGTGATTCCACCAGGAAGGAGGTACACGGCTCGTGAGGTCGGTAGTTCAACCATGCGCAGACGGTCAATACCGCGGTTCGATGGCGTCCGCAGTTTTTTTATCCAGGAAAGGCTCTCAAAAGGGAAGTGTCCAGCCGTCTCGGAGTGAAACAAAGCGATGTTGCTCGGACATGGAGGAGGTACAGAGACAAAGGAACTGTTGATGACATGCCTCGCTCCGGCAGCCGTAGGGCTACTTCTGAAGTGGATGACCGCTACCTACAGTTTATGTCTCGGACGAACCCTGACAGAAACGCCACCTTGTTGAACAATGCTTTTTATGCAGGCACAGGACGTCGTGTTACGACTCAAACTGTGCGCAATAGGCTGCATGATGCGCAATTTCACTCCCGACGTCCGTGGCGAGATCCCTCTTTGCTACCACGACACCATGCAGCGCGGTACAGATGGGTACAACAACGTGCCGAATGGACAACTCAGGATTCGCATCACGTTCTCTTCACCGATGAGTGTCGCATATGCCTTCAACCAAACATCGTTTTTGTAGGCAACCCGGTCAGGCTGTACGCCTTACACACACTTTCCAGCGAGTACAGCATGGTGGAGGTACCCTGCTGTTTTGGGGTGGCATGAAGTAGGGCCGACGTACGCCACTGGTCCTCGCCGAGGTCGATACGTGAATGCTATCCTACGACCGAGAGTGCCACCATATCGGCAGCATATTGTTCCCCCATGGTGCTCATCTTGTGAATGACTTCCTTCAGGATAACTATGTCGCTCGACTAGAGAGCACAGCATGTTCTCCAGACACGAACCCCATCGAACATGCCTGGGATAGAGTGAAAAGGGCTGTTTATGGACGACCTGGACCCAACAACCACTCCGTGGGATCTACGCCTAATCGCAGTTGAGGAGTGGGACAATCTGACCAACAGTGCCTTGATGAACTTGTGGATAGTATTCCACGACGAATACAGGCATGCATCAATGGAAGAAGACATGATACTGGCTGTTAGAGGTACCGGTGTGTACAGCAATGAGGACAACCACCTCTGAAAGTCTCGCTGTATGGTGATACAACATGCAATGTGTGGTTTTCATGAGGAATAAAAAGGGATGAAATGATGTCTATATTGTTCTATATTCCAGTTTTCTGTACAGGTTCCGGAACTCTCTGAACCGAGGTGATCAAAAACTTTTTTTGATGTGTGTAGAAGCGAGTATCAAATTGGCATCCAGAGCGTCATGTTCACTCAACAAATTGCCATCATACCAACTTCTTTCAAGAGGAACCAAAATATGGATAAACTAAACTGTGAGCAGTGTTTGGGCTGAAATATGGAGAACAGATAAGAATATCGAAAGATAAAGTTTTATTTAGTAAGATTCTGTGCAAGATGTTTTGATCAGCTTGTGAGAGTGGAGAATGGTGAAGAAGAAAGAACATGGAGGTCAGAAGAAGGTACGCGTATAACGAGCAAGATGTTCTTGCAGAAATTTAGGGGATAGATAAGGTGTCCCATGAGGAATGATCAGTATTCAAGGATAAGACAGGATCGTTCATACGAAAAAAGAATTTCATGTGAACGTATTCTCTATTTTTAATGGTTTCCTGAATAAAACACGCTTAATGTACATTTGCTTTGGGCTAGTGGCGCACCCGTATGTGTCTTACCAATCCAACCAGCTTGAGGCGTTGTTCAAACCCAACCCACATTGTTGCTTTCAGCCTCTTTGCACGAGATGTCTTTCTATCATTAAAAGAGCCGATGACCGTACAGTTCTGGGAACCGAGGTGATGCAAAACTTTTTTGATTTGTGATATTTGTTTCTCAGATGTGTGTTTATCAGTCTTCAGCTTAATCAGCCTATTTGTCTTTTAATTTCTTCTTATAGTCCTCAATTATGTTTTGTTGCCATTGACCTGTAGTGCAATATCCATTGCTTTTTAATTAGTGTTCTTGCCAGTATTTTCAGGTCATCTACATTTTCAGCGATTAATGGCGCATCATCTGCAAAAGGAAAGTATATTAATTTTTATTTATGGCCTAATTTCCTCTTCTGTATTGCTTGCTGCATCTAGTGCTTCCTATATTATTACGTTGAACAAGAATGCTTTTATGCTATGTCGTTGCCTGACTCGTGTTTCTACGTCAAAAGCCATAGAATATTCCTTCCGTTTTCACTATCGTTATTGGGCTTCACAGTGTAGCATTGCTAATGGAACCTTTTTCACTATCTCCCCCAACTTTCCTTTTCTATACCACAGTGGGTTTTCATACAATCAACGAACAATATTAGGATTACGCTGTTGTATTTCCTGTATTTTGATACGGCTTCTTTTAGTACAAATATCTGATCGGTTGTCAGTCGATTCTTCATAAATTTTGCTATGTCTTATCTATTACCTCTTTTCGGTATGTTTCTAATGTCTTTGGAGAACCTATACCGTGTCGTTGTAGACTGTGCTAGTTAATGAAATACCCCCATAATTTCTGCGTTCTGGTTTGTTGCCCTTTTGGTGGACTGTATCATACTCGCTTCTTTCCACTCTTTCTCCGTTCTAAATGTTAATCAAGATTTTGCGAATTTATATTATGGCTGCGTCTCTTCCCTTTTTAAATAGTTTAACTGCTATTCCATAAGTCCCTGGAGTTTGGTTGTTTCTTAGTATTTTGTTTGAGTCAAAGCCTCTTTCATTGTCGGTGGTGCAACTGACTGGTCTACGTTCTGATATATTCACTGTTCCTCCATTTATGTACTTCCATCTTCTTGATTTAAATGAACCTCAATATATTATTTAGAAAGTTCCATACTTTTAGATCGTGACCTGGTGTCTTACCAGTTACCTCCAAGTATTTAATAGAATCATCTTTTTATACTCCGCTACCACAATTGAGGCATTAACGTAACCATTGTTACATTAGTCACGCTACCTCTTCGTCTAAGAGCAGTTACTTTGTCACCAATAGGTTGAATACAAATTACTTTTCCTGCTATTCTTTCACTGACTATGAAACCTATTTGATTTTGGAAATTTCTGTTTCCCGGTCTACTATAGTACGACATTTGTTTATCTATTTAGTGTCTTCGTATTCCACGGTGTCTTGTTGCTCGTAGTGCTACTACATCAATTTCATATTTGTTGAGTTCGTTTCTCCTGCACATTTGGCTGTGTAAAGAGGCGTCTCCGACGACTCCCTGACTGAAATCTATACAATCACGAGTTATTCCGCCAAGTCAGGAATGTCTGCTTGAACGGCAGCTAGTTTGGCGACAGATCCGTACCCCCACCCCGGATTGGCCGGCGAAAAATGCGCCAATTCCCGCCCACACAAGGCCCGGCTCCGCTGGAGCAACGGCCGGTAGGCGGTTAGAAGTCGTGAGGAGTCGTGCAGGTGTAATCTCAATTTCTAATAAATTGTGCTGCTTTTAATTCGACTTTCAATGAAAAGTGTTGAACCCGTTTATAGTGATATCAAGGAAATGCTGGCATTGCAAGGCCCCTACTGAAAATGCTCCTCTTAAGATGATAAAATTGATTGTAAACCGAATGAGTAGTTATTGTTTGATCGTGGTGGGTATTTTTTATGCAGTGGGATAGACGATCCTTGAGTCAGGCCTTAATTCTTTCTGATGTGCCGACATTTCTGTATTAAATTCGACCCCCAGTCGGGGAAAGTCACACTAATAGGGCAATTGTGAGCAAAATCCACGTTATGTGGTGAAAGAGCAGGCCCTGCCATTCCCAATCCCCTGTAATGCACCCGGCACTTCTTTTAAAATTTGGAGGTACTTGAATGAGAAGTAGCGGCTCCGGTCTCGTAAAGTGACATACGGGCCGGAGAGCGGCGTGCTGACCACATACCTCTCCATATACGCATCCTGTGACGCCTGTGAGCTGTAGATGACACGGCGCCTGGTCGGTACTGCTGGAGATTCATGGCTTCTCCGTCGGTGTTTAGATTTTAGGGTTTACACTCCTAGTTACTCTACAGTGGTTGGTAAGGCAGTAAGACAGGGTTGTAGCCTCTCTCCGATGTTATTCAATTTGTATATTGAGCAAGCAGTAAAGGAAACAAAAGAAAAATTTGGAGTAGGTATTGAAATTCATGGAGAAGAAACAAAAACTTTGAGGTTCGCCAATGACATTGTAATTCTGTCAGAGACAGCAAAGGACTTGGAAGAGACAGTGTGTTGAAAGGAGGATAACAGATGAACATCAACAAAAGTAAAACGAGGATAATGGAATGTAGTCGAATTAAGTCGGGTGATGCTGAGGGAATTAGATTAGTAAATGAGACACTTAAAGCAGTAAAAGAGTTTTGCTATTTGGGGAGTAAAATAACTGATGATGCTCAAAGTAGAGAGGATATAAAGTGTAGACTGGCAATGGCAATGAATGCGTTTCTGAAGAAGAGAAATTTGTTAACATCGAGTATAGATTTAAGTGTCAGGAAGTCATTTCAGAAAGTATTAGAATGGAGTGTAGCTATGTATGGAAGTGATACATGGACGATAAATAGTTTGGACAAGAAGAGAATAGAAGCTTTCGAAATGTGGTGCTACAGAAGAATACTGAAGATTAGATAGGTAGATCACATAACTAATGAGAAAGTATTGAATAGGATTGGGGAGAAGAGACGTTTGTGGCACAACTTGACCAGAAGAAGGGATCGGTTGGTAGGACATGCTCTGAGGCATCAAGGGATCACCAATTTAGTATTGGAGGGCAGCGTGGAGGGTAAAAATCGTAGAGAGAGACCAAGAGATGAATACACTAAGCAGATTCAGAAGGATGTAGGTTGCAGTAGGTACTGGGAGATGAAGAAGCTTGCACAGGATAGTGTAGCATGGAGAGCTGCATCAAACCAGTCTCAGGACTGAAGACAATAACAACAAAACCTACTGTCGGACTTAAGTACTACGTACGTACAACTGTAACGATGATTCAACGGGTGCACCGTGAATGACGGGAAAAAATAGAGTAAATCAATATGGAATACCTCTCGTATAAATGTAATCCGACTCTGACCTAGTTTTTATAAGGTACTGCATGCTGAAAAAGTATTTACAGTTGCACCTGCCTTGTAGTTCGACTAACTGTTACACGCGCGACCTTTACTTCGTGCAGTATTGGACCAGTACCGTGTGACGGTTGTGGTTTGCTGCAGCGCTGAGGTCGCGGCCGCAGACATGAGTGCCGGCGGGGACCGCGGCGTGGCAGCAGGAGGCCGCTGGCTGATGACGCTGGCGTTGGTGTCTGCGGGCCTGGCGGCCGTGTCGCCCCCGCCGCCCCCTCCACCGCCGACCCCGCCGCGCTGCCGGCTGTCCGAGTTCCCGTGCGGCGGCGGCGGCGGCGGCGGCGGCGGCCCCTGCGTCGCCCTCGACAGGTTCTGCGACGGCGCGGCCGACTGCGGCGACAAGTCCGACGAGCCGCGCTACTGCTCCCGTGAGTGCCGCCTGCCTGCTCTCTGTCCTGTCTCCTGCCGTAAGGGAGGCCAATTTTAACAACAGCTGCCGTAAGGGGGAATCCTGACTGTTTCTGTACCTGTAATTACTGGCTGGAAGCAATGCTTGCAAGGTAGCGACGTCTTAGGTAACGAACAAGAATGAAATAATATTTCATGGGAGAAAAATTTGTGTACGCTGAGATGATGAGGATTGTGTAAAATCCTATGGGACTTAACTGCTAAGATCATCAGTCCCTAAGCTTACACACTAATTATCCTAAGGACAAACACACACACTTATGCCCGAAAGAGGACTCGAACCTCCGCCGGGATCAGCCGCACAGTCCACGACTGCAGCGCCCTAGATCGCTCGGCTAATCCCGCGCGGCACACTGAGATGCTTGGAGAATCTTAATGAGATTCATCACACACAATTCAAAACATTAAGATGAAACAGATATTTGTGCTGTCGCCAATGGGACTCAGTGATTGTACACTGGTACGTCAAACGTAAGGACGAAATAGCGTTCATGTGGTATGCTACTGCGTGGTTAGAACACGACGCAACTTGAGCCATACTTGTGAAGAACGGCTAGAGCACAGAACTGAAAACAACATAGAAATACGAAGTGAGGCAAACACAAAAGACACTTTAATTCAAAGACAAGAATTAAACTTACGGAGCAGCGATTCATGATGGATATAAGAGAGATGTGGGAACAATTAATGCACACAGAAAAATTGTTATATGCCACCGTTTTGACGGCCCACGTGTTATAGGGAGGAAAGCGTAGCGTTACGTGGAAATACTGGCTTCCAAACCACTGAGCACGGTACACTCACCCAACCACGCTATTATGACATTGCACTCCTCCACTACGTCCGTCTTTCCAGGCTTGAATTTGGCCCGAACTTAATTTTAATGCGTCACAACGCGCAACCGCATGCAACTGCACAAGCATAGGAGGTCTTGGAACAAGAAGATATTCGGCCGTACTTCAAATGCCATCAGGTACGTTTGGGAAGCGTTGCGGAGACGTATTTGAGCACTTCTACATGCACCGACGAACACGCACCCGCTCTCAAAAATTTTTTCAAAAGTCTCTGTGCACTATCGGACTTAAGACCTGAGGTCGTCAGTCCCTTATACTAAGAACTACTTAAACATAAGTAACGTAAGGACGTCACACACATCCATCCCCGAGGCAGGATTCGAAACTGCGACTGCAGCAGCAGCGCGGCTCCGGACTGAAGCGCCTAGAACCGCTCGGCCACTACGGCCGGCAGCCGTTTTCAATCGCGCTTGTGTAGTCATGGAACTCCCTGCTACAAGTACTCTTCACCAACCCAATGGCCTGTATGGAAGCACGCTTCTTATTTGGTCACATATGCTACACTGCCGAACTTAGAAAATGCAACACCAAAAACAACTGGAGATATAACAACCAAATTGATTTGGGAGGTAACAAGTCATGCAAAGATCACATGATTGTAAGTAGAGCCTCATGTGAAATTCGGATGATGATGAAATTACTAATTAATGTTTTACCTGTTGCTGCCTGTAACCACTAACCACTCCTACACGCCCCGACAGTGAATGAAAGAGGCTCTGGATTTGTTGTTGGGGTATAACAGCCATGCTGCTCCCACGTACTGCCAAAGGTGATGTGGTGTAGCAGTGGGTGGTGAATCCCGGGCCAGTCATTCCGTATCATCGAGCAGACGTTTCCGACACGTGAGACATCACGAGAATAGGGACGCCAAGGCACATGTGCAGTTCGACGGGCAACGAAGAAGTTTTGAACACTGCGCTCCCTATGTGGTAGAGCATTATCGTGTTGCAATGTTTTCCCCTGGCAAGTTCCGGAGTTATGGGAGGACGACAGGCTCCAATACTTCGGGATGTAACGCTGACAGGTTAGGATCCTGGCAGTGCTTACTAGGGATATGCGAGAGTGGAATGCAATACCACACCGAACCATAGTAATGGATGCAGCATCTGTACCGCGATGCATAATGCAAGGCTTCAAGAGCCTCTTACCACGGTATCTCCAGATTCTAATTCGAACGTCGTGGTGGTGCAGGCAGAAGCGAGATTCATAGTTAAAAGCAATGTCGCTCTATTCGGTTGTCTCTGTCTGCATCAATGGACACCTTGCGGTCTGTCCACTCTGCTGTAAACGTCTTCGAGAGGCACGCGCGGACACTGCTTCTTGCGGAGACAGACTGATTATTTTGTGATGTGGTTGGTAATGTTGCAGAGCGATCCGTCACTGACACGCACACGGTATGCTGGTCCCCATGTATAGCTGTGCAGTGAGGTGGTACACAATCAGTCTCGTCGGTCCGTCGTTCTCTACTGCATCAAGTGATTATAGATGCGCATCACAGTTGCTTGGTTCCGTCCGACACGACCACCAGTTTCTCCGAGTGATGACCGTAAATCCTTATAGACAAGTATTTTCGCTCGGTCGAACCCCGAAACATGCTCGAAAGGCGCTCACTGGCTTCTACGAGGCATACTGAAGCTCTTACGCAAAATAACCGCAGTTCGTCCAAACGGCCATCTGTTCCCCTTTACATAGCGCTCGGACGTGGGACTACTGGCGCCCGTGCTCTACTCCTGCGCTGAAATCCTAATCGCGTGCATCTCTCGTCGCCACAACTGTGCGCTGAAAATTTCACCTGAGTTAGATGATTACTTGGTAACCATATCCCTCGGTTCATTATGGGCAGGAGACTATTATCAATCGCGATAAGTTGATTGACGTTGTTGTCTTTGAATATCATTTCCATTTGTCTCATTGGGTGTTTCTATCATTTACCTACTGTACCATACTGTACTGGAGCAATTGATTCTGTGTAGATTCCACGTTTTATTGCGCAAAATTATTTGGCAGTGGTACATCATGTAAAAAGTACTTCCGGCCCCAAGTTTTCCACACCAGTGTTCCAGTCGAAGCGCACTGAGTCAATTCGGTCGTCAAGTTCCATCGCACACCATTGGAAAAATGATGCTGGCTCGGAAAATATTTACAAAGCTGACGCAAAAATGGCCCTTGTTAAGAAGAGGAGGACAGCCAGTCACAGAAATTAGTAATGTGATGCATCAGTGTCCTACTGTCATGTGCCTACATATGCGCGTCTCCAGAATGCTCTGTTCCAAGGCTTCACTGTCATTACGTTTCAACATGTGAGAGGAACTGACGTATTTAGTGAATGCAACTCAAAATGGTGTTCAAGAGAAAATAGCAAGTGTTCATTCTCTATGCTGTCCGCCCCGGTAGCTGAGTGGTCAGCGTGACGGATTGCCGTCCTACGGGCCCGGGTTGGATTCCTGGCTAGGTCGGAGATTTTCTCCGCTCAGGGAGTGTTGTCTTCGTCATCATTTCATCCCTATCCGGAGGGCAGGTCAACCAATATGGCGTCGAATGTAAAAAGACCTGCACCGAAGCGGCCGAACCTGCCCCGTAAGGGGCCTCCCGGCCATTGACGCCAAACGCTCATTTCCATTTTCTATGCTGAGCACAATTCGTAGAAAACATTTGTAGGAAAGGCAAAACGTAGTGCCAAAAAGGTAAGAAAGGGGTTGTGTAGCGAATAAAAATTGTGATGTTCAGCAGCAAGGCTTGATGTCGCTTCAGTCTCATTGTAAATATTTTCCGGGCCACTTTTATCTTGCGCTCCACATATATAAGGGAAAATCGTCTCAGAGACACGATCTAAAAGCAATAAAAGGGAAAATCAACCCGTCATCAATGAGTTCATTGCAAACGGAGCTCAAGTTTGGATTGAGGGGTCGTGGACGAGGAAATCGGTCATGTCCTTGTCGGAGATTCCCTTTAACTGCCAAAATATGGAACAGGTAGGGTGAGCAGAAATTTATTTTAAGCATGATCATAAAAATTTGATACGTTTATAGAAACTGAAATAACTGCTATGTATAATCACTGGAGTTGGAACAGTTTACCAAGTGAAAGTGTTCATCTTGAAAGGAATGATAAGCAATGTCAAGTCGAGGATTTAGAAATCACAATTCTGATAGATTATGACTGATCAATTAGTGTATTGCTTATAAGATGTCTATCATTCTAAAAATACTGCGTCACCTGGACAGATCACACTGTTATACGCGAATAGTTGGTTAGTCGACGTCATTAATTTAGCTGTACGTATGTAATTTCTATCTCAGAGCTTGTCAGCTAACTGGCAATGCGTAAGTAAAGATGACGGCTAAGCAGTAAAGGAAATTTGGTAGCTTAATCTTTCCAGCCAAAATCTATGCAAAGTCACTGGTTCCGCACTGAACAAAGGTCCTTCATTATGTACACTCTCGCGATGAATACTGATTTTATTGTTGGCAGAACAGCACAGTGCAATCATTGCTCATCTAACGCACGACGCATCGGAGAACGTCAAGCTGACTACTACACGAATCCCAGTGAAAGCTAAGTTACTGAAATACAATGTCACACAGGAAGATCGAAGGATGTGGCGCTTACTAGGTGGTAACGAGAGTCTGACTGTCTTTACGACCGACAAAGAAAATGCTACGTTGATTATTAAGACTGACAACTGTCGTCGGAAAATGTTATGTTGATTGGAGCGTAACACATACAGAAAGCTCAGTGGCGATCCAACAGTCTTTAGAAAACCAGGGAAGCCTTTACGGGCTACTAGTATATTTATTTATTTATTTATTTATTTATGCATTTATTTGGTATGGTAGTTGGGTACCATTGAGAAGTATTTTAGGGACTGTTTCGCGAAAGTACCGGCTGATTAACTTTGGATGAGATATAAGTATGACCTGGGATTTCTTGGGGTTTAGTTTCAGACCTAGGTTCTGTGCCCATCGAGAAACAGAGCAAAGATCTGTGTTCATACTCGCTAATGCGCCAGCCATGTTTTTGGGGCTTGCACTTATGTACAGTTGGATGTCGTCGGCATAAAGATGTTAGTTGCAGGAGTGAATCACTGAAAAAGCATCATACCTGATGAAGGGGTGAAGACATGAATACCACGCGCTCCCCAGCCACTGAAACCTTTTGGATCCCTGAAGGCAGATCTTCTGTTCACTGTAGGTGCTAAAAGGTTATCTAATTATATCTAGCAGGGTTTCTGATTGAGACAAAAGAACATTGACAGCACAATTTCGTTACCTTGCAGGCGCGTAACGAACTAGACAAGAAGATTATGATAGACGATAACAACGTTAAGGTTGTATTTGTACAAGGTTACTATGGAAGACATGCCAGATGTCTTTCGTCAAATGTTTGAGCGTAGCGTGAACAAATCTTACTACGAATTACACAACGGATTTTTGTCTGAATTAATATAGAAAAAAGAACATTGTAAAGTATGCAAATGGTGTGTTAAATCGACCGGCGTGAAAATTAGTTTTGCAAAACATGGTTTATTTAATTGGAAGTGATCAGGGTAATCAATAAAAATTATTTAGCGATTTCAAGGAAAAATTTTGGCAATAATTCTCATAGTCAGACGAAGAGTGGGAATGTAGAAGTGGACTATCAAAATGACGAGCGTGGTGTGTAGCATTATAAAAATATGTTTAATTGCCTGAAAATAATCAGAGAAATTGAGAAAAACTTCATTAGGGGAAACTAAAGTAGTTCACGAACCGCTCCAAGTTGCTAAGTAGACAGAACGCCAAAAAGTTCTCTTCGAGGCTTAGGTACTCTCCACATGTAAAATTATGTAGGCGTGATATTTAACTGTCGAAAAGGCTTGTCTCGAACAATCGCTAAATTTCAAGAACAGAAGACACTATCAGGGAAACATGGCAAAAAGCTTAGCATTTCAAGATGCAGCTAATTCTCTTCAAAAATTAACAAATGGTGTGATATTTGATTTTTGAAACGGCTTTCTTCAGATTAAGTGCCACATCTAGGACATTTCTAGAAAGAAAACGTTAGGAAGAGGAATGTAGTTTCAAAAAGTTCATCTTTCACAGCCTAGTTATTCTGCGCGTAAAAGTTTCATTGGTGTAATATTTAACTGTTACAAGGTTTCCTTCGTATCAGTTATTAAATTTAGACATTTAGCAAAGAGAAGACAGTTGGAAAGCAAATGAGGTGTCAGTAAAATCACATTTTCTGAACAAAACTATAAATTTAAAAAGAAGACTGAATAAGTTGGTCAGATATAAGTGACCATCATTAAGAAGATAAAAAGATTAGAAAAAAATACATTTTACACAACTTTAAGTGATGATCGAAGTTTAGTACATCAAATGAGGTACCTCAAATGTTGGCCTATTCAATTTCATTTCATGTCTTCAGACAAATCATTTAACAAAACAATTGACCGAATTTTTTTCACAGTGTACTTTTATTGGACAAACAGTTACGCCAAATTGTTCTGTCACACATTACCGACAACTTGTTTTACGTTCAACGATGTGTATTATGGCATGGAAGGCAAAGCGATCTTATCTCAAAAGTTACCGGCAATAGCCAATTTCTTCAGTGAATACTTTAAGGTACGAGCTCTGAACACGACGCCGGTATTTTCCCCCCATTACATACCAGAAAAATGTTGAAAATCAGGTGGACCTATAAGATACTGAGTGACGAGTTTCTCCACTCCGCAGAAACCGCGAAGAAAGAAACGTACACGAACCACTGCAAGACGATATGCAGGATGGCGGGACATGTGTTAAGACATCAGAGAATAGCTACAGCGAACTGTACAGGATGGCCGGCTGCGGTGCTCGAGCGGTTCTAGGCGCGTCACTCCGGAACCGAGCTACTGCTACGGTCGCAGGTTCGAATCCTGCCTCGGGCATTGATGTGTGTGATGTCCTTAGGTTAGTTAGGTTTAAGTAGTTCTCAGCTCTAGGGGATTGATGACCTCAGATGTTAAGTCCCTTAGTGCTCAGAGCCATTTGAACCATTTCTGTACAGGATAGGTCTGTCCGATTTCGTCATTCAGTGTTGAGGAAACCAACGCACACCGACTAGTTTAAAAAATTTATTAATTGGCCTATAGAAAACAAATCTAGAGCACAATGGCACATACAGCTATGTTTATTTCTGACGAATATTATCTGCAGTATGGATGTAAATATTTGAGACTCGTCTTCAAGGAAAACCGTTCCTGCGAGATAGGAATTGTAGTTCATATCTGGTGCCTCCACGGCAGTTGCGTCAAGATAGAAGGGTTTTGAATAGCATGCTTATGGAAGGTCAAACAAAATTAAATGAAACAATAATTATTTAAAACCAAGTGACGTTGATTCTGGGGATAGTCTATGTCCCGTCCCGTAGAATGCATATTTATGGAAGACACTGAAGAGAGGATGTTCACTTTGACGGAATTTGTACCAAATCTCTTGAGGCGATATGTGGCTGGCTCTTTTATAATGTGGCCTAGCGATTACGGGAGTTGTTAAGATCTTTACAACAAGAGAATAAGTTAGTTTAAAAGTGGCTAGATCTTAAGATTATTCTATTCAAAGTATATTTTCACTACTCGATCTATATTTGCAGACAGGTAGCTGGTGCAAAAACAACCGAGAATCTTAGAACGCTAGGTTAGTAGACAGACCTCCTACAACCTGTGTTCAAGAATAATGTATATCCGTCACATCAGATTTGCAGAAATTTTAGTAAGCATCTCCTTAAGATAAACAAGATAAGGACGTGTTCAACTCCAGAGCGACCCTACCGTATGATGGTAACATATCAGTTCGGTAAAATCTTATTAAAATTTATAGAAAACAATTATTTAAAAAAAATTTGCTTTCACCTACAGGGGTCATGGTGAAGCATTATCTGGGTTTGTGTAAAGCTGCAGTCAAGGTGAGAAGTGGTGCTCTCACACTACACACCCTCCTCAACGCACGTTACCATTATCTACAGAGAATATGTACAGAGTACATGTAAAGTTAAGTTTTCCAAGAATGAGACTGGTAGCATAGTTGTCAGACTTAAAACATCTTTCCTCCAAATCAGAAAAAAAAGCGAACACTGACCGCAAAAGACAACGAAGCTTTGCGATAGAAACGTAATTTTATCTCTATACGTGTGCTTAGACAGCCACGTAAGCTTCATCCAAGTGGATCTTATGAAATGAATTTATTGATTTGATCATCTCACAGTAGTTGAACCCGAATGGAGGGAAACTAGGGACTAGTTACTATCAGCTATTTTTGCTCCATGTTTCCTATGATCTTCTTGAAAACGTATTTGATTCTTCTCCAACTGATTTACTGC
This sequence comes from Schistocerca gregaria, assembly GCF_023897955.1. Taxonomy (NCBI): domain Eukaryota; kingdom Metazoa; phylum Arthropoda; class Insecta; order Orthoptera; family Acrididae; genus Schistocerca; species Schistocerca gregaria. The sequence goes on along the minus strand of NC_064920.1, from coordinate 431,075,844 downwards.
TCCCCTTCAATGACTTTAGTGTCTTCCAATATATTCGTAAGGAAATTAGCAGAATAAGAAAAGTGTGAATTTCACTAAGTTATGGTTTTAGTAAGGACATTTCAATAATTCAATTTGTTTGAATACGTGAGTAATTCCCCACACTAGAGCACTCGTCATTCCACGGGAATGCGAGCCAAGCTTTCTTGGCAAAACATCGTCTCGTCAGGATTAATACACGGACAGCGCATGCCTGTTGCTGAGTCTGTGTAGCAAGCAGACGTCGTGATATCTCAAGAATTTCCATTTATTCCAGCTGTTGCCGTACCCCGTAGATGCGCACATTATTCTTGCTACCTCAGGTAGGGAATCTCCGCTTTATCAGGGGAAATATTTATGTCTTTAATACGCAGTTGAAGAGGAAGGGAGAGAGAGAGAGACAGGACAGAGACAGAGAGATAGAGATACCGGCAGAATTCGCTGCCGAGACACATATTTACGACTGCGATACAAGGCGAGGGAGATAGCAGCGGAAACAAGAAGGCGGTCATGTCTTATCGCGACGTCGGAAGTAATCCTGCGACGGGAGGAACACGTGCCGAGGCGAGCGAACCAGAACCTGGCAGGTGCATCGATGTATCGACCGCTGCCCTCGAGTCAGCTCTCCATTCAATGCAAATACAAGGGCTCGTGCTGGTCGATCTGCAGACGCAACCGCGCGGCGATCGCAATTATTGGGAGTGTGGGGTGGGTAGGGGAGAGAGGGAGGTGTCGCAGATGGCTGCACCAGCGGCCGTAGAACCGGGCCACTATAAATGTGAACGCGGAGGAAAAAATATGGAAGAGAATAAAATGTAATTCAAATGCCGGTGGAATGTTTCATTTGTAAGCGTATACCGTACTGGAGCTCTCCTTCCCTGGGTCGTACATATCCAGCAGCAGCTGCCTGTATCAGAATATATATTCGCCGGTGACGTGTGTCCTGTATGAAAGCGTCGCCGTTGGAATTCTTTAGGGAACTAATTCAAATATGTCCGACATGTTTCGCGAGATAACATATCGTTGAGTTGTTGTCTTAAATTTGGATCTTTATCAAAAAATGGATGATTATTTACAGCGTCTGCCGTCTTCAGTTACTGAGTCTAACAATATTATTCCGTTTCCACTTCTAATCGACCTCAATGGATATGAAGCACGTTACCTGAGTACTTGATATTTCAGTGTAGTAATTACTAGATTATGCTACAGGCATCACAGTATTTTGATAGAGTACACCCATTAGAAAAGTTTTCTCTACAATTTAGCTTTAGATAAATAAAGTAAGTTAAAACGAAGTTCACAGATAACACATCTACGGTCTCATTTCCCCGACAGAAAATCCGCTATGAATAACAGCTAATGTAACATGAAGTGAATACGTTTACAGAATGTTGTTAAGCAGACATTGCCTCTACGACTAGACGAATACTTGCGGTAAAGAATCAGCGTCTCTTGTCTACTCAAAAAATATCACTTCATGTTTTTTCTGAACGTATTTGTTTTATTTGGAGAACGTTTCAGATTGAAACTTGCGATTCATGCTGTATCATATTTAGTGCAACAAGTTACCAAGGGAAGTATAAGGTTCTACATGTTGAGGCGTGGAATAGCAGAAGTTTGAACGTGGCAGGGAAGAGAGAAATTATGAAAAGGGCAATGGAGTGAAGTGAAAGAAAAGTAGACAAGGATTTGTAGCTGGATGACTAAAGCGTATCGTCAACAGCGGAAAATGGTATATCTGGAGTGTAATTGATTATGTATGGAAAGGTGGGGCAGAGGGGGAACAGTTCAGTGGTTGTTCTCATCAGAATAGACAGCAAACCCAACACTGACAACCATAGTCCAGGTATGCCGACGTCGCAAGCTGAAGATGAAGAGCTAGAGAAGTATGGGAGGATTGTGAACGGATAATTCAATACGTAAAGGAAAATGAAAATTTAATAGTCATGGTGGACAGGAATGTGGTTAGAAGAGAGGGAGTAAAATAGTGATATGAGGAAATGGGCTTCGTGCTAGTAATGGGAGACGAGAAGGAATAATTGAGTTCCGCAATAAATGTCAGCTAGTAATAGCGAATATCCTATTTGAGAATCACAAGAGGAGGAGGTATCGTGGAAAAGGTCGGAGGCTACAGGAAAAGTTCTGTTTCATTACATCGTGGTCAAGCAGGGATTCCGAAATTAGATACTGGATTGTAAGGCATACTGAGAAGCAGATATAGATTGAGATCACAGTTTAGTAGTGATGAAGAGTAGGCTAAAGTTTAAGATATTAGTCAGTAAGAATCAGCACTCCAAGAAGTGGGATAGGGCAGTACTATGGAATGACGAGACACACATGAAGTTCTCTGGGGCTACAGTACAGCAATAAGGAACAGCTCAGTAGACAGTTCAGTTGTCAGGGACTGGAAATCTCTGAAAAGGACAATCACCGCAGTTGGAAAGAAAAACTTGGCGTCGTATATTGATGACATAATGACTTGTACGTTATTTCGCGTAAGCCTATTTGGAGCCATCAGCAGCTCTCCAAGGTAGGAAATAAAGAGACACAATGCAGAGAGCAGGCAAAAGTGGTAGCCTTACCAGAGATAAACAGTAATACTACAGACAGCAGTACAGCTGTTCCAGGGGAGACGTTTCAGTTCGGAGAATTAGCTGGTAATTCCTTCCGCCCCCCGGACGCTCTCGTAAGGCGTCACTGCACAAGGTGGGCACAAAAAGGCACGTGTTAGCGGAAGCAGCAAGCCTCTGAGAACTGCAACGTCGAGGGTTTACAAAGGTTAGAGTACTACTACAGCAGTTTCCACCCACAGAAGGGCTCGGCCAAACAATGTACAACAATCTTGTTGCTAGCCATAATAGGACTGCCAATGACGTATAGCTTTCAGTGGAACGCTGTTGATACTGAGTAGGAGTAGGTGAGGAATCTAAGTGTGGCTGACCTGAGGCACCCTTAGGTACAGAAAGAATCGCCAGATTGGACAAAGCTTGGTAAGATCCAGTTAATCGGTGGGTCGACTAAAGCAAGGGAGAAACGGAGTGCTGCCACGATTCATTAAAAGCCCATGTTTTTCTATTACGAGGGAGGCCCCAGTCAGATCGCTGGGGCACAGACTCCGTATCACTCGTGGCCGACTTCAGTAAGCTCCGACATGTCTCTCTCATTTGGAGTGCCGCTCTCAAGTTAGTACTTAATGCCAGATAGTGTCCATTACTTCTGTCAAAATCCCCCCCCCCCCCGTGGCTTCAGATACAGGCTTCTGTTGTGCAGCATTCCTTTTGCTTTTTCTAATGTTCAGCTTTAGCCTTCATTGTAGTAGTTAGTCTGATCATAATGAACAGCTCTACTCATATCCCTGAACTCCTTGAGTCTCCTGCCGTAAGCATCCAGTCGCTGCCCAAAACACGGGTCATCGTATATCCCCTGTGACAGTTTTTGCCGCTGATCCAAGTCATCAACCTGCCATCACTGGTAATCTGTCTATCTACATATGCTTCTCACCGCTCAGAAATTGTAGATTGACGTTAAACCACTGTTTTCACTCTATCCTGTTTCAGGACACGAACAGGTCGAAAGTGGGTAACTACGAAGAAACCGTGGGTGATAAGTGAAATACTTCAGTTGATTGATGAAAGAAGGAAGTACAAAAATGTTCAGGGAATTTAGGAATACAGTAGTATAAATCACTCGGTAATGAAACAAAACGGAAGACCATGTAACCTAGGGCTACATGGAAACATCAAAAGTGAAATGTAAAAAAGAACTGATTGCCGTATGAACTGAGACTGCATATATTAAAGTAAAAATAACCTTAGATGAAATTAAAAGCAAAAGTGGTTAAGAGTTCAATGGATATTTCACTGTAAAATGCAGAGGAGAGAGCAAATATACGGAAATAGTACTTCAAATGTCTCTGTCAGGATAAACTTATCTGATGAAGAGACAGAAGGACACACTTGAGTCGATATAGAAGAGATAGGGGATCCGATATTAGAATTTAAAAGAGCTTTGGAAGACTTAAGATCAGATACTTCAGACGGAATAGATAACATTCTATCATAATTCATTGGGGATATGTCAACAAAGAGACCACTGAATTTGATGGGTAGAATGCATAAATCTGACGATATACTGTCTGATTGTCGGAGAAACATCACCCACACAATTACCAAAGATTGCAGTACTTGAAAAATGCGAAAATTATACCATGTTCTCCTTAATACCTTAGGCATCCAACTTCCTGACAAGAATAATACGCAGAATAAAGGAAAAGCAATTTAAGACGTGTTAGGTGACGATCAGTTTGGCTATAGGGAAGTTTGAGGCAGCAGAGAGGCAGTTATGTAGGTGTTGTTGATAATGGAAGCAAGACTAAAGGCCAATCAAAACACATGTACAGGAATTGTATTTGTAAGCTATAGTGAAACATGGATAATATTCAATTCGGGCAGGAGCCAAGAGATAACAATAAGCGTGGAAGTCCTGGAACGAAGTTCTCAAAAGACACTCGTAGCACAAATAAGTTTACTAATATTAAACATAGACCTTAATTTGAGAAAAAAGTTCTGATAGTATGCGTTTGTAGTACAGCATTATATGGTAGTGAAACATGGACTGTGGGAAAACTGGAACAGAAGAGAATTGAAGAGTTTGAGATGAGGTGCTGCAGAAGAATGTTGAAAATTAGGTGGGCTTATAAACTAAGAATTGAGGCTCTTCTTCCGAGAGCGTGCGAGGGAATTAATATATGGAAAATTTTGTCAGTAAGAAGGGATAGGATGTTTGGGCATCAGTTAAGACATCAGGGAATGACTTCCATGGTACTACAAGGAGATGTAGAGGGCAAAAATTGCAAAGGAAGACAGAGATTGGAATACTTCCAGCGAATAATTGAGGATGTAGGTTGCAAGTGCTACTCTGGGATGAAGAGGTTGGCACAATAACGTAATTCGTGGTCGTGTGCATCAACCCATTCAGAATACTGATGACAAAAATAAATAAATAAAAAACTAGATCAAACTTAATGAACAGTCTTTGGTTGCTTGTGGATCACAAGTGGTTAAGGTATGAAATGATAACTCCGTTTCCAGGTGCTCATTTCACAGAATACTTCCACGTGAATTTTTTGTCTGATGTGGCCAGACTGATGGATTAGTTCCGAGATTAAGTAACGTAATCCCCGCTGTACTGGTTATTCTGACAGTCTGACGCATATCGCACTCACGTTTCTACAGGGTGTGGTAAATAAAAGTGGCCCAACAGAGTTCAAGGGTAACAAAGAAACACAGCAGTGGAAAGGAAATTATAAATAAAATAAATAAATAACCTGACTACAACAGATGTTGAAAGTGGACACCATTCACCTCGGGGCACTTTTATTCCTGGCCAGCAAGTTACTGAAGGGGGATCGAAGCTGGACTGCTGGTATTACATAGTCTGCTATTCTTGAAGACTTGAGACCTCCACACACAAAGCAATGGCACGATGAGAGGTCAGGTGACCTGGGTGGCCAGCTAGGGCAGCAATATGAGTGACCCCTGCTAACAACTGTATCAGGTGTGAAGCCTGTGTAAACGTGCTCTAAGATTCGGCCGGCTGCATGGGCAGTTGCTCCATCGTTTTGGAAGTACTTGTAGGTCTTTTTCTCCTCCGATAAAGCTGCCACAATAGTTCAGTGGTACCCACTCGTCCGTGAAACTTTTATTTGCCTCATCCTGTATATGAAACTCTCCACAGCATATCACATGCGCGGTTACGGAAAATCAGGTGCTGTGGAGCCGCAGGTTTTTGGTCGCTGGGAATGTAAGGTGCAACAGATACTCCACTTTTATATAATGGCGTCGCAATTCATACAACAAGGATGAAACACCTCATAGAAGAATCTACTGTGAACATAAAACATTAAATTTAATATTTTTTCTCTACTGCACGTAGTTCGCTGCTTTTTGCCTTCCCCTTTGTAGCCATAAACAAACATATATGTCACAAGGAAAAATGCCATATACCTTATTCATTCGTAGTAAGAATATACTAGGGACTTTCAATAAGCATTGCCACTTATCTTTGTTCTCAGCCTGATTCGGCTGAAAAAATTCAGAATTTGTTGTCGGGCATCGTGGAATATTTTCGTGAAGTTCAGCCAGGTTGCGGCGCTGTACGAAGTCTTCAAAATGGCGTTTGTAATGAGGATGTGTTCCAAACAGAGAGCTGTCATTACCTTTCTTTGGGCAGAAAAATCAGAACATCACTGATATACATAGGCGCTTCTAAAATGACTGCAGAGACCTGGCAGTGAACAAAAGCACGGTGAGTCATTGTTCCAGGCGTCTGTCATCATCGCAACAAGGTCACTAAGACCTGTCTGGTCTCCCGCGTGCCGGCCGGTTGCATACAAGTGTGACTCCTGCAGTATTGGAACGTGCGAACACTCTCATTGGAGGTGATATGAATCACAGTGAAACACCTCCATGACAAAGTAAGCCCGCAAACAAGTTTATGCACCAGAGAAGAGCTCATAAAATCATTGGAGGGTTCTTCCTCATCAACTCTTCAGCACGGATCTCGCACCTTCCGATTTGGCTGAATGAGGGATGCACTACACGGGATACAGTACGTGGATAGTGAGGGGGTTACTGATGCAGCAAGACGTTTGCTCCGACGTCGACCAGTTCAGTGACACCATGTGAGCACACAGGTACTCTCAGGAAGATGGTGTGAGGCTGTCGCACTGATCGGAGATGATGTTGAAAAGTAGGGTTTCTCAGCTGAAAGAGTGGGGAATAATATTGTCTCTCGGAATCCCAAATAGAATCAACCTGCTTTCAGAAAACAATGTGTTGCATTTCTTATTGAACGCCCCTCCTTAATTGAAAAAGGAAAATTTAGTAGACCGATTACGGGGCGAAATATAACCAGATTTTAGTCATTTGTTTCTAGCTATTCTGTAGAATATCTCAACTACATTTCTGACACTGACTGCCCAATTACATTACTGCATTGAGCATCTGGGACGACATCATGTTATAACCCACTCTATGTGACAGAAGTTAGTGTAGGCTATACTCTACAAACATGGCGGAAGGTGCCTTTTACCATTGCTACTCATGAATTTTCCTGTTCCATTAGCGAATCGAGCGAGGGAAAAGTGCCTTTCAAAATGGCACAATTCGAACCTGCGACCGTAGCAGTCGCGCGGTTCCGGACTGAAGCGCCTAGAACCGCTCGGTCACAGCGGCCGGCAAAAATTACTTTCCATACACTGCCGCAAAATCCTCTCATCTATTAACGGGTCGCATGTTCATCGAACCTAGCGGTAACCAAACCAGCAGCATGTTTCCTAATTGCTTCGTTGGCTTCATCATTTCTCCTTTTGCATACCGTACAGAATGAGTAAATATACGTTTCTTTCCCTCTACTTTCGTAGTTAAAAGTTCACAGGTAATATACTTACTGTGAAGCAGGTAAGTTTTGCTTCAGAGTTTGCCAGTGGTCACTGTAAAAACTACGGTTTGCTTTGTAGCTTGGATGACAGTGCGAGATGCAGGTTGTGGTCGGAGCATACCCCAAGACCCCATAAAACCATATTGTGGTACCCAACAAGCTGAGGGAACACCCGCAAATGAACATGCAAATTAATTGAAGACAAGGAAACTGTCATGCAAGGGGAAAGGTCTTATTTAAACGAATATTAACAGGGGTAGTCCTATTAAGCACGAAAAATGTGAGTACTACACCATTTTCCGAGGTATACCCACTAACATCTTTTTTTTTTAAAAAAGTACATTAATATTCGAATAAGGGAACACAACTCAGGTGTATAAAGGAGATAAAAAATTAGTACTTCCCGGCCATGGCCAATGACTGTGTGAGTTCTTAATGAGTTGTAGAGAGTTTGTAACATTGTTGCTTTAATTTGATGTGAAAGCGGTGCTGATAGACAATAAAAGCGGGTTAAAAGCTGTGAGCTGTCTGTGGTTAGTTAACCTTGCATTACTGCGCAACTGTTTCACCAGGTATACAGTCTAGCTTACCAAATTCTCAAACAGACTAACATTAATTATAATCTTTTAATAATCATACGACAGTTTATATTTGGAAATTTATTTGAACATTGATCATTGAAATTTGAGCATATTAAACTTGATTCATAACTAAACTGGTGCCTTATTTAGGATTGTGAAAATGTGAGATTGTGATCTTACGGAACACATCAAATATGGAGCCAAGATTGGGAGACTGCATGCAACACGGCATTCATAAAATAACACACGAAGAACGTTGAAACATATGCAAGAGGAAATTAACCACAACCAACCGATTCAATTTTCACCCAAAGAAGTTACGTTCGTAGCGGTATGTTGTCCGTCATGTAATTACCACACACTGGCATACTAAATTCATACTAACTCTCTGTGAAATCTTCCCGAAAAGAACAGCTGAGGGCTACTTTGATGATTACACCACATGCTTCACGTGGTCAACTTGGCTTACACAAAGAGTGTAACTCCACAATAATTCTGATAATTAAAATAAATTAGATCGCAAAGCAATTTACAAAAGAAAAACCTCTAACTCGTTACTATCGTCTTACTATTAACCTGATGGGTCAAACAATTGTATAAGCACGTGGTACTGGTCTCACAAAGTACACCCCACGTTGGTTGAACATAAAGAAAAGTCGCTATATTGAAAAATATTGTCAAGACGAGACGTTATAATCTCACGCACATTCGCATTTAAGATTGATGATCTTAGTTAGAGTTATTGATCAACACGTGGTTCCACTTTACTCACAAAGTAGTGACAAAGCAACTACCGGAATATATTCTGAACTTCACACTCGAATTACGCTGCGTTGCAAATTAAGATAACATTAGATATTTTAGAGCTAAACCTTAAATAAAGGTGATTAAATTTTCAGTTAGGCTGAACTTAAGGAATCCATTGTCCTACGGACTTAGCAGACACGCGCTTAGCCGGAGATCTTACCACTTCAGACGCTCGCCACGGACAGACTGACCTGCGCTCCTACCGAGCGTGCTTCCCAAATACAAACGGAAGTAACCACAAACGGAAGTAACCAGAGAGGCAGCTCCCTAAACCAACATGACAAGGGACGGACAGGGCCATACTAAGGATAGAAACCACTTTGTTTTTAGAAAGCGTAGCTACCTGTTCCGACGTTGATCCTACTGTTCTCTACCGTCCAGCATGCAACTAGAAATACATTTGCTCATTCATCCTCTCACACAGAAGGGAAGGGGGATGACAGTATCTTATACAGTATATAAAAGAAAGCGGATGTAGGTTCCGTATGACATTGTATGACATGAATTACACATAAACAGTGTTTTAAAGTGTAGTAGTGTGACAGATCGTTCTTGTTTATGTGTAAAAGTAACACGTTCCACTACTCAGTCTCCTCCCAGATTGTCAGAAACACCACAGCAAATTTAGAAGAGGAATTTATACCGTAAATGGCATCAGATGTAAGAAATTAACATGAAAGGAATCCAACACAGACCTTTCAAGTTACGGAAAGGTAAGAATGAACGCTATCAAACTGCTAAAAATGTGCACTGAAAGCAACATGCTGGATGCGTGACTTTAAAGTCGCGAACTTAGCACCTGAATAGAGCGAATGAGATTCGTTCCTATATTCCGTCGGCGGCACCGACCGTGTGGCATCTTACAAAATGGGCAGCGTGGAAGAAAACGAAGCTGTCGCGAGTAGCGGCTGCAAGATATGAATTCAGCCTTCATTTTGTTCTTAGTGCTTAAGCACAAACATCTTTCCAACGGCAGAAACGTTCGTTTCATCCGTCATCTCTCCTTTCCTAGTCTAAAGTGTTTGTACTCTACAAGAGCCTGAGCAGAAATGTACGTTATAACAGCCTAAGGCAAAGTGTCGGCACTAAACTTAAAACAGACAGACTAAACTTAAAACTGACAAGAAATGGGTTCGTCAAAAGCCGTCTGAAATTCTGCTGTTTTATTGCCAGATCTGGAACTTTGGGTTAGTGAACACGGAGATTCCGAGTTCTGACACATGAAAAATGCGTAACAGCCTTAAACAATCTCCTACTCCTTTCTATCTCATTATGTTTCAGCCGATCGCTTAGAGGCGACAGATACAGCCAAGAGACTGCTCCCACTTCTTGATACGGTTCTTAAATTGACCAATGAAAACCTCTGCACGTGGGCATAATGCAGAAGCACCAGCTCTGCCGAAATATATAGAATGATCCAACGAGAAGTTGGAGCACCGTAACGAATAGTCACACGACTTCAGAGAAGCTTCACCTGCCTAGAGATCTTTACTTGGCTAAAAGGACTTTGTGTGAAATTTCATGTTTCCTTCAAGAAAGGGATGCCTATCACGCAACCCTCCTACGGAGTGGGCAGAGGGAATGACAAGCCCATCCTAGCTGCCTGCGGAGGAGGGCTTGCCCAGAGTACAGTAATTTTATATAGGCAAATTTATTTTGCTCATCCAACTTGTGAGCCTTCAAACCAAATGAACCGCCACCAAAAGTAGAAAGTGAAGTGAAAAGAGCCATTGCCTATCCTGCTCCAGCTCTGCAATTTGCAGAACAGTGTAGTGAATGACTAGTTGACAAAGAAATTTGCAAGTCATCCTCTGAAATGCGTTACTCTTTTGAGAGGAAAATGGATACTTTACAAAAGCTATCAAAATAAGTAGTATGCTTAAATTTCTATTTGTGTTGCTAATACTTTGTCTCCTTTGTAATGTGTTTACGCAATGAGAGGTTCTGAAGACGGAAGCACTTGGGAGCTTAACCACGTAATATGATGGTACACCCGTTTCTAACACATTTCGGCGTATTTAACAATAGCCACGTAAGATTAACGGATGTATAGAATGCTTAGAAGTCGTCAGAGATTACAGACTCTATGATGCTAACCCCTAGAGAATGTGCTGCACATTCTGACACTTCGAAGCTGATTTTCGCGAAATGGAATATCACTGGAAGATTCTTGTAAAGGACTATGTATGGAAATATTTTGTTTTTTACTAATGGAGAGTGGTTGTGTCTCACAAATATTTCGACCAACAGCACTGGTCAGTTGAGCGCCTGGTATACCAAATGACTTATGCTTGAGGGTTTTATTTTTATTGAACTTTTGCTGTAACAATAATGTCCTTCACAAGTGCAAAGAAATACTTTTTTATATAAATAAACAGCATTCAATTGGGATCCGATACGGTAATACCGTAGAACATCAACAAGTTATTAGTTTTAATTTACAATTATGAAACTGTTCTTCAAGAAGCGACAGAAGAATTAGTTCACACGAAAAATACTTACATTGGAGGATAAACGTTCGTTGATAGTTAAAAGTACCACATTCAACTTATTTAGATGTAGCATTTCTTCTTAACCTAACTGTTTGAGAGAATATTTTCGAACAATTCTTCTGGATCGCAGACCATGTCGTATTAGAGCCACAATTACCCGTGACCTTCAACGGCGCATGTAATACGTGAAACTAGAGAAAGGACTGCAACGTGCGTTTGATAGCACAAACATGCTATCTCAGATCAACAACAGTGCTTGTTTTTGAGGCGCTACCTGAAAAAGGTAAGCTAAAGCATACCCTCGCTTATCCGAAAATACATTTACGACGTGAGAAAACATATTCACCTGCTTCCACTAGATTACTTGTAGCAATGGGCCGTGAACAACAAGCAAAGGACTACCGAAGAGGTTAGTCTGCCACACATATTCTCCGATACAGTTACTTACGACGTATACTACACTCTGTTACAAACCATGTTTTGCAGTACCCCGACGACCTATGTAATTATTTAACTCACACGATTCTATCTGGTGTCCTGCAGAAGACAAATGAAGCAGTGCCACGGAGAAAGCTCGGGAAAGCTGCGGGTAAGACCCGAGAAGATATGTATCAGTATAAAACACTTCGTGCTTGTCTGGAAGGAAATGAAGTCTACTCAGTACTTAGTCGAAACACTGGAAACGAAAGTTTTACTGAAATTTTAGCGTCACATACAACATCAGATACTGTAAGACAGCTGTGATTGGCCTGCACTCTACAAAGAGATATCACCTCAACAAAAGCCTTTTTTCTCTCCTGTTAAAGAATATAGAGAATATAGGACCCTAACCCTTTCATCAAAAGAGGTTAACTTGTTCAATGACCACCACGCTTCAGATTATCAGATCAAAATGACGTGTCGTGGCATGAGACTAAGTCTTTTACTATGGATACCTAAATGATTGTGTATTTTCGACTGAATATCTCTCCAACCGAAGAAACGCAAATGTCGCCTACACAAACGTTTCAATAAAACAAGGTGGTTTGTGTTCTCTGGAATAACGGCAGTCACGGTGATAACAAATGTTTAGTGCGTAAGGAAGATCTTATTGGTACAGAACTTTCGCTTGTGGTCGCCAAGAAGCTTTTGAAAGACCTTTGATTCAACATCAACTTACGCATCCTTATAGTTTCATATTATTTCTTCATTAGTGGCTTTTCAGAAACTGTATTTTCTGTGTAATCAACCACGTGATACTAAGGTTAGGTATCGAACTCGCGTTAGGGAGAAGCCCAATTAAGAATCTCAATGCTGCTCTCCTTATTTGGTTCAATGTGGTTTGCTTCTAAGGTACATAAGTTGACTTCCGCGATGGCTCGCCTACACTAAATCATAACCGTAATAAATCGTAGATCCCTCGAACAGAATACAGTGACAAAAAATTGGAAGAAATCGCAGGTGACGACTGTCTACAAAACTACTGTTTAATGTCCTTAACATTCATTTGCTGTAGCATCTTGCGACATACAGCATATATTTCTATTGTGATTGAGGAACTATAATGAATAACTTTACATCAGCATTTACTTCATTTGCAGATTAACAACTCTAGCTGTTAAGAGAAGCATGTTTTCAGGTTGATTAGTACCTTCATGTACGAACAGCGTAAGCAAGTCATTAATATTTATTTTCCCCTGGACAGATGAGGTACTGAAATGGCGAAACGTGGATGCAACACGGACAGTCAATACCGATAGCTGTATCCCACTTTATGGTGAAGTTACGATCGTGCAGAAAACACCAGGCAGTAAAATATGTGAGGCGTTTTGTGGGAAACCTGTTAGACACAGAAGAAGAACACCTAACGCACTGAAGATGGCATATATTTCGGTAACAATTATTACCATATCAGTACCTATACTTCTGCTACCCTGTGTAGTGTGGACACCTCTTTAATGAAATATCTCGAACACTATGACTCCACCATTCCAGCCACAAGGATTCTGAAAACATCACTCATGTGAAACCCAACTTTCGCATTACATCCTAAATCAACGTAGCAAGGCAGCCCGAAAAACATTGACACCGTATCTACCCTTCTTATCAAAAGTACTGAGATATGGGTATCACGTGAAATTTGTGAGTGCATTGCTGATGTGTTCATCGGGAGGATGTAGGTTGTTACCTTGAATGGCGAGTAATTGACAGATGAAGAAAAAACTTTAAGTGTGCCCTGGGAATGTTAGGTAAGTCTCTCGATGTTCATGTTGTATATTAATGACCTTACAAACGATACTGATAGCAACTACAGATCTTTTTCGGGTGATGGAGCTTCCTTTAACGAAATACCGTCTGAAAAAATGTTCACCAGTATCTTAACAAAATTTTAAAGTGTTGCGAAGACTGATAACTTACTTTAAATGTTCAGAAATGGGAAAGTGTTCACTTCTCAATGCTAAAAGTTATAGTATCCTATCACTACAATATCAGTGATATCGTCAACTCATACAAATACGTTGGTGTAAGAGTGTGTAGGTATACAAAACCGAACGATCACATATTCTCAATTGTACCTGAAATATGTGGCAGATCTTGGTTCATTGCTAAAATACAAGCCTGCAAAGGAGATTGCTTACAAAATACTTCTGCAGCTCCCTCTAAAATATTGCTCATGTATGGATGCATTGTTCAATATACTAATAAGGGACACTAAACTTTTACAGAAAAGAGCGGCACGAATCGTCAGAGGTTTATCTGAACATTGGGAGTGTCACGAAGTTGCACAAGAAAACAGACTGGCAAACGCTTGAAGAGAGACGCAGCATATTCCCAGAAAGTCCTCTACAAAGATGTAGAAACCATCAATGAACCTAGGAATATACTATAACATCTTACTTATTGTTCCCGTAGGGATCGTGAAACAAGATTAGATTACAGTACGCACGGAGGTGGTCGAGCAGTCATTTTTCCCTTGTTCCACGCGTGATAAGATGTTCGGGAAGAATTCCTAAACAGGTACAAAGGGAACACGTTCACGTCACATTGCTTTGTAAAGTACGTACGTAGATATACCTTATTTCATTACGAATAGAATCATAGAGCTACAAATTGGTCGGTCTAAATGCAAACGAAGACTTCGCGTTCCCATTCTGACAAAGTAAATACATCCATAAATAAATAAAAAATAATAATTTAAATTTACTGACAAAAAAGAATAGTGCTGCTGCTAGTAGGCAATACGTCGAGCCATATTGTAACAAAGTATGATGTATTTGTTCATAATAAACACTTCGTAAAAGCTCTTTAAATCGTCTGAGCAACTGGGAGAACATTCTACACAGTTATTGTAATGTTATAAGATTAAATTGTATAAAACAGAAGCGCCTTTTTTTAGTAACAAAAGCTGGTCACTTTTTAAACGAGACGTCAGAGAACAAAAGCTGCAGTTGACATTGAGAGTACTTTACCAAACAGAAAGGTATTGTTATCTGAAAATCGAGAGTAACACTGGATATAAAGAGAGATCAATGGTCTGGATCAATGGTCTGCACGTGACATGCAGAACAGATGTTTTCGGAAAACAAGTGAAGCAAACAGCGCATCAGGCGGCTTTTGTGAGCATTGTGCTGCTGTCGGTCCTCCAAGCAGAAAGCTGACAATATGACTGAAAGCGGTGAGCATTTTATGGCTTTTTTTACACTTCATTGCAAAATATATACGGAGACCATTACTTGCGTAGGCAGCAAGGCGAATGACGGCGATTGTTAACCATTGTCGTACCTTCTCATTAACAGCTTTTTAGATGATATCACCATAGTGTAAGTAATTGCTAGAAATCCTAGCCGGCGGGGAGCACTATACTTTTCCTATTTAATCGTTCAGTTTACGATTATGGCTATCTATCTGGAAGTCATAGCAATTTCTAAATGCCAAAAATTAAAGTAGTTTGTGATTATATGACACGAAAGACCATCACTTCACTTGACGTCTGTAAGTAAGCGGTCATCCATGGCGGAGCTAATGTGCCTCATACGACAAAATTAGCATCTGTATGACATCAAAGTATAAAATCAATACACTGCGGTTAAGCTTAAAGTGCACAGTGCCTGTGTGAATATCGTATTCATGATTTTTTGTTGCAGGTTAACCTACTTAAAGAGTGTAGACCTGCCAGGGTAGCCGAGCGCGCTAACGCGCTGCTTCCTGGTCTCGGGTAGGCGCGCCCCCGGAGGATTAACGACGAGGGCCTGTGTGCCGACCAGCTTGGATGTGATTTTTAGGCGGTTTTCTACATCCCACTAGGTGAATATCGGCCTGGTCCCCACGTTCCGCCTCAGTTACACGCGTCGCAGACATCTGAAACACGTCGCACTATTTCATTATTTGCACTAGACACAGAGAGTTGCGGTACACTAATTTCGTTCTGGGGGGCACTGGGTGGCGGCAGGAAGGGCATCCGGCCGTCTCTCACACTAACACTGCCAAATCTCTTGTAACTACGTAAACCCTTCGATCGCTGCGGGACTATGGCGTAAGTGAAAGAAAGCAAGAAAGAAGGAACCTACTTAAATAGTGTAATAGTTAGTCTACAATGCTTTCTGTAAACACAAACGTATAAAAAAATCATATTCCATTACGTCGAGTAATGGCGTATTGTGGAACTTAATTTTATGGCCTCTTTTCAGTCAACGGCTGTCCCATAGCATCATTTACAGCGTTTTAATGACAACCATTTTCAGTTTCTCCGTTACACACCATATATACACAATGTGATCAAATGTATCCGCACCCCCCCCCCCCCCCCCCAAAAACATACGATTTTCATATTACGCGCATTTTCCTGCCACCTACAGCCATGTACTCCATATCACCGACCTCAGTAGTAATTAGACATCGTGAGAGAACAGAATGGCGTGATCTGCGGAACTCACGGACGTGGTCAGGTGATTCGGTGTCACATGTGTCATACGTCAATACGCGAGATTTCCAGATACCTAAACATACCTAAGTCCACTGTTTCCGATGTGATAGTGAAGTGGAAACGTGGAGGAACACTTACCTCACAAAAGTGTACTGGCTGACTTCGTCTGCTGACTGACAGAGACCGCCCACAGTTGAAGAGGGTCGTAATGTGTAGTAGGCAGACATCTATCCAGACTATCACACAGGAAATCCAAACTGCATCCCGATCCTCTGCAAGTACAATGACAGTTAAGCGTGAGATGAGAAGACTTGAATTTCATGGTCGAACGGCAACTCCTAAGTCACACATCACGCCGGCAAATTCTAAACGACACCTCGCTTGGTGCAAGGAGCGTAAACATTGGACGTTTGAACAGCGTCGAACCGTTGTGTGGAATGACGAATCACGGTTCACAATATGGCGATCCGATGGCCGGTTGTAGGTATGGCGAATGCGAAGTGAACATCATCTGCCAGCGTGTTTAGTGCCAACAGAAAAATTCAAGGCGGTGGTGTTATGGTGTGGAGGTGATTTTCATGGAGGGGGCTGGCACCCCTTATTGTTCTGCGTGGCATTATCACAGCACAGGCCTACATGGACGTTTCCCACTGTTGAAGATCAATTCGGAGATGGTTTCTGCATGTTTCAACACGATCGAAACCTGTTCATAATGCACGGCCTATGGCGGAGTGGTTAGACGACAATAACATCCATGTAATGGTCAGTCCTATTCAGAGCCTGATCTGAATCCTATAGAGCATCTCAGGTATGTTTAGGAATGTGACTTCGTGCCAAGCCTCACCGACCTACATCAATACCTCGCTTCAGTGCAACATTCCGTGAAGAATGGGCTGCCTTTCCCCAAGAAATCTTTCAGCGTGTGATTGAAGGTATTCCTGCTACAGTGGAAGCTGTCATCAAGGCTATGGTTGGACCAACACCATACTGAATTCAAGCATTATCGATGGAAGGCGCCACGAACTTGTCAGTCATTTTAAGCCAGGTGTCCAGATACTTTTGATCACATAGCACACAAGTAAATGTTACGGTGTGAAATAGAAGTCGTTGTAAGAGCTGAAAGTGTCGTCTGGTGTGCCCTAGATATGACTCGAGGAATGCGCGTGTACAGCGCAAACCTTTTTTTTTTTTAAATACAAGGTGGGCGATTGCGATGCTAGTTCTTTCCTATGAATTCTTAACATAAGTGATGGTTGAGTTTGGCCACTGTATACAATGGAAAAACCGCCAAAGTGAGAACAAAAAATTGAGTTATTCGTTGGTTGCCTAAGTATTGCTGGACAGTGTGTAATATTGTATATCTATGTCAAGAATGAGATTAACAGCCATTTATTTTCTCTAATGATTGACATAAACCACAGTAAAATCTCTAGATAGTAAAGTTTCGTAAAACTGAACAATTAACGCCCGAAATGACTGTAATACTGTACGGACGTGTGGAAGACTGTAAGGACAAAGCACTACAAGATCTTCTCATCTTTCAGTCAGCAAATGACGAACTTCTCACAATACAGAGCGCACTACAGTAATTTGTGAGACTTAAATTTCTCCAAGTCAGCTAGCGTGCACTAATCAGCACCTGACGGCGGCATAAGACAACTCCTCAACAAGGGGATGGACCCTGAATTCTCCGAATCTAAGCTCCCAGGCGAACGCCATAAAAAAAAAAAAAAAAAAAAAAAAAAAAAAAAAAAAAAAAAAACGAAAGGAAAGAAGCCAAACAGTGAGGGGAAGATCCAGTGCTGCTGCGAATGTGATGGACGAGAATATCGCTTATTTCATGAAAAAACTGGCGACCGCAGCAGGTATTTTCCACCATTGGTCGAACCCTTAGGACCAAGCGTGATGGCCGTGGGACTCATTTTCACTGGATAACCAAAATTAAGACGCAGAAGCTACTCTCGTTCTCACGCTGAATGGGCAGTGCACTCCCTTTGATATTCATGCAGAGTATGTAGAAATATCAAACTCAGTTATGCTTTAGGAACCGCTGTGGTGGTACAGCGCCCCGCTACCATTGAAATGCTAGGCTGCTGGCTCATTCCACAACAGAACGAAACAAGCAGCAGTTGCCTGTCTCGCTGGGGAGACGTGTCTCCTAACGAGATTCACTGACTGTCTTTTGCTCACAACAGAAGCCTGAGACCACACCGGTAGCACACCGTCCCAGTACCGTTGGTAACCCCAATAATACGATGATAATTGACAAGTTGTACGGAAACAGCACTACACCAAATGGCAACAACATTCCCCTTGCAACACCAACCGTTGTCTCCAAATTCGTGAGAACCTTCTTTGTAGGGAAACTTTATCATAAATTAGTCAAACTCTTTCAAAAACACGATATTAATATTCTACATTCATCAGTTAAGAAATCAGAAAACAGTTCTATTCATAATAAATAACCGTACAGAGACAAACTTAGCGGTTTTGCGGTGTAGATGATTACTTGCACTGAATGCGGTGCATCATACATAGGGCAAACAGGTAGCATGTTCAAGACGAGATTCTGGATATATACATGTGGTCGCAGCGGTGATATTCTCCTCATGTATGCAATAGACAACATATAGTATTATAGGGGTTTTAATATACATGGGCCAAGGAATGAAAGTACCCGAAGATGGCTTAAGTGGTGAGCCGAAAGTAGTCATTCCCAAGAAATTTCTTTCAGTACACGGCTGTCGTGGTTAGTTTTCTTTATTTAAGTAATTTAAACATTCTTCAATTTGGAAAAAAGGAAACCATGAGAAAAACTGAAGTACTTGAAGAGATGACAATTTCACTTCGTTTAAGTGGTATTAATAGTTGGCTTCTGAATCATCAATTAGTCAGAAAGAATTAGACTTTATACGATGTCTTGATACTTGTTTAAAAATTTATCTAATTAATTTCCTCCCAGTTTGATTTTCTTATTTTGCACAATGTATTGTTTCGATTCCCTTATTACCTTCACATATATATAGTCATTTTGGCTATATTTAATGTACGCCCATTTGTAACTTCCTGCGATTTGTATTGTTTTTTTGGCCACACTTGATTTTACAGTAGTTCTTATTTTTAATGTTCTTTTACTTTCTAAGCATTTTGAATTACTTTTTGCAGTGCACTATCATACATTGTCGATTAACGTGATGACCAATAACTTCTACTACCCTCCTGGAAATTGAAATAAGAACACCGTGAATTCATTGTCCCAGGAAGGGGAAACTTTATTGATACAGTCCTGGGGTCAGATACATCACATGATCACACTGACAGAACCACAGGCACATAGACACAGGCAACAGAGCATGCACAATGTCGGCACTAATACAGTGTATATCCACCTTTCGCAGCAATGCAGGCTGCTATTCTCCCATGGAGACGATCGTAGAGATGCTGGATGTAGTCCTGTGGAACGGCTTGCCATGCCATTTCCACCTGGCGCCTCAGTTGGACCAGCCTTCGTGCTGGACGTGCAGACCGCGTGAGACGACGCTTCATCCAGTCCCAAACATGCTCAATGGGGGACAGATCCGGAGATCTTGCTGTCCAGGGTAGTTGACTTACACCTTCTAGAGCACGTTGGGTGGCACGGGATACATGCGGACGTGCATTGTCCTGTTGGAACAGCAAGTTCCCTTGCCGGTCTAGGAATGGTAGAAGCACGCTCCACGTGTTGAGCAATTCGGCGTTACGTCCACCCGGCATCCCGCATGCCCACTATACGCCCTCGCTCAAAGTCCGTCAACTGCACATGCGGTTCACGTCCACGCTGTCGCGTCATTCTACCAGTGTTACAGACTGCGATGGAGCTCCGTATGCCACGGCAAACTGGCTGACACTGACGGCGGCGGTGCACAAATGCTGCGCAGCTAGCGCCATTCGACGCCCAACACCGCGGTTCCTGGTGTGTCCTATGTGCCTTGCGTGCGATCATTGCTTGTACAGCCCTCTCGCAGTGTCCGGAGCAAGTATGGTGGGTCTGACACACCGGTGTCAATGTGTTCTTTTTTCCATTTCCAGGAGTGTATTTGCCTCTAACTACTTTTATGGTCTTACGTCCAGGTTACCTAATTTTTACCTGCACTAGTGCCTTTCGTTGACAAGCCGGTCTGTTGCGTTTATTCACTTGGTTTCCTTCAAATGAATTTTTTCCTTCGGTTCTTCCTTTAGATGGTTTGTCACCATGGTTCTGACTAATAGCCCTAACAGCCGGTGACAAGCATTGCTCCTACAGCCCTTTGTGAGTGTTGATTTGGTTTTTAAAAAATTTTAAATAATTTATTTAAATTTACATTTATCCTCATTACTTTGTAATTTCTGAAAATACATACTTCTTTCTCCTTTGTTTCAGAGTGTTGAATCATCAACAAGGCAAACCTGTTATTTATAGTAAAAATAACTTTACAACCTAGAGCATTTCTTTATGTAATAATGAAAAGCGGTTGCTGTACCAATTAGCCTATCATGGTATGGAATAAGTTGTACAAGATAAATGTTTTCTGACATAGCGAATTTTGGGGACAGTCAATTTAACACTCCATTACACCCTATGTGTCTGACACATACAGGGCTGAGCGTGTCTGATGACAGTTTTAGCCGCGTCAGGGCGGCGTTGTCTTCCTCGACGGGTTAGTCGAAAGTTCTCTTGCGTCACATTAATTTTTCTTTTGTACCTGACAGATATGTCACGTGTTTTTCAATAGGCATTTTAGATGTTTCATTTTCGATTTTACCCTTAATTTTCTTTTTAGTATAAGTTGTGATAC
Organism: Schistocerca gregaria; assembly: GCF_023897955.1. Lineage (NCBI taxonomy): Eukaryota > Metazoa > Arthropoda > Insecta > Orthoptera > Acrididae > Schistocerca > Schistocerca gregaria. The sequence continues at coordinate 431,054,789 of NC_064920.1, read as the reverse complement.
CTTGTGATTATAATTATTTTTGTGAAAACTGATTTATGCTCCTGACAAATACCCATGTATTTATCTGATGAAGCGGGGATATTTATGTTAGGATGACTCTTCGAAATGTTCTGAGTAGCTTCATTATGTTACTCGTACATAATGTGTTTTCCATAATCAGTATTTTCCATTGTCAGGTACAAAATGACGACTAAAACAGTTCAGTATGATCTCGGTAACCCCTCCAACATACGACAAATTCGTATAAGAGTGAGGACGATGTAAGTCTATCTTTATTAGCTTCAGTTCCTGAAGGAACACCCAACCTCATTCCAGAGGTTCCAGAAGATGAAGTTGATAGTGATGAAGAAGAAGAGGTTCGAGAACTCGAAGACAACTCTGATACAGAACAAAGTGATATAGACACACCATCTGATTCTGAAGACGATGAGTCCTCTTTTTTGTCTCAAAAAAACAAAGAAGAAAAGTATTGGATTCCATCTCCTGAAGAAAAGAGCCTTATCCACATAATAGGAGGGACAAACGCAAACTTATAAGATGACTGCCAGCCCCAGGCGGAAAGGTAAAAGAGTCGCAGACCATTCTGGAAAACTAGCTCTGTTTATTTGATAACAGCATGTCTGCAATGGTTGTAATTTTCACTAACCAACATATCGATAGCAGTCGATATAGTTATTCACGTGATGGAGACGCAAAAAAACCGACAAAACCGAGACATAAGCATTTATTGGCTCTCTCCATATGCATGAAAATTGTAAATAATGGGAACTTAACCTTACAGATTTATGGGTTGGATTCGGGCGTGACAGATTCCGTCTCACCATGCACATGAACAGGTTTCGTTTCTTACTTCAGCCTCTAAGTTTCGATGACAGGCATACCAGAGAAGAACGAAAAGCCCTGGATCACCTTGCTCAGGTCAGTGACATTTTTGTAAAATTCGTAAAGAGAATTATCAAGCGGATGAAGACGTCACCGTCGATGAGAAACTGGACGCTTTTAAAGGTAGGTGCTACTTTATTCAATACACAGGGTGAATTTTTCCACCAGGTACAAACTCTAGAGCCTAATCGATGAGAGTATAACCAGCAAAGAAGGTGTAATGGTAATATGTCCGGAAATGCATGGTTTACATATTAGAGACCGCTTATTCAATTATATTTTCATAAAGAGACTGTGGTCTAGTACTGGCTGCACCATGCAGCCATAATAATATTATGCAAGGTTTCTTCCTTAAGGATGGTACTGTTCCTCATACGTCATGCCCTACCGCTATTTCCTGCCATAGTAATTGGTAATGTTGTGTCTGATTGATTTCCCTTGCTGACTCACCTTGTAGTGGATGTGATACAGCGCTGCACAGAATGGTTCGGAATTACGATCAAGAGTTTGCCGACCTGGTGTTTACTTACGGAAAGGCAAATGGAAATAGGTTGCGGGCAGCAATGCTGTATCCGGTGATCTGTCCCTGCCGAAAACAACCACATCATTTAATGTTCGCTATAGTGTTTCGCCGTTTGTCTGAGACAGGATCGTTTCAGGAAGCAGAAAATCATGAAGGACATACCTGAAATTTTCGGACACCAGACTGGGAGGAAAATGTGATATATACTATGTAAGGCGACTGCCATTTCAGTACCAGGCAGTTGGCCCACCGGTAAGTGGTAAGCAGACGACCACGTGGAACATTCTCGATGACACGTGCTACTACCCTTATCACTTACAGCGTGTGCACGGTTTACTAGCGGCAGACTTTCCACACCGGAAGCAGTTCTGTCACTGGTTTCTTCGCCACGACCACGATTCCGGGATTGGTGTCAACCAAGCTATTCACAGTTGAGGCCATTCTTACGTGGAGTGTTGTCTTCATTTTCCACAGCAGTCCTCTTTGGGACAGTAAGAGGAACCCCCCATGGTATGGTAACAGCGAATAATCGGCGTCGGTGTTACCGGAATGTGTGGCTAGGGATAATTGGTGACCGTGTTTTGGGACGAGTTTTCCTTCCACGACGCCTAACTATCGGCATTTCTTGCGGGTTAGCTTGGCTCCCCTGGTGGAAGAGGTGCCACTGATGATTCGAGGGGCTGTGTGGCCGCTACATGACGGTCCTGCAGACCACTACGTCGTTAACGTCCGGACGCATGCCATTCGTATCTTCCCTGGTCAATGGATTGGACGAGGGGGTCCAGTTGGACGGCGTGTGGTTCTAGGCACTACAGTCTGGAAACGAGCGAACGCTACGGCCGCAGGTTCGAACCCTGCCTCGGGCAGGGATGTGTGTGATGTCCTTTGGTTGGTTGGGTTTAAGTAGTTCTAAGTTCTAGGGGACTGATGACCTCAGCAGTTAAGTCTCATAGTGCTCAGAGCCATTTGAACCATAATCTACGTGGTTCGAGCCCCTTTCTAATGACATCAACCTATTTCACACATTTCGTACTTCATAGACGCAGGCAAAGAGATTCTAACATCCATCTACCATTAACTGTCATTGTGACCCTATCCACACGCCTCCACTGTCATCATTCTATCTTCTACTCCAAATTATTGTTTGATTCATTGCACTGTCCTTCGTTCAGTATTAGTAATTTTAGTGTTACATCTTTACGTTTCTCAACCATAAAAATACAGATTGGAATACTAATCGCCTTAAAAGCCTATATTCTCTGTCGTGATTCAAAACTGGTAATACATAGCGACTGTAAATGTTTTTCGTAGATAAATGGAAAGGATAGTTTCGAAAATAAGTGTGGGTACGTGGTTTAGAAAAGCACGCCAGTCTTTTTTTAATTCTTTTGTTTACTTTTCTTGTTACCTTTCATGAAACGTTTACAATTGTTCTGACGCTCTTCTAGATTATCCTTATTCTCATTTCATTTGATGTTTCAAATAAACGTTGGATAGGTTTCTTCCGTTAGATGTTGAAACTCAGCGCTGTAACAGGGAAGCTTCCTCGGCATCATGGAAGCGAATCCGACTAGATCACGTGAATGGGGACACAAAACCAGGACATCAAAACAGGTCACAAAGATCTTGCCCGTGCACATAAGCTGCGTTCGTGACTTGCAATCGGGCTTTCCCATGCCTTGCAGGGGGTGGAGGCAACTCGTATCTAGGTCGCTGTGCTTTGATTATCAAAGTCCACATACATGTTAGAGTCTCCAAAGTCACAAGCGTTTCTAGACAACCAAAGTATAAATTGTGAAGCTCTGCAGCTTCCCATTGCTTTTCTAACGTGACCACTCGGTTACTCGCCAACTCCTGCGCCTAGTGAACTGAACTTTGCAAGCCATGGAACGTTGCAAGTTTCTCGGCGCATCTTCCATGTAGTTTACGATTTTTTGATTATTTACATGAAGAGGCCCCCTTGTACTAGTTACTTTTACTGCAGGAGGAGCTCTTGTACTATTTTCTTATGCAAGGGGTTACCCATCACAATTTACTGTAGTACAAAGTTACCACGGAAAGGCCGTCTCATTCGCGCAGGTGTTCCCCAGGGACCTGTTATTGCGCCGCTGATGTATAAGCTCTACAATGCGGATCGATACCAGAAAGAGCTAGTACTGATCGCCTGCTGTGCTGATGCTGTGTTCGCGTGCAGCATGAACACCGACATGATGCTCCGAAAACTGCAGCAGGCAACCGACAACCTCATCGAATGGGCAAGGAAATAACGATACTCACATAGTGCCTCGAAATCCCGTAGTATCATACACAGAAAATGATGCCCAAAGACATATAAATGTAATGGTATGGGGCGTACCAGTCGAATCACGGTGGAGTAGAGACTGATGTGGCGGCAACACGCTCACTAAGACAGAGGAATGGAAGAATGAGGGAACTGTACCCCTCTATTAAACCCAACGTCTTTTTCGTTGCCATCGAGGGCTACAACTGTATCCAACTATGTTGATGTTATGTGAGGCTTATATCAGAATCGAACATAAGTAGAAGATCGCACCTTAAAATATGCACTGAAAATACTGTGTTGATATCTTAGAAAAATTAGTCACGAAATTGTTGCGGTGATCCTCTTCCGCGAGCTCTTCAAAAACACAGCGTTACAGTTCTACGAAAAAACTACACACGAGACCCAAAACTCTGCTCTCGTGGCCACAAGTTCCATCTGCTTGAGACAACGAAATGGCCAGAACTTCTGCGTACGCAGACCGTTAGTTAGATGCCTGTCTAGAAGATGCTGGCCAGAGTGACCGAGCGGTTCTAGGCGCTAGTGTGGAACCGCGCGACCATGCCTCGGGCATGGATGTGTGTGATGTCCTTAGGTTAGTTAGGTTTAAGTAGTTCTAAGTTCTAATGACCTCAGAAGTTAAGTCCCATAGTGCTCAGAGCCATTTGAATTTTGTCTAGAAGACGATGGTAATGAGTTGCTGAAGATCTCTCAGATGACTATCAGTTTGGCCTTGGGGAAGATAGAGGTGTCAGAGAGGCAGTTCTAATGTTGTGGTTGATAGTGGAAGCAACACTAAACAAAAATCAAGACGTTCATATCATTTGCAATCATGGAAACAGCTTTCGACATTGACAAATAGTGAAAGACGTTCAAACTATTAGAAAAATAGCGTAAAGCTATAAGGAAAAATGGTTAATATATAATATGTGCAGGAACTAAGAAGGAACAACAAAGGTGGAAGTCCAAAAACGAAGTGCTCGGATAAAAAAGTCGTATGAAATAAGGATGTAGTCTTTCACCCCTACACCTTAATCTATACATCAGAGTAGCAATGAATGAAATGAAAGAAAGCTTCAAGAGTGGTTTTATAATTCAAGGTTAAAGGACATCAAGAATCGCTGACAACGTTGCTATCCCGAGTGAATGTGAGGAAGAATTACTGGAGCCGTTGAATGGAATTAACATTATAACGAATACAGAATATGGAGTGACAGTAAATCGGAGAATGACGAGGGTAATGAGAGGTAGCAGAAATGAGAACAACGAGAAACTTGACATCTCGATTAGTGATCACGAAACAGGTGAAGGCCTAGGCAACAAGATGACACATTACGGATGAAGCAAGGAGATCGCGAAAAGCGATCTAGCACTGGCGAAAAGGGCATCTCGGACCAAGAGAAATCTACTAGTATCAAATCTAGGCCTCAATTTGAGGAATAAATTTCTGAGAATGTACCATTAGAGCACAGCATTGTATCGTTTTGAAACATGGACTGTGGGGAAAAGGGAACAGAAGAGAATCAAAGCACTGAGATGCGGAACAACAAAAGAATGTTGAAAATTAGGTAGACTGATAAGCTGATGAATGAAGAGGAATGTCTGGAAAACACTGACAAGACCAAGGGGCAGGATGGTAGGACTAGGTTGTTAAGACTTCACAGAATGACGTCTGTTGTACTAGAGAGAAAGAGAGAGAGAGAGAGAGAGAGAGAGAGGTGTAGCGGATAGAAACTGTAGGGGAAGAGAGAACTTGGAATACATCCAGCAAACGATCGCAGACATATGTTGCAAGTGCTACTCTGAGATGAAGATGTAGGCACACGAGAGGTATGTTTAAACTCAGATGAGTGTTGGTGGAGCCATTCTGTAGCAACTCCGGACGTTTGGGGTGTCGCATTATCCTGCTGGAATTGTCCAGGTCCTTTGGAATGTACAATAGACATGAATGGATGCAGGTGATCTAGACGTATGAGGTGCCCCATATCACTCCAACTGCATACGTCCCACACCTTTACAGAGCCTCTACCAGCTTCAACTGTCCTCGGCAATCATGCAGTGTCTATGGACTCATGAGGCTCTCTCCATACCCATACACGTCCATCCGCACAATACAACTTGATACGAGACTCCTGCGACCAGGTAACGTGTTTCCAGTCATCAACAGACCAGTGTCGATGTTTACGGGCCTAGGCGAGGCGTAAAGCTTTCTCTCGTGCAGTCATCAAGGAAATACGAGTAGGCCATCAGCTCCAAAAGACAATATCGATTATGTTTCGTTGTATGGTTCGAACTCTGACATGTGTTCATGGTCCAGCACTGAAATCTGCAGCAGTTTGCTGAAGGGTTGCACTTCTGTCACGTTAAACGATTGTCCTCAGTCGTCGTTGGAGGGTTAGTTTCGGCCAGTGGTGATGTCGGAGATCTGATGTTTTACCGGATGCCTGATTTTCACGGTAGACTTGTGAAATGGTCGTACAGGAAACTCCCCACTTCCCCGCTACCTCGGATGTGCTATGCCCTATCGCTCGTGCGCCGACTGAAATAGCACATTCAAACTCACTTTAATCTTGATGATCTGCCATTGTAGCTGCAGTAACCGATCTAACAACTGTGCCAGACACTTGCTGTCTTATACAGGCGCCGGCCGGAGTGGCCGAGCGGTTCTAGGCGCTACAGTCTGGAGCCGCATGACTGCTACGATCGCAGGTTCGAGTCCTGCCTTGGGCATGGATCAGTGTGATGTTCTTACGTTAGTTAGGTTTAAGTAGTTCTAAGTTCTAGGGGACTGATGACCACTGCAGTTGAGTCCCATAGCGCTCAGGGCCATTTGAACCATTCTTATATAGGTATTTCTGTATTTGAATATCCATGCCTATACCACTTTTTCCTGGAGGTATGTACCGTCCATGCAACTAATTTCGGCAGTTTGTGTATTTCCTATACGCGCGGGATTAGCCGAGCGGTCTCGGGCGCTGCAGTTATGAACTATGCGGCTGGTCCCGGCGGAGGTTCGAGTCCTCCCTCGGGCATGGGTGTGTACGTTTGTCCTCAGGATAATTTAGGTTAAGTAGTGTGTAAGCTTAGGGACTGATGACCTTAGCAGTTAAGTCCCATAAGATTTCTCACACATTTTTTTTTGCTTATCCTCAGGTGTTGTTAACTCACCTGTTTGGTCCTGGAGATGTATTCGTTAGTTTCCATACTCCAGCCGGCCGCATTCAAGCGTTCTTTCACCCACCCTTGTCTCATCGCATATACCACTTGTACTTTCCATTTTGTGATCAATGTGTTTTACGTTGATCACAAAATGAAAATTGCAAGTGATATATGCGATGTGACAAGTATGGTTCAAAGAACGCCAGAAATAGTCCAGCTGGAGTATGGTAACTAACGAATACATCTCCAGGACCATACACATGAGTTAACGGCTCTGGAAATAACCACTAATGATGCTTCCCAAATAAATAAAGCGAAACCTGTGTGGCAACAAACAAACTGCCTAAATTGGTTGCATAGACGGTACATACCTCCAAGAATTTAAGCAACTTAAGGACGGAAAACAGAAAAAAATACAGTACCACTTTCTTTGGCGCTTCAGTGTGTGTCATATATCATGATATCTATCTTTCACCACAGCTTACTCCTACATATCCTGGAATTTCGACCGTGTTTCACAGTTTTACATGTTGTCGGTTTTCCAGGCATACAGATCCTTCGAAGATGTATTCACTTTTCTTAACAGTTGGTTCCAATGTGAACCGCAATGACAGAACTGGCTCTCCGGTGCCCGCACCTTTCCGGTAGCCAAACCGATCGCCATCTAACACATCCTCAGTTTTCTTTTCCATTTTTTGCATACTATTTGCGTCAATAAACTGGATGCAAGAACCTTTAATCTGATTGTAGGACAGTTCTCGCATTTATCTGCTCTTTCTATCTTCGGGACTTTGTGGATAATGTTTCTTTCGGAAGTCTCATTATATCACCAGTCTCATTTACTGTAAACCAACTTCGGAAAGTGTGAAGGCATATGCCTTATTTCATCGGATTTCCTCCAAAGCTCTGTTAAATTTGAATATTAGATCTCTTATGTTTTTCACGTCGACTCCCATTTCAACTTCACTCACATTATCAGCCACGTCCAACGCCGCGTAGAGGACGTCAGTGTAGTCTCTTCAGCTGTCCTTTCTTTCACTTTGCGCCCAACAAAGGAATTCTTTTTGCACATGTTAGCATCCTTGCTTTTAATTTCACCTTGGCTTCCGTACAGTTCCTACTTATTTCACTTTTGTACTTATATATTCCTGACTCACCCGGAACGTAATTGTTCTTCATCTTTCGTCGATCAGTTAAAATATTTCTTCTGTTAGCAAAGTTTAGTCACAGTTATCTTCCTCGTACCTGTGTTTGTCTGTCCGGCTTCTGTAATTATCCTCTCTAAAGATGTTAATTTCCCATCAACTGAAACGGCTGCTGTGGTATTCATTATCACAACATCTATAACGTCACGGAACTTCAAATGCATGTTATCATTCCTCATTACTTTTGTACCCCACTCCTTTACAGGCTTAGCTCCTCGACAAGTCTCTTAAGCCCACTCATCATCATTTCATGATTGTAACCATAGTCAGTATCTACAGTGGGCACCTCTGCCAGTTCGATGATCGAAATTCTTAGAAAAATGGGGATAAGCTGCAGGGAAAGACGAGTAATACAAAAAATGTGCAAGATCCAAGAGGGAACAATAACACTGAATGACAAAGAACGAAGTGTCCGGATTAAAAAGCGTGCAAGACAGTGACGCAGTCTTTCATAACTACTGTTAAATCCACAATACAGAAACAGTGACGTAAATAAAAGACAGATTCAGGAATGGTATTAAAACTCAAGGGGAATCACCGATAAGGTTCGCTGATGATACGGGTATCTTCACTGAGAGTGAAGAAGAATTACAGGATCTGATGAAGGGAATGAACAATCTAACGACTACAGAATATGAATGAAGAGCAAACCGAAAAAAAACAAAAGTAATGAGAATCAGCAGCAACGGGAATAGCAAGAAACTTAACGTCAGAAATGGCGGTCACGAAGTAAAGGAAGCTAAGAAAATCTACTTGTTTGGAAGGAAAATGACCCATGACGGACTTAGCAAGGAGAACAAAAAAGCACACTGTAACAAGCAAGGAGGCCATATCTTGACCAATAGAAGTTATTAGTATCAAATAAAGGCTCTAATTTCAGAAATAAAATTCTGGGGGGTACGTTAGGTGCCAACATTGTGTGGTGGTGAATTGTGGAGTGTGGGAAAACATCGAAGCCTTTGAGAAGTGAAGCTACGGAAGAATAACGAAAATTAGGTGGACTTGTATTGAATGAGGAGGTTCTCCGCGAACCAGAGAAGAAATGGATATAAGAAAATTACTGACAAGAAGAAAGGACAGAATGATACAACGTACGTTAATCCATTAGCGCCTAGCGTCCTAATTGTAAGACAATGCTTTCCGTCCTGTAATTTCTGTCTTCATTTATTATTGCCTCCATACTTTCAGCTACAACTACCCCGTTTAGAAACCCAAATCCTTAGTCTGTGTGTGTATGTCTATATGTCAACATTATTGAATTCTTCCATCTGCAGATGATTTGCTTTTCTTTGCACTAGAAGTCTTACAAGAAGAGTAAGTACATTAAATTTCCTAGTCTCTGAAAGTCTGTTTACACCAGCTGCATAAAATAACGGAAGAAAACTAATAAACTCGTACTGAAAATTTGAACTGAAGATACTTTCCTGTAAATAGGAAGCTGAGCTCTTAAAATACTGGCCTCAATATCCTTTTCTTTCAGGAATTCTAATATGTATCGGTAGAAAACATTCAGATGGGCCGAGGAGGATGTAGAATAGTTGATTCCTGAAGAGATAGAGACAGATATGGTTTTATTACCACTTGATGTCGATGAACTGACAGATGAGGAGAGTTTCGATGATGATGAAAGAGGGTGTACTATGATGCAGGATAATCCATGGACAGTAGAAATCAACGTGCTGGAGGACGAGGACGTTCCAAGCTGTTCTACAGAATTTTTATCTTGTGCCAGGAAACTGAAGATCAGTCACAACTGCTGAGACATATCCTAATTCCAGTTTCGGGAACGTACGTAGTATGGCACAAAATAACCGTGAGAATGCTTTGAACGCTGTACAATGTTATACGTCCCTGGGAATTTTTGAGGAGTTGCTAAATAGCTTTGTGGAACAAAATAAAAAGTGTGCAGAACAGTGGAGAAACAATTCGCCGAATTCTACGCCTGTAGGCGAATTAAAATTACGTATTGGTTTTGTAATTGTACTCTGACACCATACATTGCTCAACCAGAGAGATTATTGCTCTGAAGGTGACGATCTAATGACACCCCTTGTAACAAGTGCCACGCCACGTAATCAGCACCCTGAATTAAAATCAGTGCCTCATTTTGTAGAAAATAATGAAGGAAGTGATCAAGTATTCACGGTCAGAAATTTGATTGTCATTTCAAGGAGTGGGGAATTTCTGATGAAATTCTCTCGAGCGGCGACATGATGGTCAGGTACTACGGTCGTCATTCCCCGAAGCAGTTCTTTAAAGGGAAATTCATTAGGTCTGGGTATAAATTTTGGGCTTTGCATGGAAATGGTGACTATTGTTATAATTGTGATCCTTTCTGTGGGACGGATGTCTCTGGAAATTCTCAACCTTTGTGTAATCGAGTCGTGACAAAAATACTGGAGTGTTTCGCTGGTCCGAACAGCAGTACCATGTGTTCTTATAACTTTTTTTAGATCATATTATCTGTCTGTAGAACTAAAACAAATGATTTTCCATGCCACAAGTAGAATAATACAAAACAGGGCTCCTGATTACACTTTCGAAGCATATAAAATCTTGGCAAAGAAAGATCAAGGAAATTATGATACCCATTTTGACACAAACAACCATATCACCATGACCATCTTGATTAGGTGCTGGTCAACAGCATGAACGAATTTTAGAAAATTTATTACACTGTACTGTCTGTCAAAATTATATTTATTCTGCTACCGGTGTTAAATCATCTCGCTACGATCTTTCATTTATGTTGGCAATTACGGTTTTCAGTAGTAGCGTATGCCCAAGCATGTATGACATGTTGAAGATGGCTTAAGGCCGAAACTGGTAACAGAATAAATATCATTATCACAGACAGCGCAGAGTAATGCATTTTGTCAAGCCGCCGTAGTAACGTGGAATTACAAGACCTGCGTTTTATTGGCAACACATTTCCATCTAAATGAGCCTCTGGTTTCAGTTTCTAAACTGCAAAATAGCCAAAATCAATAGCAGCTCTTTCGAATACCCTTATGTAGTGACTCAGTACAGCAAATATATGGACTTCGTAGACCATCATTAGTGGCTTCTGGATCGCAGTTCGTGAAAAAGAATGACACTGACAAATTTTCATTATAACTGTTGACGTGGCTGTGGTACATATATACAACAACATATTTCATTAGACGAAGAGCATCAAGGATATTCGAAGATGCATTCCCAACTCTTATCTGAAAATCTGGAAGAATGCAAGACGAATTAGCAGACCAGTACCATAGCACACCTTCAGGATGAAAGTTCTGGACAGTATGTAGCTGGATGGGATGAGTGTTGCAACTTCATGTGCTCTTCGTTTTCCTAAATTTCATAATCAAGCAGACTTCCCAACTAAACGGTTTGATTTTAATTGTGCTAACTAGCTTCTAATTTCTATGAATACATGTTTTATAACACTTAGATCGATACTTGTTAGATTCAATATTTTTAGTAAGTGTAATTCATTGGCCTTGTAGGTTGTAATCATTAACTTTCGTACATAATCACAATTACAGTTGTTCATAAAGTGTGTTACTAATCTGACTTAATTGGGAGGTTAACTACAGACTGTCATTAATAATTTCTCAGAATGTTTCAAGAGTACTTAATTCATTTTGTAATTTGAGCATTTAGTTAAATCTTTCCCACTTTGAAATTCAGTGTATCTCTTTTAATTTTTTCCTTAAAAGTAAAGTGGAACAAAAATCATATAACATGAAATAAAGCTGAAGAAAGATTGTCTTCTTTATAGGACACCACAAGCACCCGGCATCCTATTTATAGGACAGTGATTTTTTTATTTCTGTCAGAGAGAATATATTTAAGTTTCAGCTAAATGTTGTTTTAGACCTTCTAAACATTTTCTTAAAAGTTTTTAAACAAATTAACACAAAAAAATCGGAAGCTATGGGTTAAGGCATCACTTATTAACTTCCATCTTAGTCGAGGAAACTCTAGAGGGTAAATACGCTAGGGGAACACAGACACTGGAACACAAACAAGTGAGAGCGTAGGGTGCAAGTACTGTTTTGAAATGAAGAGATGGGACCAGTAGAGGAATTTGTGGCGGCCCACAGCAACCCACTCAGGAGAATGATGATTCAAAATAATACATACCGTAGTACAGAGAAGGTGGTCGTACTTAGGGTGCTATGTTTGGTTATTTCAGCGTGCAACAGGACGTACTACGGCGACGTGGGCCGTACGTACGAATTGGAGGTGCGACGACCGCGGGAAGACCGCCTGCCCTTTCTATGCCACCTCAACTTCACGGCTGCTGGAGGTGACTATGGGGACATCGTGCAGGTGAGTACAGCGGAATGGCTTCACAGGTATACCACGACCTACTCGTTTACTGTTTCTGTGCAATCTAATTGTTCCAATGAACTGTTTCTCTTTTTGCCGTTTGTATGAACAATACGTGGTAGACTTCAGAAGACATAAGCCCTGCCTTGTACGTCCATCTCACTCTCCAGCGAATCGGGAAATACAGCGTGTAAATTAAATAGCGTCCATATTGGAAATATTGTAAAAGCTCCCCTTACGATAATGTATGTAAAGTAGAAATTACCAAGAAATATGTTGACGTCGAGATACATGCGTTTCCCTGACAAGTTTGCAGTGTTATGGTGCATTGAAGTGTGACTTCTTGCTTTTGAAGATGAAAATTGTTTGTGTTTTAGAACTAAATTTAGTGGACGTAATAACCCCATAGAAAGTGACCATGATAAAAATTCTCTCTTTTTCTCAATGAGGGATGATCCACAGTAATACCAATATAGTGCAGCCTGACTTCATTTAACAAAAAATTTACCGCAGACAAACTTACGTCACCAAACAACTAAATCTGGTATATATATTATTTACGTGGGCTTAGCGAGATAGTCTCTTATCAAAAAACTAAGAAATGACTATACGAAATTTCTATGTTCCATCGTATATGCAGAACAATGCATTTCAGACAGAAAGACATAATAATGTGATTAATAAATATGACAGAAGTTATCTAAAAATAATGAACCCATTCACAGCGACGGAGAAAGCCCAATTTAAAATGCGTAAGGAAATGTGCCAATAACACTGACATTTAATGCAGTTAACAACATCGACTATTTCATTTTAGAAAAATTAATTACGCTGCTGCAAACGTTATATTTTTTACAAAAATTACTCAATAACGAACTGCTACCAGATAAGATGAGTCAGTCAGACACATTACTATTGCTTCGTTTGAAATTAACGATTTTGTGTCCAACATCCCTCTGGATGTAACCATTGATATGATTCCAAATATTCTCATGGGCTGCAGTAGTGGAACTTATTTACTTCTTAATATGAGTATGTATGTGTTTTAAACCGGGGACCTAGAAACGACGGAGAGGCTTCGTCCTGCCATAGCCCTCATTGGTTCACAACCCCACACAAGGCCAAAGCAGTCCAGCCACCTCCACTGCCGCCCCACACCGAAACCAGAATTATTGTGTGGTTTTGCCCCCAGTGGGCCCCTCGGGAACGTCTCATACGAGATGAGTCCAACCCCAAGTGTTTGGGTGATAGAGTAATCGTTGTGTAGGCGTACGTGGAGACAGTGTTTGCGCAGCAATCGCCGACACAGTGTAAATGAGGCGGAAAAAGGGAAACAGTCCGCATTCGCCGAGGCAGATGGAAAACCGCCTTAAAACCATCCACAGGCTGGCTGGAACACCGGACCTCGACGCTAGCACGCCGGACGGATTCGTGCCAGGTACTGGCGCGCCTTCCCGCTCGGGAAGCAGCGGGTTAGTCTGCGCGGCTATCCGGGTCTTACTTAATATGGTTACTTCGTTATTACTACCTTTCCTGCTGTAATTTTTTTTATGCAGATAGAAGGACTAGACATAGTCTCTGTACTAGATGGCACTGCTGGCAGTGTATCCAGGTTTGGAAGCATTATGGTTTAGAACATTCATTTTTTTCTGTATCATCTAGGCGTAATTTAAGTACTCAGTTTATCATTGCTTCGAAAAAGATTTCTTTTGTTGCGCTGGGTGTCAAAAATTTGAGAAATAAGGACATCATACGCTGTAGGCCCACGACAAATACCAAAATAAAGCCTCTGATTGACATTAGTAATGCGTAATCATGGACGCATTTGCCTGAGCTCCACAACAAAGTGAACATTAGGATGAACATCATTCACATATGAGCTAACAGATTACTGTCATCCAATGTCAACATTTATTTTCTACAGTTTTAAACATGACTGTTTCTCAGCAACCGTATGTTAGTTTGAACATAGGATTATACAGACAACTGGCTCCAAATAACTGGTACATTGACCTAGGTTTCGACACTTACCAACTGTGTCTTCGTCAGAATGAACATTTGAAAACCGTAAAATTACATTGAGGGGAAGCAATGCTCAGAATTTAGAGCAATTATGCTCAAGTCAATAATAAAATACAATACGTTCCAGCCTCTGCCTCGTGTGCCCACCTAGCACCAACATCAGGCCTATTAGGCAAATGCTGGAACGTATTTTATTTCTGACTTACGGATAGCCGGCCGCGGTGGTCTCGCGGTTCTAGGCGCGCAGTCCGGAACCGTGCTACTGCTATGGTCCCAGGTTCGAATCCTGCCTCGGGCATGGATGTGTGTGATGTCCTTAGGTTAGTTGGGTTTAATTAGTTCTACGTTCTAGGCGACTGATGACCTCAGAAGTTAAGTCGCATAGTGCTCAGAGCCATTTGAACCATTTGGTCTCTTTCGTCACCTATTCCTGCTAGAAAAGCTCCCTTTCATGTTCTGATTTCGATTTATATTTTAATATTACCCAAATGACGTCACCTCATTCTGTAACATCACTTCATTAGCTTTACCTAAGCAATATTTGATGTTCGAGTTATTCTATACTTTATATATTTTTAGGTTTTATTTTTCTAATTTTTGTGTCAATTTGTTATACCACCTCCACATTAGCAATATTTTAGGATACCAAAGCACCGTTTGTGTATCCAGCTACTCAGGGAAGAGAACCGTTTTTTTCAAGTTAATGTACTTTGTTGAACCTGTTTGAATACTGACTACACTAGTTTCTGTTTGGGTGATCATGTGCAAGGCGAAGTACACAGATCCAAACATTTTCATAAATTTGTGTACGGATGAAGTAGAGCTGAAGGAAACTTGACGTCAATAGGATTCTTTTTCCTAATTTCCGCTCTCAGGCAGCTTTCTTTTCCCAGTTATTGACAGTTTTGCTAACGACTGTGTCAACGCGTTTTCTTGGGAGCACAAACATTTAACGGTCCGCAGTTCGTTTTTTCTCAAACCAAGGTCACGAAATAAACTTCGAGGTCTCAAGTGGAGAGATTCCATCTCCGAATGATATTCCATCCAAGAAATAATCGTGTCTCTGTCAATGGTCGAACGGCATAAAAGCCCTTCAGCTCGTGAAAGGGCTCGACTGCCTCCAACGGCGATTTAATCGATTCTCTCAATCTTCCAGCTCAATAAAGAGAATTCCCCTTCGTTAGTCGTCTTTCTAGAAATAGTCTGCGCAGCCTTCCATTTTCTATTCAGCCCTGTCCTATTCATACCGAAATGAGTTTTCTCAGGCACCTGGCGTTCCTCACGATGCGTCCATTTTCTTTTGAGGAGCGAATGGCACCTGCCACTGAAATATGGCTTACGTTGTTATGCTCTTCATACTGGCTGTCACCAGGACGATTAGTGCAGCTCAATTAATTTCCGTTACAAAGACATTTTTGAGAGAAAGTTTCACAGAATAAAAAAAGTTTCACAGAATAAAGGAATTAAATTACCAGTCTTTTGGTTTTAGACAATTACTTGATCATGAATGACTCTTTTAACCTGGTAGGAAGCGGGCACTCTTATTTGTAACCTACGATAATGATGATCTCGGTTCTGATCTATCAAAACACAAGAAATTTTTATTGACTGAAGTCCCTGTTCGAACGGTTTTGTAGGAATAAGGTAGAAACATATGGTGCTTCACCCAGTCTCCCCAAAAATAGTCTCAGAACTGCGTTTTCACGAAAATACTTATCTAATTACCGTGCAACTAAGATATCAAACTAGAAGAAAAAATTAACCCGTCCCGCATGTGGTATTAATGTATAGTCTTTCTTCATATAAGAATACATTTCTACTGTACACTTGAGGTGATTTCATCTCTTGTGGTAAACATTTCCCATGTCTATTGCATGTGATACCTGGAAACTAGAAAACGCATTTAGTTTTCCATTCACTGTCGAATATTGCTAGCCCTGAATGGATTTCCGAAAGTGTCATCAATTGTCCTAATTGATTATGAATACTTGTAAATAGCAAACGTAAGAGCGAAAGACAAAATTAAATCCAAAACTTAAATTTCTTTAAATAAATCATGACTAACAGAAACACGTCAATTGGCCACAGATGAGAGCGTGATGAAAATTAATCCCTCCTAATTTTCTATCTGAAAACTCTTAAAACTCCTTCAATAAAACAAATGTTATTAACATTAATCGCTTTTATTATTCATGTCTAAGTATTCCCTGTCCTCTGCCGCTAGAGGGCTTCGAATTGTAGGGTTTCACATGCCGGTGTTACCGTAAGTACGCAGGTGCGTGAGAAATACCGTGTCCTAATCGAGTTCTGAGCTCGAAGAGCTCATCCACACGTGCAACACCTCTCCTTCAGCACGACAATGCCACTACACGCGATCGCTGCAATATCTACAACCATCCGACACCTTGTGGTCACTGTAATTGATTGCAAAATGACTTGGATCAATCTGACTATCATCTTATCCCATAAGTTAAAGAACACCTTAGATGACATCACTTCGAGAGTGATGAAGCGATAGAAGTATAGGTAAGCTAATTACGCCATTAACAAAATAAAATCTTCTACAATGACGGTATCAACGAACTGGTCTAACGGCAGGAGAAATGCGTTCGTTCAGAGATAAATATTTAGACGCGAAGTATTAAGATGTGGAATGTTGATAATGCCTGTGTTTTAAGAGTTTTCACACAAAAAATGCGGAGGCATTACTTTTCAGTGCGGCCCTTGTAGATGTATGATAGGACATCTAATTCGATTAATTAATAGTTCTAAGGCTGGTGAAGTACAATAAATAGATATATGATCTATGGACAGCTTAAGGAAAAGGCTTTGAAACGCAGCTACTGAGATCAGCTGAGGTTAGCGCGTGACAAAAGTACGTGAGTTTATCTTTACATCCCCAGTAACAGTGCCAGCACCAGCAGAGTATTAGAGGCCTTTGTACACTCGCACTCCGCCAAAAGAAAGTGATGTTTTCCTTTGTTTTTAACTCTCTATAGCTCCCACAAGTACCAAGAAAGTATGGAAGTTACTTCCTGATGCCTTAATAGATTTACTAACATTCTGCTACTTTTTCTTGTCAGTGTTTTCCACACATTTCTTTCCTCACCGATTAGCCGGAGAACCTCCCCATTTCCTGCCTTATAGGGACACCTAATTTTCAACATTCTTCTGTAGCACCATGTCTCAAATGCTTCGATTCTCTTCTTTTCCGGTTTTCCGACAGTCAGTATTTCGTTACCATATAATGCTGTGCTCCAGACGTACATTCTCAGAAATTTATTCCTCAGATTAAGACCTACGTTTGATACTTCTTGATTTCTCTTGGCCACGAGTCCCCTTTTTGCAGTGCTAGTCTGCTGCTGATGTCCTTGTTGCTCCATGCGTCGTCAGTTATTTTGCTGCCTAGGTATCAGAATTCATTAACTTCACCCGCTTCGTGACCACAAATCCTGACCTTAAGTTTCTCGTCATTCTAGTTTCTGCTAAGTATCATTACCTCCGACTTTCTTTGATTTACTCTCAAACAGTATTCTGTACTCATTAGACGGTTCATTCCATTTAGCTGGTACTGTACGTCTTCTTCACTTTCACTGCGGATAACAGTATTACTAGCGAATCTTATCAGATCTACTGCTGAAGGTTGCTTTTATTTCCTTCACTGCTGCTTCGATGCTTACGTTCAACAGTAGGGTCGAAAGACTACATCCCTGTCTTACAACATTTTAATCCAAGCACTTCGTTCTTGACCTACCACTCGACGTACCTCTTGGCTCCTCTACATATTCTATATTTTCCTATAAGTTACCCTTGTTTTTCTCAGAATTTCGAACATCTTAAATCATTTGAAGCTGTCGAATACTTTTTCAGGTCGAAAAACCCTATGAAAATGTATTAATTTTTCTTCAGTCTCGCTTCCATTATCAATCGCAATCTCAAAATTGTCCCTCTGGCTCCCTTACCCTTCCTAAAGAAAAACTGATCGTCATCTAACGCATTTTCAATTTTCATTTCCGTTCTTCTGTATATTATTCTTGTCAGCGATTACGGTGCATGTGCTGTCAACCTTGTCGGCTCTTGCTGTTTTCAGAATTGTGTTGATGTTTTTCCGAAAGTCAGATGGTATATCGCTAGACTC
The DNA here is from genome assembly GCF_023897955.1 of Schistocerca gregaria. Taxonomy (NCBI): domain Eukaryota; kingdom Metazoa; phylum Arthropoda; class Insecta; order Orthoptera; family Acrididae; genus Schistocerca; species Schistocerca gregaria. The sequence continues at coordinate 431,036,259 of NC_064920.1, read as the reverse complement.
ATTCATTCGACACATCAACTTGAATAATCGTTTTGTTGCCGCTTACTGCAATGATTTTAAAAATTCTGATGTAATATTATCTTTCCCTTCTACGTTATTCATCTTAAGTCTTCCAAAGCTCTCTTTTACATTCCAGTTCCCCCTCCCCCCCCCCCCCAATCTGGTCTATGTCGATCTATGTTTCTTCTTCTCTCACGTCATCAGACAAATCTTCCCTTTACCGCCCTTACTTTTAATTTTACCGAAGATTCTTTTGGCTTATCGGTCTTTCCGACAGTCATTTCCTTTTAGATTTCTTCGCATTTTCGAGCACACGGTTCCCCTTAGCTTCCCTGCACTCCCTATTTACTTTATTCCTAAGTCATTTACTTCTATGTTCCTGGACTTCCAAGAAGATTTCTGTACTTCCTTCTTTGATCGATCAACAGAAGTATTTCTTCTGTAACCCATGGTTTCTCAGCAGTTACCTCATTTCAACCAGTTTTTCTTTGAAGTTTCTGTGACTGCACTTTTTAGAAACGTCCATTGCTCACAAATGGACCGCCTACTAAGCTATTCCTTACCGCCGTAGCTATAACCTCAGAGAACTTTGAGTATATCTTTTGATTCTTTAGTATTCCCGTATCCCACTGTATTGAGCACTGACTTATCCTGGCTAGTCTCTTAACCTTCAGCCTACTGTTCATCAATACTGAATTGTGATCTGAGTCTATATCTCCCCCTGGATAAGCCTTATATTCCAGTATCTGATTTCGGAATATCTGTCTGACCATGATATAATGTAATTGATATCTTCCCGTATCTCCTGGCCTTTCCCAACTATAACCCCCCCCCCCCCCCCCCTCTTGTGACTCTTGAGCAGAGTATTTGCTGTTAGTAGCTGAAATTTACTGAAAAATACACTCAGTCTTCTTCCTCTCTCTTTTCTGCTACAAAGGTACAAAGACCATAACCCTTTCTTCTTCTCTTACACCTACAACCGCATTCCAATCCCCCATTACTATTAGAGTTCGCTTAATACGTGACCAAGCTTCTTCACATAATTTCAGCAGACAATTTATTTAATCGATTCCTACCTCTACCTTGTCCAACTAACGTAGCATCTGATGACAAAAATACTAAAGAGACTCTGACTACAACTCTTCTTATTTCTTGTTTGTATTACGTGAAGTAAATGTGATGTCTGAAACGATATTAAAATGCAAGGAATAGATCTGCAAGCAAAACTAATTTTTGACGACACGGCAGTAAGTGACTTCTTCTGATGGTCATGAATTTTGTTAACCATCTTCCCACACGTATAAAAATTTGTGACTGAATTCAGTCGTGTACACGAGCACTGAAACAAGTACTATCTCGCGTACGCATAATTTAGGTATGGCTAGTACAAGTGAGTTTGCTCAAAGAGACCACCAAGTCTAGCGGTTTTTTATACCTCTCCCTATAAAGACTACTATTTCTGTAATAAAATAAGAACAGTACTTTTCTATTGCTTTATTGCATTCCAAGGAAATTCAGATAACAGAGTTTACGTGTATACCCAAAACTGCATATACGTAGAAAGGTGAATATTGACAAACGATTTTGTAGAACTGTAACTTTGTTTTCAGAAATTTCCACATGGCGTAAAATCTAAAGCTACTTTAGAAGTTATTGAATATAAACAGCAGTTGTTAACGTTTCAGTCTGTTTTGTAAGGTAGAAAAGCTTGGTGTTTTATCCACTTTCCCCTGTGTTTTCTTGAAAGTCCTGAATTAGCTACTATGTATCTACGAACTTACGAAGAAACAAAATTATCCAAAACCAGTGTGTAGTATAAATAGATAGTATTCCGTCATATAAGAATCCATTTCTATTGTACATCTCTAGTGATATCATTTCTATTGGTAAAGGTTTCTGAAGTCTATTGCTTGTGATACTCAGAAACTAGAAAAACATTTTATTTTCCATTCACTATCGAATATTCCCCCCCCCCCCCCCCCCTCCTTCGCCAGAGTAGGTTTGCGAAAGTGTCATCAATTCTACGCCAGTCAGTTATGAGATCTTGTAAACTGCAAACGTAAGGGCGGAAGATGACGCTAAATCTAAAATTTAAAATTTTTTAAATTAATCCTTAGTTACTGAAACATGTTATTTGCTTGAATATGAAGGCGTGCTGAAAAGTAATTAGTCCGACGTTTTTTTAATTTGAAGTCTCCTAAACCTTTCAAATAAAACGTTAATATTCTGCATGTTTATTCTTCATGTCCACAAAATTGCAGCCAGTAGAGGACTTGGAATTGTAGCGCGTAACATGACAGTATGTAACCCCAGTTATGTCATTGCGGCAGAAACTGCGTACTCTAACCGAGTTTCGAATCGGAAGAGTTCGCCCCCACGGAACACCGCGACATCTTAACGTCTTGAGTTGACTGTCATCGATCATCCTCCATGCAATCCCGACTTGGCTCCCTCTGAATTCCATCTGTTTCCAAACTTAATGAACACTTTTAAAGGACTTCACTTTGATAGTGACGAAGCGGGGAAAGCGTGGATGTGACTGTGGCTCCGTCAACGATGTCAAATGTTCAACAGTGAAGATATCGAGAAGCTGGTCTCGATTGAAATTTATTGGTGACTATGTTGACAAATAGATATCTAGGCATGAATAATAATTATTTAGAATGATAATAACGTCTGTTTCATTGAATAAAAACCTTAAGAGTTTTCAAATAAAAAATTCGGAGGCATTACTTTCCAGCACGCCCTCGTACATGTGAGAACTAACATAATAAGTGGCAAGAATCTGAGAAGGTTGAACATTTCAGTTCCCAGAACTGCTGTGTTTCATATAATTGTCTTAACTAATAGTTCTAAATAAAATTTAGTGCAATAAATAGAAATATAAGCTGTACAGTACTTAAAGAAAAAGCAGAAATTGTGTTAAAACCTTTTAGTTTCAACCAAAAATAAGAATATGAGGCATGGGTGACTGCATGAATAGAGGAACCGACATTGGATAATCCTCGAGAATAGTGAGTAGAAGTTGTTTAATTGATTTTAATCCATCTTTGCACAATAGTTATTGTCGTTTCAGAAGTCAAAATATGTATTGTTGCGTAAGTTTCCTTTATCTCTGTTTATTGACACTATAGGTGCTTTAAGGGGACACGCCCCTGAATGGGCTGCATTTTTATCATTACCTTCACCTTTATACTGCAACTGATCTATAAATGAGAGATAGTTCAAAATTCTTATATACAATTAGGATCATTAGTCAAAGCATTTCCCAAAAATACATTGAGATATTTATTACATTTTGTTACTGACAACAATATTTATAATGTTATAAAAAACGGGACACTATTTCACTGCGGTACCATTTATTTAGCAACCAGTGACTGGAGAGCTTGTAGAAAGAGTCAGAGTAAAGACAACATTCACGTATGTGTATTATGCCTCCAATTAACTTCCCTCATGCTGATCTGTGAAAAAGATAAGTAATTTATTTTACTACATCAAAAATATTTAAAAATGTAGCTCAAATATCACCGACATCATCATCATGTTATAAATTTTTCGGGAAACAGTAGGCAAAGGAGGTACAGGAAGTCATTCTAAATATCTGTACCAATTTTTGTGAGTTTAACTTCAGTCGTTTAGGAATAAACAGTACCTGAATGATGAAATTACTATATTTTAGTAAATCGCAAAAGAAGATTTACAAATATATTAACTTACCACTATGCTCGTTTAGAACATTCTAGCCGCATACTCCAGTTGTCCTCCTGTTTCCGTATCCTCCATACTCTTTCTCATCATTCTTTTCTTTATCCTTGACTCCTTGGTAGCAGCTTCTGCAGCTGTCTCTTCTTCGGTTACCCGCCGCTTATCTGTAGCAATTAGAGCTGAAGCCATATTCCTCCTTCATAAGACTGATCCTTGAAACTGCACCATCATTGAATGTTATTACTGAATCCATTACACTCTCAGCCCAACAAATACAGTTTTGGGTATTCTCTCCCATATACAGCTGATAGCTTTCATTTGCATTCTGAGAGAGAGCATGCATTTTTTGCCAGATCCCTATACATAGGCCTCATTGCCTCCAGTACAGCAAGTGGTAAGGAATGCTTGTAGGTATATAGTATGCCTGTGACTTTCCTCAACCAGTACTTGCAGTACGAATCTTCGCCTCTCGGATATAAGCCATGCTGTGGAGCTTCATCTGTTGACACTGTGAAATCATGTTGCCCAAACAGCTCGTCTCATGTTCTCCAAATCCCCACATTTCTCCTTATTGCTAGTACACAATACTGAGTCAAAGAATCAATTTCGCTTTATGTAAGACGGCCTGGACAACATATGTGTTTTGCATCTGACAATTTTTTCCGCTGAAGTACTACATGATTTTCTCAGCCGAGCTCCCACACTTTCTTCTACATGCATAGCACATTCAAGCTTTTCTATCAGAGTGTCCCAGTATGGTCTGTCATCAACAAGAGTAGTGTGTCCTTTACAGTCTCCATCCCCAAGGTAGCCTACATGACTCACACCACGACCGACCTCTGATCTTCTAAAAATGTTTAAAACTCCTCTCGTTTCCATGTTCCTACTTAGGCCATCAAAGTTCCTTATACAAACATGGGTGCCAATAAATTTACTTAAAAAATCCTGTCAGTGCTTTGCTATACGTTCATAATATAGTATCTCACCACTTTTAATAAACATGACAGTTAAAACCCCATTCAGAGAAGTATGACCTCTCTTCTGCGAAGATCTATCAAGTGTTGCTATAGTGTCTGTATTCTCAGACAAGGCTGCTGCTCTTTTTACTGAAGGTTCACTTATATCACATATAGCATTGCGTATTAATTTACTGTATCTGTCAAACCTCAGTGGCGGTGGAGGCAAATCCACCACTGCACAAAAAGTCCGGGCAGCTCTCCTTCCCCTTCCAGTACATCGCATTGCATAACCAAACTGAATATTTACACTGCAATTTCGACTATCAGTTACTGGCGATGCCATAGTATCAATGTGCATCCTAAAAGAGTTACAGGAAATCACTAACTTGAAAGACCCTTCGTTGCTGAAATGTACTCAGAAACGTCAATACTATCATCAAAATTGCAGTACTTATATTTCAAAGCACTCTTTAAAAGTCTTGAAAGCATATATAGGTTCACAATAACATTTCCGTCGTTATTACTGCTCACAATACAACTAGTCGTGTTGTTATTACCTTCAAATAGCGAAAGATTACGTCTAGAAGCACTGCTTGTGGACACAGTTTCCACGAGCGAATTTTGAAGCAACTGAAGTGTATTATTCGGTTGTGTTTGGAAGTGGTTGCCGCGAAACTTTCGTTTGGAGCTAAATATCTTTAGTCTCGGCATTTGTAGCACACGTAACACACACACAAATAAATCAACACACAATAACTACAAAACCACATGCGTATGATATTCAGAAATCATACATTCTCAGATCTTTCCTTACATTCGAACCCTAGCCTTCTAGACATGCCTATACTTTGGTTCTGGGAATAAGTGCCTGTGTTAACCATCCATAGCTAACGACGGAAAAAACGGAAGAACAAAATAATGCATCACGTATTCAGACGCACTTCAAACTGACAGACGGGTGTAGCCCCTGTGCAACATTATGTTCAACCTCAGTTTTAGAACGAATGGAAAATGATAATCCCCATAAACTAGACATTTTTTAAATCTACATGAAATGCTCTTTTCTATAGACTTAAGATTTTTTCAAATTTTTGTTCATTTTCACGAGCATGTCAACTTCATACAAAAGTAAAGTAGTTTTTGTTGGAAGAAAACTGCGTATTTATCCACTTTTAATTTGGAACATCTGTTTATTTTAGATTGTGATGAAATTATACTGTAAAATGCAGTGTTAATGGTCCAGGTACGGCAAGGTTTGTTTTTTCTCAAGTGTTGTTTGTGCATATTCCTTTCAGACCAAGCAGTTTTTCTCGAAATACTTCAGTTTCTTAAAATGGTAACTCATTGATATTATTTTAATTTTTACTTCTATTACTAATATAGTATAAAATCAACTGTAGGTTAAAAGAGACGATTGTCTCAACGTATTTATATAATAAGGCGCTTTTAAAGACTATAGGTCATAAATAGAGGAGCAATATTAAGGGATGTGTTGTTTTTAAAGTACTTAAAATGTTTTATCATGCAAGGAGCAGGAATTCGAAAGGTGTCACGGATAAAAATTTAATAAGTCACCCAGAAAATAAATCATTTAACAACTGTAAGAAAATATTTTTATTTTGCATTTAAACACATGGAACTTAACATTTGCAAAGGAATGTAAGGAAACAGGTAAAAGATTTAATCGATAAACTTTTAGCGAGGTTTCACAGCGTTATGTTCCTAAAGCTTCTTTCTCAAACAAATATTAGTCAACACTAAACATCTATCAACACGTCAACTTACAGCTGCATCCCCAGAAAATTACCACAAGCAATGGAACATATTTTTCAGAGAGACATTAGCTGAAATATTTAAGTTGGATCCGAATGTATTAAGCCAGTTCTATAAGAGATTGTAGAAAAATATACAATTACCCCCAAAATGCTTTAAATAAAACAACAAGTAGTAAAATTATTACAAAATAAATCACACAAGATGATCACAAGAAATGTTTCATGAATTGCAAACCGGGCTCACATCCAACAAACAGGAATTATTATAACAAAAACAGACAGCAACATTTAGGAGTGCAAGTCAGCCAAACAGAAACAGGTGAACCATTTTATTAAAAACGGGTTTAGCTCAAATGGAACACAGATAATGTAAAGGACCTTCTGGCACAGTGGATATATCCGAATTACAATTCACGCTATCTACACACTATGAGGTCACCAACCAAGTCCAAGCATTTCCAGTGCCGACGGCTCTGCGACCACACTTTCCACATGAATGCTATAGCAAGAAACATCAGATCGACATCCACGGCCGTCTTCCACCAACTCCGAGTGACTTTCTTCTCGGACATTTCATTTGGTATAGTGGACAATAACCATACAACACTCTAAATGATATTGAATAACACCCACGAGGGTTCTACAGAAACAACAAGCTGTAAAATTAGTGCACAGAAAATGCTTGTAGTGTCCGTGACCACATAACCGGCAGCACGTGTCCTTGGACGGTAACCCTGCATTTATTGTTGGTAAACGAGTGAGAGCGATCTAACTCACATCGCCTGTAACTAGCAGGGTAGACAGCAACACGACCGCTGACGGGATGCAAAGGAGGCGATTCCTTCATTAGACACGCAAAGAGATTACCAGTTTCACGTAAAAAAACAGCCAAAGTTGCAATATTTAGTTTTGTTTTTCAGCTGATGTCTAGTTTTGGGTTACCTGAAACCACTTTCAAATAACTGAAAATGGGTTCAGGTAACCCGAATCTTCTTAACACAACCTGATGTCTCGTTGTTAACCCAACATTCTTGAAATTCACAGAGAGATTACATCACGCTTTCGGTATCATGTCGAATCCTTGCACCGTTTGACAAGCTTAAGGCATCCTCATTAATCACTCATCTTCAAGCACAGTAGCAGACTCTTCACAAGCTGCCAGGAAGTTCTTATCCCTTTAGCAATTTCACATTTAAGAATCCAGATAAAGTAAAAAATAAGAATTATTTGAACTTGGTAACATGATCACGTTTTACAGTGCAGTGGTAGGCAATGGAAGGCATGTTCGTCGTGTTTTTGAACATCATATTAATGACACTAGAGGCACACAGTTCCGTTACCGCTATGTTTGCTAAACAGAGAGAAAATGGAGAGAAAAAGCGTTTAGTTACATTCTTGTGGTGTTTCTTGGGTCATTTTAACGATGGAAACTGGCTAAGATTCTACATAGTCATGTAATTTGCTTAACTGCCTACAGATTTCGTGGATTTACTCACATGTTTGGACTCCACCTGAATACCAGTTCATATTTCCTATAGGCTTGTCTTAGTCATCTATGATTGGTTGATGACAATGAAACTGTTATCATCACTTGCAAGAGCAACTAGCTGTTCCGCTCGAGAAAGTCTTAAGCAGTTAACCATCCAATTATTTTACAATCCAGTTCTGGCTTGTAATCATCTGCCACTGCAAAATTTTTTCTGCGTGCTTTCTAGGTACCTGCTCCGTCAGTTTGTGCATTTCCTTTACTATGAAGGGAGTTCAACAAGTAATGCAACAAATATTTTTCTGATGTCAGGTTTGTTTTATTGAAGACTGCAATACACCATATTATTCTTCATTCTTTCAGATACAAAAACCTATTTTTCAACACAATTTTCTTTCATGCGGCGGCCTTACGCCACCCTCCTGAGAGGGCATGTGTTAGCGCATGATACCAGTCTACTGCTCGATGTCAGAGCCAACGTCTTGCTGCATCAGTAACCTCCCTCGTCAACCACTTACTGCTTCCCAGGGTGTGCACCCTTCATTAGGAAAAACAGATGTAGGGTGCGAGATACAGGCTGTAGGGTGAGGAAGAACAGCCCAATGATGTTTTGTGAGCTCCTCTCGGGCGTGAAGAGCTGTGTGAGGCCTTGCGTTGTCAGTTTTGCAAGATTTACTGAGGGTATCTTAATACACTTCAGAGTCGAGCGTTGCACCATGATGAAGGACATCAAACAGAATAACTCCTTCAGAGTCCCAGAGGACAGTCGGCATGACTCTGCCGGCCTAGAATGCAGCTTCGAACATTTTCTTCGAAGGAATGGTGGTGTGGTGCCTCGTAATTCTGGTTTGAAGTGATGAACCCAAACTGATGGACTAGTGTGTCAGCACTACCAACGCAGATTTAAAGCTGGACAGTGACCGAGTGAGATTGCACACTGTCTAACACACTGGACTCACATTCGGGAGTATGACATTTAAAATCTGCGTCCAGCCATCCAGATTTAGGGTTTCCCACCATTCCCGAAATTGATCGAAGCAAATGACGGGATGGTTCCCTTGAACGGGCATGACCGACTTTCTTCCCCATCCTAGACACAAACAGAGCTTAACGCTTCGTCTCTAATGATCTCCATGTCGACGAGTCATTAATCCCAGTCTTCCTTCCTTCCTTCTTTGAGCAATGATCCGTCGATCACCTGAAGTGAAAGTGTCTCCACGTTCCAACACCGGAGGAGACACAGCTGTGTGTGGCCGTCGGGCACGCAGAAGATGGGACAGGTTAGCGCGACCCCGTTACGATAATGACGAACGACTCACCCAACGACTAACCGTGCATTTCTTCACTACCAGGTCTCCCTAGACATTGTGCAAGCGTCTATGAATACCTACGGCCTTCGGTATTCCGCCAAACGAAATTCAATGACGGTCTCTGCTTAGAAAGTACCTCTGTGGTGTCCGCCCCCGGTAGCTGAGTGGCAGTCTGCCTTCCGCAGCGCTGCGGCGAGGACGTCTTGTTTACGTCCCGTCCGCGCGGTCGCGAGTGTCCTTAGTTGTTTACTACTGCGTTGTCGCTAGTTTAGAGTCCATCACTACCGACGCAACATGGCACATTCCTACAAACAAACCACCATCAAGATCAGTTATCAACCAGATCATGCACGACCGCGAGCTTTTGAAGTGGGACGTTTTCTAAGTGCCGACGTTAAAATTGAACCGCGAGACATAATTGGTATCCATCTCTCTATAACGAGCAGTGTCGTCTACGTCAAGTTAGTAAGTGACGAGGTGTGCAACAGAATCGTGCGCTCACATGCGAACGATCTTAAATTCAAACATTCTGATCTCTATCGATCACGCGGGGCTTGGCCTCCGTACGATACGTGTCTCCGAACTCCCTTTCGAAGTACCACAGGACGTAGTCACCGCGGCTTTCCAGCTCTACGGCAGAGTGATCAGCCATATGGCTAAAAAATGGACCACCTTTACAACGTACCACGTTCTTAACGGGGTACGACACATCAAAATTGAACTGACCAAACTGTTAGGTTATATCATGTCATCGGCGGGTGTAGGGCGATCGTTATGTATGGTTGTGGCCAAGAAGGGCACGTCCGGTCGGATTGTCTATGACGACGGCTTACTCAAATCCCGACAGGAGTATCTATGACTCCTTCTACGGCGACGACCCTTCCTCTCAATTACGCCGAAGTTGCAACGGCAGCAACCCTTTCCGATGCTGGCCAAATTAGTCCGATAGCCGCCCCCGATAGCGAGACCATGATGGATTCTGCAGTACCGGATCCGGCCTCTACAACGGCGCCCCCACCTGAAGATAATCACCGACCGACCTTGCAAGAAGGCGTGGATGCCAGGATGGACATTGACCCACGGGTTGTGCCGACAGCGGCTTTTCTTCCACACACCGGAGCAGCTGAAGAAATCCACCCACATTCGGATACTGAAACACACGTCCGTAAACAGCGTTCCCCGCGAAAACACAAGAGACGGCGACGTGCTCCATCGGACGTGTGTTTGCAGCGATCGTCTGACATGCACTGTGGACACTCCGACGACGGTACCGGCGGTACAGAGGCCGCTGTAACATCAAACTCAATAGTTCGCCGTGGTGAAGGCTTCAGCCCCTCCGACCCCACAGAACAGCAGGATCACAAGCGGACAGCCGCTGCCGATTCCCAGCCAGTAGCGCCGATGGAGTAAGCGCCGAGTGCCGCAGCAGCCACTGACAGCCACCAACAGCTGATGGTATTTCATGGCGACTGGGCGGATGACTGTGAGGAAAACTCCTTGCCCATCGTGTCGGACAACATGCAGGGTAATTTACCCCACAAGTGTTGATCCTTCTCCGCCATCAGATACAGTGACGAGACAGCCTTACAAGGGTATTTATGGTCAATACGGGTTCTATGGATAGACCTCAAACTTATCGCGTTGCAACTGTCAACATCAACACTATACGGACGCGCGCTAAGTTATCCTTGCTTCAGGATATGTTGAAATCTGCTTCCATCGATATAGCCCTTCTGCAGGAGGTTTACGTCGACGACTTCCCAGGCATGTACGGCTACGATGCTTGCATCTCTCCAGCTTCCTCTACAGACAGCGGTGTCGCTGTACTTCTTCGGGAAGGGATAGTGGCGGACTATATCCTGTTTCTGCCTGGGGCAAGAGGAATGGCACTCACAGTACTGGGTGTCCGCCTTATCAATATCTACGCACCTTCCGGGACGGACAAACGTCGCGAACGATCACGATTCTTTGCGGAAGACGTCGCCCCGCTAATCCAAGGCCGCCACGACCATCTGGTGTTTGGAGGTGACTACAATTGCGTACTGGCGCCCAAAGACCAACTCCCACGACATAATCCGTGCCCGTAACTCGAAACGCTAATTCGGGACCTGCAGATGGTGGACACTTGGGAACATCTTCACGGCCACCGACCGGGATCCACACACTTTACAAGTCACTCTTCCAGTCGTCTCGATCGGATTTATGTCTCACGCTCTTTCGCCGCTGGAACACAGGATGGGTGACTGTCGCCTGCAGCCTTCTCGGACCACTCAGCTTACATTTGTGCCATCACCCTGCAGCGGCAACAAGTGTGGAGAAGCCGCAGCGCGTGGAAATTAAACATCGGTAACCTGTCGTACCCGGGTTGCCGCTAAGCCGTTGAGGATACGTGGCATTCGTGTGAAAATCGCCTCCGCGCATATCCCACAACGATCCGCTGGTGGTTGGACTGCGCCAAACCGGCACTGAGGCGAACGTTGATAACCTACGGTCGTGACCAGGCTACTTGGCGTAGACATACAGTCGACTTCTACTTAAGGGTACTGAGCGACTGCGGTGCTATGGCGCCGTTTCCGGAACGACAAACGGCGGTCCACCGTGCTAAGGCTCAGATCATCGCTCATATGCGACGCAACCTAGAGGAGGTAGTCATCCGCTCGAGAACGCAGGATCGGATACCGAGCGAACGTCCGTCCATGTTCCACGTTCTTCGTGAACGTAAACGACGCCAACGAGCGCTGATACGCTTCATCGACACGGAGGGCGGTCGTCGCCTCACCACGCAACAAGACATAAACACAGCGTTCTACGATCATTATTCCCAACTCTATTCCGCTCAGACCCCTGACCCGGCAGCACTGGAGGACGTCTCTTAGACGATTTACGGCACCGTCACCCCGGCAATGGAAGCGTCCTTGATGGAAGAAATTACAGAAGAAGAAGTGATCGACGCCATTAGAACAGGAGCTGTCAACAAGTGTCCGTGTCCTGATGGCCTCCCCTTGGAATTTTACCGTACTTTTCAGTATTTATTAACCTCCCGATGGACGGACATCAGTCGCTCCCTGCGGCGCTTGTGGAAGGGATGAATATTCAGAAACCGTCCGGTGGCTCTCGACTGCAGGAATACCGCCTGTTGACGCTATTGAACTGGGACTTTAAGATCTTTTCTCGACTGTTGGCGCCGCGGATACGCCACACCTTACGAAATGTTATCTCATCCGATCAAACGTCATTAGGAGGCGACAATAATATTCAAACAGCACTCAGTCAATATTGTGACTTGCTCTCACTGGCGAGGGCATGTCGTCTGAAGGGTGCACTGGCAGCAATCGATTGTATTCGGGCATTCGACCGAGTGGACCACGACTATTTGGAAGCAGTCCTCCAACATATGGCGGTACCGACAGCCATTCCTCACTGTCGTCATGAGACTACTCCGTGGCGCGACGTCCAAGGTGATCGTCAACGGCCGACCTTCACAGCCCCTCACCATTTCTTGATCGATACGCTAGGGCTGCCCTCTGTCCAATTTACTTTACGCTGTGGCCTGCTCCAACGACTAACGGGTATGACGTTACAAGGCCACACTTTCCGATGTAAAGCGTACGCCGACGACCTGTTGATTGTCATCCGCAACGGTGACGACACCGCTAGCGCACTGAATTGGATAGCGAAATATAGCATGGCCACTGGTAGTCGTATTAACGTCGCAAAACCGGTGGCGATGAACATCGGGGTCGGATTGTCTGAGAACAGTGTCACCTCCTTACAGCTCAGAGATGGTTTGAAACGTCTCGGTATTGATTTCACAGACGATATACGACGGACCGCTGCTCACAACGTTCGACGGCTTTTACGAATTGTTCGGACTGGAATTGCCAACAACCGCCTACGAGCCCTGGACATCGTCCAAAGGACCCAGTATGTCAACACACATTTAGCTTGATGCATTCCGCACATCGCCCTGATATTACATATACCGGTGATGTTAGCTCGCCGTATACGTGCGGCTTTTGGGTCCTTCGTGAGTTCATGAATGCCTTTCAAGATCAAATATGAGACTCTCACACTTCCCCCGGATTGGGGAGGGCTTGGCCTTTATGACAGAGCGGTCGCCCTATTTGTGAGCACATTACTCAAACTATGGCACCGCCTCCCGGACAGTCTGACCAGTTTGTTAACAGAAGAACTAGCACCGCCCTCCCTGCTGCCACCTGTGCCGATACACCACGTCCCCTCATCGCTCTTCTACATCGGTGTCTTTTAGCTCGAACTAAGTTACGTTCGACTTGCCTTACCAGCGACTCAACTGGCGACGGGAAAGACGGTTTATCGGGTCCTGCAACGTGGACGACCCGATAACGTCGTGGAGAGGAAGCACCCGAACGTCAACTGGCGTCCTTTCGGTCATCAGCGGACGTAGTGAGGGCTTTGGCATAGGTGATCGGTAGTACTGTCATCGCCGGCGATGGCTCCCGCACATCTCAAGGCAGTTGCGTAATCCGCCGTTGCATACAGTTTGACCTGAGGTGTCCCTCCTGGCCACAGCCAGAACATGTGCGTGGTTGACCATCGTAAATCACCACCACCGGACAACCACCAACTGTCAGATAGGACGGTACATGCTTCTGAAGATGGCGCTCTCCGAAACCTTGTCGCAGACGTCGGGATGACAAAGGATGCTACTCCATCGAGAATACAATCTACAGCGACAACATCAGATGAGACCGAACTCCCACCAAGCACACGAAGCAGTTTCAGCCACTACGGATGCTGTTCCGTCTGGAACGCATTCTGAGAGAACATTAGTTTCGACCGAACTCCCACTAAGTACAATGATGGGACTCGAAACACTTCCAGTTCCTACGGATGCTTTCTGTCGGGCAGCCGTGATTCCCTACAATCTGAGGACACAGAAGGAAGATCACGCAAACAACGTTCCCCGAAAAGGAGGAAACGGCGTTGTCGCACGACATCTACTAGGGATGACTCCCCTTGCCCCGACGACGATGTGCCTGTAGACCAAGACGACACAACAGCCTATACGAAACAGGATGAGGCAATGGGAACTGTTCGATCAGACCCACAGCGGTCTGTCACAATGACGATACCGGGACGTGGTGATGCTGAAGAGGAATCACAGCCAGTTGGCTCTCCAGACGCAGATGCTGTGGCTATGGACACCAATATATCACAGCCTGAAAAGATGTGGTACGAAGATATTGAGGAGGCGCCGGACGTCATACAGAGGCTTCCGGCACTCACGAAGACGGCCTAATAATTGCTGAAGGTGAAGGGAGAGGGGCGAGAGAACGTCTTCTAACTGAGCCCTCAGCGCCGATGCAGGGAGATGTTGCTGCACCTCGACAGAGTGGGATTCAACGCCATGCGAACCGAATTGCGACATTAAATATAAATGACGTGCGTTCTCCAGCCAAAATACACCTATTGAAGGAAACGATTTGGGCATCTGATGTGGATATTGCTTTGCTGCAGGAAGTCCACATAGCTGCACTCCCATACATCGCAGGCTATCAATCCTATTCATCACATGGAGATCACAATGGGAATGCGGTGGCAGTTTACGTGCGAGATGCCTTCCCAGTAAAAAAAAAACGTGTGTTATCATCCGTCGGCCAGAGGAATGGTTTTCACGACGTTTGGGACACGCATCATCAATCTTTATGCACCGTCGGGAAATAATCGGCGGCGGGAAGGGCGCGATTTTATGCGAAAGACATTGCTCCACTATTCCATGGACGTTGTGAGTGTGTAATAATTGGTGGAGATTTCAACTGTGTTCTCGGCCACAAAGACCAATGGCCGCAAGCAAACATCAGCCAGGAGTTGCGAATCGTCAACCACCTTGTACTTAGTGACACGTGGGAATTACGACTTGGAGATGCACGGGGATACACCTATGTGACAAGTCATTCGGCGAGCAATTTAGATCGCATTTATATCTCACAGGCTCATGCAAATGAAGTCCAGGACGCGGAACGCTGGCCATTAGCATTTTCCAATCACAGCGCTTACATCTGTACGGTGCTTCTTCCCCGTAGAGAGGTGTGGAACAATAAGGCCCCGTGGAAACTAAACATTCAACATCTACATGGTCCTGAATGCCGTCAACGGATCCTTGAGACATGGACGATGTGCGAGCGAAGGGTTGGAAGGTATACGACGATGCTTGATTGGTGGCTGACTTGTACTAAACTGGCGCTTCGCCGTACGTTCATCTCGTATAGCAGGGAGATGGCAGAATGGCGCCGCCGTACGACCGACTTTTATTTTACAGCACTGCGCGACCTCGATGATCGTCCACCGGGACAGGACATCTGGATCGAACGCAAAAGGATAAAAATGAAACTAGTGGCTTTAGCTCGGAAACATCTTCAGGGAATCATGATGCGCGCCAGATGTCACGATACGATAAGGCACGAGATTCCTTCCATGCACCACGTCGTGAATGAACGAAAGCACCGACGACGCGTTTTGCTACGGGAATTACTTACCCGCGAAGATCGAAGAGTGACGCGTCAAGCGGACATTGTCTCTGCATTCGTCGACCATTACCAACACATCTATCGGGAAGAAGCAGCCCTTGTCGATGACCTCGACCGTATGGTCACGTACGTCTCCCGAACACTGACGGTGGAAGCCGCGGGAACCTTACTGGAAGCCATTAGCTGTGAGGAAGTACATGATGCGATCGCAAAGGGTGCGTTGAATCGGTCCCCGGGCATTGATGGGCTTCCTGCTGAATTTTAACGAGAATTTCGCAACGAAATGGCACCGCGATGGACGGAAATGTACAACGAGATATTAAATTCCGATGCGCCTATTCCACCGGCTTTTATGGAAGGCCTTCTGGTTCCAGTACATAAACCGAAGTCAGGAATTACGGTCACACATTATCGCCCCATCACCCTGCTTAATGCCGACTATAAGATCTTTGCACGGTTGTTAGCGTCCCGATGTCGTATGTTAATTCGTAGCGTTCTCTCTCCAGAACAGACGACACCGGGTGGATCGGTGAATGTGCAAACAGCTACTGGCGAATGCCGTGATGTGATAGTGCTGGCGGAGGAGAGCCGCCTTAAAGCGGCGATGGTGGATGTTGATTTTAACAGTGCTTTTGATAAGGTGCGCCACAACTATCTGTACGCTGTACTGGAACAAATGGGATTTCCAGACCGTTTTACTGGTCTGATTAGAAGGTTCTATGGGGGCGCACAATCCTTGGTACAGGTTAATGGGCGTATAGCAGGGCCCATTCGAATTCGACGATCCATTCGCCAGGGCTGCCCTCTTTCGATGCTGCTGTTTGCGATAGCGTTGGAACCATTAATTGGGAGGCTAACCACTTCTCTTTCTGGGAAGGAACTACGGGGCTACACCTTCAAATGTCGTGCCTATGCGGACGACCGCCTGCTGCTCGTTCGTTCTGAGGAAGAGGTGAAGACGGTCCTCGAACTGTTGTTGGACCACAGTGTGACGGCGGGTAGTGCAGTGAACATGAACAAATCGGCGGCAGTGCCGGTTGGAAGGGGCCTTACGCCGGAAGAAATCAGGCCGTTTCCTTATGTGCAACGATTCCGCTATCTCGGCATAGACTTAACCTCAGCTGTAAAACATACTGCGGCATTTAACTACCGACGTATTTTACAGGCAACACGTACCACGGTCCGACATCATCTCCTAAGGCGCCTTGATCATTTGCAGCGAGTCGAGTATCTGAACACTTATGTGGTTTCTCTATTGGTGCATATTTCGCAGATCCTGCCCCTACCACTCACGCTCCGACGTCGACTTCAATCAGCACTAGGCTATTTTGTGACGATTGGATCGCCCCTCAAGGTGCGATACAAAACGCTCACGCTCCCTACGGACAAGGAGGGACTCGGACTTCCGAATGTTCACTGCCTAGCGCCGGCCCTCCTTCTAGCCACGATGTACAAGCAATGGCGTAGCGGACGTGATTCCCCTACATCCCACCTACTGGATCTCCTGGTTCCAGCGTCCCTCACACCTGCGGTGGCGGTGGGCAGCATTACGCCACATTTTGCGCATGTCTCAACATTTATCGTGGAACTTAGTTATATCAGAGACCAGCACGAGACCACCATTCGCGAAGGATTTTTATGTTTGGCTGCTACGACGGATAAGTCGTAATGTCATTGAACTCAAACTCCCCAGGTAGCATTGGCCGAAGATTTGGAGACATGTGCACCAAAAATTCCTTCCTACCATCGTTCGGGCACTGTGGTTCTCTGTCGCCTGTCGCAAGTTCAATACCAACCAACGGCTGCATGCAACTGGACTAGTGGACACTCCACTATGCCCGATATGTCACCAAGTGGATGACGACCATCACCGCTTAACTTGTATCGCGGTGGAGGACGTCTGGCTCCTAGGAAGACAGATGGTGGCTTGCTACCTCCGTGTGACCCCGCAGCATATTACCCCTGCTTCCTTCTTACATCCGGAGAGAGACTACTTTCCGGCGACTAAATCACAGTCGATCATCTGGGTCAAAGGTTGGACGATAACGTACCTCTATGGGGATGTTGCCAAGTCGCGACTTGACTATTGGTGTTTCTTGCAGCAAGCCCACAATGAGGTTCATAGATGGTCACACTATCGGAAAACCTTTGCCAACTACCTTCAGGCAGTTTTCCTTGACCCCCCACGCAGTTGGGATGAGCCGGGTGCAGTCGGTGTGCACATTTGACAGCTGATAATGAACCTCAAGCTTCTCTCACCACTCGATATGTAATGCACATACTATACGATGAAATGATCTACATGTTCCTTTTAACAGAGTGATCTTTATTGAAAATAAATAAATATATAAAAAAGTGGTCAGCTCAACAGAATGTCAATCCCAAGGGCCCGGGTTCGAATCCCGGCTGGTCGGAAATTTTCTCCGCTCAGGCACTGGGTGTTGTGTTGTTCTACTCAAAATCATCTCATCCCCATCGACGCACAAGTAGTCGAAGTGGCGTAAAATCGAAAGACTTGTACCCGACCAAAGGTCCACCCGATGGGAGGCCATACTCACACGACATTTACATTAATTTACCTCTGTTGTGCTTCCCATTTTGAAGCGTACGTGTACCGCCGCCACTATCAGAACATCACGAGACTATGGGTGCTGAAGCGGAAGCATTCCACGACGTACCACAACAAACTTGGAATTTTGTAAACACAAACTGACACAGAAAAAAATATTACTTATTGAATGACTCTCCTATTTTCTCATTCACATTATATATGTTTAGGTACTGCGTAATACATTCATCATTTTCATTACGCTGCAATGTATAACCCTCTTCTATTCTTAGTAATCCTAGTTTGGTGCTCTCTTTTCTCTTGACGTGTAAATTTCTTGCTATGTTCACCCAGTTTTTATGATTAATGTTGATGCTATCAATGTTTTTTACTATTTTAAGCATCATGTCCATAACGGTTCTTACAAAGCTGAAGTTAAATGAGTTGTATGACAGGGCAGGGCAACCAATAGAGATATGTTGAAGCCAGTAATGAAAACATGCCCAGTTAAAGAAACGGCTGTCCGTATTCATTAATAAGGCCTTACTCTGCAGCAGTAGTACTGCACCAGGCAGATACCTTCTCTTCTGTAAACTTTCGTGTGGGAGAGCTGACAACACTAACGTTTCCTGCGTACATTCTAAGGATGAAGTAGCCACTACTGGCATTGTATCGGAGTTGCGTGGCTTCCAGCTGACGTTCGACACGTTCACGGTGGGCAAGTTCGTGTCGTTCACGAGCGACGGCTGCCCGGACGGCCACATGAGCATCCGGGAGGCGGGCCGGCCCTCCACGGGAGGGCAGTGGTGCGGCAGCGCCTGGGGCTACACCGTCTACTACAGCGAGACGCCCTCCATCAACCTCACCCTGCTGCTCTACAAGCTGTCCGAGCAGGTCAGTGTCTGCAATAACTTTCAGTCTTAAGCTAAGGGAATATCGATCCAGAAACCCTCCAGCCAAATTCTCAAAGTTAATTAGCTGTTAAGAGCTTATATTAAATGAAAGAAAGTCAAGTAATTCATCCTTATTTGCGTAGCACTCTTAAGGCTTTAGTAACATTTACCCTCTGCATTGCAAGAACCTATAGCGATGTGGCTGAAAGTCAGAGAACCAGAGGCAGGACAAAGCATACAAAGTAGACTGCAAACATGATGGGAAGAAGAGTATTTTGCACAGTTGCAGTTTTTTCAGAGACTCTCTGCCACGAAATATGAAAGTGATTTGGAACCTTCAAGGCGACTCCTCCATCTGGCAGCTATAGCAGCGTGTAATTGCTGCTGTCATGGTCTTCAGTCTGTTCTGATGCAGCTCCCTAGGCTAGTACATCGTTTTCAGGCCTCATCTCCGAATAACTACCTACAACCCACATCCTTCTGATCCTGCTTACTGTATCTGTATCTTGGTTTGCGGTTTCTACCCTTATACTTCTCTCCATTTTCATATAGATCATTCCTTTCTCCCCCAGTTGGATGTACGTGTCCTCTCAAGTTGCTTTGGTCAAATCGTCCCATAAATTTCTTCTTTTCCAGTTTGATCCATTGCCTCCTCATTCGTTATTCGATCTAGTAATGTTGGCCGGCCGCAGTGGCAGAGCGTTTCTAGGAGCTACAGTCTGGAACCGCGCGGCCGCTACGGTCGCAGGTTCGAATCCTGCCTCGGGCATGGATGTGTGTGATGTCCTTAGGTTAGTTAGGTTTAAGTAGTTCTAAATTCGAGGGGACTGATGATCTCAGCAATTAAGTGACATAGTGCTCAGAGCCATTTTTTTTATTAATGTTGTTCATTCCTCTGTAGCAGCACATTTCAAAATGCTTCTATTTTCGTCTAGTATGATCATTTTATGGTCCATTTTCCACTTCTACATAGGACTACCTTCTCAAAAGACTTACATCATTTCAACTTATATTACTTTTTAACGAATTCTTCTTTCTCAGATATGCTTTCGTTGTTATAGCCATTCTGCATTTTGTATCCTCTCCGCTGCGGCCATCATTAGTTATATGGTCGCCCAAACATAAAAACTCATCATTGTCTTGTAGTGTAGCATTTTCTAATTCCCTCAGCACTGGGTGCTTCAAACTGACCGCATTGAGTTACCTTTTTCTTACTTATGTTGGTGTTCGTCTTTAATTATTGTTGGATCTATAGGATTACTTACATTACTGGCTCTATTCATTGCATTATTTGAAAGGTTAGTTAACTTGCAACGCCATTTGTTAGAAGAGCTGCTCTACAGTTGTTTATACCTTACCGGCGTCCAGCTTCGTGGTGTTTCAGAATTTCACTTTTATTGTACTTCTCAACAATCACTGAAAATTTGTCTCGTCATCGAATAACCGTCTAATAAACGTTGTACATAAGGTGACACCGCATTTTATCGGCAGCCGTCCGTCGACCTCGTCCTCAAACACAGTGACCGTCTGATGAAGAGGATGATACAAATCGGTCGTGGAATTTTCGGAAACACATTTAATAGGAACGAAAGTCACGAACCACTCATTACACCCACGAACTTCATCGTAATGGTAGCAAGTAACGAGTATTTTCACTAATCGTTGTCGCACACTTGTAGTCGCTATGAGGAGGCTTATTTGACGAACTGCCACATAGCAAAGTATGTCTGGAGACGGTACGGTTTCATTTTAGAAACAAAACCAAACGAATCCGTATTGCACGTTTTGCCGAATTATAGAAATTTCTTATGTAGTCAGTTACAGAAACTACTCCATGTGCCGATCATCGTGGTACTCCCGAAAACTATAAATGTAGAGTAAACTCTGAATGATTACATCAGAAACTCCTATTGTCGGATGTATGACTTAGAGCAAACCTTTAATCAGTGCAGCCACCTATTACCATGGCTGTACAGGGAACTCATAAGAAAGATTACAGGACTACGGAGAAAGTTTCCGAAAACTCCATTACTATTTTTTTCCAGGGAAATCGTGTATGTCTCAAAGTAGACAGCTCATAATGGCGTATGGCCCAATAAAATGTGGGCTTCGGTTCTACAGCTACGCTCTCAGCTACAGCAATATTACATCCACAATGCCCCATCAAATGCCAGAGGAGATAGAGAAAAGGCCGTGACATAATGATATTACGTTTCAGGACTCAGACTAGTTAATATATCCGCATGGAGTGTGTGCGTGAATGCATGACCAGATAGTTACTGGGTTGGTCTGTCTGTAAATACTACTGGATTCATGAGACCCCATTTGCGGGTACAGTAACCAAAATACATTATTTTATAAACAATTCAGAGAGAAAATTATGAGTTTCTGAATTGGTATTTGATTCATATGCTGTCAAGCGGGGATAATGTACGTAGTGTTGTTTCAGAATTTGGAGACAACATTTCTAAACTGTAGATTTTCCGGGAACTAGCAATGAGAGACTTTGTTGTCTTTTGTGGTTGGCTGCACATTCAGGCTGAATTTTTATTCCTCTTTTGACGCCATATCGACGATAATAAAATGTGAAAGATTTGTGTACATTTGTCTTCAAGGACTCATTGACAGACCAAGTGTAGGTAAGTGAAGATATTCTTCACGTGTTGCATGATTTTCTGTGTGATATTAGTAAAGAGGAAGAAACACCTGCCAGATCGTTGTACCGAATGAATACCAGAAGCAGGGAACATTTAAATTAGTTCAACTATTCTGTTCTCTAAACCTCTCATTGCATTGATTTTTCCTCCGCGATGAAACAGAGACTTTATTTGTATGACATAATTTTTTTTGTGAAGACGCCAAACCTGACAGGTCTTCGAGAACCGGGGATTTGTTTTGGAATGCAAAGATAATATCTTCGTTGCTCGGTTTCTAATGACAACTTGTTTGGGAGTCCAGGACGGGAACATAGTCACATCATAAAATCTGTAACGTTGCAATCTGTATTTATTTCTAATATATCGAAAACTGTTCCTGACAGCCGTGCGGAGTGGTCGTGCAGTGTGAGGCGCCTTGCCACGGCTTGTGCGGCTCCCCCCGTCTAAGGCTCGAGTCCTCCCTCGGGCACGGGTGTGTGTGTTGTCCTTAGCGTAAGTTAGTTTAAGTTAGTTTAAGTAGTGTGTAAGCCTAGGGACCGATGACCTAAGCAGCTTGGTCCCATAGCCCTTACCATAAATTTCCAGTAGTTCTTGATATTAAATCATGAAATTTGAGGTCGTGTAAGACGTTCAACTAGAGCTGTAAAACTACAGTGGCTTACAGTGCAATATCGTAACTAAGCACAGACTACGGTAGTTTTCCAAGTAGATTCGGTCACTTAAGGTCATAAGTGCATTTACCTGTAGGTTAAGTGTGTTGCATACCTGTCGGGCATTACCTCATACCGATCGCTTTCTTCAGGTATGCAATCAGCCTCTTCCTAGATTCCGCTAAAAACCGGAATAGTGAATCCCTCTGGCAACTGAGTGGTGTTGTATGAAGAAGCGGTTAACGTGCGAAATATTTTTGTTCCGCGTTGTTAGCCTCCTACTTAAAAGTAAGCGGTATTTATAATATGATTTAAACCGTCAACACTTAATTAAAGTTTTACTCGAATTTTTTTATTTTTTCTTTATTTGTAAATTGAAACACAGGAGCGGTGGTATGAAAATGAAGAATAGAGTACTGGTTTATCAGATAGCAGTAGAAAAGGTAAAATAAAAGAAAACGCGAAACTAAAATATATCAAACAGCGTTCCAGTACGTCGTCACATTTAAGTAAAATATTTTTCTATTATTAACAAACAAATTCCGTATTTATAAAAGGAAACACTTTACCTTTGATTATAATGAACAACGTTCTATCGAAAAGTAAATATATACATCTGAGCATGTTAACTGAACTTGCGTCAAAATTTGTTTGCTAACATATAGGCTCAGAAATTACGCGATGAACAAATTTTTATTATTTATAAAATGTAATTTATATTCTGCAAGGGTATAAAATACACAGTGGAACGACACTGAGTGATATGTTGTTCTAATTATGTGCAAACCAACTATTCAAACAAAAAAGAAACCAAGAGAAGACGTCGGCTTCCAGTTTCTCTGCTACACATTCATGTAGCGGGTGATCAAAAAGTCAGTATAAATTTGAAAACTGAATAAATCACGGAGTAATGTAGATAGATTGGTACAAATTGACACACATGCTTGGATTGACACGGGGTTTTATTAGAACCAAAAAATATAAAAGTTCTAAAAATGTCCAACAGATGTCGCTTTATCTGATCAGAATAGCAATAATTAGCATAACAAAGCAAGACAAAGCAATGATGATGTTCTTTACAGGAAATGCTCAATATGTCCACCATCATTCCTCAAGAATAGCTGTAGTCAAGGAATAATGTTATGAACAGCACGGTAAAGCATGTCCGAAGTTATGGTGAGGCATTGGCGTCGGATATTGTCTTTCAGCATCCCTAGAGACGTCGGTCGATCACGATACACTTGCGACTTCAGGTAACCCCAAAGCCAATAATCGCACGGACTGAGGTCTGGGGGGTCAAGCATGACGAAATTGACGGCTGAGCATACGATCATCACCAAACGACTATCCCAAGAAATCTCTCACGCGTCTATCAATATGGGGTGGAGCGCCGTCCTGTATCCTGCATCCAATAAAACGCCATGTCATTCCAAGCATGTGGGTCTATTTTTACCTCTCTGTCCCCATTATTCCGTGGTTTATTAAGTTTTCAAATTTGTGCTGACTTTTTGATCACCCACCACGTTTCTTTTCCTAACTACGCTACCAATACTTAAGGTAATCCTACCACTTAGTACGCCATTTACGTAGTGAATCAAAATACCGAACCATAGATTTTGTAGAGTGCTACTCCATTAAATACTCGTGAAAATAGAGCCTTATGGAAACGCCCAAAACTAGATTTAAATTTAGTTGGTCCTGACTCATAAAACAGCAAAAGCCTTATTGCCTTGAGTGAGACGCGTTCTTTTACTTTTCGCAGGGAATCGGCTACAACTTCAACTTTAAGTTGTCGTACAAGGTGCTGCGCGAGGAGGAAGCGCGGGTGCGTTACGGCAACCTGTCGGCATCTTCCAACAGCAGCAGTGGCGGCGGCGCCAGTGGCAGCGGCAACGGCGTGCCGGCGTGGCGCGGCGACCTGGTGCCCGGCTCGTACTGCGACCGCGTGCTGGAGCGGTGCGACGCGCGCGCCTGCCGCGTGCAGTCACCCAACTACCCGGGCGTGTACCCGCGCAACGCCACCTGCTACTACCGCGTGGAGCAGCGGCCCGTGCCCAGCGGCCGGCACGCGCTCATCGCCGTCAGCCAGCGCCACTCGCACAAGGTGCACATCAAGGACCAGGTCGCCGAGTACGACCGCACGCAGCGCGTGCTCAGGTACGCTCGCTGCCATTTCAGAAGACGCACAATTGTCTGCTACAGTTTCACATCGCCACCCACTGTACGATGGGGCCGTAGCTTATCACACTCACCCTCCCTCCTCCTGTAACATAACTCTCCTTTTCCGTTCACGGATGGTCCAATGGAAGAGATGCTATCAGTGTCATTCTACATACGCTCAAGTTCAACAAATTTTGTCGCTGCGGATATTAAGAAACAAATAAGTTGGAGTTACTAGTATTACTTGTAATGTTGGTTGTTGGTATTTTTAGAGTAGTCTTTCCTCGAAAAACATTGTCTTTCATACCGCGTCTCCTGCTGCAGTTCGTTGATTCACATACAGTGTAGCGTTCTACATTAAAGTATAATTTTTGAGATGATTCATTTCATCTATGCTATAGGTTTTATATACACGTTCAACAAGAAATGACACACTTGTTGATCGGCATGCGATTTCTCATCACAGTTCAAGAGAAAAGTGTATCTACCAAAACCTAGTCTTCTCAGTAGATTTAAGGGGGGGGGGGGGGGGGGGGGGGGAAGGACATCAAACGGGTAGACTTGGAGCAGGAGAGGCATCACACAACATTTTAATTTCCAGTGTCTATACTTTTACAAATATGTTCATAAAACTTTGTGAGCATCATCACGAAGGATTCACGATTCACACTCACTGCAGTGGAAGTTCGAAAACATAACAAAATAAATTTTCATACGTGCGAAATTTCATTATTTTTTCACTTACTAATGGCTGCATTTGTAGCTATAGGTACACTTTTCTTCATAAGAGAGATTCTTCGATGAATTTTGCACAGCATACATATCATACTTACAGGTGTATGAAACTCTAGAATTTATTTAATTTATGAAAAAAACGAATGAGCTGTTGTACTTTAAACTTCATGTCTAGAAAAAACACAAATTTTCTAATTAATTACATCAATTTTTACCACAGTTTTTAATAGATTTGGAAAATTCTAGACTTTCGTACACCTTTAAGTATGGTTGCAAAATTCATCGAAGAATCTCTCTTACTTATGAAGAAAAGTGTACTTATAGCAACAAATACTGACATTAGTAAGTGAAAAAAATTATGAAGTTTCACGTGTAACAAAAATCATTTCTTATGTTTTCGAAGTTACACTGTTATGAGTGTGAATTCTGAATCCTTCCTGGTCATGCTGACAAAGTTTTATGAATTTTTTTCTAAAAGTATAGACAGTTGACATTAAAATGCCCTGTAGTGCCTCTCCTGCTCCAAGTCGTCCAGTTTGACGTCCTACCCCCTTAATAGAAAAGCGTTTTAAAACACGGAGCGCTAGCAACTCTGTAACTGCCTGCAGGGTCGCCGAGAACTGAAGAATGAACTTCGCGCTGTGCCAGAGCTGATTCAGTAGTTCAGTGAGGCGAGACAACCTCCTGAAGGACGGAAACGAAGACTTCTTGATGGTGGAGTCGCCTCCGCTCGAACATTTTCAATAAAGTCACTCTAATGTTTCCAATTTACATATTCGCAATGCCATGTCTTTTGTATTTCTCTCTGTTACTGTTGCCTTTATTTGGACATTAAGACATAACACAAACTTGTTACAGACGTAAACGACAACTTCGTTTCGTCCATGACACAAATAAAACCAAAAGAAAATAACAGTGTATGCAATAAGATTGTTACAAAAAACACAGTATGTCGGTTACAAGAGATTGCACATTATGCTACCCAAAATAATGCTATTCTGTAGATTTGACTTCCACGCTTATCTTTACAGAGCCTGAACGTAAACGGACGAGAAATATTCATTTTGGAGAATATGTTCAAAACGGGCAGCGTGCAACTGTAAGCGCTTCGCCACTCGCTGCACCTTACGTTGCTCGACCGTACGCAATACTTCTTCATTCACCATTGCTGAAGGAACATGCAAGCGAGCTATTAAATCATGTACGTCTATGGGCAGAATTCTAAAAACTTCTTACTTTAAATGTCCACGCAAATTAAAATCTACTGGATTAAATTCCGTGGAACGTGGAGGCAAGAACTTGCGACAACCAAGACCAGTCCATTTTCATGGAGACGCTACATTTTAATTGTTACGCACATTCATTCCAATGCGTGGCGGTGTGCCATCACACTGAAACCATAGCTGCCACCGAGCAACAAGTGCAACGTTTTGTAATGCGTCAGGCAAAATATTGCAAAGATACGTAAGACACAAGGGCTCATTCAACTTGCACGACAGTAGGTAAGGGCCCAAAAGGGATCCTCTCACGATTCTACCACACAGGTTTATGCCAAAGTGTACCTGAAAGCCACGTACGCGGGTGACATGTGGGTTTTGTTCCAACCAATAACGGCTCTTTTGCACGTAAAAACGCCTACATCGTCAGTTCATATCACAGTATATATAATCTGTTCGTGATCTTCCACCTGGCGCAAAACCTGTGCTCTTCAGTGTCACACCTTCGGGAGTAAAAGACGGTTTGTACGCTCTACAATGTTGTCGTGGAAGTCGGTACGTTTCCGGCCTCGTCTAACGGTAACGAATAATTTCAAGCCCATTACCAGAACCGATCCCCCATCCCACAATTTCACTTATGCTGCAGAGGCAGCGACCTTGAGACAGGCGTTTGTTCCTATTACTTCGGCGGTCGATAGTTCTGTTGGATAACATTATTGAACATGGATTTTTTCGCATATTTTGTTCTTCAAGGGACTCTCTTCAGCAGCTCCGAGTTTTCTGATACTGTATTATTGCGCCCTACACGTCAGTTCTAGAGGAGCACGAAATCCCTGTAAATATCCAGTTCAGCTCTACACAGTACGTCAGAGGTTGCAGACAACGTGGTAGACCTACAGGGTCTCTTCACGTTGGCCCACGAGAAATGAACGCGTGGCTGATGGCTACTGTGAAGCATTCGCCACGTTTTGTGAACGAGTGTTTCAGTCTTAGCAAAGTGGTCAGCAGCAAGGAATGACACTCCCGATACACACTTTCTTGTATAACTCACCTGAGTCGTTAACGGCAACCTCGCTGTGCATTACAGGGTGTGGGAGCAGTGTAACGTGGTGCAGGACTACCTGACGATTTACGACGGCTCGTCGACGACGGACCCGGTGCTGGTGCGGCTGTGCGGCGGCGACGCGGTGCCCGACATTGTCAGCAGCGGGCCCAACATGCTTCTCGAGTTCCACACCTCGCCCTACGACAACCCCTTCCACCCCGTGCCGCTCAGCTACCTGCCTGGCTTCGAGCTGCAAGTCGAGGCAAGTGCTGCCAGGTTTCATTGCTATTAGCTGTGGCTATCGGTACGCAAGTAAGGAGAAACCAGTACGTCTTTAATAATTTGAGGAAACCCGAGGATTACGTCCTAGATAATTGCCGACATTTTGACAGTTGTACACCCCCTCATTTTCAAGACAGAAATGTAATGTTTCACGATGGCCATCCTCATTTCCTAGGCGGCATCTGTTGTGTGCGGTGGTTCTTATCTTTCTGAATACCCCATTTTCTCTTTTCCTGGGTTGTCATACTTGTGCACCAAAGGTTTAAATTATAATGCATAGCGATGTCTAGTTTCATTAGTGCCTAGAAGGAAACAGGTAATTGTTATTTGAGCATTCAATACGCCGAGAAACCTCTAGCTTCACATCACTTTTATTGTTCAACTACATGAAGAAGGCTTTTTGTCTCCATTGAGAAATACGAAGCGATTGGAGTAACAGTTACCACACTTGGTACCATGGCTACTCAGCCCTTGCCACAGTGTGCCATTGAAGGGTGCTTTGGGCAATATTGGCGGCAGTATATATTGCCATCCGTGCTGCCGCCTCATAACTTAAACATGTCGCTCCTGAGCAGTATTCACACATACGTACTACCAAGATATTTTAATTTCAATGTGTTTTTATGTCTATTTGAAATCGCACTTCCAACCAAAACTACTGGTCAGTAAAGCATAGTTAACTTAAAGTAGTACGAATTCATTAAAATTTATTAGAGCTGAGGATCACGTTTTACAAAAAAGAGGAAAGTGTTCTTTTCTATATAACGTTGGCAGCATTAGAAAATCCCTTGGTGGCTTGTGGTTTCATTGTCGATCTAGTTGCTCCTGACTGGTTCAGTTCCAATCACCAAAACCTAACACCGCGAGATCCTAATATGGACTATGGGACTTCCCAGCTCTCTGCGACTGGCCACATCTCACTGCCTGCAAATATTGTTGTATGCTGTGGTAACTTTAGAAATTCGCTCTGTCGTAAGAGAAGCTATTACCAACGAAATCAGCTGGAAGACGATAGCCACTGCTTCTAACGGAAACGTGTTGACAGAACCATTCTCCTGCCATGATTTGTAAGACCAATGAAAAAAAGATTATCAATAGGAGAACTGGTTCAAGTCATCTTTCTGAAGTCGTTATCTTGGATGGTTATTTTAGTGGCTGATAAAATGTCCGATACAGTTTTCTAACTTATCGAACTTTCGTATACGTATACGTACATGTTCATACTCTGTGATATTACACAAACTGAAAATGTGGTTTATTGTAATTCACGTTCACGTAACAAACTGTTCACAAATCCCAAGAAAGTTCGAAGTAATTCATGTTTAATCTAGAAGCTGCTTTCAGTGAATAATGTTTTTTTGGGGCATAGTTTTGTAGGAAGTAACTTTTTCAAGCCGACTAAAAGTTATGTTGTAACGAAAACACCGTGGTAGTAGAGCTTAACAAGTCAAATTTCAAATCCAAGTTAACAGCTGTTCCATGATCATGGATTGGAGGGATCTAAAGAAGGGTTCGTTTCCAACACATTTTTGCTGAATTACTTAAAGATGTCGACTCCTGAGCAGTATTCACACATACGTACTACCAAGATATTTTAATTTCAATGTGTTTTTATGTCTATTTGAAATCGCACTTCCAACCAAAACTACTGGTCAGTAAAGCATAGTTAACTTAAAGTAGTAAGAATTCATTAAAATTTATTAGAGCTGAGGATCACGTTTTACAAAAAAGAGGAAAGTGTTCTTTTCTATATAACGTTGGCAGCATTAGAAAACCCCTTGGTGGCTTGTGGTTTCTTACAAGCAGACAACGAACCTAGTGTTGATGGAAGAACAAAACCTCGACCAACAAATAGTGTGGGAAAACGTGGCAATGTTCGTCCCTGCAAAGAGTTGAAAAGGGGTGGATTGCTAAGTCTGTATTCCCATCCACCCCTTTAATACCATAGACGATTAGCCACAATGGAAGTGCGTTATCTCATAACTAGGCAACTACTAGTTAGTAGCTAAATTAAAAAACGAATGATTAGAGGTCCATGTGGATTCGGTGCCGAGGGTTCTAGATGTGGAACAGTAACTGTACAGGTAAGGGCGAAGCGTGAATAGAGTTAGCACTTACTGCGTAGCACAAAGCACCTTCGGGGAGCCATACTGACGCAAAATTTCCTTATATCTTTGTGTTACTGATGAGATGACGTTGACATCGACATGCACAATCAGGAGAACTGGTAAACAAAATAATTCCAGTCGATACAAATAATCTGTGGGTAAGATTTGAAAGATTGGAATTGTCTGGTGTTGAATGAAGTAACCGTTGGTCTTGGGCGCTTGAGAAAGTCACTTTTTTACATAATTATCCACACGTTTTGCATGGCACTTGTCTGGTTTTTACGCTTTTTTTGCTTTGCACATTTGCTACGACGATGATCTGAGCTAAAAGTTTAAAAGGACTCAGTCTGAAACACAACTGATTCAATTAATTTTAGTTTGATGTAGGAGTTACACATACAATATCTCTAATGCGGCCAGTGCATAGCAGATGTTTGCACTAAAGGTAACTATGGAATCAGTTCAAAGAGAGCTGCATTATTTGGAAACTAATAGTTAACATTTGCAAAGAAATGCTTTTCTTTCATTAATGAAGGAATACATATTTTCAATTGCCTTTTTGCTACATGTCTAGTATCTGACGTATGTGCAAACTTCATGTGCAGTTTCTCATTTCACTTCCGATCGGATCTTACTTTCCGAATAGCTCTCATGTATTATCAATCCTCTCAACATAATATATGTGAATAACTACACTTACCATGTATTCGGCACTTGCCACAGTAAAAGATGTCTAAAACACAATTTATGCAATATTCTTCTTTGTATACTTCCTCTCAGTGTCATCTTCCTTTGTCATCACAATATCAAAATCGAAGGCGATGCCAGCGTCGGTTGCTAAACGTGATTCCTTTGCCAACATGAACGTTAGTCTGATGCTCAATATTTTCCTTCAGTGCCGTCAGCTGACTCCTTGAAGCGTACGTCATGAGGACAGCCTTTACTGGAAACACTGTGCACTGTAGTTAACGTCGTTATGGTATTTCAGATTACTAGCCACAAACTGTTACGTTACAGTGTCATTTGACACCAAACAACCTGGTACACACCTTCTCTCCATAAAAGATAATTCCTCATTTCACTCTTCATTACACTATTCTCTTCTTTATACATATTTGATTCTTCGGGAACATGTAGTTATTAGGAAACCAGTAACAATAATTTTGACTACACGAAGCTTGGGACCATAGTCATACATAACCGTCTGAATAGATGTTCTGCCATTTGAGTGTATAGAATCTTTATCCTACTACACAATTATGACTTCGCCCTTTGGCTTTTTTCAAGAACCACAATGTTAAGCACTATTATACTCCTGTAAACGAAGTAATCGTCAAGATATATGTTCTGTTTCAGTCAGACTCTTTGTGAATATGTTTTCATTTATATGCTGTCAAACCTTCATTATAAAATTAAGTTAAATATAATACGACGATGAATTCGTTTAACAGAAGTCTGATCATACTTAACACTTTGATACTTGATAATGGTCAAAGGCCAGAATCATGATTATACAATAGAAAAAACAATCTATACAGTCCTTCAATGTATACAGTAACAACTTTCTTAAGCAGTGTTAATAAGCGTCAAGTGTTGGTCCTAATCCGTGACGTTATTTCTGAATGCTAAAATCAGTTTTTGTGCCCACTGTAGACTGTCAGTAAGACAGGTAAACTTTCTATATTCTTTATTACAGTATGGGACAGCTGTGGGTTTTGGCTATTTTCAAATGAAATTGCGATGGCAAATTTTTTGTTGTTGTACATCTAACAGCCAACAGAGGGAATAAAAAACGGTTTCAGTATTCAGCAAACCGAAAAAGAACCGTGACATTACTCGCTCCGAAACTGACTGAATGAATACTTACTGTCAAGGCTACAACAAAGTTACAACAAGACCTGCCAAATCCAAAAGAGCCGCCTTTTGCAGTGGCAAGTGCCGAATGCATGGTATGTGTGGTTATTATCATATACTACGTTGAGAGGATTGACCACACATGAGGGCTATTCGGAAAGTGAGATCCGATGTGTCCAGAAATGGGAACCACAGAGAGAACCAAAAATGTTTTATTTGCAACAGTTAGCTACACCTTCCAACTATTTATCTACACTCCGCCGCTCCGACTGGGGAATTTGTCGTTGCATTGCACCAACTTTTCAATATCTTCCTTAAAGAAGGCAGCCGCCTGTATTTTCTGTCAGTTCTCTACACTGACTGCAGATCGTTTTCTGTGCCAACGGTTCATGTGAGCAGAGGAGAAAATCGGAGCGTGCCAAGTCCGGCCTATATGGTGGATGATCAAATATTTCTAATCCAAAACGCTGCAGGAACGTTCTCATTGCCCCTGCAGCGTGCGGCCGAGACCTGTAATGAAGAAGAAAATATATGCAATATCAAAATCTTGTACATGGCTGCACATTCAGAGACTGTGAATTGAAAGAAAATTAGACCTCGGTCACTATTTTTAACAAATTAAGCTGGTATCGACACTTCTAGCAGTGTCTTCCTCAGAATTTAAATTTAGAATAGTCTATGGTCTATATATAAATTCTGAGGAAGACACTCGTAGCAGTGTCGAAACCAGCTTAATTTGTTAAAAACAGTGATCGAGGGCTAATTTTCTTTCAATTGCATGCAATACACTTGTATGAACTGCATGAAATCAAGCGAAGTCTGTGCCGACAATGATACCTGGTGGGAGAGACTATTTTGTAGGTATCTATAAGTGATCACTGTGCGCTCAAAACTGAAAAGAGTGGAGTGAAGCGATCGGCTAGTATACTAGAGACAATGTCGAACACAACACAGTTATTCAAAGATTCAGCGGATGTTCATTGTGGTTCCTATTTCGCGACCGCTCGGATCTTACTTTTCGAATAGCCCCCGTACACGCGTAGGAGATCTCTGATTTTTGACCTGTTCCGCAGGTGGTGTTTGTGGACGCCCGGTCCCACAGCTACGTGCGCGACCGCAGGCACTGCGAGTTCCTGCTGACGAGCTTCGACGCGCCGTGGGGCGAGGTGGAGAGCCCGCAGCACTCGCTGCCGCCCAACACGACGTGCCGCTACCACTTCCAGGGCCGGCGCCACGAGACGGTGTGGCTGTCGTTCCTCAAGTTCCACCGCGCCGACTGGGACACGGGGGCGGCGGTGGCGGGCTGCGTGAGCCTCTGGGACGGCCGGCTAGACCCGGTGACCAACAGCAGCGGCGGCGGCGGCGCGGGGGCGGTGCAGCTGCTGGGCGAGTTCTGCAAGGAGGAGGCGCCGCGCCTCTGCGACCACAGCCTGCTGAGCAACAGCACGCGCCACACCCGGCCGTGCGCGCTGCCCGAGAGCTACGTGTCGTCGGGCCCGGAGCTGACGCTCGACACGTTCCAGGCGAGCGCGCTCTTCCCGCTGTCGTTCGTGCTGCGCTACGAGTTCGTCGACACGTCGCTGGAGGGCGCGCCCGCCGCCGGCGCCGAGGCCGGCCCCTGCGACCGCGTCTTCCGCTCGTCGCCGCTGTCGCCGCGCGCCGGCCGCTTCCAGTCGCCGCGCAGCGTCTTCCTGTACGGCCGCGGCGGCGCGCACAACCTCAGCTGCGTGCTGCGCTTCGAGGCGGCGCCGGGCGAGCGCGTGCGCCTCACGCTGGCGCGCGCCAGGTTCGGCGGCCGGCCGTGCCAGACGCGCCGCGACGCCGACACCGACCGCTGGTCGTGCGCCGTCACGCCCAGACTGCCGCTCAAGAAATTTGCCAGGAGGAAGCGCGTCGGCGTGGCGGAGCTCTCCCTGTCGGAGTACCCCTGGACAGGAGTAAAGATACAGAGAGACTGCTTTTGTTCTCCAGTGCTCGAACCGGTCGTGATCGACACACTGACCGCGTCCACCGTAGAGGTCAACTTCACCGTAACGTTCATGAACATCACCCAGGACTTCAAAGACTTCTTCTTCGACGGAGAGTACGAATTCATCTCCAGCTCCGACGCCGGCACACCTGCCTGCGGACAGTCCAAGGAAAACGTCGTACTTCGCGGCTCCAGTGGCGAAATACTCTTGGGCGGCGCGGCTGTGAAGCCTTCCACCACTTCCGAACTGCCTAAGCTGAAGGTGGAGGAAGGTGTCCAGAGCGACTCGAACGACGTCCTGCCATCGCGGTGCATACACCTTCCATGGCTCATCCAACCGGAGGACGCGCTCAATAACTACTTGTACGTAAAGATCGCAGGCTGGGAGCTCACAGGTGACAGGCGCGACTGTCCGACGCCGAACCGTATACTCGTGCACTCTGGAGACGGTCACCGGCCCTCGGTAGTGGTGTGTCCCGCCAGTGCTGGCGCTGCCGCAGACAACGAGGTGTCCGGAGGGGGCGTTGTGGACGTGTTTTCGGACGGCTGGGACCACCGCAGTCCAGTGCAGCCGGCAGATATCCTTCCTGCGCTGCGGTCGCCACACGCGCGCAGCCTGGTGGTCGAGTTCCTGGAGAGGCGGCCCGGCACCAGCTATGCCGTCACGTGGATGGAGGTGTCACGGCGACCTCTGCTCTCGGCGTCCAGCTATCTGCTCACTGCCTCCTCTGCAGCGCCTTCGGAATGCTTATATCGGTAATATACCACAAACTGCTCTATGGAGATCTTAGGGTGGAATAATGACAATCTTGTGATACAACGTACACACAGACACACATTCACTCAAACACAGCTCAACCACACATGACCACAGTCTCTATCAGCTGAATCCAGCCAGAAACAGTGGTCCTGTGTGCATGAGTGGTGTGTGTGTGTGTGTGTGTGTGTGTGTGTGTGTGTGTGTGATCTAATTCAGAAGAACGTCTTTTGGCCGAAACTTACTTGTTTAGCAGTATTTCTGTTGCGTCTGCCTGCGACTCAACATTTCCATTATACGGAGACTGATGATGATGAGGTCCCACACTCCAAGGACCGTCATCGGGATAAATGTTTATGATGACGACGACACAACAACACCTAGGCATCTCGAGGCAGGGAAAATCCCTGGCCCAGCCAGAAATCGAACCCGGGCCACCTGCGCGGGAAACGAGTGCGATGTCCTTTTTTGCAAAAAAGAAGAAAAGCCAGGAAAAAACAAGGAGAGGAGAATGCCTGCTGCAGCATCCAAACTGCTGTCGAGATTGTACTACTGTAGTAACTGAAGTTCCATGTAATTTGCCAGCTGAAGATGGGTGCAAACCCGAAATGCATATTGGCGTAAATAAAAAAACGCATTAAAAAGTGGCTGGTTGCCGTATTTTTTCAGTGAAATATCATTATCCACGGCCACGGAGCTCAACAGTCCAAATAAAATGGACAAATTGTTATACTACTTTCAGTAGGACCAGTGATGTGCTGCGTCATTGCGTCATGCTTTTTACTGAGAGATGGATGGAGAATACTTCGTGGGATTTCCAAAGTACTAACAGTCTCTGTCCAACATTTCACACTTCAGTTGTTGCTTACTTTGGTAACTGTCAACACTGGGGTGAGCGCCACATTGGTCAACTCATCTGCTTCTGACTCGCCATACAAAAAATTGTATGCTTAGAAAGCTCTCGGTGTCGCTTCTAAAAGCGATACTTACCGTGTTAGCCTTATGCATCCGTAATAACAACACCGTGGCTAAGTTCCCCAACCACACGCGCACCAACACGACAACACGAACATCAACTGTAAATATTCTAACCGCACCATGGAGCTCACAATAGAGGCGCAGCAGAGTGATACTGCTGGCAGGGACATTATGTTACACTGTTACTTGCTATTGCACATCACCCCACAACCTGCCTCCTCGCATGCCCAGCCCTATAATCACAGCCCTGTTATACAAGCAATGTAGAGTGCAAGCCACTTATAAGGATGAGTAGAATTTTACTTTCATCTAGACAGTACATTTTCTGAAAGAAAACATAATTTTCAGAAGCTATTTATTATATCAGCTACAGAAAACGCAGAGGAGGATCTACTGGTGTTGACCACAAAGACTCAAAAACATATGGTTTGAAAGACACGGGTTCTTTCAATGAGACACAAGTCCACCACTTGTCGGTTGAGCAAGTGTTTCTGTCAGATAGAAATATCGTCCCAAGTTATTAGAGCAGGAAATTGGCGGAAGCAAGATTAATGGTCAAACAACTCCCGTAACATACGTTTTGTACTGAGCCAGATCTTGAACATTATCAAAGATCACCTAACATTTGCACTGGGAATCCCGAATCTGCTCCACAATGGTCTTTTGGGATTACCAAGTTCATTGTGTCTCTACAAGATCGGTGCTAAGTTCCTTGATAATAACGGGTAAGTTATAATGTCAAGCTTCTCAAGCCCATCCTTACCTTTACTGATGAAAGATCGCTGCCACTGCAATCTGCGTTCTATGCATTTCGACAATTATGCCGTATGGTCGTGACTTAAACATCAGACACATCAAATGCATATATTTCATCGATAATACGTTCTGAACGTTCGAAAATCTCTTCACATATTTAACTTTTACCCTCAAAGGGGATGAAACTAGAGCTGTTACTTTGAAGAGGCAACCAGTGCTTTCGGGAAGTACTGACTATCGAATACTAAAGCCATTTTCTGCACCTATTACGCAATGGTCTTTCTAAATGTGTCATCAAGCCGTCCTCTGAAGACTTATGTTGGGTGATCTTCGTACGAATTTTCCACGAAAAAATAAAGTCACTATTCGAGTAAAGCTTTCATGAGCTTTGATAACAGCTGTTAGTCACTATAGCATAGCCAGTACGAAGTAGTGGAGGTAAAGATGCCAGTGTCAGACTCTCACTATCAGCCAATTCTGTGGATATCGTTCGAGACAGAAGTAACTGTTCCAGACGGTTCCTCAGATTTTGGATGACGCTGAAATCCGAGAACTTGACGAGTCAGAGTGGATGTACGACTGCTCCACGATTCTGCTGATGCTATAAGGGGTAGTTACATGGATGGAGGAGGAGAATGTTATCATTATGCAACCACGAATGATTTAGTATTTATTTACACCTGGGGGAATTGAATCAAAATCGTCTTTCATTTGATACAGTCTTTCTGACGAAATAACAAGTCGTGAAAGGAAACATTTCTGTGTAATTAAAACGGTATAGGAAACTACACCTCATCTAGTTTAATCATTCCCTGCATGCAGACCTACTGGAAAGACTGCTGAGGTGTAAGAGTAATTTAAAGAGAGATATGAGATGCGTTTGATGATACAGCGCTATTGCGGGTCCCCACGATAAGTTGTTACTGTCGCTTCGCCCATTGTAAGCCAGTACGTTTCTGGGTAGCAGTGCGGAGGCCCATTCTTTATG
Source organism: Schistocerca gregaria (assembly GCF_023897955.1). Taxonomy (NCBI): domain Eukaryota; kingdom Metazoa; phylum Arthropoda; class Insecta; order Orthoptera; family Acrididae; genus Schistocerca; species Schistocerca gregaria. Next base: position 430,998,915 of record NC_064920.1, on the reverse strand, counting down.
TCGTTCAAATATTGACGACATACAATTCCTTCTCGACTACTATTTTCCACAAAAGTTAATATGCCACTGCGAATAAGAGCCGGTTCTGACTTCCAATGAATGTTAGTGAAGCTGAAGGTAATTTGTAAAATAGGAACAAGATAGGAAAGCTTCACCACAGAAAGAAAAGTTACATACGAAATATACGTAAAAATATCGATACGTAAACGGACGGATAATTTCATGCTATTTTACCTATCGGCCGGTGAATGTCTGTTACGTTACGTTAGAGTCAAGTTTTATTACATACAATTTTAGGCTACATTGCAAAGCAGTTTGTATCTGGAACTATCGATTTAGAGTAATCTATCTTATCAAATGCATCCGGACACCTATTAGTGGGTATTAGTATGGTGTGAGTTCATTCTTCGCCAATTTGACGATTTCGGTTCTGCTGGGGACTCTTTCAACTGGAGTCTGAATGTCAGTGGAGGAATGGCAGCCCATTCTTGCTCAAGAGCCGAAAGCACACAACATAATGATGTTGGACGCTGGATTCTTATTCTAAGTGAACGTTCTAAGTCATTCCAATGGAGTTCCATTACTTCGAGGTCTAGAGTAACGGCAAGTAGGTCTACTGTGGAAAAGCTGCTTACCACAAACCATTGCCTCACAGATCATATTTAGTGAGAGGGTGTATCGTTATGCTGAAACGGTCATCGTCTCCCCTGTTCTCCTACGGTACTCATAACATAGTGCTTTAAAATTTTTTCATACCGTTCCACAATTAGTGGTTTCTTTAGTGCATTAATCGCGAAAAGCACCCTTACACCGCAACACCACTCTCCCGTGCTTCACTTTTTGCACTACATATGGTGACAGGTGGCATTCTGCAGGAATCCGTCAAACCCAGAGCCTTCCATCGGATTCCCATTGGGTGTATCGTGATTCTTCACTGCAGTCCCTCGTTTGCATTACGATCATTTTATCCCTTTCATCGCGTTTTCACTCCACATTTGCCTCACCAGTAGTGACGTGGGCAGCTTTGGGAAGGCTGAAACGTCCCTGATGGATTTGTTTGTTAGGTGTCGTCTAGTCCACGTTGAAAGTCACTAACCTCTGTGGACCGACCCTTCTGCTGGTTCTGCTTTTCTACTGACAACGCAGTGTAGATGAGGTACTGGAGGAATTTTGTGATGGAGGGTCATGAGTCGTGCTTGGATTGCTCAGTCTGCAGAGAAATTGCCTGTGAATGGGAAAGGACTCAGGTTGGAGTACCGGACTACCAGTCACTTTTAACCTTCTCGAAAGTTTCAGTTCCACAGAGACTGCACTACATAATGGAAGTTTTTATAATGACGAGTCCATCTTTCATGACATCTAGTGGTCAATTCCGAAGTAAAGATGGAAGCTGAGGTAATGAATTAAAATTTGTGTCAATGTCGGGACTTGAACCCACGTCTCCTGTTTATTATTGGTATGTGTTACCCATACACCACACTGCCATTGTAGAAAACATAGCTGCACGGAATATGCTACTCCACAGCCGTCCCTAACTCAAACTTCAATTCGCAGCTCAGCCCATCTTGATTTTCACCTTCTTATTCCAAAATCACTGCGATATGGGAATAGCACCCCGGCTTTGTACGTAATGGGGAAATCCTGCGTGCACTCCCCGTGGTGTAAGTGATCAATTGAGCTGGTGTATAATGTAATAACATTTCCCTAGATACTAATTGAGTCTCAGCATTTTATTTGACAAGGATAGAAGCTGAAATAATGAATTGAAATTAGCGTTTCCAGGAAAATAGATCACCTCCGCCAGAGGTATAGGCAGGATTTCCCCATTACATAGAAAGTTGAGGTGTTATTCCAATATCAAATAGCCTTGGCAGTATCAGCGATTTCAGAAAGTGCAATTCAAGAGGGGCTGCAGTGTAAATAGAAGTTTGTGTTTGGGGCAGCACTGGGCTGGGTTAATCCACGCAGTTGTGTTAGCCATATTGCTATGGTCATTTAGTGAATAATATAGGTGCGTACGGGCATTGCTACAAAATTTAATTCAGTGTTTTAGCCTTGATCCAATTGAACGTGAAGCTTAGACTTAGAGTATCTCCCGGAAAAAGTAATCACATCAGACCAACTCCGCAACACATTTGACTGTCCGGGTACTTCTTATCAGACAGTGTGTATCTACTGATCGCAATCGAACAAAGATTTATAAGCAGAGTGGTGAGTTCAGCTTAATTTTATGACAATGTTACTCTAGGTAAGAAAGACTTGTTTTCATCATGACCATTCAGAGACGAAAGCCAGTAAGCGATTCCATATTCAGACAATGCGATCGCGACATTTGTCTCTGATTAAAAAGCGTTTCAAGTCGCTACGTTCGGCTGTCGGCAGGTGTCCGGAGCTGAACGCGTGCATCAGCGCGGCGCTGTGGTGCGACGGCGCGCGCCACTGCCCGTCCGGCTTCGACGAGGACGACGCCAACTGCGCGTACCAGGCGGCGGTGCCGGTGCTGTACGCGGCCATCGGCGGCGCGGCGCTGGCGGCGCTCGTGCTGCTCGTCACGGCGACGCTGCTGGTGCGCGTGTGGAGGCGGCGCCGCGCGCGCTCCCACAAGCCGCCCCCGCAGCTCGTCTCCGCCGCCGGCCGCCGCCCCAACGGCAGGCACTTCCACACCGACCCGCTCTTCCTCGACGCCAAGGACGCCGGCCTCTGCTGAGCTATCGCCGTCTCCCGACCCGCGACGTAACACCGAGTGCGAAACTTCGTGTAAAGGAGGAACCTGTTGAAATACGATACCTTACCCAAACGCTGATAACGTACACTGGTCTTAACGCGAAGACCGTCAAAGCTGGTGATCTAGTGTGTTGGTGTCACGAATAATGCCACGCTCCTTGCAGGCCAAGTGTTCTGTGTGTGTGAGGTTGTAAACGAATTTATTTTCGTCAGGGCTGCAGACAATCTTTACTCGGATGACACTTTTCTCGATGTGGCACTGGCTTACTCAGAAGACGATTGTTGAAACTGGAAACAACCACGGAATGTTTATGTAACGTAGGGTGACTTTTCGAAGTGTATGGAAAATCAAATGAAGTACCAAAAAACCGAAGAGATACGTACCTTTATTCCACGAAAAACAATATTTTCACAGCTCTTTTCACTATTGTGTTGCTCACAATCAACACGTTGCAGAGACGTAAAAACGAGTAATTCATATGTAAACTCTATTAAGAAATACGATGGATTTTCCGAAAGTAAATTCCAGTCAGTCGCGAAATGAAAACCACAGTGAAATCAAAATTTCTTTCATTCTCAACAGTTAGCCACACTTTCCAGCTACCTTACTCAATTTTTGCCGCTCCGACTTACTCATTTGTCGTGGCATTATACAAACTTCCCAGTACCGTGGTCACAGAAAGAAATCGCCTTTGTCGTGGACCTATACTTTCCAGTACCCTCGTCACAGAAACGAGCCGCCTATGTTTTCGGTCAATTTTCTACGCTGATCTGCCTTTCGTTGTTGTGCCAAAATGTTGTCTTCCTACCTAGCGGTTCATGTGATCATGTGAGCAGAGATGAACAACTGAGAGAGCCAATTAAAGGCTGTATTGGAGATGAGCAAACACTTCCCATAGAAAATGCTGCAGGAACATCTTCATTGTCCCTGCAGAATGCGACAGAAAATTGTCTTGAAGAAAGAAACGCACGATATTTATTTTATGTGTGCTCCACATCTTCAGGAAAAATCTCTGACCAGATCAACATACTTGGCGGGAGGCACTGTTGTTTTACACTTTTATAGGAGGGTACTTTGCCCTCTGAACTGAAAAGAGCGTCGTGAAGCGATCGACAGGCACACTTAACACACTGCTCAACACATCTGTGCAAATCTCCTTCGGACTTTCACAGTGGTTTCCATTTCGCGCCTAACTGAACCTTACTTTTCGAATACGCCTCGTATTTTTATTTTCATCCACTACCCATCACAGTTGCGATAATTATTTCTTTGTGGCTACTAGTGTCCAACCACCATAGCATACAAAACATTTTGTTGTGTTAACAAAGGTAAAAATTGCAATATACTTCCACAACTGTACATACATTGGCAGCAATTTTCAGTATTGAACCCAGCGATACATTGTCCTAAATTTGGGGTCACTATAATTTCTCTCCATTGGCTGGCTGACCAAGGTGGCGAACGTTGCCAAGCAAAGGTTTTATACGTATCCGCTTCGTGGTCAACACAAACCGGGAACTCTCATATAAGTTATTTGTTCCTCCAAATGGCTGCCTTATGTGGCACAGGCTGGTTCGAGATGTCTTTCTCGGAAATAAAAATTATATTAATTGCTTAGTAAGCGGTTAACGAAATCAAAAAATTAACAATAACATTCGTCATTTCACTGTCTGTCATTTCTGCAGGTGAGATTTCCCCTACACATTGTAAAGTCACCCTGTAAAGAAGAACTTCTTCTACTACCGAAACTTCCAATACGTACAGCAGCTTGGTTGGCACGACTGCACTCGGCGTGAAGGCATAGAAAAGCACTGTCGCTACTGAAAGTTGAGAGAACCTCTGTCCACAAAATCAGTCATGGCGCTGATATTTAAGCTGTAAAACTGGGCCAATTTCTTAGAGTCAGTGTGAAGCATAAAGGAAGATGGTCAATGTATTTTTTGTCTCAGTTCGTTCTCTCTGAAAAGATGATACAAGAAACAATATTAACAGGCAAGATATGTTTCGACAGTGAAACCTCATCTACCGGAGACCTATAATGTTGTTTCAGAGATTCTCTAACTATGGTGACATTAATGCGAGCCCGAACTCCTTTTAAATATAGTAATATCGTAAAATAAAAACATCAAAACAGGAATGGGTGTCACTAAGATTATAATATTGTCCAGCCCACAATTTGAGTACTTTTCTGAAAGCAACTACACGCTGACATTCCCTGATTGTCACAAGTTCGTGAACTATCCGTTCTCCTCTACAACTGATTATCACAGCTATTTGCAAGTTCACATAGTGTCTCTTACACATAGAGACTGAACCATCAGCCAGTATATAAACAGCTTTAAACAGTCGCTGTGCTTCCTTTGTGTGCGTCCCGCCTTTCCATTGAAACTGTTACGAAACGAGTCTGGATACGAAGTGTTTGGTGATTAGCAAGCACCGACTGATATGTGATAGACCAACAAATCAGGTTCTGCATCGATTGTAAACATGGCTTCTGCAGCCATACAAAACCACTGTGATGATTCTAGTCTGTTCTGTGACGTCTGAACGCTTCGTTGTCGGTATACGTGTATGGCTAATCGATATTGTTACGCTGTGGAGAAACGATTGACAGCATTCCCAACAGCTAAGAATACAACGACTTTGCCTTCTTCTTTCTGTGTAGACTGATGATCTGTGCCAATCCTGAATAGATAAAAACTGTTTCAATAATTTACTATTGTTTAATGTGTAATTGAAGTTTATAAAAAGAAAGAATAAATAGCTTGAAAAATGTGTCTTGGATTTCATACTTTACCTTGTAAAAGAAAAAGTAAATCTAACATGAATAACATTCAGTATCTGTAAGAAGCCAAAGGTTTCATAACTGAAGACGGGTTCTCATTTTTATTCACATTTTTTTGAAAAAAAAAGCAGATTTCCTTCTCCTAGGAACTATAATCAAACACACTTCAAAATATCAGCTATCAGTTTGTGTTTCTTCTTATAAGTCTGGTATTCGCTGACACTTCCGTTTTAACTCTATACATTATTGGTACTCTATGTGATCAAAGTATCCGAACACCTGGCTGAAAATGACAAGTTCGTGGCGCCCTCCATCGCTAAAACTGGAATTCAATATTATTTTCGCCCACTCTTAGCCTTGATGATACCATCCACTCTCACAGGTATACGTTTAATCACGTGCTAGAAGGTTTCTTGAGGAATGGCTGCCAATTCTTCACGAGGTGCTGCACTGAGGAAATGTATCGATGTAGGTCGGTGAGGCCAGGCACGAAGTCACGTTCCAAAACATCTCAAAGGTGTTCTATAGGACTGAGGTAAGGACTCTGTGCTGGCCGGTCCACTACAGGGATGTTATTGTCGAGTAACGAACGTACGCCGTAAATTATGATCAGGTGCTCCATCTTGTTGAAAGATGTAATCGCCATTCCCGTATTGCTCTTCAACAGTGAGAAGCAAGAAGGTGTTTAAAACATGAGTGTAGGCCTGTGCTGTGATAGTGCCACGCAAAACAACAAGGGGTGCAAGCCCTCTCCATGAAAAACACGACCACACCATAACACCACCGCCTCCGAATTTTACTGTTGGCACTACACACTCTGATAGATGACGTTCACCGGGCATTTGCCACATCTACAGCCTGCCATTAGATTACTATATTTTGTACCGTGATTTCTCACTCCACGCAATGTTTTTCTACTGTTTAATCATCCAATGATTACGCTCCTTACCAAGTGAGGCGTCGTTTGGCATTTACCAGCGTGATGTGTGGCTTATGAGCAGCCGCTCCACCATGAAATCCAAGTTTTCTCACCTCCCGCCGAACTATCATGCTATTCGAAGTGGATCCTGAAGCAGTTTGGAATTCCTGTGTAATGGTTTGGATAGATGTCTGCCTAGTACGCATTACGACCCTCTTCAACTGTCCGTGGTGTCTGTCAGTCAACAGACGAGGTCGACCTGTACGTTTTTTTGCGGTACGTGTCCTTTCACGTTTCTACTTCACTATCACATCTGAAACAGTGGACCTAGGGATGTTTAAGAGTGTGGGAATCTCACGTACAGGCATATGACACAAGTGACACCCAATCACCTAACCACGATCGAAGTCCGTGAGTTCTGCGAAGCGCCCCATTCTGCTCTCCCCCATGATGTCTAATGACTACTGAGGTCGCTGATACGGAGTACCTGGCAGTAGGTGGCAGCACAATGCACTTAATATGAGAAACGTTTGTGTTAGGGGGTGTCCGGATACTATTTATCACACAGCGTACTTCTTCGTACGAGGGTTGAATCTTAAATAGTGACAACTATTTATTCACAACCGATAGAAAAGAGTTGTATGTTTGCACCTGTTGCTGTCCTTCAAAATAGTCACCAGCGTTGTGTAGAACCCGTTGCCAGCGATGTGGAGGGCGTAGTATACCGTTAGCAGAGCCTGTTCTATTGATGGTGCGAATGGAGCGGTCTGCTACTTGTCGAATCTCTGAAAAGTTCCGAAGCAAATGCCATTAAGCCAAAACTGAAACGCCAATCCAACGAATGGGGTCATTATGTGTCGCCGCGAAGGTCGAAAGTGCGTGAGAGCCCCAGTATGGTGAAAGCTATGGTGATTCTCGTGTACGACTGTGATGGTGTTACGCTAACGCATTACGTTCTTCCACGACAGACCGTCAATGCACAGTATTACTATTCGTTTTTGTAGCCTCATCTGCTACCAACTTTGCGAAAGAAGCGGCGACACTTTCTGCGCAACTCACCCATCATTTTGCACGACAATGCGCGGGAACATACACCGCAAGCTGTGGCTGCTCCGTTCGGTTGATGGGACTGGGAAGTATTGGTACCATCCACCATACTTCCCGGACTTAAGTCCTTGAGACTTTGATTTGATTCCAAAGATGAAGGAACAACTTCGTAGCATTCGCTTCAGAAATGTCCCAGAGATTCGACAGGCAGTAGACCGCTCCATTCGCACCATCAACATAACAGGCTCTACTAACGATATATTACACCTTCCACATCGCTGGCAACGGATTCTACACAACGCTGGTGACTACTTAGAAGGACAGTAACAGGTGCAAACATGCAACTCTTTTGTATCTGTTGTGAATAAGTAGTTGCCACTATTTAAGTTACGACCCTCGTATCATTCGAGACTTCCATTCCTGTTCTCTTACCTAACAACTGTTGTGAAACCACAGTGCAACTGTTTGGCGATATCGTTACGGACACTGCGGCCCACCAGTTGCTCAAAAGTGTGATTCATTTGACTTAGGGACACAGTTTGTTTCGGAAAGACTCGATCCTATTTCATGTTCTATAAATAGGAAAAACACAAGGTTCATTGTTTCAAATGGTTGAAATGGCTCTGAGCACTATGGGGCTTAACATCTGAGGTCATTAGACCCCTAGAACTTAGAACTACTTAAACCTAACTAACCTAAGGATACCAAACACATCCATGCCCCAGGCAGGATTCGAACCTGCGACCGTAGCAGTCCCGCGGTTCTGGACTGAAGCGCCTAGAACCGCTCGGCCACCGAGGCCTGCTCACTCTTTCATGTACGAAAATTCACATACTGCATAAGAGTACAATATTAACACGCCCTGTGCCTTATCAGAATCCACCTATCCATTGGGTCCATAAAGTGCTTTACACGTTCTGCTAAAGCCAGTCTCTGCTTACTGCGTCGACCTTCCCGAGGTCATCCAGTGCGTGAGGTGAACTTCTGCAACGGAGCACTTAAACTCTGTGAACAGATAAAAAGCAGGCTCAGCCGGGGTGAAATCTGCAGGAGGAAAGAGTTCCTCCCGGAGGGAGGTGTTCAAGAGGTAGAGCCGAGTGCTTGTGCACTGCGGTCTGCATTACGTCTTGAGCTGATGCGTTATGGTCCGCATTATGGCGCAGCTAACTGAATTAGGAGGTGGGTAAATTGTTGGTGTTCGTACGATTGATGCATCCTTAACCAAGGTAACCGAAGTGTTTGGTGTTTCAAGAGGCACCGTAACGGTCATGTATGCAGCATACAGGGAAAGAGGAAAAACATCATTCGCTAAGTCACAGTGGAGATGAAAGTGCGTGTTGAAGTGTGCCAGACGGTCATTGAGGAGGATTGTGACGAAAAATAACAGTAAGAAAGCAGCAAAAGTCACTGCCGGACTAGATGTCGTCTTTACGAACCAAAGTAACAACAAAGAAGCTCCAAAAGCGGGGAATTGCAGGTCGAGCTAGAATTCCGTAGCCAGTCATTAGCGATGAAAATGTCCGTAATATGAACAATGGTGCCGAATCCATGAAATGTGGACGTTGGAGCAATGGAAAATGCCATTTGGCCGGATAAGTCTAGTTTCACAGTGCCTCCTACCTCTGGCCGAGTTTACGACAAAAGAGATAAATATGGCTGGGATTCAGTGATGATTTAGGCAGCCATATCGTGATATTTCCATGTGTCCCATGATTACTATGCACAGTTGGATTACTGCCAACTATTATGCTACTAGTCTGGCTGATCAGGTCAGTCCCTTGGTACAGTGGTATTTTCCCGATGTGTGTTCGAAGACGACATGGCCCCTTTACAAACATCTTACATCGTCCAGGATCTCGTTTTATAAGAATGCGTGCTAACTGTCGTGTCTCACCTGATCACCAACTCCGCCAGATTTCAAAGCACTGAACCTTTGTGATCTACTTTACAGAGAACAGAGCCTGATCGCTACCCACCTCCATCGCCGTTAATTAATCTTGCCACTATTTTGCAGGAAGGCAGGTATGGAGCATGTATTTATCCGTTCTGAGATGAGTAGTAGCTATTTTGAAGGTCAACTTGTTTGTTACTCCGTATCAGGCATAGTAATGAATCGTGTTTTTGATACTTCCTTTGTTTCCACTCTCTGAAAGTTTCAGCTAGTAGTCATGCGAAGGTGATATTGACAGAGATCCACTACTGAGAAGCATATCTGCGGTGTTTTGTGTTAAATGTTTGAATAACATCGCTGTGGTGTATGTCAGTGTTCAGCCGGTAACTTCACATGCTAACAAATATAATAACCATAAAATGGCAAGGCGTGTGTGGTCTAGGTTTAAAGTTAGGCTCTGTGGGACACTAACGAACTGAAAATTAACAAGCCAAACTGTCCCTTGCACGATTGGAGACTAAAGGTGCTTCACATAACTCCAGTGATACTTTTATTAAGGGTTTCCTCCATTTCGGTAGATGAGTATAGAGAAAATGGTTTATAGCATGTGTATATATATTCTGAAGAGCCAAAGAAACTGGTATAAGCTTGCGTATTCAAATACAGAGATATAAAAACAGGCAGAAAAAGCAGAAGACTGGGCTGCGGTTGGCAACGCTTGTATATGACAAGTGTCTGGCGCAATTGCTAGATCGGTTACTGGTGCTAAAATGGTAGGTTGTCAAGATTTAAATGCATTTGAACGTGGTGTTGTAGTCGGCGCATAAGCATCTCCGAGGTAGCAATGAAGTGGGGATTTTCCCGCACGACGATCTGACAAAACATCAAATCTCTGACGTCGCAAACGTTGAAAAAGATCCTGCAAGAACTGGACCAACGACGACTGAAGAGAATCGTGCATCCCTTCCACAAATTACTGCAAATTTCAATGCTGGGCCACCAACAAGTGTCAACGTGTGTACCATTCAACTAAACATCACCGATATGGGGTTTCGGAGCCAAATTCGAATTTGTGTATCCTTGATGACCGCATGAAACAACTATACACCTCGCCTGCGCCCGTCAACACCAACATTGGACTGTTGATGTATGGAAACATGTTTCCTGGTCGCACGGGACTCATTTCAAATTATATCTAGCGGATGGACGTTTAGTGTTGTAAAGACAATCTTATGAACTGCTGATGCTGGTAGAGGCTCCGTAATAGTGTGGAGCACGTGCAGTTCGAGTGATATGGGACCTCTGATAAGTCTAGATACGACTCTTACGGGTCACAAGTACACAAGCATCGTGTCTGATCACCTGCATCCGTTCATGTCCATTGTGCTTTCCGACGGATGGACAATTCCAGCAGGACAATGCGACAATTGTCTCTTCCAGAATTGCCACAGAGTAGTGCCAGGAACACTTCTATTAGCAACCAAACTCCCCGGACATGACCAATATTGAGCATCTCTGGGATGCCTTGCAACGTGCTATTCAGAAGAGATCTCGACCCCATCGTACTCTTACGGATCTAGGGACAGCACTGCAAGATTCATGGTTTCAGTTCCCCCCAGCACTACTTCAGAAATTAGTCGAGTCCATGCCACGTCGTGTTTGCGGCATTTCTGCGTGCTCGCGGGGGCCCTACATGATATTAGGCATGAGTGCCAGTTTCTTTGGCTCTTCAGTATATACTTTAAATCGTATGTTAAGAGCAGTTTCCGCCTGGATTTCCGGGGCAATGAAGGTAAGACGATTTACACAAGAGATTTGGAAGTGTGACACAAAGCAATGGTATAATGGCACTGGGAGGGCATTGACGTCTATGGTGGTCCCACATACGATTTGTCGGGAACGAATCTGAGGGTCCTGTTGGGCACGGGAATATCTTAACAACTTGCAGACTGTTCATCACGTGCCATGTGTGCACGAGCATTGCATTTTGAAAATTGACTACAAGATCATGGACAACACTTGTGGAGGCAGAACGTCCCTAACGTACCGTTGTGCTACTCGATGTTCTTACTCTCTACCAGCTCTGACCTAAACTCATACGCGATGGCTTCCCACATCATGACCCAAGGAATTACACGTTTTTGGCTTCCAGAACATTGGAAGAATGGAAACTCTCCCCAGAAAGCCAACATACTCGACGACGATGGGTATCCTGGTAGTGGAGAACATCGATTTACCCCTGGACATGATGTAACCTCATTTACAGCCGGCCGCTGTGACCGAGTGGTTCTAAGCGCTTCAGTCCGGAACCGCGCTGTTGCTACGGTAAAAGGTTCGAATCCTGTCTCGGGCATGGACGTGTGTGTTGTCCTTGGGTTAGTTAGGATTAAGTTGTTTCTAAGTCTAGGGGACTGATGACCTCAGGTGTACTTAGTGCTCAGAGAAATTGGAACCATTTTTAACCCCATTTACAAGCATCCCATGCCTCTATGTCGATTCACCACTCCAAACGTGTTAACGGGAGCCCTAGTCCGCCTGCTCTAGTCTCTAACCAACGGTAAGGATGACACGGGATATTGAAGGGAGTCCAATACCTGTTTTTGAACGTAGTTGCAGATTTGAAAGTATTACGATGCGCTTGGTGCACAATACGGCGATCTTCTCTTCTGGTGATGAGACATGGTCGACAGGTACCTTCACATTCCCACGCTGTCTGTCGTTGGGCCTCTGTCCCACTCAGATGCCCCTAATTCTGAATAATGCACTACTCGATCACACAGCCAACTGAAGACCTACGCTGAGGCTCATTTCAGACTCAACGCTGTCTCACACGAGCACTCTGCATCTCCATGTCTAACACAGCGATTACGCGACATCTGACACTGTTCACGTCCCTTATATATAATCGAAACAAGCCACTGCTTAGGTTGTAAACAAAAATCATCAACAACGGCAGTCGCCAACTTCAGCCGCATGAAGTCACCTTCGTTCTGCCAGCTGCCTCGCCAAAGATGACGGGGAGCGTATAGTAGTTCAGGACACTCGCAAGCTCCTAAGACACGGAATACTCAGCAATGATCCGTGACATGTGGATGCAGAAGGCAACGGGAATCACATCATTAAAGAGACGTAATGTATCCGCATGACATGTGGCCTGTAACTGAAAAAGTGTCAAGATGATCCCTCTATTGGCAAAAAATTCTAGATTAACCCCTGTGTAGATCGTCGGGAGGAAACTGATTAAATGGAGGTGACTATGAGAAAAAGACTGGATAACCAAGGACGGGGTAACATTCTAGGAGTCGGAGTATTAGATGTCAGAAATCAGAACTGAGTAGTAAAGCAATAAAATAAAAGGACAATGCAATTGCTCATTCCCGATACAATGGGGGTCTGTGAAATGAATTGGAAAGAATATAATGATTGTGACGAATATAAGGTATTATTAACAGCAACAAAAAAATGTTGTAGCTGGAGTTTGATTCATTACAAATAGCAAAGTAGGGAAGAGAGTGAGCTACAGTAAAATTCGGTGATAAAGTTATTCTCATCAAATTCGACAGCAAGCCAACTCTGACAACGATATTTCAGGTGTACACGCCAGTGTCGCAAGCACAAGATGGTGTGACAGAAAGTATATGAGGATATTGAACAGGCAATTAACTATGTAAAAGGAGATGACAGTTTTATAGTAATGGAGGAGTGAAATGTGGTGGTAGGGGAAGAAGAAGAAAATAGTGTTACAGGAGCCAATGGAGTTGGTAGAAAGACTTAATCATTTTGTAATAAAATTCAGATAGTAATTGCGAATATTCTTTTCAGTTTCCGGAGACACGGGGAAGTTCCCGGTGGATCCAATCTCTTCAGGCAGACATTCCAAAGTCAGATATTGGATTGCAAGGTGTTCTCAGTGCAAATATAAATTCAGATCGTAGTTTAGTAATGATGGAAAGCCGGAAAAAATCAGTGTCGAAAGAAGTGGGATAATGAAAAACTGAAGAGTTCGCTAGTGATGTGGACATTATGATAAGCAACACTAGAGGGGAAGTTAAGTTGACGAGGAGTGTACTTCGTTATAAAAAGAGCAAGCATAGATATTGAGTAGACGAACACAGATACAAGGAAGGTGCTTGCGGAATATCTTGGATTGGGTAAGAAATACTTCAATTAACCTACGAGAGACTAAAATACAACAATATAATCTCATAATAATGAAGTAAATGGATACTGCAAGGCATCGAGAACGATATGGATGCATGAGGAGAAATAAGAAAAAAAGGACGAACGTTGGAGTGACTGACGCAGCTAATAGAAAAATCAAAATAACCTTTCGTGAAACTTGAAGCTAGCGAGTTAACTTTAAGAGTATGATTTGAATTCCACTCCTATACACAGATGAGAGACCGAATAGGTGGAAGGAGAGTACTGAAAGGTTCTGTGATGGGGAGGACTTGACTGATGCTGTGAGAGAAGCAAAATCTTTTGTCGATACGGAAGGTGTAGGTGATCCAATATCAGTCAGAAAGTAAAACAGCTCTAGAAATCATGGGATCAAACTAGGCGGAGGGGATAGATAACATTAAATCAGAATTTCTCATACCACTGCGAGAAGTGGGAACCAAACGACTATTCAAGTGAGTGTGTACTATTCACGTTGGTTTGTAGAAGGTCTGGTGATATACCATTTGACTTTCGGAAGAGTATCATCAACACAGTTCCGACGGTAACAAAGGCGAGAACTATCACAAAATCATCTTAACAGCTGATGCATCCGATCTTCTTGCTAGAATAATATAACGAAGAATAGAAGCAGCAGGCATGAGAATAGTGAGGAACTTGACACCAAAACTGCTGATCACAGAGACGACAAAGCAAAGGAATTCTGCTACCTTTGAAGCAAAATAATTTATGACCGACGATGCAAAGAGGACGCGAAAAGCAGACTAGCACAGCCATTCCTGGGTATTCTCGGCCAAAAAAGATCTACTAGTATCAAACATAGATATTAATTTGGAACAGACGTTTCAGAGAATGTACATTTGGAGTGCAGCATTGTATAGCAGTGAATCATATACAGTGGGAAACACGGAACAGAAGAAAATCGAAGCGTCGGAGGAGTGATGCTTCAGAAGAATTTTGAAAATGAAGTGGGATGATAAGCTGTGGTAACTACCGTAGAATATCCTTGCTCTCTGTAACAGGTAAAATGTTTGCCAGAATCATTTTCAATCGTCTTCAGACCCTTTTAGAGACTGTGCTTCTTGAGCCTCAGGGCGGTTGTCGCTCATCAAGAGGTACGACTGACATGTTTTTATGTTCACGACAACTGCAGGAGAAGTGCAGAGAACAGCAAAAGCCTTTACTATTTGTTTTTTTTACGACATAGGAAAAACCTTTGATACAGTTCCCAGAAAAGCCACGTGGACGGTCTTAATATGTTTCGGCTGCCCCGATTAAAGCTATCCATGATGACATGACTTGACAGCTCATCTGCCAGAATGAAACGTCTAATGAATTCCCAATAACGAGTGGGCTCAAACAAGGATGCGTTCTTGTGCCAACATCATTAGCATTGTACCTGGCAGGTATGCTTTATGAGACATCTGTAAACAACGCTGGGGTAGAACTAAAGTACAGGTGCGATGGAGGATTATTTAAGCAATCCCGACTCCACTCTTAAAAAGTCCACAAGCACCACTTGTGTAACAGAGCTGTAGTGTGGTGACGGCAATGCCTCTGCAGCTCATTCGCCTGCAGAGATGCAGCAGTCTGTTAATAGTTTCAGCAAGTCATAGAAACGATTTGGTCTTTATATCAATATTCAAAAGACAATGGTGCTCGCACAGACAGCTCCTGGCTCTTCCCTTACCGATTCTAGCATATCCACTTATGCTACACCCTTGGAACAAGTGGACCATTTCCTCTATCTAGAAAGCATATTGTCATCTAATTGCTCTCCTGAAAAAGACGTGAAGAAAAGAATACGTACTGGCCATGTAGCATTTGGTTGTGTCAGAGAACGTGTCTTCGTGAATAGACTTAACGCTACACACCAAACTGATGGTGTATAAAGATGTTGTCATTTCAATAGGCACTTATCGGAGCCAATCCTGACGATAGTAAGCCTAAATGTGGGGGAAATTACAAACAACAAATATGACATCTTATCGGTAGTCTGCCAGTCTCATAAATGTGATTTGTTACGCATCCAAGAAGCCCACAGACCCGCAGAAACATAAAAACACCTGAAATACAAGGAATGTGTCTAGCTTTGGAAGCACCACATCCTAAACACTGTAGTGCCATATTCGTTACAGCTGAGATGACGGTGACGTCTGTCGGAAAATCTACAGCCAATGATTTCGAATTACTGGCAGCTACAATTTGGAAACTTTACAGTAACATCCATGTATAAATCTACAGAAAAAAATTTGCTTTCACTTCGCCAAAAGACTTCACAAACCATAAAACCAAATTCATTGTAAGAGTTATTAAATGGCACAGCACCACTTGGGGATATAGGCGAGAGCAGACACCTGTTGGAGGAAAGGATAGAAACAGGAAACCTCAGTATGCTCCATGATCGAAAACTTGCCCCCTCCTTGACAAGTAAAATATGGAAATGTGGAGATAACCCCGAAAACTGCATTACCAGCTCAAACATAGAAGACTGCTGTACTAAACTAGTATACCAACCTATACCTCGAACACAGCATAGACCCGTAGGGATACAAGTGTATAGAGCAGTCAGGATCACTATAGTATCGCTTCGCAGAAGATTTAATTTAAAAAGGCCAGTTTGTAAACTCTCGCAGAGGAATGGATAAAGGCATAGTAAACCTCGCCCGATCCCCAGAGAACTGCCAAGCATTCGTGCGAATGCTACAGAGAAACTCCAGACATCATATACCCTGAGGCTGCCGACAACAGTGTATCCCAGCTCTTTCACATGAATCCAGGCATTTCCTGACCGAGTACGAGGAATTATACCAAAAGTACCCCTTTAATCAAGAAACAACAGCGTGTGGTACGGCTTTGATGGAAATGCTAAGTAAAGCTCGGCAAAGTAGATGGATGGAGACCCTGGAGAGGACAGATATGACATGTAGAGCAAAATAGCCTGGAATCATATTACAGGGTGTTTTAAAAATGACAGGTATATTTGAAACGGCAATAAAAACTAAACGAGCAGCGATAGAAATACACCGTTTGTTGTAATATGCTTGGGACAACAGTACATTTTCAGGCGGACAAACTTTCGAAATTACAGTAGGTACAATTTTCAACAACAGATGGCGCTGCAAGTGATGTGAAAGATATAGAAGACAACGCAGTCTGTGGTTGCGCCATTCTGTATGTCGTCTATCTGCTGTAAGCATGTGCTGTTCACAACGTGCAAGTGTGCTATGGACAACATGGTTTATTCCTTAGAACAAAGGATTTTTCTGGTGTTGGAATTCCACAGCCTAGAACACAGTGTT
Organism: Schistocerca gregaria; assembly: GCF_023897955.1. Classification (NCBI taxonomy): domain Eukaryota; kingdom Metazoa; phylum Arthropoda; class Insecta; order Orthoptera; family Acrididae; genus Schistocerca; species Schistocerca gregaria. Next base: position 430,982,067 of record NC_064920.1, on the reverse strand, counting down.
GTTGCAACAAGACGAAGTTTTCAACGGAGGTGTAACCAAAGGACCGAAAAACGATACAATAAAGGATCTGTTTGAAAAATTTCAACGGACTGTGAACGTGACGGATGAACGTGCTGGAAAGGTAGGGCGACCGCGTACGGCAACCACAGAGGGCAACGCGCAGCTAGTGCAGCAGGTGATTCAACAGCGGCCTCGGGTTTCCGTTCGCCGTGTTGCAGCTGTGATCCAAATGACGCCAACGTCCACGTATCGTCCCATGCGCCAGAGTTTACACCTCTATCCATACAAAATTCAAACGCGGCAACCCCTCAGCGCCACTACCATTGCTGCACGAGAGACATTCGCTAACGATGTAGTGCACAGGATTGATGACGGCGATATGCATGTGGGCAGCACTTGGTTTACTGACGAAGCCTATCTTTACCTGGACGGCTTCGTCAATAAACAGAACTGGCGCATATGGGGAACCGAAAAGCCCCATGTTGCAGTCCCATCGTCCCTGCATCCTCAAAAAGTACTGGTCTGGGCCGCCATTTCTTCCAGAGGAATCATTGGCCCATTTTTCAGATCCGAAACGATTACTGCATCACGCTATCTGGACATTCTTCGTGAATTTGTGGCGGTACAAACTGCCTTAGACGACACTGCGAACACCTCGTGGTTTATGCAAGATGGTGCCCGGCCACATCGCACGGCCGACGTCTTTAATTTCCTGTATGAATATTTCGATGATCATGTGATTGCTTTGGGCTATCCGAAACATACAGGAGGCGGCGTGGATTGACCTCCCTATTCGCTAGACATGAACCCCTGTGACTTCTTTCTGTGGGGACACTTGAAAGACCAGGTGTACCGCCAGAATCCAGAAACAATTGAACAGCTGAAGCAGTACATCTCATCTGCATGTGAAGCCATTCCGCCAGACACGTTGTCAAAGGTTTCGGGTAATTTCATTCAGAGACTAAGCCATATTATTGCTACGCATGGTGGATATGTGGAAAATATCGTACTATAGTGTTTCCCAGACCGCACCGCCATCTGTTGTTGACAATTGTAACTACTGTAATTTCGAAAGTTTGTCTGCCTGAAAATGTACTGTTGTCCCAAGAATATTGCAACAAACGGTGTATTTCTATCGCTGCTCGTTTAGTTTGTATTGCCGTTTCAAATATACCAGTCATTTTTGAAACACCCTGTAAAAACATGACGGAGACCCAAACGGTTCCGAACAGTCTGCCGCGGGAACAGCTAATCAAGTGGCTCATCAACTGCTCCTGTAAGAAAAGACTGATACAAAACAACAGAAAGTAAAAATTAACAGTACCTTAGAATCAGAAACTAATAGGTTTTTAACATGCTTTACACTGAAGGAATTCAACAAGGGTCTCAGCAATATAGAAAGCGGCAAAGCAGCTGGAGTGGATGACGTGGGCACGGAGCTGACCAAATGCTATGGGCCGGGCACAAAGAACTGATTCCTGCCACTTTTCAGTCAACGTCGCGAAACATGTACGATCCCCAAGATGTTGAGGACGGTAAGGATAGTGGCACTCTTAAAACCAGGAAAGGCACCTGATTCACCAAAGAACTATCGTCCAATATCTCTCCTGTGTAATCTTTACAAACTGTGCGAGAGACTTATTCAAAATCGTATGACGGACTCATTGAGATAACACTACTCCTCAACAACAAGGTGTTTTTAGGCCTGGAAAATCATGTACAAGCCAAATTCTGTTCTTAACAGAACACATATATGAAGGATACTAAAATCAAATGATAACACAACTCTGGTCGACCTTAGCTCTGCATATGATAAAATTAACCACAGGCTGCTGCTGCAGAAGCTCTATAGTGGACTAAGAGACTATCAGTTTGTTAAGATTATCGAGTTCCTATTACAAAGTAGACAATTCTATGCTGTCTTCAATGGGAAAAAGAGCAGATAGAGAAACCAGAAAAATAGTCTTACCCAAGGAATCGTTTTGCACCCTCACTTTTTAATCTGTACACCAACGACCAACCGATACCTAAGCTTACAAAATATTTTCCGTATGCCGATGATCTGGCAATTATAGCACTCGACGGATCTCTGATATACAGGTCCCATTGCGAAAAGACGCGAGAAAAGGTAATTGCCAGAAATAAGGAAACCAGTTAACAGCAAATGCAGTGTTAAATCTTCCGTATTAAGAACCATCGCACAAGTCTTATGCTTCTCAACAACCGAATATGCCTGCCCAGTGTGGTTCAGATGAACCCATGCAAAGAAGATCGAAATAGGTCTTAATGAAACATGTCGATTAACAACGGTTGCACGAAACGTACTTCCTTACCAAAACTATGTGCAGCTGCCGAGTTCTCGAATCCAAACTCTCGGATAACATCATATGAATTCACAGAGAGGCTCAGACAATAGACGATCGGTATCCGCTTTTTGGTAGTGAGTGTAAATCCGGGCGACTGGGATCCCATTGAAGGTTTTTAGCCACGATAGTAGAAGAGCCACCAGCTGACACCCCACGCGCACAGAAAGTGTCCAACGGATTCAGCACAAACTGGAAGACATAGAGAACACTGAACCAAATAAGGACAGTAGTGGCCCCTGTGATGACAAATACAGTCAGATGAGGACCTAGAACCACGGAATAAGTGTAACTGAGGCACTGTGCAGGACATGGAACATCTGCACGCGTGCTCAAACTGCCCTTACAGGTGCAAACCCGACGATTTATGGCTGGACAAGAAAGAAGCCTTGGACGTGACCCTATACTGGGCTTAAAGATTATGTCTTGGTTTCCGTACACGAAAAAGTAACAAAATTAAATAAGTTGTCATCTCAACGCTTGTGTATGGTTGCGAAACCTGGACATTGTACCGCCGCGATCTGGAGAAAATAGAACGCTTTAACCAACAGAAGGTAACCTACATCACGAACATGAAATAGGATGACCTTATATCAAATATCGCCGTTCTTGAAAAAACGAAAATTAATAGGATAGAAGCTCTCATTATTGGCAAAGATGAGTTGGCCATGTTCAGCGGATGAGAGAGGACAGACTTCCACGTTAAACGCTGAGCACAAGTAAAAGATCGCAAGGTGCCTCTATTAAGCGCTATAAGGATATCAGTACAGGAAAAATCTAAAAACCTTGAACATCGATCCGAGTAATTGGTCCACCATTGCAGAAGATCGCAGTTGCTGGCACTCAGCTACCTCAAATGCTCTTCAGGTCCTTTAGCGGGAACGTCGAAGACTGGAAAATGACAAACGCCAGAGACATAAACTCCTCCAGGCCCAGCCACGTCCTCCACCTTCCATCGTTTGTAATTTCTGTGGTAGCATGTTCCATGCTAGGACTGGACTACTAAGCCATCAGTGATATCTCCACACCTGAACTGTGACACAGGAAATCTCAGGAGAGAAACGAAAACACGGATACGAGTGTTATCAGACGCCGCCGCCGCCGACGACGACGACAATAAAATGTAGACCGAGGTGGTCCTCTGCAACACGGACGAAGAAAGGAACATGTGGTGAATACTGAAGAGAAGAAGGAACACTATAATAAAACATGTGTTAAGCCATTAGGGAATAACCTCCAAGGCTGTAGAGGATGCTGGAGAGGATGGGAATTGAGAGGAAGACAGTGACTGTCGTGCGGTAGCTTTCTCGCTTCCCACGCCCCGGTTCCCGGGTTCGATTCCCGGCTGGGTCAGGGATTTTCTCTGCCTCGTGATGGCTGGGTATTGTGTGATGTCCTTAGGTTAGTTAGGTTTATGTAGTTCTAAGTTCTAGGGGACTGATGACCATAGATGTTAAGTCCCATAGTGCTCAGAGCCATTTTTTGAAGATCGTGACTGTAATTCGTCCAACAAATGATAATAAGGACATAGGTCGCAAGTGGTACTCTGAGATGAAGAGCTGGGAACAAAAGAGGCATTCGTGGTAAGGTGAGTCAAATCAGTCAGGACACTGACAACTCAAGAAAAAATAATTTCACCAATAAATAAAGAAATAAATAATGCCTTACCCAGCCTGAAAGCACCACTAGGAACGAAGTATACTAATGCACTTTAGTGACCGTTCTGCCTGTCACAGAAGCTCGAAGCTGTAATTTACATAGCTGCTAATGTCGTGTACGTATATGAGGTTACCTTGAAATCTTACCATATCATCTGCTTACTGCGATGTTTTTGTGAGGAATTGTGCATAGGTAAAGAGGAACTATAATTAGACTACTAACCAAAGAGAAATTGACAAACGTCCGTATGTTTTCTGAAGTTATTTTATTTAGTCGACCAATTTTGGCAGCGGGGTGTATCATAGGAAACGTGTTGCCTGTTCGTATAAATCACGTTTCTCGTTACACGAGGTCGACACTCATTTCCGGATATGGTATTGCCGGTCGGAGTGGCCGTGCGGTTCTGGGCGCTACAGTCTGGAATCGAGAGACCGCTACGGTCGTAGGTTCGAACCCTGCCTCGGTCCTGGATGTGTGTGATGCCCTTAGGTTAGTTAGGTTTAACTAGTTCTGAGGTCTAGGCGACTGATGACCTCAAACGTTAAGTCGCATAGTGCTCAGAGCCATTTGAACCATTTTTGATACGGTATTACCTAGGCAGACGGCTGTTCGAAACATCTACTGCGCCACTGATGCGGACCGGTGGAAGCTATATTGTACTGTGGGGGACATTCTCCCAGTTTTTCATGGGGACTGTAGTAGTATCGAACGCTCCGTGACAGCTGTGGACAACGTCAACCTTATGTGGACCACCTGCATCAGTTATCGCTTAATATCTTCCTCGACGACGATGGCGTCAAAAATTGTTCAAATGTTTGTGAAATCTCATGGGACTAAGCTGCTAAGGTTATCAGTTACTAAGTTTACACACTACTTAAACTGAATTATCCCAAGGACAAACACACACACACACACACCCATGCCCGAGGGAGGACTCGAACCTCCGCCGGAATCCGCCGCACAGTCCTTGACTGCAGCGTCTTAGACGATGGCGTCATATAGCAGGATAACTTTCCGTGCCACAAGGCCAGAATCTACTATACCAGTTTGAGGAGCGTGATAGTGAACTCACGCTGTGGTCTTGGCCACCAAACACCCACCCACTGAAAGGTAATTTTTGCGACCTGCGTGATCCGTGCATTGACGTCTGGTGCCACAGACCTCAGGAAATCTACCAAGGAGTTATTCAAAGCATGCCACACAAAAAGGCTGAAGCATAGTGTTCCAAAGGAAGATCTGTACGCTATTAAGCTGGTCCTATTGTTTTGGCTCATTATCGTTTGTATCGTTAGTACCTAAAATTGTATTCCTCAGACCTTTGGAAGAAACCTGGTATACTGATTCGTGCGTAAATTGTTGAATTCCAGGTAAAGAATCAGACCTTCACAGCCGGCCGCTGGTGGCCGAGCGGTTCTGGCGCTACAGTCTGGAACCGCGCGACCGCTACGGTCGCAGGTTCGAATTCGGCCTCGGGCATAGATGTGTGTGTTGTCCTTAGGTTACTTAGGTTTAAGTAGTTATAAGTTCTACCGGACTTATGACCTCAGCAGTTGAGTCCCATAGTGCTCAGAGCCATTTGAACCATCAGACCTTCACAGCTAATTTCGGATAGACGAGGTGGAAATATAAGTAGAATATTTCAAAATCTCTGATATATCATGGACCTGTTACATCCAAAGAGAGGAAAAAAGTAAGCTCATTGCCTTGAGAGGAAGTGACACACAGTGTGCGTAGCCACAACTTTTTTATGTTAGTTTCTTCCTATTGGACCAAACTACTGAGGTCGTCGGTCCCTAGGCTTTCACGGTACTTGATAACAGTGTGAGATTCAATCAAATAAAACCTGGTCAATGCGTTTACCTTTGCCCTACATGTAGCGTGGGAGCAGGTACCTGCGGCTATGGTGGCGCTATCTATTGACAGACTGACGCGTGTGCACCGTTTGATGTTGCGTAGTGCCAGCGTGCTTTCACGCCGAAGAGAAGGTGGTCACACAAGTTATCGTCCACTACTGAACGTGCTGGCGAGTAAGCAGGAACGAGGAGTGATTCTATTTTTGGCGTTGGAGGGAGTTGGAGGCCGTGAAATCTATCGACGGATGAAGGCTGAGTACGGTGAGTACAGTCTGCGTCGTTCAGTGTTATGGAATGGCGCAAACAATTCCTTCAGGGCGCAAGTCACTGGAAGACGATGCTCGCCCTGGACCGGCTCATCGTGTTATCACACCAAAAATGGTTGCGGAAGTGAATGCCTTAGCCTTGGACAACCGCAGAAGCACCGTGGACGAGATCCATCGGTTAATGGGTATTAGCGTGGGCACCGCCCACACCTTATTGCATCAGCACATGAACTTTCGAAAAATCTGTGCGCAGTGGGTTCCCCACCAACTGACCGCCCAACAGCGCAGTACTCGAATGGTGCTGTCTTTGACTCATCTGCAGCGTTATCATGTGGAAGAATATGGCTGTCTGTCGCGTATTGCCACAGGTGACGAAACGTGGCATCACCTTGTTGAACCGGAAAGCAAGCGCCAGAGCAAGCAGTGGAAACATGCTAGTTCCCCACCTCCAAAGAAATCAAAGGCCGTGCACACCTGTTCTGGTAAGGTCATGAAGTCCTTGTTTTTTTACCACAAGGGCCGGCGGCTTGTCGAGGTACTGCAACGGGGAACCACCATCAATGCCCAGCGTTCTCAAGCAACTTTACAGAACTTTAGACGTGCCATCAAGTCACAACGCCGAGGCATGTTGTCCAGTGGCGTTATCCTCCTGCATGATAATGCCCGCCCACACACGGCCAATGCGGTGAAGGCGACATTGCAGCAGTTTCGGTGGAAAACGATGGAACGTCCACCTTACAGTACCGTCCTTTCACAGTGTAACTTACATGTGTTTGGATCAGTAAAACACGCTATTCGCGGACATCGATTTGCGACTAAGTGTGTGACTGGGTCCAGGCCTGCGTTTGTAGCAGCCTACTAAGTTCTTCAGGTATGGAATCGACCTGATATTGTAGCAATATGATACATGTGCCACCAGTTTTCGCGACCATTTTAGAGCATGTTTACTGTGTATAACTACATTTTTGAGTTAATAAAATCGCCACCGTAACTTTACACTAGTAACCTGGTTTCATTTGAATGCCCCTTATGAAACTAACTTACGCTAAGGACAACGCACACACCCATGCCAGTGGGAGGACTCGAATCTCTGAGGGGGGGAGCCACGCGAACCGTGGCAAGGCGTCACAGACTGCGGTGTTACCACGCGCAGCGCTCGCTTCTTCAATAGACTATTGACGTAGTATCAAGTACTTGTTTAATAAATTCGGCTTCTTGATTTGAACGTACGTTAGCTCTTTTGCTTCTCCGTAAAAATTTGCGTGGACCCCTTCCTCGGAGCAGCGTCTTTCCTCGATGGTTTATATCATAGTTAACACTAAATGCAACCACAACTTCTCTTTGATCACGAGAGTACCGTACGGTACATGTCTAACGCCCGACTCTCCTTTAAGCGGAGCGTATTAACAGTAATTTTTTAACTGTTATTGCTAGTTTACCCTTCTACAGATGTGACAGATATTCATACAGTCTTCATTTCATTTTCAGTTCAGATTATTAACTTTCATACAACCAACGCTAACAGCTTATCTTCAGCAGTGAACTGTTTGATTACAAACCAAAATTTCATTGGCTAAAGGAACTGAAAGTATGTCCTATTAACTTAGTCTTGCATGACAGATCTAGAACCTTACGGCAATTGCAAGGTTAACGAAGGACAAAATGATTTTTTCTGTAGTTTTTGTGCTATGAACGAAGACGATTTCTCTGTATAGCGCATGCTAGTGTACTTGGCCCGTGATGTCGTAGTCTGGAATAGAAATTCCCATGTTTTCGAGGGAAACTTAACAGTCAGAAATTATAGCCAAAAATAATAACACTTTTTAGGATTATGTGCGCATTACGTAATTTTGTAGTACTGGGTGTAACAGGTCACCTCACATAGCGAGTTACAGCGAGTACTTAGTTCAGTAATCACAAGTGGAGGAGGTACACTAAGAAAAGACAGAGAGATACTGGAAGATCTCAGTTACATTCATTGTCAGGTAGAGACTCCGAATTCAGGTATTGAAATTTAAGACGTACCTAGGAGGAGACATAAATTCAGATCACAGTTTAGTAACGATGAGAAGCAAACTAAGGTTTCAAATAGTGTGGAGGGAAGTGGGATACTGAAATACTGAATGACGGGATGTGTTTGACCTTTGCTAAGATTATGAATTCTGCAATACGGAGAACCAGGCTAGGCAACCCGGTTAAAGAGGAGTCACTGATGTTGGAAAGAAGAACATAGTTACAATGAAGGTATCTGCGAAGAAACCATGGGTAACAGAAGAAATGCTTCAGTTGGTCGACGAGAGGAGGAAGTGCAATAGTGTCCAGGTAAATTCAGGAATACGAAAATGCTAATCACTTAGGAATACAATAAATAGGATGCGCAGGGAGCTGAGGTGAAATGGCTGCATGAAAAATGTCCTGAGGGACTGGGTCAGTATACAGAAATGTTAAAACAAATTTCGGTGAAATTAAAAGCAAGTCCGGAACCATTAAGAGTCCAATTGGAATTTCACTGTTAAATGCAGAGGAGAGAGAGAGTGAGAGAGCAGATAGGTGGAGAGAGTACATTGATGACCTGTATGAGGTAGAGTACTGGTCTAATTACGTGATAAAAGAAGAAAGAAGAGTCGACGTGGAAGAGGTAAAGGATCCATTATTAGAATCAGAATTTAAAGGAACTATGGACGACTTGAGATCGAATAAGGTAGAAGGGGTAGATAACATTCTGACCGAATTTCTGAAATCACTGGGGTAAGTGGCAACAAAACGACAATTCATGTTGGTAAGCAGCATGTGTGAGTGTGGCGATATTCCACCAGATTTTCGGAAAAGGCTGCAAGTGCCGACAAGTGCGAGAGTTGCAGCACAATCAACTTAACATCTGACGCATAGAAGTTGCTGACAAGAATAATCTACAGAAGAATGGAAATGATAATTGAGAAACTGTTAGATAACGATTAGTTTGGCTTCAGGAGAGGTAAAGACACAATAGAACCATTCTTGATGTCAAGCAGAAGAAAAATCAAGACACGTGAATAGGATTTGTCCACCAGAGAAAAATGTTCCAAAATGTCACATGGTTAAACATGTTCGAAATGATGCGAAAAGTAGCGGTAATCTATAGAGAAGAAGTGATATACAGTACATACAGGAATGACGAGGGAACAACAGGACTGGAAGAGCATGTAGTCTTTCGCTCGTGATTTTTAACCTATAACACTAAGAAGTAATGACGAAAATGAAAGAAAGTGTCAAGAGTGGATTTAAAATTCATGGTGAAAGAATATCATTGTTAAGATTTACTGATGACAATGCTATACTCAATGATAGTGATTGCAGAACTGGCTTAATGGATTGAACAGTCTAATGAGTGCAGAGGAGACTCGAAGAAAGACGATTGTAATGAGAAGTAGCAGAAATGATAACAGCAAGAAACTTAACATCAGGCTTTTGGTTCACGAAGTAGACTAATTTAAGACATTCTTCTACGCAAGAGGCCGTGAGGGGTAGCCGCTCAGTCTAGGGCGTTTCGTCACGGTCGGTCCGGCTACCCGCCGTCGGAGGTTCGAGTCCCCTTTCGGGCGTGGGTGTGTGTGTGTCGTCCTTAGCCTAAGTTAGTTTAAGTTACATTAAGTAGTGTGTAAGCTTAGGGACGGATGATCTCAGCAGTTTGGTCCCTTAAGACCTTACCATAAATTTCCAAAACTTTCTACCTAAGCAGCAAAATAACCCAAGATGGAGAGAGTAAGGAGAACAGGCTACCACTGGCAAAAAGGGAATTCCTGGCAAAAAGATGTCTATTAGTATCAAACATAGGCGTAATTGTAGGAAGAAGTTTCTTAGAATGTTTATCTGGAGCAGATCATTTCATAGTAGTGGAACATGGATTTTGGGAATACGACAACACAAGAAAATCGAAGCATTTGATATGTGGTGCTACAGAAAAATGTTGACAATGAGGTGGACAAACAAACTACGAACTCAAGAGGCTCTCCGCGGAATCGGCGAGGAAAAGAATGTATGGAAATATCGACAAGAAATAGGGACAGGCTGATAGGACATACATTAAGAAAATAACTTCCATGCTACTAGAGGGACTGTAGATGGTAAAAACTTTAGAGAAAGGCAGAGATTGGAATAAATCCATCAAACAATTGTGGACGTAGATTTTAAGTGTTACTCTGAGATTATAAGGTTAACTCGTGGTGGTCTGCATTAGTCAGTGCGAAGACCGATGACTCAATAGTCCTTCAGCACTCAAACATCGTTAAAATTTTCGTTCTACCATTTATCAGTGTAGCTGTTACATTCTGATTAGTCACAAGTAACAGCTACCAGGCTGTGGCAAATGTATCTGCTAACTGGTATAACTGGTGAGGTAAATTGCGTCAGCGCTACGGTCGTTAAATATTCTCCCCTATAAAAGCGATAAATCAGTACCCAAAGTTAACTTTTCTATTACTCCAGGGGAAAAACGTTACCTGTGATGACATTGTTGATAGCTGCAACTATTCCTCCTCTGTTGTTACGTGATTAACAAAAGTGGTGACAGAAACGGACACACTTGTGCACAAAAACAATTTAATGACAAAAACGCGGTTCAACTCTGCGAAAATATTTGTTGTTGTTGTCTTCAGTCCTGAGACTGGTTTGATGCAGCTCTCCATGCTACTCTATCCTGTGCAAGCTGCTTCATCTCCCAGTACCTACTGCAACTTACATCCTTCTGAATCTGCTTAGTGTACTTATCTCTCGGTCTCCCTCTACGATTTTTACCCTCCACGCTGCCCTCCAACGCTAAATTTGTGATCCCTTGATGCCTCAAAACATGTCCTACCAACCGATCCCTTCTTCTAGTCAAGTTGTGCCACAAACTTCTCTTCTCCCCAATCCTATTCAATACCTCCTCATTAGTTACGTCATCTATCCACCTTATCTTCAGTATTCTTCTGTAGCACCACATTTCGAAAGCTTCTATTCTCTTCTTGTCCAAACTAGTTATTGTCCATGTTTCACTTCCATACATGGCTACACTCCAAACAAATACTTTCAGAAACGACTTCCTGATACATAAATCTATATTCGATGTTAACAAATTTATCTTCTTCAGAAACGCTTTCCTTGCCATTGCTAGTCTACATTTTATATCCTCTCTACTTCGACCATCATCAGTTATTTTACTTCCTAAATAGCAAAACTCCTTTACTACTTGAAGTGTCTCATTTCCTAATCTAATACCCTCAGCATCGCCCGATTTAATTTGACTACATTCCATTATCCTCGTTTTGCTTTTGTTGATGTTCATCTTATATCCTCCTTTCAAGACACTGTCCATTCCGTTCAACTGCTCTTCCAAGTCCTTTGCCGTCTCTGACAGAATTACAATGTCATCGGCGAACCTCAAAGTTTTTACTTCGTCTCCATGAATTTTAATACCTACTCCAAATTTTTCTTTTGTTTCCTTTACTGCTTGCTCAATATACAGATTGAATAACATCGGGGAGAGGCTACAACCCTGTCTCACTCCTTTCCCAACCACTGCTTCCCTTTCATGCCCCTCGACTTTTATGACTGCCATCTGGTTTCTGTACAAATTGTAAATAGCCTTTCGCTCCCTGTATTTTACCCCTGCCACCTTTAGAATTTGAAAAAGAGTATTCCAGTCAACATTGTCAAAAGCTTTCTCTAAGTCTACAAATGCTAGAAACGTAGGTTTGCCTTTGCTTAATCTTTCTTCTAAGATAAGTCGTAAGGTTAGTATTGCCTCACGTGTACCAACATTTCGACGGAATCCAAACTGATCCTCCCCGAGGTCCGCATCTACCAGTTTTTCCATTCGTCTGTAAAGAATTCGCGTTAGTATTTTGCAGCTGTGACTTATTAAACTGATAGTTCGGTAATTTTCACATCTGTCAGCACCTGCTTTCTTTGGGATTGGAATTATTATATTCTTTTTGAAGTCTGAGGGTATTTCGCCTGTCTCATACATCTTGCTCACCAGCTGGTAGAGTTTTGTCATGACTGGCTCTCCCAAGGCCGTCAGTAGTTCTAATGGAATGTTGTCTACTCCCGGGGCCTTGTTTCGACTCAGGTCTTTCAGTGTTCTGTCAAACTCTTCACGCAGTATCGTATCTCCCATTTCGTCTTCATCTACATCCTCTTCCATTTCCATAATATTGTCCTCAAGTACATCACCCTTGTATAAACCTTCTATATACTCCTTCCACCTTTCTGCCTTCCCTTCTTTGCTTAGAACTGGGTTGCCATCTGAGCTCTTGATATTCATCCACGTGGTTCTCTTCTCTCCAAAGGTCTCTTTAATTTTCCTGTAGGCAGTATCTATCTTACCCCTAGTGAGATAAGCTTCTACATCCTTACATTTGTCCTCTAGCCATCCCTGTTTAGCCATTTTGCACTTCCTGTCGATCTCATTTTTGAGACGTCTGTATTCCTTTTTGCCTGCTTCATTTACTGCATTTTTATATTTTCTCCTTTCATCAATTAAATTCAATATTTCTTCTGTTACCCAAGGATTTCTAGCAGCCCTCGTCTTTTTACCTACTTTATCCTCTGCTGCCTTCACTACTTCATCCCTCAGAGCTACCCATTCTTCTTCTACGGTATTTCTTTCCCCTATTCCTGTCAATTGACCCCTTATGCTCTCCCTGAAACTCTGTACAACCTCTGGTTCTTTCAGTTTATCCAGGTCCCATCTCCTTAATTTCCCACATTTTTGCAGTTTCTTCAGTTTTAATCTACAGGTCATAACCAATAGATTGTGGTCCGAGTCCGCATCTGCCCCTGGAAATGTCTTACAACTTAAAACCTGGTTCCTAAATCTCTGTCTTACTATTATATAATCTATTTGATACCTTTTAGTATCTCCAGGGTTCTTCCACGTATACAACCTTCTTTCATGATTCTTAAACCAAGTGTTAGCTATGATTAAGTTGTGCTCTGTGCAAAATTCTACTAGGCGGCTTCCTCTTTCATTTCTTAGCCCCAATCCATATTCACCTACTATGTTTCCTTCTCTCCCTTTTCCTACTGCCGAATTCCAGTCACCCATTACTATTAAATTTTCGTCTCCCTTCACTATCTGAACAATTTCATTTATTTCATCGTACATTTCTTCAATTTCTTCATCATCTGCAGAGCTAGTTGGCATATAAACTTGTACTACTGTAGTAGGTGTGGGCATTGTATCTATCGTGGCCACAATAATGCGTTCACTATGCTGTTTGTAGTAGCTTACCCGCATTCCTATTTTCCTATTCATTATTAAACCTACTCCTGCATTACCCCTATTTGATTTTGTGTTTATAACCCTGTAGTCACCTGACCAGAAGTCTTGTTCCTCCTGCCACCGAACTTCACTAATTCCCACTATATCTAACTTTAACCTATCCATTTCCCTTTTTAAATTTTCTAACCTACCTGCCCGATTAAGGGATCTGACATTCCACGCTCCGATCCGTAGAACGCCAGTTTTCTTTCTCCTGATAACGACATCCTCCTGAGTAGTCCCCGCCCGGAGATCCGAATGGGGGACTATTTTACCTCCGGAATATTTTACCCAAGAGGATGCCATCATCATTTAATCATACAGTAAAGCTGCATGCCCTCGGGAAAAATCACGGCTGTAGTTTCCCCTTGCTTTCAGCCGTTCGCAGTACCAGCACAGCAAGGCCGTTTTGGTTAATGTTGCAAGGCCAGATCAGTCAATCATCCAGACTGTTGCCCCTGCAACTACTGAAAAGGCTGCTGCCCCTCTTCAGGAACCACACGTTTGTCTGGTCTCTTAACAGATACCCCTCCGTTGTGGTTGCACCTACGGTACGGCCATCTGTATCGCTGAGGCACGCAAGCCTCCCCACCAACGGCAAGGTCCATGGTTCATGGGGGGGGGGGGGCGAAAATATTTATGCTGTAATATTGAGAATGATACCATAAACTGTAGCACGTACAGAGTGAAGTCTTGCTCAGAATACAGATTCTATCTGCTTTCCCACCTGGACATCTCAGAGTTTTAAAGCACTGCTTCCGGCACTGGACGATGGGAACGATAGAATCAACCCGGCGGATTAACGTGTGTTACAGTGTCGTCCAGACGGGATGTGGTTTTTAGGTGATGTTCCACATCGCAGAATATGAATACCAAACGTTAGAAAACTTTCTCTCACTTTCACACGGATTACACTATGCGCAGGCTGCTGGAATACACATATTCCATCCAGAGGGATAACGGGGTGGCGCCAGGAATGGCATACAGCCAACCGTTATAGCTGACTCTGCCAAATCCGCAAAATACCATGCCGACTCTACGCCGGTGCAGGGCAAAGACACAAGAAAATGAAATTCTAACTGCTCTATGCAACTGACAAGTGTCTGAACTACATTTTCAGTCATTAGCAAAAAAAAAAAAAAAAGATAATTCATAGTATTCACAGAAAACTGGAGAAGTAGCCAAGTCCCCTTAGACCGTATTCGTCTGAATAAAGTGTGTGATAATCAGGTAGAGAGTAGACAAAGCCGACCAACATGAATGACAAATTCAGAGTTGTGGTAACACACTGACCCGCAGCGTTGCTTACTGTTTACGTTCTTTCCATGTATAAACATTGTCACACATTTCAAGTATTTTTCCATATGTAAAAACTGAAACTGCCAAGCAAATGGGGGAAACCTATGTCACATTATGGACAAGTCTCCATTTCTTAATTAAATTGAAACGTAGATTCGATCTTATTATAACGCTCTCAGAGCTGTGAATGAATATGTAATGAAGAAGACATGTAAATCCTGTAATTAGTCATTTGAAGACAACAATGGGGATGGTCATAGGAATAAGGTTCCAACGGCTCTGAGTACTATGGGACTTAACATCTGAGTCGTCAGTCCCCTATAACTTAGAACTAATTAAACCAAACTAACCTAAGGACATCACACACATCCATGCCCGAGGCAGGATTCGAACCTGCGACCGTAGCAGTCGTGCTGTTCCCGACTGAAGCGCCTAGAAATAAGGTTAATGAGAGAAAATTTCTTTCAGGATATCGTGCAATCGATACTTCACTCAGTTAAAATGTACCTAGATCGACTCGTCATGAGCTATGTCCACTCCATTGGTAAGTCTATAACACAAATAGATTTGCGACTACAGGAACTGTTTAAGAAACTGTAACGATCACTATGCGTTGAAATTTCAAATCTGAAGATGGTCTGATTCGGCTGAAACGGGTTGTACCAGATAATAAAGCCTAATCTAAGCTGTTCCGTACACTGAATAATTAAAGAAATAACAGACTTCTGCGTCAAAATGTCGAGTTTCCATGAAATATATCTGTTTTTCAACTCGATGTATCCCTTCTGGGAACAATTCGCAACATCGTGTTTATTAGAAGCTCAGTTGTGTTTTCATATGAGTTTACTGATTGTATGTCTTCCCTATTCGACCTGTGACTACATCCGAAATGAGTTTCGTTTCGTTTTTGATGCTGCTGTTGAGGTCACGTCTGTCGGAATTTGGACTACAAATCCGGTATATTAAGACATTTTTGCAACTATAGCACTTGAGAATGACCTGTAACGCCGAAATTGGCCAATTTAATGAAATAAATACGTGTTAGAAATAGCCAGGTTGGAACTATTACAATATTATTCTCAAAATGAACGGCTGTGGTAACGCACAGGAAGAAAACGATTCTCTATGCTGTACATTTTGCTCAATACTTGTCCGTAACATCACACGTTTAGCACTATAGTACAGAAGAACTCACCTGTCATGAACATTACGCTGATTAATGTTGCGACTAATCACCATCACCAAGACATGGACCAAAACGGCAAAACAGGATTTTCGCATCGTGCGCAAAGCTGATAGATAAATACTGAATTCACTTTGACATTCTGACATGAAATGCTCCTATTAGCGATGGTGGCCAGACACGTCAGGTGTGTTGTCATAGTGTAAGTACAACAACCCATAACCAGGTCACTATTTGAAACATCCTTGCACTTAAAATCTCTGGAGTACAGAGACTCGAGTCTGGAAGCAACGCCTTTCACAGGCAAACGCTATTTTGAAAGAGCTAGCCAGGCAAGACTGACGATTCGCACTCACAGCTCTACTTTTGAAAGTGCATCCTCCCTAACTGACGTTAGTAGCTCTGCCTGCGAAAGGCGATGGCTCAGAGTCCTAATCCATCACTCAGTTTTAACCTGCCAGAAAGTTTCAAATCAGGTTACAAAGTACTGCAGAGAGGAATTTCGGTCTGGAGCCTTAGTGTTTACATTGAAAACATAGTTTATCTCCGTTTATGAACGACATCAACACCACTAACATTTTTTCTGGTTAGTAAGGTAGGCCATTCTAGGACACGTCGGCTCTTTGAAGACTATTACAAAGCCGTCTCCACCAAGATACAAAACTCGCTAGCCATAGGCATCGATTGACGGTTGTAATGGAGTCACCCGATTACAGCCTATTCGTGGCGCTCTGCTTCGGCGTCGTCGTTTTTCAGCCGTCGCCATGCACGCATTTGGGTCCTAAAACGTAATGGAACGCACGCACCCGTTCGCTTGCAGCTATTGATTTGCATGCAGTCGTACGCTGCAAACAGGCCCCGACAATCACCAGTGATTAAGCGGTGACACGCCCGGAAAACGCGTACGGTAATTTACGATCCAATAAATTTTGCACGCGGTCCTGCCAAGTTTGTGAATGCGTCGGCGTGCGAGATTAGTGAACTTATCACGGGGTGAAAACAAGAGTGGTTTTACCTTTTCATGGTGGGGAGCCAACGATAGCTCTCAGCTAAAATGTGTGACAGGCTTTACGCCCTCACTCCGCACAGAAAGCAAGCGTGTTATTTTCAACTTCAGTAGCTACCAGGCGTCTATTTGATGACTCCTTACGGGAAATGCATAACCAAAATGCTAATCCGAAAAAAATTTATTGGACTATATTTCGAGATTATAAGATCATATGAGCGGTTTTGATTGTGCTATCATCTTCACATCATAAAATATCGTCACAGAGTGTAGCTCGTCACATGTTGTACGATTAGATCATTAGAACTTAGTACATTTAGAAGTGGTGATCTTTTATCAGCTCAATATGGTTCCTAGATCAATCAAAACAAGTCATATCACTTCACAAATTTTCTATCTAAACGAATTAATGTTATATCGAAAATTAAGATCACTTTTCCTCACTATTGTCACGTGTTACAAAATACTTATGCCCCTCTGTCCAAGCTTACACCACTTATCTATACTTGTTAACAATGTCCTAATGTTGTTGTTGTTGTTGTCTTCAGTCCTGAGACTGGTTTGATGCAGCTCTCCATGCTACTCTATCCTGAGCAAGCTGCTTCATCTCCCAGTACCTACTGCAACCTACATCATTTTGAATCTGCTTAGTGTACTCATCTCTCGGTCTCCCTCTACGATTTTTACCCTCCACGCTGCCCTTCAACGCTAAATTTGTGATTCCTTGATGCCTCAAAACATGTCCTACCAACCGATCCCTTCTTCTAGTCAAGTTGTGCCACAAACTTCTCTTCTCCCCAATCCTATTCAATACCTCCTCATTAGTTACGTGATCTATCCACCTTATCTTCAGTATTCTTCTGTAGCACCACATTTCGAAAGCTTCTATTCTCTTCTTGTCCAAACTAGTAATCGTCCGTGTTTCACTTCCATACATGGCTACACTCCAAACAAATACTTTCAGAAACGACTTCCTGATACATAAATCTATATTCGATGTTAACAAATTTCTCTTCTTCAGAAACGCTTTCCTTGCCATTGCCAGTCTACATTTTATATCCTCTCTACTTCGACCATCATCAGTTATTTTACTTCCTAAATAGCAAAACTACTTTACTACTTGAAGTGTCTCATTTCCTAATCTAATTCCCTCAGCATCACCCGATTTAATTTGACTACATTCCATTATCCTCGTTTTGCTTTTGTTGATGTTCATCTTATATCCTCCTTTCAAGACACTGTCCATTCCGTTCAACTGCTCTTCCAAGTCCTTTGCCGTCTCTGACAGAATTACAATGTCATCGGCGAACCTCAAAGTTTTCACTTCTTCTCCATGAATTTTAATACCTACTCCAAATTTTTCTTTTGTTTCCTTTACTGCTTGCTCAATATACAGGAAACCAAATTTCCAGATGCAATTGATATGCTCACTTGTCCCGTCGTTCTTGTGTTACGCATACAGCATGTATCAAAAGAAACACTTCACACAAATAACGCTTTGCATGGACTAAAGGGTAACTTGTGTAAAAATGAAGAATTATTTTCGTTTCAGTATTTAATAACCAATCAAGAAGAATATAATAATTCCAATCCCAAAGAAAGCAAGTGTTGACAAATGTGAAAATTACCGAACTATGAGTTTAATAAGTCACGGCTGCAAAATACTAACGCGGATTCTTTACAGACGAATGGAAAAACTAGTAGAAGCTGACCTCGTGGAAAATCAGTTTGAATTCCGCAGAAATGTTGGAACACGTGAGGCAATACTGACCCTACGACTTATCTTAGAAGCGAGATTAAGGAAAGGCAAACCTACGTTTCTAGCATTTGTAGACTTACAGAAAGCTTTTGACAATATTGACTGGAATACGCTCTTTCAAATTCTGAAGGTGGCAGGAGTAAATTGCAGGGAGCGAAAAGCTATTTACAATTTGTACAGAAACCAGATGGCAGTTATAAGAGTCGAGGGACATGAAAGGGAAGTAGTAGTTGGGAAGAATGTGAGACAGGGTTGTAGCCTCTCCCCGATGTTATTCAATCTGTATATTGAGCAAGCAGTGAAGGAAACAAAAGAAAAATTCGGAGTAGGTATTAAAATCCATGGAGAAGAAATAAAAACTTTGAGGTTCGCCGATGACATTGTAATTCTGTCAGAGACAGATGAAAATCAACAAAAGCAAAACGAGGATAATGGAATGTAGTCGAATTAAGTCAGGTGATGCTGAGGTTATTAGATTAGCAAATGAGACACTTAAAGCAGTAAAGGAATTTTGCTATTTTGTGAGCCAAATAACTGATGATGGTCGAAGTAGAGAGGATATAAAGTGTAGACTGGCGATGGCAAGGAAAGCGTTTCTGAAGAAGAGCAATTTGTTGACATCGAGTATAGATTTAAGTGTCAGGAAGTCATTACAGAAAATTTTTGTATGGAGTGTAGCCATGTATGGAAGTGAAACATGGACGATAAGTAGTTTGGACAAGAAGAGAATAGAAGCTTTTGAAATGTGGTGTTACAGAGGAATGCTGAAGATTAGATTGGTAGATCACGTAACTAATGAGGAACTATTGAATACTATTGGGGAGAAGAGAAGTTTGTGGCACAACTTGTCTAGAAGAAGGGATCGATTGGTACGAGATGTGTTGAGGCATCAAGGGATCACAATTTAGTATTGGAGGGCAGCGTGGAGGGTAAAAATCGTAGACGGAGACCAAGAGATGAATACACTAAGCAGATTCAGAAGGATGTAGGTTGCAGTAGGTACTGGGAGATGAGGAAGCTTGCACAGGATAGAGTAGCATGGAGAACTGCATCAAACTAGTCTCAGAACTAAAGACCACAACAATAACAGGATACTTAGACTAAGACCGAGTGGCTTAGCGCAGAAGTTAGCAGCCAAGACTTGCTTTCGGGAGCACGATGCCTCAAAGGCGCGTCCGGCCATCCTGATGTAGGTTTTCAATTACTAAGGAAATGTCGAGACGGTTGCATCTACTGGGCACTGCCGCATTCCTTTGCAAACCCTTCTAATCCTAGCACGTGCTCCGTCCCCGACGCACTCGTTGTCGATGGGACGTTAAACACTAATCTCCTCCTCCTCATCCTCTTCGGAGGCTGAGATGAGAAGAGTCATGGGATACCTACTAATATCGTGTCGGACCTTCTTTTCGCCAGCGTTATACAGCAGCTCCAGGAGGCACGGACTCAAGAAGTCGTTGGAACTCACCTGCCAAAATATCGAGCGTACGGCCTCTATAGCCGTCGACAATTGCGAAAGTGTTGCCGGTGCACTGTTGTTTGCATGAACTGACCACGTTTCGGGTGATGTGGATGGAAAAATCATTCGCTCGAATTATCAAGAATGTTCTTGAAACGCGGCTCCCACCGTCGAAGGTTCGAGTACTCCCTCGGGCATTGGTGCGTGTGTGTTGTCCTTAGCGTAAGGTACTTTAAGTTAGATTAGGTAATGTGTAAGCTTAGGGACCGATGACCTCAGCAGTCTGATCCCATATGATCTTACTATAATTGTCCAACTGCTCTTCAAAGCAATCGCCAACGTCCGTGGCCCGGTGACAAGGTGCGTTGTCACCCACAAAAATTCCATCGTTGTTTGGGACGAAGACGTCCATGAATGGCTGAGAATGGTCTCCAAAGAGCCGATCATAATCATTTCCTGTCAGTGATCGGTTCAGTTGGACCAGAGGACTCAGTCCACACCGTTAACGAGATACCAGCAACTTGTTCAGTGCCTTGTTGACAACCTAGGTCCATGGATTCGTGGAAGCTGCACGACACTGCAACCGTACCGTAAGCTCTTACCAAATTAAATCGGGACTCATCTGATCATACCACGACTTTCCAGTTGTCTATGTGCCAATCAATATGGTCACAAGCCCAAGAGAGCAGCCGCAGACAATGTCGTGCAGTTTGCAAGGTACTCGCGTCTGTCGTCTGGTATCATAGCACATTAATTCTACCTCTCTGTCAAATTGGACACGTTCGTCGTACATCCCACACTGATTTCTGTGGTTATTTTACAGGGCTTTGCTTGTCTGTTAGCACTGACAATTCTATGCGAACGCTGGTGCTCTCGGTCGTTAAGTGAATCCCGTCGGCCACTGCTTGCCAGTAATGAGATGCCTGGAATTTGGTATTCTCGGCACGCTCTTGACACTGTGGAACTCGGGAAGCTAAATGCGCTAACTATTTACGAAATGGCATGTCCCATACATCTAGCTCCACCAACCACTCGGCGTTCAGAGGCTCATAATTCCCGTCGTGCACTGATAATCCCATCGAAAACCTTTCCAAATGAATCACCTGAGTATAAATGATATCTCTGCTAACGCATTGCCCATTTATACCTTGTATAGCGGATACTACCGCTATCTGCATATGTGCACATTGCTTTCCTATGACTTCTCCCACTTCAGTGTACAACGCCACAGTACAAGATACACTTTTGTCTCAACCGTTGGCTCCATTCTTCGCAAGGCTTTGATGTGTCAGTAATATAATCTCTTTCCCTCTCGGGTTGTTACAAAATCTTTCAATAAGAAGATACTTAGTAACGGCAATAGAATTGGTGAATCTAATTTCTTCCCGTGTGCTCCATTAGTTTGTAGTTCCACTTATTTGTGTAGAAAAGCCATGATGATGATTGGCTTGCGTCTTACCTCACTGATGATAACCACACAATTGTTGAATTCTCTGTTTGCAATAAACAGATTATTAACGTCTGATAGCTTCACATTTTCTCAACTTTAAATAAACATTGTCGCTAAGGATATCCTTTCCATATGGAATCGAAAGTGATTTGGTTTAATTTTTCGGGTTTCTGCGCTATGGGGATGAATCACGTTAACATAGGTGTTTAATTTACATCTTGTGAGCGTTTTCAAATGCACAGTTCAGATATAATAACATTACGTAAGGTTGTCAGACTACGTCAGTGACTATAATAGCAATAATAATGAATTAAGAATGACTAGATGCGGGAAAATATACAGAGATTAAATTCGTAGAAAAAGGAGAAAATGTCACTGCTTTACACACAGACGTCGTTGTTCACGGGTAAATGAAATTTTAAATCTGGTAGATACTTGTTCACAATACAATAATTGAAGCATCAACGTCACATGCGGCATTGCTTTGCTCATATGGCAGTTGAAAGCAATTCTGTTTCGGATATTTAGTTCGAATGTCGAAATTGTAATGAAATATTACCATAGACCTTAATATTTCGCCAAAGTAATTTCACTTAATGGTGGCGCTATTGCCAAGTTTAACATTCCATTGGTTAAAATATGAGGAGCCAAACTGTATGTCGTTGTACCCCTCCTGAAAATAATTGAATTTAAGGACGTTCAGAAACGGTAACCCACGTGAAAACGTGGAGATAGAACAGTTTCACGATCGATGGTTGTTGGACAATGGCGTCTAATAAGCTGTTAACTTAGGCATAAAAGAAGGTTGAAATTTGTCTGAAGAATGAATTATGAGAGGGTTTTGTGTAAGATGTCTAATGCGTAAGTTATATGTTCAACAAAACCAAATGCCAAATCATATTACTAAATTTAATGTGACTGCTTTATAAGCAACGTAACACAGTTCGTGCTCTAATGTAATGAAACCATTTGGTTCAAGCTGATGGCATTCCACCAGGTGGGATTCATAGAGCTCTGGTAAGTGCTTCCAGCATTCAAACTGCGTGGTTCTTACTAAATGCCAATTGTAAAACCATGACAGTCGAATATTACACAACTCATGTAGTCCAAATGGATGTGAAAATGCATACGAAGAGAACTTGAGAGCAGAAGATATAAAAATCTTATTTCATTAAGCCATATCTAACCCCACTGGCAATGAGAAAACTGGATTATAGTTGTTTGATAATCCACAATAGTCCCCAGAAGCGTAACTCTGGTTTCTTCATCAATTCCCAAAGGTAAAGTAATTTCTAGCTGGACAACATCTAGATTGCATTTCAGATGTATGGCGTATGTGGATTCAAATTTCACAACTATTCCACAGTCTCACTTTTGGAATGGACTCCACTTACTCAGAATTCGTTGAGCAAAGTTCAAACTAAATTATTACGGATTGCGGGCACATCAACTTCATAGCGTACTCTTATTCTTTCTAACAGACAAATGGCATAGCTGCGGATATATAATATAATAAGGGAATAAAAGATGAGTTTAATAGTGAAATTTATATTCAAGGTGAAAACATTTCATTGGGAAGATTCCCTTGTGATATTGCTATCCTCAGGGAATGTGTAGAGGATAATATAATAAAGGAATAAAAGATAAGTTGAATAGCGAAATTTATATTCAAGGTGAAAACATTTCATTGGTAAGATTCCCTCGTGATATTACTATCCTCAGCGAATGTGAAGAGGAACTACAGGATCTTCCGAGTGGAGCGGACAGACCAATGAGTGCAGAACATGGAGGAATAAATCTAAGAAAGACGAAAGTAATGAGAAGCAGCAGAAATGAGAACAGCAAGACTCTTAACATCAGAACTGGTAGTGACGAAGTAGGTGAAGTTAAGGAATTCTGGTACTTAGGCTGCAAAATAACCGATGACGGACGGAGCAAGGAGGACATAAAAAGCAGACTAACACTGGAGAAAAGGGCATTCCTTGGCAAGAGAAGACTGCTAGTATCAAACATAGGCCTTAATATAGGGGAAGAAATTTCTAAGATTGTACGTTTGGAGCACAATTGTTTGGTTGTGCAACACGGACTGAGGGAAAACCGGGAGGAGAATTGAAGTGTTTGAGATGTGGTGTTACAGAAGAATGTTGAAAATAAGGTGGACTGATAAAGTAACGAACGAGGGGTGTGTCCACAGAATCGATGATGGCAGTAGTATATGGAAAACGTTGACAAGAAGAAGGGGCAGGACGGTAGGACATCTGTTAAGACCTCGCAGAATAACTTCGTTGGTACTAGAGGGATATGTAGAGGAAGACAGAAATTGAAATACATCTAACAATAAGTGAGGAAGTTGGTTGCCAATGATAGAGTGTATGTGAGATAAAACAACTAGCCTGAACAACACACTCGATTGAAAGAAACGAAGAGGCTACTAGGTCATAATTATGGTCAACACGGCTCTCGCAAAACATAAAGTTGAGTACAGTAGGCAGAGTGGTCTATATCGACAAATATTTCAGCAGTTGACCAAAGAAGAATATTGCCTTACACTACAAGGCCAAGAAATTCTCTCCTTGCCCTCATAAGCCTATGCAGGAACGTGATGTGAAGTAACAGAAAATAAAGGCCCACCGTTCGAACAATGTGACTGCTAGAAAGACAGCGGCTATGGCGGCCTGAGATGCAGGCACTCTGTGGGCAACAGAGCGGGAATGGGCTGTTTCTGGAGCAGGGAACTCAACACTGCTTCAGTTGTGGGCGTAAACAGGAACTCCGAGATCTCTGGCGCTGCGGAGTGGCTCAGACGTCGGTGCGGACGGGCGCGAACAAACAGGCGGAGTGCGTGGACAGGTTTTTCTGGCGCTGTTGGCCGCGTGATTGATGAGGACACTGCGGTCCATCGGGCGGCGGGTGACGCCGCTGTGTCAACACGGCCTGCCTCGACTGCTGCGGCCCGGCTCACGGCGCGCTGGGACAGCCTGCTGGCACGACCAGCTGCGACGCCAGCCACGGGCCCCTCGGCTCCTAAAGACCACCTACACCGACTACAGCACAGTTTATTAATTAATTAATAAATTAATTTGAATCATTTGGATTCTGAATGTTTCGAGGCGGCACGACACGAATTCAGCTCTTTTGCAGCAATCATTTCATTTCAGAGCGAGACTTCCACCCTGCGAACCAATCTCTGCCTGTCATACACAGATGTTAATACCTGTTTTATTGCAATCATCCTTCTTCTGGTAAGTTTCCCTTCCTGAAAGTGTCTTCCTGTTTGCTGCCGGATCCTAAAAGAAACTCGATTCGATATTTCGGCGATCCAACTGGTCGCCATCTTCAGAAGAATGCTGCTTCTGCTGATGAGTTCCACCGAGAACTTACGCCAGTCTGCAAAACGACGTCCTATGTAGGCCACCGTACAGTACACGGCGCATGCGCCGCCCCTCACAGTAGCTGCCCTCCAAAAATGGGCAGGTGGCGCTACCCTTAGTGGACGCACTCAGGGACGACTTTCGAACACCGAAGAACGTTCTGTTTTGGTATGGGATAGTACAGGATTCCACGTCCTACTAAAAGCAAACCCACTGTCTCTGTTAATTAAATTGTATGCCAACCTAATTTCAATTGCCTCTTTATAGGCACTGTTCCAACACCGGAAGTGTTGGAAACTATTAGAGTATCTTTAAATTTCATACCGTGTCCCTCATTTAAGCAGTGTTCCACTACTGCCAATTTTTTCGACTGTTACAGTCTCCTATGACGGCGATGTTCCACCCATTAGTCATGAACTGTGCGAATGGAACAGCTGATTTGAGCCTTCCACATTGACACGGAATTTTGTATACATCGGGTTTCCTAAGCCCCAAATCATCATTCACAGAGCACAGTAGTGCCCTAAACTTAGAAGGTGGACGAAAAACACTCTTAATGTTAAAAAGTTTTGAAAATTCTTCCAACTTTTAAAAGAAAGGCCACCGATCTATGTTCCTCTTCAAGCACCTACAGAGATGGTCAAATCTCCATAGCACGACGAACCTACTCCTCATAGTATCTGTCTTCGTTCTCGCATTAAATTTATCATAGAGGTTGAAAGTGATGTCATTTAAAAAACCAAATGGAACTTTAGGACATAGTGTTCACAGAAAGCCCACAAACAGAGATTGGTAGCTGCATTCAAAGAGTTTTCATCCACGACACCAACACAGTGGCGTGCTTAGGACTTTGGTACCCAGAGAATATGTCATTTCCGACGCGAAAAGTTTAACCCACGAACTTGCGCATTTGATGGATGTTTTTAAGAAAACTGGACACTCTGGGGAGCATATTCTTCGGGCTAAGGAGTTTGGAGCTCTAGAGGTGTATGACCAGGAACGTAGATCAGTAGCCTTTCTTCCTTATGCTGTAGGCATATCGTTTAATACTGGAAGAATTTTAAGAAAATTGAACGTTAAGACTGTGTTCCGTCCAACTTTTAAGATTAGACAGTTACTATGCTCTGTAGAATATGATTTGTGGCTTAGGAAACCCGGTGTACACAAAATTGCTTGTCAGTGTTGGAAGGCATGTATGGGCCGATCGATTCCCATAGTTTATGACAGATGTGATGGAACATCACCCGAATCGGCAGTAGCGCCACACTGCTTCAATGAGGGACACGGTATGAAATTTAACGAAACTGTGGTTGTTGGCAATAACTCCGGTTTTTGGAGCTGTGTCCATAAAGAGGCAATTGAAATTAGGTTGGCAGATAATTTAATTAATAGAGACAACGAGTTTCCTCTCAGCAGGACATGGAATCCTGTACTAACTCGCATCAAAACAGAATGTTCTTTGGTGCGACCCTGAGTGCGATATATCTTTGCCGCCAGTGTTCTATTAAGGGCGGCGCTACCTCCCAGTCTTCAAGGGCAGCAACCGTGATGGGCGGTGCAAACGCCGTGCGCTTCTGATGCAAGGAAATGTTATTATTATTATTAAGCTTCAGATTGAGGAGGGGAAGGAACATATACTTCCGTGGGTCCCTTTCCCGTTTAGAAAGTGCCGCGTACTCTGCGTTTTTCACACATGCAACAAAATGAATCTATCTGTAGGGTTTAGCAAATTACAAGTCTAATAATGACGCCTATGTAATGGTGCGTCCATATTATACAGAAGATAAAAGGAGAGTTATATCGCCCGGCAGTGGACAATGGGTTGCGTGCTTGTTTTTTTGTATTCTTCAAATGCCTTCAGTGTCTGTCTTTAATATCGATGTTTTTACATGCGCGCTGAATTAGTCTATAGTTTCGTAGGCGCGTCAGTGGCATTGATTTCAGTTCTCCTAGTAAATCTTCAAAATACATCATTACAATGCGTAGTTAAATATTATACATTTACATATAAATGGCTCTTGACTTCTTTCGTTACTTAAATCAGTGTTTTATGTGAGGAGATGTGGCGGTCTGAAAATACAAAATCTCACACTTATGGTGGCCTATGTAGGAAGTCGTTTTGCAGCCTACCGTCAGTTCTCAGCGAGAATTATCAGCAGGAGCAGCAATCTCCTGAACATGGCGACCAGTTGGATCTCAGAAATATCGAATGGCGTTGATTTTAGGTATCGGCAGCAAACCCTAGAGCCTACGAAGTCAGTTCCGCTTCCTGTTCACCCATACTCCATGATTTACTTCGAGAAAATACAGTGCTACAAACATACATGTTCCGAAATCTATACCCCGAACCAGGTCCTATGTTTGTTATCCTTTCACCATAAATCACCTATTTCCCTGTGCTAGTCTCCTTCTTCCTCTTTGCTTCGGCTTGTGTTATTTTGTTTGTAGGTAGCACAATTCCTTCGCTTCGTCTATTTAGTAGTCACGCATTTCGATGTTAACGTTGTCATAATCTCATTTCTGATACTTCCGCCTTACTCTGTAAATAGTGTACACTCATTAGACAGTTCATTTCATTCAAGTCATGCAATTCTTAATAACTTTCAAGAGTAGGACAACGTCGGCAGCGCATCTCATCGCTACTATTCACCTCGAAATTGAATTCCACTCTTGGAGCGTTCCTAGTACTTCAGCCATTATGCGTACAATGTGTGTCTTGAACAATAGCCCACATCTCCAACACATTTTAATCCGGTCGTTTCGTTCTTCGTCTTCCATTCCTATTGTTCTCTCTTTGCACTCATACATATTAGAAGTGGGCTGATAGGGGTGCAGGGGCGCTTTTCATTCCACATTGATATGCAAATTAATTAAATTGATCCATTAAGTTCCACCTTCCGTTCCCACTCGTGGATGACGTCATGTGTTTTCTACAGCGAGCACCTTGGTTTCCGCCCCTCTCCGCTCCCACTCCACTACCTGCCCTATTGGCGGGAATTGCGAATTTTGACGGGAATTTCGAATTTTGGTGGGAAATACGAATTTTGTGGGAAATGCAAACAACGTTGCCAATTTCCAAACAGCCGGAATTTCTTTGTCCTATGGCTTTGATCACGTCTCACAACCCCTCCCAAACCCCTATCCCTCAGGGAATTGGCGGGTATTTCAAAATGGCGGTGTCCTTTCCAGGACTCGGACTCAGTCCTCCTGCAGAAAGCCCACGCCTTGACAAATAGAAACTCTCCAGGTGCGGTAATGGAATGTTAGGTTAGTGTACTAAATTTACAGTGTGAATATAATTAAACTTTGTAACCACATTTGGAATAATACCGCTGGTCGGCATAACGTCAAATTGCAACGGAATATTATCGGAGAAGGGGAAAAACGTATGGCAGAAGAAAAATTAGTAGTTACGAAATGTAGTAATAAAACTTCCTGGCTGATTAAAATTGTGTGCTCGACCGAGACTCGAACTCGAGACCTTTGCTTTTCGCCGGCAAGTGCTGTACCAACTGAGCTACAGAAGCACGACTCACGCTCGCTACTCATAGCTTCACTTCTGCCAGTACCTTCCAAACTTTACAGAAGCTCTTCTGCGAAACATGCAGAACTAGCACTCCTGAAAGAAAGGATACTGTGGAGACATGGCTTAGCCACAGCCTGGGGGATGTTTCCAGAATGAGATTTTCACTCTGCAGCGGAGTGTGCGCTGATATGAAACTTCCTGGCAGATTAAAACTGTGTGCCAGACCGAGACTCGAACTCGAGGCCTTTCGCGGGCAAGTGCTCTACCAACTGAGCTGCCGAAGCACGACTCACGCCCGGTACTCACAGCTTCAAAGCATAATTTAATATTGGTCGACTACAAATGACAATTAAATCAGACAGCAATCCCTAAGGTTTACGTTTAACGTTAAACAAACCATACTATTCTATGGCATTGGTGAACAGTAGTGATGCTGTTAGTTACATAAGCCTATTCACCACGGCAAGGACTAGCAGATAGTTTGGGACAAATAGGGTTCTTAATTGTCCTGAGACCAAAAATCACATAAAAAGCATCATTCACATCGGTTTTTAATAGTCGGGAGGCCAAAAACCGCTTAAAAAGCATCAATCGAAACCAAATAGGATTATTAATTTCCGTGTGACTGGCGCTAAACGTGATCATCTTGCTGTCCACTGATTTCTGTAACAAGTTGAAATCGAGAAACAGCATGATCCACAACTGATCGAAGTGTTTTCGGGGTCATGTTCAGAATTTGTTATGCAATGCGTGCCTTCAGTGCAGCTAAGTTTGCAATCTGAACACTGAACACAACATCTTTCACATAACCTCAAGGCCAGACGTCACACGGATTAAGATCACGTGATTGGGACGGCTGGACTGTAGGTAAATGGCGGCTGATAATTCTAGTACATCCGAAATGGCCCTTCAGCAGCTGCTTAACTGGATTTACCATGTGAGGATGTACGTCATCTTACATAAAAATGATCCCATACACAAATCCACGCTGTTATGGAGCTAGAATGACGTGCTTGCGCAAAAGACACTCATAGCGCTTACCAATGAAGTACAGGTAACAGGACTGGAACCACCTGTTTCTTCGAAAAAGTATGGCCCTATGATAAATGAAGCCCAAAAACCCGCAAGACATAGTGACCTTTTCAGGATGAGTTGGTTTTGGCTGATTTGATTGTCGATTTTCCGTTGGCGATATTCGACAGTTCTCTGTTTTGACATATCCTGTCAGATGGAAGTGGGATTCGTCTGTCATCAAAATCTCCCACGGCCAATCATTGTTCACTTCCATGCGAGAAAGAAATTGTAAAGTCTCTCTTGCTGGCAGGTCATCAGGAAGCAACTCTAGCACATGGATAATTCAGAATGGATAGCAAAGAAGGATATTTCGTAGGATTTTACGCACCGCGCTCACGGGCATGTCCAGTGTTCTGGCAATTCTCTTTGCACTACATATTTGCACACCACCACTCGCTTTCTCCGGGATGGCTGTGGTCACTGTTTCCACTGCCGTCAAATAAATTGGTTTCCTCTCTCTACCTGGTTGCACACCAAAGAAATCCTTCCTTTCGAACTTCCGAATCATTTTCTCCAGACCCACGGCAGTCATCGGGCCAACGCCTTGTTTCAAACCTTTCAGTGTCCGGAACTTCTGCGGAGCGACAAGTGCACAGTCTTCATTCTTGTAATACAGTTTTACAAGCAAGTCACAGACGCGAAAGAAAGAAAGGCCGTATACACGGCCTATTTATACCAACTTCAGTGGGTCGTGTGTGTGACAGGTGTTGTCATTTACATATTCTGACACATACAGAGCCATCTATTGACCTATTTTCACACTATTTTTCCTTCTGCCGTACATTTTTTCCCTTCTCCGATAATATTCCTCTGTAATTTTACCTCATTCGGACCCCTGGTGTTATTGCTACAGCGTTTTCGAAGTTTAACTTTAATCATAATCACCCTGTAATTTGGTTGGAAAACTGACGTAAACACTGGTCCTAATTAAGTAATTAATCGTACAGATCGATCGCAATTACACATCTATATGCACAGCACTTGATAACGAGCACCTAAAATCGCAATACAGGCCGGGACTGGCGCCAAACATGCACACGCCTCAACTCCACCCTCCCTGTCATCTCCTCCAAGTACTGGTCGGCCTTCCACCGCCTTACTGGTAGTCATCCCACCCTGCATTACCCCATCCTCCATGACGATCGACCCTTTCCTGACAACCTCAGCAAGGCTAACCATTTTGCTTCCTACCTATCCGAGGTCTTCTCCATTCCTGACGATCCCCATTTTGATTACTCCCTCTTCCCCACCGTCCTTGACCGCACTGACACCTCAATCCCCCCGTTCGCCCCTAGCTTCCAGTACTTGGATCGGTTACCCCGCCAGACATCAACTCTCCCATCACCACACAAGACATCACACTCGTCCCCTGCTCCAAACGCAACACCGCCCCTGATCATGACGGCGTCACTTACCGTCACCTCAAGAAATCCCCTCCATTCTTCCTGTCTGTCCTTGCTACCTTCTACAATGTCCTCCTCTCAACAGGATTTTACCCCGACCTGCAGAAGACTTCCTGTGTCCTGCTGTTCCCTAAACCTAACAACCCCCCCCCCCCTCTGATACCTCTTCCTATCGTCCAATCTGCCTCACCTCCGTATTCAGTAAGGTCTTCGAGGCCATCTTCTCACGCCGTATTCACCGCCTCCTTAACCAGCACCGCCTCCTTCCTCTTATCCAATGAGGCTTCCAGCCTTCCTTTTCCGCTGCTTAACCTTACCAATCTTCTTTCCCTCTAACTTAACTCCTGTCGCTCCACTATCTTTGTTTCCCTTGATCTCCAGAAACCCTATGACCGTGTCTGGCATCCCAGGCTCCTCTCCCCATCAACTTAGTCCGTCTCGTTGCTTCCTTCCTCTCCCATCGTCCCTTGTATGTGACTATCCACAATTCCAACTCCCGTACTTTCTACACCTCTGGCGGCGTGCCTCAAGGTTCTTTCCTTTCCCCTCTCCTCTGCTGATATGCCCAAACCTCCCCCTCCTGTTCATATTCTCCAATTCGCTGATGACATCGCATTTCTAGCCCTTTATCCTACCCTTCAACGGTTCCAACGTACCCTCCAAACCTACCTTGATCAATTCACCACTTGGTGCAACCAGTGGCTCCTCCATGTTAATCCCTCCAAGACCCAGGCGATCATCATAGGCCGCACCACCCACTCATTCTGCCTCCATGATTTCTATCTCACCATTTATGACCGTCCTATCCACCTCACTCCTACTGTAAAATACCTTGGCCTCACACTCGACCGCCCCCTCTCCTTACCATCCAAAACAAAGCTCACAACCGCCTCCACCTCCTGAAACTCCTGTCCGGCCGGACATGGGGTCTGCGTCTTTCCACCATCCTTCAAACCTACGAATCCTTGATCTGCCCCATCCTCTGTTATGCCAGCATCACTTGGATTTCCGGCCCACCCCAGTTCCATATAGCCCTCCAAATCTTTGAACGCCATGCGCTCCGCCTCGCCTTCCGCATCCGCCTTCCGTCCCCCAAGCACATCCTCTACGACCTCATCCCCTGCTTCCACCTTCTCTTTTTCCTTGAACACATCCGCACACTATATATTGTCCGCCGCCTTGATCCTCCTCTCCCCCTTGTTTCTCCCATCATCTCAACCCCCAACCAGTTGCCGCGCCTTTACCGTTGTGTCCTACCACCCTCTCTCAATCTCCACACCCTCCATCTCCTTTCCCAACAAAACTTCAACCGTCAACCCCCCCCCTCCCGGATGATGAGGTTCGCACTGACATCTTCCCTTCCTACCAACTCTAGCCCCATCTTCCTGCCTCCTCCTCAGGGATTCCTCTCCTCCCCCTCCCTCCTCCTTAGCGGCTTCCCCCTCCTACTCCCCCTCCCTCTCTTGTGCCTCGTTTCAGTGTCTCTGCACTCTCTCCTACCCTGTCTTCCATCTTCCTGTCCCACCCCACGTGTCTCCTGCCTCATTCTGAACCCACTGATGCTCCTCCTGTCTTCATCCCGCCGCTTCCCCAGCTGCCCCACGCTCTCCCCTCCTTTTTCATCCTCTCTGACCTTTTCCTTCAGCAGGTTGCACCTGGCAGTTTTATTCTTTGTCATGTGTGCTCCAAGTGGGTTTTAAGTGTGTTGTTCTGGAGTGTTTTACTACTGTGGCCGACTGCGCATTCAGTGTTTTCTCTGTGTTTCAAGAATATCCAACTGTGTTTTTTTAACTTTGTGGCGATTTTTTAGCTGTCCCCCATGAACGTCACCACGTCAGTGTGTATTTTACCTCCATTTCCTCCCCTTCCTCTGCTTTATCTTCCCCTTTTCTATCTCCTTACATCTACATCTACATCTACATGACTACTCTGCGATTCACATTTAAGTCCTTGGCAGAGGGTTCATCGAACCACAATCATACTATCTCTCTACTATTCCACTCCCGAACAGCGAGCGGGAAAAACGAACACCTAAACCTTTCTGTTCGAGCTCTGATTTCTCTTATTTTATTTTGATGATCATTCCTACCTATGTAGGTTGGGCTCAACAAAATATTTTCGCATTCGGAAGAGAAAGTAGGTGACTGAAATTTCGTAAAAAGGTCTCGCCGCGACGAAAGACGTCTATGCTGTAATGACTTCCATCCCAACTCGTGTATCATATCTGCCACACTCTCTCCCCTATAACGCGATAATACAAAACGAGCTGCCCTTCTTTGCACCCTCTCGATGTCCTCTGTCAATCCCACCTGGTAAGGATCCCACACCGCGCAGCAATATTCTAACAGAGGACAAACGAGTGTAGTGTAAGCTGTCTCTTTAGTGGACTTGTTGCATCTTCTAAGTGTCCTGCCAATGAAACGCAACCTTTGGCTCGCCTTCCCGACAATATTATCTATGTGGTCCTTCCAACTGAAGTTGCTCGTAATTTTAACACCCAGGTACTTAGTTGAATTGACAGCCTTGAGAATTGCACTATTTATCGAGTAATCGAATTCCAACGGATTTCTTTTGGAAATCATGTGGATCATCTCACACTTTTCGTTATTTAGCGTCAACTACCACCTGCCACACCATACAGCAATCTTTTCTAAATCGCTCTGCAGCTGATACTGGTCTTCGGATGACCTTACTAGACGGTAAATTACAGCATCATCTGCGAACAGTCTAAGAGAACTGCTCAGATTGTCACCCAGGTCATTTATATAGATCAGGAACAGTAGAGGTCCCAGGACGCTTCCCTGGGGAACACCTGATATCACTTCAGTTTTACTCGATGATTTGCCGTCTATTACTACGAACTGCGACCTTCCTGACAGGAAATCACGAATCCAGTCGCACAACTGAGACGATACCCCATAGCTCCGCAGCTTGATTAGAAGTCGCTTGTGAGGAACGGTGTCAAAAGCTTTCCGGAAATCTAGAAATACGGAATCAACTTGAGATCCCCTGTCGATAGCGGCCATTACTTCGTGCGAATATAGAGCTAGCTGCGTTGCACAAGAGCGATGTTTTCTGAAGCCATGCTGATTACGTGTCAATAGATCGTTCCCTTCGAGGTGATTCATAATGTTTGAATACAGTATATGCTCCAAAACCCTACTGCAAACCGACGTCAATGATATAGGTCTGTAGTTAAATGGATTACTCCTACTACCCTTCTTGAACACTGGTGCGACCTGCGCAATTTTCCAATCCGTAGGTACAGATCTATCGGTGAGCGAGCGGTTGTATATGAGTGCTAAGTAGGGAGCTATAGTATCAGCGTAATCTGAAAGGAACCTAATCGGTATACAATCTGGACCTGAAGACTTACCCGTATCAAGCGATTTGAGTTGCTTCGCAACCCCTAAGGTATCTACTTCTAAGAAACTCATGCTAGCAGATATTCGTGTTTCAAATTCTGGAATATTCCATTCGTCTTCCCTGGTGAAGGAATTTCGGAAAACTGCGTTCAATAACTCTGCTTTAGCGGCACAGTCGTCGATAACAGTACCATCGGCACTGCGCAGCGAAGGTATTGACTGCGTCATGCCGCTTGTGTACTTTACATACGACCAGAATTTCTTCGGATTTTCTACCAAATTTCGAGACAATGTTTCGTTGTGGAACCTATTAAAGGCATCTCGCATCGAAGTACGTGCCAAATTTCGCGCGTCTGTAAATTTTAGCCCATCTTCAGGATTTCGCGTTCTTCTGAACTTCGCATGCATTTTCCGTTGCCTCTGCAACAGCGTTCGGACCTTTTTTGTGTACCACGGGGGATCCGTTCCATCTCTTACCAATTTATGAGGTATGAATATCTCAATTGCTGTTGCTACTATATCTTTGAATTTGAGCCACATCTCGTCTACATTCGCATAGTCAGTTCGGAAGGAATGGAAATTGTCTTTTAGGAAGGCTTCTAGTGGCACTTTATCCACTTTTTTTAAATAAAATTATTTTGCGTTTGTTTCTGATGGATTTGGAAGAAATGGTATTGAGCCTAGCTACAATGACCTTGTGATCACTAATCCCTGTATTAGTCATGATGCTCTCTATCAGCTCTGGATTGTTTGTGGCCAAGAGGTCAAGTGTGTTTTCGCAACCATTTACAATTCGCGTGGGTTCGTGGATTAACTGCTCTAAATAATTTTCGGAGAATGCATTTAGGACAATCTCGGAAGACGTTTTCTGCCTACCACCGGTTTTGAACAAGTATTTTTGCCAACATACGGAGGGTAGGTTGAAGTCCCCACCAACTATAACCGTATGAGTGGGGTATTTATTTGTTACGAGACTCAAACTTTCTCTGAACTGTTCCGCAACTGTATCATCGGAGTCTGGGGGTCGGTAGAAGGAGCCAATTATTAACTTAATTCGGCTGTTAAGTATAACCTCCACCCACACCAATTCGCACGGAGTATCTACTTCGACTTCACTATGTATGTATCATTTTATTCTTGATTTAGTTGTAGTGTCACTCGGCTGAAGAGCGGCGGATTGTGCTGCTGACAGCCCTCCCCTGCCCATATGGGGCAGGGGAATGAAATCACAATAAAGAAAAAAAAATCGCAATACAACTCAAAAGTTGATTATGTAATACAACTGGTGTCATCCTGTTGTAAAAAATTGCAGAAAATAACTCGAAACTAGTGGCAGACACGCTCAGACACTATAAAGGATGATCCCTTCACCTACGAGCTTGCTGGAAAAAAAGCTTTAGTTGAAGGTACTCTCTTTATTTTTGACAGAATTGTGTTCAATTGATTAGATTTTGTTGTTGGGCATAGAGGACCCACATGTAAGCATACAGCTGAGGAATGTGTTTGTTGCTGTTTGATGTAAGAGTTCGCTACTGGTGCATCCCGCTGTATTGCTCGACAATCACCCTGCAATCCGGGTGATCTGAATTCAGGAATGCCTAGTATATGCTACCACAACTGATGGAAATTGCTTCATTGCTCTAATTACACATCGAGATTGTTGTGAAATAAATCAACACTCTTCAAAAAAGGGTCATAATGCAACACATGCACTGAGGACTGGGAAAAACCATCGTCCTAAAAGAATGCCCAAGGAGATAGGGGCGGCAGTTGCACATGTTTTCTCCCTGATGTGCGGTCACAGACTAACCAACTTAGAGCACGTCTCACCTCTCCCCTTCCTCCTCTGCTCCGTCCGTCTTCTCCTGACTGTTGGTAGAGATACAGACCTGTTCTATGTTGTCGCTGATGGACCACAAAGATAGCCACCTGGTGGCAGTGATATACTGTCTCCAGTCTGCAGAACTCAGTCGCAGACGAACACCTCCTGCAATGTGTTAAACCTATTCCTTTTACTTGGAAAGATTGCTCCCCACCCCAAACCTGCAACAACAACGACATCCCGGGGATCTCTCCAGATTGCTTTTTAATATGTTCACTACTACCACTTCAGCATGCAGGCATGCAATCCACCGCAGCAGGTAGGCAGATGTCGAGATGATCCGGGTGGTTGGTCAGTGCTAAGGATGCTGACATACACAATAGACCGTGACGCTGATTGGTCACAGAACAAAGTGTGACAAAAGACAGCTACCCCAATTGCGAGCTTGTCTTTTTGTCCAATAGTGCTGCTGTGCTCCACTGCTCACCACGCTGCCAGCACCCACATCCGCAAGCACTCGCCGTTCTGTGGAGTAAAACACTTCACTGTAAGAACTGTATTTAATTTCGACACACGTCCTTTGAGCGTGAATCTATTAAAAAATCGCAAACGCGATGGCAATAACAAAATCCATAGAAATAGGCGCCTTTTCATTTTCTCTTAGGTATATGAGCAAAAGCGCTGTAGTTTTTCATGTTCGGCTGCAGGATACAAGTTTTATCTCTTTCTGCTCCTACCTTCAGCTATTTTCGACATACAAAGACATGAGAAGAAAAACTGCAGCACTGTCACCAATTACACATGACCACATTGCATAGGTAAGTGCTTCATAGTGACACACATCCTATACTAGCCCATCCTGCATAAAATCGAAAAATTCTCCACTACTTTGCTGAGCAGAATGACCTTGTTATTTTTAAACTGTCACTAGAGTAAAGAAAAAGCGAGAATTTAAACTCTGAGGCACATTGCATGATAAGGTTCCTGGCGCTCAAATCATTATCTGTAAATAGTCAGGCATGTGAGTATTATAAACGTTTCAGACACATGAAACAACATTACAGAATACAACCTTTAAAGCCATTTGTTCAGATGTTGGAAAAAACACAATCATTTTACATTTGGCAACAACAGGCTGTAATTCAAGAATGTGTTGTAGCTTCATACAAAACTGCAGTTCACATTTTCGCAGTGTGGTGCTATATCACACTGGTATTTACGAGATATGGAAGAACATATCGTTTGAGCATGTCTTGTAATATAACCTCCTAATGTCACCTAGTAGAGAACTCTACAGGATTACATCGGAAACAAATACCTTGTGCATGCTAATATCTGACTTTTTAGCTCCAAAACTAGCCTATAGCGCCGGTGTGTAAATTTCAGTCAAGCAGCAAACCATCCTTCATAATAGCGGTACATCCTTGTGTTGTACTTTCTTAAGCAATTTGGTTATAGCAGAATAGCCTGTTTCAAGCAATCTACTCACATGTCGGAAAAAATACTATCCTTTCTATGTTTCATAACGGCCTATAAATCAAGTGGTGCCTACTTTCTTTATGATTAGAGGTTGTGAAGTAAGAAATAACGCAGGACTTGAAATAACACATATTTTTAAACATAAAATCGTTACGATAATAACATAAAGACAGTCATGATACCATGAGAATAGATAGAAACGAATTCTGTTAGTTTTACGAGCAAAATCAGTGTAGTTTGAGAGCATTCCAAGTGTCCGAATCAAACACTGTCATGTACAAGTGAATTACACTCATTTCAGAGGTATGCATCTATACAGATCAGCATCTACATAGTTATTTACACATTTGTAACACCCAAAGTAGGTAAGAAACTATGAACTATCTGCATCCAAACTTTAACCGGTCATACCACTCTTTGTAATAGAATCTCCTTTAAGATTTTACCACATGTCTGTATCCTGATACATCAAATAACAAATACCATCTGCATGTTGACATCGAGCATATTACATATACATGTATTGCTGCACTGGAGCAGGTGCCCATTGATTGAAGTCTCGCACACAGATCTGTGTATAGTTTTGTCATCTGTACTGGAGGAAGCCCATATCTCACAGACGGTCAATGACAAGAGTGGGTTCCTGTGTTGTTCTTTATTTAGCAGTTTAATACATTGTTTTTCAGCTGCAACACCGACAACTGTCTGAAGGTTTTTATTTATATTTAATTTTAATTATTATTTTTTATAATTTTTATTATATTTATACAATTTTATTTTGTTTATATTTAATCCTGCGTTCCATAGTGGCAGGTAGCAGATGTCCAGTGTTCTGCCAAGTCTCTCTCCAACTCAAACAAGTGGTGTAAGTCAATCACTATGTGGTAATCAACAGCATACCTGTGGGTGAAAGGGGATGGGAAAGATACTGTTGATATGAGACGTTGTGTTGTATTAAACGCTTCAACTGAAAGAGAAATCAATTTTAGCAGTCTTACCAGTTGATCCGTAAATTCAATACCAGGCAATGAAACAGCAGAATGCTTACATATTTCTGTATCATAACTATGTCACCCCCCCCCCACACACACACACACAGACTGCAACTAACATATACTAGACTGCCAAATCAGCTAGATGATGGCAACAACATTCCCATGACCAGTTCGGATGAAGATTTGTTCATGAAGGCGATTCACTTCGATGTTTGTGGGCACAGTGGAAATACCTCGTAGCGAACATTATCATCCAACAGGGACGTTCCATACTGCCACCAATAACACATGCAACTTGAAGTATCTGTTACTATCAGACATACCTGTGTTCTTTGATAATTTAAGCGAGTATGAAGCTCACTTTCTTGTTGAGAATTTGGCTAATTTTGGTACGGAGAAAGATCAGATCAACAAGCTGCCTAAGTGTGTTAAGAAACGTATTTCATTCTCCATATGAATGACGCCAAGATTATACTGCATTTCCTTGACGAATGCATTACACGCAGGCATCACTCAAGAAACTTGTTAAAACTCTGCCTAAGAAGAATATGGCTAACCTGAACTACATTCCCCTATGAGGTGTTTCAGCTAATAATTAGGAAAAGGGTTTTTCCATACAGTTATCTGGATAGTACAGAAAACTCAAAGAAACCAGGCTACCCGACATAACTGCATACTCCAGGAACCCTATAGATAACGGTATGTGAGATACAGAGCATGAGCATGCTGTCAATGTCTGGTGGGAATTCAGTACCCCCACTTTTGGAGTCACAGATATGAGCATCCTTACGGTTGTATTCGAGAAATTCCAGAGTCTGTGCATGACCCCATACTCCTTCTATTGCAACTTCCATTACATAGCATTTTGGTTGTCTTCAGACACTACGCTCAACAAAAGAAATTGCAGGATCAACTACACTCCTGGAAATTGAAATAAGAACACCGTGAATTCATTGTCCCAGGAAGGGAAAACTTTATTGACACATTCCTGGGGTCAGATACATCACATGATCACACTGACAGAACCACAGGCACATAGACACAGGCAACAGACCATGCACAATGTCGGCACTAGTACAGTGTATATCCACCTTTCGCAGCAATTCAGGCTGCTATTCTCCCATGGAGACGATCGTAAGATTTTGGATGAAGTCCTGTGGAACGGCTTGCCATGCCATTTCCATCTGGCGCCTCAGTTGGACCAGCGTTCATGCTGGACATGCAGACCGCGTGAGACGACGCTTCAACCAGTCCCAAACATGCTCAATGGGGGACAGATCCGGAGATCTTGCTGGCCAGGGTAGTTGACGTACACTCTCTAGAGCAAGTTGGGTGGCACGGGATACATGCGGAGGTGCATTGTCCTGTTGGAACAGCAAGTTCTCTTGCCGGTCTAGGAATGGTAGAACGATGGGTTCGATGACAGTTCGGATGTACCGTGCACTAATCAGTGTCCCCTCGACGATCACCAGAGGTGTACGGCCAGTGTAGGAGATCGCTCCCCACACCATGATGCCGGGTGTTGGCCCTGTGTGCCTCAGTCGTATGCAGTCCTGATTGTGGCGCTCACCTGCATGGCGCCAAACACGCATACGACCATCATTGGCACCAAGGCAGAAGCGACTCTCATCGCTGAAGACGACATGTCTCCATTCGTCCCTCCATTCATGCCTGTCGCGACACCACTGGAGGCGGGCTGCACGATGTTGGGGCGTGAGCGGAAGACGGCCTAACGGTGTGCGGGACCGTAGCCCAGCTTCATGGAGACGGTTGCGAATGGTCTTCGCCGATACCCCAAGAGCAACAGTGTTCCTAATTTGCTGGGAAGTGGCGGTGCGGTCCCCTACGGCACTGCGTAGGATCCTACGGTCTTGGCGTGCATCCGTGCGTCGCTGCGGTCCAGTCTCAGGTCGACGGGCACGTGCACCTTCCGCCGACCACTGGCGACAACATCGATGTACTGTGGAGGCCTCACGCCCCACGTGTTGAGCAATTCGGCGGTACGTCCACCCGGCCTCCCGCATGCCCACTATACGCCCTCGCTCAAAGTCCGTCAACTGCACATACGGTTCACGTCCACGCTGTCGCGGATGCTACCAGTGTTAAAGACTGCGATGGAGCTCCGTATGCCACGGCAAACTGGCTGACACTGACGGCGGCGGTGCACAAATGCTGCGCAGCTAGCGCCATTCGACGGCCAACACCGCGGTTCCTGGTGTGTCCGCTGTGCCGTGCGTGTGATCATTGCTTGTACAGCCCTCTCGCAGTGTCCGTAGCAAGTATGGTGGGTCTGACACACCGATGTCAATGTGTTCTCTTTTCCATTTCCAGGAGTGTATTTTCCGTAGCAGATTAACGTTCTTACTTAACTCATAAGGCTATTGTTTCTACTTGCATGTTCTCTAAATGATTAACAGTGATACATTGTGTTTCACAGTCAGACCAATTCAGTACCACTCTGTTCAGAACTTAAGGGGTCAACACAAGGTACATCAACAGTCCTCTCG
This sequence comes from Schistocerca gregaria, assembly GCF_023897955.1. Classification (NCBI taxonomy): domain Eukaryota; kingdom Metazoa; phylum Arthropoda; class Insecta; order Orthoptera; family Acrididae; genus Schistocerca; species Schistocerca gregaria. Next base: position 430,940,949 of record NC_064920.1, on the reverse strand, counting down.
AAGTAAAGTTTTCCTTCTCAGGGCAATTCATAATTTTTTTGAGATGATCCTAGTGTTCTTTTTTCCATTTCCAGGAGTGTATTTTTCTTTGAGCGAGACCTCCATGAGATGGACTTTCTAAATGTGGCCACAGGCATTAGAAAGCAAAAAACCCACTTGAGAGTGAGAGGTACACTGTGCCCTTGACTTGAGCTACATCAGCCGCCGCGGTGGTCTCGCGGTTCTAGGCGCTTAGTCCGAAACCGCGCGACTGCTACGGATGCAGGTTCGAATCCGGCCTAGGGCATGGATGTGTGTGATGTCCTTAGGTTAGTTAGGTTTAAGTAGTTCTAAGTTCTAGGTGACTGATGACCATAGATGTTAAGTCCCATAGTGCTCAGAGCCATTTGAACCATTTTTTTTTTAGCTACATCATGTACTTGGATGTCAATAATGTATACATGCACACCATACAACAATCACTGTCGACTGACGAGTTTTGATGGGTTCCTGAGAAGAATACATGGAATTTGGTAAAAAAATTGGGGGCATGGGTGCTGATTGTGATGTGGGGTATGCAGTGGAGGCAGAACTCACAAACCCTAATACTTTGCATGACATGCATATCGATTTGCTGCTGTGTCGGGAGCAACAAGTTCCCTGAGGGGGCTCCATCACAGAACTGGTGACAACACTGGAGAGTAAGCAGATATACATTATGCACTACCCTAACCACCAGCAGTGACTCAGACTGAGGATGACGCTGGTTAGAATCATCTGGCCTATCTCCTTCAAGGAAACCCCCTAGCTGAAGGAGTACACTGATATGAGAAACATACGTCTTCTGTGACATGTGGCTTTCATAAAGAACTTTTTATTAATGAATAATACAATTTTGCTAACACTGTGAAATTTTTGGTAGAACAGAATGGGTTTGGCTTTCAAGGGCACAAGAAAACGCATTGTTTGACTAGATTTTAAATGGCTCACAACTCAGAAATGAGGACTTTGTTGCTGTTGAAATGACTAATGTGCTTGATAAACCTGTCCAAATTGCACATGTTCCAAATTCTATTATGAGTTAGCGAAACCTCATTCGGCTAATCCTAGGTTACTTTATGTGGATACAGACCACCACATCTACTAGGTGAAAAACTGCAGTCCCTATGAAGTAATAAGGTGCCACAGTGAAGAGCTAGGTACTTCATACATGGCCAATTATTCTTATAGTAGTGTTGCACAGAACAACAAGATCATTGGTCTAACGAAAGGTGAGATGAATGTATTACTGATTGTGGAGTTTGTAGGTCTGTGAGCAAAAATGTAAGTTTCTCACTCACTGGAAATGCCACTAAGAAGTGGGCTAAGGGTGTGCATCATGCGGCAGCGAGAATCCTCTATATTGAAGTTTATCCGCAATGCCTTTACAACATGTACGTGATACTCCATCGCAACTTCAGCATATGGTGTTTGATAGGAAAAACTCAAGGTGTACACTGTGCTGCTATCAGAAATTGGCCTATTGCCACATGATAAAAGAGTCATTTGTGACAACAGAATATAAACTTTCCTATATTAACACTATTTTCTTGTTGAAATAGACAGGTTGGGGGCTTTGAATTCGAGAGTGAGAAAACTTGACTCTTGGTGTAAATTTTTCAGAATAGTATGACCTTCTATTAAAGTGTAAGCAACTGTATGTGTGTATTTATTTATTTATTATTTACTTATGCACACGATGTGTATGAATAATGTGTACTGTGTACACTTGTAAAAATGTGCTTTGTAAAGAAATATCTGCACACCATGTTTATCAATGAGACCTGTACCCATAAAATATATCGACGTAAAAGAAAAATGTGCATTGTAAATATGTATCCACCTTGTGTGTATGCAAATAGAATAGCAACTAGCTGTTCAATTCTGATCAGCTTTTATGTGTGATGTATGTATATACAGAATGGTCCATTGATAGTGACCGGGCCAAATATCTCACTAAATAAGTGTCAAACGAAAAAACTACAAAGAAAGAAACTCGTCAAGCTCGAAGGGGAAACCAAATGGCGCTATGGTTGGCCCTCTAGATTTTGCTGCCATAGGTCAAACGGATATTAACTGCGTTTTTAAAAATAGGAACCACCATTTTTTTTTACATTTCGTGTAATACGTAGAGAAATATGAATGCTTTATTTGGACCACTTTTTCGCTTTGTGATAGATGGCACTGTAATAGTCACAAACGTATACGTACATGGTATCACGTAACATTCCTCCAGTGTGGACTGTACTTCCGTCGTGGTACATTACCAGTGTTAAAATGGACCGTTTACCAATTGCGGAAGAGGTCGATATCGTGTTGATGTGTCGCAATTGTGATCAAAATGCCCAACGGGCGTATGCTATCTTATCTATGCTGCTCGGTTCCTGGACATCATCCAAGTGTCCGGACCGTTCGCCAGATAGTTACGTTATTTACGGAACCGAAGTGTTCAGCCACATGTAAAACGTCAACCACGACCTGCAACAAATGATGATGCCCAAGAAGGGGTTTTAGCTGCTGCCGTTGTAAGGTGTCAGGCAAGTCCAACACCTTCCATGAAAACCCTGACATGATAGCAAATCCGGCAGTATGTCACATAGTTTCAAATAAATCCTGACACTAAATTAACCAAAGTAATACCAACAACAAGTGAGCAAATGGAATAGCACGGACTAACACGAGAATGCCTAAATGCATGTCATACCTTCCCACCGTGAAACAGACACAGTTCCGAGGGGAGAAACGAGAACCGAAGCCGAGAGCAGAATCGTGTAGGCTAAGAGACTGTACGATAAGGGACGGACACCCACGTCGCCAGCTGACCGCCAAAGCCAACCCACAGCCCATGTTAAAAGATAGAGCCCTCGAGAAGAACAGTAAAGATCTAACAATAACACTAAAAGGGCTACACCAGCTGCAAGTTTTATTGTAAGACTTTTTCGCGTCTCTGTTACGTTGCAAACGTTGGAAACATTGCCCCACCACGAAAAGTATAACGTTTCTCATTGGATAGACAGAATTTTTGTAGGCGGAGCTTAAGGTTAACATTGGGACCCTGACTGGTCAGTTGAAAACACAGCCAGATAGCTTTTTTTAAACAAAATATGGTAAATTGTAGTAAGGAGAAGTTAGGAGAGAGTTGCTTGCGAGACGGTGAGATGTGAGGAGCCGCTCTGCCCGCCGCCCCTTGACGCTGCCTAAACAGCGACAAGATAATGAACGCATGCGATGCCGCATTTTTGAGCGCATAAGGCTTCACTCAGAACTTGCAGAAGTGTCATCTGTTACATCCCCTTTTTACGTATTACTAGTGTCGATCGTCAATTAAATCTCATGTTGTTCATATTTGCTACTAGAAGTTAAAATCTGAAATGCGATGATTTTTCTGTTATATAATTATTGAGAAGCCACATCAGCCACTGTAATTTACGACTAGTTAAATAAGTAATTAAAGATAATTGAGGGTCACTGTAGACAATTTTGATAGTTTTCTCTTTTTATGAAACTTAAACTTAGATTATAGATGTGATATGGCATAGGTCATCCTTCGATCCATTGTAGAACGTTGAAACCCATTCAGGGAATGTTCGTTCACATTTTTGTTGAACGCAGTTGGTTTTTATCATCCTGTATTAAAATATTTCCTTTCATCAATAGTGCAATTTATAAACAATGTTTTGTGAATAGAATAAAATTTCCAATGGTAAACTTAACTGCTTTTTCGACGATATTTTACCAGCTAACTAAAAATAGGAAAGCCTGGAACCCCTTACACTAAATTTAGTTAGTATTAAGATTCTTTTACAGGGAGTGCAGTGGAGCCGACGCTGAAATCATTAAGTATTTGGTTATATCATCGCTAGTCTCACTGAACTCTTCTGAACTCTACATGTCATGTGTGGTCTGGCGTCTCCTTGCCAGCAACAGGTCCCAGGTTCAAACTAGTAAATTCCCTAAAAAACACGCTCAGAGCGTTGTTGCGCGAAAGTGGTAGGGAGACATGACTTAGAACGAACAGACACCACGCAGAATGTTAGATCGTTTCTAATCCGCACAGCAGTAGCAGACTCTGCTCGAATCTGGAATCTCAAAAACGTCGGTGTTGAGAATGCTACATCAACATCGCTTGCACCCGTACCATATTTCTATGCACCAGGAATTGCATGGCGACGACTTTGAACAATGTGTACAATTCTGCCGCTGGGCACAAGAGAAATTACTGGATGATGACAGGTTTTTTGCACGCGTTCTATTTAGCGTCGAAGCGTCATTATCCAACAGCGGTAACGTAAATTGGCATAATATGCACTATTGGGCAACGGAAAATCCACAATGGCTGCGACAAGTGGAACAACAGTGACCTTGGTGGGTTGATGTATGGTGCGTCATTATGGGAGGAAGGATAATTGGCTCCCATTTTATCAGTGGCAATCTAAATGGTGCAATGTATACTGATTTCCTACGTAATGTACTACCGACGTTACTACAAGATGTTCCACTGCATGACAGAATGGCGATGTACTTCTAACATGATGGATGTCCGGCACATAGCTCGCGTGCGGTTGAAGCGGTATTGAATAGCATATTTTATGACGGGTGGATTGGTCGTCGAAGCACCATACCATAACCCGCACGTTCACCTGATTGACGTCCCCGGATTTGTTTCTGTGGGGGAAGGTGAAGGATATTTGCTGTCTTGATCCACTGACATCGCCTGACAAAATGCGTCAGCGCATTCTCAACGCATGAGCGAACTTTACGGAAGGCGAACTACTCGATGGTGAGAGGAATGTCGTTACACGTATTGCCAAATGCATTTAGGTTTACGGCCATCATTCTGAGCATTTATTGCATTAATGTGGTATTTACAGGGAACCACGCTGTAACAGCATGCGTTCTCAGAAATGATACCATCACAAAGGTACACGTATTACCAACCGAAATAAAATGTACAAACGTACCTACGATCTGGATTTTAATTGAAAAAACCTACCTGTTACCAAATGTTCATCTAAAATTGTGAGCCATATGTTTGTGACTATTAAAAGGCCATCTGTCACAAAGCGAAAAAAGTGGTACAACTGAAACATTCGTATTTCTTTACTAACTACACGAATAAGTAATAAAAATGGGGGTTCTTATTTAAAAAAACGCAGTTGACATCCATTTCATCTATGACAGCGCCATCTAGCGGGCCAACCATAGCGGTATCTGGTTTCCCACTTCAAACTAGACAATTAACGTTCTTGGTAGTTTTTTCGTTTGACGCTTATTTTGTCCCGGTCACTATCAATGGATCACCCTGTATACAAACTTCACAGTCCATCAAAATTGTTGTGTAACAACCAAGTAACTGCTACTATTCAGGACTGTGGAATTGTTCTGCATTATTTTTTAGGGTACATTTATGTATCTGAAAATTGTAAATATATCAATGAGTGAATTTTTTTGTTACTGCGTATAAAAATATCTGTGCACTGAATCTCATAACAAAGTACCAAACTGTTTCTCAAAAAGTAAATCGTATCTGAAAGAGATGCATGAACGAAAAAATTCGTTAACGTATGTCTTTGGTTGCTGTTATTTATAAAAAAAATCTATCCCAGTTTCATATATATAATGTTCTAGTTTTGAACGTGATGGTTAAGTTTAATGTTCAATATAACATAATATATGTGACAGTTGCATGGGATTGTGCCTAATGTGCAGCACAAATTGGGTTACAGAAGCAAGACGCCTGTGGTCATGTCTGCTTCCAAAGAAATATAGCAAACATGTCTCATGTTTTACCGCCATACTTGAACAAAACCAAAGATGTAGAAACTGAGCAAAATAGATGCTATAAAGGTGGGAGCATGGTGACTATAAATCACACACACTGTGGGATAGAAATTCATTTTTTTTCATCCAGCTTAAAACTAATTTTACGGTTTCATTTGTAGACACAACACTGTTTTCAGACATCTTCTCTTGAGTAGATGGAGAGCAGAACGTACATAGAATTGTAGGTCTTGAAATGCAGTAAACTTGAAGTCTCACATCCCTGTGTCTTCTCCTCACCTTTGGCGTAGCTGATGGTATCCATGAACTCGATTAATCGAAGCAACGTCACCATATCTTCACAGGGTGTACCAGGATTATAACAGTGAATGTTATGTGTTACTACTCTGCACTTCTCTGTGATTTAGCACACTTCAAATCGTTGAAAGATTTTTCTGATGAAATTATTTCTGAGAAGGTTTCTATTATACTGGCATTTTGCTTATTCTATGAGTGCCACGTTTTTAAATATTAACTGTCCATGCTCATAGAAACCCTGAGTACTTTCAGTGATGTTAACATCTAGAGAGCCACCACGAAATGCTCTAGGTATACCTCATAACTTGTTCATTTATGTGGCTTGTTACATAATACCAGTGAGTGGGCAATAGTTAATCACATATTCACATAAAAGTGGATCCTAAGCTGCAGTGTGTTCGTGAAATTCGCTGAATATTCAAACTGGTCCCGATTTAATTATTTTACTTTGTTTTGTGCAGTCTATTACTACGATTTCCGCCAGCTACTTGAATTCCTGTGGCTGAAAAGACATTCATCCTCTTCATGATTTGAAGTACGGAACAAAGACCGTATACATTTTCATTCCATTGTAGGTGTAAATTATCATACAGGTACAACTCATAGTTCAGGTAGAGTCTGGTATTAGTTAACCTGCAGCTCTCAGATTTGGCGGATTCGTTTGCTACATTCATTCCTCTGTTGGTCAGAATTGCAAGTATGATGAACCTGGTTGTCTCTAATTAAGTAAAGGTTTTAATAGCCACGTTGGTCTGCTTTAGGTCGGCAGCACTGGCTACTTGAAAACCTCCCTTGAACAGAATGGTAATGGTAGTAATGCACCATCATAAGCTTCAAATTCAGCTCATCTGATACAGAACTAGCACTCCCCTGCACAGTGAAAATCTCATTCTGGAAACATCCCCCAGGCTTTGGCTAAGCCATGTCTCCGCAATATCCTTTCTTTCAGGAGTGCTAGTTCTGCAAGGTTCGCAGGAGAGCTTCTGTAAAGTTTGGAAAGTAGGAGACGAGGTACTGGCAGAAGTAAAGCTGTGAGGACGGGACGTGAGTCGTGCTTGGGTAGCTCAGTTGATAGAGCACTTCCCGCGAAAGTCAAAGGTCCCGAGTTCGAGTCTCCGTCCGGCACACAGTTTTAATCTCCCAGGAAGTTTCAAGTTCCTGCACGTCCGCAGTCACTGGTGGTTCTCCTTTAGATGTAGCCATGCAATTATTTCCTCGCCACGAATGTCGGTGAGTTGGTTATCCTGGTCTACGTTACTTATCTCCAAATGATCGAATGTCTACAGCGTTACTGGGAGGTTAATACCATTTGTAGGTGTCTCAGCGAACTTATAACTTGTTCCACCCGAAGGGAAGAACTCTCAAATAATGTGAAGAAATCTATTGTTGAGATAGAAGTCTACTGTAATGTTACATTTGACACAGATTATACTGATAGGAAATATATCCACAGATTGGTCAGATCTGTAAAATCTACTAGGGTCCTTCTTTGAAAATCTATTCTTTCGTGAAACCCAGTAGCTGTTCTGTTGATACTTGCTGGTTGAAGGCAATCACAGTATTTGGTACTTCTATTTCCGATTTAAGTGTACTTTCTCACACTAACTGCTTTTGCTTTATCAGCTAAAATTCGATATGCAACGTGAAATCCTAGGCTATCTATGTGTTTTGCTTACGCAATGTCGTGTTCCAAGCACACCTCGTCAGGCAGGTTAATCCCCGTGTCTCCACGAGTCAAACGTTTTTTAGGCTGTGTACGAAGTCTGCAATAATTATAGACCGGAATTCGCAATTCGATGGGAAGATTGTCGAGAATACCACAGCATCCTGTAATGCATATCCTATCGTGCAAGTTATGCTACTGTGATGGTGTGCTGGCTGTGATCTGTGCATCCCATTATACAGCAAATTGTCACCATCAAGCGAGCTGTTTTGTGTTGCAGAAAAACCAAGGATATTAACTAATGCTCTGTTCCCTCGATGTGTTATGACGCACTCTGTGAGAAACACATGAGGTACAGAGCACTTCTGCATTTTCCTTGTCTAAAAGCATCCTACAATTTCAGTGCTGCTGCTATCCTTTAAGATGTAACTTATAGAATTTGTCCTCTGCACTCTGGAAACTTGATATGTTTAGGACCCAAGTCCTCTCGAATTCCGTCTTGTATATTCAGTTACACATCAAATCAGTGAAAGTAATTTTTTGCTTACATGGCTCCAGCATTGTCATGCAATAATATACTGTGCCTGTGAGACCATTCTCATGAACATCACTTGATCTCATTTACATTGTGCCACGTTTGGTTCGATTATACTGTCCAACTATTTCTGAGAGGATATCTGTCCATTTGTAAGAACCGCAAAGTTTAAAATGTACCTTCATTTTACCTTTTATTGTTCTGTTCAGATAATCGACGGTACTCACGTTCAATAGGGGGACTGTTGAGCAGTGGTTTACTCCATACCACTTCATCACTGTCTTGAAATATCTATTGTAAAACTGTCCACCATGAACGATTTGGAGGTTGTTCTAGCATCAGTTTTTCGCTATATGCAACAAATAATTAGGCACCTTAGTGACACCCTTCCCCATTTTTATTTCAAGATGTAATTCCCAGAAAATTAGGAGTATGTATCAATACCGATCAAAGTATATTTGAATTCATTATTAACCAGCGAATATTCCCACATATGTACCAGATCAGCCTGCCATATATCACCCAAACAACTAACTATAACATTCCTACAAGAGTACGTTTAGCATGTTGATTTTTGCAGTTCTCGAACTACTTCTCCTTACTTATTCGACTATACCTCTCTCTCTCAGTTCAGAGATTATTGTAAAAACCTCATTCGAATGAACAGTATTGCCAGCAGCAGCTCTTTCCATTTGCAGTCAGAGATTGTCTAGTAGTACACTGGGATCGATTGCTGCCAATTTTATGCTGGGTGACAATACCGTCACCAATGATATATTGGGCATCTAAAATAATTTTTATAATAGTTCATCATTTTGGAGCACGCCCGTTTCCCACCTGCATGGGTACACTAGTAAAAAATCAGTATTTCAACATATACTCCCAGATCTTTGGGTGAATAATTTACTGTTTTTGTGGGATTTAGGTTAAATTTAAACAGACCAATTGTTCTTTGAAATTCGCTATCACCTTTTCTTTCAAGGTTATAGCTTGCACACCCAACGTGTATAGTTGTTTATCACTGAAACCGAATATTTCGTCTATCCTAGCATCATTGTGATAGTTAATGAAACCAGCTGTTCTGTCGTCATTGCGTAATTTCGTTGAGAGTTTCAGCAACTTATTTAGAGGTTTCTCTCAGTGTGTGCTCAGGATCCAGTTCTATAAGCCTCTTAATGTTAAGTAACGTATATTCGTATTAGTTCCATCCGTTTTTACAGTTATGTCATGTACATTTATTTAAGTTCCATTTAACCTTACAGCCAAGTCGTCTAATTTCTTTCTCAGAATGATCTATGTCTGTGTGCCTCGTTCCTTAACTGCACCATTTAATTCGTTGATCCGTTTCGTAGAAGTCTCTGCATACATCGCTAAGTCAATTTTATGTTCAAGAGGCTGATATTTTACATTTATTTATAGACGCATTGTCTGTCTTTGCACTCCTACCTTCTGAGGTTGAGTACCTGACGTACAAGCGAACTTGCCCATAGTGTGATGTAAACTAAATACTTAACGCTTTTTTCGTAACTATGTGTGTGACTCCAGCAATCTTCACATATGCTCTTAAATGTGTTTTAAATTCAGACTGCCTTACTTGAAATTTATAGTGAAACTTTAATTATCCTGCAATAAAAAATTTGGTATCCTGGAATATGTTTCACTCAAATGAAATACGATCAACGCCCGCATGATGACTAAAACAGAATTATCGTAGAATTTGAATCTGATTTTCCAGAGCAACATCGTCAAATTTGAATCCGGTGTTTGGCTTTACTTTTTCTGGCAGAGGGATTTGACTCCTTTGCAGTACCCCGTACATAGGCTGAAACAGCATTTTCGAAAATACACATACATGCTGAAAGCGGACTACATCTGTGTGTGTTGGTAGTGACATGAGAACTCTTGTCTTGCCAGCAATCGATGGACTCACAGTTATCGCTAATATATTATCGGGCTGAGTATCCCCTTCTTCTTCTTCTTCTTCTTCTTCTTCTTCTTCTTCTTCTTCTCGCGATATTTTTCTGCATAATCACAGGACCAGTCATTTCCAGCAAAGTCCTGATCTTTCACACACCCTGCCAGGAGACTGACGACAACGGATTTTGTTGTGTGATGGGAAATACGTGTGTTCAGCTTAGCTGTAGGATATATAAAGGGTTTTTCTGTAAAAGTGTGCAATAATTTAACAGAACATAGAGGATGGTCCACAGAACTGTTTGGGGTAGCTAACCGGGAATCGGAGAAAGCCACTTAAGGAGATAATAGGAACAAAATCATAGAACTTTATACTTTTTCATTTACATTAGGTACAGTTAATTGCTAGTACCGTCACCGACATGATGAACGTACAGTTTGTATTGTAACTTACAAAATGTGCTGGAAGTGAGTGCCATCAGCCTCACTCCATGCATGGCATCGGCAAACACGATTCTGATGCACCCTGACAAATATCTGTGGTGTATTTGAAATAACATCACAGACAGCTACAGTTCTCGCAACTAATTCCATCTGTGTATCCACTGGGTTCTCATACACTAGTAACTTTAGATATCCCCATAGGAAATAATCAAAGGGATTCAGGTTCTCGCAGGCCATGGGATAGGACCTCTCCTTCCAATCTAGTGAAGAGAGCATACTTCCTAAAACTTTAGATATCCCCATAGGAAATAATCAAAGGGATTCAGGTTCTCGCAGGCCATGGGATAGGACCTCTCCTTCCAATCTAGTGAAGAGAGCATACTTCCTAGTAATCATCCTCGTCTTCCTCGTTTCTTGCAAGAAATAAAGAAGGTACACGTAAATAAACAGCACAGTAAGCGTAAAATTGTGCTTATTTTAGTTGCAAATACGCTGGAAATCAGTAATATTAGACAAAACGGTAGACATGTTTACTACCATATCTCCTCAAGCTGGCTTCTCCGACCCCAGGTTCCCTAACGCAAACTGTTCAGTAGAGCATTCTTAATGTCCTGTTGTATTCTCGCATGCTCTGACTCAACACTCTGTATGTATCTGAGAAGTTTAATCTTTGACTGAATTTAACAGTGACTGAAAACGTTGACTGTGATAATGAGGTAATTCAGACAGCTCGGTTTTGCTACAGTATTCTAGACATTGCACTCAAAATACTGGTAACAATTAGAGGTATGAACATAATAAAATACAGTTTGCCATAATATGCATAAGTTTATTCAGCAGTCATTTATAGACTGCATTACATTAAAAAAATTTGCTAGTTTTTTTCTTCATCTTCACAACTGTACAGAATTTAGCAAATAAGGCTCCCTTATGCGCACAGAATCCAGCTTATATTTCCGTTGAAGTTATAAGTACACCTTTACTTTCTTCTTGTAGTATCATGTCGATGTCCTGTTTCGTTTACATGCACATCATATGTACAGAGACAGATCGCAATGTATTTAATAAGTTTGAGCACACAGCAACCCCTTTCCAACACCAGTGATAGCATCATCCATACATCCAACATGTTTCTAATGGCAGAGTGTTGAATGTAAATGGATCGTCCATCCCTTCTCACCATGAGTGCCAACCCATCTCACGATGATGTGATAGTAGCATTAGGCTAGCACAGTAAATGTCATCGGGTTCACATATGTCATGTTGACTGATGTAGAGCTGTGCAAGACACAGTTCATCACAGTCCACAACCTGTAAAATGGCTATTAATACTTCTCAATAAAATATTAATGTGTAACACAACACACCAATCGAAGTCAACCAATGGATCTATACCAATAGTGAAGCGCTTTGAGCCTAATTGTTGTTAAATTATACATTAAAGTGAAAACCAGCAGAACATTGTGAGGAATTGGCAGCTTCTCATCCACCACATCAACACACTATCATTGCGGTAACTTCGGAATATCCTGGATTTGTGCTTGTGTCAGAGACCAATACTGGCGTACATTGTGGGGTGTAGAAGAGCCCTCACAGTTCCTCTGAGAATGAGAGACTGGCGGAGCGTCTTCATCAATGAGTGGAATGGATTATACCAGGTTTCTGTCCTGCTCCATTATGTTGATCAGGTGCACTACAGGATTCCACGATGATGCTGCCACTGTTGTTCCTGAAGGCCTGAGGATGCAGCTTGTCCCAACGAGGTAGAGGTGGCTGCTGCTGGCCTGGGCACACCAGCTGTCTGCGAACAAAGAAGAAGAATGAACAATAAGAATCCCCAGTCAAAGACATGGACCTGAATAAAGACATGGACCTGAAACAAAACTACTTACAGAGGTGGATTAGAATCTCCACTGCTGTTGGCGCCTCATGATTCTTCCAGTGACTGAATGAAACTGAAAGTTTATCCATCTTTATCATTGTGATATGATCAAATGTCTCATTCCTGCGCTCCTGTTGGCTCACATCAATTATTGTTTTCCCATTGATTGCTAAGGGAAGTGGTGGGGGGAAAAAGAACTTGTTTCTATCTGTGGCAATTTTGCAAACTAACTTAGGCAAGGCCTACACACAAAGGTGAACACCTCTGGTTCATTCAGTTTGGGGTAGAGGATTCAGATGAAGTTGTCTTCTGCACTGTGGATTGACTGGCCATTCCGCAAAACCTGAGCAGCTCCAGAACAGGAAGTAGTCTCTAGAATTAGTCTCTATGAGCTGCACTAGAATTATTTGTGAATAAGTATTCATCCTGCGCACATTTACTATCACCTTCTTTCAATACTCATGTAGGAGGCTATAGACGAAATACCCAGCTGTAATGCTTACAGGCAATTCACTTTTTAACCTCCTCTCTCCAACATATTGTAAGTCGAACACATTGTGGCAGTGCCTTCCAAGAGCTCCATTGTATAGTGCAGCAACATTATTCTAAATTGAGCTAACATATCCAGAAAAATGGATATTATAGCACATCTCTCTTCTTTTAATCATAGTGAGTCCTTCCTCTCCGACAGCCCAACACAGACTTGGCGTTTCGGAGGGCGGGTGGGAGGGAGAAACAAATTGGAACACTGCTGGTGGAGCTAGAAGTCAATTGGAACATTGCTGTCATCTGGTGGCAGCGCATAGTAGTAGATCCTCAGTAGTGGCCTGACTTCGGTGGCATGCAGATGAACATCCTCAGCCCTCTGCTCGATGCACTGTGGCACCCAGCCAGCTACGCGTGGACGACTCAAAACGACAGCTTACCTATCGCATTTCATTCCATTCCTTCGTACTTTAGTCATTGTGTCATGGGAAGTGGGGTGGGGGCTGCAGCGGGAGAGCTCTGTCTTCTATAAACTGATTAAATAAAGAATAAGCAAAATAAATTGAACAATATTCTGTTATATAAGCTGACACTGATTGGAATATCATGTCTTGAGATCCTTCCTATCCAGGAGTTCAGCACAGACTGAGTCTTTTTCCCACCAATTTCCAAGCACGGAAAGGAGAGAGGAAGTGGCGTAGGGGAGACCTGGCGTATTTTCCAGAGGGGGACGGGTATTTATTTTAATTACCTAGTCAGTTTTATCTTAAAATGGTGCTCATATCAGCAAGGGGTAGGAGAGGATTGGGGATTTCCCTGAGGGGCGATAGAATGGAAGGGATGGGGTGTTTCTCAGAAGGATGTATTATCCACAGAGGATCATATATCAGCCCCATTGGATTATCAGTCAGTTAACATAATAATAGATTAATGGGTGGTGGAGGGTGTTTATTTTCCCTTGAATATATGTTTGTACCCAAATACATGCAACCTATTCAAACTAGATGACCCACAATCGGCATTACTCAAAAACACTGTCCGAACTTCTACTTTAATAGTAGGTCATGCAAGGACCCATAGCTGTGTTCTGTTGCATCAAGGAAAAACACTAACTTAACTACATACTTACGGATTACAATCAAACTGGAACAATCACGTAGATAACGTAGTGCCGAAAGCAAACGAAATACTGCGATTTATTGACAGAAGAATTTAGAAAATGTAACACGCCTACTAAAGGGATTGCATCTACTACGATTGGATGACCTCCTCTGGAGCATTACTGTGCACTGTGGGAACCGCATCAGATAGGACTGAGAAATGGCACCAAAAAAAGTTCAAAGAAGGGTACCTCGTTTGTTATTCTCGCGAAATAGGGGAGAGAGTGTAACGGATATGATACACAAGTTGGGCGTATTTCGCTGTGGGAGGATCTTTTTATCAAATTTCAACAACCGACATTCTTCTCATAATATGAAAATATTTGTCTGGTGACAACCTACAAAGGGAGAAATAATCATCACAATAAAATAAGAGAAATTAGTGCTCGCATGGAAAGATATACGTGTTCGTTTTTCATGTGTTCTGTTCCAAAGTAGAATGGTAGAGAAGAAGCTTCAAGGTGTTTCTATGAACCTTCTGCCAAGCTCTTAATGTGAATTTCCGAGTACACATATAGTTGTGGAGTTAGAGGCTCTAAATTTTCCAATGTGTTTTCTTCCACAGGTGTCGCAACACAGAAGGAGCACGTGGGTCTTGGTATTCGGCTCTCTTGATATGAGGCAGATGTAACTAATTAGTGTGCTGGCTATTGCTCTCAGTGCCACTGACTGAAAACGCAAATTTTCTTCGGAGGTGCAAACGGTTTTAATGAAACTAAACGAAGCAATAAACCGTTAACTACTGAAGTTCGCGTTCAGTGTCACATGAAATACATTTGAAATAGCTGACGATGTTAATACTTCTTCACAAAACGTTACATCACTCCCTCAACGAAGTAACTCCCTATATGCACAGTCTAATCTTCATTGCTCACAGAGTCGCGGTAGGAATTGGAGACAGAAATGTGAATACCCTGTAGTGCAAGAAGGTATACCTGGCGCCTACAATTATTTTTTTGTGTTTTTACAGTACGTAAATCAATACGTTTACCATCGATAAAAATGAAACAGAGGACACTGCATGCAGCTGTTTACACTATTTACAAACTTAAAAACATATTTAATGGAACAGCCGTTGAATCAGTAAAAACTGTATAATCAACAAAAAAAAAAGGAGTGAAAATACATTCTCTAAACTGTTGCTGCCCCTGTAAGAGGCTACGCTATAGCTCATCATGAAGCCTTATCGGCTTGCAATAAATCTGATCGAATTTCTTCTTAATTGAATTCGGATTCTGTTGAAGAGTTTCGGCAACTTTTCAGAATTCATACTGTCTCTCTCTTCCCATCTTCTGGAGCAGGAAGAAAGTTGAACACATTTAATTGCACTGATAGACCACGAAAACCTTAGTTGCCATATCCTATAGGATAGTGGTTTTATGGCTGCTTAAATGTGGATACTCTTGTCTCAAAATGTCTGGTTGTTGTTGTGGTCTTGAGTCCAAAGTTTGGTTGTATATAGAGCGAGGCGGCGGAATAGTTAGCACACTGGCCTCACACTTCGTTGGATAAAGATTAAACCTGTGTTCGACCACCCTTATTTAGGCACTCCGTGATTTACCTAAATCGCTTTAGGCAAATGCTGGTTGGTTCCTCAGAGAGGCCATGGTCAACTTCCTAGCCTAATTTGATGGAACCGATGACCTCGCCGTTTGGTTCACTCCCCGATAGCAACCAACTAACCATCTGGTGGCATCGAACACTCTGAACTAGCCTATCCTATAAGTTTCCTTGTCTCTGGTCAGCTGCTACAACCTATGTTTATTTGGATGTGTCTTTTGTTGTACCCCATGATCTCCATCTACAACTTTATCAAACCGATCGCTTCTCTTATTCAAGTTGTAGCGTGAACCCATTGTTTTCCCAAGAGGACACAGTAGCTCCTCAGTAGAACAACTGTCACAAAACTAGACATCTCAAGGTCACACCTGCTCTCTGCAGTCTGCTGGCACTGAGCACTGTGATTCACCCATTCCATACCTTTTCTGGCAAATGTACACTGTGAACAGTCCAGTAGGTTCTGTGTTCCCATTGTTCCCATGCGATATCATCTGTTCACATGTGATTTCACTCTTCCATGGAATGGCACATTGACGTGTTCAATAGTGAGTGAAATGCAAGAGCAAGGGCCTACATGTAGTGCTACTCTATTCTTTGTGCAAAAGGGCAAAAATCTAAAACTGTCATATCGAACGTACATAAGATTTTTGCACTGATCTGGCCAACAGTGAAGATGCCAGTAATAATATAAAACATTGCGGTATTTCCGAATTGAGAGCATTCTCTGACACTGGAACAATCTCTAGATAGGAGCAAATGTTTTTAGTCTCATAGAAAGTGTTATAAATGGAAACTGAAACTGTGGAATTGATTGTTTTTGACAGAAAAATTGTGTGTAGAACTACATTTCGATACTATGACAGAGGAGGGATTCTGACAGATAGAAAATACAGAGTGATATCCTCGATAAAAGTTAAATATTCTGGCTCAGAGATCTCTGTTCCTTGTCCCCTCCACTCACTTGGGTTATGACTCAGAAAAAAACAATGACAAACAAACTATTTCAATGGAATGAAGAGACAGTGCCGCAGCAAGACCTACGTTTTGTGTAAAATGGACGCACTGCATGCCGAGAACAACGATTGAGTAGTACACATTGGTGAAACTTGGGATCCTCAAAACCAAACTTAAAAATATATTTTGCTTGACTTAACGGTAATATTGGGCTGAAGTACTTACTGTTAGTTTCACGTAGCATTTATGCATTATCGTGTTCAAAGGGGCCGAAATTCGATTCGGAGATATATTCCGCTTGGGAACTGTTTCTTGCGTTGTCTTCATCATCATCTCATCCCATCAATGCCCAAGTCGCCGAAGTTGTGGAAACTCAAACGACATGCACCAGGTGACGGGTCTACCCGACGGGAGTCCCAAGCCACACAATGTTTGATCTGGATGATGGATGCAGTGACGCAGGATCCGCATGAGCTGCAAATGAAAAAAATCTGGGTGTAGGAAGTGTTCTCAGTCGTATTAAAGTGAGCATCGGAACTAAGATAAAGGTGGCGGCATACAAGTACTTTCGCGCTATTGCGCGCTGAGTCTCTGGTAAAAGAATTGCATTTATAGGTAGCATGATACGATAATGATATCTCCGATTTTGTCAAAACTAATTTCAAAGTTTACTTAACAACTTTCTCGCTATGGGTCTCTAGAAGGTCCCACAGAACGCAGATTCGTCAACGAAGACATTTTTCGCTACAAAGCCTAACAGTTCCTCACCTGCTACAGTGTTGTAATATTTCAGCTCATAATACTTCAGCTGTGGTAAAACTTGCTCTTTTGAAGAGCGCGCCACAGTGCGTAGTGTGAAGCAGTCACCCTCTTTTTCTGGCGGTGGCGCCGCTGTGGCAATCGCAGCTTTGGTGTCTCCCTCTGATGGGAAAGGGGAAAGGTTACTTGTTCACGTGCATTTCAGGGGCGCTATGAGCTCGCCAGTGGGTCAGTCTCTCGTTCCCAGCTTGCTAGTCTGTCTCTCGTCCTCATTTGTTAGGCAGTTAGTGTCTGTCTGTCGTCCGCAGTGCTAGTACGTCTGTCGTTCGGATCAACCTTTAAAGCCGGAAAAGTGAGCGTCTATCCACTCCACCAGTAAGAGAACTCAGCGAGTGGTCGCCCGTTCGGGGCTTAGTTCCTGCATCTGAGTCTGCGCGTTAGGCCGCCAATCTGCTCGAGTTAGCTCAAGCAGTCGTCATTGGCGGTTGGATCGATCGGTTGGTGGGTCTCTCGCTGAGACACAAGATGACTTGTCCGTCTTGAGCGTCGGCGCATGTGAGGTCGCCACGTGAGTCCAGTGGGCCACGGCGTTTAACGAGGGGTAGTGACTTCGCGGCTGACCGGCAGCAACAGGAGTCAACCCACGACATCAGTCTGGCCGGTGCGAGCTGCGACGCCGTGAGACGGGAGATCGGCACGCCTTGCAGCGACCGTTAAAGCGGCTGGCAGAGGACGTTTCTGGAGAGCGATTTGGGGTTGCTGCGTCAGGTCTTCTCGAGAAATCGCAGTTTATTAAAAGTTAAGTGATTGGTGAGATCTTGTTAGACTTATTCTTGTTAAATTATACTTGTTTTCGTGGTGAGGTCACCAGCTGTTTTGCTTTGGGGTCGTCCCCCCATTCTTCTCCGCTTTCCCACCCGCGGGAAGGTGGTTGTTTATAAATTGGGTGGTCTGTTTTTCCCTTGTGGAGTAGGGGCGGGTTAGAACAACCTGCGGTTCGGGATGTTTGGTAACCTCCCTATCAATCTTCCGTACGTTAATGGCTGCCTCTGTCATGTTTGTCGCGTTTGGTGTGATAACGAATTTATTGGTTGGAGTGTAACTGCCTAATACCTGAAACATATTTTGATCTTTAGAAACTTTGATATTATTGCCTATGATCTTGAGAGGCGCTATCTGTGTACTGTAGAGCATCTTAACTATTGTTTGGCCAATCTTGTAGACTTTTATGTTAGGTTGCATTTCATGGGCTTTTACTTAAATGATCATTTTAGTACTAAAGTTGCCACCCTCTCACCGTAAGACTTTTCTTAAAAGTTAAATTCAAGGGGGGGGGGGGGGGGGGGTGGTGGTGCAAAGTTGGTTCTTGTGTAAATTGTTAAAACTCTTAGTTTAAAGTTATCTGGTGTGTAGCAGATTTGCACCAGTGTAGTCTTTCAGAGGCTGTTGTGAGCGGTCGTGACTATGGCCGTGTCAAAAGGGAGCGGCAAGATCCTCTGCCCGAAACCTCATACAGTCAAAACTTCAAACCTTCTTTCTTTCTGCCTTTGAATAAATCGCAAATTTTTTTTTAGAGTCTGCTTTCTGATTATAATTTTAATCTGTTTCTTTAAAAAATGCTTTTCCGCACTATTAAAGTGAGTAAGATTCCCATTTGTGAAACGGAATTTGGTTATGAGTTCATCAGTTACTCCCTGGCAACTACTTCATGCTTACATAGTGTGATTAAACGTGTTAATGTTCTTGATGAATCGCTAGTAAATAAAATAAATTCTTAAGAACATTCTCTGAAAATAAAACACGGTTCAATACTTCTATGTTTTCAGGGTAAAAATATAGCGCATGTATCTGTTCACTTTGAGAATATGTTTACATTATTTTCAGTCCACATGCGTCAGTTGTTTCTCTTTTGTCCACATGTTGAAGTGAATTTTTTTTTTCCTTAATTTCTTGTGCGATTAGTTTTTATTTAATTTTTTTCATAGGAACTGGCAAGACTTTTCTTTTGGAAAGTACTCCATCATATTCTAAACTAAAAATAGAACTTCCTAATATTTTTTCCGAATTTTTACTGGAACTGAAATTATTACTTGCTGGAAATTCTGTAGGACTGATGGAGGACCTTGAGGTGCCTGCCTATTTTCATGACGGCTTCTCGATCCACTGATACAATCTTCAACATTCATCATTGTCTGATCCGCTTATCGCGCCAGTGAGATGTGACTGTATTTCGGAACAACTTGCTAGACACAATTGCTGGCTGTCGAGAAACTAATAGTGTGCTCCAACGAGTGGAGGTTAATACGACCGACTCACGGAACACCGGATTAACTGGCGGTGTGTGTGGCCGGCTGGACGAATGGCGACTGCGCGCAGCCAATAAATCGGTGCGAGTGCAGCTGCGACTCAGCCAGGCAGAGCCGAGCGCCGGGTTGGTGCCGGCGCTTAATCCGGCCTGAGTGCTGCTGCCCCGCTGCCGGCGTGCTCCACTCTGCGCCTGCGCCAACTTCCAGGGCAATGCTGACAGCCTGTTCCCACCAGTTACGCGTCCCATGCGGACGTATTGTTTCTATCAGGCTCCCGGACCTGTGAAAGCACGTCGTGAAATCCGCAGCTACTCTCTGTCCGGGCTGTGTAACTGACTGGTAACTCGGGCCAGACGCGTCGTTCGCCAGTGTTAACGTCCGTGTCTTCCGTTTCTGTACGTAACACAACATGTAATTTGATTTGATTCATAAAACATTTCAATAAATGGTGGTACCACTCTGAACGCGAACAAAAATGCTGGTGACTCTGTAACGTCTGTTAGCAAAACACGTATTACATGTGGTAAAAAAGGAGAAAATAATAATTGAGCTAGATGATTGTAATTGCTTCGACAACGATTGTGAACTTTATGTAATAACGAGAAACCATTATGTGCCATGTTTTATACTTTTATATAATTATGTACAGATTCTTTTTAAGGTATCTGTGTCGGCGAGTAATCAAACCGTCACAGACGATGCTTATTAGATATCAAACAAAGATGAGAATATGTCACAACCAGTATAAATAGTAGTGACTGAGCATTAATTTCTCTGTCACCTTCTTGGAGTTACGTGTGTAGGAAGAGCCTGTGACGCTATACTGTATGCTTGTGTAGCATTCTTCTGTGAGAGATTGAGAGAAGAATGCCATTAGGTACTGATTTGTAAAGATGTGTAATAATGTAATCTGTAAAAATGTTTTGAATAGAGTTACTTAGTGAAAACTTGCATTATGATTTGTAATAAGCATGCCCGGTATTTTATCCCATCCTTTTAAGACATTTACAGCTATTTAAATACTATTCGTGGTGCAGAGCTGCGCTTAGAACAAACGAGCCGCTGCCGCGCCGCATTCAAACTGCATTAAATGAAATCAATCATACCGCAAAGAAGCGGGCAGGTAACAGTGAACTAAAATTATTTCTTTCAGCTTTCGCAATTGCAGGTCAGAGCACCAGATTTTATTATGTGTTTTACAGGTGGACACGGGCTGCTAATGACATATTATTAACAGTGCAAAACGATAATTTACCCTCATAACAAAAGAAATCTTACTGTGCGTAGTTCTGGTCTGGCAAACATTACAGTAAAAACATCTTTTCCTCTGATAATAGTCTCATGTTCTGGTGTTAGTCGTGGTACTTATTGGTGTTCCACTATTAACAAAAATCCACTGCGAAATTTTGACGTTGAACAAACATTGGGTACTGTAACATCAGCATTGACAACGAAAGGAACTAAGGAAGATATGTTGAACTTTATAGCGACTTACAGTAACGAAACAATGTTCCTTTAACAGAATGCAATATCCAGAATAATAAGGATATGATTTATTTTGTTTTGTTGAAAATTAATGATCTAAAGGAAGTCACAGCACAGCATCCCTAAAAATTATTTCAGCGCTCTTTAAGCAGCAACATGTTTTATCTCATATATTAGTTGTTACGCGACCAATAACAAAGCAGAGAGATGGCGAAAACTCTCACCAGCAACTATTTTTATGCGTTTCATTTAAACAACCAAAGTCACATTTCGAGAAACCAGTCCACCTCTAATGTTTTTCAATGTTTAATTCGTTAAGTGCATACATTTTTGTGTTACTTTCAGCTGAGTTCCAATAACATCATATGTGTTTTGATGGTACACAGTTTCATGTATGAATGTCTGTCAGAAAGAATAGACACGACGCATTCATACAATTGGCTCACCTCAACGGGCAATGAATCTACAACTTTCTACATCTACATTTATACTCCGCAAGCCACGCAACTGTGTGTGGCGGAGGGCACTTTACGTGCCACTGTCATTACCTCCCTTTTCTGTTCCAGTCGCGTATGGTTCGCGGAGAGAACAACTGTCTAAAAGTCTCCGTGCGCACTCGAATCTCTCTAATTTTACATTCGTGATCTCCTCGGGAGGTGTAAGTAGGGGGAGAGCAATATATTCGATACCTCATCCAGAAACGCACCCTCTCGAAACCTGGCGAGCAAGCTACACCGCGATGCAGAGAACCTCTCTTCCAGAGTCTGCCACTTGAGTTTGCTAAACATCTCCGTAACGCTATCACGGTTACCAAATAACCCTGTGATGAAACGCGCCGCTCGTCTTCGGATCTTCTCTATCTCCTGCGTCAACCCGATCTGGTACGGATCCCACACTGATGAGCAATACTCAAGTATAGGTCGAACGAGTGTTTTGTAAGCCACCTCATTTGTTGATGCACTACATTTTCTAAGTACTCTCCCAATGAATCTTAACCTGGTACCCGCCTAACCAACAATTAATTGTATATGATCATTCCACTTCAAATCGTTCCGTACGCATACTCCCAGATATTTTACAGAAGTAACTGCTACCAGTGTTTGTTCCGCTATCATATAATCATACAATAAAGAATGCTTCTTTCTATGTATTCGCAATACATTACATTTGTCTATGTTAAGGGTCCCTGCACCAAGTGCCTATCCGCTGCAGATCTTCCTGCATTTCGCTACAATTTTCTAATGCTCCAACTTCTCTGTATACTACAGCATCATCCGCGAAAAGCCGCATGGAACTTCCGACACTATCTACTAGCTCATTTATATATATTGTGAAAAGCAATGGTCCCATAACCCTTGTGGCACGCCAGAGGTTACTTTAACGTCTGTAGACGTCTCTCCATTGATAACAACATGCTGTGTTCTGTTTGTTAAAAACTCTTCAATCCAGCCACACAGCTGGTCTGATATTCCGTAGGCTCTTACTTTCTTTATCAGGCGCCAGTGCGGAACTGTATCGAAGGCCTATCGGAAGTCAAGGAAAATAGCATCTACCTGGTAGCCTGTATTTAATATTTTCTGGGTCTCATGAACAAATAAAGCGAGTTGGGTCTTACACGATCACTGTTTTCGGAATCCATGTTGATTCCTACAGCGTAGATTCTGGGTTTCCAAAAACGACATGATACTCGAGCAAAAAACATGTTCTAAAATTCTACAACAGATCGACGTCAGAGATATAGGTCAACAGTTTTGCGCATCTGCTCGACGACCCTTCTTGAAGACTGAGACTACCTGTGCTCTTTTCCAATCATTTGGAACCTTCTCTTCCTCTAGAGTCTTGCGGTACACGGCTGTTAGAAGGGGGACAAGTTCTTTCGCGTAGTCTGTTTAGAAACGAATTGGTATCCCGTCAGGTCCAGTGGACTTTCCTCTGTTGAGTGATTCCAGTTGCTTTTCTATTCCTTGGACACTTATTTCGGTGTCAGCCATTTTTTCGTTCGTGCGAGGATTTAGAGAAGGAACTGCAGTGCGGTCTTCCTCTATGAAACGGCTTTGGAAAAAGGTGTTTAGTATTTCAGCTTTACGCATGTCGTCCTCTGTTTCAATGCCATCACCATCCCGGAGTGCCTGGATATAATGATTCGAGCCACTTACAGATTTAACGTAAGACCAGAACTTCCTAGGATTTCCTGTCAAGTCGGTACATAGAATTAACTTTCGAATTCACTGAACGCTTCGCGCATAGCCCTGCTTACGCTAACTTTGACATCGTTCAGCTTCTTTTTGTCTGAGAGGTTTTGACTGCGTTTAAACTTGGAGTGAAGCTCTCTTTGCTTTTGCAGTAGTTTCCTAACTTTTTTGTTGAACCACGGTGGGTTTTCCCGTCCCTCACAGTTTTACTCGCCACGTACCTGTCTAAACCGCATTTTACAATTGCCTTAACTTTTTCTATAATCACTCAACATTGTCAGTGTCGAAACAGAAATTTTCGTTTTGATCTGTTAGGTAGTCTGAAATCTGCCTTCTATTACTCCTGCTAAACAGATAAACCTTCCTCCCTTTTTTATATTCCTATTAATTTCCATATTCAGGGATGCTGCAACGGCCTTATGATCACTGATTTCCTGTTCAGCACTTACAGGGTCGAAAAGTTCGGGTATGTTTGTTGTCAGTAGGTCCAAGATGTTATCTCCACGAGTCGGTTCTCTGTTTAATTGCTCGAGGTAATTTTCGGATGTGCACTCAGTATAATGTCACTCGATGCTCTGTCCCTACCACTCGTCCTAAAAATCTGAGTGTCGCAGTCTATATCTGGTAAACTGAAATCTCCACCTAAGACTATAATATGCTGAGAAAATTTATGTGCAACGTATTCCAAATTTTCTCTCAGTTTTTCTGCCACTAATTCTAATGAGTCGGGAGGTCGGTAAAAGGAGCCAATTATTAACCTAGCTCGGTTGTTGAGTGTAACCTCCACCAATAATATTTCACAGGAACTATCCACTTCTACTTCACTACAGGATAAACTACTACTAACAGCGACAAACACGCCACCACCGGTTGCACGCAATCTATCCTTTCTAAACACCTTCCGTGCCTTTGTAAAAATTTCGGCTGAATTTATCTCTGGCTTCAGCCAGCTTTCTGTATCTATAACGATTTCAGCTTCGGTGCTTTCTATCAGCGCTTGAAGTTCCGGTACTTTACTAATGCAGCTTCGACAGTTTACAATTACAATACCGACTGCTGCTTGGGTAAGTAGGCTGTTTAGGTTTTTATATTGGTAACGACATGTAGCGCTCTATATGAAAATCACTGGCTGTGAGGTGTGCAGTCTGTGGCTAGTTTGCATTGTTATCTGCCATTGTAGTGTTGGGCAGATGGATGTGAACAGCGCGTAGCGTTGCGCGGTTGGAGGTGAGCCGCCAGCAGTGGTGGATATGGGTAGAGATTTGAAATTTGTAAGACTGGATGTCATGAACTGCTAAATACATTATGACTTTTGAACACTATTGAGGTAAATACATTGTTTGTTCTCTATCAAAATCTTTCATTTGCTAACTATGTCTATCAGTAGTTAGTGCCTTCAGTAGTTAGAATCTTTTATTTAGCTGGCAGTAGTGGCGCTCGCTGTATTGCAGTAGTTCGAGTAACGAAGATTTTTGTGAGGTAAGTCATTTGTAAAAGGTATAGGTTAATGTTAGTCAGGGCCATACTTTTGTAGGGATTATTGAAAGTCAGATTGCGCTGCGCTAAAAAATATTGTGTGTTAGTTTACGCACAGTCATGTATAATATTTCTATGGAGACGTTTCACTTGGTCCCCGCATGTCCTGACTTTGCCTCGCACCCTTTGAGGCTGTTGCCCTTTCTGTACTGGCCCGAGGTCATCTAACCTAAAAAACCGCCCAGTCCACGCCACACAACCCCTGCTACCCGTGTAGCCGCTTGCTGCGTGTAGTGGACTCCTGACCTATCCAGCGGAACCCGAAACCGCACCACCCTATGGCGCAAGTAGAGGAATCTGCAGCCCACAAGGTCGCAGAACCGTCTCACCCTCTGGTTCAGATCCCCCACTCGGCTCTGTACCAAAGGTCCGCAGTCAGTCCTGTCGACGATGCTGCAGATGGTGAGCTCTGCTTTCATCCCGCTACCGAGACTGGCAGTCTTCACCAAATCAGATAGTCACCGGAAGCCATAGAGGATTTCCTCCGATCCATAGCGACACACATCATTGGTGCCGACATAAGCGACCACCTGCAGATGGGTGCACCCTCTACTTTTCAGGGCATCCGGAAGGACTCTTTACACATCTAGAATGACTCCCCCCGGTATGCACACGGAGTGCACATTGATTTTCTTCCCCTCTCTTGCTGCCGTATCACTTTCAGTGCGGATGCACATTTACATTCGTTCTACAGCGGGAATCTGAAATTGGCGAACATGGGAGACGGGGACAGAGCGTGCAGATAGGTAACGCTAAGTGGGAATGTGAGTCGCTGGAGGAGGTTTCCAAGACACTTCGCGAAATTGCTATAAACACAGTACCCGAGTGGGGCAGTGGTTAGCGCAATTGCTTAATAAGGTGCCAGCATGGTAGCTCAGCGTGTTCGATCAGAGGGCTGCCTGCCCTCTCTTTCTAAGAGTTACCTTCTGTACTATACTGTAGTAGTTTTTCCCCATGGCTGGTCCCAATTGCACTGAGCTTGGCAGTAAATTTGAGAAAATTTCTTTCATCCTTACGTTTTGCAAAGCAGAATAAAATAAGGGCTAAATGATGAACTTAAAAAGCTTTCAGGTGATATCTGCCCAACCAAATGCAATGAACAATAACGAACAAAGTAATGAGAAAAAAATAAGCAGGAGATCCAGTATTGTAGTCTCTGTCCGGCGCCCAATTTCAATCGTCACCACTGATTCCACAAGAAGTGCCAATGCAGCTGATGTCATTAGTTCCTTCCCTTTCATTTCCTTTTCCCTTCTCATCCCTCGTTTTACATAGTAATTACTCAGTTTCATTTCCATGGGTATTAGTTTCTCCATTTATCGTCGTCATCCATCATCACTTGTTTCAGCATTTTATTCAGGTGTCCAAAACTTAAGGATAAAAGTTATTTTGTAATGGGCACTGACAAACTCGGAGAAATTTGGACCGTCTATGGAAAAAAAATTGCTGCAGTATAGCAAAGAAGGTAACTGGAAGGAACAGAAATGACAATTTTATCGAAAGACAATGATGATGTTTGTTTTGTGGGGCGTTCAACTGAAATGTCATCGCCGGTCGCTGTGGCCGAATGGTTGTAAGCGCTTCAGTCTGTATCCGCGCTACTCCTAGGGTCGCGCCTCGGGTATGGATGTGTGTGATGCACTTAGGTTAGTTAGGTTTAAGTTGTTCTAAGTCTAGGGGTCTGATGACCTCAGATGTTAAGCCCCTTGGTACTCAGAGCCATTT
Organism: Schistocerca gregaria; assembly: GCF_023897955.1. NCBI lineage: Eukaryota > Metazoa > Arthropoda > Insecta > Orthoptera > Acrididae > Schistocerca > Schistocerca gregaria. The sequence goes on along the minus strand of NC_064920.1, from coordinate 430,914,252 downwards.
TATTTGCACGCTCATCAGCTCCCGTACAAAGTCCCATTCTTGCAAAGTCCAGTTTTTTGACAATCCAATGTAGACGCTGTCGCGAATGATAAACATGATGATGATGAAATGGCAAGGACAACAGAAACACCCAGTCCCCTTGAAAGACAACAATTGGACTAAAGTCACCGAGATTTATGGTTTGCCCCCTGTGTTCTGGCGTAACCACAAGCGCCGGAATGAAGAAGAAGAATTCAAGACCAGAGAAGACGGTGAATCGACGCCGGCCAATGGTGCACTGATTAGGACCACGACAGGAACGACCTCTGCGAGAAGTGAATATAAGGGCCGCTCCTGCGAGCCTCGGCCGCACGTTACTGGAAAGTATTCGCGGAGTATTAGCACGACCAAGCAGAGAGTGCAACGAGAACAGTTGGTAGTGATCCACAACTGTGACAGACGTACCTGAACATGACACATATCAATGCACTCGGAATTGTATTGCCTGCCGCTCATCGCTTGCGACACTTCTTCTAAATCCAATGATAAGTATTGTGAAATCTGATTTATAGAAATAAAACTACTGATGTTACGCTACGGTCGCAGGTTCCAATCCTGCCTCGGGCATGGCTTTGTGTGTTGCCCTTAGGTTAGTTAGGTTTAAGTAGTTCTAAGTTCTAGGGGACTGATGACCTCAGACGTTAAGTCCCATAGTGCTCAGAGCAATTTGAGCCTACTAATGTTATTTGCTTCAGTTGTTGTATAGCACACTGAGAACGCAGCATCCCTTAGGCATACAAGACGAGTTGGCAAGACCCAACACACTGATCATCACAAACTATGTTTTTCTTAACAAGGTGTGTGACCTCCACGGACGGTAGTGCGTGCTGTGCAACATGCTACCAAGCTGGCCACAAGGTTGCTAAGGAGTTACTGTGGCAGGGCATCCTTTCCTCCACTAGCGCGGTCAACAGCTGCTTGTTGGTCCTTGCTACATGTGGACTTGCTGCAGTATGTCTCCCCAACGCGTCCCACACGTTCTCGATGGGATTTAAACCGGGTGAAGGGGCTCACCAGTCCATTCATCCAATATCCACTTGTTCCAACTCCTTCAGCTACACTGTACGAGGCGGTCGCCTACTGTCGTCCATAGAAATGGAATCACTTCCATATGAGCCCTGAAATGACGTAGATAGGATAGAGTATCACAATAACGCCTACCGGTCGACGTGCCGTGCTCAAAGATTTGGAGGTCAGTACACCGATACAACATTAAGCCTCCCCACATCGACCAACAAAGCGATAATGTCCGACGATGTTCTCGGGTGCATTACAGGTTCTCCTCCTATCACTATAAGAGGGTACGTCCAACATTGTCGAATGTTGACACTACCTGCGACAGCTTTACGTAATTACCGACCAATCCGAAACCATCGATGCGGTACATAAGGCCACTACAGTAGCAGGTTTGGCAGTCAGTTACTACTCACGAAGACGATAGACGTAATCGACAAAAGCTCGAAGGTTTACCCTGAACCGACGCGGTAGAAAAACTAAAATAAAATTAATACAGCACAGCCGTAGCAAAGGACACGTTCTCACGTTGTCGAACATGATCAATTTGTTGGTCCCGGTTTCATGTTTTGGGCAGGTATAAAGTTGCATCGACGTAGTAACCTCCAAATGTTTGAAGATGTTAAACTCACCATTCAACGTTATCGTGACACTGCGCGCCTTCTCCGTGTTTATCTTTTCGCTGTGCATTCGGCCCTGACTTCCTATTGTGGAAGGAAATACGCGACCGCGTTGAATACAGCAGGTAGAGGAGCTCTTAGATCGATATGATATTCGGCAAATGGACTGGGACTTGTACCCCTTCGAACAAGCGTGGTATGGGTTTGGGAGGCATATTGCAACACGTCCACATGGACAGACGGCCGTTCAGTAGCGTTCAACCGCACCGCTGGAGGAATGGAGAATGCTACCACAAGAACGCTTCACTAACCTTGCGGCCACCATGGGAGCACGTAGCAGAGAAGGTACTGCCTTCCATAGTGATCAAAAAAACCTGTTAAGAACCACGTGCCATCTTTTGTAATGTGTAGGGCAGGGTTTCCCAAACTTTTCCTCCGACAGAACATTTTGAGTCTCGTGCTTTGATGGAACACTTTGTTTAGTTTGAAGATTGATAATTTTTTATAATTAGAAAAAAATGTTTCATTCAGTGAGTACTGCAACTTTCAATCATAACTAAAAACACAAACATCACACTAAATTAAAAAAGTGATTAATATCTTTAAAAATGTTGAGAAAAGAAGAAGCCATGTTATTAACAGTTTCTCACGGAGCACGTGTTCACTTCCCGCGGAACATCATCTGGGAAACCCCGGCCTTGGGAACATCATAAATCGCGATAACATCGGTCTAATTATTGTCCTTGGATGAAAGTCTCACTTCTGTTCGTCTCAATTAGTATTTCTTTCAGTTAACTGCTGTACTGCACTGTAGCAGCCCTTTCTATGTTTAATCCAAGTTTCATTGAACTATGCCACTTGGCGATTACGTATCATGCGAATGCTACTTTAGCCTCTTTCATCAAATGATGATTGGGTAAATAACAATTTCGAGGGCGTGCTTTTGCTACATTCAAATCTTCCATAACACAGTTTATTTTTGTCAAGTGGTTAAGTTAAGATTTAACGAATTACAGTTACATTTTGGCTGAACAATTGTTAGTTCATTAATAACAGTCGTCGCTGTTATGGGCTGATTTGACAAAGATTTCGCTACGACACATACCTCTCAGTAATGTTGGACTGGACTGCACTTCACACCACCAGTATTAACACCATCTTGCGGGCAAACTCGGCAGTTTGTCTGTCTGACTAGATCGGCCCCACATGCAAGTTCTTTATTTCCTCCTGGAAAGGTTTAAGACTAGGTTGACCTTCGAAAAATATTTGCTGAGCGATGGTTTTATAGCTACACATTGGGAACAATTTTTATATTAATATGTTTTAAACTATTTCAAGGATAGCATCTACGTTTATGATATACTCATATGTCATAACAGTGGCTATCTTTCTTTTATTGCATAATCTTTGGCGAGGATTTGTGTCTTTAGGCAGTTTAGTTTTGCCGTTAACCTGAATAAGGTTGAAAACATCAGTTCTTTTGCCAAAAGTAATGTTTTATAATCGAAAAAGAAATACACAACGCATTTTTTGAGAAAAGTAGGACAAACGTTTGAATGTAAGAGATGAAACGTATAGCAGCAATTAAAATTAGAGCAGTCAAAATTCGAGAAGAGCCCAGGACGACAACACAACTGCAAATCCTAATACCTAGAACGATCTTTCGTGGGCATCAATGAAACCTCAGCTAAGCAATAAAAAAGTAATGTTGTACTTTCCACCACCAAATATACGGTAATAGTTGGAGTATACCTTTTTTGTGGTAAACGCATTCAGATTGAAATCAAAGTAAAGATTATCAAACTTCCGAATACGTCACACTTAGCAAAGCAATGACGTCATTCACATTCTTGTTACAGCCTGAGGTATGAGTGCTGTCTTGACCATGGAAGCCAATACAATGCAGTCCCCGTCACCAGCCCACACGTTAACAGACGGAGCTGAAACACTGACAGCATGTTCTTGAACATATTTTGTGGCACGTCAACGTCTAAGACAGTAGCTCTAACTTTCTTATACATTCTAGACTTTACAACGTGTTTTATATAGTTTAATATGTCACATATTTTCTTTCTATTCTATAATTTGATAGATCCGAGGATGATTTTCCGAGCTGTTGAAACTATTAATACTAACCCGTTATCTTACGATGGTCGCGGACTGATTGGTGTTATGAGCGTAGTCGCGCAGCCGACAACATGGGGTTTCAAATCCTGCTTGCGCATTCAGATTTCAATTTCCCGTTGTTCCCCTAAATCGGGTAAGGCAAATGTGGAACTAGTTCCACTGAAAAGAACGAGGCTGATTTATTTCCACACACTTTCCCAATCCGTTCTTCGTATCCGATGACCTCGTCGTTGATGGGACATTGACAGAGGGAAAACTCGCAACAGACGTTAACATTTTGCGAAAAGTTATGATGTACTAAAGTATCTCATCGTAGGCATCGAATTTATCACACATAGTTTGCTATCGACTATATCAATCACTCTTGATTAAGTATGTCATAGTTTTATGTTAGCGCTCCAACGTGGGACTTGTATAGGTGTAGCGATGTACTGCTCCTTTTTGTAAACCCTTTGTCTATATCAAATTTAAAAGTGGCTGTCGATGGAGGTATATTGCTTGAAACAGATTCTGGCGAAAGTTGCCTTCATTAAGAGTTTTCTGTTTGTGGGGAAATTATATATTCTTAGTTATAGGTATGTTTAGGGATATTTTACTTTCTTTAACGATAAGGAGGAATTTTGCAATTAGTTTACACTGTTTTTCTATCATAGGTTCTCAGAAACCTCCTTCATCTGTATTACAGCCCTCTGTGGGTGTGGATATTAAACACGCTGGTCCACGGCCAGTAGAAAGCAACAAGACTGCCGGCAATTATGGCGGTATCTAACGATATTTAGGCCCTGATTGGTAATAATGCGCAACGGATTCTTTTGGAGGGACCAATGAAGGAGTTTTCTGTCATAGAACGCAGCATACCCATTGGAAGTGTGTGCCATTAATATTTATAATGGTTAAAGGGGTATCGGGTTTGTTCAAGCATAGCATACTGAAGTTGTTCTGAATAGATTTATTTTATTTATTTCATAGGTGTTTCGCCTAATTTAATATAATGTTAGGTGGAGGTGAAGCCTCTTATTATTCTTACATAACTGCACGCAATACGCACGCCATTTCTGGGAAAGGTGGGATTTAACAGACGGGATTGCATCTTATCAGCCACTAGTAATGTTCCCGCTACTTTAATACTAAAACACATAGGACAGGATAGATAACAGCTCAAACTTGCACCTAGTGCACAGATTCAATACTAGCATGCAATGGGGTGAGGACAGAGATCGGCTTGGCATTAGACGATAAAGCCTTCTTTTCTATACTCCTATTCGGTACTGTCTAGCAACTTCAGTTAGAATTTAGCCAGTATCAAAGAATACTGCATCAGTACGTGCTGGCTATGGACACGTGGGTTCAAAGTGGCTTTCCACATGCTTACAAGATTTTAATCAAACGGCTGAAACTGTAAACATGCCTGTACCATGGGGCGGTAGCAGGTTATCTAAATAATCTATTGCTTCTACTCGAGTTTCTCTATAGGTGAGCGCAGCAGCCTTGTTACTAGTTCGTCAAACGTTGAGCACGTTGCCCCTATTCGTAATACACAGAAAACACACATTAAAAATCAATAAACCCTTTGAAGTCACACGGATTGTTACCTAACTCTATCGTATAGATGGACAATTTCACTATCCAAGCCTAACGTTGCCTACCACGTGGCGTGAACACAAAGACATACATATATCAATCTAAACACACAAAAATCATACCACTGAAAATAAGGAAAATTATCATGAGCAGAATCATTGTTTTCCCTATTCAACGCTTTGCTGACAAAGAGTGGGTTAGTCACAAATATCTATTATTGCAATATCTTTTTCCATTACCAGTTGAGACGGATATGCTGAAGGGACGTCCACTCTCTTACCCTTTCTTCGCAGAACAGCCACTTAACATGGCGGAGCCTCTGGTATTCGGTGGAGGAGGTAGCTTGACTAACCGCTCCCGCTAAACCCTATGTTCTCACGTTCTCTTTGACAAAGTTTTGCCTGTGGTCGATCTCTGCCACTCAAGCCCAAGGAAACAAAGATGGCACTACTACAGTCTACCAAGAGTTGTCTGCTTCCAAACTAATGGCTGACATCGCTTCAGGGAAGATGGGAATAGGTTGTAAAAGATATTTCACGTGCGTGAACATATTAACATTAAATAAATATTCTACAACACAATAAATATTCTATAACATAATAACTCAACGTTCCATCCTACATCATGGGAGTTCCGTGGCGCCCGCGGTAGGGCCGCGTTACGAGAGAGAGAAAAACGGCAAGTGGCCGCACCCGTGAATATCTATCGATGATGCTGTCCTTTTAAGAAAGTACCAGTGCAAAACATAGTATTTAATCATGAAACTGTACATACAGTACCGTTTTAAAATGACTAGAATACACAGCCGGCTCCTGCAAACTTCTCAGCTGACCTGATACATGCGAATTTTCCACGGCTATTGTTTATTTAAACAACGGTAGTGGCGGCATGAAAAGCCATAAAGTCTACATAGAGTTCAGGGATGCTCACCGCAGCTGGCCAAGTGGGGCTGTAACAGCATTGCAGAGCAGTGACGAGGGTAACCGCAACACGCACACCCGGTCCACAGTGGTATTTCTTCGTATATGCTCTCCTTTTTCTTTGTTTAACGACATAATTTTTCTTGTGTACGTTTTCTTTGGATGCTACTTAATGTATAATCTCACCTTCCTCATGGGATAACAGCCAGAATTTTTGTAACCTTAAGACCTTTGTATGACAGTATACCCATCCCATTGAAGCACATCTTTCATAATAAACCTAAAAGATGAAAAACATTTATTAGTCTTAAACATTGGCCTTAATTTAAGGGAGAACTCTCTCAGAATGGACGTTAGGAGCACTGCATTTTGTGGCACTGAGTCATGGACTGTGCGAAAACTGGAAAAGAGCCAGCCACAGATTTAAAATATTTACGAGCTGGGGCAAAACTTGATATTGGCACCCCCTCCATCAACCTCCCTATCGAGGTTTGAGATAGGACGTAAAAAACAGAACAAAAAACCGACTTTTCAAAGATATGTTTATTTCGTATAACACATCATTCCGAAGGGATTCATATATAAAACATATACGTTCGAGGAAATGTAAGACATCTCATTTGGTCTTAAGTCTTCCAAAATGCACTGCCACTCTTCTTCAAACAACATTTTTCTATCGCAGGTCACTGTATTTCGCTCTGTGGAATTGAAACCTGTGTATTTTGTTACTGAATAATTGATTCCAGCGTCGTGGAACCAACCATTCTTGCACAATGCCTCAAAAGCGTAGCACATCTACCATTCCAGCGGGTGCCTTTGGTGGTACGAAGGGCAAGGTGGTTACTCCACCAAACTTATCTTCCAATGAAAATTGAACGTCCTGTGCTGCCTCTCCTACTCTCAGTCTGCCGGTTTGAAAGCATATCCCCCCCCCCCCCCCAAAAAAACAATAATTTCAATAATTTGCTCTCTGACGTGACATAAAATTAAATATAGCAAACAAAAAACCAGTAAATACAGGAGGCAAGCAAGACAGTACACATTTCTTCAATTCTTAGGTCCATTTTTTCTCATTAATCTTGCTAAAGCTTTACACGGAGTGCTTCCGTTTCTGTCAAAGAATCTATTACCTAACCAAAGTTCGTCAAACGTTTTGCTAGATGAAAAACGGAAATGCCGTTCTCTAATACTGAAAAAGCTGTTAATACGAATAGTACCAAAGAGTGGTGTGGTTTCTCGATTTGTTTACGCCTATTTTGTCGCTGTTTGCTTGATAAAACGAAATATTCCTAACACTGCTGCGTTCGTAACACACGCCAAGTAAGCTAGACTTTTTTTTGGGACAAATAGTCATTTTTATCTACCTCATTTACGTAAATATCGAGTCAGATTATAATTCACGAAGTACTTATATCAAATACGTATTAGACCTATTACGAGCAAAATGTTGTATTCTGGGAAATAGTTTCACATTTTAGTTAAATTATGCAACATCTCCAGCATGAGATTGAAAAGTGGAATAGTACTTAACTTTTATATAAAACTGGAAATGTCGTATTCTTCGATGTAATTTGTGTGACGTTCCCGTTTCTTCTCCTTCTCATTCCGACAAGCAATGTGGTCATCACTAATTCTGTATTTATTCCTGCCATTGTCAAAACTTACTCTCCGGTTATCTTCGTTAATCCTGTCACACTCACCGGTTCAGTTATCCCGCGTTCATTCTCCGGTTAGGAGTTATAATGTGTTCATGCAACATGTTTTTCGCGCCATTCCGAGAAAAGAACGTTAAGTGGCTGGTGATTGGGAACGTACAAATGGCCTTTAGTAGTGTAGCGATCTGGCAAAACATTTATTTCAAAATTACATTTTCTTGGCTCCAGCAAGGAAATAATATGTAATCTTTCTTACATGTTATTCCTGTTGGTCGTTTATTTCCACTCTGGTAGTCTGATGCTCTGGATTTCGCTAATACTTACGCTGTTGTTTCTTTCAGACCACAGACTGGTTTTATGCATCTCTCCTGTGCAAGATTCTTCATTTCCAACTAACTACCGCTCACTACATCCTTCTGAATCTGCTTAGTGTATTCATCTCTTGATCTCCCGCTAAGATTTTTACCTTCCTCGCTTCCCTCCAGTGCGAAACTGGTGATCCCTTGATACCTCAGAACATGTTCTAACAACCGACCCCTTTTTCTAGACAAGTTGTGCCACAAATTCCTCTTCTCCCCAACCGTATTCAGTACCTCCTCATTAGTTACTTTATAAACCCATCTAATCTTCAACATTCTTCTGTAGCACCACATTTGAAAAATTTCTATTCTCTTCTTGTGTAAACTATTTATCGACAACGTTTCATATTCATTCATGGCTAAGTCCATGCACATACTCTGAGAAAAGGCTTCTTGACACTTAAAATCTATACTGGAAGTTAACAAATTTATCTTCGTCAGAAACGCTTTTCTTGCCATTGTCAATCTACATTTTATATTCTTTTTACTCCGACTATCATAATTTATTTTGCTCCCAAATAGCAAACCTCATCTACTACTTTAAGTGTCTTATTTCATAATCTGATTCTCTCAGCATCACCTGGTTTAATTAGACTACATTTCACTATCGTCGTTTTGATTTAGTTGATGTTCACCTTATAGCCTCCTTTCAAGACACTGTCCATTCCGTTCAATCACTCTTCCATGTCCTTTGCTATTTCTGACAGAATTACAATGTCATCGGCGAACATCAAAGTTTTTATTTCTTCTCCATGGCTCTTAATTCCTACTACAAACTATTCTTTTGCTTCCTTTACTACTTGCTCAATGTATAGACTGAATAATATCGAGGATAGGCTACAACCCTGTCTCACTCACTTCTCAGCCACTGATTCCCTTTCATCCTCCTGACTCCTATGACTGACATCTGGTTTCTGTACAAATTGTAAACAGCCTTTCGCTCCCTATATTTGACCCTTGACAACGTCAAAATTTGAAAGGGAGTGTTCCGGTGATCATTGTCATAAGCTTTCTCTAATTCTACAAATGCTAGAAACGTAGGTTTGTCTTTAATTAATGTACCTTATAATTTAAGCCGTAGATTCAGTATTGCCTCACGTGTTCCAACATTTCTACGGAATCCAACCTCATATTCCCCATGATCGGCTTCTACCAGTCTCTCCATTCGAATGTAAAGAATTCGTGTCAGCGTTTTGTAGCCGTTACCTATGAAACTGATAGTTGGGTAGTTTTCACATCTGTCAACATCTGTTTTCTTTGAGATTGGAATCATTATATTCTTCTTGAAGTCGGGGAGTAATTCGCTTGTCTCATAAATTTTGCTCACATAATGGTAGAGTTTTGCTAGGGTTGGCTCTCCCAAGGCTTTCAGTAGTTCTAATGGAATGTTGTCTATTCCAAGGGCCTTGTTTCGACTTAGGTCTTCCAGTGCTCTGTCAAATTCTTCACGCAGCTTCATATCTCCTAATTCATCTTCACCTACGTCATCTTCCATTTCCAAAATATTTCCCTCAAGTACATCGCTATTGTACAGAACCTCCATATACTCCTTCCACCTTTCTGCTTTCCATTCTTTGCTTAGAACTGGTTTTCTATCTGAGCTACTGATATTCATATAAGTGGATCTCTTTTCTCCAAAGTTCTCTTCAATTTTCCTGTAGGCAGTAACTATCTTAACCCTAGTGACATATGCCTACACGTCCTTATGTCCTTATATGTGTCCTATAGCCATCCTTGCTTAGCCATTTTGCACTTCCTGTCGATCTCATTTTTGAGACGTTTGTATTCCTTTTTGCCTGCTTCATTTTCTGCATTTTTATATTTTCTCCTTTCATCAATTAAATTCAATATTTCTTCTGTTACCCAAGGATTTCTAGCAGCCCTCGTCTTTTTACCTACTTGATCCTCTGCTGCCTTCACTACTTCATGCCTCAAAGCTACCCATTCTTCTTCTATTGTATTTCTTTCACCCATTCCTGTCAATTGCTCCCTTCTGCTCTCCTTGAAACTCTGTACAACCTCTGGTTCTTTCAGTTTATCCAGGTCCCATCTCTTTAAATTCCCACGTGTTTGCAGTATCTTCAGTTTTAATCTACAACTCATAACCAATAGATTGTGGTTAGAATCCACATCTGCCCCTGGAAAAGTCCTACAGTTTATAACCTGGTTCCTAACTCTCTGTCTTACCATATTATAATCTATCTGAAGCCTTCCAGTGTCTCCAGGCCTCTTCCATGTATACAAACTTCTTTCATGCTTTTTATACCAAGTTACATAAATTTTACCAGGTGGTTTCCTCTATCATTACTTACCCCCATTAGATATTCACTAATATTTTTCCTTCTCTTCCTTTTCCTACTGTCGAAATTAAGTCCCCCAAGACTGTGAACTCGCTTTCGGGAGGTCGACGGTTCAATCCCGCGTCCGACCGTCCTGATTTAGGTGTTCCGTGATTTCCCTGAATCGCTCCAGGCAAATGCCGGGATGGTTCCTTTGAAAGGGAACGGTCGGCTACCTTCCCCATCCGTCCCTAATTCGATGAGGCCGATGACCTCGCATTTTGGTCTCTTCCCCCAAACAACCCATCCCTCCCCCTCCACTCATGACTGTTGAATTTTCGTCTCCCTTCACTACCTGAATAATTTCTTTTATATCATCTTGCATTTCTTCAATCTCTTCGTCGTCTGCGGAGCTAGTTGCCATATAAACTTGTACTGCTGAGGTAGGCGTGGGCTTCGTATATATCTTGGCCACAATTAACCGTTCACTATGCTCTTCGTAGTAGCTTACTCGCGAACCCATTTTTTTATTTATTATTAAACTAAGTCCTGAAATTATCCATATATGACTTTGTCTTTATTGCCCTGTATTCACCTGACGAGAAGTCATGTTCCTCCTGTCACCGAACTTCGCTAAGTCCCATTATAATTAACTTTAACCGATCCATTTCCCTTTTTAAATTTTCTAACCAATTTGTCCGATTAAGCAACCTGATATTCCACGCTCCGATCCGTAGAACACCTGTTTTCTTTCCCCGTTCTCGTGATTATTTCCCCCCCTGGAGATCCGAATGGGGGACTATTTTACCTCCGGAATAGTTTACCCAAGAGGGCACCATCATCATTTAAACATAAAGTAAATCTGCATGCCCTCGGGAAAATTACGGCTGTAGTTTCTCCTTGCTTTCAGCTGTTCGCAATCCCAGCATAGCAAGGCCGTATTGGTTAATTTTCCAAGGCCAGATCAGTCAGTCATCCACACTGTTGTTACTATAACTATTGAAAAGGCTGCTGTCCTCTTCAAGAACCAAACATTTGTGTGGCCTCTCAACAGATACCCCTCCGTTGTGGTTGCACCTACGGTGCAGCCATCTGTATCGCTGAGGCACGCAAGCCCCTCCACCAATGGCACGGTCCATGGTACATGGGGTGTAATAATTATATCAACGCTTATAATTCGCACACCCATTCAAACACATAAACAAAGAGCGATTGGCATTCGTCTGTCCGCGTTTATTCGGCTCAGATCGTATTGACCCGTCCACTTTTGTCTGCGGGAAAGTATTTTATTTCTTGTTGCGATGGAGGTCGCCTTGCAGAGACGTCACGCGCACTACTACACATGCATTCAAAAATCAATTTATGATTTGGTCAGGGATTAACTTTGAAAAAATTCGAAAATGTCCAATCGTAACAGGGACGCATTTCAAAATGATATGAAAGTCGATAGATCAACGTGCGCCGGATGCTAGGCGCTTTGTGAAACAACGTTTTTTTCTTCAAGAATATGAATTGGGTGCCCCCTGAAATTACCGCCAGGAGCAGACTCCCTGTTTTGCCCCCCCCCCCTTCCCCCCAAAGATCCGTGCCTGGAAGGAAGCAGCCGCGCGGGACTAGCCGAGCGGTCTCGGGCGCTGCACTCATGGACTGTGCGGCTAGTCCCGGCGGAGGTTAAAGCCCTCCCTCGGGCATGGGTGTGTGTGTGTGTTTGTCCTTAGGATAATTTAGGTTAACTAGTGTGTAAGCTTAGGGACTGGTGACCTTAGCAAGTAAGTCCCATAAGGTTTCACGCACATTTGAACATTTTTTTGACCCGTGGTGTTATTTCTACAGCGTTTTGGAAATTTAACTTTAGTCATAATCACCCTGTAATGTTGATACATTATGTGAAATGATAAGAAATGAGAAGGTTTATCGCAGTATTGACGAGGAATACAACAAGTGTTAATACATCTTATAATAAACTCCACAGAACTTAGGGGAGTTGTATATCGTGAAAACTTCATGGGAAGAAAGTGAGTGTATACCCTACAAGAAACAGAGGATACTCGGTCCAAATGGTGCTGTGACATGAAGAACAATTCGTGGTGGTTTTCATCAAACCAGTTACAACACTGGGAGACAGACAGGAAGAAGATGGTCAAGTGGCCGGTGAGCCTTGACTTCTTCTCTGCGAATGCACAAACAGTGCCCGAACTCTTACGGGAATCGGCAACGCGCCGCGAGTAATGATTAAAATGGGTGGGGGCACTACGAATGTAGTGCGGGACAATACGTCGAGACTGTGGGTTTCGGGGAGGCGTGTCAGAGATAAATCCCTGCACTCGCACTGTCCTCTGTGTCCTCGGTGGTCAAGATGGATGGAGCTTCTGCTATGTCAGTAGGAAATCCCGGGTTTGAGTCCCGGTCGGGGCACACATTTTCATCTGTCCCCGTTGTCGTATGTCAACGCCTGTAAGCAGCTAAGTGTGTTCATTTCATTGTAAAGCGTATTTATCCAAAGAAAACAATGACTTGAACTCCTACACCTGACTCACCTAGTCCCTTTACTTATTAAAATAACCGCATACATGACACAGGAACGCTATAATCTACTAATAAAGGCTATTATGAATGATTAGCGTCCCCTAGTGGCATTTTAAATAGACTCCAGCATTACAGGATTAGCTTAACAAGCGAAAGCAAAACTAGACTACATTTCCCCTTGTCTTAAGACTTTGCCAAAGCTTCTTGGCAGTTTAACGCTGCCTATACTGAGCTGTTAACTGCTTTAAGTTGTTAGCTCACAGACGCATCTCTGTGGCATTACAACATGACCCTCACCAAGAAACTACAAGTCAAAAGCGTAACCACTACGGAGATTACGTGGGGTGCACTATATTCCTTCTTATTAATTTTCAACCCAGTTTTCCTACACAAACGGTTATTTAGGTGTATGTTGCCTAAATATTTTGAACGATTTGGTTTGAAATTGTTATGGAAGAAGTCAGTTTAGAGTACGTATGTATAAATATTTATTCGCTCTATTTATTTTGCTCTATTTCTTATCTAAAATTTTGGGTGCTTGTTACAGGTATGATGTCAAAGGCAAAATTTGGGCAACCCTAAAAACTGATAGTAACATAAGAAACGGGAAATGTGCTTTGCAATACCGTCTAAAATGTGTAGCGTAGCATAGAAAAGCAGTGACTGGTAACGTTTTATTATTTCGGGTATGCTGTCAGTAGAATCTGTCAGCAGGCTAATATCGTAAATTTTCCATCCAGCACGAAAATAAATTACTAAGAAAGAGCGTATTTCATTTTAGCGTCGTTGTAACAGATCACTTTGTGGATGTCTTGCAAAACAAGTGGCCGCGAAAGGAGTACGTCAGCGGGAAGAGAAAAATAAATGAACCAGCGACTCGGACGGTATGATTAATTTCTCGCCGAGGTTTATCCAGGCGCGCCGCCTGGGATAATTGACGGCGGAAGCAAACTAATTGTCGTTGGAGCCTCGCCGCAGCTAGGGCCGTGGCGCTGCGGCAGCGGACCGCCCGCCGAGGCGCGCAGCGTGCGGCAGCTGTCACTGGCGCGCTGAATTATGGGACGGCCCGCCGCGAGTAATGCGCATCTGCATAAAGGCGCCATTTTTTGTCCGCCTGTCCCGGATAAGGCGCCGGCAGACTCCGCCGCCGCTGCTGCTGCCGTTGGTGCTCCCGGTGCTGCGTGCCTCGTACCGTGAAACCTGTGACAAAATCGTCTGAGAAATCTGTCTTACAGACACAACCACAAGCCCCCACTGCAATGACCATCTCCTGAGCTACGCAGTAGTTCCTCTCCTGGACTCTTGGTCAACTCATCAGTAACAATGTCTGTCAAACTGATGAATAACTTACGAAAAAGAATGAATTAGGTCTATTCTTCTGAAGGACAACCCTCTACCAACATTCTGTGGAAAACAGGCATTACACAGTTACTACATAATTTTTTTTAGTTAATTTTCAAGACCTGTCAGACCTCTTGACTAATATCAGTGTACTGTACAGCTGCACAACTCACACTTCCTCCGTGTTATGCTGCAGTTCACTAAAGAGCAGCTTTGTTTTTGGTTTAGCCAGCCGCAGATCTACAATACTTCCCAACTGGGGCAAAAACTTGACAGTTGTGTGCCATTAATCACCCCCACCCCTCCACCCTTCCAGTCGACGATATAGGACGTCTAAATTTCAAAACAAAATCTATTTTTCCAAAATACATTGATTTGGCGGCGTACATTTTTTTGAATAGTTTGATATATAAAACATATGTGTTCGAGGAAATGTAAGACGTGCTATTTAGTCGTAAGTGTGCCAAAGTGCAGTGTCTCGCCTCTTCACACAGCATTCTTCCTTCGCACGTCACCGTGTTTCGTTCTGTGGAATTTTTCTTTCGGAATTGCTAGGTCTGCAAGGTTCGCAGGAGAGCTTCTGTGAAGTTTGGAAAGTAGTAGAAGAGGTACTGAGGGAAGTAAAGCTGTGAGGGCTAGGCGTCAGTTGTGCTTGGGTAGCTCAGTTGCCCCCGTAAGGCGAAAGTCCTGAGTTCGAGTCTCGGTCCGGCACACAGTTTTTATCTTCTAGAAAATTTCGTATCAGCGTACACTCAATTGCAGAGTGGAAATCTCATTCTTAAAACTTGTATATTTTTAATAGATGTTTCATGAATAAGTCTAATTCTTATTGGTCTGTAATAGCAAGGAGGTTTTAGTGTAGGGTTTCAGAAATAATTACATGTTTACTCATGAAATTAATAAGTGGGAGTGGCACTAAAGATGAACGAAATGTGTTCGCATCAGAATCGAGGTTGCTTAAAAAATTTTGTTCAAACTGAATTTGCTGTGAACCGTCACAACCACATTTCGAAGGTCATTTACAACTTCTTCCAGATATAACATCCATCGCTCACATGTGCTTAGCAAGACTTGAAGCCGAATTTCCACACATCTGGCAGTCGCCTGACAGGATAAACAACTTTCGTCCACTGGACGGTCTTGTCCTAATTTCCAACGCAAGCATTCGCGTCAATTCTGCCCCTCCAGGAACGCTAATTGCTATTATTGTAATCTAAAAGGACACGTTCAGTCTACATGTCTGAAACGTGAACGTTCAGCTCAACCTTCCGTTTCCCGGAACAGTAACTCCAGGAACGGTTCTCACGTCAAAACCAAATTTAAAGAGGCTGTACCTATGGACGTTAATGTCGTTTCTGCTCCACAAGTGAACTTTGCCGTACCGAATTGTGACTCGCCCGGATTCGACTCTGAAGTTTGACAGCTGTGCACGCAACGCACGCAGCGCACACGACGCAAGCTTCGGTCGTGACTTGCTCGTTTTGCTCATCAGGATGCGCAAGTGCATGTAGCCATGACCTCTGCCATTTTTTCACGTCGTGAGAACAAACTTTTTTAGGCACACACCCATCTTGGGAACATTTGCGAGCCATCGCCGATTTGTCCAACGGCGGTAAAGGAACTGCAAGCGATGTTAGGCAAGATCAGTTACTACCTCCGCTTTATACCCAATACCTCTTCTCTTGCAGCTTCTCTTCATCGCCTTCGACGGAAAAACGTTGCGTTTGTTTGGTCAGCAGCATGAGACAAGGCTTTCCAGAAACTGAGAGCAGCGTTGTTATCTAGTACTTGTTTAACACCCTTTGATCCTCAGAAACCATTAGTTCTCATGGTTGATGCTTCTCATTTTGGGATCTGGGCGGTTCTTGCCCTTAAAACCGGTTATCGCGATCGTCCAATTGCTTTTACATCTAAATTGCTCTCATCTGCCCAGAAAAATTATTTGCCGATTGACAAGGAAGCTTTAGCTGTCATTTTTGGTGTAACGAACTTCCATAATTCCTTGTACGGTCGCAACTTTATTCTCATAATCGAGCATAAACCATTGACTTACTTGTTTCACCCACCGAAGCCCGTACCTCCACGTACGGCGCAAAAATTGGTTAGCTGGTCTTCGTTTCTTTCGCAGTACCGTTAAGACATACTCTAGCGGTCTACTGCTCAGCTCGGTACCACTGACGTGTTATCTTATCTTACCATTTCTAAAGACACAACTTTTGATGAATCTGAATAGGCTTGTATGTTTATTGATTCACAAAATGATGATATGGTCGAAGGTTTTCCGCGGCCATTATTGCTGCCGATTCCTCTCTTAAGACTTTGAAACGTCCCCTTAGAACAATTTATACAAGACTGGTCTATGTGAAACGTCCTCTTTGAACAATTATACACGAATGTGCTTCAACTGACACACAATATCTTTAGCGCAACGCAATCTGACTTTCAATAATCCCTACAAAAGAATGGCCCTGACTAACATTAACCTATACCTTTCACAAATCACTTACCTTACAAAAATCTTCGTTACTCGAACTACTGCAATACAGCGAGCGCCACTACTGCCAGCTAACTAAAAGATTCAAACTACGGAAGTCACTAACTTCTGATAAGCACAGTTAGCAAATGAAAGATTTTAATAGAGAACAAACAATGTATTTACCTCGTCATAATATATATATCAGTTCATGACATCAATTCTTACAAATTTCAAAACTCCGCCATCTCTCTCCCCACGTCCACCACTGCTGGCGGCTCACCTCCAACTGCGCAACGCTACGCGCTGTTAACATCCAGCCGCCCAACACTACGATGGCGAGTATTACAACAATGCCAACCAGCCACTGACTGCACACAGCACAGCCAGTGATTTTTCATACAGAGCGCTATGTGGTGTTACCAATAAAAAAATCTAAACAGGCTACTTACAACTTGTTTTGCGATACACCGCTACGCAGTGGCCTCCTTCTAGTTCACAGATTTCAGATCCTGTTGCTGGCTGTTTCTTTGCACACCGACAGCGGTTATTTGTGCAACGTGGTGTTCGTTTGTTCCGCTCGGAGAACGATCCCATGTTGTCGTTTCAAGTTCTTTGCATTCCGCTGTGTTGCGCTTGCTACATCGAGGTCATTGGGGTGTTGCACGGACGAAGAGTTAGCTCGCCGTCATTGTACTTCGTTTGGTATCGATTCTGATATTAACATATTTGTTATTCTAGCACGCCGTGTTCTGCCACTGAATCTGCACCGCCGCAGACATTTTTCTCTTGGCCCCCTGCCACCGCACCTTGCCAACGCTTGCATTTGGATATTGCTGGTCCATTTTGGAACGCGCGATGATTGATTGTTATCGATTCCTAAAGCAATTTTCCCTTCGTTGCGCAGATGCCATCAGCGACGTCATCAGCTATGATTCGTGCTTTGACTTCAAATTTTTGTATTGAAGATTTGCCACAAGTTATCATTACCGACAATGGACCCCAGTTTGTCTCTTCCGAGTCCCAGAATTTTTTTGACGTGCAAGGTGTTCAGCATATCATTTCTGCTCCGTTCTTGCCTCAGTCGAACGGTGCTGCTGAAAGTTTTGTTCGCACATTTAAGACGCAAATGTCTAAGCTCCGCGACTCGCCCCCTCTGAAAGTCGCACTGCTACTGTTTTGGCCTCTTACCGGTCAGCCGCAAGGGATTAGCCGAGCGATTATAGGCGCTGCACTCGTGGACTGTGCGGCTCGTCCCAGCGGAGGTTCGAGTCCTCCCTCTGGCATCGGTGTTTGTGTGTTTTCCCTTTGGGTAATTTAGGTTAAGCAGTGTGTAAGCTTAGGGACTGATGACCTTAGCAGTTAAGTCCTATAAGATTTCACACACAATTCAACATTTTTCTTACCGGTCACAGTCACGCTCCGGCTCGTCACCGGCTGAATTGTTACACGGTTGTCCGCATCGGGCTTTGATGCAATTGCTACACCCACCGAACAATGTGTCTGAGCCACTGCCGATTCCCAAGTTTTTGCCCGACGGCGTTGTATCTTTTCGGAACTATCGTGGCACTCACCACTGTTTACAAGGCCGGGTTCTTGATCGCGTTGGCAACGTCTTTTACGTCATTTCTGCCCTATCTGGAGAGATGCGTCGGCATCAGAAGCAGATGCGGCCAGTACGCCGAGGAGGCTCGCCGCTCGTCTTATAATTTCAGGCCCGGTGCAGCGAGTAGACGCGCCTGCACGCTTCTCCAGTGCCGCGACGGAGCCGACCGTAGTTGAGTCGCTACGGCGGCTGGGTGACACCTTGGGCCCATCGCGGGTGACAGTGGGTGTGCGCCTAGATAGTGACTCGATGGTGGCCTCCACCCCGACAGTACCACCTGGCCCCATGGATTACGATCTGTATGTAGGCTGTTTAGGTTTTCTTATTGGTAACGCCGCTTAGCGCTAGGTATGAAAAATCACTGGCTGTGCTGTGCGCAGTCTGTGTTTAGTTTGCATTGTTGTCTGCCATTGTAGTGTTGGGCAGCGGCAGCTGGATGCTAACAGCGCGTAGCGTTGCGCAGTTGGAGGTGAGCCGCCAGCAGTGGTGGACGTGGAGAGAGAGATGGCGGAGTTTTGAAATTTGTAAGAATTGGTGTCATGAGCTGATATATATATATTATGACTATTAAGGTAAACACATTGTTTGTACTCTATTAAAATCTTTCATTCGCTAACTATGCCTGTCAGTAGTTAGTGCCTTCAGTAGTTTGAATCTTTTATTTAGCTGGCAGTAGTGGTGCTCGCTGTATTGCAGTAGTTCGAGTAACGAAGATTTTTTGTGAGGTAAGTGATTTGTGAAAGGTATAGGTTAATGTTAGTCAGGGCCATTCTTTTGTAGGGATTATTGAAAGTCAAGATTGCGTTGCGCTAAAAACTATTGTGTGTCAGTTTAAGCACAGTCGTGTATAATTGTTATAAGAGGACGTTTCACATTGACCAGTCTTGTATAAATTTTTCAAAGGGGACGTTTCATAGATCAATATCCTGGTCGGGTGCCCCAGCCCAATGTAGGTCGACTCGGCAGTCGAAGTGCATCCTGGAGGCGGTTTTCTGGCGTTTCCATGCTCCCCTCGGTCCGAATTACGGGGTGTAGGTGGGCGAGCCTCACCTGACTTGCGGATCCCCACCCCCTCATCCACGTCAACGTGGGGTCCTCTCGCCCCGGCTAGTGTAAGCCCTACTCCGTCTGTCCGTAAATTTGCGGGAGAGGAATGTGGTGTCAGCGTTAGACACCACGCTAGTGGTTGCGATAATCGATAGCGGTCCAGCACCTGCAGACTCTTTGGACTCGCTGGCGCTTGCAGCGCCGCCGTGTGACACATATAGAGACTTGCAGATCGCACCGGCCAAGGCAGCTACAGGTTGTGACCGAAGTCAGATTAGAATAGCCTTCAGCTCGCTAGGTTCGCAACCTCTAGTTCGCTCATGCAATATGTACGTAATAGCTGACTTTGGTTATCTTGCTTTCAGTATAATCCTGTTAACGGTTGTTAATGAGTCATTTGTATTCAAGAAAGATAGTTGTTATTAGATATGCTTCTGGAGTGCAGTAGCAGGACAAAGCAAAAGTTATTTACTTAAGTTTTCCAGTACTAATTATTATAGAATGTTCCAGATTCCTACAACCACCCCACTCGTGCTAGAATCATTCATCCCACTTCAAATCCCAGTGGTACTGATCGAAAAGCATCCTACATTTCGGCGAGGTCATGACATGCTGCCGTCGGCCTTTACATCATAATCTACCATATTCGCCAGAGTTATCACTTTTAAATTATGACGTCATACCAGTACTGCAAGAGCCAATGCCTCGAACACTCTTTAGAACACGTGAAGACATTGCTACAGTAGTGACGCTTAAGTTCCAGCGGTCTGCTCATGGTGAAGACACAGGCATTCAACGTCTTCTACAATATTCACCTAGTGTGACGACTCCATGAGAGACTATCTCGAAGGAACTATCTCGGGAGATCCAAGATGTCACAGCTCCATTCCTATTTTGTACTAGTGTGTGCTGTTGCAGTTGGCAGTGAAACATATTTGAAGCGACGACATTTGTTTGTGTCATCTTTGTTCTCGTACAGTGGTGTTCATCCATTTCCCTACGTCAAATGTATACATACGAACTAATCTTCCATTTGTATATTTGAGAATTTTTTTCATTCTTTATCAGTTTCAAAACAAAAATAATTAGCACGATTTTTGCAATAACACTTGTATAAGGCAGTTTATGTTTAAAACTCTTCTTTCCTTCATCAGGGAAGGTGGGATGTGATAATATGAAAGTTTCCGTAAATTCCAATCTTTTTAAAAAAATTCAGAACATCTCTTCACAAGGTGATAGACACCTGTGCTTGTAATTTTGACTTTCGAAAGCTCTATGCTAAAAGAGAACGATCTAGTATAGGATATATAGTAAGAAACTACTCTCAGAATTCATTTTGGTGCTGACTTTATTTATATTTGATAACCATCAACCTGCGGTATTGGATGGCTACCTTTTGTAAACTGCCAGCAGGGAATGATTCTTCTATCACACTGTATTAAGAAAATATGATAAAAACCGTTGAATTGTAACAAAACAATTATTACTTATAAAAGCAATAATTAATATTAAAGAAAATAATTATAAATAACGGTACATACCTGGATCTTCGGAATCAACAATGGTTTTCACACATTTCAAGAAAAAATACCCTTTAACACTCACAAACGCCACGAGATTTCAAGTCAGTAGTGGAGATTCAGATGCAATGTAAGCGTGATGTAAATGTAAAGTAGCTCCAACGCGTACCAGTGCACAATATGGAAATAACACACTGCCTCAAAAGTGCCTCAATTTTCAGACTACAGGAGGACATTATGCATTCCGAGAATCACTCGCATTTGATTAGTGGGCTTTGGGCTAGTTTTAGGGCAAAATACCGCAATGTGCGTCCTTATGACGAGCAGCTATTTCGACAACCCTGAGCGGAATGGTGCTCTGTCGCTGAACTAGCGAAATCTCCAGCAATTTTACAACTTTACAGATCTAAAGAACATTTTGATGAATATTGGAAAACGAAACGTCAGTCTAAAATGCTGTTAAGGTGATAATTTTCGGAGAGGTTTAAGTTAACTTTTATATCAGTAGAGTGTGTCACTCAAGTGCAATAAATTTTCGCGGCTAAAAAGGCAATCAGCGTGATTAGACCAAAGCTGCCAATCAATAACTAGCAAAAACCAAGAGTGACTTCGACAGAATTCCAAATGAGAGATGAGATCCCACTACTTTTACCACTTTCCCCATTACACTTCATGAGAGATACATCACTGTCTGCCGGTGGGGCGCTTAGAGTTCTGATCATCAGTGTAAATAATAATTATAGTAGAGGTGTTGGTGGTAAACTTTGCGGGGAGGCCATCTATACGGCACTGCTACAAGCGAGCCGAGTTTCGGCCCGTCTTCCTTCACTTGATACGTCTTCCTTCCGTACGGCAGAAGTGTAGTGTCAGTGCTATTTACTCTTCCCTATTTGTCAGAAGTATAAAAGAACTTCACATGCCCAGTGCAATTTGCACAAAAAGAGGCAGTCTAGAGATCTTCCATTACAACCCTTTCAAAATGAAGTGGCAGAAGAGAAGGATAACGTAAATTTCCTATCCAACGATATGACAGCACCCTGCAGAAAGAATTTATGTAGTTCACGATGAAACATCGAAAAATCACAACGATCCACGGACGGGATTCATTGTTCTGCGCACAAAAAAGCAGTTTGCACTAAATTTGCAGGCATGGAGCACGCGATGAAACTCGTAATATGAACAGAAAATTTTCTGAAGTCGCACGCATTGTTCCCTTGTCAGTTGCAGCAGTTTTCGGTGGAGTTGATCGGAGGGTGTGGGGACTTTATATACTAATGAACAGTACACTGGTTAACTGAAGGGAAATGCTTGGAAAGGTTTTTCGATTTTAAACCCGCTATTGTTGAATCTGTGAAGGAAAAAGGAGAGCAGGAACGAAAATTAAAATATCCAGATTGGACTGCAGACCTTTCTGTGTAAGTGGACTGTACTGCAGCGCTTCCCGCAATAAGAATCTGCAAGGAGAGAACCCAGTTACTTCTTAATCGATGTGGATGCATTGAATAAGAAATCGCGTGCTGGTAGGGACCAATTCTCACAACAAGGTCATCGGCTTTAAAGAAAATGTAGGTCTAAGAAATTCGTTGTGGTCTCGAAAATATTAAAATGCCAGTTTTCTAAACGTTTCGAGGACACAACCTGTCTGAAATCTATTTTCAAGCTGCTTTCGAGAGCGTTGCCATTTCATTGAACACGCCCTTCTGCATATGTAGATGGAAGTGACGGATCTGCAATGCAATTCCCGTTCACAAGACAATTCTTTTCCTAAAAAAACTGCACAGGATGTCTATGTAGCTTTCCTCGGATAGAGTTTCGATGAATCGTTCATTAGGTTCCTAACTTTATAGAATATTTCTGTCAACACATGCATGTGGAAAGGTTTTTCCAATTATGAAACTAAATAAGTCAAGATGGTGTGGCAAAGTGAATTCGAAAATCTATGAAACTGCCTGCGTCTGTACGAATGCTAACAGTTTGTACCAGGTAAAGATTATATTATGTCTTCAGCGGACGAAAAATAATTAAAAAATACAGAAAA
The DNA here is from genome assembly GCF_023897955.1 of Schistocerca gregaria. Taxonomy (NCBI): domain Eukaryota; kingdom Metazoa; phylum Arthropoda; class Insecta; order Orthoptera; family Acrididae; genus Schistocerca; species Schistocerca gregaria. The sequence continues at coordinate 430,891,107 of NC_064920.1, read as the reverse complement.
TTTATTTCGTTTGTGCTCTATGTTTTCGGAAAGTATGACACATAAAATCAAGTAGCCAACGCTGCCTTTGAAATACGACGGTTTCATCCTCCTCCCCAACCTCATTGCGAGACACTGAGACAGCGTGGTTCTGCGGTGTGGAAAGTTCGCAGCCAGGCGCTATGGAACACGAGCAAGAGACTGCTCGAATGCTGAGTTCTAGGCTGTCCCTACCGTATAGGGTTCCGTTTTATTGCTACACGCTGCCCTGTGTTCATCGAAATCCTCGAAAACGCACCATATTGGCTATTCTTATGCGGATTAACTTAAGTAATCGGCATTTTTAATCAATGAAAAAAATCGAAATATGTCAAAAGAATTAGGGATGACTCTCAGTCTAGAAATCAACCTCCAGAAAATGAAGATGTAATGCAGCACTGACAATGAATTACATTTGATTATGCAAGAGCACGTTCTGATTGTCACTTATACTTCGGCGATGAAATTGCTATTAGTTGTCATAAATTACTGCATGTTGTTTTAAATTCATAACAGCTGGTGGTTTCTCTTAATTGAGAAAAAATACGCAAACAGAACAATTAATTTATCCTTAATCTGTAACGAGTTAACTCTGAAGTCTGATAAACTAGACGTTAATACTATAGTAAAGAAGTCATACGAACTTTATTTTAGGTGCACAGCTGACGATAAGGACGAGAAATGGACTGCTCACATATGTTGTTCACTAAGTATAACATCCTGCATCCTGACGCACTGTTTAAAATGATCACATCGTACGCCTTTGGTGTTCCAGTGTTTTGGAGGGTAACACTGGAACACAAGTGAGTTTTATTTTTGTCTGAAGGATACAAAAGGAATCATTTCGAAAACAAGGACTATCTGCTACAAGGCATGTAGGTCGCAGTGAAGAATTAACGCTGGCTGGGGTGGCCGAGCGGTTCTAGGCGCTACAGTCTGGCACCGCCCGACCGCTACGGTCGCAGGTTCGAATCCTGCCTCGGTCATGGATGTGTGTGATGTCCTTAGCTTAGTTAGCTTTAAGTAGTTCTAAGTTCTAGGGTACAGATGGCCTGCAAATCTGACTGCAAATTTGTTGGTCTCTCCGGAGATTTGACCTGTTGTGCTACCATTATGAGCAACACTCCTGGGGGTCCTTTGCGAGAGGATAGTGCTCTCCCACATACGGCTGTTGTAGCCCAACTTGGTGTACAGAGAGTCGACGTGCTGCCTCGGTCTGCTCGATCATCAGATCACTCTCCCTTAGAGCACCCATGCGACATTATTAGACGACAACTCCAGCGACATACAGAAACAGAATTCACCGTCCCTGTATTGAACGGCCAAATGAATTAAGCGTGGAATCCCATCCTAAAAATTGACATCCGGCACCCGTATAATATATGCACTTTCGAATGTTTACATCAACATTCCAGGTGGTTACTCCGGTTATTAATGTGTTAGCATTGCACATTTGCAATTGGTTATCTTTGGCTTACATTAAACTGTTATCTAGTACTGTTAAACACTTATATGTTATGTAGACAAACGAATTCGGGAAATTTCATTACTCTACATTAATTAATTTGTTGTGTTCCGATTGTCAATGTATTTACAGCTCATACACAAGCCATCTACATATCAAAACAATACAGACTGATCAGTATACAACTGCCAAACGGCTGGATACAGCGTCGTAATTTGTGTGAGCAGCATTGTACAGCAAACGATCCTTCTCACACCATTTATAATTGTGTTGCTAAGTTCCTATGGGACCCAACTGTTGAAGTCATCCGGCCCTAGGTTTACACACTGCCTAATCTATCTTAAACTAACCTACGCTAAAGAGAGCACATACACCCATGCCCGAGGGAGGGCTCGAACCTCCGACGGGGAGAAGTTGCGCGAACCGTTTCAAGGCGCTCAAAACATCGTGGCTACCCCGCGCGGCACAGTGTATAGTGATGTACTTCGTTGTTTGGCAGTTGTACACTGATAAATGTATATTGTTTTGATAAGAAGATGGCTTGTATGTAAGCCGATAAATGAAATAAATTCCGGTCTTGCCTGTCAAGGACTCCTGTGAATCCACAGTCAGGATAAACTGTGCCCGTCTGATCTACAGATAACTCTATTCCTCCTAAGAACTCACTCCACCCACCTACCGCTGTCGAACATAAGATTCCTCACCACCGTCCTCCAAAGTATCCAACCCCTCCAAAGACCACGCATTCGCCAAAAAATTTCCCTCGTCACTCGCTCGTCTTTCTATCTCTATTTCTCCCACCTACTTCTGAAACCATGAACGCTTCATATCCATCGTTTCGACACCCTCGTTTAAACCCTCTCCACTCTCACCTTCTCAAATCTCGCTTGCCTGTGATCTTCACGTGTCAGTAATACAGAAAGCTGTACTAAAACATCTCCTCCCCATCCACTGTGCCCCCTCTACAGTATATCTCTTCCAAACACTAAGTCTGCATATTCTTCCTTAATGAAACGTTCCAGCAACTCTGTCACACCATCCCAATCTCTCTCTATATTTTAACATAAACAGTCAGTGTAGATCGTAAACGGTATTTACATTTCTTCAGAGCAGTTTCAGGTTTGACATTACTGTTACATGTTGCTGTGCGATATTATTTCCTTTCCTGCGGCAGCTTCGCATTTATCTAGCGAGCCGCAGGAGTATGTACGAGAAAGAAGCTCTGCGCAAGTTTTCCAATACCGTCTCTTGTCGGCAGAAAGACTAAGCTGTATCTCTTTATTTCGAACAGGCAGTGCAGAATCTGGGCAACGACGCAGTTTGTGGCTATTGAAAGCGTGCCAGAGGCATCCCGGAGGCACTGTACATCACGACAGCGAAACAACCACCAAAGAAGAAGTAAGAGCGACCCTCCTTCTCCGTTGTACGGCTTCAAAAGACAGGAGACATTGAACTAGTATGTCTGTGTGGCAGAATTAATTGTGCTTGCTCCAAAAATATGTTTTTCAACTTCGTGTTAAAACATCTGCGCCTTGTATGCAAAAAGAGGAAGTTACGTTTGTTTTCCCGTGTCGTTCCATGTATATAGCAACAATTCTCCACCGATAAATTCGCAACAGCATCCCTCCCACGCTGAGTTTTTGAGAGCAGAGTGTTGAGGCCACTGAAGCTGGGTTCTGGACAGTCACCTCTAGGCTTTTGAGTGGACGGTGTTACCGGTGGCCACGGTTTGCTGCTGGTCTGTTTGTTTTAGCTGTTTAGCGGATGGAAGCAGTGCGATAGTGGTCACAATCCCTATTCTGCACAGCCTGCTACGTGCTTACACAGCCATGTAACTTTGGTTATATTTGTTGTTCTTGTTGGAACATTGTCCTTGATTGCGGGAGTGGCCAAGACGACGAGATCTTATGTGCTAGCTTCGTATAGTCTTTCACAGTTTTTTGGTACATCCCATTGTGCTAGTTTCATTTTTTAATATAATTTCAACTATACAGAGGAAGTAAAAAAAACGAATATTTTGAGATGCGGTAGTACAAACAATGACATAAGAGGCATACATTAAGAGAAGTGAGCATTTAGTCGCCTTCGATACCGTGAAATATATCTCTTGTAGTACTAGCTCTTTGTTTCCCTATTTTGGGAAGAGGTGGTGTGAACCAAAACAAAAAAATGCTCAGTAAGCATATTAGAACATTTTTCCTTGTTTTAGTGAGTGTTAACAACTCTCAAAAAGTTGAACACTGTGTATAAATTCCCTCTCTGTTACTCTCATTGTGATTCAGAACAAACAGATAACTGTTAAGCTCAGTCTTTACTCAGATTTCAAGATTCTTCGCCGTGTCCTGATTAGGCAACACTTTAAAAATAAAAATAACCAGGCTTATTCCCAGTTCATTCATTTTACTGTGCAGGCGTTGTCCTTCTGCACGACAATCAGTATAAATTGGTTTCTACAAGTTCTGTTGATCAAAACAAAGAACATTGTATTCACTCGTCATATCAATACCAGTTAATTCCTCGTGATGTTTATATTAGCGCAACGAGCACTTCGGTTGTGTGGAAGTACGAACATTGCACAAAGCTCTACTTAACACCACACACACACACACACACACACACACACACACACACACACATAGGTGAGGCCGAAATTGGTTCACAGCCATAGAAAGACCGTCTTCCGGCTACTGTGTACTCCACAACTGATACAAAGCCCCAATGCGCGAACCCGACGGTCGTGTTACGATGTACATATCGTCACGTAATTAACTGGCCGAACTTGAGGACTACAGGCCTCCACTACCTTCCACGTCTACAAAATCTTGGAATGACCTACTTTTTCTTCATGCAATTATTACATGGATTTTTTCTCCACGTGGATGTTTGCTAAACCAAAGTTCTATAAATTCCTACAAATCGTTTAATGCCTTACACTCGGTCTCACTTCCCGCATCTACCTTCCCACACGTGGGTCCTGTATCATGTCATGAAATTCCCATCCTACCTCGCCCACATCGAACACCACAGCATATTGTATACCATCCGCAAACTAGATTAAAATAATCCTGTTTTTAGACCTTAGTTTCTCCCGGCGTATTTAATGTTAAAATAACCTACGGGAATGCGGCTGCATGAAGTCGTCTACACCGTTGACAATTCGACAGGAGCAAACCCTGGCATTTTCAAAGCAAAACTGAAACTTGTAAGAGCTGTGCAAGTTAATATAAAGCTTCAGTTCTCAGAGAAACTGCATAAAGATAACACACACAGACGTTGTACACATGCCAATAGCAGGAAGTAAATGCTATAGGATGACCGGAGCCAGGACCATGTTCTGGAGTGGCGAATATTCTTGGCTGCTGTAAGCCTGTGTGTCGCTTACACTCAGTACAGCGGGCTTCACCAGTCCTGGTATTCTGGCCAATAAACACTATGTGATCAAAAGTATCCGGACACCCTTAAGAACATATCTTTTTCATATTACGTGCATTCTTCTGCCACCTACTGCCAGGTACTCCATATCAGCGACCTCAGTAGTCATTAGAGATCTTGAAAGGGCAGAATGGAGCTTTCCGCGGAGCTCATGGACTTCGAACGTGGTCAGGTGATTGCTTGTCACTTGTGTCATACGTCTGTACAAGAAATTTCCACCCTCTTAAACATCCCTAGGTTTACTCTTTCTGACGAGATAGTGAAGCGGAAATGTAAAGTCACACATACAGCACAAAAGCGTAGAGACCAATATCGTCTGTTGGGTGACTGAGACGACCGACAGCTGAAGAGAGTCGTAATGTGTAATAGGCAGACTTCTATCCAGGCCATCACACAGGAATTCCAAACTATATCAGATCCATTGCAGGTACTTCGAGCCCGTTACGCGGGAGGTGAGGAAACTTGGATTTCAGGTTCGATCGGCTTCTCATAAGCCACAAATCACGCCGGAAAATGTCAAACGACGCCTCGCTTGGTGTAAAAACTGTGGAAGAACGTTGTGTGTGGTGTCGAATGACGGTACACAATGTGGGGATCCGATGGCAGGGTATGGGTATGGCGAATGCCCAGTGAACGTCATCTGCCAGCATGTGTAGTGCCAACAGTAAAATTCGGAGGAGGTGGTGTTATGGTGTGGTCATGTTTTTCTTGGAGAGCGCTGGCACCCCATGTTGTTTTGCGTGACACTATCACAGCACAGGCCTACATTGATGTTTTAAGCACGTTCTCCCTTCCCATTGTTGAGAAGCAATTGGGTAATGGAGATTGCATCATTCAACACGATCGAGCACCTGATCATAATGCACTACATATAGCGGAGTGGCTACACGACAGAAACATCCCTGTAATGGACTGGTCTGCACAGAGTCCTAATCTGAATCCTGTAGGACACCTTTGGGATGTTTTGGAACGCCGTGTTAGTACCAGGATTCATCGACGGACAGAGATACCTCTCCTCAGTGCAGCTCTCCTTGAAAAACGGGCTGCTATTCATCAAGAAGCCTTCCAGCACTTGATTGAACGTATTGTAAGCAGACTGTTTAGGTTTCTACATTGGTAACGCCACGTAGCGCTCTGTATGAAAATCACTGGCTGTGCTGTGTGCAGTCTGTGGCTCGTTTGCAATGTTGTCTGCCATTGTAGTGTTGGGCAGCTGGATGTTCACAGCGCTTAGCGTTGGGCAGTTGGATGTGGGGAGAGAAATGGCAGAGTTTTGAAATTTGTAAGACTGGAAGTCATGAACTGCCATATATATTATGACTTTTTATGATATTAAGGTAAATACATTGTTTGTTCTGTATTAAAATTTTTCATTTGCTAACTTTGCCTATCAGTAATTAGTGCCTTTCGTAGTTTGACTCTTTTATTTAGCTGGAAGTAGTGGCGCTTCCTGTAGTGCAGTAGTTCGAGTAACAAAGATTTTAGTGAGGTAAGCGATTTGTGAAACGTATAGGTTAATGTTAGTCACTGTCATTTTTTGTAGGGATTTTTCAAAGTTAGATTGCGTTGCGCTAAAAAATACTGTGTGTCAGTTTAAGCACAGTCTTGTATAATTGTTCTAAGGGGACGTTTCATATGCCGACCCTTAGCTAAGAATCCCTCACTGGAATCTTCTGGTTTTTTCTTGTAGTTTGTGTAATTACTGCAGCCTTTGATTATTGCTAGCGCGTAGTTGTAGAGAGAATTTCCTTTGTAGTTGTAGTTCTTCATTGTTGTACAGTAAAACAGTTGTGGCATGCATGTAGATTTGCACCAAGTATTTCGCAGCTGCGCTTGCAATTAACTACATATTATTTTCAGTGCTATCTTAATGTGTTCTCCTATTTTTGCTCTTCAAATTGTGCTTTTCTGTGTTCTCGTGTGAAATATTATGACAATAATGGCGTGTGAAAAACGTAATACTAGGCTCCAAAGTAAACTGAGAGATAATAGTGACGACAAACGTAGCTTATCAGAACCATTGTGTAGTGAATTAACAGACATTCGAAGTACTAATTTGGTAATTGTGCATAGGGAAATTGAGCAGGCTGCAAATAATGGTGTAGGCAATGAAACAATTAGTGGACAGAGAATTTCTTTTAGGTTTTGAAATTATTGAAGGAAGCTACGACGATTTTGCCACACAATAGTTTTGGCGCAACGCAATCTGACTTTCAGTCATCCCTACAAAAGAATGGCCTTGACTAACATTAACCTATAACTTTCACAAATCACTTACCTCACCAAAAATCTTCGTTACTCGAACTACGGCAGTACAGCGAGCGCCACTACTGCCAGCTAAATAAAAGATTCAAACTACTGAAGGCACTAACTACTGACAGGCATAGTTAGCAAACGAAAGTTTTTGATAGAGAACAAACAATGTATTTACCTTACTAGTGTTCAAAAGTCATAATACAAAGCAGTTCATGACATCCAGCCTTAAAAAATTCAAAACTCCGCCATTTCTCTCCCCACATCCACCACTGCTGGCGGCTCGCCTCCAACTGCGCAACGCTACGCGCTGTTAACATCCAGCTGCCCAACACTACAATGGCAGACAACAATGCAAACTAGCCACAGACTGCCACAGCACAGCCAGTGATTTTTCATACAGAGCGCTATGTGGCGTTAGCAATACGAAAACCTAAACAGCCTATTTACATAGCCCCCATGCTCCCCACAAAAATTTTACAAATTGTTTAGGGCACTGGCCAGTAAAGATTTGAAAAAAATTTTCATAATGGGTCTGCACCTTTGATGACCCACCAATACCATTATTTCTACAAGGACTGCAGTGAGTCTGCATCTCTGGTGGCCCACCAATACCGTAACCTCTACCAGGAATACAGTGGGTTTGCTCTGTGACGACCTACTTACCAATATTCTGACTCTGCTGTGGGCTTGCTCTGGTGTGGCTCATTACCTGTCTGCATGTCAAGAGTCAGCACTGTCTTTTCGTTGGAAGGACAACACTACTTCTTCAAGACAGCATGGAAATCCACTACTACCGTGTGCATTTTCTTTTATTGCTCAGACTTTGAGAAACAAAAAATCTGCAATTTTACTGTGATGAATGATCAGGACTGTCTTTATGGACTGTGAGAAAATTTTAACTTTTGACCAACATTGTATCAATAAGTTTGTGCATTTGATATCTTTGTTATTGTAATTTTGAAAAAAATTTCAAATCTGTATTGGCCAGTGCCCAAAACAATTTGTAAAATTTTTTGTGGGGAGAATGGGGGCTATGTAAGTGGGGAGAGAAATGGCGGAGTTTTGAATTTTTTAAGACTGGATGTCATGAACTGCCATATATATTATGACTTTTGATGATATTAAGGTAAATACATTGTTTGTTCACTATTAAAATTTTTCATTTGCTAACTACCCCTATCAGTAGTTAGTGCATTCCGTAGTTGGAATCTTTTATTTAGCTGGCAGTAGTGGCGCTCGCTGTATTGCAGTAGTTCGAGTAACCAAGATTTTTGTGAGGTAAGTGATTTGTGAAACGTGTAGGTTAATGTTAGTCAGGGCCATTTCTTTGTAGGGATTTTTGAAGGTCCGATTGCGTTGAGCTAAAAAATACTGTGTGTCATTTTAAGCACAGTCATGAATAATTTTTCTAAGGGGTCGTTTCAATATGCCTGGGAGGGTGGAAGCTTTCATCAAGATTAAGGTTGGGCCAACACCATACTGAAATCTTGCATTACCGATGGAACGCGGCACGAATTTGTAAGTCATTTTCAGCCAGGTGTCCCGATACTTTTGGTCGCTTAGTGTGTGACTCGTCACAAGGCTAGTCACAACTGAAAAGAATACGGAAGACACTCGCCTTACGCAAACCAACATAATCCCTTACGGAAGCTAAAATGAAGCTCATTTTAGATGCCAGTCGAGACACACGCTTCACATCATACTTCCGCCAAATACTACTAATCGTGTTCGAAGCGCTCCCTACATAAGGCAAAACGGCCTAGATTTCAGTGGAAGTTCGGTGTTATCATCACACACTCGATCCACAGTTGGTCGATAGAGAAATAAACGTCTAATTTGTCTTTCAATGTAACCATTCTGACTGAAGGTGACTTCGACATGTGCTAATTCAGTTGAGAAATTCTCAAGGTCCGAGATGTTATGAACCTATGAACCAAAGTGCGAAGTACCCTTCACATTGAGGCGGAAAGTGAAAACTGTCAACCTGTAGACCCAAGTCAGAGTTAGTTGGCATTCTACAAAAGGCATCAGTGGCCTTTGGGTAGCGTCTTTGGTGCATAATGAAAACGTCTTCGGTCCCGGGTAGGAGTCAGGCCGCTGCTTAAATTTTGATTAATAATCAGCATTGGCAGCCGAAGACTTCCTGCATAAAAAGTTTGCCTCATTCTTTCAAAGGACTTGTCAAAGAAGACGGAGAAGCGGACAGAGGTTCAGGTCACTCTCATGCCCTAGGGGTGGGAAACTGCGCCTATAGGCATAAGGATGAGCAATGATCAACGCCATGAGGATGGAGAAGGCAATTGAAATAACTGCATTAAAGACACGTAGCGTTTATACACAGGACATGTAGCCTGTAACTGAAGAAGTGTCATGATGATTTCTCCATTGGCAGAGGATACCGGAATAGTCCCCCATTCGGATCTCCGGGAGCGGAATTCCTAGGGGGAGGTAACCATGAGTAAAAAATTGAATTACCAACGGAAGGATAACGTTCTACGAGTCGGGCCGTGGACTGTCAGAAGCATGGACGTAATAGGGAGACTAGACAAACTGAAAAGCGAAATGTAAAAATTCAATCTAGATATAGATGGGGTCAGTGTAGTGAAATGCATTGAAGACAAGGATTTCTGGTCAGATGAATATAGGGTAATATCAACAGCAGCAGAAAATGGTATAAGAGGTGTAGGATTCGTTATGAGTAGGAAGGTAGGGCAAACAGAGTGTGTTTCCGTAAACAGTGAAGTGACAGGATCGTTCTTATCAAAATCGACAGCAAACCTTCACCGACAACAGTAGTTCAAGAATGCGTGCCGACGTTGCAAGCTGAAGATGAAGAGAAGGAGAAAGTGTATGAGGATATTGAAAGGGTAATACAGTGCGTAGAGGGGAATGAAAATCTAATAGTCATTGGGGACTGGAATGCAGTTGTAGGGGAAGGAGTAGAGGAAAAGGTTACAGCAGAATATGGGATTGGGACAAGAAATGAGGGTTCTGTAACAAGTTTCAGCTTTTAATGGTGAATACGCTGTTCAAGAATCACAAGAGGAGGAGGTATACGTCCAAAAGAAGGGGCATAAGGGAAGATTTCATGTCGATTACATCATGGTCAGATATAGATTCCGAAATGACATACGGGATTGCAAGGTCTACACAGGAGCAGATGTAGACTCAGATCACATTATAGTAGTGGTGAAGAATAGACTGAAGTTTAATACATTAGTCATGAAGAAGCAGTACGCAAAGAAGTCGGATTCGGAAGTACTAAGGAATGATGAGATGCGGTTGAAGGTCTCTATCGATACAGCAATAAGGAATACTTCGGTAGGCAGTACAATTGAAGAGGAATTGACATCTCTAAAAAGGGCAATCACAGATTTTGGAAAGGAAAACATAGGTAGAAAGAAGGTAACTGCGAAGAAACTATGCATAACAGAACAAACACTTCAGCTGATCGATGAAAGGAGGAAGAACAAAAATTTTCCTGGAAATCAGGAATACAGAAATACAAGTCGCTGAGGAATGAAATAAATAGGAAATGCAGTGAAGCTAAGACGAAATGGATGAAGGGAAAATGTGAAGACATCGAAAAAGAAATGACTGTCAGAAGGGCACTCTCCGCATACAGGAAAGTCCAGACAACCTTCGGTGACATTATAAGCAAGGGTGAAACATTAAGAGTGCAATGTAAATTCCACTGTTAAATTCAGGTAGGTGGATATGTTTAAAGTATATATTAAAAGCCTGTATCAGGGAGAAGATTTGTCTGTGAAGAAACAGGAGTCGATTTAGAAGAGATAGGGGATCCAGTATTATAATCAGAATTTAAAAGAGCTTGGGAGGACTTCAGATGAAATAAGGCAGAAGGCATAGACATGGTTCCATCAGAATTTTTAAAATCGTTTGGGGGAAGTGGCAACAAAACGACTATTCACGTTGGTGTGTAGAATGTATGAGTCTGGCGACATAGTATCAGATTTTCGGAAAAGCATCATCCACACAATTTCATCCACACAATTCCGAAGACGGCAAGAACTGACAAGTGCGAGAATTATCACAGAATCAGCTTAACAGCTAATGCATCCAAATTTCTGACAAGAATAATATACAGAAGTATGGAAAAGAATTTGAGGATACGCTGGATGAGATCAGTTTGGCTTTAGGAAACGTAAGGGCACGAGACAGGCAGTTCTGACGTGCGGTTAATAAGGGAAGCAAGAGTAAAGAAAAGTCAAGACAAGTTCATAGGATTTGTCGACCTGGAAAAAGCGTTCGACAATGTAAAATGGTGCAAGATGTTCAAAATTCTGAGAAAAATAGTGGTAAGCTATAGTAAGATGAGGGTAATATACAGTATGTACAACCGCCAAGAGGCAGAGTGGACGACGAAGAACGAAGTGGTCTTATTAAAAGGGGTGGAAGACAAAAAAGATGCTCGTAGTCTTCCCCCTACTGTTCATCGAGGAAGCACTGAAGGGAATAAGAGAAAGGTTCTGGAGCGGATTTAAAATTCAAGGTGAAAGGATATCAATGATACGATTCGCTGATGACACGGCTATCCTGAGTGAAAGTGAAGAATAATTACATTATCTGCTGAATGGAATGAAGTGTAATGAGTACAGAGTGTGGACAGTAAGTAAATCGAATAAAGAGGAGGGTAATGAGAAGTAGGATGATGAGAACAGCGAGAAACTTAATATCATGATCGATAGTTACGATGTAGATGAAGTTAAGGAACTCTGCTACCTTGGCAGTAAAGTAACAAGTGACGGAGGGAGCAAGGAGGACATCAAAAACAGACTAGGAACAGCAAACAGGGTATTCCTGGCCAAGAGAAGTCTACTAATATCAAATGTCGGCCTCAAGTTCAGGAAGAAATTTCTGAGAACGTACATCTGGAGTACAGCATTATACGGTCCTGAAACATGGACTGTGGGAAAACCGGAACAGAAAAGAATCGAAGTATAGGAGATCTGGCGCTACAGGCGACTGTTGAAAATTTGGTGGGCTGATAAGGTAAGAAATGAGAGGTTCTGTGCAGAATCGAAGAGAAAACCAGTAATAAGGAGAAGGGACAAGGTGATAGGTTATATGTTAAGACATGAGGGAATGATTTCCATGGTACTAGAGGGAGCTGTAGAGGGCAAAAACTGTAGAGGAAGACAGAGACTAGGATACGTCCAGCAAATAACAGAGGACGTGGGTTGCAAGTGCTACTCTGAGATGAAGAGGTTAGCACAGGGGAGTAATTCGTAATTCGTTGCGGGCTGCATTAAAGTCAGAAGACCGATGACCCAAAAAAAAAAGGCATATTCCAGCGTACCATCCACCTTCCCCCTTACACACACTTCAAGGAAAGTGAGACAATCAACCTTTTCTAATCCCATCGTGAAACAAATATCCGGCTGGAATGAATTCAATAGTTCTAATGATGCGTTCAGTTACGCACTGCCATGAAGCCGAGCAACAAACGTATCGTATACATACCTGAAAAATTACGGGTTTCAAAGCCGCCCACTCTTAGACGGGTTCCTTCAAATCTTCTGTAAACAAACATACAACAGTAGGTAGCAATGAAGTTTTCATAGCATCTTAATCAATCTGCTCGTAGTACTCATCATTGAATTAAAAGTAAGCAGTCAACAGTGATCGATAATAACTGGGTAGCAGAAATGACAGAAAACAAAGTCGCTCTGCTAGTCACTGCTTGGGAAGCAGAGAGTCTGGATCCTCTTAGAGACAAGCATTGGGTTCACTCAAAATGTGGCTGGCGCGTGTGGTTATCGACTCGGCAACAACACGCGGCACGATGTGCAAGGCGTTAGTCGAACTAAGCGTAAGCATTTCGCTGATCAGCCTACGGCCGCACGCAAATATACAGTTCCATCAGTGCATCCGCTCATACTAGGCGTCGCGTGCTCGTTCTACGGCTGGTTTGCGCACAGTTCGGTGGCGCTAACCAGGTCAGCTATCTGCTTCCATCGATATGTCCACAGGCAGGGATACTAAAGTAATCCATTTACATACTTTTCCTCCTGTAATATTTGGTTCGTCTTTGTTTATATTTTAAAAAGTTCTTAGGTGAGTAGCGGTATGATTATCTGAAAAGATTACTCAGTGCAGGAGGCATCTGTAACATTGTACTGCTTCTTTGGAAATATAGTTTAGCCAGGATCGTTGTGTTAGCACAATCATTGAATTACTAGTTTCAACAGTATCTGTTCCATCCTCAGATCTGAGGATCCTCAGACCTGAGGATGCCAATACAGTGGCACTTGCATCATACACCGCTTATACCACTCTCACATTTGCACTACAAAATTGGCATATGCCTCGACTCGACGGGCATATGCATGATGTATAGTTCTGATTAGACAGAGTCATGTAAGCATTGCATGATGTAACTACCACTGTCGGCATTTTTGGGACTGAGGATGGCAGTAGATATTATCGGAACTAGTAATCCAGTAATTGTGTTAACATAATGACCTTGGTTTTTAAAAGAAGACTGCAGCACAGAAGGGAAGTATGTTCTACCGCTGACTGTCCACTCTCCACCACTGTGGGTCGAACAAGATGAAATAACAATTTCAACAAAGATGTGAATCACAAATGGTGTACATATGGAGATCTCGTGGTAACGGCAGCTCTTCTCGGCATGTAGCTCGGGTATAAAGAGCACTGCTGATTTCTACGCAAGAGGGATACCAGAGACAGATGAAATCACTATTATAGGAACAGATAGTTCAGTTGGAATAAACTGTTGCGAGGACACAATAATCCGTTCAATGGTTAACTCGTTCAACTCAAAATGTGTATCTACCTCCGCTGATCATTAAATTGGATCATTAAATGGGATTTGTGAAAGCCTTGGATAGAACTGCTAGCTGTTCATATATTTGCGAGAGAAGTTTCCAAGGCTAATTGAAATAAAAATTTAGAAATAAATATTTGTACTATCGAAAATTAGGGAATTAATATCTAAAAAAAATTTCTTGCTCTGCTTAGTGATGTAAAAAGAATCGTATGGCTATCACCAGGAGTACTTCAGGCAAACACGAGGCAGAGAACTATAGCGCACTGCACAAGAACTAATGAGATGACAAGTTATATTTCTTGAATTATCAGTTACACTTCCTACCGAGCAACTTCGGTGTTATTAGTGACGAAGACGGAGAACGCCTGATGTGGCCATTTCTCGAACAGAAGGGCGTTATCAATGCAAATGGAGTACCACAACGTGCTCCGATTAATGTAAATTCTTACAAAGCGACGATCTTGATGCGAATAAAAATCTGTTAGTTTAAGAGTAGCACTTGAACCATTTGCCCTCTGTTATATGTTGAATGTGTTCAAACATCCATCTTCTCTTACAGTTTTTACCCTCTGAAAGTCCCTGCAATGTTATGGAGGTTATTCCCCAATGTCATTCCACAAGTCCTACATTAGGTCACTACTTCTTATTAGTGTTTTGTGTATGTTCCCTTTTTCTCCAATTCTTCACACAAACTCCTCATTTCTTATCGTATCAGTCCACTTAATTTTCAACATTCTTTGTCAGCATCACATCTAAAACGCTTCGATTCGCTCCTGTTCCGGGGTCCCACTCTCCATGATTCACTACCATAAACAGCGTTCCAAACACACATTTTCTGGAATTCCTTCCTCAAATCAAGGCCTATGCTTCATAGAAATAGAGCTTTCTTTTCCAGAAATTCCCTCTTTGCTTCCGTTAGCCTGAGTTTTATGTTCGTCTTGCTATCTTCTAAAAAGTCTGAGTGATATTTTTTCTCAAAGTTCGATGTTACGTCACCGATCTCATAGTATATACACAGCAATTTGTACAGGCGTTTCGTTACCACTTCCCTCAAATCATTTCAGAAATACCGACGGAATGATATCTATCCATTCAGCCTTATTTGATACCAATTGACTCTAATAAGGGGCCACTTATATCTTTCTAATCAACTGACATTTCTACTTGTATTACGTTAATAGACATTTTCTGCCTCTCAAGAGGTCCGTAAGGCAGTCTTTCTACGTATCTCCTCTCTCAAAAGGGTTAAGTGTTTAACAGTTTAACAGTTGAACTCCCATTGCACTCTTTATGTTATCGTCATTGGTTTAAATTTCACTGAAAGTTGTTTCAATTTTTCCATATGCTCAGAAAGTTCTTCATGTCTCTCCCGCTGCTATTTCGCCTTGGCTCAGCTAGACTTCCTAATTATTTATTTGTCAAGAGATCTGATATCTTCCAGTCTTCCCCAGATCATCTTTGTATTCCCTTCTTTCGTCGATCAACTGAAATATTGCTTCTGTGCCCAAGGTTTCTTCGCAATTACCTTCCTAGTAATTATGTTTGTCTGTCTAACATATGTGATTGCCCCTTTTAGTGATATCCATTCTTCTTCAACTGAACTACCACTTCTGGTATGCCTTATCGCGGCATCCAAGTCCTTAGCGAACTTGAGATGCATCTCAACATTCCTCATGTGAGTGATCGACCATTGCGCTCTCATTTAAATATATGGCCGAAAGATTCAGCCTAAAGGAACTGTGAAACGAACCCTGTCGTCCAGGAAGGATGCCTCAAAGGGCGCAGATTCACCACGTGATGGGGAAACTCACAGGCCTATTGAGGCCAAAGCACTGTAGTGTGCAAGTGAGACAGACAAGAACGTACATCATAGGGAAACCCAGTAGAAGCCTTTTGTGGCCAAGGAGCCGTAGCAGTGTTAAATATGGCGGACCTAAGATCGGCCATAAAGGGAAACATTTATTAAACTATTTAATTCTGTAGTAGTGCAGTAAATGAAGCCACAGAAATTTTAATCTACCATCATTCATAAATTTTCTTTGTGATCCCAATAAAATGTGAATTGACAAACTTTCTGAATATTAACTCTGTAACTTCAGTATTTACAATAAAACATCAAATCATGATTTACCCCACACAAAATACAATGAACGATGACAGCATGACACATTATTGAATCATTAGGTAACAGAATACTTGTTGTAAGGTTCAGTGCATAATACCTCCTTTTGTTCTTCATTTATTTATCAGAAAGCACAGTGGTGCAAGGCTACTGTCCGAGCATTCAAAGCTAAGAAGGAAATTGTATTGGTTTTATGTAAAAAAAATTTCACGATTATTATGTAATGGATAGTATTGTTACTTTATTTAAAACGTGAAAGTGGCCAAGCATTATTTAAATATGTTAAAATGTGAAATACTGTAGAATAAGGTGTAGTAAATCAGATGGACGGCTTCAGGAATGGGCACTGTCCTAGTCAGTTGAGCGAGGATATTCGGCGCGCAGGGAACGCGGCCGGGGACAGGCAGAGGGAAAGCCGGTCCAGACGTGAAAGCGGACAGTTCGGCAGGAGACACCAAACGGTACAGTTCGGATTGAGAAGCGAAAGCGGACATTCGGTCTTTAGGCATCTAGGCAGTGGAACAGAAAATTTCTCGTTGTGTGGTATGGTGGGAATTTGTCTCTGAGCGGTGAGCAGCCGCACGCATGGTGTGAAATCTAACTTTTCGCGTAGATAACTTGTATTTCGGGATGAGATTGTGAATCATCGATCTGTGTCAAATGTATATGCACTCAAGTGTAACAGTAACTCTAAATACGACCACTTTCGCTATTAGTTTGCTTTCTGAATAAACATTATTCTCACCAAATCGCAGCTGTGTGGCATGCATCATTAATGTGTCGTTAATTTAGTTCCCGATATTATTAATACTGTTATTATATGTTATGTTAACTTTGTACATCGCAAGCTTGTCATCAGCCAGAAAATTTAATAAAGGGTCACAAGTGTCTAATTTTGGGCGTGTAATGCGACACTTGCGGTTCAACCCCTAGACGAGTTTGAGCCAAGAAATTTCGACGACGAGGAACGGCATGTGAACCGGAACATCTTTGGGATGTTAACTAGCACTCAGTACTTCATATCCCATCTGCTTCTACAATGATTTTTTTTTAGAGCTGTTCTCCTGTACTTCAATCTGCTCTTCATCATCACTAAATTGTGATTCGAGTCAATATCTGCACTTGAGCACTCCTCAGTTTCGTAATCCCTGTCAGACCAGATGTAATCAATTTGGAATCTACCCCTGTCTTCGGGTTTTTTTCAATTATACGTCCTCCTCTTGTGATTGTTGAAAAAGACTACGTGCTACTATTATCTGAAATTGCAGAACTCAGTCTTTCTTCTCTCTCTTTCCAGATGCTAAGCCCATATTATCTGGTAACGCTTTCTTCTGCTGCTGCATTCCTGTCGCACATCATCATCAGATTCTCATCTCTCTTTATATACTGAATAAAATGGTTCAAATGGCTCTCAGGGACTTAACTTCTAAGGTCATCAGTCCCCTAGAACTTAGAACTACTTAAACCTAACTAACCTAAGGACATCACACACATCCATGCCTGAGGCAGGATTCGAACCTGCGACCTTGGTGGCCGCACGTTTCCAGACTGTAGTGCCTTTAACCGCTTGGCCACCACGGCCGGCTACATACTGAATGGCCCATTCCGTATCTTGCATACTTTCTCCATCTCCTCATGTTCTGCTTTTGACGTTTCTGGTATATACCGTATATACCAGAGTTGCTGCCGAATCTTACGAGACCAAACCTATCACTGAACTGTTCAGAGTAAATAATTCTGTGCCTTACTTTGGTATTCATAAGGAATCCTACTCCAGTTATACCATTTTCTGCTACTGTTGATATGAATCTATATTCGTTTGTTCAGGAAGACTTCTTTTTTTTTCATTTTCACTTCAGCGACCCTACTATATCTAGATTGAGCCATTGCATTTCCCTTTCAAGATTTTCTCGCTTTCCTACTACTTTCAAACTTCTGTCATTGCAAGCTCTGACTTCTCGAACGTTATCCATCCTTTGGCTATTCCGTCTTATTCGCATAGCCATCTACATTTTGGCAGTCCTCTCCGGACTTCCGGATGGGGGGCTAATCTGAAATCTTTTGCCAATTGAGACTTCATCATGGCACTGTTTCAGATAAAAGCCACATCTCCTGTAGATATGTCTTACGTGCCTTTCTTGTTTTCTATTGCCTTCTGCATTTTTGTGTCGTTGATCATTGCTGATCCTTCCGCCTTTCAGGGGCAGTTTCCCACTCCAAGAGGAAGAGAGTGGAGTACCCGGAATGAAACTCTGTCCGCACCTCCGCCCTCTCTGACATGGCTGGCCGTTTGCAGAATGAGGGTGACGTCTTATGGTGAAATACTCTGTCCGCAGTTGGTGATGATTCTCGTTCAAAATTTAAGTCGTGTCTTGGTTCGAACCTAGGACGCAAGACGTTTTGCTTACTATTTCAAAGCGCTACCTGATAGACCACGGATGATTAGGATTCGTGCATCCCCGTGAAATATTCCGAGTTATATTGTGTTTATGTTCTGAGAATCTGGCATAACAGTTCAACCGACTGAACTTGAACACAGACAAAATCACTCGAACTGGTCAGATAGGGATGCTGGGTGTGGTTGTGGTCCGCAAGTCTTTATTGTTCCTAGTGTTTCGTCCCTAGCTGCGTTGGACATCTTCAGAGGTACTCCTGGTTCCTCTGAACCTTGCCGAATGATGGTCGGACGTCGGAGAGCAACAGAAATATCATGAAAAGATGAAGCACAACCATACAACACCGGAGATTTATCAGCAAGAAAAGTCAGCCGATTGGGAAAGGCTTTAATGTACGTTAAGATTTAATCTCTAGGTATCTGATGTAAAGGGCTCGTGGTCTCAAATTGCTCGATATAGAGCAATAGTTTAATAACCATTTATTCCGCTCGATTTACGAATAACCTTTATTTTTGTGGGAGTACTTTCATAAAAGTAAGAAAACCTGTAATATACGGTCACCAAAGCTCAAATATAGCGTTGTTGTGCCACTTTCCCTTGGCAATCATGAACCGTTATACCAGCCACTTCTTCATCAGTTAACGTATCTTTCCTGCTCTGTATCACTATTGAAGTACTACCAAGTAAACCAAGTAACAAATCGAAAAGGTGCGAGTACGAATCGCGCTCTGAGGGTCTCGTTCAAACTTGACTATGTATAGAGTCAGCTCATCTAGAGGTTCAATGAGTGAATCGACGAGCATCAAAATATGTGACTTACATGGTCGCAATTTTTAACTGCATTGGCTTAGAAAGTAATATAAATTATTTGTACCTTGAAGGGACTGTGGCTCTTAGGATATGGCTCAAGTTTCAACATAATCCACATTTGCAAGCTTGTCTTCAAGTATTTGCACGATGTATTCCGATCTCAGAGTCCCTGTGCAGTTTTTATGCTCTACAACTCCCTCTTGCATAATGGAAGTTATTTCCTGATGTCTAAAAGATGTCTCTTCATCCTGCCCGTTCTCAATGTTTTCTTATGTTCTTTCCTCTCCGAGTCTGCGGAGAATCTCCTCATTCCTTGCCTTAGCAGACCATCTAGTTCCTAACATTCGTCTATAGCACCACGTCTCACTTGATACTATTCTCTTCTGTTCCGGTTTTTTGTACTCTATGTTTCATCATCATACGTTTCTGTGCTCCAAACGTACGTTTTCCTCCAATTAAGGCCCTTGTTCGATACTAGCACACTTCTCTCGGTCAGGTATGCTCTAGTCTAGTCTGCTTTTTATGTCGTCGTTGTTCTGTGCATCAAGGGATATTTTTCTTGCCTAGGGAGAAGAATTTCGTGACAGTTAGCTCTGATGTTAATTGCCCCTGTTTTATCACTTCTTCTGCTTTTCATTATCTTTTTCTTCAATTAACTCTGTCAGTGTTCAATACTCATTAGATGGTTCATTCCAATCAACACATCCTGCAATTCTTCTTATCTTTCACCTAAGATAGCAATGTCATATTCTTTCAGCTTGAATTTCGATCCCACTCTTGAATTACTCTTTTATTTCCATCATTGCCTCTTCGATGTATAGACTGAATAGGAGCATCGAAAGACTACATCCTTATCTTACACCCTTTCCTATCCGTACCCTTCGTTTTTGCCCTTCTAGATTTATAGTTTCCTCTCGGTTGCTGTAAATACTGTACACTACACTTTTTCTCTATATTTTATGCTTAGTTCACTCAGAATTTCTAATATTTGGCACCATATCACACTGGCGAACGCTTTTTCGAGGTTAAAAAATTTCATGAACCTTTCTTGATTCTTCTTCAGTGTTTCTTCCGTTATCAACCACAAACGTTTTCGTTAGTTTAGTGTGTTCATACTCGATGCAGCTGTGTACACGTCACATCGTCAGAAAGACGGATGGTGAATTATAATGTAAAGACTGGTAGCTGAGCTAAACGTAACTGAATGTAATTTAACATATGGCAGTAAGTTCAAAGACCCAATATCATTTGTCTAAATAACTGGGTGCAAAAATGGTTCAGATGGCTCTGAGCACTATCGGACGTAACATTTGAGGTCATCAGTTCCCTAGAACTTAAACCTTACTAACCTAAAGACATCACACACATCAATGCCAGAGTCAGAATTCGAACCTGCGACCATAGCGGTCGCGCGGTTCCAAACTGAAGCGCCTAGAACCGCTCTGCCACAGCGGCTGGCAAATAAATGGGGTTTTTAAAATCGTCAGGTAAGCTGGTATGGATTTAGGGTCATAGCATCTATTGTAGAAGACAGCAGTCACCCAAGACACTGAGCAGAATGTGTTTTCTAGGGATAACCCTGATACAGAGAGGTCCGCTATGAAAACTGTGTCTTTGGACAGACTTCGCTGTCACCGATCGCATGCTATGTTGTTCAGGAACATTGGTGCAATAATAAGGAAGTCGAATATCTATTGGATGACGATCACTTTGACGTTATGAAAGGTAAAGCCGCCAGAGAGGCAGGTCTAATGTTGGACCTGATAAAGGAAGCAAGGCTTGAAAAAAATCGCAATGCATTCCGAGATTTGCCGACTTACAAAAGTCTGTGGACAAAGTAAAATGGCGCAAGAAAATCGAAATTCTCACGAAGATGTGTATAAGCTACCGGAAAGGAGCAGTGAAATATAATACCTACATGACACCGAAGGCTACAGTAAGAATGGAAGACCAAGAACGATTAAAAAGAGAAAAGAGTATAAGACGCGAGTGTAGTTTCTTGTCCCTACTGTTCAATGTGTACATCGGAGATCCAGTATCGGAGATAAAAGAATGGTTCAGGACTGGAATAAAAATTCCGTTTAATATGTTGTAAATGATTATTCGCTAGTAAAATAATTACTCTCGACGGAACTATTGAAGAACTACACGACCTGTTGAATGGAATGAACAGTCTAATGAGTGCACATTATGGATTCAGAGTAGTCCGAAGTGAGACGAAAGAAGAGAAGGTTAGCAGAAATGAGATTGGTGAAGTAACTAGAGATCAGAGATTACACCAAGTGCAGAAATACTGCTACCTTGAAAGCAGAATAACACGTGGCCGACAAAGCTAGAAAGACCCAGAAAGTAGACTAGTCGAGTCAAAGAGGGTATTCTTGGCTGAAACGATTCTACTAGTATAGGACACGGTCTTCAATTGAGAAAAAACTATCTTAGAATGTACGTATGGAGTACAGCATCTTATCGAAATGAATAAGCGGAAAGGAAGAGAATCGAAACGTTCTTGATGTGTTGCTAAAGAAGGAAGTAAGAACTTAGGAGGACAGATACGATAAGAAAGAAAGAGATTCTGCTTAGAACAATCGAAAAGTGAACCATTTGGAAAACAGTGAGAACGGGCAGGACGCACAGCTGACGTGTAAGGAACATAAGCGAGTAACTTCTGTAGCCCCTTATGAAAACAAAGACGATAAAAACTTTAGAGGAAAACAAGACTAGAGTACATCCAATAATGACTCAGGACTCTGCGTGCAAATGTTCAGGAGACTGGTACAGGAAAGGAATTCATGGCAGGCTACATAAACAAAAGAGACCATCGAAAATAATTGCTAGTTCATGACTAGGAGATTTTTTCCTATTGGAGAAATAAAACGAGAATCTCTCTTAGTGATGAAGTTGCTTGGCAAGTATGTATGTCTCTCAGCACAGGCAAAGGTGATGTTCTTAAACGTAAAGTTTGTTAAGAAATATTTCATTTGGCAAGATGAATAATCCTTAGTTTGGTTAGTTCTTTTTTATCGTTTCTTAGACTGAGATCTTTCCCTAGTTCTTTGAAAGCAGGGGATTGATAGACTGAAACGAGAGGTGTGAGCTTTGTTACTTCATCGGGAAGTGCAAACATGTCATTTGTTACGGGTGATATTTTTAATTTGCACCCATTATTGTGGTGTTACTACGCTGTAGTTTCTAATTCAGATCTATATAAATGACCTGGGTGACGATCTGAGCAGTTCTCTTAGATTGTTCGCAGATGATGCTGTAATTTACCGTCTAGTAAGGTCATCCGAAGACCAGTATCAGTTGCAAAGCGATTTAGAAAAGATTGCTGTATGGTGTGGCAGGTGGCAGTTGACGCTAAATAACGAAAAGTGTGAGATGAACCACATGAGTTCCAAAAGAAATCCGTTGGAATTCGATTACTCGATAAATAGTACAATTCTCAAGGCTGTCAATTCAACTAAGTACCTGGGTGTTAAAATTACCAACAACTTCAGTTGGAAGGACCACATAGATAATATTGTCGGGAAGGCGAGCCAAAGGTTGCGTTTCATTGGCAGGACACTTAGAAGATGCAACAAGTCCACTAAAGAGACAGCTTACACTACTCTCGTTCGTCCTCTGTTAGAATATTGCTGCGCGGTGTGGGATCCTTACCAGGTGGGATTGACGGAGGACATCGAAAAGATGTAAAAAAGGGCAGCTCGTTTTGTATTATCACGTTATATGGGAGAGAGTGTGGCAGATATGATACACGAGTTGGGATGGAAGTCATTACAGCATAGACGTTTTTCGTCGCGGCGAGACCTTTTTACGAAACTTCAGTGACCAACTTTCTCTTCCGAATGCGAAAATATTTTGTTGAGCCCAACCTACATAGGTAGGAATGATCATCAAAATAAAATAAGAGAAATCAGAGCTGGAACAGAAAGGTTTAGGTGTTCGTTTTTCCCGCTCGCTGTTCGGGAGTGGAATAGTAGAGAGATAGTATGATTGTGGTTCGATGAACCCTCTGCCAAGCACTTAGATGTAGATGTAGATGTAGATGTAGATGTAGATTCGGAGCTTCAAAGAATTCCGCGACGTATGCTAGGGACAATATAACGCTCTCATCAATGAACGAATGATGAAGCTCAGCTTTACCTTGACTGAAAAGAAATAAATGAAATATATTCGTATTTGCGAATATGAGCCAACGGCCTTGCCTCAGTGGAAATAGCGGCTTCCGTCAGATCACCGTAGTTAAGCGCTGTCGGACTGGGCTAGCACTTGGATGGGTGACCATTCGGTCTGCCGAGAGCTGTTGGCAAGCGGGGTGCACTCAGCCCTTGTGAGGCAAACTGAGGAGCTACTTGATTAATAAGTAGCGGCTCCAGTCGTGTAAACTGACATACGGCCGGGAGAGCGGTGTGCTGACCAGGTTCCCCTCCATATCCTCATCCTGTGACGCCTGTGTCTCAGGATGACACGTCGGCCGGTCGGTACCGTTGAGCATTACAAGGCCTGTTTAGACGGAGTTATTTGTGAATATGGACAACTATCATCTCTATAATGGAATGACGACTCGGAGAATTTGCGATTGTCCGGGACCCGAACCCGGATTCTCGCTCACTGCGAGCTGTCGCGTCTTACCGTTGGGCTATCCATGTGCAACTCAAGGCCAGAAGCGAACTTCCATACATCGTCAACCATGCGTCTTCATTTTGCATGTACGTCCAAGGAACTTTACATCTTAATTCAGAATGACATGTACACTGCAACACACTACAATATCGTATTTGCCCGCCAACACAGAGCAAGCGACTTTCAAATAATATACATTACAAAATTTGGAGCTTCGAATGAGGGCAACGCTCGCATGTAGAATGGAATATATACAGTGAATATTTGTGTCGATCCTGGATTTCCCGCTTATCACGAGCGGTCGCCTCAGCATTTGGCTATCCGTTCGCGACCAACGGCCATATCCAAACTTCCATATGTCTTCAACTATTCATCTCCGACCTGCACTCGTACATCCACTATGTATATTTCTGCACAGGTCAGACGTTGTACTTGAAAGTCGCTTGCCCGGTATCGGCAAAGAAATGCGATCATGCAGCGTCTTTGTTATTGTGATTACGATTAAGGAACCTTTGGACATACATGTATGGTGAATTTATTTATTCGACTGAACTAATCAATGTAAAGTATCGCACGCACGATACGCTGCCAATAATGTAATGCTGTAGGCGATGGGCGGAGCTACCAGTATATAATCTCGACTAATGCTGCCTTATTCAACAGTGACATCGTTACTTTTACGATTCTCGCTCCGTCTGCATGCACCAACTCAGATAATGGGAGTAACATCTTACTGTTTAATTATTCTAGCTTAAATTTTAGATGATCTTTTTAGACATATTTTCATCCCGCTATATCGAATATGTATTATTACTGGACTGCAGCAGAGAGAAGCCTGAAGATGGTCTTAGGAAATGAATGAACAAATGAACAAAAATCTGAAATCGCGGTCAAGAGTGTTTTATTTGATTTTCAGCATTTTATACCGATCACTGCTTTGCCTCAATTACAGAATCTTTTCTAAACGTTTAGAAGTTAAGTTGTTTGTAGGTGGAGGTAGTTAAAAAGTAAATAAACGGAATGAGAATTAATAGCAACGTGTGGTTTACGTGTGTTACATTAGTAATGACGAACACTTACCATCGCATTAGTGAGACATTGGGAAGTTGCAGTACGGTCTTTCACGGGCGTCAGTCGTTCTGGAAGTACATACGACTTCGACAATCACTGAGAAACGTAGTTCAAAACTTAAAAAAATACACTCCTGGAAATTGAAATAGGAACACCGTGAATTCATTGTCCCAGGAAGGGGAAACTTTATTGACACATTCCTGGGGTCAGATACATCACACGATCACACTGACAGAACCACAGGCACATAGACACAGTCAACAGAGCATGCACAATGTCGGCACTAGTACAGTGTATATCCACCTTTCGCAGCAATGCAGGCTGCTATTCTCCCATGGAGACGATCGTAGAGATGCTGGATGTAGTCCTGTGGAACGGCTTGCCATGCCATTTCCACCTGGCGCCTCAGTTGGACCAGCGTTCGTGCTGGACGTGCAGACCGCGTGAGACGACGCTTCATCCAGTACCAAACATGCTCAATGGGGGACAGATCCGGAGATCTTGCTGGTAAGGGTAGTTGACTTACACCTTCTAGAGCACGTTGGGTGGCACGGGATACAAGCGGACGTGCATTGTCCTGTTGGAACAGCAAGTTCCCTTGCCTGTCTAGGAATGGTAGAACGATGAGTTCGATGACGGTTTGGATGTACCGTGCACTATTCAGTGTCCCCTCGACGATCACCAGAGGTGTACGGCCAGTGAAGGAGATCGCTCCCCACACCACGATGCCGGGTGTTGGCCCTGTGTGCCTCAGTCGTATGCAGTCCTGATTGTGGCGCTCACCTGCACGGCGCCAAACACGCATACGACAATCATTGGCACCAAGGCAGAAGCGACTCTCATCGCTGAAGACGACACGTCTCCATTCGTCCCTCCATTCACGCCTGTCGCGACACCACTGGAGGCGGGCTGCACGATGTTGGGGCGTGAGCGGAAGACGGCCTAACGGTGTGCGGGACCGTAGCCCAGCTTCATGGAGACGGTTGCGAATGGTCCTCGCCGATACCCCAGGAGCAACAGTGTCCCTAATTTGCTGGGAAGTGGCGGTGCGGTCCACTACGGCACTGCGTAGGATCCTACGGTCTTGGCGTGCATCCGTGCGTCGCTGCGGTCCGGTCCCAGGTCGACGGGCACGTGCACCTTCCGCCAACCACTGGCGACAACATCGATGTACTGTGGAGACCTCACGCCCCACGTGTTGAGCAATTCGGCGGTACGTCCACCCGGCCTCCCGCATGCCCACTATACGCCCTCGCTCAAAGTCCGTCAACTGCACATACGGTTCACGTCCACGCTGTCGCGGCATGCTACCAGTGTTAAAGACTGCGATGGAGCTCCGTATGCCACGGCAAACTGGCTGACACTGACGGCGGCGGTGCACAAATGCTGCGCAGCTAGCGCCACTCGTCGGCCAACACCGCGGTTCCTGGTGTGTCCGCTGTGCCGTGCGTGTGATCATTGCTTGTACAGCCCTCTCGCAGTGTCCGGAGCAAGTATGGTGGGTCTGACACACCGGTGTCAATGTGTTCTTTTTTCATTTCCAGGAGTGTAGTAACCTGCAGATTTACGTTTGCCCATACGTGAGACTTGCGCTTTTTACGATGTCGCTGCGCATAGATATTGACACATCACTGGGTAGAATAAGTGAAATGCAGCGTTCCACACGAATGGGCTCAGATCAGCAATACAGCAGCTGTCTTCACGATCTGCAAAATCAGTTTTGGTTGACGCTGAAAAATGTGCTGTGAGGAAACAAACACAGTTAAGCTAAATGTTAGACCGCACTGTTTCATTACTGTCTCCGGCATGTCTCCTGCTCCCCATTGTTTTCATTAGTTCCCTCGGAAACTGTTAAGAACCAGACATATATTCGTATGACGTCTATTGTTCAGAAGCAATAATACTGTCATTCATCTAGAAGCGTGTACTTTTCCGTCTGATCCACCTTGTAAAGTTTAGTAATAGAGAGCAGACTATAAGACATTAAGTAAAACTACCATTTTATTATCAAACATTTCTCTATCAATAGACAAAAGCAAATAAAATAAAATGAATTCAGTTCCTTGTTAAAGAACGACACTTCTCTTTACTTGGAGGAATAATTTTTAGTTATAATAACCACATTAGACTGTTTCCGTTAATAAGAACTCTAATGGTAAGATTTAGATCTTTCTAAATACTCAGTTCCTAAATCTTCAGCGGTACCTGTACCCGCCATGTTGAAAATGTCGAGCAGTTACCCTGTTTTTAATTCTTTAGACCACTGAAATCTAACAGATTAATTTCTTGAGGTAACTGTCCGTTAAGTAAGGAAGTTTCCACGAGGTCTAATGGGTGATGTTTGGAGGATATACCATCTGGATGCCTAATTTCTCCTGGTCATTACAAAGTGCGTATGTTGGATGAAGACCACGTTGCGTCTCCAGCAGGAGTTTCTTGAGGACTTAGGTGCAGCGTGTAAGAGTAACATTATCGACACCATTTGTATGAGTCGATATCAGCGTCTCATTTCCTATGGCTGCGATACAGATGATATTCTGGAAGGTGGTTCTCGCCTGAAGTCCGACGCTTTTGGTCGAAGGAGAGATGCAGTCTGTGTGAAGTGCCCGAGTATGTCGATCGGGTTGTTTCCCAGATGAGTAGATAAAAAGGCAAGGAGTGGATTAAAGAAACCCCATTAAATATGTAGAGAAGTGGAGGAAATACTCTTGGGAACAATTTTTGCGATGACAGTTGCAAAGAATCATGCTTTGTTATCAGTTGAAGTTCACGGAGTGTTAAGTGTAAGACAGCAACTTGTAGTAGGTGGAACATTAATTTCTACAGAAGTGATCGTATTTGAAAGCTTGGTTATCGGAATGTTTCTTGAACAAATTAATGTAAAGCAGAATTGCTGGAGTGAACATAAGATAAGAAAATTATCGATGTTGCTATATGGTAAATGCGTGGTTCAACTAGCAATGCTTGGGATACATACAATCGTTCTAACTGATAACAACAGTTGTTGTGTTGGAAGACGTTTATTACTAGGTGACTGTCGTTCAATACAGGCACCCTTATTTTCCTATGATTAAGTGATTCAGAGCACAGGATTGTTATAGGCACACGGTTTTATAGGACAGCCACCTGTGTATCTCATGTAAGGGAAATATACAAAGGTACACGTTGGAGACGGGATTTCTTATAAACGCTCGATAAGCAACGAGCAGCAAGCTAGGACGTGTGCTGCAGGGGCATGTACTGAGACCAGTATTCAGGCCCGACCCCAACGTAAGGGACGTAACTTTTCGTGTGCCCAGTGCGTACGGTGTCTTTTGGGAATGTGGCTGCATTTATGTAGGTTAAACAGTTCGCAAAGTTACAGAGTGTTGTACAAAACAAAGGAAACTCGACAAATCTGCCCCACCTGAGCATTGCCTAAAAAAACATACATAAAATACAGCCTGAAAACACGACAGTATTGGCTCGTGCTTAAACATATTGGGATTTTCTTATAAAAGTTTCAACTGAGGTTAGAATGAACAGCAACAGTTTTAACAGAGACCAGGGATAAACAATTAGTAAGTCGTGGGGGTGGTCTTGGGATGTCGAACGGAAGCAACGACGGATGCTGGACACTTGTAGGGAGGCGGGAGCGACAGTTCAAATCGTGGCGCCGGCCCCTTGCGCCACCTGCCGTTACTCGGTCCCGCGGCGGGCCGGAGCTGACATGAAATGTTAAACTCACTTTCCGTGCAGTCAGGGGTTTTACTCCTGAACTCAATAGTGTAGATAGCCATCGAAAGCTCGAGATTTTTATTCGAGCTGACGCGGCTTGAAAACAGAGATTTTAATCAATGCAATCCGCTAGCTAACAACACTCAGCAGACACGGACGGTCATCCAACCAAGTTCTAGGCAAGCCCAACATCACATAACTTCGGTGATTTGACGGGAGACGGTGTTACCACTGCGGCAAGGCCGTTTGCTGGAAGAAATGATACCGCCGAGAAATGTCATCAGAAAACAGTACCCATGCAGTTGGTAAATTATACTGTGGGAAATAATTATCACGGCAAAGTTAGTCGAAAGAACCTTGATTCAGAGTATCTATGGTATTTGTCAATAAGGCGAGACATACTTGTAAAACTACTATGTGGAAGTGGTTCGTAAGGTGTATAGTATAATAAGTAAGTGCAAAGAGAAGTGGATTTGTTTCAGTTTACCTTTAGTGTAATATTATCCGTAAAAATAGTCTTTAATGTAGTAGAAGGGACCAGCACGGATATGGTTCCTAAAATTACCTATAAACTTTAATGTTTTTTTCTGTAACGAATTCATTGTGCTGTGGCAAGAGATTAAGTGTCGCAGTAAACTAATATTAATTCAAGTATGCCTTTGTAGAGATTTATGGCAAATTTGTTATTAGTACCATTCATTCACTATATTTTAAAATATTCACATATACGCAAAATGGCAATATAGAGGTATTTGAAGGGACAAAAGCACCTCACTGTCGAATGAAACCACGCATAACCGTTCAGTTTCTTCATTTTTACGTTTTCGTACTTCAGTTTGTAAAAATGGAACCCTTATAATATCACTCAGTGACCGTCTGTCTATCGGTCTGCTAAAAACCCTTTTCTTCAGGAACGGGTAGACGTATCAAGTTGAAAGTACTAAGAACTTTTATCCTTGGGGTTGTAAAAAAATTACGTTTCTATGTCATTATGTCACATAGTTTGACACTCGCAGACCCACTCATTAAAACCTACAGGGTAATCTCTGTTGACCAAAATTCTTGAAATCTGGCCAGAAGAATGGTCTAACGGTTTAAGTAAAGGAAAATAAATACGAGAAATGTTTGCAGAATGGGATTTTCACTCTGCAGCGGAGTGCGCGCTGATATGAAACTTCCTGGCAGATTAAAACTGTGTGCCCGAACGAGACTCGAATTCAGGACCGTTGCCTTTCGCGGGCCAGTGCTCTAACATCTGAGATACCGAAGCACGACTCATGCCCGGTACTCACAGCTTTACATCTGCCAGTACCTCGTCTCCTACCTTCCAAACTTTACAGAAGCTCTCCTGCGGACCTAGCAGAACTAGCACTCCTGAAAGAAAGGCTACTGCAGAGACATGGTTTGGCCACAGCCTGGGGGATGTTCCCAGAATGATATTTTCACTCTGCAGTGGAGTGCGCTCTGATATGAAACTTCCTGGCAGATTAAAACTGTGTGCCCGACCGAGACTCGAACTCGGGACCTTTGCCTTTCGCGGGCAAGTGCTCTACCATCTGAGCCACCGAAGCACGACTCACGCCCGGTACTCACAGCTTTACATCTGCTAGTAAATGTTAGAGCACTTTCCCTCTAAAGGCAAAGGTCACGAGTTCGAGTCTCGGTCGGGCACACAGTTTTAATCTGCCAGAAAGTTTCACGAGAAATGTTAGTTTGTAGGTGTGCCACACGAAAAAAATGTTTCTCTTACTCGTTATTCGGCTTAGAATTTAAAATTAAAACATTCTTCCAAGTCTTCCAATTCTCGGGAGAGAAAAGAGTTTGCAAACATTCATTCTAGAGTACAACCATACCGCACCGACGAGTGCGTTCTCCCGGTTAACAGCTTCAGCCATTTGGACAAGGTCGTACAGTGGGCCGGCTGAAAGCTGGATGGTCTTATAGCACAAGTTGGGCATGGTGTATCGGTGGTGTGTCGCTGCTTCCTACAGTGATCTGAGGAACATTCCCACACCTTAGACCAGGTTCTGGATGTCGACGTAGTACTGACGCCCGTCAAAATCGACGCACTGTGCGAGCAGCTCCAGCCGACTGAACATTATTCTGGGATGAAATCTGGGCACAAACTGCATCTGCTTTTGTCAGAGACCAATGTACACGGTCTGTTCGCAGCAGCACAAAGATCACGTTTGCCATGGTGCCTATGACACAACGATGCCGCTGAGCATGGATACTATGGTCTCGTAAAGGAGTTTATTGGAGAGTGGAATGGCACTCTTTAGTCTTTACTGGCGAGAGTAGGTTTCGTCTGTATGGATGGACGTACATGTGTGTAAATAGACCTTGGAAACTGTCTGTTCTAGAGTGCATTCTCACCCGACTGCAGGTGCCATCCCAAGCTTGATTTTATGTAGCGGTGGAGGGTGGGAGCAGTCAGTTACAGCTCTGGTTCACATTTGCGATGTTCGTGTTCAGCTGGAGAATGGCCGTTCACTTACGGCTACTGCGACGCTTCGAGTTCTTCGTGGTGGACAATATGGCTACGATCAGCGACACTACCAGATCTATCGCCAGCTGATCACATATGGGACATTATGAAGAGGGAATTTACTTGTTCTCCGGAGCCAGCAATATCCATTGCAAATTGCAGAAAAACGCACAAGGCAATTGGGAAAATATATCGCGGGATGCGATTGGGAATGTTTATGATCGTTTGTTAGGAGAGTACACGTATGCGTTGCCACCAGAGGAGGTACATTGTGTATCGACGTGACTGTTTGGGCACTCTTTAATGTAACATGTGCTTCATTTCGTTTGAATTTGTCATATATTCCTACAATTATGATTTACCTGTCACCTCACTTGTCAGTGAAATGACCTTCTCCTTGAGGGTGTTACATTTCTTTTGTTCCGAAAGTGTATGTAGGCTGCAACAGATTCGATTCAGTGCCTGGCTTTCCACTGAATTTCAAGTCTGCATGAAAATATCATGACTCACACGTATAGAATATTTAGCTAAGTCACAATATAATCCCGCTGAGAATAATTTGATATTAAATGATCCCAACATACCGTCTTAATTGGCAGTTCTGCAAAGGGACACACGCCACAACAGACAGAAAAAGAAAGATAAAAGCAAAAATAGGGTTAGACAAATAAAAAGATAAGTAGATGCATAGGTAGAGAGACTAAGTGAAGTACAGAGAAACCTATGTCGTTTACAATATCTGAAACTCCGTTATTGAAAGGAGCAGCACAATGCAGCGCGCGCACACACACACACACACACACACACGGTAGCGCGCTGCTGGTGACAGCACCTAGTCTACGCTGCAATATAATTTAATAACGGTGTCACGATGGGCCGGCCTCAAAGACCTTAGACCGCTGGGGCGTTGACGGCAGCTCGTTAGCCTTAAACATCGACAAAGGCTAGCCTCCTGGCGAGGGGGTCGGATGCACAGCAGTCTACAGTGCGCCAGTAACACGGGGGCGTAATGCCTCGTGGTTGTCGATGATGCTCGTGTACCATATCCCACCGCTCTCTCCCCCACGTCAATCTTCATTACGACCTTATTACTCGTGCACTTGAAGAAGTGAGATGTCTAGGTCACAAGTACAGTGGCTTTTCATCGACATTGCATCTCGTACTTCAATAACGTGCTTTACTTTTTTGCAAAATACTGTGCGGACCCCGTTAAGATATCTCTCAAGCGCGGAAGTTTATTTTACGATTATCACAGTAACACCTGAACTGCAATATGCTCCTTTAAAGAAATACTGACTTTCTTCTCAATTACGTATTCGGATTTCAAAACATTTCACTGTGGCATTCGACTGAATTTCAAGTACTGTAAATATTTCATTCCCCAGATACTAGAAAATAAACCGTCATGAAGAATTGCTTATTTGCCATCAGTTGTGCAGATTTTTTTTCCGTCGACTTCGTTTGGTAGCGACCATTTTCACAGGAAGTAAAAAAGCTATACTTTAAATGGTTATGGTGTTCATCTTTGTAGTGGATAAAATGAAAACCACCAGCGTCGTAAAATGATTATAAAATAGCCGAAAGACACGGCATGGTTTCTATACCAGCACACTTGGCTTCACTATGATTAAACTGCTAATACTAGGCCGGAAATAAGTGGATAACTGTATATCAAAGAACTTTATCTTTTCAACAAATGCCAGTCATCGTGTTACCACTTTCACGAACGTTCTGTTTAATCATAGTGAAGTAAATTTCGTCCTGGTATCTAAATCACGGCCTGTTACACGTGGTCCTGTAACCATTATAAGACTCTTATGGTTTTGATTTTATCCAATTGAAATTTGAATTACATACCCATCCAGTGCAGAGCTTTTTTCCATCCTGTGAAGATGGTCGCTACGACCGATACAGGTAGAAAATAAATAATAGAGCTGTACAGCTAATGGAGAATATGCGGTTCTCCAAATTCATGACAGCAGCATCTCGTCGCGTCATTGAACCGTTCCATCTCGACACGTAAAGAAGATTTCATTTAGTTTTATTACACTCTATGATTTTTATATTATTCATTTTATTGATACGCATAATTCGTTTGTACTTGAACAACTAATATATTACATTCTGAAGTCTACTTCAGTGGTAATACATATACATATGTTAGGCTCTCCGATAGTGAGAGTGATCGTAAGTACACATTCGAGACTAATCATCTATTAAATATGAACGTACTGAGAGTGCATGAGAAAATCTCACCTTGACCATCAAGTACTTAATCCTTTTAAGACTATTTGTTGCATTTTCCAATGCAGTCATCGCAAGAATAACATTTACCACAATAAGAAAAGCCATCGAATTTCACACGTCCGTCTGTATTTTTCTCTTCTGTAGAGTAATGGAAGTCGAACATTGACGTTCAATATTCACTACAGAACTTCTTTTCCCGTTATTGTTGCTAGTGAACATAAATACCAGCTCTTTTCAGTCTGTGTTAAAGGAATGCCTGTCGAACCTTACATGAAATGTTGGAGGATTAACTTGTCCTCTTTGGCTTTGTCGACATCTGCGGCTTCCACAGTAGCATCTTGTCCTAAATATCTGCCATTATCTTAAATCGCAGGCCTTTGTTTTATACGATGAACCGTTTCGCAACTGTAACTAGTGGCAGCTTATTTTCTTTACCTTAATTTTTGCAGCCATATCTTCCTTATTCCACCGTCCAATAATACCATTACTCTTATATCACTTATAATTTAATAAATATGTTACAAAAAATTAAGGGGAGGTACGTATAAGCCAAAAAGGATCTGTCCATGGCAGGATCTCCCCCATTCGCAGCGTCGAAACACCCGTGAACAACAGTCCTTAATAAACGGATCAAGCAGCAGATCATAAACTTTTCCCGATCATATAAATTTTTTCTCAAATATGCATTCCTTTTTCTCACCACACACTAATCTAACAAGGGTAGAGGACGTATCGTTAGAAATATTCTTTAACCGTGTCCTGACAATGCGTACCGATTTTGCGATAAGACGTACTACTTGTGAAAAATTTTAAAGTACAAGAGGCTATTGACTTAGGTAAAAAATCGTCCTATGTCTACATAGAAGTACCGGTACCTGAATATAACGATGATAGGTTATCAATCACGAATAGATATCCCTTTAGATAATAGCAAACTCTATTTATTTGTTTAAAAGTACTTATTAACTGTATAATTTGAATAGAGCATTGTCATATATAAAATAACCGTGGCCACTAAGATAGTCCATAATCTCTGCCCATCGTACGAGCTGACTTTTCTAAACGAATGTGTTTTCCGAAATGACAAACATATTTGTCATTATTGGCCTGAATAGTGACTTGCG
Source organism: Schistocerca gregaria (assembly GCF_023897955.1). NCBI lineage: Eukaryota > Metazoa > Arthropoda > Insecta > Orthoptera > Acrididae > Schistocerca > Schistocerca gregaria. The sequence continues at coordinate 430,856,524 of NC_064920.1, read as the reverse complement.
TATCGATTATTACGGATAAATGTGCCTATTAAAACTGAAAATGTTTGTCGACTTAATTTGTAGGTTCTGTGGCCCTACCAATAATCCATGATCTCTTCTACGTCTACATCATACTCCGCAACCCAACTAATAGTGTGTGGTGGAGGGTACCTTCGGTACCACTATCTGATCCCACCAATCCTGTTCCACTCGTGAAGAGTGCGTGGGAAGAATGATTATCGGAAAGCCTCTCTATAGGCTCTAATTTCTCGAATTTTCTCCTCGTGGTCAACACGTTAGATGTATGTGGGGGAAGTAGTATGTTGTCGGACTCCTCCTGGAAAGTGCTGTCCCGAAATTTCAGTAGTAAATCTCTCCGTGATGCACAGCGTCCCTCTTGTAACGTCTGCAAGTGGAGTTTGTTTAGCATTTCCCTTACGCTCTCTCGCTAACTAAACGATCCAGTGACAAAATGCACCCCTCTTCGTTGGATCTTCTCTATCTCCTCTATGAGTCCTACCTGATAGGTATCCCAGATAGGTGAACAATGCTCAAGAATCGGGTAAACAAGCGCTCTTTCGTGGATCAGATAAATTTCCTTAAGATTCTTCCGATGCATCTGAGTCTTGTGTCTGCTTTTCCCACTATCTGTTTCATACGATCATTCCACTTACGGTCGCCCTCGATAGTTAGGCCTAGATATTTTACGGCAGACGCTGTCTCCAGCTGTTTTTCATGAATAATGTTGCTGTACAGTAGTGGATCTCTTTTCCTATGTATGCGCAGTATGTTACATTTACTTACGATCAGGGTCAACTGCCAGAGTCTGCACCAATCATCAGTTCTCTGCAAGTCGTTATGCAAATTCTTACTATCTTCTGGCGTTGCTACTTTGGTATATTCAACTGCATCATCTGCGAATAGCCTTAAAGAGCACCCGACGCTTCCTACTAGATCATTTATATATATTGTGAACATCAACGGTCCTATCACACTTCCCTGTGGTACTCCGGATATTACCTTTACATCTGTCGATTTAGTTCTGTTAAGAGCGACGTGCTGAGTTCTTTCTGCAAGAAAGCCTTGAATCCAATCGCACGTGTGCACAACGTTTTTCATCAATAATGTAGCTGTACAGTAGTGGATCTCTTTTCCTATGTATGCGCAGTATGTTACATTTACTTACGTTCTGGGCCAACTGCCAGAGTCTGCACCAATCATCAGTTCTCTGCAGGTTGTTCTGCAAATTCTTACTACAACGCGGGACGGTGTCAAATGCCTTACTGCAATCAAGGAACACGGCATCAGCCTCAGCGCCGTTGTCCACTGCGCTGTGGATCTCATGGAGGAACAGAGTGAACTGAGTTTCGCAGGATGTCTGTTTGCGGAACCCATGTAGATTTTTATAGAACTGTTCATTTTCCAAAAACGTCATAATTCTTGAGCATAAAATATATTCCATAATTCTACAACAGATTGACGTCAACACTATGGGTCCATAATTGCGTGGATCTCTCTTACGGTATATCTTAAAAACAGGAATGACCTGCGCTTTTTTCCAATCGTTAGGTACCTTTCTTTGCTTAAGTAATCTACCGTAAATCGCTGCTATAAGGGAAGCAAAGTCTTTCGCATGATCTTCATAGAATATTGTAGGTATCTCATTTGGTCCTGATGCCTTTCCACTACTAAGCGATTGTAGCTGCATTTCAGTTCCGTGATCGGTTATATCTATATCTGCCATTTCGACGTCCGCACGACGATTGAAATGAGGTACAATTTTGGAAGACCGAATTCAGTATTTCAGCCTTCTCTCTGCTATCTTCCGTTTCGGTACTGGTGTGTTAGCTGAGGGAATTAATAGATGATTTTGATACAGTTACTGATTTTTCATACGACCAAAATCTCTTAGGGTTTTCACTCAGGTTGGTTGCTAACGTCTTAATTTCTAAATCATTGAACGCTTCTCCCAGTGCTCTCCTTAAGGTCATTTTCGATTCTTTCAGCTTTTGTTCGTCAGCTAGGTTTTTACTTCTTTTGAATCTTAGATGGAGAGCTCTTTGTTTATGTATCGCTTTTCTAACGAGGCTATTACCCCATAGTGGATCTTTCCCATCCCTTAAAACCTTACTCTAAACATACGTGTCTAGGATATATTGAACGATGCATTTGAATTTTTTCGATTTGTTCTCCACACCTTCGTCCTTATCAACCAATATGACTGCTGAGATATTCTGAAATTTGTATCCGGTCACTGATGATATTGCTGATGAAATATATCTTTCTACCTTTCTTAACATTCTTTGTAGAACCTGTCGTCATAGATGAAGGACAGCCTTATCATCACGGATACCTTTATCTACGTTAACTAATTTGATAAGTTCAGGTCTGTTTGCTGCCAGGTGGTCTAAGAAGTTAACCTCACTAGTTTGCTCTCTAACTACCTCCTCAAGGTAATTTTCGGACAAGACATCCAGAACAATGCCACATTATTCCCTTTCTCTTTCACCATTTTAATGGCATAAGACTCCCAATTTGTAGCTGACAAGTTGAAGTGATCCCCTATTACAACGGCACGATCAGGAAAATTACTAATGATATTTTGCAAGCTCTGTCAGAGGCGTCCTACAACTATAGATCCTGACCCAGGTGGTCTATTTATGCATCTGATCCTCATGTTTGAGTGTTACTTGATACTAAATTTCACCAAGATTAATTCACATTTGATATTCGTGATAGCCTCGCTAAATTCTATCGAATATTTACTGCAATATACACGCCGCCACCATTGGCGACTAACCTATCCTTACGATATACACTCCTGGAAATTGAAATAAGAACACCGTCAATTCATTGTCCCAGGAAGGGGAAACTTTATTGACACATTCCTAGGGTCAGATACATCACATGATCACACTGACAGAACCACAGGCACATAGACACAGGCAACAGAGCATGCACAATGTCGGCTCTAGTACAGTGTATATCTACCTTTCGCAGCAATGCAGGCTGCTATTCTCCCATGGAGACGATCGTAGAGATGCTGGATGTAGTCCTGTGGAACGGCTTGCCATGCCATTTCCACCTTGGGCCTCAGTTGGACCAGCGTTCGTGCTGGACGTGCAGACCGCGTGAGACGACGCTTCATCCAGTCCCAAACATGCTCAATGGGGGACAGATCCGGAGATCTTGCTGGCCAGGGTAGTTGACTTACACCTTCTAGAGCACGTTGGGTGGCACGGGATACATGCGGACGTGCATTGTCCTGTTGGAACAGCAAGTTCCCTTACCTGTCTAGGAATGGTAGAACGATAGGTTCGATGACGGTTTGGATGTACCGTGCACTATTCAGTGTCCCCTCGACGATCACCAGAGGTGTACGGCCAGTGTAGGAGATCGCTCCCCACACCATGATGCCGGGTGTTGGCCCTGTGTGCCTCGGTCGTATGCAGTCCTGATTGTGGCGCTCACCTGCACGGCGCCAAACACGCATACGACCATCATTGGCACCAAGGCAGAAGCGACTCTCATCGCTGAAGACGACACGTCTCCATTCGTCCCTCCATTCACGCCTGTCGCGACACCACTGGAGGCGGGCTGCACGATGTTGGGGCGTGAGCGGAAGACGGCCTAACGGTGTATGGGACCGTAGCCCAGCTTCATGGAGACGGTTGCGAATGGTCCTCGCCGATACCCCAGGAGCAACAGTGTCCCTAATTTGCTGGGAAGTGGCAGTGCGGTCCCCTACGGCACTGCGTAGGTTCCAACGGTCTTGGCGTGCATCCGTGCGTCGCTGTGGTCCGTTCCTAGGTCGACGGGCAAGTGCACCTTCCGCCGACCACTGGCGACAACATCGATGTACTGTGGAGACCTCACGCCCCACGTGTTGAGCAATTCGGCGGTACGTCAACCCGGCCTCCCGCATGCCCACTATACGCCCTCGCTCAAAGTCCGTCAACTGCACATACGGTTCACGTCCACGCTGTCGCGGCATGCTACCAGTGTTAAAGACTGCGATGGAGCTCCGTATGCCACGGCAAACTGGCTGACACTGACGGCGGCGGTGCACAAATGCTGCGCTGCTAGCGCCATTTGACGGCCAACAACGCGGTTCCTGGTGTGTCCGCTGTGCCGTGCGTGTGATCATTGCTTGTACAGCCCTCTCGCAGTGTCCGGAGCAAGTATGGTGGGTCTGACACACCGGTGTCAATGTGTTCTTTTTTCCATTTCCAGGAGTGTACATTCAGTCTGAATTGTCACTGACGTCTGGCTTCAACCAGCTTTCTGTTCCCAATACTATCTGCGCATTATAACCTAAAATAAGTGATGCTAATTCTGGGACCTCTCCTTGGATCTCCGGCAGTTTACTAAAATCACATTCATCTTTTCTATTTCTGATCTTCGAGGATCAAGATTCTCTGAGGTTGCTGTGCTTGGTTTTACACGCAAATCGTGTTTGCTCCGAAGGGAGGGGTCCTCTAACCTAAAAAAGCTCCACGTACCTCGCTACCCTAGTACCCGCTTCCTGCGTGCAGTGCAAGCCTGACCTATTAAGGGGAACCCTAAAAATCTGCATCCCGTATCGGAGGTCGAGAAATTGGCAACAGATACCGTCGCAGGTCCGTCTGAGCGTCTGGTTTATACCTTCCACTCTGCTCCAAACCAGAGGACCGCTATCAACTGTGGGTACGATGCTACGAATAGACAGCTTAGCCTGCACCCCGGGTGCATTGCTAGTTGCCTTCACCAAATCAGCCAGCCGCCGATAGGAGCCGAGGATGGCCTCAGGACCCAAGAGGCAGGCGTCATTCGTGCCGACTTGTGCTACTACATGCAGTCGGTTGTCCCCAGTTCGCTAGATACCCACCGGCAGGGCCTTCTCCACATCACGGAAGTTACCTCCCGGCAAACGTACCGAATGCACACTGGAATTCTTTCTGCCTAGCCTGCTATCTCCCTGAGGGCCTCCATCACCTGCCTAACTTTGGAGCTCCCAATGACTAGCATACCCACCCTCTGTACGTGTCCGCACTGGACAGGAAAATCAACCACTGGACCAACAGGAGGGATATCCTGTGCTGGGCCAGAGTTATCATCACCACTGGGGAGCACCTCGTACCTGTTGCTAAGGTGTAGGGAGCCAGCAGCACGGCCTGCTCCCTCTTTCGCCTACGCCCAGTGACACGCGAACCCACCACTGTCTGCCACCCACTCTGGAGTGAGGACAGACTGGACTGACGTTGCGGATCTGAAGCTGCAGTGACGTCCGAGCAACCAGGGGATTCCAGTTACACCAAAGTTGTCGCAGGTCTCGTCACTGGCGCCCCGACGTCACGACAACTTCAAGCATTACCTAGAAGCTTGTCGACGGTAGCCAACTTAGCTTCCAGCTGTTTACGGACAGCAGCCAACTCTCCTTGTGTCCGCTCACAACAAGCACAGCCCCTAGCCATATCGTACTGTGTATAAAATAGCTATGAGGTCTCAAATGGCACTACTGAGTTTGAAAATATACCAAAGGAGAAGAAAGTAAGACGAAAGGTAGGTGTGCAGATTTCTCACTGAACTCTGGAAAGTGCAAGCTATTAAACAGAAATAAATTTCTCTATACGGTGAATTTACACTGGGAAGACATCCTACACAAGGATATTCACCAAACTTACGCAACAATAAAAACTACGACTAATTTTGCAACCACTGGTCCACACAGTAAAGTGCACATGTACAGATCACTTCTTTGGAGAAGCACGTGCACAGAAAACCCAGACTATATTAACTTACAGTTTATCACACATGTGCTACTTCTGCGCCTCCTCACGGCTCGGAGGCTGCCGCTTCCCGTCTTACGAATCGGGACAAACATTCCGATTTGGAAACACTTTTTTGGACTCATGGAAATGTAAAAAGAACTGTTTATCATACACTAAGGATTATTAGTTCACGTCGTTCGATTCATTTTTAAAGATGTTTGCTTCTCATTCCCACTACTACCAGTATCCCAACAACTACAGTTATTCCAAACACTATCATTAATTGAAACTATAAAAGTGCGGAAGTTTCGCACGGTTCCCTGTTTTCAGTAGTAGTTTCGGTCATGACATAACTCCAAAAAATACACGTGGATCTAGAAACACCAAGGACACCGATCTTAAAACTCTATAAATTACTTAGAAAGTATTACAGTTGAAAGATAAATCAGCCTGTATAGTGCACTTAGATTCTAAATCTTATATGAAATAGGTATTGCGTAAATTCACTGACAATGATTGTGTTTCTTGACGTAAAGGTCTCACTGTACCTTCCACATGAATTTACTGATAGACGTATGTCTTGAAACCGTAAATCTTTTTTCTTGGACCTGTGATAAAGCGTGACTGATGATATGTACTTTGTCTGTCCTGTAGCTGGTACACTATTATAGCTACGAACTTATGTGGTACCCTAAAAATAAATACATTCAATCTCCGCTCGCGGTTAGCGTAGCTACATCTGTCAAAAACACGTATAATAGGTAGTTTTGGAATCCATGAGGAATATTTTTGGCCTGGGCTCGCAAAACCTCTAAATGATATTTTATGTATCACTTATCCGTATTCATAATAAACTCAATGGGAGCTCCAATTAAAAAGTAGATGCTTCCACTGCCAAAAGCAGTAGCCACACAATGCGTGAGAAGCACACTACATATTACCGAGAAGCAAACTACACGAAATTACACATTATAAATAGTTACAAAAGCAATGATAAAACTTATTGGGAGGTCATAAAGAAAGATGACAAGTAAAGATGTCCATATGGGACTGAACACGCTTCGAATTACTACTCGTCCATTAAAGAAGCTGTAATTCAAGGAAGGTTACTCGCAAACCCCGATTAAATTCATAACGCTGAACAAACTCGTGGCGGTTAGTTTAATCCTTAATTACTACAAAAATAAAAGATAAGAACCCACAAAATAACTATTGCGCAATATAGCCCTCTACGTTGTTCCCATGAAGTGAGCAGAGCGAAAATTGAATCACTGAGCGATCGTCTCATCAGAAATTGACCACACACGAGAAAACGCAATATTTACATCCTCCTGTTTAACCAGAAGCTTAGTGCAGGCCATTCACCACATACATACAGAACAGTCAATACTTTTGCTATCAAAGCCATAGCTCGCGGCGCAGTCGATCGTGTGCGCCTAGAATAGATCTCCTTCCTCCCTCCATCCCTCCCTCTTTCTCTCTCTCTCTCTCTCTCTCTCTCTCTGTCTCTCTCTCTCTCTCTCTCTCTCTCTCTCTCTCTCTCTCTCTCTCTCTCTCCCCCCCCCCCCTCATACTCGTGACCCGGGTGCAAAGACTTTCGTGTTTCAGGTGTATCGACAGCACGAGGAAGAACATCTCTGCTTCATCATTTTCATTGTGTAGCACGTAGGTTTATTGGTGTAGGAGTCTACGAGATGCAGGACCATTTGCAAGTGCAAAAAAGCTAGCAAGTTATATTTGTTTCAACTCACGATTCAGTCATAGCAAAACCCAAACTTCCAACTTATGGTGATGTTACTGATTAGAAGGAAATTGATGGCTTCAAATCTTAAATGTTAAATTTCCGTCAAAATCTGCACTATTAGGAACACGTTCTAAGTGGGCTATGATGAGAAAGGAATCTGATTTGTTTTACAAACGAGCTATTAACCTCAAATAATTTTACGGAAACAACTACTTGAATCTCATCAGGTAAAAAAAATTAATTGCCTAGTTTCCTGCGTCATTTTCTTCAGTTAACTCAAGCCACTACTCATTCGAACTCAAGACGTCAGCTGGTTACCAAGACATTTTTGTTGATTCCATTAATATGCCTCATTTAAATGGCTGTGATAAATCTTTATTAGTATCATAAGCCTGTAAGTAAGTATTATGTTTGGGACTTATTCAGTCTATTTGCGGTGGGCTCCAGCGTTTCATTAGTTATATATATTAATTTTACCCCACGGTCTCCATAGGAGTATTGCTTAGACACATCTTTCATTGCAAAGGTCCATAGACATTGTAGTTATTTATGTAACTGATATAAAAATTTATATCCAGTTTTACGGATGTTAATGGAAGGGGATCGTAGTGAATCACAGACTAGACTGTTACGTTGTCTGCGTCGGCCGCTGTGGCCGAACGGTTCGAGGTGCTTCAGTCCGGAACCGCGCTGCCGATACGGTCGCAGGGTGAATCCTGCCTCGGGTGTGATGTCCTTAGGTTAGTTAAGATTAAGTAGTTCTAAGTCTAGTGGACTGATGACATCAGTCCCATAGTGCTGAGAGCCATTTGAACCACTTTTTTTTGTTATGTTGTCTTGTACCTGAAAATCTTTGTACATATGGTCAGTAGTGGGTTTTGCCGTCTGTTCTAAAATCTGCTTCCATTAAAATTGTCGGTAATATTTGTCTCTGATAATTAATGGATAATGCATTCTTATTGAAAAAAAATGATTTGTGGAACTGTCTAGTAGTTTTTATTTTTATTTATTTCCTCCTCGTTTATTTAGCTAATTTCATTGGCGACTGCAAAAGGCTAATTGATCATTAAGCTCCATCGGACCGATTTTACCGGAAGGTGGTTTCATTTCGGGTCACGGAACCACATTTCGAGCCATGCATACAACTGTGCTAAATCAACAGTTTCTGTTCGTTGCAGTGAAGCATCATTCATTGTTGTGGGTAAATGTTGGATCTATTTGTGAGGCTAATTCTGATGCGTGTGCTTCAGAGTACACTGTCACATTGTCGACTTTAGAGTTAGGTTATGACACGTTTCTTTTAGATGAGTGTCCTATGTTTAGTTACCAGTGTAAAGACACTTCTGAGTCAGCTTCTTTGCTTACTTAGGATAAACAGACCTGAAAAGCCACATCTATAATGCTAAATACGTGTATCAACACATCTATGAATGAATTTTGATCTGTTGTAAACGTCTTCATGCATTGTACAAAGTTGTCAACTCTCCAATATACTTCACAGACACACTGCTTGACAAAAAGAGTGAAGCCCTGGAAGAACGGGACAGCTGTCATTGTAACTTCGTACATGTACACACCATAGAAGAATATGTAAATGATAGGAGTGGCGCTTCTCTGTGACAGACAGAACATCACCAGGGTACATTAGCGTGGTTTGTTTTTAGTGATGTCACCAAGACTCTCAGGGTATGACTACTGTCAGATGTACAGTGATCACTGTGAAAGACACGGATGTGCCACAGACTCGTCGCCTAAAAGGGACCTCACTTTGAGTCCTACATTTGACCTCCTGATCGAATAGTGCACTATCCAGAACCGTTGAGATATTCGAATGCGATATTGGCCAGGAAGATAATCTCGTCATCAGGGCTCCAGTCAACCACATTTGACCATTACAAAGCGCTATACGATAAGCACACCATAAACCCTTTGCGCAGGCCATCCTGGAACAAGTAATGGACTGCCTGCAACTTTCTTTGTCCTGCTGCACCATTGGCCCTGGACTAGCAACCAGCAAAGGAATTACCATGCCATGCGTAGGCTGCTTTTAGCAGTGCAACACTGAAGACAATGTAGTATTACTGTGACAAGGAGGGCGTACAGTTGACGAACAGCGTCAAACTGCGTTCAGAGATGAATAGCAGTTTTGCACTACCCAGAATGACCATAGTCTTTGAGTATGATGGTGACTTGTGGAGAGTTCTCATCCCTCACATAATTTGGAGATCCACTCGTCGCGTCGTGGTGTGGTGACCCATCTTGAATGACCTGAGGAAGCGGCTGGCGGTGATTGACCGACATCTGACCTCATAACGGTACGTGACGGACAATCTGCATACTTACCGGTTGCTTCGTATTTATGTGTTATCCCTCAAACAACAAGATCGTGGTGACATGTTTCAACAGAAATTGGTCATCTAAAAAGGGGACTTGCCTCTGTGAGTAGTCTGAGTGATGTTGAGTCATATCGTAGTCAACAATATCGCCAGATCTGTTCTCGATCGCGTTTGAAACAAGCTAAGGCGTCAATTCTGTCCCAGTGCCAGGATCTACGATATCAAAGACAAGCTGCGGGCCAGCTTACCTCGGGATATGATACAGCTGCTTTGTGACATCTATCCCAAGCGAAAACGTGCATGGAACCTGGCCAGACGGTGCGCAACGTCACAGTGATAAATCGGTTCATACTGCGAATTTCTTAGTAAATTTGGCTTGAGTTTGTAAGAATTGATTCCCGATCTCTTGACGGTCGAACGTTTTTACCGCAATTGGACGAAAGGTGTTGGGTTATCTAGTGGCTATCATTTGAAATAAGTTATAAAATAAATACATATCCTTGAAGATAGGGTTCTAACACCTCAAAAACTGGTTGGATCATAAATAAAGATTTATCATACAGTTGAAGCAGTCTTTTCGTCATCGTGTAATCACTGAGATAATATAATACACCTTTCCAACCCGTTAAATTTCGTTTTGTTTCCTCCCCTCCTACTGGGAGGCAGTGTATATCAGTGCTGAATATCTAGTAGAATTAAATGAACACTTGTGCCTCCATACTAAAATGTTCCAATGTATGTTTTCTTTGTGAGTTTGCGACCAGTGATGTATGTAAATACAAGGTTAGGTGTCAGCTGGATAGAGCCTCAAGTAAGCTTCTTTGATCACTATCGTTTCGATTCACTATTCTTTCATGCAGGAGTTGTAAGTATGCCGCCCGATGTGGCGGAGTGGTTCTAGGTGCTTCAGTCTGGAACCGCGCGACCGCAACGGCAGCAGCTTCGAATCCTACCTCGGGTATGGATGTGTGTGGTGTCCTTAGGTTAATTAGGTTTAAGTAGTTCTAAGTTCAAGGGGACTGATGTCACCAGATGTTGAGTCCCCTACTGCCATTTGATCCATTTTTGAATTTGTAAGTATTGTTGTTGTTATTGTTGTTGTTATTGTTGTTGTTGCGGTCTTCAGTCCTGAGACTGGTTTGATGCAGCTCTCCATGCCACTCTATCCTGTGAAAGCCTCTTCATCTCCCAATACCTACTGCAACCTACATCCTTTTGAATCTGCTTAGTGTATTCATCTCTTAGTCTCCCTCTACGATTTTTACCCTCCACGCTGCCCTCCAATAATAAATTGGTGATCCCTTGATGCCTCAGAACATGTCCTACCAACCGATCCCTTCTTCTCGTCAAGTTGTGCCACAAAATTCTCTTCTCCCCAATCCTATTCCGTACCTCCTCATTACTTATGTGATCTACCCATCTAATCTTCAGCATTCTTCTGTAGCACCACATTTCGATAGCTTCTATTCTCTTCTTGTCCAAACTATTTATCGTCCATGTTTCACTTCCATACACGGCTACACTCCACACGAATACTTTCAGAAACGGCTTCCTGACACTTAAATCTATACTCGATGTTAACAAATTCTCTTCTTCAGAAACGTTTTCCTTGCCATTGCCACTCTACATTTTATTTCCTCTCTACTTCGACCATCATCATTTATTTTGCTCCCCAAATAGCAAAACTCCTTTACTACTTTAAGTGTCTCATTTCCTAATCTAATTTCCTCAGCAGCACCCGACTTAATTCGACTACATTCCATTCTCCTCGCTTTGCTTTTGTTGATGTTCATCTTAGATCCTCCTTTCAAGACGCTATCCATTCCGTTCAACTGCTCTTCCAAATCCTTTGCTGTCTCTGACAATTTCTTCTCCATGGATTTTAATACCTACTCCGAAATTTTCTTTTGTTTCCTTTACTGCTTGCTCAATATACAGATTGAATAACATTGGGGAGAGGCAACAACCCTGTCTCACTCCCTTCCCAACCACTGCTTCTCTTTCATGCCCCCTGACATCTGGTTTCTATACAAATTGTAAATAGCCTTTCGCTCCCTGTATTTTACCCCTGCCACCTTTAGAATTTGAAAGAGAGTATTCCAGTCAACACTGTCAAAAGCTTTCTCTAAGTCTACAAATGCTAGAAACTTAGGTTTGCCTTTCCTTAATCTTTGTTCTAAGATAAGTGGTAAGGTCAGTATTGCCTCATGTGATCCAGTATTTCTACGGAATCCAAACTGATCTTCCCCGAGGTCGGCTTCTACTAGTTTTTCCATTCGTCTGTAAAGAATTCCTGTTAGTATTTTGCGGCTGTGGCTTATAAAACTGATTGTTCGGTAATTTTCATATCTGTCAACGCCTGCTTTCTTTGGGATTCGAATTATTATATTCTTCTTGAAGTCTGAGTGTATTTGGCCTGTTTCATACATCTTGCTCACCAGATGGTAGAGTTTTGTCAGGACTGGCTCTCCCAAGGCCGTCAGTAGTTCTAATGGAATGTTGTCTACTCCGGGAGCCTTGTTTCGACTCAGGTCTTTCAGTACTCTGTCAAACTCTTCACGCAGTATCGTATCTCACTATTCATCTTCATCTACATCCTCTTCCATTTCCATAATATTGTCCTCAAGTACATCGCCCTTGTATAGAACCTCCATATACTCCTTCCACCTTTCTGCTTTCCCTTCTTTGCTTAGAACTGGGTTTCCATTTGAGCTCTTGATGTTGATACAAGTGGTTCTCTTATCTCCAAAGGTCTCTATAATTTTCCTGTAGGCAGTATCTACCTTACCCCTAGTGAGATAAGCCTCTACATCCTTACATTTCTCCTCTAGCCATCCCTGCTTAGCCACTTTGCACTTCCTGTCGATCTCATTTTTGATACGTCTGTATTCCTTTTTGCCTACTTCATTTACTGCATTTTTATATTTTCTCCTTTCATCCATTAAATTCAATATTTCTTCTGTTACCCAAGGATTTCTATTAGCCCTCGTCTTTTTACCTACTTGATCCTCTGCTGCCTTCACTACTTCATCCCTCAAAGCTACCCATTCTTCTTCTACTGTATTTCTTTTCCCCATTCCTGTCAATTGTTCCCTTATACTCTCCCTGAAACTCTGTACAACCTCTTGTTCTTTCAGTTTATCCATGTCCCATCTCCTTAAAGTCCCACCTTTTTGCAGTTTCTTCAGTTTTAATCTACAGGTCATAACCAATAGATTGTGGTCAGAGTCCACATCTGCCCCTGGAAAAGTCTTTCAATTTAAAACCTGGTTCCTAAATCTCTGTCTTACCATTATATAATCTATCTGATACCTTTTAGTATCTCCAGGGTTCTTCCATGTATGCAAACCTTCTTTCATGGTCCTTAAACCAAGTGTTAGCTATGATTAAGTTATGCTCTGTGCAAAATTCTATCAGTCGGCTTCCTGTTTCATTTCTCTCCCCCAATCCATATTCACCTACATCTACATCTACATCTACATCTACATGACTACTCTGCAATTCACATTTAAGTGCTTGGCAGAGGGTTCATCGAACCACAATCATACTATCTCTCTACTATTCCACTCCCGAACAGCGAGCGGGAAAAACGAACACCTAAACCTTTCTGTTCGAGCTCTGATTTCTCTTATTTTATTTTGATGATCATTCCTACCTATGTAGGTTGGGCTCAACAAAATATTTTCGCATTCGGAAGAGAAAGTTGGTGACTGAAATTTCGTAAAAAGGTCTCGCCGCGACGAAAAACGTCTATGCTGTAATGACTTCCATCCCAACTCGTGTATCATATCTGCCACACTCTCTCCCCTATAACGCGATAATACAAAACGAGCTGCCCTTCTTTGCACCCTCTCGATGTCCTCCGTCAATCCCACCTGGTAAGGATCCCACACCGCGCAGCAATATTCTAACAGAGGACGAACGAGTGTAGTGTAAGCTGTCTCTTTAGTGGACTTGTTGCATCTTCTAAGTGTCCTGCCAATGAAACGCAACCTTTGGCTCGCCTTCCCGACAATATTATCTATGTGGTCCTTCCAACTGAAGTTGTTTGTAATTTTAACACCCAGGTACTTAGTTGAATTGACAGCCTTGAGAATTGTACTATTTATCGAGTAATCGAATTCCAACGGATTTCTTTTGGAACTCATGTGGATCATCTCACACTTTTCGTTATTTAGCGTCAACTGCCACCTGACACACCATACAGCAATCTTTTCTAAATCGCTTTGCAGCTGATACTGGTCTTCGGATGACTTTACTAGACGGTAAATTACAGCATCATCTGCGAACAACCTAAGAGAACTGCTCAGATTGTCACCCAGGTCATTTATATAGATCAGGAACAGTAGAGGTCCCAGGACGCTTCCTTGGGGAACACCTGATATCACTTCAGTTTTACTCGATGATTTGCCGTCTATTACTACGAACTGTGACCTTCCTGACAGGAAATCACGAATCCAGTCGCACAACTGAGACGATACCCCATAGCTCCGCAGCTTGATTAGAAGTCGCTTGTGAGGAACGGTGTCAAAAGCTTTCCGGAAATCTAGAAATACGGAATCAACTTGAGAACCCCTGTCGATAGCGGCCATTACTTCGTGCGAATAAAGAGCTAGCTGCGTTGCACAAGAGCGATGTTTTCTGAAGCCATGCTGATTACGTGTCAATAGATCGTTCCCTTCGAGGTGATTCATAATGTTTGAATACAGTATATGCTCCAAAACCCTACTGCAAACCGACGTCAATGATATAGGTCTGTGGTGAAATGGATTACTCCTACTACCCTTCTTGAACACTGGTGCGACCTGCGCAATTTTCCAATCTGTAGGTACAGATCTATCGGTGAGCGAGCGGTTGTATATGAGTGCTAAGTAGGGAGCTATAGTATCAGCGTAATCTGAAAGGAACCTAATCGGTATACAATCTGGACCTGAAGACTTGCCCGTATCAAGCGATTTGAGTTGCTTCGCAACCCCTAAGGTATCTACGTCTAAGAAACTCATGCTAGCAGATGTTCGTGTTTCAAATTCTGGAATATTCCATTCGTCTTCCCTGGTGAAGGAATTCCGGAAAACTGCGTTCAATAACTCCGCTTTAGCGGCGCAGTCGTCGATAACAGTACCATCGGCACTGCGCAGCGAAGGTATTGACTGCGTCTTGCCGCTTGTGTACTTTACATACGACCAGAATTTCTTCGGATTTTCTACCAAATTTCGAGGCAATGTTTCGTTGTGGAACCTATTAAAGGCATCTCGCATCGAAGTACGTGCCAAATTTCGCGCGTCTGTAAATTTTAGCCCATCTTCAGGATTTCGCGTTCTTCTGAACTTCGCATGCTTTTTCCGTTGCCTCTGCAACAGCGTTCGGACCTTTTTTGTGTACCACGGGGGATCCGTTCCATCTCTTACCAATTTATGAGGTATGAATATCTCAATTGCTGTTGCTACTATATCTTTGAATTTGAGCCACATCTCGTCTACATTCGCATAGTCAGTTCGGAAGGAATGGAAATTGTCTTTTAGGAAGGCTTCTAGTGGTACTTTATCCGCTTTTTTAAATAAAATTATTTTGCGTTTGTTTCTGATGGATTTGGAAGAAATGGTATTGAGCCTAGCTACAATGACCTTGTGATCACTAATCCCTGTATCAGTCATGATGCTCTCTATCAGCTCTGGATTGTTTGTGGCCAAGAGGTCAAGTGTGTTTTCGCAACCATTTACAATTCGCGTGGGTTCGTGGACTAACTGCTCTAAATAATTTTCGGAGAATGCATTTAGGACAATCTCGGAAGACGTTTTGTGCCTACCACCGGTTTTGAACAAGTATTTTTGCCAACATACCGAGGGTAGGTTGAAGTCCCCACCAACTATAACCGTATGAGTGGGGTATTTATTTGTTACGAGACTCAAACTTTCTCTGAACTGTTCCGCAACTGTATCATCGGAGTCTGGGGGTCGGTAGAAGGAGCCAATTATTAACTTAATTCGGCTGTTAAGTATAACCTCCACCCACACCAATTCGCACAGAGTATCTACTTCGACTTCACTACAAGATAAACCACTACTGACAGACACCAACACTCCACCACCAATTCTGCCTAATCTATCTTTCCTGAACACCGTCTGAGACTTCGTAAAAATTTCTGCAGAACTTATTTCAGGCTTTAGCCAGCTTTCTGTACCTATAACGATATCAGCTTCTGTGCTTTCTATTAGCGCTTGAAGCTCAGGGACTTTTCCAGCGCAACTACAACAATTTACAACTATAATTCCGACTGTTCCTTGATCCAAGCACGTCCTGTAATTGCCAAGCACCCTTTGACATTGCAGCCCATCCCGCACTTTCCCGAGGCCTTCTAACCTAAAAAACCGCCCAGTCCACGCCACACAGCCTCCGCTACCCGTGTAGCCGCCAGCTGAGTGTAGTGAACTCCTGACCTATTCAGCGGAACCCGAAACCCCACCACCCTATGGCGCAAGTCAAGGAATCTGCAGCCAATACGGTCGCAAAACCGTCTGAGCCTCTGATTCAGACCCTCCACCCGGCTCTGCACCAAAGGTCCGCAGTCGGTTCTGTCAACGATGCTGCAGATGGTGAGCTCTGCCTTCATCTCGTAAGCAAGACCGGCAGCCTTCACCAAATCAGATAGCCGCTGGAATCCAGAGAGAATTTCCTCAGATCCAAAGCGACACACGTCATTAGTGCCGACATGTGCCACCACCTGCAGCTGGTTGCACCCTGTGCTCTTCATGGCATCCGGAAGGACCCTTTCGACATCAGGAATGACTCCTCCCGGAATGCACACGGAGTGCACACTGGATTTCTTCCCCTCCTTAGCCGCCATATCCCTAAGGGGCCCCATTACGCGCCTAACATTGGAGCTCCCAACTACCAGTAAGCCCAACCTCTGCGATTGCCCGGACCTTGAAGGCTGAGAATGATCCTCTGAAACAGGGCAGGCAGCTGCATCTGGCTCAGCCAGAGACAGTGCCTGAAACCGGTTTGTCAGACGCACCGGGGAGGCTTTCTGGTCAGCTTCCGGGGACGCCTTTCGATGCCTGCCACGCCTTGGAACGACCTCCCAATCAACCACAGGCGAGGGCTCAGCCCCACTGCCCCACTACTACATTTCCTTCTCTCCCTTTTCCTACTACCCAATTCCAGTCACCCATGAGTATTAAATTTTCATCACCCTCCACTATCTGAATAATTTCTTTTATTCCATCATACATTTCTTCAATTTCTTCGTTATCTGCAAAGCTAGTTGTCGTATAAACTTGTACTACTGTAGTAGGTGTGGGCTTCGTATCTATCTTGGCCACAATAATTCGTTCACTGTGGTGTTTGTAGTAGCTTACCCGCATTCCTATTGTCCTATTCATTATTAAACCTACTCCTGCATTACCCCTATTTGATTGTGTGTTTATAACCCTGTAGTCACCTGACCAGAAGCCTTGTTCCTCCTGCCACCGAACTTCACTAATTCCCACTATATCTAACTTTAACCTATCCAATTCCCTTTTTATATTTTCTAACCTAACTGGCCGATTAAGCGATCTGACATTCCACGCTCCAATCCGTAGAACGCCAGTTTTCTTTCTCCTGATAACGACATCCTCTTGAGTAGTCCCCGCCCGGAGATCCGAATGGGGGACTATTTTACCTCCGGAATATTTTATCCAAGAGGACGCTATCATCTTTTAATCATACAGTAAAGCTGCATGCCCTCGGGAAACATTACGGCCGTAGTTTCCCCTTGCTTTCAGCCGTTCGCAGTACCAGCACAGCAAGGCCGTTTTGGTTAGTTACAAGGTCAGATCAGTCAGTCATCCAGACTGTTGCCCCTGCGACTACTGAAAAGGCTGCTGCCCCTCTTCAGGAACCACACGTTTGTCTGGCCTCTCAACAGATACCCCTCCGTTGTGGTTGCACCTACGGTACGGCTATCTGTATCGCTGAGGCACGCAAGCCTCCCCACCAACGGCAAGGTCCATGGTTCATGGAAGGGAGGTTGTAAGTATTATATTCCTGATAAACAAATCGGCCACAGCTGTAAAATAGTCTTATTGAGTAAGTCTTACACGACAGAAGTAGCTACACACTACCACGGCTTCGGGGTCTTATCAGAATGGTCAGTTGTATCTAGTATATAAAGTAAAACAACAGTTCATACCTACTCCATTAGACAATTTGAGAATTTACAAAAAAATAGAGATTATCATTTAGAAACTAAAAAGATCTGATGAAATTATTTAAAAATTGCCTAGCTAACTTTCGTAGGACGTCTTGTCCACGCCCAAACAAATACATACAAGCGCCAATGAAACTGGTATACGCACGCGTATTGAGATAAAAAGTTATTTCAACAGACAAAATATGGCACCGCCTTCCGCAACGCCTATAAAAGACAATAAGTGTCTGGAGCCGTTGTTGGACCGGTTACTGATCCTACAAAAGCAGGTTATCAAGATATAAATGAGTTTCAGCGTGGTGTTATAGTCGGCGCACAAGTGATGGCACACAGCGACTCCGAGGTAGCGATGAAGTGGGGATTTTCAAGTACGACCGTTTCGCGAGAGTACCGTGAATATCAAGAATCCAGACAACATCAAATCCGACTTCGCGGCGGCCGGAAAAGGCCCTGCAAGAAAGGGACCTGCGACGACTGAAGAGAGTCGCTTATGTTGACGGAAGTGCAAGCCTTCCGCAAATTGCTCCAGATCTCAATGATGGGCGACCAACAAGTGTCAGAGGACGAAGCATTCATCGAAACATCATCGAAAAGGGATTTCGGAGACGAAAGCCCACTCTTGTGCATTGATGACTCCACGACACAAAGTTTTACACCTCACTTGCGCGTCAACACTGACATTGCACTGTTTGTCACTGGAAACACGTTGCAGGATTGAACGAAACTCGTTTAAAATTGTATCGTGTGGGTCGACATGTGTGGGCTTGGAGACAACCTCACGAATCCATGGACCCAGCATGTAAGCACGGGACTGTTCAAGCTGGAGGAGGTTCTGTAATGGTGTGGGGCGTAAGGGAGTGATATGTGAACCCTAATACGTTTAGAAACGACTGTGACAGGTGACATGTTCTTGCTCATCCTATCTGATCACCTGCGTCCATTCATGTACTTCACGCACTCCAACGGACTTGGGCAATTCTATCAGGACAATGTGACACCCTAGGAATGCTACAGAGTGGCTCCAGGAACTATCTTCTGAGTCTAAACACTTCCACTGGCCAACAAACTGCCAAGACCTGGACATCATTGAGCATATCTGGGATGCCTTACAACGTGCTGTTCTAAAGAAATCTCCGCTCCCTCGCACTCTTAAGGATTTACAGGCAGCCCTACAAGATTCATTGCATCATTTCCCTCTATCACTACTTACGACAGCAGTCGAGTACATGGCAGGATGTCTTGTGGCACTTCTGCGTGCCTCTGGGCCCTACACGCTATTAGGCAGGTGTATAATTTTCTTTGGCTCTTTGTGTAGTAGACAAATATCCACCATATATTTACCCTCAAATAATATTCAAAAATGTGACTGAAAGGAACTCCCACTCTCAAGCATGGCGTGGGTAAATGCTTGTTGTCACAAAATTTCAACCAGGAGTCGATGCAGTCTATAAACCTAATGCCAACACTGGACATTTTGTCGTGGTCACGCACTAGACGATGTTTTAAATACGTAACAACACTGTGCTCAGAAAGCGGTGCATCGACTTTCAAAGTGATATTGCGAAACACAAGTACGTGTGTAAGTGTACTGCTTTTTGTTATTTGCTTAAGGCGAACATCTCTCCTACTAGACCACCATTAATTCTGGTTATTTTCTAAATTTGTTCTTTATTTATTTTCAGTATTTACAGCTGCTTAAATATTAGTTCCTCTCCATGCGATCACTAGCAAAGCAACAGGAGAACCAGTGTGCTTTGTTACTGTGGATTGCCTACACCAGGGAAAGGTTTGCACTCAGGGGCAAACCAGTTGTTCTTCTTTGATTGACAGGTCATTAACCTATTGTTCCCGTTTGAAAGGTCCTTATATTATTGTTCTGCTAAAAGGATCCTTACTTTCGAATGACAGATTCCTAACTTATTTTTCCTACTCCCCCGCCCCCCACAACCCTTCAGGAAATCCCCAACCTATCCTCTCCCCGTCACTGCTACAGGTACAGTTTCAGGTCTCAGTATTTTGAATTGCCCCTCTCACTCTTCACAGTTTGATGGACTACTTAATTAACTTTATCAATGAATTAACCCTGCCCCCTCTGGGAAACCCCCCTCACCTCATGGAAATTGGTGAGAAAAGGACTCAGTTGATCGGTCATTTCGAAGGAATTCGAGTGCAGTTTATGGAATACTGTTTAAACAATTAACACTATTTATAGAGTAATGCTCCATTGTTAATGGCAATGTTTGGAGTATTGTTTATTTAAACAATTTATGGAATTCAAAGGATTACATGGAACATACATTTTGTTTATTTATTTAAAGAAGTTTTCAGGAAATCTATCCCTCCCTCCCCCACTCCTTCCCCGCCTTTCCTACCTCCCCCTCTGCCTGGAAATTGGCAGCTCTGCGGTGGAGAGAGAGGATCTCATGAAGGGAAATTTAAGGGTATGTTATTTATTTACAAACAATTCAGATTGTAAGGGTTGCATTTCTATTGCTCATCATTTTCAGCTGTTTGAAAAGATGTAGGTCATATAAGAAGTAATTACATTGATCGCTACTCCTTTTTTAAACCAACTGCTTGAGGAATACCATCATGAAACACCTATGACACGTAATTACACTGGTAAATCTTTCAATCGCAAATCACTGTCTTCTATCGACTGCACCACACAGAACGCCACCGCACATGCTGAAAGGAGTCACGACGTGCTGGCGGTCCCTGCAAACTGAGGATGCGGCTGCCAAAACATGTGCAGGTGGCTGTTCGGGTCCCCCAAGCATGAGTCGGAGGCATCCCTTTCACACTAGATACCTGAGAATTACCTGTCAAAACACATGTCTACCTAGGAACCATTGCTGGTATGATGACACGTAGCCTTTTTACCTGCAGTCGAGCGAGATGTTCACATTGTTGATCACCGAGCTTCCATGATGTCTCAGCTTGTCTACATGGAACTTGCGATAAGAAGACCTGTTTACGAAAATAGTCCAGAATGACACCAAATGCATTCTTCCTGATGATAGAGCACTGTCTAAGCTCAAATGGAGGGATCAGAAAAAGTATGTGAACAGAATTCGAAGGATGTCCAGTAGAAGAGAAAAAGGCTCGAAGTTTTGGTATCCTACAGCTGCTGGATGTGTCCAAATGGCACAATGACAGTTGAGAGATAGCATCCCACTGCAGATACATAGCCTCAATCGTGTTAGAATCAGTCTGTAGAGGTTCCCATGTCCTAGTACAAAGGATGTCATGTAAATAAATGGAGCATTATGATTGACTCTTACTGAATTTACCTGTCAAACTCCTGCTGCTGCTTGCGTGGGAGCTATATCCACCATTTTTCTTCCTCCAGACGAGACATTCATCAGCAAAAACTGTTTTGTACATATCACTATATTACACTGCAAGTTTAACTAGGCAAATGTGGACTACAGATAGTCAAATACATCCCATATTCTTACTGTGCTGCAGTGCAACATCAACAAGGAGACTGCCACTGTCAACGCAGCCCATGACCACAGCCGAGAAATTGCCTGTCAGCCAGACAGAGGCCAGTCGGCCATGGACGAACCCCCACTCCAGGACGACGTGAGTGGTAGGAATTCGCATGCCATCAAGAACTCCAGGATAAACACTCATCGTATTAAATCTTCTCGAATTTCTTCACAGTATTATTCACAATATACATAAATGACCTGGTGGATGACATCGGAAGTTCACTGAGGCTTTTTGCAGATGATGCTGTGGTGTATCGAGTGGTTGCAACAATGGAAAATTGTACTGAAATGCAGGAGGATCTGCAGCGAATTGACGCGTGGTGCACGGAATGGCAATTGAATCTCAATGTAGGCAAGTGTAATGTGATGCGAATACATAGAAAGATAGGTCCCTTATCATTTAGCTACAAAATAGCAGGTCAGCAACTGGAAGCAGTTAATTCCATAAATTATCTGGGAGTACACATTAGGAGTGATTTAAAATGGAATGATCATATAAAGTTGATCGTCGGCAAAGCAGATGCCAGACTGAGATTAATTGGAAGAATCCTAAGGAAATGCAATCCGACAACAAAGGAAGTAGGTTACAGTACGCTTGTTCGCACACTGCTTGAATACTGCTCAGCACTGTGAGATCTGCACCAGATAGGGTTGATAGAAGAGATAGAGAAGATCCAACGGAGAGCAGCGCGCTTCGTTACAGGATCATTTAGTAATCGCGAAAGTGTTACGGAGATGATAGATAAACTCCAGTGGAAGACTCTGCAGGAGAGACGCTCAGTAGCTCGCTATGGGCTTTTGTTAAAGTTTCGAGAACATACCTTCACCGAAGAGTCAAGCAGTATATTGCCTCCTCCTACGTATATCTGGCGAAGAGACCATGAGGATAAAATCAGAGAGATTAGAGCTCACACAGAGGCATACCGACAATCCTTCTTTCCACGTACAATACGAGACTGGAATAGAAGGGAGAACCGATAGAGGTACTCAGGGTACCCTCCGCCACACACCGTCAGGTGGTTTGCGGAGTATGGATGTAGATGTAGATGTAGATGTATACACACGACATACGCAGTCCCGAAGGCAGCTCAATGCAGACTGGGCATTAGTTCACTATGAACCCATCCAGCGGGAGCTGCAAGCCAAATCGTCATCAGCTGGAACCTTTCTCCGAGTCTCTGATCTGGTGTACGAAGGATGGGAAAGCCAAAGCCCAGAACAAAGGCGTCCACTGAGATACTTTTTCTGGCCCCTACATGCTTGCTTGCTGATGTGCTTTCCATGGCCATCTCCAGGCTCGCAAGAATATAGGAAACCAGGCTCATATTTATCAGTGTACCTACAATTAAATATTACGATTGTTGCTACAGTCTGAAACGGAGCAATGAACTGAAAATATCTCCCCTTGGCAGCCGTGGTTCTGGAACAAATCTCAATATCTGTAGCACACATAATTTTCCAAGTAAAAAAATCTTTCATTCCCCTTACAGCTAATGATGTGCTGAATCTATGCCTCCCTCACAACACGACACAGAGTCACTTTCTCTGGACATGCTGTAACATAAGCGGCAGTAACTGTACACTGAAATATATAGGCATTTCAGACAAACATTTCAGCGATCGTTTATATATGTACAGCAGCCGAAAATATTGTGAGATGTCCACACTGACATTAGGTACGTGTCACTAGTCTCTTCAGTTCTATTAAATTATTTGCCTTCTAAGATTTCCTGTCAGCGTTTCTATAAAGTGCTGCATCCTGTCAACACTGTCTCAGACAAATGTTATAAAGCACAGGCGTCCGGCACTATGTAATAAAAAATAACACCCTGGTGTGCAAAAGGGTTGGAAAGATATTACCGATACGGGTTGGTGTACTGTAATCAATATCATTGTCGATAATGCGACAAGGAAAATGCGAGGATACGCTTAGGGTTCCGATGATGTGTTTTTCCTTTTTTTTCAGCTGTATTGCTCCTCCTTTCTGTACACTGCAGCAAGTCCAGTTGAGCCCTAACATTGCTGTATTGTAATTCTGTGTACCAAATGATCTATCATCCGTTATGTTTCGATATATTCCTCAATGCGTTGAAATCACAGTTCAGCATGCCAAATGTATCCTTCCCTTATGATTAGACATACGTAATATTGTATTTAACGTGAACAGTAGTTTGATTGCTCTCTAGAAATGTCTGTTGATGTGCAGGAACATAAGAATTCAAGCAGCAGCATAACATTTGTATCAATTAAAGGTGTATAAAAAATTATGACATTTTCACGACTACAACAGCTGGGTATCGTTATCGCACTGCAGAAAAGACTCCCGCCATCACATATTTGTCGATGAATAAAGGATGAAATTACAATGTAATAAAGCCATAGTGTCATTTTGGTTTATCGATGTCACAACTTCAACGAAACCCTTTATTATTAAGTTACATAAAGCAAGCGCGCTGAAAGAGACAAACAGATGTCTATTGCATGCTTATAATAGAGCATTCTTTGGATGCAGGCTTATAGGAGGTTTCTAAATAAGATGATATTTCTTTTTGAAAATTAACAAAATCTGTGTATGATGCTCTAAAAGGCTCTTTTGTTTTTTCTAACAAACTCAATTTTGTCAGCTGCAACAACAGATCCGCCTGGTGATGATCCTCTTTCTACTCCAAAGTGTTACACAGGTACGGTGCTCAGCAACATTAACTTAAAAATTCGCTTGGACTACAACAGTTTCGCGGTTTCTCCACCCACGTGCTCCGTCCGTGAAAATTAACTCTGAATGAACGTACTCTACCATATTTTACACTCAAAATGTTTTCTTAGCCAGGGAAAAATTGTGTGATCTGGGTGGTGGAAGCTATGCATCAAACGCACTGACTCAAACCCTGACTTGACGATCTAAATACATAAAAGACGCTACAGTTTGTTGGCTGGATTTACAAGTATCGAAAATAATAAAGGGTTTCGTTTGAAGTTGTGAAATCGATAAACCAAAAAGACACTAAGGCTTTTTTAAAACTGTAATTACATCCTTTATTCATCGACAAATATGTGATGGCGGGAGCACATTTGCAGTGCGTAAAAGACATTTAGCTGGAGCAATTGTGGAAGTTTAAAACCTTTTTTTATACGCTTGTTATTGATAGAAATTTTATGCTGCTGCTTGAACATAAAGGTACTGTGGTTTATGTTCCGTCGTATCACCAGACGATTGTCGGCTGTAACCAAACTACCATTCATGTAAATACAGAAAATTATGTATGTCTAGTCATAAAGGAAGGATACATTAGACGTGGTGAAGTAAGATTTCGATGCATTGAGGAATATATCCAAACGTAAGGGGTAATAGACTCATTTTGTAAACAGCTGCACAAAATAGCAAAGCAAGGGCTCAACTGGAATTACAACGGACAGGCAACACCTCTGCAAAAAACGCCCCCTCATCGTCAACTCTAAGGGTATCCTAGCGATTTCCTTGTCACATTATCGACAATGGTGGTGGTTACAGTACACCAATACATATCGGTGGAATATTTCCAACCTTTTCGCACGCCAGGACTTTGTTGATTAGTGCCGGACGCCTGTGCTTCATGACACTTGTCTGAGACAGTGTTGACAGGATGCAGCACCTTATGGAAGTGCTGACTGGAAAACTTAGAAGTCCAATAATTAAACAGAACTGAAGAGAATCGAGACACGTAGCTACTGTCAGTGTGTATATCCCATAATATTTTCGGGTGCTGTACACATACAAACGATCGCAGTGATGTGTGTATGAAATGCCTATATGTTTCAGTGTACAATTGCTGTTGCTTATGTTCCACCATGTCCAGAGAAAATGACTCTGTGTGGTATTGTGTGGGAGGTATAGATTCAGCACATCCTTAGCCATAATGGGAAGGAAAGATTATTTTTACGTCGAAATTTACGTGCGCTATAGATATTGAGATTTGTTCCAGAACCACGGCCGCCAAGGGGAGATATTTCTAGTACACTGCTCGGTGTCAGATTGCAGCAGCAATCGTAACATTTAATTTTAGTTACACTGATAAATATGTACCTGGTTCCCCATATCCTTGGGAACCTGGAGATGGCCATGGAAAGCACATCAACAAGCAAGTAGATCGGGGCGAGAAACAGCATCTCAACGTATGCCTTTGATCCCGACTGGGGCTTGCCCTACCTTTGTCCAGCAGTTCAGAGTGTCCAAGAGTGCGTGTGGCTTATGAGGATTTTGCTTGCAGCTGGTCGGTTGAATTATGAATCAAAGCCCATTGTGTGTTGGGTCGCCTTTGGGACCGTGTTTGTCGCACGTATACTCAGCAGAAATTTGAGAAAATTCAATACGACGAGTGTTTGAACTTGGGTTATTGATAGCGTTCCAGCTCCTACCACTTCTTGAGCCCTCCAGTGGGGGGGTGGGGGGTGGTGGGGGGGGGGATGAGGTCGTCCATGCCGACTGTCCACTCTCTGGATGACAAGATCTATAGCGCTATTATCATGGACCGCCTTGACAGATGCAGTTTCCTTTGCCAGCTCTGCACTGCAGCACAGTGAGTACGTGGGATGTATTTGACGATGTACAAAACACTTTTGTGGGGTTTAACTGTCAGTGCAACATGGCGTTCCATAGAAAATATTTTTTTGCCACTGAAAGTCTCGTCTGCAGGAACAGATGGCTGTCAGTGTCCCTACATCGGCAGCAGCAGCAATCTGGTGGGTAAATTCAATCAGACCCAATCAGAATTTTACATTCATCCACATGACATCCTTTGTGCTGGGACATATGAGCCTCAACAGCCTCTTCCTAACGAAAGGGGGCAAGGTATTTACAGTGGATGCTATCCTTCATCCGTCATGTGACATTAGGACATCTCCAGCAGCTATACGACACCAAAAATTTCAATTTTTCTCTTCTGCATGACAATGCTTCGACTCTATTTGAATAATTGTTCTGATTTCCCCATGCTTAGACAGAGCTCTCTTTTCAAATAATAAGAACTCTTTTATTATTAACGGTGTTTTTGCAAGTGTGCTCATACATGATGAAGACTTTTAGCGGTGAGAACGTTTACCATTTCTGAGATGTATGTTAAAAGCATGACATCACGATTTCCAGGGAAGTTGGCATGGGATGCCTTGTTAGTACCATCAGGAAGAGTGCATTCAGTGTCATTTTGGACTATTTACGTAAACATGTCCTGTTAGGGCAACAGTTTCCATGCAAAGAGCTGAGACATCATGAAAGCTCATACAGCAACAACGAAAGTGGCCGTTAACTATTTCTGCAACCCCTTAGGATTTCTCAGAGGTAGTCTTGGCTATTATTTACATAGACATGTGATGTCAGTGCAGCACTGACAATCTTTACTGCGCCTGCGAGGGTGGGCTGCTATGCAAACATCTTGCTGAGGGTGATCGGCGTTGAAAGGGATGCCTCCGACTCGTTCTTGTGGGACCCAAACTGACACCTGGTCGTAGTTCAGCAGAAGATGGCCGCATTGTTAATTCGCCTCCGGTGCGTATGGGGGCGATCTGTGTGGTTTAGTGGATAGGGGATGGCAGGCGGACTATGGTTCACGATCGAAATATTTTCCAATGTAATTAAGTGTGATAGGTGTTTGTGGAAGGCATTTCATGCACGATCGGAATAAAAAAAAAAAGCGATCCATGTAATTACTTCATACACGACCCATTTCTTTCTAAACAGCAGAGGATAATGAGCTCGAGAAATCCAACCCCTGCAAACTGTATTTCTTATAAATAAACAATATACCCTTAAATTGCCCTTGATGACATCCTATCTCTCCAGCGCAGAACCACCAATTACCAGGGGAGGGGGAAAGGTGGGGATGGGTTTGTTGGTAGGGAGGGGATCGATTATCTGAAAAATTCTTTAAATAAATAAATATACTATGTTCCATACACTGCCTTGGACCCCAGAAATTTTTTAAATAAGCAATATTCCACACACTGCTGTAAATAATTAAGCAATATTCTATACAGTGTTTAAATTATTTAAACAATATTACATAAACTGCAGATCGCTTCCCACCAAATGACCGATCAGCTGAGTTATTTTTCTACCAATTTTGTGGAAGCAGGGGGGTTTTCCAGAGGGGGTGAGGGGTTAATTAATTGCTCAAGTTAATTCTGTAGTTAATCAAATTGATTAGAGTGAGAGGGAATTATTTGAATAACTCACACCTGAAAGTGTACATGTAGCAGCGAGGGGAAAAGAATGGGCTGGAAGTTTTCTGAGGGGTTGGGGGGAGGGGGGGGAGGGACCTGTCAATCAAAAGGACGGATCATTTCAAGTACTTAAGAACCTATCAAAAAAGGCGAATAATAGGTTAATGATCTGTCAATCAAAGGAGAAAATAGCTTTCCCCCTGAGTGCATACCTGCACGTGATGTAGGCAGTCCACACTAACAAAACACGCTCTTGCCCCTGTTGCCTACTACTGCCCTCTCATGTGCCCCCATTATGGTGTTTACCACACATACAGCCAGCAGCAACCTGGTTCAGTCCTCTTGTCGTATTGACACGGGTCACACACCCGTGCTGTACCAGCATTCGTTAAGCGTTCATCTCGAATGCTAACTCTGTTTTCTAACAGTTAGCCATGTGAGGTTGAAAGTTGATTTGTGCTGTCTGCAGCGCCGAGTCGTTACTTAAAATGGGAGGCCACGACGTTGGTATTACAGATTTACTTCAAACTTAGTACGCCTCTCGTAAGGCATTAAAACCACATAGTGTGGTGTGCTACTCGGGAAGTCTAAAGCATCTGTTACTAACTGATGTATCTGTTCGTAGTAGTCGGACATTACAGTTCGTGGTTGTCAAGCGATAAGCGTTCGAGCTTCGTAAGACGAACGTGTGTGAGGCGACGGTTCGGTTACCGCTTAAACTTGATTATTAACCTATTTCTTTCCATCACTGGTCATATTATTTGATTTATATTGAGAGGTAATATAAAGGCCAAAACCATGGGAATTGGTAAGTAGTTTGAATTTATGTTTTCCATACCTATATGACAAATAACATCCTGAAACTTGTGATGTCGGGAGCATATCGGAGAGAGTAATTACTCATTACCCTTGTGGGCTGGCACATTGTGACTTACTGTATTACTGATTGTGAATAACGTCAATGGCTTCTTTATTTATCGAGATATGACTTGCTCCTTTCAAGCCTGCCCCTCGTACTTGAAAGTTGAATTACAAATAGTAAATAGTTAGATAACATATGCAATTCGCTACAGCTTCATTATGTTGCCTCTCAAATGTCATATAAATTAATTAATGTGACCAGTGTTGAAAAAAATACAGATTAAAAAGATTGTTAGAAAGATTCTAACCATTGCTCTGCTTACGATCTTCTTGGTTGGTGCGAACGCTAACCACTTTTATTTTCAGAAAAAGAAATAAATATAGACCAGTGGTAAGACAGGTATAGAAGGAATGGTCTCAGGGGCAATGTGGGTAGGTGTCATTGTAAACTATCTGGCCACTATGTCTCCGTCACCAAACAGGAACATATGGAACGCACAAATGGTCACAGGAGAATATTTATTTATTGACAAAAAAATAAAGCCGCCTTTTCTTTGACTTTTCTGAGAGAAAAAAGGAAAAATAAACACAAAGCTACACTTCTGTAACACACACATGCGGTGTCGATCGATACTCCACGGACGCCGCCACCACATGTTCATGGCATGTCTTCTCGTAATGTCGTGTAAGTATCCCTTCATCTAAATGTACTACATTTATCTTCTATAATGAATAACCCAGCTACGGGGTGGATGGTGGAAGATGCTCCGCAAGAAATTCTAAAAGTATTGGTTATACTTAGGGTTCTTCACAATAGCACAATGACGACGGTTTAAACAGTTCCAAGAATCCATGAATCTTATGACACCAACTCCAAATAAGTAATGAAAACAGGACATCTGATCCACGTGACAGCGCTATGTAATAAACAGCGTCTGGGTAGAGGAGAGTGCGGGAATCGATATAATCGAGTAAAAACAGGGCCAAAAGGTTGACACAGAAAATAGGAAATATCGTCCACCGGCCGGCCTACAATGTAGCCGGTATCCGCCTGTATCTCTTTCCTGGAGGTTGCAGTTCACACACAAAGGCGAATCTGCAAGATGGATCCGACGGGGTCACTGTCGAGTAATTTGTTTTCCGTCCATCGTCCAGTACCAGGTCAAACATATTCTTGAATCTAGCTTTACCGCTTTGACAGTGCGCCATACTACGTTCCAATGTACTACAAAGCATATGAGGTAGACTACAATAGGCAACCTGCTACGAAGTAGTGTTGAATAGATGTCACTGGCCGCTGGTAACCGAGAGACGGGCAGAACGACCCGTAGGTAGCTACTATATTCCAGATTAAGCCTCTCAGAGTAGGAAAATGGCACCAATTTCTCAGCAAGTGCCACCGGAGGGTCAAAGGAAAATGGTGCAGGAGCCTCTCTCAGTAAGCCCGTGATGCTGTCCAGGCATCGCTGTCAACGCTTGAGGTGCACACTAACAAACAGAGACAGTGGTTGATCATGAACATTAACAACGAAACGTCCATCCCGTTATTTAAAAAGAGTGAGGGAGTCGTATAGAACCTTAAATATCATTCCAGCGCTGGCAAATGAAACGAATACCGTCATGATGCTGTGTGTTAAGGCATCGGAATTCGTGATGTCAGGTCGGCATTAATAAATGCGGTCCGATAATGAAAGTCCAAAGCACGGATACGATGATCCATATGTCCAGCGTGGTTGTGTTGCGAGAGGCTCCGATAATTAAGAGATTTTACCGCACAGTCTGAATGGGGCGACGCTTACTGTTGTCACCCTTGAGCCAATATTCAAAGAAATCAATTTACGTTCATTTAAGTAGCTCCCGAAACTTCACCATAAGTGGCTACCCAATTAAAACCTCTGCGTGCATCACATTCGTCACGGAGACTTAAAACCATATCATCTCAATACGCAGTGCTCCTAAAACCAAGTCACCAAGAGACAAACCGGTGAGAGGGTGTCGCAGATCGCACAACAAAGGTTCTAAACATAAAGCGTACAGTATTGTCGATAATGGGCGTCCCTGTGTAACAGAGTGGTAAAATGTAAATATCGTGAGTGTGGCCTCCCGTCGGGTAGGTCGTTGACCGGGTGCAAATCTTTCGAGTTGACGCCACTTCAGCGACTTGCGCGTCGGTGGGGATGAAATGGTGATGATTAGAATAACACAAGACCCAGTCTCTGAGTGGAGAAAGTCTCCTACCCAGCCGGGCATGGAACCCGGGCCATTTGGATTAACATTCTGTAGCCCTGACCACTGAACTACCGGGGGCGGACAACAAAGTGGTGAATCTGCCAGGTGTTCGACAATTTACTGTTGAACAGCACTTTCGATGTTGTAGACAGAGACGGAGACGGAGTACAAACTCGACGAAAGCGCCCGGGTAATACATATTCTAAGGAACAGCAGTTAAGTACATACTATTGACGATTCACTGAAGTCTGTCTATCGCAGCGCTCCCGGTACATGACGCACCTTAACGAGGGCAGACAGATCTCTATAGCGGCACAGGGCGGCATGGGTATTATGCGTTTCACTCATCGATGCCTTATCCATTGGTAGGATACGAGACGCATTACGACAGATTCAAGCTGCCAGTAGACGTGTAGACGTGTGGAGATTTTCACATCATAGTTCAACAAAGTTAATGGTCGGTACTCCCTAATAAGTGATCCTTAGCGAGGTTTACGGATTGGGATGATGATACCTTCCACAAAGAGAGCAAAAATTCTCTGCTCTGGTGTCAAGAGCTCTTGACGTATGGTAGTCCAACACTTTTACTTCGGTTATCGATTCCAGCAGTTCCTGCTGGAGATCCGGAGGAGCCGTAGCGTGCTTCAAACCAGTGATAGCAGTAATGACCTCTATATCAGATCTCTTCTCTGCGTGCAGGCGAGAATAATGAGTAAAGTTTCGTCTGCTCATGTCTCTTTGCATGACGTGAGGGACGCCATATTCTATCGTTACCTCATGGATCAATGTTCTGTGTCTGCTCTTTCTTTCCATGGCTATAAGGTACATGGAGTGCCGTTCGTTGGCGATTCCAACAGTCTGACGTGTACAAATGATTTTCCCTTCCAGGTGCTGATAGTGTTATGGAGGTACGGTGGTGGGGGCATATCGGAACATTACCAGAGGATGACGTTGTAGAGCTCTGTAGTGCTGCGCCTCCATGCCGCAGCTTCATTACTAGACGTATGCAAGTTATGACGAAGACTCGGTTTAGGACAGTGCACATGTACTTGCCCCTTCTCGTCGTAGGCACAGTCTCAACGTGTCTCGCGCCGCCGTTTGACACTGCGGTGAGGTCAAGTGAGCGGTATTAAATTACTACGGGCTGTGGCTGCGTCACGTCGCGTCGCGTCGAAGCGACGCTGCTGGCCACAACTCGGCTGCCGTGAGAGCATTTTTGAGAGACCGGGAGGTATTCATCCTACCAGTTCTGCTTGACGAATGTTCCGTGGAGTGCGTGAAACCCTGGCTATCAGCATTGATGAGGTCCCAAGTGTCTGCCAAACCGAGCTCGCGAATGGCAGCGCCGAGTTCTGGGTATGGTGAAAGCTGAGAAATGTAGTCCTTGAGAGATTGCGTACAGTTAAAATCGCCCCCATCACAATATCATCTATCCGGCCGTGGCATAATTGTGTTAGTTCCTCAGTAAAGAATAACGAACGTTTACGCCTCTTGCTGGTACCGGACGATACGTAAACATTGTGGAGCTGCAACCCTCTGACCCTAAGCGCCATGCCCTGGGCATTCAGTATGTAACGTATTTTCAGAAATATCGAAGGCTAGATCAAGTGCTAATAAACCTATTTTTGAAACTGGTTGGCTGATTTTTTTCAACCCCTTCGTAAATCGGCGGCTATTAAAGCTTATTTGAGAAGTACTGCGACGCAACTTCCCGTATACGACACGAGTGAAATGCTTGTCGTAGATCTGGACATGTCCTAGAAGCAAAGAAAGTGTACCTGCTACAATAATGCCACGTCAGGGTGGGACGCATGAAGTGCGTCGCTGAACAATGACAGCTTCTCGTGCTGCCAACGGTATTGATGTTGACGGTCGCGAATCGACGGCAGAGGTTGTCATCGGTGCACGCAGTGATCACGAGTTTGGTTACCCCAAACGCCACCCTGTCACCTCTATTTTCATTCTGTCCGCAGGAGATGGGGATGATTGGGTAACTTTCTCTGCCAGCCGGGGTGGCTGAGCGGTTCTAGGCGCCACAGTCTGGAACCGTGCGACCGCTACGTTGGCAGCTTCGAATCCTGCCTCGGGTATGGATGTGTGTGACGTCCTTAGGTTAGTTAGGTTTAAGTAGTTCTAAATTCTAGGGGACTGATGACCTCAGCACTTACGTCCCATAGTGCTCAGAGCCATTTGAACCATTTAACTTTCTCTCTTCCATTTAGATGGGTTAGTCAACAACAAAACGTTGCCGCATTTGGGGGACTGAGAATCCGCATTTCGATTTCGAGAAGTTTCTTGGTGTGCAATGTCCAATCATGCAATAATCGGTGCGATATTCTTTGATTTGGTATGGTGACTGCCGAACGGTACGTAAAGGTTTTGGAAGGTGATTTCATCCCCACTGTCCAAAGTGAGACGATTTTTACAGGATGTGGTTGCTGCAAGACGGAGTTCGACCCCATCGAAACAGGAGAATGTTTTATGTCTCGAAGAACCACTGTGGGGAACGCGTTCTGGTCCGGGATTAAGCAGATGCCACTGGCATGAGCTTCGATTGATGCCGTATTCTTCGGATATGTACACATGCGACTCCTACGTCTACGGCAATAACCCCAAAACAATTGTTGAGCTGAAAACGGCCATTCAGGAGGTCATCAACAACGTCATCTTCCGACTCCACAATGAGTCATGCAGAAATTTCGCTTTTCTTCTGCGTCACATCTTGGACAATGGTGGGAGGCATATTGACCCTGTTACAACCTAAATACGAATATCTGTATTGCCGTTTACATGTTGAATAACGTTGTTCACCCCGTAATTTGTAGCTAATTTACGTTTTTTTCATATAGATCAATGATCGTCACCTTGTTTGAAGGAAGATGATTCGTGAGTTCGATTTTGACTAGCCTTACTCCGCTGAGTACGGAATACGTTGAAATTTCCACTTCTGTACTACGTGACTAATGCTTGTCCCATGCGGCTTAAGAGCGGAGCTAATGGTCTTAGCCGGTACCTCAAAAGCTAGTTCGAATACCCGGAGGGACCTCGTGCCTATGTCTGCATATTCAACGGTAACAGTGCCGATATGTCCATGTGAGTGCCTAAACTGGAGTTTGCCGGCAGCACTTTCTCGCACACTTCTTCGTTAATGATGTTAACATTAACTATACTGAACGAAAAGCTAATACCGGTGGTGTTCTGTGACTCTAGACGTAATTCAGCACGCAAGATGTTTTCTACTTCATATGCTCGCGGTATTGGATATTCGGTTTGGAACTTAATCTTGAAGGTGTTCGTCCAATATGAGTTCGCCTTGTTACTGCAACGAGCATTAGTAAGCGACTCACGCTCGAGGGAAGTAAACAAACTCGCGTTCGTCAGTACACCGGCGGTACGGCAAGCACACGTCCTCGCCGCTCGGTTGCTGATGGTCAACTCCCACCGCTTGACTACAATGATTTCTTACGGTCGGCGCCTTCGTTCAAATATATGTTACATCACAGACGCGTAAAACTCCTCTTACAATATTCTCTGAATCGCCAAAGTAGTGCACCTTACTACTTGCACATTGTATTGTTTAAATGCTCTACTGAAGGTGTACAATGTTAGAAGTAAATCCGTGATCCGAATGTCGTGGTCTCCCGTCAGTGAACTTTGGTCTAGGGCGTGACTTCCACCTAATATCCCATGGTGGTTTTATGATGCATGCATGCATTCTGGTGGCAGTTTTGGGACAAGTGGCATTTTCCCTCTCCGTGGCTGAAAGACTGGCTTCTTTGAACCCTCATTTTGGGATGTTGTTTGACTGTCCACCTACGGTAGATTTTTTCGTACTAGCTGCCTGATCATGTACATGACGGTCCACTACTGCTAAGCAGTTCTCTAATCATTTCATCAAATTTTTTAGTTTTTAGGTGTTCATATTTAATTTTCTTTAATTCCTTAATTGGCCAATGCAGTACGTTACAGCTGTTGTTGTATGCAAGATTTCGTCATTACAAGTATTTTACAACTGTGACGGATTAGTTGTTGACGTCTGACAAGTAAAAATTCCTACCTTTCTTCCTTATACCAGTTCTTCTCCACGTAATTCCTGTAAACTGAAGGTATTCTATAGTCTCTGCATCCCTTTACAATTACACACATCAAAAAAAGTTTTGCATCACCCCGGTTTCCAGAACTCCTGAAGACAGGCGTTGACTGTGGACATTGTATCACAGACAAAGTCACTAAACCCGCCCAAAGATGTAAACAACCATGCATGAGCTGCGCCTGTTAGACAGAGAGCGTCCGACAGCCTATCAGTTCCAGTTATTCCAACAGGAAGGAGGTACACAGCTCGTGTTGTCTATAGTTCAACCATGAGTAGACGGTCAATACCAAGGTTCGATCGCCTCCGCATGGTTATTTTGTGCCAGGAAGGGCTCTCAACAAGGGATGTGTCCAGGCGTCTCGGAGCGAACCAAAGCGATGTTGTTCGGACACGGAGGGTATACAGAGAGACAGAAACTATCGATGACATGCTCAGGACACCCAAGGGCTACTACTACAATGGATGACGGCTACCTACGGATTATGGCTCAGAGGAACCCTGACAGCAACGACACCATGTTGAATAATGCTTTTCTTGCAGCCACAGCACGCCGTGTTACGACTCAAACTGTGCCCATTAGGCTGCATGCTGCGCAACTTCACTCCCGACGTCCATGGCGAGGTCCATCTTTGCAAGCACGACGATATACAGCGCTGTAAAGATGGGCCCATCAACATGCCGAATGACATGACGATCTCTTCACCGATGAGTGTCGCTGCCTGCAACCAGACAATCGTCGGAGACGTGTTTGGAGGCAACCTGGTCAGGCTGAAAGCCTTAGACACACTGTCCAGCGAGTGCGGCAAGGTGGAGGTTCCCTGATATTTTGGGGTGGCATGGTATGCACCGTAACGGCTGTACGATACGTGAATGCCATCCACCGACAATATCGGCAGCGTATTGGCGAGGCATTAATCTTCATGGACGACAGTTCGCGCCTCCATCGTCCACATCTTGTGAATGACTTCCTTCAGGATAGCGACATTACTCGACTTGAGTGGCCAGCATGTTATGCAGACATGAATCCTATTGAACATGCATGGGATAGATTCAAAAGAGCTATTTTTGAGATCCACGCCGAATCAACGTTGAGGAGTGGTACAGTTTGAACCAACAGTGCCTTTATGAACTTGTGAATAGTATGCCACGACAAATGGAGGCATTCATCAATGCAAGAGGACGTGCTACTGGGTATTACAAGTACCTGTGTGGACCACCACCTCTGAACGTCTCACAACAGCAATGTGTGGTTTTCATGAGCAACAAAAGTGGTTGAAATGATGTCTATGGTGATCTCTATCTCAAATTTCTGTACAGGTTCAGGAACTCTCGGAACCGAGGTGATGGAAAACTTTTTCCGGTGTGTGTATTTCCCATTCTGAAGCACGATAACTGTTGCTGGATGCCATCTCTACAAACTCTTATCGTAATTCGACAGATAAAATCTCAATCTGTCATTTGAACTTTAGAATAAAGTGCACTGCTCCTCTGCCATCACATTAACTTACTCAGCGAGTGTTTTCTTGTTACAAAGCTACTGCTGCCGTACGACTAGGGAATGGAAGCAACGCTCTGCTTGTCTGGCCTCAGGCGGGTCCGACCGACAGTCGTTTCATGCTCAGCCAATGGCCTGATTTTCATATGCCCACTATCGGGTTTGTAGACCTTGGAACCGGTATTTTTTATTCAAATAACTCCTCAACGGACACCAGGTGGCTGGCTGGACCCCGGTCCAGTTCTCTCCACATCAAAGATCCCTCGCTGCACCGGGATCTGAACCGCGTGGCAGTATCCTACTCTCATACATTGCTACGTATGAGGAATAGGCAGTTCTTCTAATTTCTCGCTGTTTGCAGTAACAGATGCCATTGG
Organism: Schistocerca gregaria; assembly: GCF_023897955.1. Lineage (NCBI taxonomy): Eukaryota > Metazoa > Arthropoda > Insecta > Orthoptera > Acrididae > Schistocerca > Schistocerca gregaria. The sequence continues at coordinate 430,819,780 of NC_064920.1, read as the reverse complement.
ATAAGGAATGTTTTTTAACTACCTACCTCACTGTGAAGTATCCTCTGCCGATTTAGAAATGGCTTTTTGTTCTTCCGACAACCTAAATAAAAAATACTTTAATAGACTGTTGTAAAATACAAGTTGTGAACAAATAATCCACGGATAGAACCTTTATGAGTGCAGTGTGCAGAGGCACAGCACCAAAGCAATCTATCTGCGCGTCTTGAACATAGTACTCAAAGCGCGCTCTCCGCCTTAACACAAAAATTCCATAACTAATACTACTGAATTTAAGTAGTAATTCTTAAAAATCCACAAATTTGACTACATGCATTACACTTTAAAATAAAAGGCTTGATGTGTGTGGTCGTAGTTCCTCCCGCTCTTAGATGCCTTCAGTGTAGTCTTGCCTGTAGTCCCCTCTGCATTTAACAGTGGAGTTTCCATTGGTCTCTCAATGTTGGCGCCATTGCTTTTAATTCCACGGAAGGCTATTTTGACTTTTCTATGCGTTGAATCAGTCTATACGATGACAGTTTCTCTTCCTATTTCTTCACATTCTTCCATTTGCCATTTCGCCTTGGTTTATTCTTTCTCCAGTGAGCTATTTACATTGCTGTATTCCTGTCTCTCCCTGAACATTTTCGCACTTGTTTTCTTAGCTCAATTTAACGGGCCGACGGATGGAAATGCTAATTCAAAAGAGCAAATTTTTCGTTACTGCATGTTAGATTTTTGATTACATCGAAGACAACAATATAAATACAACAAAACGAATCAATTTGTGTAGCTGCACTTCTTATGGGACATGCGCACCTACCTCCTGTCAACATGTAGTATACTCGAAACATGATCCAAGCAGGAGTCATTAAACTGAGTCTTAGCAGTTTTCTGTGCTTACTCACGGAACTGAAGTATTTCTTCTGTTACCCAGTTATTCTGTGTAGTTACCTTCATGTCTTTCTAAATTGTTTCGGGTTACATAAATGCATAGTGAATGTATACTTATATAAATAAAATTTTATCACTTCAGTAGAGCAGACACTCTTCTGTGTTTTAACGTTTGTGCTAAATTTACCTATAAGCAAGATTTCCGTTTCATATCCACTTGTTTTTGTTCTAAGTTTGATTATCTTGTTTATCAAAATAAGCAACAGGTGTTCACTTTATTTTTCCCTAGCAAATAACATGACATCAAAGTAAAAAAAAAAAAAAAAGAAGAGAATTGTCATGTGGCTTTCCGGCTGGGCGAACTAGGGGTGGAAGGGGGGGGTTAGGTTGAGCCACCTAACAGGATGGGTTTTATTCGTCGTGCACAACGTGTATTCTTCATGCTGTTTACGGGAGTTTTGCCTGAAATGATTATGTTGAGTGCAGTTCCCCTATATTATTGTGGTGGTCATTCCTCCCTATCTAGGTCAGTGTCAACAAAATATTTTCCCATTCGGAGGGGAAAGTTAGTGATTGGAATTTTGTGAGAAGATTCCGTCGCAACGAAAAACACCTTTCTTTTAATGATGTATTCTAAAAGAGGACGGACAAGCGTAGTGTAGGCAGTCTCCTTAGTAGGTCTGTTACATTGTCCCACCAATTAAATACAGTCTTTGGTTAGTCTTCCCCACAACATTTTGTATGTGTTTCTCCCAATTTACATGGTTAGTAATAGTAAAACCTAGGTATTTAGTTGAATTTACTGCTTTCAGATTAGACCTGTGTAATCGAAGTTTAACGAGTTCCTTTAGCATTCGTGTGGATGACTCCACACTTTTCGTTATTTAGGTTCAACTGCCACTTTTCGCACCATTCAGATATCTTTTCTAAATCGTTTTGCAGTTTGTTTTGATCTTTTGATAGCTTCATTAGTCGATAAACGACAGCGTCATCTGCAAGCAACCGAAGACGCCTGCTCAGATTGTCTCCCAAATCGTTTACATAGATAAGAAACGGCAAAGGGCCTATAACACTACCTTGGGGAAGGAAAGAAATCACTTCTGTTTTACTCGATGACTTTGCGTCAATGACTACGAACTGTGACCTCTCTGACAGGAAATCACAAATCCAGTCGCATTACTGAGACGACATTCCAAAATCCAGCTGCATATCGACGTTAACGATAAGGGCCTGTAGTTTAGTGGATTACTCCAAGTACCTTCCTTGAATTTTGGTGTGACCTGTGCAACTTTCCAGTCTTTGGGTGCGGATCTTCCGTCGAGTGAACGATGGTGTATGATTGTTAAGTATGGAGCTACTTCATCAGCATACTCCGAAAGGAACCTAATTGACATACGATCTTTACCAGAAGACTTGCCTTTATTAAGTGATTTAAATTGCTTCACTACTCCGAGGATAGTTACTTCTACGTTACTCATATTTTCAACATTCGTCTGTATTACCACATATCAAATGCTTCGATTCTCTTCTGTTCCGGTTTTCCCACCGTCCATATTTCACTACCATACAATTATGTACTCCAGACGTACATTCTCAGAAATTTCTTACTCAAATTTGGTATTAGTGGACTTTTTTTGGACAGGAGTACCTATGTTGCCATAGCTAGTCTGCTTTTGATGTCACCCTTGCTCCGTCCGTCATTGGTTATTTTACTGCCAAGGTAACAGAATTCCTTAACTTCATATACTTCGTGACCATCAGTTCTGTGCTTTCTTGCTATTCTCATCTTTACTACTTCTCACTGCCTTCTTCCTTCTTCGCTTTACTCTCAATCCATACTTCGTACTCATTAGACTGTTCACTCTTTTCAGCAGATGCGGTGGTCTCGCGGTTCTAGGCGCGCAGTCCGGAACCGTGCGACTGCTACGGTCGCAGGTTCGAATCCTGCCTCGGGCATGGATGTGTGTGATGTCCTTAGGTTAGTTAGGTTTAAGTAGTTCTAAGTTCTAGGGGACTAATGACCACAGCAGTTGAGTCCCATAGTGCTCAGAGCCATTTGAACCAATTTTTTTTCAGCAGATCATGTCATTCTTCTTCACTCAGGATAGCAATGTCATCAGCGAATCGTATCATTCATATCCTTTCACCTTCAAATTTAATTCAACTCATGAACCTTTCTTTTATTTACATAATTGTTTCCTCGATATACAGATTGAACACTAGTGGCGAAAGGCTACGTTTTTGTCTTACACCCTTTTTAATACGAGCACTTCGTTCTTGGTCGTCCACGCTTAATGTTGCCTCTTGGCTATAGTACATATTGCATATGACCCGCCTCTCCCTACAACTTACCCCAACTTTTTTCAGAATTCGAACATCTTCCACCATTTTACACTGTCGAACGCTTTTTTGAGGTCGTGTCTTGAGTTTTCTTTAGTCTTGCTTCCATTATTAACCGCAACGTCAGAACTGCCTCTCTGGTGGCTTTACATTTCCTAAAGCCAAACCTATCGTCATCCAACGATATCGAATTAAAACTATGTAGACAGCGACTTATGTTCACAGGACGTCGTTGATGGTTCGTCTTGCTAAATTCGACAAGATATAGTAAGTGAAATTTGACTATAAAAATTATTCATTTCTAAATTAATCGATATATCCAAACATAAATTCTTACCTAGATCTGCAAATTATTCTTGCTTTAATAGTGTTCGTATGGCAAAATTTAATTCAAATATTTTTAAAAGGAAACGCTTGATACATGAGATGCGGCACCAGCCCTTGCTATGAACGGCTTTAATCTACTGAAGTGCCTTTTCCCGGTTTTTATTGGATATGACTTTTCATAACAGCCATAGTAACCAGATAATATCACGTAAATATTGAACTCTCTGTTACTTTTGCCTTGCAGATGTGGGATTATTTCTGAGTTCATACTTCGCGTTGTTTGCTCAAGAAAATATGAACTAACAGCCAGTATCGGTTTAATTTAATGTACAAGTTACAAGTTCTTCTCTTAATAGCTCGTTTAGTGATCAAACACTTGGTTCAAAGTTTGCAGAAAGAACTCGGGGAACTTCATTCATGAAGAGAGTAATTTTGTTTCGACGAGAGCAGCGGAAAACATTCCTCTGACTGCTTCTCGTGTTTGTTGTTTTATTTTACTTCTAGAGGTATGGTCCTGTAGTCGGAAGTAACATAGCAACGAGAAGCATATCAAATAATCGAAGCCTTGAAAAACAAACAATTGGGAAATTGCATTACGGAACATTTTTCCGGTATTTTCTTTATCAGATATTTAGGACTATAATTAGAAATTTCGAACGCGTAAAGCATTCAGAATTACCTACACGAAAATCCTAAAAATATGCGGAGCAGGGAGTATGTGCTATTGCCGGCCGAATTGACCGAGCAGTACTAGGTGCTACAGTCTGGAACCGCGCAACCGCTACGATCGCAGGTTCTTATCCTGCCTCGGGCATGGATGTGTTTATGTCCTTAGATTTGTTAGGTTTAAGTAGTTCTAAGGGGACTGGTGACCTTAGAAGTTAAGTCCCATAGTGCTCAGAGGCATTTTAACCATTTTTTTATGTATACTAAAAATATAAAATAAGACTTTTATCTCTTTTCAAGGGTTTCCCATACGCTCTGTAGAAAAAGTTCTATACCAGTCAGAGTAGATCATTTTTTACTGAATCCAATTTGGCTTTCTGAGAGGTGTTAGTCGAGTGTTTCCTCTATTCTTTCTGTTATTATTTTTGTGATCACTTTGAAAAGTAATTTTTCCAGGGCTATGCCTCTGTATTTGCTAGAGTCCTTGATGACTCCTTTTCATTTGTATTGCAGTTTTACTACCGACTGTCTCCACTGTTCTGGAATGGAGGGCTGTTTCTACTCACTTATTGTACAGTTTTGTCCAAATTGCCGCTAGTATTGAGCAGGGCCTTTTAAATATTCGCTATGAAGCCTGACGGGATCTGCAACGTTTTGGTTCTTGTTGCTGTTAATGGCATCTTTGACTTCTTATACCAATGGGACCCTTTCCGTAGTTGTTTGTGGCACTGTTTTTTGTTTGCTTTCTCGTCTCCCTTTATCCTTCCTTGTTCAATAAGTTGTCGAAGAGTGTTTCCAATATTTTCATATCGATGCAATGTGTTTCAGCTCGTTTTCTTGCGCGATTCCTTATTCAGAAACAGCTCCCACTTACGGAAACATACAAATACTTTGCCCAAATAATTTTGTAAATGGTTTTCATCTTCTAACGACTTTATAAGACGGCAAATAACAGCATCAGCAGCGTTATGTTAATATCACAATCTGCTAATACAATAGCCCCAACGACCCGTCTTTTGGAATAAATCTTTCGTCAAGTGAGCGGTTGCTTGTCATTGGTTTATAAAGGACTTTTGTATCATCAGACTCTAAAATGAACCTAATTGGTATACTATCTAGACAGGAAGACTTGCCGCTGTTAAGTTACAGCTGAACTTCTACGTTACTCATTTTGCCAGCTGTTCATAATTCGTATTCTGGAAGATTTACTTGTCCTTCTTTGGTGAAGGAAGTTTAGAAAACTGAGTTTCATAACTCGGAAGTACTGAGGCTGTCATCGATAATATTACCATTGGTATCTTGAAGTAAAGATGTTTTTTTCTTGCTGCTGGTGTACTTTTTATACGATTTGAATGTCTTTTGGATTATCTGCCAGATATCGAAACAGAGATTCGTTGTGCCAACTATAATATTAGAAGCATCTCGCACTAAGTTTCGAACATCAGTAAAAAACTTGCCAATCTTAGGGATTTTTGTTTTCGTTTAAATCTGATCCACTATTTTCGTTGGTTTTGCAGCAGTTTCCTGACATGAATTGTTTGTCATATTGAATCAGTACCAAGTTTTATTAATTTATTTGGTATAAATTTATAAGCTGCAGCAGATACTATTTCGATGAACTTAAGCCACATCTGTTTTACGCTAACATATTTGTGGAGGAGTAATGAGTGCTAGTTAGGAAGGTGTCATGCGAATTTTTATGTACTAATTTAAATAGATACATTTTGCGTTTCCTTTTGGTGGATTTCAATGCTTTATAGAAACACATCAACAAAAGCCAAAGCCGCAACGTTAAGACCAGCAGGCTGTCGCATTGAACAGAGAGACTGATAAAATACTCTTGTGCCTAAATATCTACATTTACATCTACATATCTACATGGATACTCTGCAAATCACACTTAAGTGCCTGGCCGGTGGTTCATCGAACCACCTTGACAATAACTATTATTCCAATGTCAAAGAGCACGTGGAAGAAACCATCATCTATATCTTTCCTTGCGAGCTCTGATTTCTCTTATTTTGTTATGTTAATCGTTTCTCCCTGTGTGTTTCTCGCAGACACAGAAGACAGTTGGTGACTGAAATTTCACGAGGAGATTCTGCCACAACGAGAAACACCTTTGTTTTAGTGATGTCCACTCCAAATCTTCTTTCATGTTCGTAACAGTCTCTCCCCTACTTCGGGATAATACAGAACGTGCTCCTATTCTTTGAACTTTCTCGAAGTACTTCGTGAAACATATCTGGTAACGGTCCCAGACGGCGCAGCAGTACACCAAGAGAGGACGGACAACCGTAATGTAGGAAGTCTCTTTAGTAGATCTGTTGCATCTTCTAAGTGTTCAGTCAATAAAAGACATTCTTTGGTTTGCCTTCTCAACAACAGTCTCTGTGTGTTCTTTCCAATTTAAGTTTTTCGTAATTGAAATTCCTAGGTATTTACGACCTTTTAGATTTGACTGATTAATCATGTAGCCGAAGTTTAATGGATTCCTGTTACCACTTGTGTGGATGACCTCACACTTTTCATTACTTAGGGTCAACTGATAATTTTCGCACTGTACAGTCGTCTTTTTTTAAATCGTTTTGTAATTTATTTCCATCTTCTGATGACATCACTAGACGATAAACGACAGCCCCATGTGCAAGAAACTTAAGATCGCTGCTCAGATTGTCGCCTAAATCGTATATATAAGTAACGAACAGCGGAGGGCCTATAACACTACCTTAAAGGAAAGCCATAAAAAACTTTTGTTTTAACTCGATGACTTCCCGTTAGTTACTACGAACTGTGACCCGTCTGACAGGAAATCAAGAATCCAGTCACATAACAGACGATATTCCACAAGCACGCAATTTCAGTACAAGCCGTTTGTGTAGTACGATTTAAAAAGCCTTCTGGAAACCTAGAAATAAGAAATCACAGAGATTTAAACACGGCTTCTTGGTTCAGTGACCGTTTATAAATTTAAGTTGAACTAAATAAACCCTTTGTCACAACTTTTAGTCTTTTTGAAGAGGTTTCAACACTTCGATGAGTGGCTTCATCAGAAATTAAATATTTAAAGTGGCCTGCTACATAAGTAAAAATTTATGGGAATGAAAAAATTTTTATGTGAAAGTGGAAGTACTGACTAGAAACAGTACTTACATGCCATGTATGAAATAAATATGAAGACAGAAAGACTTTACTCACAAAATTTTAAAACGAATACACGAAAGACGAGCCACTGTGGGCTGCTCACGCCTATGAAGCCACAGATAGCAACAGATTGAGGCGCCTGCGTTAGCAAGTGGGAGCAGGTGAACATTGCACCAAGAGTGCCATCTAGTATCCGTAGATATAAGTAGGTTACTTTACATTTAAATAATAGACAGGCGAATGTTGAAATGAAAAGCATTTAGTACATTAACTCACAGCCAAAGTTTTATTTGACAACAGCAAATTGTTCAAATGGTTCTGAGCACTTTGGTACTTAACATCTGAGGTCATCAGTCCCCTAGAATTTAGAACTACTTAAACCTATTTAACCTAAGGAAATCACACACATCCATGCCCGCGGCAGGATTCGAACCTGCGACCGTAGCAGTCACACGGTTCCGGATTGAAGCACCTTGAACCTTCTAGGCCACCGCGGCCGGCTTGAAAACAGCAAACATTTCCACTTTTTGCATATGTAAAAGCATAGAAATACAGTTGGAAGACTGAAAACTGACTAAAGAAACAAAATGAAGCAGCACGTACACGTCATATATAAAATAAATACTAAGCGAGTAAACTTTAGTCACAATTTTATAATAGAATGCGTGGAAAGCAAGCCACTACGGGCTGCTCACACATGTCGAGCTACAAGTAGCATCAGACTCAGGCGCCCGCGTTAACAACTGCGGGAAGGTGAACGTTTCACCGAGAGTGCCATATAGAGGCTGCAAGTACGACCTGGCTACTTAACATTCAAATAAATACAGACGAGTATTATGATGAACATTAATCTGTACATGATGTAAAAGGCAATACTTTGTTTAACAGCTGCAGATAACGTAACGTTTTGTCTAAAACAGAGCTTAAAAGTACAGTTTGAAGTATGAAAACATCATTATGGAAAACACAGAAAGGGCTGAATGACGCAGCCTGTAAAAAACGATATAACATGAAATACAGCAATAAACCAATTAATAAATGAAAAATTTTCAGTTGATTTGCTTAAGCAGAAAGTTACCATGTCTGCTGTTGTCAAATTAACTTTGCCTGTGAGTTCATGTATTAAATACTGCTCATTTTAACTATCAGCTGTCTATAATTTAAATGTTAAGTAGCCTATTTATATTTACGGCTACTAGGTGGCACTCTTGGTGTAATGTTCACCTGCCCGCACTTGCTAGCACGGGAGCTTCAGTCTTATGCTTTATAGGTATGTGCAGCCCACTGTGGCTCGCCTTTCATGTATTCTTTTTAAGATTCTGTGATTAAAGGCTTTCTGGCTTAATATTTATTTTATGCATGACATTCAAGTACTATCTCTTTCTTGTACTGTTAGTCAGTACTCACACTTTTATATAAAAAAATATTTCTTTCCCATAAATTAATGCTTAGGTTTTAGGCCACTTTAAATAATTAATTTCTCATGGAGACTCTTACAGAAGTGTTGAAACCTGCTCAAAAAGACTAAAAGTTGTGGCCGAGGGCTTTTTTGGTTCAACTTTAATGAGAAATCAATTTGAAACGCCTTGTGAACAGCACTCAACACTTCGTGTGAGAAAAGAGCTAGTTCTGTTTCACAGAAACGATGTTTTCTAAATCTGTGTTGACTGTGTGTTGATAGATCGCTCTCTTCGATGTAATTCATAATGTTCGAAAACATGTGTGTTCCAAAACCCAGCTGCATATCCATGTTAACGATGTGGGTCTGTAATTTAGTGAATTACTCCTACTACTTTTCTTGAATAATTGTATGGCTTGTGAAAATTCCCAGTCTTAAGAAAACGGTTCTTCTTTGAAATAATTAGAACACAAGCTTTCATTGTTATGTACATAGTACAAGACACACAAATATATTGCTCTTAGTTCTACACTCCTGGAAATGGAAAAAAGAACACATTGACACCGGTGTGTCAGACCCACCATACTTGCTCCGGACACTGCGAGAGGGCTGTACAAGCAATGATCACACGCACGGCACAGCGGACAAACCAGGAACCGCGGTGTTGGCCGTCGAATGGCGCTAGCTGCGCAGCATTTGTGCACCGCCGCCGTCAGTGTCAGCCAGTTTGCCGTGGCATACGGAGCTCCATCGCAGTCTTTAACACTGGCAGCATGCCGCGACAGCGTGGACGTGAACCGTATGTGCAGTTGACGGACTTTGAGCGAGGGCGTATAGTGGGCATGCGGGAGGCCGGGTGGACGTACCGCCGAATTGCTCAACACGTGGGGCGTGAGGTCTCCACAGTACGTCGATGTTGTCGCCAGTGGTCGGCGGAAGGTGCACGTGCCCGTCGACCTGGGACCGGAGCGCAGCGACGCACGGATGCACGCCAAGACCGTAGGATACTACGCAGTGCCGTAGGGGACCGCACCGCCACTTCCCAGCAAATTAGCGACACTGTTGCTCCTGGGGTATCGGCGAGGACCATTCGCAACCGTCTCCATGAAGCTGGGCTACGGTCCCGCACACCGTTAGGCCGTCTTCCGCTCACGCCCCAACATCGTGCAGCCCGCCTCCAGTGGTGTCGCGACAGGCGTGAATGGAGGGACGAATGGAGACATGTCGTCTTCAGCGATGAGAGTCGCTTCTGCCTTGGTGCCAATGATGGTCGTATGCGTGTTTGGCGCCGTGCAGGTCGCCACAATCAGGACTGCATACGACCGAGGCAAACGGGGCCAACACCCGGCATCATGGTGTGGGGAGCGATCTCCTACACTGGCCGTACACCTCTGGTGATCGTCGAGGGGACACTGAATAGTGCATGGTACATCCAAACCGTCATCGATCCCATCGTCCTACCATTCCTAGACCGGAAAGGGAACTTGCTGTTCCAACAGGACAATGCACGTCCGCATGTATCCCGTGCCACCCAACGTGCTCTAGAAGGTGTAAGTCAACTACCCTGGCCAGCAAGATCTCCAGATCTGTCCCCCATTGAGCATGTTTGGGACTGGATGAAGCGTCGTCTCACGCGTTCTGCACGTCCAGCACGAACGCTGGTCCAACTGAGGCGCCAGGTGGAAATGGCCTGGCAAGCCGTTCCACAGGACTACATCCAGCATCTCTACGATCGTCTCCATGGGAGAATAGCAGCCTGCATTGCTGCGAAAGGTGGATATACACTGTACTAGTGCCGACATTGTGCATGCTCTGTTGCCTGTGCCTATGTGCCTGTGGTTCTGTCAGTGTGATCATGTGATGTACCTGACCCCAGTAATGTGTCAATAAAGTTTCCCCTTCCTGGGACAATGAATTCATGGTGTTCTTATTTCAATTTCCAGGAGTGTATTTGCGCAGTATGTAGTTTCGGATGTGTAGCTTTCCTAGAGTGTCTGCACTGACCACTGCTTCGTCACCCTGCTTGGACTCTTGTGTAGATGAACGTGGTAGAGTAATGTTCATACATACAAAATATCGGCGAAAATCTCTTGGGAGTTTGTTTTGCCAATTTCATTTGACCAGCATTCAACACATTCGATGCCCATCTTGCACAAAGTTTCATCGCAGTTAACTATTCGTATACCGTGCATAGCCCCGTCTTTTCTAAAAAGCTAATATTACCATCTATTCCTTACAGCGTTCGTCACCGGTCTTCAGAGGTAATTATAAAGTCATTCCCATTGACGACTGCAGCTATGGAATGCCCTTCACATGTATCGTATTCGGGGAAAGACAGCCACGCTTGACAAAGCCATACGTTTCTTCTTCGTTCAAACTAAAGGCCAAATTCTTCAAATTTCTTATACCGTGAATTTCAGTTTCCTGTCAACAGGAACGTTAAATCTTCCAAAATCAAATTATTCAGTAAATCAATTTAAACTTAAAAGAAGAGTAATTTTAGAAGCCGTATAAATAAAACCATGCCGCACTTCAAATTTCCACCTGTAGCGTGTTATCATCTAACATGCACTAACAAAACTGTGATATTAATTCATGGATTTTAATCACACATCTTTGCAAGGACAAGAGATTTTCGACTTGTCTTCATAAAATGAAGTAAGGGGCAGTAAATCACTGAAAATTAGGATAGAGCATTGAATTACTTAAGTGGACTAGAAGTGTTGTACTTGCCCTAATTCTGTAAGAACTAATGGGATCATCCTCTAAAGCTCTTGTCTCTGACAGGTTTTGAGATTTTGTTTTATTTTTGTCAGTCTTCCTAATGGTTTGACGCGTCCAGCCACGAATTCCTCCCCTGTGCTAACCTCTTCATCTCAGTGTAGCACTTGCAACATTCGTCGTCAATTATTTGCTGGATGTATTCCAATCTCTGCCTTCCTCTACAGTTTCTGCCTTCTGCAGCTCCCACTAGTACCACGGAAGTTTTCCCCTCGTGTCTTAACAGATGTCCTATCATCCTGTTCCTTCTCCTTATCTGTGTTTTCCACATATTCCTTTCCTCTCCGATTCTGCGCCGAACCTCCTCATTCCTTAGCTTATCAGTCCACCTAATTATCAACATTCTACTGTACCACTACATCCCAAACACTTCGATTCTCTTCTGTTCCGGTTTTCCCACAGTCCATGTTTCATTGCCATATAATGCTGTACTCCAGACATACGTTCTCTGAAATTTCTTCCTGAAATTAAGTCCGATATTTGATATTAGTAGACTTCTCTTGGACAGGAATGCCCTTTTTGCCATAGCTTGTCTCCTTTTGATGTCCCCCTTCCTCCGTCATTGGTTTTTTTACTACCTAGGCAGCAGAATTCCTTAACTACATCTACTTTCTGATCATCAGTCCTGATGTTAATTTTCTCGCTGTTCTCACGTCTGCTACTTCTTATTACCTTAGTCTTTATTCGATTTACTCTCACTCCATACTCTGTACTTATTAGACTGTCCATTCCTCTACACTTTCACTCAGGATAGCGATTTTATCAGCAAAGAGTATCATTGATATCCTTTCACCCTGAATTTTAATTCCACTCCTTAACCTTTCTTTTATTTGCAACATTGCTTCCTCGATGCACAGATTGAACAGTAGAGGTCAAAGACTAGATCTTTATCTTACGCCTCTTCTACTACGAGCACTAAGTTGTCGGTCGCCCACTTTTATTATTGCCACTTGGCTGTTGTACATATTGTATATGACACGTCTATCCCTATACCTTATCTTCACTTTTGCCAGAATTTCGAACATCTTGCACCATTTTACATCTTCGAACTCTTTCTCCTATGAACGTGTCGATTTTTCTTTAGTCTTGCTTCCATTATTAACCCCAACGTCAGAATTGCCTCTCTCATGCCTTTACCTTTCCTAAAGCCAAACTGATCTCATCTACTGCTTCTTGAGTTTTCTTTTCCATTTTTCTCTATATTTTTCTTGTAAGCAACTTGGATGCATGTGCTGTTAAGCTGACTGTGTAGTAATTCTCTCACTTGTCAGTTCTTGCCGTCTTTGGAAGTGTGTGTATGATGCGTTTCCGAAAGTCAGATACTATGTCGCCAGACTCATACATTTACACACCAACGTGAATAGATGCTTTGTTAACACGTTTCCCTATGATTTTAGAAGTTCTGATGGAATGTTATCTATACTTCCTTTCTGTATTTGACCTTCATTCCTCCGAAGCTCTTTTAAATTATGATTCTAATACTGGATACCTTGTCTCTCCTAAATCGACTCGTCACAGACAAATCTTCCCCCTCATAGAGGCTTTCAATGTATTCTTTCCACCTATCCGTTCACTTATCTGCGTTTAAGCGTGGAATCCCACTTGCACTCTTAATGTTATCGCCCTTGCTTATAATGTCACCGAAGATTGTTTTGACTCTCCTGTATGCTTAGTCTGTCCTTCCTGCAGTCGTTGCTGTTTCGATGTCTTCATATTTTTCCTGCAGTCATTTCGTCTTATCTTCCCTGCACTTCCTATGCATTTAGTTCCTCGTACATACGTTTTTCTGCCCAACAACTGTGATGGCCATTTTTACAGATGTCCTTTCCTTTTCAACTGTACTGCCCTCTGAGTTATTCCGTATTGCTGTATCTATAGCCTTAGATAACTTCAACCTTATATCGTAATTCCTTAGTACTTCCATATCCCACTTCTTTGCGCGTATTGATTCTTAATAAGTAATGTCTTAAACTTCACCCTACTCCTCATCACTACTACATTGTGATCTGAGTCTATGTCTGCTGCTGAGTACCCCTTACAATCCAGTATCTGATTTCGGAATCTGTATCTGACCATGATGTAATCTAACTGTAATCTTCCCGTATCACCCGGCCTTTTCCAGGTATACCTACTCCTCTTGTGATTCTTGGACAAGGTATTCGCTATTCCTTGCTGAAACCTGTTACAGAACTCAATTAGTCCTTCTCCTCTCTCATTCCTTGTTCCAAGTTCATATTGTCCTGTATCCTTTTCTTCTACTCCTTCCCCAGAACTGCATTCCAGTCGCCCATGACTATTAGATTTTCGTCCCCCTTTACATATTGCATTACCCTTTCAGTATCCTCATACACTTTCTCTATCTGTTCATCTTCAGCTTGCGACGTCGGCATGTATACCTGAACTATCGTTGTCGGTGTTGGCTTGCTCCCGCTTCTAATAAGAACAACCCTATCACTGAACTGTTCACTGTAACATACTCTCTGCCGTACCTTCCTATTCAAACCGAATCCCACTCCCGTTATACCATTTTCTGCTGCTGTTGATATTACCCTATACTCATCCGACCAGAAATCCTTGTGTTCTTTACACTACACTTCACTGACCACTACTATGTCTATACTGAGCCATTGCCATTTCGGGCTCTAGTTTCCGTACAACGCTCAAGCTTCTGAAATTTCACGCCCCGACTCGTAGAACTTTATCCTACGGTTGATTTTTCAGTCTTTTTCTTATGGTAACCTCCTCCTTGGCAGTCCCCTCCCAGAGATCCAAATGGGAGACTAGTCCAGAATCTTTTGCCAATGGAGAGATCATCATGACACTTCAACAATTACAGGCCACATGTCCTTTGGATACACGTTACGTGTCTTTAATGCAGTGGTTACCGTTTCCTTCTGTATCCTCATGAATAAGGTCATGGCTGATTCTTCCGCCATTAGGGGCAATTTCCAACCCCTGGGACAAGAGAGTGCCCTGGACCTCTATCCGCTCCTTTTCCCTCTTTAATAAGGCCGTTGGCAGAATGAGGAGTTACTTATTATACTGTAAGTCTTCGACCGCGATGCTGATTATTAATCAAAATTTAAGCAACGACGGGTTTCTCATCCAGGACGGAATAGGTTTTTTATTATGAATCATAGACACTACCCCTAGACCACGGGATCGGAGAGTAACAGCTTCTTAATCTCTTACTGTTTTATCATCAGTCAGATGTATTGTTTGTTTTTCTACTCTAATCCGTTTTCTAAGCGGTAAGATGTTCCGGCCTGCTAGGATGATAATAGATTTCGTATATCGCTACAAATATATCGGGCTAATCTGAACTAGCATTAAATGAAAGTTTGGAGCTTGTAAATTCACTAAAACAGGTAAATAAACCATACACACATGACTGGAGGCCATTTAATAAGACAATTAATAGTTTTCACTCTCCATTGAAGGTAGGGTGACACAGTAATAGTAAACAAGATAAGTGGTCGTATGTAATTTGCCAAACCAGTGAAGTTATTAAAAAAAGTTATTAAAAAAGAAAATATATCCCCTATACGAGTCATTGATCACTGTGGATATATGAGGACAGATCGATTTATGTACATCCGTATTTAGAACCTTTCTGCCACGCCCTTCATCAGATAATGATTTAGAACTTATATAACAATGTTCAGTGTCAGTCACAATACAACCTATGCCGAAGTTGTGAGTATTAATCCGATGATATCGTTAATCGAAACTTCTCTATACATTAAGATGTATATTAAGCGATGAACAAGACATTATTAAAGAAGGTTTTAAGTTAGCGAGAGATGTGCAATGTTCCCCATGTAATGTAAAAGTGACGGGTGCAGTAACTGCTCCATTTTTATGAGGCAGGAATGACAGCAACACTTAATAAAAACAAGTTAATTCATTTGTAAATAAATGAAAAATATGAGTTTCATGAATGACACTAATTTTTTTCTCTGGTTAATGTTAAATTATCCTTTTATTCTAAATTGTTCAGTAGTATGTAGTTTCGGATGCGTGGCGACTCTGAATTGTCTGCTATGCATATAATGTCTAATATAATTAACACACAAAACGTAAGACAAGCACTAGCTATGGACCCGGCGAAATAAAAAGAGCACTTAGAGAACAGAGTGTTAAACGCATCTGCTTGGTTTACGTGGAGTGTACGTATTAACATCTACGTAACTTGTCTGAAATTCACAGTCACGAGCCTGGCAGAGGATTCATCGAACAACTTCCACTTTTGTTTCCTTACGATTCCTCTCTGTAACCACGCGAGGGAAAAACGAACACGCACATCATTCCGTGCGATCTCATATTTCTCTTCTTCTGTTACAATAGTCTTTTGTCTATATAGATGGGTGTCACTAACAAATTTTCGTATTCGGTGGAGGAAATTTGTTACTGAAATTTCGCGAAATCATTTTTTTGCAACAGAAAACGCCTTGGTTTAATGCTGGCCAGCCCTAGTCGCGCTTCATTTTCGCGATACTACATAACGAGCTGTACTTCTTTGAAAATTTTCGGTGTCCTGCGTTAATCTTACCTGGTAAGGATCTCATACCACAAAATAGAACTCCAGCAGTGGGCGTACAAACACTGTGTAGGCAGTCTCTTTAGTAGAACTGTTACAAATTCTAAGTATTCTGTCAATGAAACGCAGTCTTTGTTTTGTTTTCTTCACAACATTATCTACGTGATCATTCAAATTTAAGTTATTTCAATTGCAATCCTTGGCATTTCTTAAGATTTATCTGATCTAACATGTAACTGAAATTAACGGATTCCTTTCGTATTAATGTGAATGACCTCGCACTTTTCGTTGTTTAGGGTCAGTTGCCGCTTCTCACACCTTATAGATATTCTGTCTGAAGCATTTTTCCTTTGGTTTTGACCATCTGATGCCATTACTAGACGGTAAATGGCAGCTTAATCTTTAAATAATCTAAGGTGGTTGCTCAGACTGTCTTTAAACCATTTACGTACACCGGAAACAGCAGAGGGACAATAACACATCCTTGGGGAACGCAAGGTATCACTTCTGCTTCACTCGACGACTTTCCGTCAGTTAATACGAACAGTAGCCTTTCTCACAGGCAATTACGAATCCAGGCACACATATGAAGTGATACTCCAAAGGCACGTGAGTTGTAGATAAACAGTTTGCGACGAACGGTATCAAAAACCTTTTCAAAATCTACAAATATGGAATCAATTTGAAGTCCCGTGTTGTTGGAGTAGTGTTTCAAAAGAACGGTATTTTCTGAATCCATAATGACTGTGTGACAGTAGATGGTTCTGTTTTTTCGAGGTAATTCATAATGTTCGTAAACAGTATATTTTAAATATTCTACTGAAAATCGATGGTAGTGATTTGTATCTGTAATTCGACGGATTACTCCTACTTTCTTTATTGAGTATTTTTGCTGTCTGTGCAGTTTTCAGTCTTTAAGTACGAATATTTCGTCGAGCGTGTGGTTGTGACTTTGTGAAGTACGAAGCTATTACTTACGCTTATTCTGAAAGGAATATTACTTTTAACGTTTAATAAGGCCTTGCATAACGTAGGATGTCTATATCTAAGTTACTTGTGTTAGGAGAAATGCTTCATTAATTTTACGGAATATTTAATTTACCTATTTTGAACAAGAAATTTCGGAAAAACGTATTTAGCGACTCAGGTTGCGTGCCACTGTCATCTGTCCCGCTAGCTTCACTGTCACCCAGTGATATAATTTTAGAAGCAGAATGTGGTTACTCTTGAATACCACAAAATAAATACGAACTGAGTATAAGTAACCAAGCTAACTTTACAGTAAGGGAGGATATCATACAATGAAATTATTATCTTTTAAGTATTTAACTACATTACCGAACTTAGAAGTTATAGGCGTGATGTCAGAAGCAAATGACATAACCTAAATACTTACCAATTGTAGAGGACTACAGAAGCATGAAAACGACACTTCGTGATTGATTGGTCAGCGATAAAACCCTAGGTGATGTATCCACTCCCCGTACAATATTAATTAACCACGAAACTAACTTCGTACAATTTTGGCAATAGTGATAGAAAGGGAAGTGAGAAATATTGTTTGTTAATTGAATGTGCGAAGTTAATAGGGAAGCGTTATGAACGTTACCTTAACATAGAAAAAATGAATATTTACGATAATAAAGTTTTTATGACGTTTGACAGTATGCTATAATAAGATCGCCAACAAGACGAAGTACACGTCGAATATTTCAGCAATATGAAGCATCCACATGTAATGATAAAGAACCAAAATTAAATGTGACAGTATTTCCGCAACATTTTTGTTATTTCACAAACACAAGCCAAAACGCTGTCTCCTGTCTTTCTTTTTTATCCACAGTAATCAAGAAATAACTCCTGAATGATAACATGAACAATGTAAAGATCAAAATAGAACATTAAAGTATGCTATACTTCAACCAATAACATCCAGTGCTGTAGCGGAGAAAGTAAACAAGAATGAGGGGCCGATTTTCAAACAAAATGTTAAGACATGTTAATCTGTTTTAACTACTGGCACCATCCCTGAAGTGGAATAGGGCTGTGTAACCGTGCTACACTGAAGACTGTACTGTGTACAGGATGTAAGTGAAGATGTATACAGTCAACGCTCATGGCTGTTAACGTGGGCGTCTTTTAGTGAGCCTACTTATATATTCACTGAAGGAAAAAATATCACAACACTAAGAAGGAGTTGTGGGACGTAAAAGAAAGTAAGTAGGAGTGCTTGTACAACTGATTGACATTGATATTTCGCACTAGTCGCATGATCAGGGTACAAATCTGGTTTCCTTTAAATAAACGCTTTAGCTGTCTTTAGCGTTAGTGACAGTTAAGACTTTAATTGGTGAGTCGATACTAGTCAAGAATACCCTTAGGGCGATCAAAACCCCATTGTCAGCACTTTATTAAGTTTGAACGACGTCGTGTAATAGGGATACGAGAAGCTGGATGTTCCTTCTGCGACACTGCAGGATTGTAGCAACTGCACATGATTACTAGCAGTGGTTGATCGCAGGAATGGTCGGACGCTAGAAGAGCAGGGTCCGGACGGCCATGTGCAACACCGAGAGTGAAGACTATGGCGTTAGGTTAGGTTAGGTTAGGTTAGGTTAGGTTAGCGCATGGCTCCGACAAATGGTACTGCATCTGCAGCATCAATCTGAAGAGCTGTTGGTACCACAGAAACACAATAAACTGTGGCAAATAGGTTACTTAAAGGACAGTTTCGAGCCAGACGCCTTGTAGCGTGCGTTCCATTGACAAACTCACCACCATCTGCAACTTCCGTGGTGTCAAGCCGGATCTTATTGAAGTGCAGAGTGGAGGTCTGTAACGTTTTGTGATGAAGCCTGTTCTGCTTCAGTGTCATTGACGGCGATGTGTTGCTTGGGGGGAGGCCAGTTGAGAACCTACAAGCAATGTGCGTGAGTCCTTGACACCCTGGACCTACACCAAGAGCTGTGGTCTGAGGTGTGATTTCGTTTGACAGCAGGAGCACTCTCGAGGCTATGCTACGGTTCCTCACTGTGCATGTTCACGTCAGTCTGCTGATTCGACCTGTTGCGCTGCCATTCATGAACAACAATCGAAGAGGTGTTTTGCAACAGGACATTGCTCGCCCATACTGCGCTGTTGTATAGTGACTTGCTGTACAGAGTGCCGACGTATTCCGTTGACCTGCCCTATCACCAAATCTGTATGCAATCGAGCACGTTTGGGACATCTTCGGACGACAACTCCAGCGTCATCCACGACCATCTTCAACAGTACCTGCATTGACCGTCCAAAATCAAAAGGCAAGGATTTCCTTTCCACAAACTAACATTCGGCTTCCGTACGACAGAATGCATGCACGTTCGCATGCTTGCATTCAGCTTTCTGGCGGTTACACTTTTTATTAATAAACTAGCATTTCACATCTGCAATAGCTTGCCTCGCGCTTACCTTAATCTATGATCCTGCAGTGTGATTCATTTAATGTGTTACCTAGACAAATGTGTTATTGAAATTTATTTAATGTTCATTAATTACTTTTTGGTGTTGCGAATTTTATCCATCAAAGTTTGTAAGCTAAGGAAAGTCTTGAAGGGTCATCTGCTCACCAAGTCTAGGTACCGGCTGCCCGTCTAACGGCTTCCAGGAGCAATAGTATTTCATATAATTATAGCCCGAATTTAAAAATTTACAATAATCGAAGAGCACCAGTTTGCTTTTGTTCTACAATATTACTTTTATTGTTAACCGGTTTTCGGTTTACAAGGCCATCTTCAGACATTTACCGACTATTATCACCAAAGAAGTTAAATGTTAGCAGTCAACATTCCATTGTTGTCTGCTAACATTTAACTTCGTTGGTGATAATACTCAGCAAATGTCTAAAGATGGCCTTGCAAGCCGAAAACCGGTTAACAATAAAAGTAATATTGTAGAACAAAAGCAAACTGGTGCTCTTCGATTATTGTAAATTTTTAAATTCGGGCTGTAATTATATGAAATACTATTGCTCCTGGAAGCCGTTAGACGGGCAGCCTGTACCTAGACTTGGTGAGCAGATGACCGTTCAAGACTTTCCTTCGTTTACAAACTCTGATGGATAAAATTCGCAACACCAAAAAGTAATTAATGAACACTAAATAAATTTCAATAACACATTTGTCTAGGTAACACATTAAATGAATCAACATTGCATTGTTGTCTGCTAACATTTAATTTCTTTGGTGATAATACTCAGTAAATGTCTTAAGATGGCCTTGTAAGCCGAAAACCGGTTAACGATAAAAGAAATGTTCTAGAACCAAAGCAAAGTGGTGCTTTTCATTTATTATAATGTTGTTCTACCGAGAACCGACGGAAGATTCTATTAATATGTTAAAAATTTAATATGTTAGAGGTTAAACACTATACCGTTGGAAACTGTGTACACATCAAAAACGTTTTGCATCAACTCTGTTCCGAGAGTTCCGGAACCTGTACAGGAAATTGGAATAGAGATCAACATAAATATCACTTCCGCCCTTTTTACTGCTCATGAAAACCACACATCGCATGTTGTCCCACCATACAGGGAGACCTTCGGAAGTGTGATCCAGATTGCTGTACACACCGGTACATCTAATACCCGCTATCACGCCCTCTTGCATCGATGCATGCCTGTATTGTCGTGGCATAATACAAACTAGTTCACCAAGGCAGTGTTGGTCCACATTGTCTCACTCCTCAACGGCGATTCGGCGTAGATCCCTCGGAGTGAGTCACGTCGCCCATAAAGAGCCCTTTTCAATCTGCCCCAGGTATGTTCGATAGGGTTCATGTCTGGAGAACATGCTGGCCACTCTGGTCGAGCGAGGCCGCTATCCTGAAGAAAGTCATTCATAAGATGTGCACGATGGGGACCCGAATTGTCGTCCATGAAGACGAATACCTCACCAATATGCTGCCGATATGGTTGCACTATTGGTCGTAGGATGGCATTCGCGTATCGTACAGCCATTACCACGCCTTCCATGACCACCAGCAGCATACGTAGGCCCCACATAATGCCACACCAAAACAGCAGGGAACCTAGACCTTGCTTCACAGTGTCTGTAAGGCGTTCACTCTTACCGGGTTGCCACCAGACACGTCTCCGGCGATTGTCTGGTTGAAGGCATACGTTACACCCGTCGGTGAAGAGATCGTGGTGCCATTCCTGAGCGATCAATTCAGCATGTTGTTGGGCCTATCTGTACTCTCTGCATGATGTCGTGGTTGAAAAAAGGACCTCGCCATGGATGTCAGGAGTGAAGTTGAGCATCATGCAGCCTATTGCGCACAGTTTGAGTGATAACACCACCTCCTGCAGCTGCACGAAAAGCATTATTCAACATGGTGCCGTTTCTGTCAGAGTTCCTCCGAACCATAATCCTTAGCTACCGGTCATCCATTGAAGTAGTGGCCCTTTTGCTGCCTGAGTGAGGCATGTCATCGACAATTCCTTTTTCTCTGTGTCTCTTCCAATGTCCGAACGACATCACTTTGTTTCACCCCGAGTCGCCCGGACACTTCCATAGTTGAGAGCTCTTCCTGACACGAAGTTCCAACGCGGACGCTATCGAAATGCGGTATTGACGGTTTAAGCATGGTTCAACTACAGACAACACGAGCTGTGTAATTCCTTCCTGGTAGAATGACTGTATCTGATCGGCTGTCTGACCCCCTCCGTCTAATAGTCGCTGCTCATGCGTGGTTGTGTACAGATTTGGCCGGGCTTAGTGACATCTGTGAACAGTCAGAGGGATAGTTTCTGCAATACAATAACCCCTGTCAACTTCTATCTTGAGGGATTCTGGGACCCGGGATGATGCAAAACTTTTTTGATGTGTGTATTTCTTGTTGCAGAGTAACTCATGATACGCAAATTGACAAGACTATATTCATCCATTATTTGAGAATAAAAGCACTTGCAACAAACATAACACACAATCTGAAACATGCAAAAAACATTTTGCCGCTCATAAGCCTACAAAAACAGAAAAAGGACAAATGTTTATCGTTTACTGCATTTTCGCCATTCATTCAGTAACACTGAGGTATCAGACAAGACGTAATTTAATATTTAGTTACTACTGACTCTATTCAGAGCACATTTTTAGATAGTATCCACATTTATGTTTGAATGTATATTATTGAACAGCATATAATTTAGGTGCTAAGACATTATAATCATGGAAATTCGTAAGAAACTACTCTCCTGGAAATTGAAATAAGAACACCGTGAATTCATTGTCCCAGGAAGGGGAAACTTTATTGACACATTCCTGGGGTCAGATACATCACATGATCACACTGACAGAACCACAGGCACATAGGCACAGGCAACAGAGCATGCACAATGTCCCCACTAGTACAGTGTATATCCACCTTTCGCAGCAATGCAGGCTGCTATTCTCCCATGGAGACGATCGTAGAGATGCTGGATGTAGTCCTGTGGAACGGCTTGCCATGCCATTTCCACCTGGCGCCTCAGTTGGACTAGCGTTCGTGCTGGACGTGCAGAACGCGTGAGACGACGCTTCATCCAGTCCCAAACATGCGCAATGGGGGACAGATCCGGAGATCTTGCTGGCCAGGATAGTTGACTTAAACCTTGTAGAGCACGTTGGGTGGCACGGGATACATGCGGACGTGCATTGTCCTGTTGGAACAGCAAGTTCCCTTGCCGGTCTAGGAATGGTAGAACGATAGGTTCGATGACGGTTTGGATGTACCGTGCACTAATCAGTGTCCCCTCGACGATCACCAGAGGTGTACGGCCAGTGTAGGAGATCGCTCCCCACACCATGATGCCGGGTGTTGGCCCTGTGTGCCTCGGTCGTATGCAGTCCTGATTGTGGCGCTCACCTGCACGGCGCCAAACACGCATACGACCATCATTGGCACCAAGGCAGAAGCGACTCTCATCGCTGAAGACGACACGTCTCCATTCGTCCCTCCATTCACGCCTGTCCCGACACCACTGGAGGCGGGCTGCACGATGTTGGGGCGTAAGCGGAAGACGGCCTAACGGTGTGCGGGACCGTAGCCCAGCTTCATGGAGACGGTTGCGAATGGTCCTCGCCGATACCCCAGAAGCAACAGTGTCCCTAATTTGCTGGGAAGTGGCGGTGCGGTCCCCTACGGCACTGCAAACGATCCTACGGTCTTGGCGTGCATCCGTGCGGTCCGGTCCCAGGTCGACGGGCACGTGCACTTTCCGCCGACCACTGGCGACAACATCGATGTACTGTGGAGACCTCACGCCCCACGTGTTGAGCAATTCGGCGGTACGTCCACCCGGCCTCCCGCATGACCACTATACGCCCTCGCTCAAAGTCCGTCAACTGCACATACGGTTCATGTCCACGCTGTCGCGGCATGCTACCAGTGTTAAAGACTGCAATGGAGCTCCATATGCCACGGCAAACTGGCTGACACTGACGGCGGCGGTGCACAAATGCTGCGCAGCTAGCGCCATTCGACGGCCAACACCGCGGTTCCTGGTGTGTCCGCTGTGCCGTGCGTGTGATCATTGCTTGTACAGCCCTCTCGCAGTGTCCGGAGCAAGTATGGTGGGTCTGACACACAGGTGTCAATGTGTTCTTTTTTCCATTTCCAGGAGTGTAGATTTTCTTAAAACACGTTAGCTCATTTGCAAAATCGTCAGACGTTTGAAACTATTTTATGTAAACTATTTTATGTATGGGAGTGTTTTTCCTTAAAGAATTGTGTGTCGTGGATGGGAGGGGAGGGGCAGCACCCTGAAAGATCTACGTCGAAACAAAGCCCCAGGTTAGATGACGTTCTGTCAGAACTACTGACTCTCCCATGTGATGTGTAAGATGTACGAGACAGCCATAATGCCGTCAGATTTTAAGAAGAAAGTAATAATTCCATGTTCGCATGAACTATTTGCTGACAAGCGTGAACATAACCGAACTATCAGTGTATACATTCATATTTGTATAATACTAACACGAATTCTTTACAGAAGAATGGAAGAAAACTGTTAGAACCCAGTCACGGGGAAGATCAGTTTGGTTTCTATAGAAGGAACACGGGAGGCAATGCCGACCATACGGTTATCTGAGAAAACAGTTTTAAGTAGAGAAGATATAAAATATATCCTGGTGATGGCAAGAAAAGCGTTTCCGAAGAAAAGGAATTTGTTAACATCGAATATACGAAGGTTGGAAATTTAATAGCTGCAACTACTTATTTACAGCTTTTAAAAAATTGATTCGTGTTTCAAAGTTTTACTGACCTTCGAAGTAGTCACAAGGAATTTGTATAACCCATTGCCAGCGATTGGAAGTCGTAGGATACTCTTGAAACGTCCCCTTAAAACAATTATACAAGACTGTGCTTAAACTGACACACAATATTTTTAGCGCAACGCAATCTGACTTTCAAAAATCCCTACAAAAAAATGACCCTGACTAACATTAACCTATACGTTTCACAAATCGTTTACCTCACAAAAATCTTGCTTACTCGAACTACTGCAATACAGCGAGCGGCACTACTGCCAGCTAAATAAAAGATTCAGACTATGGAAGGCACTAAATACTGATACGGATAGTTAGCAAATGAAAGATTTTAATAGAGAACAAACAATGTATTTACTTTAATATCATCAAAAGTCATGATATATATAGCAGTTCATGACATCCAGTCTTTTACAAATTTCAAAACTCCGCCGTTTCTCTCCCCACATCCACCACTGCTGGCGGCTCACCTCCATCTGCGCAACATCCAGCTGCCCAACACTACAATGGCAGACAACAATGCAAACTACCCACAGACTGCACACAGCACAGCCAGTGATTTTCATACACAGCGCTACGTGGCGTTACCAATAAGAAAACCTAAACAGCCTACTAACACTCTTAGCACTGCCAGTTGTGTTGACACTTCGAACCGCGCCGTCTATTGCCCGACGAATTTGTAGCAGTTCTGAAGCGAATGCCAAGAAGTGTTTCGTTCAGTTTAGAAATCGGGTTGAACTTACGAGGGCTTCAGTCAGGGGAATGCAGTAGGTGATACAGCACTTAGCAGCCCCATCAGTCTAACAAATCAGTAGCAGCTTGCATTGTACACGTACGTGTTTGACATTGTCCTACAAAATGATGGTCAGGTCCTGTAGAAAGTGCCATCCCTTCTGTCTCTATGCTGTTCATATTTGGAACACTACCTACGACCATCTTGGAGACAGAAGTGATGATGCTTTCTGCAGGACATGACCATCATTTTGCAGGACAATGCTCAAGCACGTACAGTGCAAACTGTTACTGATTTGTTTGACTAATGGGGCTGCCAAGTGCTATACCACTTATTGCAATTCCCTGACTTAAGCCCTCATAAGTTCAACACGATTTCGAAACTGAAGGAAACATTTCATGGCATTCGCTTCAGAATTTTTACAAATTCGTTGGGCAATGGACCGCGCCGTCCGAAGTGTCGACACAAGTAGCACTTCTAAGAGTATTTTACGACTTCCACATCGCTGGCAACGGGCTATACACAATTCAGGTGACTACTTTGAACGTCAGTAAAACTTTGAAACACGTGTTCCTTTTTTAAGAGCTGTAAATAAATAGTTTCCACTCTTAAAGTTCCAACCCTCGGACAGGGTGACAATTATTCAACTATATGAAAAAAAAAAAAAAACGTAAATTAGTTAGAAACTGCGTCTTGCACACCCTTCATTCAACATGTAAACTTCACTACAGATATGCGGGTTTAGGGTATGACATTTCGATATGCCTGCCGTCATTGACGATTATGTGGCGCAGACGAATAGCGAAATTCTGCATGAGCCGCTGAAGTGTCGGAACATCGACCCCGTGGCTGTCCTCTTGAATGTCTGTTTTCAGCTCTTCAGTGGTTTTGGGGTTATGGATGTACACATAGTAGTTAATACAGCCACACAAACAGAAGTCGTATGTGTTCAGATCCGGAGAAAATGGGGCCAATCAAGGCCAACACCAGTGGCCTCTGAGTACACCAGAGCCAGAATGCGGCTCCCCAAATGTTCCTCCAGGACATCGGACACTCCTCTGCTTCGATGGTATCGAGCTCCGTCTTGTATGAGCCACATCCTGTCAAAATCAAGGTCGCTTAGGATGATGGGGACGAAATCTTCTTCCAAAACTTCACGTACCGTGCCATCAACGAATATCGCACCGATCATTCTGTAAATGGACATTGGACCCCACACAGTTGCTCCTTGAGGGTGAAGAGACCTCTTGATCGCGAAATGTGAGATTCTCAGTCCCCCAGACGCGCCAGTTTTGTTACTTAACGAACCCATCCCAATGAAAGTGGTCTTCGTCGCTAAATCAAACCTTGCATGCGCACTAATTCGCATCACGTCCCGCTGCCAACCGTGCAGTTTCAAAGTTCTAAAGCGAACCGTTCAGTAGTTATGACTATTTATTTTCATACAGTTCAGTAATTGTCACCTGTAGATTTATATGCTAGAAAGTCTTTTCCGGGTGGTGGGCTGCGTGCGCAGGCGTGAATTTGGTGGTGGTGGTGGTGGTGGTGGGGGGGGGGGGGGGAGTTGATTACTTGTAAGCAGTCCTCCACTGCAGTAGAGCTGTCGCTGAAAACTACGGGCCGCCAGCAGTGAGGCACAGTACGCATTTAATTAGTGAGGTGACCGCGGCTTGGTACCTCGGTGTGCCACGGTGTTGCCTCTTCGGTGCTAGGTGAGCGCCGACGCCCAGGCGGCGGTGTTCCCACGGCGGTGCGGCGCAGCTCGTTGCCCGCCCTGCCGCAGCGGCGCCCACAGCCCGGCGGGTGGCGGCTTCCGCCCCCGCGCCCTGAGAAGCCCCGCCGTTACCTGCCACCCGGCGCCGCACGTAATTGAGTTGCAGAAATTAATTATCGCGTTTGCCGCCGCACGAAGCGACTCCCCCGCCAGCTGCTGGCTCCACCATCGACGTCGCACCTCCAGCTGCGCCAGGGACACCTGCAACAGTGCACTACACATCAACGATACAGCGAGTGCCGATATTTCCTTTCAGTAGCAAATCAACGCACACGTCTTAGGGAAATAGTAACCGACACTGGTATGATATAAAATTACGCCTACTACGTCATCCACAACACTTTCACATTTCTGTTAGTTGTTGCGACCTTGTGCACACATGTCCTTCGGACGCAAAACTTGGGCTGAAAATTGCTGTTTCTCTATAAGAGCATACAGCAAACCTTTACAGGCGCGTGTTCACGCTTTAGGACAAAATAGGCTTTATATTTCCAATTATAGATCTTCTTGTGACCGGACACCAGGCCCAAAGCGATAATAAACAAAATAGTGACTGAAAAAAAGGTTAATATTTTCATTAAAATTAATCCCTGGTGAACATTAACTCCGTCACTGGAGTATCACTGACGTATCTTTCGTTTAAAAACTTGTTCCAAATTTGTTGAGGGGGTTTAGGACATCACCCACTACTCTGTAAGTTACAGTCCCCAAAAGCCTGGAACTGTTGAAATAAAGCATCTGACGCAAGCACAACATCAATTAACAGTTCTGATGAAGCTGTATTGGAGGCAGTTTCAGAATCTACGGTTGTTCTTCTTACTACAGAAATTTATTTGCCCATATCTCACATAAATGCACGGTGATAAATATTTTCAGGGAATTTCAATCGTCATCTTCACATGATGAATTTTTTCTTTTTTTTTGTAGAGGTCAAACCATTTCGAAAGCTTTTCGCATTAATTTGTTGCAACTTGTTGAAACGGCATTCTATAGTACCGCGTCTCTTTCTGTAACGAAAGAATAGCTGTACGAAGACTGCACAATAGTTACAAATAAAATACATAAGACGTGTATAAAGTGTTTTCATGTTGTGTCCATGTTGACGTCCGATATCCTCTGCAACTTCCAGTCAGATCACTAAAAGGACACAACATAATTTTATAAACGTCTTAAGTATTTTATTTGTAACTACTGTGTACTGTTTGCAACGGATATTCTCGTACTGAATGATCAGAAATGGTAGTGTGGAATGTGGTCTGTATACATTGTATCCAAGTAATGTGAACATTAGACGAAGTCGATTTTCCACATAAAATCATGCTAGTCCTCTGAAACCAGTTGTCATTGTATATTTTTGAGCGATCTACGAGAAGAAACTCCTGTAGTAAGTAGAACATCTGTGATTAATTAGATTCGTTTTAATTGAAGTTAAATCCGATGTCTAAGAAAACCAACATAAATGTAGTAAGAGGTTGATAATACAGCACATATTTTTGGAAAGTCATGATTTGCACACGTATCTGTTGTCACTTTATTAAAGAACCACTTCAGCCAGAAACTGAGCACCCTCAGGTGCAAATCGACGTCATTAATCAGATAAATGACAGATCACAATTAATTCACAAAATAAACAGCCCGCCAGTTGGTTTAAATTTATTTATTTAAACCTGTCCTAGGTTTCGATTCCACTGCCAGTATCTCCTGCAGAAGTACATGCTATCTCCTAAATATTGATGTAAAGATAACCAATAATTACTTGCTGTCAATTATTATGTAATGTAACTAAATTTCCGAAGTAAAAAACGGAATCGTACATTGCTTACATTAAAACATGTTACATTAATCACGATCTAACCAGCATAATTCACAATCAGCAACTATTATTAAAATTTCCATGAAACACATAAAAGCGGGATTGGTGAGGTTGCTGAACACAGAAAAACGTCGAACTAACCTTTGATTGCCACACTTACCTAATTATCTTCCAGCGCGCTATATTTTGTGACCTGATGCTGTAATGAAAAACTCTTTCATGTAGAGTTTATCTTTTCCTCCAGCGTTATACACTATGTGATCAAAAGTAACCAGACACACCCAAACGCATACGTTTATCATATTAGGTTCACTGTGCTGCCCCCTACTGCCAGGTACTCCATATTAGCGAACTCAGAGGTCGTTAGACATCGTGAGTGTGCAAAACGGGGCGCTATATTTTGTTACCTGATGCTGTAATGAAAAACTCTTTCATGTAGAGTTTATCTTTTCCTCCAGCGTTATACACTATGTGATCAAAAGTAACCAGACACACCCAAACGCATACGTTTATCATATTAGGTTCACTGTGCTGCCCCCTACTGCCAGGTACTCCATATTAGCGAACTCAGAGGTCGTCAGACATCGTGAGTGTGCAAAACGGGGCGCTCGGCGGAGTTCGAACGTGGTCAGGTGACTGGATGTCACTTGTGTCGTATGTCTGTACGTGAAATTTCAACACTTCTAAACATACCTCGGTCGACTGTTTCCGATGTGACAGTGAAGTGGAAACATGAAGGGACACGTACAGCAGAAAAGCATACAGGTCGACCTCATCTGTTGAGTGACAAAGACATCCAACAGTTGAAGAGGGTCGTAATCTGTAATAGGCAGACATCTGTCCAGACCATCGCACAGGAGTTATAAACCCCATCAGCATCCATTTCAAGTACTATAACAACTAGGCAGGAAGTGAGAAAACTTCGATTTCATGGCAGCTCATAACCCACACATCACACCGGTAAATGCCGAACGACTCCTCGCTTGGTGCAAGGAGCGTAAACATTGGGCGATTGAAAAGTGGAGAAATGTCGTGTTGAATGACGAATCGCGATACACAATGCGGGGATCTGATGACAGGATATGAATATGGCGAATGCCCGGTGAAGTCATCTCCCAGCGTATGTAGTGCCAACAGAAGATATCTGGAGGCGGTGGTGTTATGGTGTGGTCGTATATTCCATGGAGAGGGCATCCCACTGATGAAAAGCAATTCGGGGATGGCGGTTTCATCTTTCAACACGATCGAGCACCTGTTCTTAATACATGGCTTATGGAGTGGTTACACGACAATAACATCCATGTAACGGACTGTCTTATACAGAGTCCTGACCTGAACTCTATAGCACACCTTTGGGATGTTTTGAAACGTGACTTAGTGGATGGCCTCACCGACCGGCATCGATACTTCTCCTCAGTGCAGCATTCCGTGAAGAATGGACTGCCATTCCCCAACAAAGCTTGCAGCACCTTATTGAACGTATACTTGCAAGAGCGGAAGCTGTCATCAAAGATCTGGGTTAGCCAACACATATTGAATTGCAGCATTACCGATGGAGGGCGCCACTAACTTGTAAATCATTTTCAGCCAGATGTCCGGATACCTTTGATCACATCGTGTATCACTAGAGCAACCAAATAAATATCTGTGTTGCTACCAGTATAAAATAGCGCAACACTATTGAAATATTAACAGAAAGCAAAATGAAAACAAATTAAGTATTAAAAAAAGTGGTAAATGCTATCTACATATTCAGAGCTGGACTGCTAGGTTTTTTTCTTTGCATTCCCTTGACATTTAATTTCTTCTACTATTTCTTCACAAGGAAGGGTGCAAAACATTCCAATGAGTGCAGTATATGGATTGAGAGTAAATCGAAGTAAGACGAAAGTAATTATAAGTAGCAGAAATGAGAATAGTCGGAAACTTAACATCCTGATTCATGGTCACGAAGTAGATGAAGTTAAGGAATACACTATGTAGGATACAAAATAACCAATGACAGATGGAGCAAGGAAGACATGAAAAGAAGACTAGCTCTGGGAAAAGGACTTTCTTCGCCAAGAGAAGTCTGCTAGTATGAAATATCGTCCTTAATTTGAGGAAGAAATTTCTGAAAATGTATGGATGGAGCACAGCAGTGTATAGTAGTGAAACACGAACTATAAGAAAACCGGTACAGAAGAGAAACGAAGTGTTTAAGTGTTTCAGATGTGATGCTACAGGCGAATATTGAATATCAGGTGGACTGATAAGGTAAGGAATGAGGAGGTTCAATGCAGAAATCGGAGAGGAAAGTGATATGTGGGAAACACTGACAAGTAGAAGGGACAGGATAATAGGGTTTCAGTTAGGACATCAGGAAATGACTTCCATGGTACTAGAGGGAGCTGTACAGGGCAAAAACTGTAGAGGAAGACAGAGATTGAAATATATCCAGCAAATAACTCAGGACATAGGTTGAAAGTGCTACTCTGAGATAAAGAGAGTGCCACAGAAGAGGAATTCGTGGCGGTCCGCATCAAATCAGTCATAAGACAGAGGAAGATGGCAACATACGTTAACAGAATGGTGAACTCTTCTGTTGTAGCACCAAAATACGACCGATACGTCCTGGTCAGAGTTACAGATGTAACGGAAGGCAACTAACTCTTCGAATTATATGACAGCTTCAAAGTCTAAACATCTTGGCGTATTCATTTACTTCTGCTTGTCAGTATCAGTACTCATGTCGTGTAATATAATGCATCATGTCTGGTTAAGTTACAAGTCACATGATGTTATGTCGTACAACACACATGCCATCATGTCAGCCAAGATAACATTTGTAACGTTGTGAAATATGACACAAACTGTCATTAACATTTAGGATGCGTGCATGCCCATTCTAGGTTACTTCCTAAAATAGAAGCACCCTCCCCCTTCTGTATCTCCTTTAGAAGGTCGAATGATAAGAGTGATTAAATTAGTTAAATGTAGGAGTACTGCAGTAATAAAGTTATAAAAATGTGATTGCTACAATAGGGTGGCGTAATTGGGCCGGAGGAGCGCCGAGTTCAGCAACACGAAGGAGAACATTGTGTCACCAGCCAGCTCGGCGCATAGCAGAAGACGTGGCAAGTAGCAGCTCACTGCACGAGAGGGTGTCGACGTCGAGGGTTGGAGTCTGGTCAGTTACGTCAGCCTAGCAACCAGTTGCTGAACATCGTTCCTCGTGTGGGGTGGGACTGACTTATAGCCTATGTCACTTAGCGCTGCCACGAGCTCGTAGTCGTCACTGCCATCGCAATCGTCAAAAAAGTCGCCATCGCAGCTAAGGTCATCACTAACGAGGGGCCAGAGTGATGACGTCGTCGTTAACTATCGTCGGACGCAGTGAACTGGCAGCCGCCTATCATTCGAACATCGGTTGGGGTGCCATGTGGTAACGCACCGTCGCCATTGTCATGGGACGTTGCCGCCAGAAAATGCCTTGACGGGGCAGGAGTGTGGGACCCTGCCCCGCCAATAGCGGACAGCCGTCACCGGAGGTGTCCACTGATATAGGGCCCTGACCTATCCCTCTGCCACGACTCCAGCCGCTAGCACAACAGAGGCCCGTGGCTCGTGGTTCCAGCTGCCGTAGTAAGTCGGTGCAAGGCCAGAGCTCCGCTGTCAAGCAGCAGATCGAGTTGCGCCAACTCAGCTTCAGACACAGCAGTGGGCTCTCGTGTGTGTACGTCCGCCGGCCATCTCCGTCGCCGCCAAGAATATTCGGAGTGGGTCCACAACCAATGTATTGCAGCTGATTAATAAATGTTGTTATTCTGTCATCAGGAGCCACCATGGACACCCCCCCCCCATCCCCCTCCTCACGTCCAGCACAGGACCAACGTTCGAATTTGGCGATGGGGAGCGAAGTCCCGTGTCTGCTAACACGCAACTTTTACACTCCTACTGGAGATGCATCGCACTCTCTAGAAGCACATAAATTTGTGTCTTGTGTCCCTTCACCATACATGTAACAGGGGATGGATCTGTAACAGAAATGATGCTTTCGGGGAAAAATCACTCCCCACCATCGAAACAAATCCTGCCGCAGAAATTTCATCCGTTCTACAAAAATCTTTTCTAAGAATAATATGTGTACACTTTAATCATACGATATTATATATTGTTTCCTAGGGTTGGCAAATAATCTGGATTATGGGTTCGGGATCATGGATTTCAGGTCATAAATGGAAGATGCAGGTGTGCCAATACCATGTAGCTAAGACAGTTCACTGCGTTGGGAAATTAGGGTTAACTCATAAAAATCGCATATATGTCATTAGCCTTTGATTTAAATGACTTTGAAACGGCGGGGTAAGTTGAGAGGTGAGTTCCCTTCTTATACATCCATTAATTTGCCCAGAACATATTCCCGTTTTTGTTCTATGTTACGAGCATTTTCATTTTAGTTCCACACTTCTACTTTACCCTAACTTTGGTATTAGATCCCAAGAGATTGGCAACCAGTTTAAATTTTTATTGACAACTGATTCGACACAGGTTTTCTTTAATTGTCTCTCGTACCGTGTCGCTTACATCGTGGCAAAGGATGAAGCTTTCGAGAGCAACAAAATGACCATTAATGACATTTACTTGTCTAATTTTTTACGACGTTTCATTCAGTTCATACTAATCATTGAACCGGAGCTCGCAAAAGAAACTAAAAAAACTCTTTTTTCGAATATAACATAAGATTGAAGCTAGATTCTAGAAAACACGTTTTCAGTTTTATCGCTAGAATGCATTCCTTATTTTTCGGATTCGCTGTAAACCGTTTAGCCTCATTCACTTCAAGCAAAGAAGAATTTTACATGTTACATTAAGCTCGTCTTGAAACCATCATACTTCGACAAAGGATAATGATTATTGCACCAAAAAATTTGTTCTGACAGAGTTTGTACCGATTCGTACAATTTTGAAGCAGAGAAGTGATACGCTTCAAAAACCTCCCTGAGAAACGTGATTTTTCCACGGAAAATCCTATACGTGTAACAAAAAGTGGTTTTTGCATGTGAAATCCGAAGAGAGCTAGATCTTTGAAAGAGATTTTGCAGTTTTATCTTAAGAATGCGTTATCTATTTAGTTGATTCACTTCAAACTTTTTATACACATTCTATTCAGGTAAGGACGAATTTTACGTGTTACGTTTTGCTCGAATTTAAACCATCGTATCTCGAAAACGGATAAATATTATTGGATGAAAATAATTCGTTTTGGCTTTATGCATTTATCTACCCCTGTGTAAACTTTGAATAGATTCGTACAATTTTAAAGTACAGAAACTTCACATAAAATCGAATTTTTTTCTAACGGGTAAAACTTTTCTTGGACCAAGGTCCGATAT
The DNA here is from genome assembly GCF_023897955.1 of Schistocerca gregaria. Lineage (NCBI taxonomy): Eukaryota > Metazoa > Arthropoda > Insecta > Orthoptera > Acrididae > Schistocerca > Schistocerca gregaria. The sequence continues at coordinate 430,785,727 of NC_064920.1, read as the reverse complement.
ACCAGTGGACTAAAAATTAACCATCAATCTGGCTCTAGTCCGGAATAATTTGAGGGTGACTCTTGTTGCCCTAAAACCCAAACGAGGGTGAATGTTTTTGTACATAAAATCCGAAAGTTGCACCTGTAAATAGTTCTTTTAGCTGATCAGTAATTTCAACCGAATTACAAATTTCATAAAAGAAATTAATATCAGTTCGCACCATTTGCCTGGCCGTCAGCTCAGCTTCGTCGTTCTGTGTTTGCTTAAAACACTGTACCTTAGATACAGTAAGAAAAATGTTCAAATGGCTGTTTAGATTTTAGGAAGTCTAACTACTGATTTATGTTCAGTGGCATCAGAAATGTATAATGGCCCGTAGTTTTTTACGCAAATTCAAGCAATAATACCCATAGAAGGTTTTCCTACACTCTAAACAGGTTTTTCTCGAAAAACATTTCTTTCAAAACTACATGCAGCAGGAAATGAAAACGGTTCAACCTAATAACACCTACTTTTGACCCTCGAGAAGTAAACAGGTTCCTTGGGAACTTAAACCTGTAATATACACTCCTGGAAATTGAAATAAGAACACCGTGAATTAATTGTCCCAGGAAGGGTAAACTTTATTGCCACATTCCTGGGGTCAGATACATCACATGATCACACTGACAGAACCACAGGCACATAGACACAGGCAACAGACCATGCACAATGTCGGCACTAGTACAGTGTATATCCACCTTTCGCAGCAATGCAGGCTGCTATTCTCCCATGGAGACGATCGTAGAGATGCTGGATGTAGTCCTGTGGAACGGCTTGCCATGCCATTTCCACCTGGCGCCTCAGTTGGACCAGCGTTCGTGCTGGACGTGCAGACCGCGTGAGACGACGATTCATCCAGTCCCAAACATGCTCAATGGGGGACAGATCCGTAGATTTTGCTGGCTAGGGTAGTTGACTTACACCTTCTAGAGCACGTTGGGTGGCACGGTACACATGCGGACGTGCATTGTCCTGTTGGAACAGCAAGTTCTCTTGCCGGTCTAGGAATGGTAGAACGATGGGTTCGATGACGGTTTGGATGTACCGTGCACTATTCAGTGTCCCCTCGACGATCACCAGAGGTGTACGGCCAGTGTAGGAGATCGCTCCCCACACCATGATGCTGGGTGTTGGCCCTGTGTGCCTCGGTCGTATGCAGTCCTGATTGTGGCGCTCACCTGCACGGCGCCAAACACGCATACGACCGTCATTGGCAACAAGGCAGAAGCGACTCTCATCGCTGAAGACGACACGTCACCATTCGTCCCTCCATTCACGCCTGTCGTGACACCACAGGAGGCGGGCTGCACGATGTTGGGGCGTGAGCGGAAGACGGCCTAACGGTGTGCGGGACCGTAGCCCAGCTTCATGGAGACGGTTGCGAATGGTCCTCGCCGATACCCCAGGAGCAACAGTGTCCCTAATTTGCTGGGAAGTGGCGGTGCGGTCCCCTACGGCACTGCAAACGATCCTACGGTCTTGGCGTGCATCCGTGCGGTCCGGTCCCAGGTCGACGGGCACGTGCACCTTCCGCCGACCACTGGCGACAACATCGATGTACTGTGGAGACCTCACGCCCCACGTGTTGAGCAATTCGGCGGTACGTCCACCCGGCCTCCCGCATGCCCACTATACGCCCTCGCTCAAAGTCCGTCAACTGCACATACGGTTCACGTCCACGCTGTCGCGGCATGCTACCAGTGTTAAAGACTGCGATGGAGCTCCGTATGCCACGGCAAACTGGCTGACACTGACGGCGGCGGTGCACATATGCTGCGCAGCTAGCGCCATTCGACGACCAACGCCGCGGTTCCTGGTGTGTCCGCTGTGCCGTGCGTGTGATCATTGCTTGTACAGCCCTCTCGCAGTGTCCGGAGCAAGTATGGTGCGTCTGACACACCGGTGTCAATGTGTTCTTTTTTCCATTTCCATGAGTGTATTAAGTTTGTTAACCCCCTAAAAAGTCCGAGTTACCACCATATCGTTAAATTTAAGGCTGTTTTATTGTGGGTAGATGTAAGTTCCGAAAACTTGAGTATCGACCGATATTATCCATTTTTTCTTCAGATAACTCCTGAGGGGCTACACTGAACGCAATCTGCGAACTTCAGACTCGCAGGTCCTTGATCAAACTATAATTATGGGCGATATTTTGTTTGTTTGTTGAAGATCTGAAATAAAGTTCAAAGTATGATTAATCATAATGCCCAAACAAATTCCTTTTATATCTTTTCATTGTCTCAAAACCAATAACTCCGAACTTTGGCCGTTTTGTTCATTTGAATGAGAACCTGACGTTACCCACTGAGAGTAGCGGCATTTTCGTAGAGTTCTCAGTGCTGACAGAAAAGCACACTGCGTTAAATAAGCGTAGAAATCAAAGAGGGATGTACGAAAAACGTATCCATTGTGACAGTGCTGAGAAACTGCCTTTAAAGGGATATGACAGCAGACGATCGATTTGAGTGACTTTGTTAACAGGTCGCAGTCACAGCAGTACCTCTCCTGACTCGTGCCTGCCTAGGTTGGACACCAGATGACTTTCAAACCACAGTCTAGTCAGATCAGTACCAATTTCAGTTGATAAGAGCTGTGCTAGGTTTCGAGTCTGGTGCACATGTCATGAAGCCACTGACCAGCCAAAAAGGCAGTCTGCAAGCTTGTGGTGGCTCCATAGCGTTTTAACCTGTCATTACTTGGAATGGACTTCTCCTCTGGTCCTACTGAATCCAGCGTTGGCTGGAAAAGGTTATGTTCGGCTACTTGGTGCCGTTCATGGACTTCATGTTCCCAAACGACCATGGACTATATTGGGATGGCGATGTGCCGTATCACTGGGCCATAACCGTTCGCGTTTATTTTGAAGGACATTCTGAACAGTTCCAGCCATTGCTTTGGCCACCCAGATCGCCGTACATGAATCCAATCGAACATTTAAGGGACATAATCGAGAGGTCAGATCGTGCACAAAATCCTCTACCAGAAAACTTTCGCAATTAAGGGCAGCTGTTGAGGCAGCATGGCTCAATATTTTTGCAGGAGACTTCCAACGACTGGTTGAGTCTCAGCCACGTAGAGTTGCTGCAATACACCAGTTAAAAGGAGGTCCGATGAGACATTCCGAGGTATTCCTTGACTTTTGTCACCTCAGTATACATGTTGCAATGGTCCTAGATATTTAACATTTAAATCCTGTATTTCCTGTTTTTTATGCATACCCAGTACTCATATGGATAATTATATTATGCTTCGTTATTTTAACTGGTTTGTTATTATTAATGTACTTTATGATGCATACACCACCCTTTTAAAGTATATCTTGCTTAGTATACCCTGCACTGGGCAATAATGACAGTGATTACTGCTTTAATAAGTAGATTGTTGTCTTTGGCTTCATCGCATTCATCTTGATCTGTCTCCTGCTTTCGGAATAGCTCTGGCAATCTTTATAGCAACTTAGAAGATTTTCTAAATGCTCTTTCTTTATAGCACAGGCTCACCTACAACCTGACTCTTCTTTTCAGCAATGACAATATTTCGTCGAGTATTCAACACCTTACTTTGAACAATAATTTTTCGTGCAATGAAAGTGAGAAATACGTTAGCAGGAGAAATGAACTACCTACATCTGAACACATAATCACCAGAGGTCTCAGTTTATAGCACTGCTCGTGTGTAACAGATGACACCAACTACAAATATAGTTAACGAAATTAATGCGATAACGTCCGTTATTTCAATTATAATCTTTGTGTATCAGTAGAAGATTAAAAGCATTCCCACTCCATCCTCTGTCACATATTTCGAGGAATGCATTAACAATCATATCTGAGTCAGTATGATCGCAGCGTACAAGTCTCATATAAGTTCGTCATATTTGAAAAAACTAACGGTATTAGCATGGACTAGAATTAATTGTTTCGTAATTTTGCCGAACGTTTGACCACAAAAGATGAGTATACAGAAACACTGAAAAGTAGGCCTCATATGATCTTATTTATCACAAGTAATATCATCAAAATATAAATCGAGAACGATAGAACTCCATCAGGCGATATTACAACACCTTTACTTGAAAACCTGAAATAACCAATAAGGCTATCGAGACGGATCCAGTGATGTGTAACAGTAAGGTCTTCGAAGGGCAAGGAAGGTCAGAAAGGTGGCGTGAATGTCCAGTTACAGAAGATGTTCGAAGTGATGACCAGTGGTATCAATGGAGTGCTGCAAACTTCTTGTCATGGATCGAGTGGTATTCCTTATCAAATCGGCACTTATCGAAGCACATGCTCTGGAAATTCCCTCTCGCATATCTTCAGGTGTAGTTGGAACGGCTTCATAAACAATTTTTTTTACGAATCCCCACAAATCCAGAGGCGTCAAGTCTAATGAACGAGTCGGCCACGACACATCTCCTCCACCTCTAATTCAACGATTTGGGAATTGTCTCTTCAATTCATTTCTAGCCTTCAGCGAAAAATGAGCCAGACACCCATCCTTGTTCCTAGAGCTTTATCTTATAATAACAGACCTAATGTTTCTTGCAGCAATGTGGTGTACTTCCTACCGTTAAGATTTGCTACGATGAAATAGGGACCTATATTTCTGCCCTACTTTCACCGACCACGGTTTCTCGTGTGCAACATGCCGCAGTCAACATGGATTTTCATTTGCCCAATACTGCATTTTATGCTAATTAACATTTCCATGGTTCACGAATGTAGCCTCATCTGCAAATAAAATCAAATTAATAAATGTGTCATCCCTCTTAATCTGAAGTTCATTCCATCGGCAGTATTCAGTCCGACGCATATAATCCGTACCATTTAATTCTTGACGGAGACTGGTGTGGTAAGAATGATACTCAAGGCGCCGCAGAACGCGAACAACACTAATTTGGCTCATACCAGATTCCATTGTGATTTGACGCGAACTAACACAAAGATCTCGAACCACAGTGGCAAGAGTACCAATTTCCATTTCCTCGTTAGTAACTTCCCTTTGCCGGATACGTTTCCGATCCGGTAAAGATCCAGTTTTTATCAATTTATCATACACACATTTAAATGTTCGACCTGTTGGGTAACTACGTTAAGCATATCTTTCAGCATATAAGTCTCTAGCTCTCACTGAATTTCGTTGGCATTCTCCGAAAATGAGAAGTGTATCGACTTGTTTTTAGAAGGAATACATGATTCACATTCGCTTGATTCGACGAAACTTGTATTACCGTTCCTACTGAAGTTGTATTGCGAAACCATCAAATGGTGTTAACAATTCAATGGCACGTTAGATGTACACGCCGTATTCGTCGAATATTTACTGTTTGCACGATATGCGAGAGAGAATTGTCGGGGCGCGTGCTTCGATACGTGCCAAGTGATAAGGAATACCACTCAACCCATGATAAGGAATACCACTCAACCCATGATAAGATACTTGCAGCACTGCATCGTTACCAATGGTCGTCTTCTAAAAATGGACGTACATGCCACCTTTTTAACCTTCGTTGACCTCCAAAGACCTTACTGTTCCATAACATTGGATTGGTCTCGATAGCCGCTATCAGAAAATAAGCACCAAACTATAGCATCCCATTACAAAAATATATTTGTCCCACAAACTTTTCATCTATTAGTTACTATCATGTTTTCGGAGTTATTCTATGTGAAAATAGTTAGTGACTCATTCTGTATTCAAACACCCTTAAATCTGAGACTATTAATATGAAACAGGAGATTAACAAAGGCATTCGCCTACCACAGGTGGAAGGACGAGAGAATGCTACATGTTGTGGTCCACACCGTGTAGTGTTGTGATTAGCGTCGCTTTCTGGAGTGCTTCGGGCCGCCAGTTCAAGTCCAGTCACTACCGGTTACTTGTCATTTCAGGAAGGTTCTTGAAATATTTTGTATTTGTATGCTTCTATATTTGGAATGTTCTACGTTTGCACAAATACCAGAATTCTTACAAACAGCTGCGCTCTTTGTCCAGGTCAGTTCCGTTCTGTCTGTGCCTTGGTGCCACTAATAAACGCGCTTCCAGTGCTAGGTGTTGTATTTCACTGTCGACCTTACCTTCATATTTGGACATGATGTGGCTTTGAAGTGACAATGTAGTGCGCCTAATTATATTTGGAAATACTAAACCGGAACTTGTTGTACTTTTCATATTTTTCTTATTAAATCTCCGGTATAAGAGAATTAATAGAGAGAGGGTTTTTACTCTGCGGAAATAAATCAGTTGGTAACAAGCAGGGGAGAATGGACCAAACGGCGTTGTTTATTTATTTATTGATTTTTTTTCGTATCTGCCACGTTTCCCTGCATCCTTTCTCTTGTGCGACTTGGATTGTATGAGGACAAATTACGTAAAGTAGGAGAAAGCTTTAGTTAGAGGTTGTAGCATCGCATCAGTACAGTAGTTCTGTGGTGTAGTAGTACCAACCCCCCAGCGCGAACAAATTTGGCAAGGACAAAGTGTGCAAGTTGGGTCAGAGAGGTCGCGAAGGCACGAATACTGGCTCTGTAAAGTTGGCGAAAAGCCTCATCCACTTCCGGTTTTGAGCGGGCAAAGATTAAGTCGATTTGCCTGCACCACACTGGTCCCTGTTTAGTGGCGGTGTGCAGATGTTGAATTCTTAGCACTCAATTTTATGGTAATATTATGAAAGGTATTAAAGTGTTTAAAATCTGTTCGCTTCTAGGGTCCAGATGTTGGAGTCAAGAGTCAGATTAGCGTGAAGCCCAATAATGGAGTTTCTTTTTGTAATTTGCTTAAATTTTGGTAAGAACTTTGCGTTTGTGCCTTGGTCATTCACGCACTTTGGGCATTAAGCTCACGGTCGCATTATTGCTGTGAGCGTAGCAGAATTCAATTCATTTAAGGTATTTTTAGTGTTATGTTTCTTTCACAGTGATAGTTTTTTTTTAAATTTCTGATACGTTTTCTTTGTGTACTTGGTTTCCCACCATGTGGTCGGTAGGTGCAACCGCCACATTATAAAGTGTAGTTTCTTCCAAAAATGTAAAGTAAATTCACTACAGGTTCGTGTGGCTCAATTCCAAAATAGTAAGTATGTGCGGAGAATTAGAACTCTGGACCATGAAATGCGCACGTATTCACTTTGGTGCGAAACTGCGTCAACGGTCGTTAATAGGGAGGTGGGCCAGATCAATTGCCATAAGGTACGAGTAAATAATTAAGAGGAAGGGCATGGGTGTAAGATACAACAGAAAGAACCTTGTGTGTTAGAATTTTTGCATTTCTATTGGCTACTCCAACTTGCCTACTATTGTGAACTAGTACCAAGGTGATAAATAGTACATGTTTCTTGTGTCTCCTCCCCTCCCCCATAAATACTGGATTCACTTATAATGAAGTGTATTACATAAAATACTCGGCTTAAACTATTGCGTCTCTGAAAAACTCCCGATTTTAATGCATGTTGATGGAATGGAGTCTTGCATAATTTACCCTCCGTTTGATAGTGTTTCTTGTGTCCCTATAACTCCTTTGATTTAAATACAATGAAGTATGCTACGAAATATTCAGGGTAAACTGTTGTATCCCAGAACTTTGCGGTTTTATTGACAGTTATACTTTTGGGATGGAGAATTACAAGATTTTCCCGCCACATGATAGTAAATGTTCTTGCGCCCCCCAGTTCAGTAATGTGGTATTGTCTTGGTACACAGGGTTATACCAAAATTGCCATTCAGAGTCAAGTGGACTATTTCCTACCCTCTTTTTGTCGCACGTTTTAATAAAGTTTCAAATAATTAAGCACTCCTGCGCTCTGAGCGAATTCACTTGTAGTGTCTTTTGCTGAATTTGTTCTGTGAGACCCATAGTAATTAAATTTAATATCAGTAGAAGGCATGGTTTTAGGTATAATTGTCTACCTCGTTAAAATTCCACTGAAGACAGATCTGCACGCCCCTCTCCCTTTCCATAATTACGTGGTGAAAGTAAATCCTCTTTATTAGAGAGACTATTTGTCATGATGTATAATATAACAGGCCCTGCTGTTGCATAACAATGGGCAACAACTAGTTCCAATAGATATATGTTGAAATGCTAAAGGTAATCAGTACATAACAATTAATCGAGATACTCTACCGATTATTTCCTCCCTTTATCATTAACAGCTTAAAGAATAGGTAAAACCTAAAGCACAAACCTCCCTAGAAAATGGAAAATAGTAATTGATAAAATATCCCTTAGAGATTACAGGTAAACCCCAACAAATCAGTCCCGACCTCACTAGCACGCTGGGTCAACAAATAAAAAATAATTTAAGTTCTATGCTCCCTATTGAGCCCTCCATAGGTGCCTTCTCTAGTGGTTATAAAGATTCCATTATCCGTTGTCTTCAAATTTTCACGGGTAAGTTAAACCCACTCGCTAAAAGTTATTAATACCCCAGCAGTAGCTCGAAGGGGGCTGTAATTTTGTGAAACACACGAGTTTTGTAAGACAGTACTACAGATGGTGACTTACTGAAGCATTAGGAGACGACTGTAGCCATAGTACACGGTAGAATTTTGTGAGTACAATAGGTAGGCGTGTTACGTTCCAATTGGTCACCATGTTTGCGATTGTGAAATAGTAATGAATCTTCATTAGTAATACAATTGACGAGAAGCTGTGGTGCATGCTTCTTGAATCCCATCTTGAGGTGCACTAAGAGCTGAACTGCCTTACACTAAATAATATACATGGGCAACCATTACCCAACCGAAAAATATTTGGTGGTTGTTCGGGGATTTTTCTTAGTATTCTGGTACAATCTATCTGTGCTTTCTGATGGATTGTTCGGAATAACAATTTAATTATTATTTGCTCGGTTTCTTACCACAGCTCTCATACTTTATGTGAAAATACCTTCAGTACCAAAGCGAGTAATAATCACTAAACGTGCAACACAAAACGCTGGGTAATGCAACATCCGCGGATGTGATGTGGTTATCGTCTCTGTGAAAATAGCTGAGCTTAGCGACTTTGCACTGTTCATCCACTGCATTACACGAACCAATACACAAGGTGGATATGGGTCAAATCTTCATCAGTAAACACATCCACAGGACTGTCGATAGCTGTTAGGATAACAAACATGAGACCGAATAAGCAGTATTGTATGTAACCTCATGGGCGAGGAATAAAGTGGACATTAAACGAGCGCCACGAGTATTTAAACTGCCACGCACATACTGTCACTGCAGTGCAGATACAAACATAAACTGAGGTAAGATATCAAGCAAAATATCATCGCTCTCTAACGAGACACCGGAAAATAGAATAACCCCTCAAGAACCTCCGAAATTTTGTAGATAGAGTTCTTGTTCACCCTACATAAGAGCATTGCATAGATTTTTGATATAATTCTTGAGATACGAGTCAAGCAACGAATGGGAAGGGGAAGAAGTAAAGTGGATCTCTCCTTAACCGTATTAGCAACAACTCACCTGTATAAATTCACATACCTGGCTACTCAGTAGGAGAAATCAGGGGTGATGGAATGTCTAAATAGAGGCGGCTTTGGAGTCAATGCAAAAGATGATGTGTGCAAGGATGAAGACATCGCTTATGCAATGTACCCAGACTGAATGTCAGATGGACACCGAACAGACCAAATTCCGCTGAAAGAGCAGTAATATTTTAACAGCTGTGAAAATAACCCTTAAAATCACTTCACATGTATCTCGAAAAGCAAAATTGCTTTAAAGAGAGTGTATCCTCAAAACAGGTGGGGTATTAATTCTGATTCCAATATATGCTGAATTATCAGCACTCCAAGGATTAACTGGTGAAGCGGCAGGCTTTGCCAAGGAAGATACTGATGCAAAAATTTCTTGCAATATATTAGATAAGATGCAAAGATATAACCATACTCACAGTATGGAAGCAATAGAACTTCGTAGAGGAAACAGCTTGTACTTTCAACCATGCAGGAAAAACGAAAGTGGTCTGTATTTGATGGAAAAAAAAAAGAAATCTCTAAGTAGTGTCCGAACAAGAGCAGTTAGCAGTATTGATTAGAATGTTATGCTATGTATTAGAAAGATTACATTTTTGAGTTGTGTTCATGAGAGCTACTTGACACAAAGTGCCAAGCCATTATATAAGTAATATTTACGCTACTCCCGAAGGAAAACCTGTGTCGCCCAAATATGCATAGTCAGTTGCGTGGTGCCATTCGGAAGAGATAAGTTCAGTGGACCCGTTAACTACGTTGGCAAGCACGTCAAGAAGAATGCTGCAATTCATGGAGAGTGCGTTGCCTGTAAAACATACACGTAGCGTAATCATTAGTAATGCATATAATACTTTCCGGTGTCATTTACTAATGAATAATTCGTCAATATGCTTTTTAGATAAGACGAATGTCATCATAACTCATCAAGAGCAGAACAGTTCTACTGAAAACTGGTCTCAGGCACACTCTGTGCAATTCTTAACACCTTCGTTAATTCCATGAAAAGACTTTCTAGCAAGAAAGTTGCTGCAATAAATCTGTAAGCCAGTTCTGCTGAAAAACAAACAGCTTGGTATCAGACAAAAAAACGTTGGGCACATTCACGCCCATAAATATCACCCGTTCCACATTTCTTTACATCAAGAGCTACATGACACTGACTGTCAACTTCGCTCGGAAAATTGCCCGTTGGTTGGCCAGCAAGACAATAAGTTTGTTGAGAAAATTTTACTCACTAGTGAGTCCAATTTTGCAAATCACAGTAATATAATTTTCTGTAACATGTTCTACTTAGCATCGGAAAACCCACATTTTACTACCAAATTAGTTTCCCGAAGCCTAACATATTCTAAAGTACAAAACGTGTTTAAGAATTTGAAAAGTTTAACGCACAAACATGGTGGCCCAAATTTCCTTATAGAGTTATGCAATGCATCAAGATAGTCTGTAACATATACAAAAGAGATATCACTAATTCGTTCGTTCGAGGCGGGCTATTCTGGTGGCAGAAAAGTAGCATGACTGCATTTCAAGGAACAAAGTTGATGCCTGTATTTCTATTATTTATGTAGTTGCGTGATAGTATAGCTATTTGTGTCCTGTCCATGATCACTAGAAAACAGATTACAAATTTCTTTAAGGCGTCAAAAATAAATTCAGATGAAAAGGTTAGGTGATCACCCCTGTATGTATAGCAATCACGCAGGCTATTTCATAGTTTGTGTTAAAGTACACGAAGATTACGCAGGAGGAAAATTATGCGACCTTCACTTGATGACGCGCACCAAATATTTGAGCAAACCTTGCCTGTAGAATGTATGGTAATTTCAAAGTTCCTTTCCACTTTCCCTACTGAAATTTTTCGTGATTTTTCCAACCAATTTGTTTAAATGAAGCAGCTCCGTGAAATATTTATAATGTGATCATTTTACAAACTAAATACTAAGTTAAATTTTCTCCCCACTTACCACATATATCTCACAAAAAAGTCACTGTATCCTCGCAAACATTGCCTTACGTGTGGAATCGTACATGACTTCTCACTTCCTTTCAACGATAGGAAAAAGCCCTCAAGACTTTTCCTTGCATTACAGAGCCCAGCAGTACGCATCTACACGGGTGTGCATATTTTACGAAGTCGTGTACTCAGTTTTTCATTCAGTGTGCCTCAATCTCTTTTTATCTGACAGAGTCTGAAAAATAAGTTCCAGCTATTCACCAGACAGTAGGTCCCACCTCCGTCCGTTTCATATTAGTTCTAAGAAATGGACCTGGAAACTTACAGAAACCGAAGGCTTCATGATGAATAAAATTACATCTTGTACTCTAGTCTGATTCTTGATCCATTTATTCCTATTTCTGGCTCTACCAGTGAGTCCCTTTATGCATCTCACCACTGCCCACCAAACAGCTGTAAGCATTTAACGGAGACATTACACATGAGTCTCAGTCGTCACTCCGTACTGATAATACATGGCAACTGCAAGCTCTTCTTGCCAGTCACGACACACTAACACTCTCAAACACACACATACACAAATACAAAAATGGTTCTAATGGCTCTAAGCACTATGGGACTCAACATCTGAGGTCATCAGTCACCTGGACTTAGAGCTACTTAAACCTACCTAACCTAAGGACAACACACACATATATGCCTGAGGCAGGATTCGAGCCTGCGATCGTAGCAGCCGCGTGGTTCCGGACTGAAGCGCCTATAACCGCTCGACCACAGCGGCATGCCACAAATACACTTACATAAAAAAATAATATGGCAATACTGCAACATTTAAAAACAAATTATGTAGAGAAAGGAAATATCGGGAATACGTTTGTCTAGGTAACATATTTAGCTTATTAACATTTCTAGATCGCAGTTTAACCTAAGAGCTAGATAAGCCATTGCAAATATGAAATGCTGGTAAACCAATAACAGATCAAGCCGCTAGAATGTTTAGTGGAAGCATGGAAACGTGCATGAATGTTGTTGTACAGGTATCGGATGTCAGTTTGTAGGATGGAGTTCCATGCTTGTTTCACCTGGTTGGTCAATAAACGGACGGTTAACGCTGCTTGACGTTCTATGAGTCGCATGTAAGCTCGATTAGAGACAGATCTGGTGAGCGAGCAGGCCAAGGAAACTTGTAGACTCACTGTAGAGCGTGTTAAGTTACAACAGCGGTATGTAACAGCCCATGGAATGCTGTCCATGAATGCCAATAAAACAGGTCGAATCACTAGATTGACCTTCACATCTGGAGGCAGGGTGCATGGGAGAACAATGAGAGTGCTCCTGTTGTCATACGAAATTGTACCCCAGACCATAACTCCAAGTGTAGGCCCAGAGTGTCTAGCAACCAACTGGTTGGTGCAGGCCCTCAACTGACCGCATCCTAACCAGCACACGGCCATCAGAAAAGATCTTCACCCAGCCACCAATGAGCTCTCGCTTGACACATGAGCTCTCGAAATTTCCTGCCACATTAAAACTGTGTGCTGGACCGAGACTCGAACTCGAGACTGGCGGAAGTATAGCTGTGAGGATGGGGCGTGAGTCGTGCTTGGGTTGCTCAAATGGTAGAGCACTTGCCCGCGAGAGGTAAAGGTCGCGAGTTCGATTCTCGGTCCGGCACACAGTTTTAATCTGCCAGGAAGTTTCATATCAGCGTAGAGTGAAAAATCTCAATCTACATGAGCTCTTGCTTGACGCCACTGAAGCTGTAAATGGCGGTTGTTTTGGGTCAGTGTAATGCACGCTGCAGGATATCTGGCACGGAGTTGTCTTTGAAGCAAATGATTGTAACAGTTCGCTGTGTCACTGTGGGGTCAGCTGATGCTCAAACTGTTGCCGTAGATGCAGTACTATGCGTTAGAGCTGCACGCCGAACACGATGGTAGTACAACGTGGCCGTCCGGAATCTAGTCTTCTTACAATTGTACATTCTCGTGACCCCCGCTGTCAGCAGTCATGCACTGCGGATACATTCCTGCCAAGTATTTCTGCAATACCGCAAAAGGAACATCCATCTTCTCGTAGCAATATTACAGGATCGCCTTCAACCTCAGTGAGGTGTTTATAATGGCGTCTTTGTTGTCTTAAAGGCTTTCTTGACGAACGTCAACTCTGTACGATCAGTCTCAAAGGTAACTAACGCTCACGACTGTTACGGCGATTATTTAAAGCAAATCCGATTTGCATCCTCACCGTGGCGCAGCTAGCGCCATTCTTATGCGACTGGTTCGTACTTTTGATTACATCTTGTTGTGGTTAAGACATGTAAAAACTTGCCTAAGACAGCAACAACTACTTCTGCTATACGGTACTGAAGTTTCCCAGTGACCACAATACTACGTCTCCAAAGCATTAATTGCCAGTGGCCTTTAATATCGTTCTGACACCTGCTTTGAATGTACATGTTTTCTGAGACTCGTGATTTCACCTTGACTGGTTTGACGAAACAGTTCTGCTTCTAAAAAGGATCCTAAGGAAATCTAGCGTTTACGAAGACTTTCGTAATGTTACTCTCTCGTCGACCTGCTGCAGAAGAAGCTGCAGTACTCTGAAATTAATTGGGCCAGCGCAGGGGACGAGTTTCGTGGGGAGGCAGGGAGCGGTGCAATCAAAGTCAAATAACTGCCGACCCCCCCCCCCCCCCCGGACGCAATTTGGAGCAACCGAGTGGCAGTAACGGCGGACCTGGCCCCTGCCCTACCCCTGATTCGCCCCCTCGCCACCCTCACCTCCACCTCTTCCTAAGAAAATTAATATTGATATTCAATTATTCACAACTGCAAATACGCGCTTTTATGTGCTCCATATTATTGGCAATACATTTTCTGCTCCGTCTTTCTGCGCTTTACGCACGGCCGAGCGGAAACCCATAGAGTGCAGAGTGTAAACAAGTGTGCAACTTGGCGCCTTCCACTCAGCTGAAAGAAAATGAACTTTGCCGGCAGCGGCCGATGCCACGTTGCCAATAATGTGCGCAGTCTGGCAGAAGTACTGAACTTTCTCTGCGCAGTGTGGCGAAGTCGTTTCGCCGGAAAGGCGCGAAGAGTTGCCTGCTGGCTGATCATAGAGCCCTTCTTTCCGGTGGTGCCTTCTGTGTGAGATCATTCTTGTAGCGGAAGGCCAGTCATGATACGTAGAACGGCATTTTTGCCTTTATTTACTTCTGATGTTCTATTAGTCGATTATGACCAGCTGCTGTCGTTTATAAATTCATTTTTTCCTTTCACATGAACAACAGGCAATAACCCTTACGTTCTGGTATTATTAATTGTTTCTGTCAGCGTTATTACATATTTATAATACTTGATTGTGGACAGTTCATAATCTAGGGATGCAGATAATTATATTACGTTGTTCAAATAATTAACAAAAGAACGATAAGAAATAACGTTGGATGTCCCACAGGGCTCGATTCTGAGTCCTTTACTATCGTGCTGTGTGAACAATTATTCGTTTTATTTTAATCATTAGGCTCAGCAAAATTAGCAATCAGGTGGCAAACATGGAGTGGGTCCAGAAAATTTTACAAACTAGGAGCCTGATTCATCGTTTTACACGCCATATTTAAAAAAAATTCCGATCCTGGATAAAGAAGATATATTTAAGCATGTATTTACGTTTGCACTAAAATAGATACGAATTATCATTTTTAATCGAGAAATTTCTTCTGCCTCCTCCTACCACATCGAAGCTCACTCCTGACTGCTTCCTCGTAGAAAGCGTTGCTAATTTTTCTTCTATTCGACGCTGTTTCGTTATTGCGGTATTGAGAAATGAGAGAGAGTTAATTATCTGCTGGTGCGAAGGGACGCAGAACGTTTTAGTAGGGAGTTAGGCGTCTGTTCAATATTTTTATATCTATGACTTCGAGCATTCTTGAGGCACACCTTTAATCACAGAGTTCACAAGTTTTGATTTTTGTCCACTCAAGACAATGTACAACACTAAAGGCAGAGGGCAAATGACCATTGGCGTATGGTAGTGGAATTTCGTACTATCAGGGCAGGAAAAATGCACCGAAACACCCTTCAAACACTGGTTTTGTGTAGCCAATATGTTAACAATATATTGCGTACATTGTATATAATAAATTGGATACTTGATAAATAACAATAATAATAATAAACAGTAGCATCAGTAGTCCAGTTCTGGCCGCCAATAATAATAATAATAATAAGTAACAACATTAGTAATGAAGAACTCTGCGTAACCGCGCTTCTAGTAAAACATTTCAGTACAATATGATTAGCGAATGGCAGAGAGTACATTTCTCTGTATTTTTAAAAACACCAAACTGTAAAATGTCTGAATCCATAATATTTTAATACCTTCTCCTAACTTCCTAATTAAGGTGATAAATCCGTAAAAGTTACTGAGAGTGCGTAATAGTTGGCAATGATGTATTAGTGTTAAGTCGACTAATCGTGACGAAATAAACAACGGAAGAAGAATCATGATATTTATTAATATATTTCCGGGAACTTCGAGAATACAGGCATAGCGCAGTTCTCAACTTTAAAAAAATGTAGTACCTTTGATTAACCTTGTGTTTGAACCAGGAGGATTCCCCCTGTGTCAGTGCTGGTCCTGGTTGACGGTCGCCCACATTTTGTTGGAGTGTCCCCGACTGCTCACCCTCCGGCAGTCTTTTAATCTCCCAGGCACGTTGCCTTTGGCTTTAAGTGACGATGCCTCCATGGCTGACGTTTTAAATTTTATCCATGGTAGTCCTTTTTATGGTTCCATTTAGGGAGGTCGTGCCCCTTTCCCTTTCTGTGTCTCTTGTCCTCGAGTCTCTCATTGGTTGCAGATTTTAGTGTGTATTCAGATGGTTGACTCTTTCCCTTTTTTTGTTCTCATGGTCAGTCAACCAGTCTCCGGTTCTCTTCTTTTCTTCCGTTTCTTTCTGTCCGGTGTTCGTCCGTACTCTTCTTGTCTCTAGCGTTCGCTGCCACATTGGTGTTCTTTCAGTGACTGGGTGGAGGGGCGTCTCCTCCCCCCTTGGGGTTTTACCTGCTCCGTAATTTTTCGTCTCGCCTGTTTTTGGAATGGGGGACTGATGACCTTAGCTGTTTAGTCCCCCCTTAAATATCCCAACAACCACCACCATCTTTGCGGACCACATGCCCTTTTCCAAATCGCAGCACTGAGATACCATTCCTTTAAGAACTGTATTTGTCGGCAACGTGTAATAAATATTTCATGTGAATCCAATATTATACTGAAAGTTTTTCCTGTGGTTCTTCGTAACAAGAACTTTTGTATAATTTTCTCACGGCTATACAAATACGGTAATGGTACAAACAGACAAACATCAGCGCTTCATCAGCTACAGTGCATTGGTTTTCCAGTTTAAGATTTCAGAATATGCACTCAAAGGCTTCAAATGGCTCTAAGCACTATGGGATTTAACAACTGAGGTCATCAGTCCCCTAGACTTAGAACTACTTAAACCTAACTAACCTAAGTACATCACACACATCCATGCCCAAGGCAGGATTCGAAACTGCGACAGTAGCACCAGCGCGGCTCCGGACTGAAGTGCCTAGAACTGCTCTGCCACAACGTTGATGGTGATTATAATATTATGTGGGATCATAGGAGTATTTGCTAGGATTTGTGCAGGACGAAATACTCAATATTAACTTACTATTTGTTTGTTCACAGTACTGAATGACGAATTAAGCATTTGAGCTATTAGAGTTTGCGTAACACAGCTGTACATCTGCTAGTAAATGGTAGAGCACTTGCCCGCGAAAGGCAAAGGTCCCGAGTTCGAGTCTCGGTCGGGCACACAGTTATAATCTGCCAGGAAGTTTCATATCTGCGCACACTCCGCTGCAGAGTGAAAATCTCATTCTGGAAGTACTGTCGGGAGTGATTGTAACAGGGACGTCTCGTAGCTTATCACACAAGAGCAACGCCCGTGACTGAGCTGGGGAGGACGTCTTGAGGAGGATGGACCCATTCTTCATTTTAGACAACCCCGCCACTTCCCCAAACTTATCCTCCAGAGGCTTTGTCGAAAGAAAGGAGTCACCATCAGTCCTGCTGCAGACAAGGTATTGTGGTACATAAGGCTCCGGCTTGGCACTAGATCTACGTCCGTCCCACGGCGCAGCCAACGAGGGGAACGACTGAGGGTCATATTGTGCAGCATCAAATTCAATTCTGCCTCGCTTAGAGACACTGGTGCGACCACCAGCTTGGTGAGATTTATTGCGCTTCATTGCGCCACATCCGCCCAGATGCCACCTACTCTGAAGGAGGGCTCTCCCCAAGGCCGCCACCCAGCCAAAGCAACGGGTACCTGGCCGATATCCCATTGCCCGGAGTCCCCGTGCCCCAGACAAGATGGGCACATACTCCTTGGCATGCATGGGGAGGAAACAGCTCTGGCATCTGTAGTGCGATCCCTGCGTGGTCAGGGGGCTACCACCGAGAGGGTACATGACGACCCCACCACAACGGACTGGCTACTGTGCTGGATTTTAGGTGTTGAAAGGGTCCACAGTTGTCGTAGGCGCTACGAAGGGGATTGGGCACAAAACGAGGAGGCAACCCAGAAGACATGGGGTGTAAATCCCGCCACACGACAATAGATAGCATGCAAGATGGTGGTGCACGATGGAGCAATAGAAAAACACCACGTAAGGCGTCCTTCCCCAAATGGCACGCACTAACAACGGAAATTTTGAAAATTGCAGGTCAAACCCAAGAGGGGACCATCACATAAAACCGAAACGTTTGAGACTCCTTTTAGTCGTCTCTTACGACACACAGGAATACCGCGGGCCTATTCTTACCCCCGAACCTGCAGGGGATGGCATGTGTAACATTATTTGATACAATTTCGTTTTAGATTTTAAACTTGCTGCGGAAGTGAGTTCTGTTTAGGTGATACATCCATTGTGCAGTCTATAGGATAATTGTCAACCAGACCAGCTTATGATGGCAGCTTGGATTTGTAGCCGAATTTCGTTATCTTTATATCATAACGTTGTCGTACATTAATTAAAAAAATCATAGATTCATACGAATCTTCCACCACAAGTCATGGAGAGGGAGCAGGGGAATCTGTGTAGAGAATTTTGAAACATTTGTGTGACACCACAAGGCATCTCTAATCACTGATGATTGATGGTTGATGATTGATGGTTTTCAAAATGGGAGGTGGTTTAGAAGTGCTTACATGATCAACCATTAATGAGTATCTGTGCTACGTTAGGTAACAGTAAGATCACTAAATAAGGACTGAATCGTGAACATCATATGACATAACTCTTCTATGAGGAGCATGGTGTAAGTAGGTCACCTGGGGCCTGCGATTTGTTTGATGACTGTGCAAGGTACAACTTATTGGGATTCTGAGGGAAAAATGGAGTTCATACTGGGGTCAAGTTGACAAAATTTTGTAAAACATATGTTTTAATAGTTTAATATCACCTGCTGCTGCAACTTTGTAGTTCTTGGCACGATTGCGAAATTTCACTTTCCGACGGTTATCAAGTTCCTGTTCAAATTCATCGATGGCACATGATGCGATACATGTCTCCCAATCTGTGCGTATTTAAATAGCGTCCACTGTTGTGTTCGTGGGTGCACGGTACAACTAACATAGTACAGGTGCAAACCATAGTTTTAAAATTGTATGTATTTCACGTACCATCGCACTCAACACACAATGGAAGAGGATGTCATTCGAATATGCACGCATGTCTAGAACTGTGTGACACAATGTGCCATCAGTCAATTTCTGTACAAATATTTTATATGATCCAATATCGAATTTTTGCAATACGGCAACAAAGAAAGAAACAATGGCAGCTGCATACGGTATTAAATCATATTAAAATTCATCGCCACTGCGGGACCTATCTCAATAAAGATATTTTTTCAGGTTAACATGTCGTACTACATTCCCACTGTATTTTTGTAGAAATATATGCTTGTGGTGAAACTGGATACCACCCTTTACTTGCTAATGGTACTTGGTTATGGTGTTCTCTAGATCTCTTACGCCCGCTGGGACATACAAATTGTACTTTAGTTATAATGTTCGACATTTTGAGTTCCACTGAAGTTGTGCATAAAGCTACGGGAAGAGTAAATTAAACCCATCTAATGCCTTCAAATACACCTCTAAGACCTCGGGAAGTAATTGTTGTTTTTACTAAGATTAGAAAACTTCATGAATATCTGAAAATTAATTTCATGTCGTTCCTTTATGAATAGTCTCCTTGTTGTTGAGTCTACATGAAAAGGTACGGCTGGTGCTGAACTGTCGATATGCTAAATTCTATTAAACTAACGACCCGGCTATGTTGTCCACTGCTTCAGCTGTTAAGCACGAATTACCTTGTAACATTGTTTTTTGTACTCCATGGTCTCTTTTCAAGAAGACAGGAACGACCGAATTGTCGATCGAATCTGTTCGTGGCGTGTGTGCGAATGGTTTGAAATTTGTTCAAAATATTTGATCGGATTCTAGTTACTAACTTTTAACAGTAGTCCTTCATTTTTCACATTGATTGTAGTCCTAGATGTCCATTCGTGAAATACATTATCACACTGATTTTTTTATGTACATTGGTGACATTTGTGTTCCATATTAACTTTATACTCCACTTATCATTATTATTTTCTTATTTCTGACAATCTAAAGCATGAAAAATCATTATGGATCTATAATAAGTATACTTGCCTTCCATATTCTCGTTCTGTTCATCTTCGGCGAGATTGGTCCGCTTTCGGGGTCATTACCCCCAACTCTTGACTGTAGTGATGAAGGAGACGACTTGTCCCAGCTGGTTATAACTGAAGTTTCACATGGGTTGTAATTATTATCGTATGGCAGCGGAACGTGGTAGATTTTGTAATGCGTTAACGTGGATCCGACTTATGCTGGAAATGAATTATCTCCAATGTTAGCCACCAGGAGCAAATCTGGCGCTGTGCAGCATCTTCTCGACGTCTTCGGTGCTCATACTGAACCAATTGTCTAAGCGGCAGTTAATAATAACTGCAACATTTTTCTCTTCCTCACTTGTTTCACCTTTTCTGCCTACGTTCCATTCCCAACTCATTACATATGG
This sequence comes from Schistocerca gregaria, assembly GCF_023897955.1. Lineage (NCBI taxonomy): Eukaryota > Metazoa > Arthropoda > Insecta > Orthoptera > Acrididae > Schistocerca > Schistocerca gregaria. The sequence goes on along the minus strand of NC_064920.1, from coordinate 430,765,119 downwards.
AAACATTTCTATACGCCTTCCTTGTATTCACAACGCTTCCTACCCAAAGCATATTGTTACCTACTTGATTTGATCTCCCTATTTATGTATTAAAGTATAAACAGTAATGACTATGCTGTCATTAGCTCTAATGCAGAAAACAAGGTGGCATATAGTAGAGCATTACTAAGATAAGTTACGTGAGCAACTACCTGCTTTATGGACATCACCACGTACATACATATATTACGTAAGCATCCTGAAGGTGTCTGGTGAAGAGTACTCTTCTACCACTATCTCCCACTCTTTTTCTGTTGCTTTCATGAAAGTCGCTTAAGAAGTACGGTCTCCGGTAAAGGTCCGTATGACACATAATTCCTCTCTCTGGACTGAATCATTTGTGAGATGTATATGGAAGGATGTATTATGTTGCCAGATTCTTTTTCTGAATTGTACGCTATCAGATTTCAGCAGTAAACCTTTTTCTGTACCTGCTATTACACGCAGATTATACTTCACACACACCCACACCCACACACACACACACACACACACACACACACACACATATATATATATATATATATATATATATATATATATATATATATAACGAAGCAGAAATCTGTCGCCCAACTTTCAAAGACAGTTCAGGGTACTTTCTAAGTATTTTCTTATCAGGAACGCACAGCTATAGAACAATAATTTAATAATTCAGTCAGTTACCGCAATAGCTTTTGTTTCTGTGAAAATACTTTTACACCAGTGAAGAAGTCTGTTATATGCAGTACCAAAACATACAACAAACGAAACTCAACACAGAATAATGCAACAACATTCAAAAGAAACGGATACAGTTGTGTCTCATTGTGATCAGTCTGTTCCGTCAGTATTCAGTACAGCAAGTAACAAGAGCAGAGCTGTTCCGTTACATGTATTTTTCAGAATGTCGACCAGCAGAATGAGTAGCGACGCATGATCGAGTGTCCTACGAGCTCAGAAATTCCAGGAGTTAGGCGTGCTACTTCTTCGTCCAGGAGTCTGCGACAATCCTAACTAAGAGGTTCGGTCGAGTAGCGATTGCAGTCTAATAAACTACGTTATTTACGTGCCTCAGGAGAAGCAGTCCGTTGGTGTGACTTCTGGTGAGCCAGCTAGCTGTGGAATGTGTCCAAATGAAATACAGTTTGAAACTTGAAACTTCCTGGCAGATTTAAACTGTGTGCCCGACCGAGACTCGAACTCGGGACCTTTGCCTTTCGCGGGCGCAAGTGCTCTACCAACTGAGCTACCGATGCACGACTCACGCCCGGTACTCACAGTTTTACTTCTGCCAGTATCCGTCCATTCGGGAAATACAGTTTGTCTGTAAAGATTCGTCAGCGACCGTGGGATCCTTTATAACAAATTAAAAATACTCAGAAAGCATCCTTGAACATTCACTGAAAATTTGTCTGTGGAGCTTTGGTTCATATTGTATAAACCGTAAGCCACCATACGGTGAATGATGGAGAGTGCATTTTACTACAGATAGTCATTTCTTTTCCTGTTATACTCCCGAATGTTGTGAGGGGAAGAGAACTGTCTATACACTTTCGTAAAAAGACATGATTTCTGTTACTTCGCCTTCGTTATCCTTAAGTAAGACGTGTGCTCGATAGCGTTTTGCGAAAAGAATGTCTTCATCCCTCCACAGATGTCCATTTGTGTTCACGTAACGTTTCTGTAATAGCTGGGTGCTGATCGAAACTACAGGTAACCAAAATAGCTGAACGCCTCTGAATTGTTTCGAAGTCTTCTTTTATTCCGATTGATGAGGATCCCAGTCACTCGGGTAGTACTCGAGGACACTTGTAGCATAAGTATTCTGCTCGTTGTTTCCTTAGTGGTTAGTTTGGGGCTGGTTTGTTTGGGGGAATAGACCAAACAGCGAGGTCATTGGTCTCTTCGGATTAGGGGAGGATGGGGAAGGAAGTCAGCCGTGCTCTTTGAAAGGAATCATCCCGGTATTTGCCTGGAGCGATTTAGGGAAATCACGGCGAACCTAAGTCAGGATGGCCGGAAGCGGGATTGAACCGCCGTCCTCCCGAATGCGAGTCCAGTGTGCTAACCACTGCGCCACCTAGCTCGGTTTAATGGGAAGCTACCGTTTTTCCTAGAATTATCCCAATACACTGAATCAGTAGAGTCCTTCCTCGAAAGGAGGAATATCTAATTCATTGGCTGCTGTAGCTATTCTCTATCCTTAATGGATAGCTACGGTTTCCTTTTGTTCCTCGAATAAACTGAATCAGTAGAGCCCTACTCAAAAGGAGGGATATCTAATTCATTGTATCTGGTCACGTCATTAATACTTACAGTTGGTTCAGAGTAGTGTTCCAAATAAAAAAAACGCGATATACGGGTGCACTTTTCGTAACAAAGAAAAGTACAGAGTTGTATTAAGGATTGTAGAAATATGCGACACACTCTGGTAGCCATATCCTCGTTTCAAGTATGCTCAGCCCCCCCCCCCCCTCACCCCCTCCACCACCAACCCGCCGAAAGATACAAGAAGTATCTCCCAAGGGAGCTTCCGTAGCGACGACCGAGACAAATGCGTCCCAAATGCCGCGAACTTCAGCTAACGTAATGACGCAGGACCGACGCGCCCTCCCGTGGCGCCTGGCGGGTTCGGCGGTCACCTGGGTGTTTTTTGCCTCCCCCCAGCCGCCGCGCTGCTCCCACAAACGCTTCGGGTGGAACTCCGCTAGTATCGATTTGGCAGTCGACACGAAGCTCGTTCTGAGCTCAGAGGAAGGAATACAAATGGCAGCATTAACGGAGTGTCAAACAGAGCGTGGTAAAATATGCCGCCGACCGCGTCGCTGGGACGGTTGCCGTGCCGCCTCAGGGCCTCGACACGTGGAACCACTCCATCCTGAACTCTGAAAATCTGTAGTACATCTGCAGGCGTCTGGTACATCATTTTTCTGAGAGACATGGCAAAAATGTCGTGCAAAGTAGTTCAAATATTGCTACCGTTACATTCCATTACATTTTTTTTCTAGAAGATGTTTGTCCAAAGGAGTAATATTTGTGGGATCCAACACACTTGTGTCTTAGTAGGTGCCTAGGAAGCTGTTTCCTCGGATAGCTAAACAACACACAGGCAAATTATATTTATTAACTTTCTTGCAGTAATTGAATTGTTGTTGATAATTCTTCCGGGTTATATGGCCGTGGTCCATGGAATACTTCTAATCCTAACGTTTCGTCCAATACTACGTTGGACATCCTCAGATGTATGGCTGGTCCTGTTGAGTCCAGCCGACTGACGAGTCGTGGCTCGGAGAGCGGCCTAAATAGTGAGGAAAGTGGGCGTGGTCTAGCTTGTACATAGTAGCAGAGAGAAAACTAGTCAAAGATAAAATGTAACTATCGATAACAGTCTGTCATAGATAAACCCCACTTATCGATTCTGTAACGCCACTGTCCACATCTCGCTTAATTTCAAGGCCTCTTCTTTTCTATTAAAATTATTTTCATGTATATAAATTTCAATAGCCTCCCTATACAGTCGTGGATAATAGTTCGTGGTAGCACTTTAAACTGTAGTTTCAGAAAACTTAACTACATGGTCACCGGATTGAAGTGTAATGTTCCACAACGGCCGATTTATCTATTTTACCCAGTCGGCAAAGAATATTATGCTCCTTTACCCTCGTATTCACACTTCTTTTCGTAGTACCAATATAGACCTTTCCACGGGTAGACGGAATTTTATACACACCACTAGATGATAATGGTGACCTTCTATCTTTAACAGAACGAAGTATTCGTCCTATTTTTCTGGTAGCTTTGAATACTTGTTTCACTTTATATTTCAGCAAAATTTTGCCCATTAGATCTGTAACCTTACTAATGAAAGATAAAGACACGGTGTTCTTCCATTGTAGTGTACCATCCTTGTCCTTTGGCCTGCTGTAATTAGGTCTTAAAACTCTATGAATTTCTTTGCTTGAGTACCCATTGTTTTCGAAGGCCGGTTTCAGATGATTCAGTTCCGTATCTAGATGTTCCGGCGTACAAATCCGTTTCGCCCAGTCCACTAAACTTTTGATTACACCTCTTTTTTTCTGGGAACAGTACCATCCGGTCGTGAAAGCCTTCATTGTAAGAGTAAATGAGTTGACAAAACTTCGGGCCTTAAGCAAATGGCGACATGCAAATAATCAATGCCCTTCGTTATATACAATGTCCATGGAAGTTAATTACACAAGTTCATATGGATCACAAGTCGCAGTCCTTCTGATGCCTCTCTTCTAGTCTGGGCCTGCTACTGTTCGGTCGATGTTGGCAGCAGCGGCGCTTACATTCTCTTCGTACAGGGGCCGCTCGTGTCGTGGTTACGTCCTAGTCAGCGGGCTATTGGCTGACGTCGTGCCGTAGCACTCCCTGCTGTATCGATCTTGATCATCGCGCAGGCACTTGTCGTTGCGCCGGAACAATATTACAAGCTTCTCACCTTTTGATACTCAGAATGCTACACATTATGCAGAGAACACGATTCAGTTCTCAGGCTACCATATTGCAAGTTTCAGTAACCAAAATGGATACCAAGGTCCTGAAGGTCAGTACGCCCATACTTATTCCTGCCTCCGCATCCCATAACACCCGTATTACCAAAACTATTGTGTTCAACAATGCTGTATGCAATTCTGTGGTCTTTATGGAGCAGGAAATGCTAAAAATGTAAATTGGATGCTGTTTGTTGGGGTGCAAATACTTGTCAAAAACGCACACGATATTGTAAACCGGAGCACATGAACGTAATAAGAATGGAAGGAAATACACTACAGTGCAGAACTTAAAAACATAGTGCCAAGTAACATAGTTGCCAAGCAACATAGGTGGATGAAGCTTGAACTACACATAGAATGAAATGCTGTGATATAGCACATAAGGTAGCTAGGAGACACATGCAATGAGACAAGCAATTCTGAATGCGATTTCATATCGTGAGGGGTGGGAACACTTAATCCACCCAGGAACATTGTCAGAAATGGTCCTTTTGGCGTATTTCAAGCAAAGACACTTGGGCTTTGCGCGGCCCCGCCTTATGACAACTGCAAACAGGAAGGCTTCTAGCAAAGTAATTAGGCGAATCACAATCACATGCAAGCCATTACACAACCCAAGCTTTCCTCAAGCACCACCGTCACGACTCTCTTTGGGCACTACCGCTGAATAGCACACTCTACAGGTGCTGACAGACTGAGTACGGGAGTCCTTTATTTTCAAATAAAAGAAAAGGGATTTTTTTTAAATGCGTGAGCTATGGATGGCAATGGATCTTCGCAAAGCCGTGCAAGGGCGCTGGGTTGGCGACACATCAAATTTTTCCAGTATGTGCCCCTATCCCACGGCTTGTTCACGTGCTCGACGGAAAAACAACTTTTCTGCTGACGGGGTGACGCTTAGGGAAGCGTCGCTTGCCTAGGCAGAGCTCCTACAGCAGCCAATCGGAAAGGTCCAGGAGATCACATGTGAGCGCCCACCACGCCGAACTGCACGGACGAGGCGTGTGTATTGCCCTCTTTTACTGACAGGCCCCGAACGAGATCACACGCATTGGCCGGTTGCCTCCCTGCTCAATCTGTTTGCGCATTAGGGCCGCTAAACTCCTATAATGTACACTGGCTAGGTCAATCAGTATATGTTTTCTCAAAAAACGGGAGGCAGACTGCCGACCGGAGTTGAAAAATTAGCACTTGTTCATTTTTAGACCCCACTTCCACCTCCACAACGTCCTGATATGCACAACACACTGCGGGTAGAGTCAATTTCTGTATTACGAGAACAGTCAACCCTGAGGCCAAGACGCCAACCACCGTGCACTCATCCATAACAGGAACCCACCTCCGTGCGCTAGTAACAAGTTCTCCCAGCTGCTAGTTCAGGACTGGATTTCACCACAGTGGTCACGAGAACTGGCAGCTGTGCCTACACTGTGCACACCCGTCTGCGTAGCTCCATTGTTGTCCTCGCTCCGCAGCCCTCCACAGACAGACGAAGGTCCCAGGTCAAGGTTCCTCGCTCCGGTGTCGATAGACCACAGCGCTTCATGCGACCACTCGCTACCAGTGCAAGCCAATTCTGGGTGCTCTTATCGTAGCAGGCAGGAATTCAAGAATAGTTCAAATGGCTCTGAGTACTATGGGGCTTAACTTCTGAGGTCATCAGTCTCCTAGAACTTTGAACTACTCAAACCTAACTAACCTAAGGACAACACACACATCCATGCCCGAGGCAGGATTCGAACCTGAGACCGGAGCGGTCGCGCGGTTCCAGACTGTAGCGCCAGAACTGCTCGGCCACCAGCGGTCGGCTCCCGAGGCACGATTCAAACCTGCGACCGTAGCGGTCGCGCAGTTCAAGACTGTAGTGCCTAGAACCGCTCGGCCATCCAGGTCGGCGGCAGGAATTCAACATGACGCAGTTCACGGTTACACTATGAAACAGTGTGTGCAGACCTTGCATGTTGTGCGCTGTGTCTGGCTGTGAGAAACAAATGAACAGTGTAGCACTAGACTTTTTCTTAATCAAACGAATTTTTTGCAAAACTGTACTGTACATTTGGGATAAATCCAATAAGGTAACACCTTTTTATACAGGCTGGCCTTGTATTCGGGAGGCTGGAGCTTCCCACCTTAATTCAGCCACGCTGATTTACTTTCTTCCTAGGTTTCCCTAAACTACTTCAGGAAAATGCTGGCATGCTTTCTGTTATAAGGCCACGGACGGCTAAGTGCCATCGTTGTCAGATAAGGCCTGAATATAAATGGTTGTGTGCAGGTAGCCCAGAAATGTAGCGAGACACTTCGACGAGTTGTACATTGGGTGTTGAGGAAAAAAATCGACGATAAAGACTCGTGTCTAGAAATATCATCCAATAATCCTACAGAGCGTCGGAGTTACGGGGGACGGTAACTACCACTAGGCAACCACTTCGCCAGCCAACGTGACTTTGTACGCTGAAGGACTGCAGGCGGAATGTCACGGACTGTCATTTGTTACTGTGTGATAGCAACTGATTCCTTTGATCTTCAATGGAGAAGATGCAGCTAGCTGCTGAGTAGGAAGTTCTTATCTCTTTTGAATGCGAAGTTCTGTGGCCTCCGTGGATGGCGGTTTCAGACATACGTTTCCATCCAGCATTTATCTCCTGCAACCCTGTGAATTTTCCAATGTTTCTCGGTATACAAGAGAAAAATAAACTCCAGATGGAAATCCATGTACGAAACCGCCATCCACCAAGGCAACAGAGCATGTCATTCACAGCAGGTGAGGCCTTTCTACGTAGCAGCTCCACTGGCGATCGTGACAATTAGTCGCGCTCACTGAAGAACAGAAAGCATTGCCTGACGTTCCGTTTACAGCCCGTCACGTTTGCTGCCGAAGGGGTGGTCCATTGGCAGGGGTCAGTGCCTGTAATTTCGACGCTCTTTAGGAGCGTCAGATAAAGTTTCTGGCCATGGTTTACAGCCTCCAGTTATTTGTAAAGATACCTTCTACAGCCCCCCAGAACTAGGTCACAAAATCCTGAATTAAGATTTTTGTTTTCCTTGAAGTGTAATATCATGAAATATCCCTGTGAAAAATGAACTTTGAATAGATAAATCTACTATTACACCTAACATCTCTACTGGAGAGTTGAAGCAGTTTGATACACCGAATTCGCGTCAACTTAAACACCGATGTCAAGAGATATTTAACGAATCTTCCTGGCAGATTAAAACTGAGTGCCCGACCGAGACTCGAACTCGGTAGCTTAGTTAGTAGAGCACTTGCCCGCGAAAGGCAAAGGTCCGAGTTCGAGTGTCGGTCGGGCACACAGTTTTAATCTGCCAGGAAGTTTCATATCAGTGCACACTCCGCTGCAGAGTGAAAATCGCATTCTGGCTAAGAGATATTTAGTTTCCACACGCACTACTGGTTCTTCATAGTCTTTTGTCTTTCATCGATAAAGAGTGTTTCACTCCCAACAACTTAGCGGCATGTTTCGCCGATAAAACAGATACCACATTGGTGATGTACTTCTGATCAGTGGAACAATTCAAGGAAGTCATGTTGTGGAAAAAAAGGCGTATAGGACTCAAGATACTTTTATTCACCGTCATTTTGGTTTATTGGGATTTTTTATATATCGTTCTTGGAGAGATAGGCCCATAACAAGGGCTTGACTGATATATCAGCAACGTATCATGATTTATTTCAAGTATACGGACGTTATTACAGACAAGAACATACGAAACACGTATAATGGTGGTACAGTTACCATTTCTAAGAGTCAGATCCGCTTTCCGGCTCTTACGAGTTGCTCAGCTGTGCTATGTCTCCAGACACGAAATAGCGTAATTTGCATATTTATTAATTTCTTTATGCATTTTTGTCCCTGGCCAGATAAGGGCTTTCTGGCCGTCTCCCACATCTAACCACATATCCTCAATGATTTTACATTACAATCTGGAAAATAGATGAGCACTCTGTGACAATAATAATAATTATACGTGAGAGGTACGTTAATTTCAAGAATTTCACAGACGAGTCCCGGTACATCTACATTTACGTGATTATTCTGCTGTTCACAATAAAGTTCCTGGCAGAGTATTCAATGAAGCACCCTCAAGTTCCTCTCTACCGTTCCACTCTCGATCGGCACGCGGAAAAAACGAGCACCCAGATTTTTCGGCGCGAGCCCTGATTTCTCTTATTTTATCGTGATGATCATTTCTCCCTGTGTAGGTGGGAGGCAATTTCGCAATCGGAGGAGAAAACTGGTGATAAGAATTTCATGATAAGATCCTATCGCAACGAAAAACGCCTTTGTTTTAATAAGTTCCACTCCAATTCACGTATCATGTCTGTGACACTATCTCCCATATTTCGCGATAATAGAAAACGAGTTGCAATTCTTTATACTTTTTCGATGTCATCTGTCAGTCCCACCTGATGCGGATCGCACACCACAACGCAATACTCCAAAATAGGGCGGACAAGCATGGTGTAAGCAGTCTCTCTAGTAGACCTGTTGCACCTTCTAAGTGTTCTGCCAATGAATTGCAGTCTTTAGTTTGCTCTACACACAATATTATCTATGTGATCGTTCCAATTTAGGTTATTTGTAATTGTAATCCCTAAGGATTTAGCCGAATTTCCAGCCTTAAGATTTGTGTGACTTATCGCGTAATCGAAATTTACCTTATTTCTTTTAGTACTCATGTGAAAAACTGGCATCCACGTCTCATCCATTGTCACAACCGACGAAAAGAAAGTCCCATTCATGCTGTCGTTGCGCGTCAACATTGCTTGGCAACATGCCACATGGGCAGCCATGTGGTCGTCCCTCAGCATTCGCGGCACCCACCTGGATGACACTTTTCGCATTTGCAGGTCGTCATACAGGGTTGTGTGCACAGAATCCACAGAAATGCCAACTCTGGAGGCGATCTGTTCAACAGTCACTCGGCAATCCCCCAAAACAATTCCTTCCGCTTTCACGATCATGTCGTCAGACCGGCTTGTGCGAGCCCGAGGTTGTTTCGATTCGTTGTCACACGATGTTCTGTCTTCATTAAACTGTCGCACCCACGAACGCACTTTCGACACATCCATAACTCCATCACCACATGTTTCCTTCAACTGTCGATGAATTTCAATTGGTTTCACACCACGCAAATTCAGAAAACGAATGATTGCACGCTGTTCAAGTAAGGAAAACGTCGCCATTTTAAGTATTTAAAACAGTTCTCATTCTCGCCGCTGGCGGTAAAATTCCATCTGCCTTACGGTGCTGCCATCTCTGGGACGTATTGACAATGAACGCGGCCTCATCTTAAAACAATGCGCATGTTTCTATCTCTTTCCAGTCCGGAGAAAAAAAAATCGGAGGCCTTAGAACTTGAATGCACCTCGTATTATACCGTCAGTAACGAACGAGTTGTATCCTGCAGACTGATGTCACGACCAAGTGTTGCAGCTGCACGTGTGAAAGCAGTGAAGTAGCCGCTGGCAGGCCCTTACATTATACGAAACTAAAAATATTAATAACCAATAAAGAAATAACATCAGGAACGTCATATTTGATGTACAACCTTCTGTTGTGGAAACAAACAATATGTCAAAGTCTGCGATCAAAAATAGTTGAGTTTTGGATGTTAGTAAAATTCCATAGATAAAAAAACGTAATTTTCCGACAGTGAAGAATTTAAATAAATACAGTGATGTAATTGTTCACCTTCAGTGACGATGTACGATGATCTGATAACACTTTCATTGTTCATATATAAATTTGGAAAGTTTTTAGTTTCAGAAAACCTCTGTGACTTTTCTATAACAATAATTTCAAGAGTTCTAAGTAAATATGTGTGTTAGGGTGCGTGTGAATGAGAATGCGTGCGTGAGAGTATGTGGGACGTTTGGCATTATTAAAAATAATTCATGTAATTTTCTACAGGAACTGGCAAGTGTTCCAAATCTGTAACGTGGGAACGAATCCACTAGTGGTTCCCCTACTAGTGAATGTAGGATGTCCAAGTATGTTTGCTTATGTATAAGACTGCCAGAACATTCGCAACTACATAATAAATTTCCAGACGTAGAGTAAAGCTTATAGTTAATCTTGTTTTGTTTATTTAATTAGAGAGTTTTGTGTTACTTAATTTTATGACGTCAATGTGGCTAGAGAAGTGGTTGGTGCTTGCTAGATTTTGGCGCGAGCCGCGCCCTAGAAGTGAGTTCTCTCTGGTCGTAAGTACTGACAGCCAATGAGAAGCGAGACGGTTGGCCACCTAGCGAGGAGACATAGTTTTTAGGATGGGGGAGTGAGAAAGGGAGTCGTGAGCTAGCTTTGATTGGAGGCGGTTATGCTAGATGTGACTTTTCGCATTATGTGTAAGTTGAAGTCTTGGGATGACTTTCGCGTTACTGTCCAGTGTTAATGGTATCCGGTAGTGACCAGAAACTGTTTATCAAAACTTTAGTGTTGTGATAGTTCGTTCCGACGAAAATCGTGAGTGAACTTTGAATTACATAGCGTGGCGGTACTGAGTGTATTCTTACTACACTCCTGGAAATGGAAAAAAGAACACATTGACACCGGTGTGTCAGACCCACCATACTTGCTCCGGACACTGTGAGAGGGCTGTACAAGCAATGATCACACGCACGGCACAGCGGACACACCAGGGACCGCGGTGTTGGCCGTCGAATGGCGCTAGCTGCGCAGCATTTGTGCACCGCCGCCGTCAGTGTCAGCCAGTTTGCCGTGGCATACGGAGCTCCATCGCAGTCTTTAACACTGGTAGCATGCCGCGACAGCGTGGACGTGAACCGTATGTGCAGTTGACGGACTTTGAGCGAGGGCGTATAGTGGGCATGCGGGAGGCCGGGTGAACGTACCACCGAATTGCTCAACACGTGGGGCGTGAGGTCTCCACAGTACATCGATGTTGTCGCCAGTGGTGCCCGTCGACCTGGGACCGGACCGCAGCGACGCACGGATGCACGCCAAGACCGTAGGATACTACGCAGTGCCGTAAGGGACCGCACCGCCATTTCCCAGCAAATTAGGGACACTGTTGCTTCTGGGGTATCGGCAAGAATCATTCGCAACCGTCTCCATGAAGCTGGGCTACGGTCCCGCACACCGTTAGGCCGTCTTCCGCTCATGCCCCAACATCGTGCAGCCCGCCTCCAGTGGTGTCGCGACACGCGTGAATGGAGGGACGAATGGAGACGTGTCGTCTTCAGCGATGAGAGTCGCTTCTGCCTTGGTGCCAATGATGGTCGTATGCGTGTTTGGCGCCGTGCAGGTGAGCGCCACCATCAGGACTGCATACGACCGAGGCACACAGGGCCAACACCCGGCATCATGGTGTGGGGAGCGATCTCCTACACTGGCCGTACACCTCTGGTGATCGTCGAGGGGACACTGAATAGTGCACGGTACATCCAAACCGTCATCGAACCCATCGTTCTACCATTCCTAGACCGGCAAGGGAACTTGCTGTTCCAACAGAACAATGCACGTCCGCATGTATCCCGTGCCACCCTACGTGCTCTAGAAGGTGTAAGTGAACTACCCTGGCCAGCAAGATCTCCGGATCTGTCACCCATTGAGCATGTTTGGGAGTGGATGAAGCGTCGTTTCACGCGGTCTGCACGTCCAGCACGAACGCTGGTCCAACTGAGGCGCCAGGTGGAAATGGCATGGCAAGCCGTTCCACAGGACTACATCCAGCATCTCTACGATCGTCTCCATGGGAGAATAGCAGCCTGCATTGCTGCGAAAGGTGGATATACACTGTACTAGTGCCGACATTGTGCATGGTCTGTTGCCTGTGTCTATGTGCCTGTGGTTGTGTCAGTGTGATCATGTGATGTATCTGACCCCAGGAATGTGTCAATAAAGTTTCCCCTTCCTGGGACAATGAATCCACGGTGTTCTTATTTCAATTTCCAGGAGTGTATTTTATGGCGAGCATAAATTTTTACTAAAGACAACAACTGAATATTGTGTGCATAAGTAATTGGCCGATCATTGACTGTGTTACAAGTAATTGGTTTCGGAATTTGGAAAGGTAAAAGTTCTTTCTGTTTTAGGTATGGTGATAACTGTGAGCAGAAACGTAAGTAATTTTCGTAAATGTGGGCTGATGATCATGCTTATCGGCAATAAAGGTCTATTGAAGGCTTAAATTTGAACTTCATGTTTAAAGTACGAGTGACATCCCCTTTCCGACTCATTTCTTTAAAATACATAGAAAATTTTCAGCAAATTTTACTTGTAGCGGCGTCCGGCTTGTAGCTATGAGGTTACAGTTTCCACAACACTGCTTTTCTGTAATGTCGTAAGTATCTGCAGTCGTGAGTTTTTCGTGCGAAGGTCTACCGCTGTAAAGAGGTAGGTGAACAAAAATTATAAAAGAAATTGCATTGCAGCAGCATCGTATAATCCGTCGCAATTGGTGCATCGCACGCACGCACGTAAAAATATGTCGCAAGTGGCACTGTCATTAATGACTTCACCGTTGTTATCGCGCAGTGAAGGTATTGCTTGCGTCTTGTCACTGGTCTGCTTTCTGTATGACAAGAATCTCTTTGGGTTTTCTGCCAGAGTTTGAGACAGAATTTCGTTATGGAAATTATTAAAAGCATCTCGAATTGAAGTACGCGCTAAATTTCGAACTTCTGTAAGACTTTGCCAAACTTGGGGATTTAGCGTTCTTCTAAATTTGGCGTGCTTTTTTCGTTGCTTCCGCGACAACGATCTGGTCCGTTTTGTGTACCATGGGGGATCAGTACCATCACTTATTATTGTATATGGTATATATCTCTCAATTGCAGTCGATACCATTTCTTTGAAAAAATTTAACAGTATTTCTACACTTACATGATAAGATCGGAACGAGTGAAAACTGTCTTTTAAAAAGACGTTAAGAATCTTTTTATCAGCTTCTATTAGATAGATATACTTTGCGTTTCTTTTGATGGTTACAGATGTTACGGTATGCAGCCTAGCAGCAACTGTTTTGTGGCCGCTAATCCCTGTATTCTTCACAATAGTCACTATTCGTCCAAGATTATTTGTTGCTAAATTGCCAAGTATGCTTTCGCAACCATCTACGCTTCGAGTAGGCTCATGAACTAATTGTCCAAAATAATTTTCTGAGAAAGCATTCAGTACAATTTCGGATGACATTTTATGCCTGCCGCCGGCTTTAAACGTGTAATTTTTCCAGCATATCGAGGGTAGATTGAAGTCACCACCAATTATAATTGTATGAGCGGGGTACTTATTTGAAATGAGACTCAAGTTTTCTGTGAACTGTTCATCAACTATATATTCTGAGTCGGATGTTCGGTAAAACGATCCAAGCTAGTTATATGGTGTGGTAGCCCTCTTTCCCTATCTACGAAGAAGGTTCCCGTTTTTACCTGAAGGGTATGCTTTTGAAGATTTAAGGCCAGAGAAGTTTCACCCACTAGAATTTTCTGGAACATAGCAGAAGATTTGAGTGTATTCGAGAAGTTTCCAGAACATTTGACAGTATTCGAGAGAATTCCACAACATCGCAGAATGTTCCACAATGACCTGGGATGTTGTGGAATATTTGGGAATAGTGTGCAGCATTCGGGAAAATTCCAAAATATTCCGGAAAATAGCGGAACATTCCAGATCGTTATGGACCATTCCTAAACACTCTCGGATTTGGTGGAAAGTTCTGGAACTTTATCGACCATTCGAAGCCTTTTTGGTATGTTCTGGAATTCGCCGCTAGAGGGCTTACCCAATGGTAAAGACCAGTCGTGGACTCGAACGTCAATTCCTTATTAGTGATGAAGGAAACTTGAGTACAGTAACACATGTGCCTCGGACTTCCTAAACATCACGAAGGTAAGATTACCATTGTTCCACAAATTGTCGTCAAAGTTTAGGTCAGTTATGTTTGCGTCTCAAAGTCTGATGTATTCTTCGGCTTGTAGTCCCTTCTGATTCAGTGATATGTAAAGTACGCGTTCCGCTTTTGTTTTTGCATACATATCTATCGCGAACTGTTCGAATAAACGACGAATGTGGAGAATGTAATTGCGTATTTCACTCATTCTGATCTTTAAGCAGTAGGAATAGAAATCCTTCTAAGTGACTTTCTTGTTTGTTTCTACGACTGCTACAGGTTGGATTTGTTTCACATTAAAATAATATCCGTCCTCTCCGTGGAGCTGTATTAGTAAATAATTTATTGCATCATATGAACGGTGTATCTCTGAAATCCGTTATAGTCTTTCTCTTCTTCGTTGCATAGTTACGACACAACTTGTGCTTTCGTTGCCCACAATTACGATGGGAACGTCGTTTATTTGGATTAAATCGACGTTGCTGTTCTCCAGGTGGTCTTTTGTTGGCTCGAATTATAGCTTCACAGTCATCAGAATTCATTCGATCTAGTGCTATTCGATTAGTTGACTGTATATCTTGCACTACTTCTCGTCTCAATCAACCGATTGCATCGTTGATCAGTTTCTGTTTCTTCATATCCGATGAAATATACTTGCAGAAATTTATGGTGTTCTTTGGGTAGTGGGAGTAGTGACCTCAAGTTCGGGCAGATTACTCTTTGGACGGTAAAACTATAATCGATTTCATCTCGGTTAGTGTTGATGGAAGTAACACCGAAAGAAGTCATTTGGAAACGGGCGTTTCGCGCTTTTACGTTTGGTAGAAAGTGTTTTGATTCGGCATTTTCCATGATCATTTAATGTAAAAATCCCTGCGGAAGTGCTTCCAGTCTTGGTAGTCGCGTTTTTCGAACCATCGAACAGAAACCTGGCGTTTCTCTACTAAATTTGTTTACGTTGCCAAACTGGCCGTTCTTTTCCATTTTTCGGATTAGTACCTATTTGTTATATTTCTTCATCGGGTCGTAGTGGAATGTTTGATTTGTTAGGTTCTACTGTTAACTTCTCCTATTTAGTTGTCCTACTTGTCGTAGGATGATATTTTCATGACTGGCTTGAGGTCGCTGTATATTATTACAAGAGTGTGCCGCAATTCTTTATGCTCCAATCCGTTCATTTCGTTGTTCTTCGGTTGCCTCACTCATTGACATTCGTTGGGAACTTCGGGAGCTTCGCCCTCTTCATCTGTTTCGTTTAATCGCTGTTCTTTTTGTCATAGCCATTTTACTCAGAACTGGTAAGATCTATTCGTCTTTTACGTTTGTACGATGTCTACAATATAAATCAAACGAATTTTATTAACAAGCTTACTAAGTATACTTTACATACTTTTCACACTTTTTTCAGTCACTGTTTCACTTTAACTGTTCACTCTTCACTGGTTTTTCTCTTCATTCACTGTACTACATTTTCGGTTCTTCTCTTCATCACTGATAAGAAACTGACGTTCAAACTGACGACGGGTCTTTACCTAGGGGCATCCCCACCATTGTTGAATTCCAGAATATACCAAATGTTCCAGAACATTCGACAAGATTAAAGAGTGTTTTGGAATATTCCACAATGATCTGGAGTGTTCCGCTAAGTTACCGAACATTTTGAAACTTTTGCAAATGTTCCAAACTATTCCCAATCTTTTCAGAACATTCTAGAACACTGTGAAACATTTTGGAATTTTGCAGTGAACACATAGTGTGTAGTGGTGCGATCACTCTGTTGTAGAAATAATTCAGGATCGAAGATCGCTTAAATACTGTTTACTCGATAACCGGTTTCAAGACACTAAAGGTGCCATCATGGTATCTGTGAAGATGTAAGACGACACGTTTGCATTCGGCACTGTACTAATAGTAATGCATATACTGCAATTTAGCCTTCATAGTATCCGCGTTACATGTTTCAGTATTCAACCACTGAGCATTTTTGGCCAGCAATTTCTTTTTTAGAAATCCACAAGAAGGGCCGATCGTAATAATTCATATTAGTGGTGAAATTAATAAATTTGAAAACGTTGTTTAGTTCGGGTTGGGTCTGGACAGATTTCTAGCTGTTGTGCGTATGAAATGTGTGTATGAATTGTGAATTGGAAGAAAATAGCCAGTAGTTTAAATTTGGACTGAATAGTGCCGTTTCTTTGGCTATAAGCACAGAATAAACATTTTTGGGTGGAAATTTCGCACATTATTTTCCAGAAGCTAATCCATTTCTTGATACCCAATAAAATTGAATGAGAGTTTTTCTACGGATCTTTCTTTCATTACTAGAGTTGCGCGGCCTCAGTGATTGACATTAGATGGTGACTTTTTTCAACGCTGATTTTACATCAGCTTGTAAGTAGCTACGTTGCCGAGTGAAGGGGCACCGAGCAGGCTCCGTTCTGAGGTAGGTAGCTGTTAATGTGAAGCCTGCATTGAAACAATACCACGCCCTGATGCACCTTGTTAATAGGTATGGGTATTCTGACACACTCCAATCAATATATATATTCTTTACTGTAGTTTGTAGTTAACAGTATCAGTTGATGTCCAAGAATTAGCAGCTTTCACTCAGTTAACACTAGACAGAAATCCAATATGCATTTGTGTCCCCCTTCCTTGACTCTAGTGCAGAAAGGTGTGCAGTATACTGCTCAATCCATTTTCAATAAGCTACCACAAGAACTCAAAAATCTTAGCAGTAATTTATGCGCTTTAAAATCGAAACTGAAGAGTTTTCTCATGGTCACTCATATTAAGTCAAGTAGTTCCTTAAAAAATTAAGTTGATTCCTTTGTCGCACTGTTGATTGCATTCATATAAGCTTATGGCTTGTCTTCTTTTGGGTTCATCAACATTTTATGTTTTCCTTTTATTACTTTTATGTTGGAACTTCATGGACTGACACGTTTCGTGACCTTGGAGATTTGCTCCTAAATTTGGACCTACGGAACTAGACGTGTAAAATAAAATAAAAATAAAGTGTAGCCTTATACAGAAGTGAAACGCGCACGAAAATCAGTTCGAACAAAAAGAAAATAGAGCCTTTTCAAACTTGAGGCTGTGGAAGAACATTAAAAAGTAGATGGTTGGATCAAGTAACTCATGATTAGGTACTGAACCTAACAGGCAAAAATGGATATTTATAGCACAGTTGGACTAAAAGAAGGGATTAAGTGACAGTACAAACCTTGAATCATCAAGGAGCCGTCAATTGATAGTGGAGTGATGTGTGGGGTTAAAAATTGTAGAGAACGAGGCTTAAGTACAGTTATCAGGTACGGATTGATGTTGGATTCAGTAGTTATGTAGAGGTGATAAGGCTTCCACAGAACAGACTACCGTAGAGGGCCACTTTAAACTAGTCATCGGAATAAAGACTGCCATAAAAGCTGCAGGAATAACAGCTTCTCACAAGTTAGCTATAGTTTCAAAGAGACCAAACGCTGCTGTTTTATATCAGAATATATAAGTAATGCTCCTTGGAAATGAAGGTACATGTGAGTTTTCCAACGTCGTCTTATTTGAATTATACTGAACACAGGTTGGTGCCACTGAGCGACAAGGAAACGCATATTATTTGTTTTGTTTGCCACAGAGTGACAAGGGCGTGCATACTACCCGATACCTAATTGCGTCTGTGAGCTGATGGCTAATCGACAATTTTGATACTATGTCAATATGCCTCACCATGATCAAATTGCCTCTATCTAGTGTGCCTACTTGTTCATTTGGGTATTTCCTCCGCTCATCTGAGGAACGAATTCTTGTTGCAGATTCACAGCAGAGGTACATATGAAAATAGATGCACGTTAAAGTGAGCTTATTTATCCTTCCTCTTTTATGCAAATTAGCACATTTTTTCACTATGCTTCTCTTTGGTTATAGGTTTTCTAATTTACTTCAACTTAACTGCATAAAGAATTTTGGGAAAGAAATATAAGGGAGGGGTACTCCTGAGAAAACACGACAGCCCGAGTAGAAGTTTTACTATGTTTCCTTTTAAAGAATACTGTTAATTAATTATTTTAAATACTTGACAGAACGACAAGAGAAGTTACGAGAATGGGCGAGCTCGAGCTAAAATACGCCGTGAACTTGTGCGGATTGGTTATCCCTCGTAGTTGAGTTATGGGATAGAGACTGTACGCTGCGGAACAGATGCTCTCAAAAAAATGAAATTTATTGCAGGCCCGCTGCGCATGCATTAATTTAAAATAATGAGACCACTTATCGCAAAGCCCTGCAGCGTATTCGTTAATTTGTTGGCCCATAAAAATGAAACCCAAATAAAATCGTTTCCGAACGTAGGGACGGTATAATGTTTCCAATCTTGACTCTATTATCAGTGGCCGAGATCTGGCATTCAGCACTAGCTGAGCCGAAACAGAAAAACGCAAAAATGTTCTGCAATGAATCTTACCCGCTACTAAATTGCTCATTCGTATTATATAAGTGAGAGCTTAATCTATACAACTCTATTATCTTTGTTACTGAGATAACGGCGAACAGACGATAGCCCCAAAAGAGGTTTTACTTTTTTTTATACGTGTTTCACTGGATCGCATTGGATGGACTTTATGTAGTAATTAAGTCCACTCAGTACGATCAACACAGTTGTGAATTTAAAAAAAATTCAAAGTAGCTAACATGCTCCAGCTTGACGATGGTATGTTTATTTGATGAGAGATTTTATTTCCTGAATACAAAATACTTAATTTCCATCGCAAGTTCTCAGCAGTCATTTAAGAATTGCGACCTCCAACTTACATTCATTATCGTAATATATCGGTTTATAGCACTTATAATAGCTGTCGGAATAATATTTGAGGAGGTATTAGAAGAATAACGGTCAGTAACATAACAAGCGCCTGCATATAGCGCCTACATCTAGGGGGCTAGTCAAGTGCTGGCTGCTGGTAGCTAAGTTCCCATTACGACTAACTATAAGGAAAGATGCTATAACAGGAGACCGTGTCTTAACTACAAGGAACTCAACGTGCCAATGTTATGCGCTTCTTTAGTCAAATACACGGTCCAGTCACATTAACGTGACCATCGTCTATGTTAGACGTAACGTGCAATAACCACTCATAGACGGCATGTGGCAGCCCTGACATAGGGTGGTATACAAAGGTGTCAGGAGCACGAGGAAAACAACGCAGTCGTTTTTGTAATGTGGAAACTGAGCGGAAGGGGCATGATCATTGGCTCTCAGGCCAAGGGTGAAATCATTTCCGCAACGGCTAAGTTTTTAAACTGTGTGCTGGCCGCCGTCGTTAAAATTTACCGTTATCAAATTTGGCTCTATCCAAAACCGGCGCCACTACATATGTGCCGCAGCACGACCCCTAGGTCACACAGGTGAATGACGGCTCCGGAGATGTGTAAGTGAGAATAGACGTGCAGCTGTTGAGAAACTGACCGCCGAGATGAAACAGGAGGTTACCAAAAGTGTCTCCTCAACGAATGATCAGCGAACGTTGGTGTGTGTGGGCGTCCGCAGCAGGTGCCTGTTCGTGCGGGCACCCGTGCTGAGTGCTGTTCACAGGTGACGACAGGAAACCTTACATCAAGTTGTATACTGCAGCGGACAGATGGCCGTGGGTGCGTACGATGTCAGACGTCTGAAAGCAAAGGTTTCCGGCAGGAGAAGGGAGTGTTATGGTCTGGAGAATGTTTCCGTGGTATTCTCTGGCTGATCTCGTCATTCAGGAAGACATAGTAGATCAACACAAGTAAGCATCTATCATCGGGGACCATGTCCACCCCTGCATGCAGGGCTGCTCGCGTTATGTATCCTCGAACGACAAACCCAGCGCAGCTGGCCTCGGTGCTGGAGTCGGCATGGCTCCAGATCACAGCCGGCACCTTCCAGAACCTCACTGACTCTCTTGCTGCACCTCTCGAAGCAGTCTGAGGTGAAAGATTTGGTTGTTTACGCTTCTGTCAGGTGATCACACAAATGTGACTAGAGAGTGTGACGTAAACAGGCAAAAAAAAAAGCACTCAGTGGAGAGCAGGAAACTTTTGCTAACTCAATTACTTCGGACGACGGCACCAAAGGCTTACACGAGGTGCAGAACAAGAAATCGATGTCTTATCATGAAAATGCATTACAAACTCAGTGAAAAAGGCTACCCTGAAGAAATAAAATATGAAGGGTGAGTTGCAGTACCAAGCGAGGTACAACGCCATGTGGGTTTCATATACAGTCGCAGAGTCACAGTGTTTGACTGCCATCGATTTAGGCAGAGCCAATTTTCCGGTAACACTGAGCATTCGACTTGCTTCTGGAAACAGTTCGAATCTACTATCCATGCAGATCCGAACGTGTCAACTTTAATGAAATGTTTACATATCGTCTTGGGTATGTGGACGTCAAACATAAGATATCGCTGTAACTGTGGGAGCTTATTAACAATCCAAGCAAATTCGCGCGCACATTATGAACAAAGTAATAGAATTATCCATGCACATCTTGATTATGTGGTAGATGTTACATATGTGACAGCTGATTCTCCACAATCTTTTAACGTTTATTGAAGGAATAGGCGCATTTAAGCTCTATAGGCACTAGGGAGGACATTGAGGTTTATGGTCCTGTATTACTTAAGATACATCACACCTCCCCTGAAGACTTGCGTCGATGTCATATATATTCATATGAAGATGATAAATTTTTGAGCAGATTATTGGTACAAGAGGAAGATTGGCCCCTGGCCCGCAAGAATTTCGTAGGAAAACTTAAGGGCTAATTAACATTGACTCCTCCAAGGCATCCCTCAACCTTGTACCACGCCACGCCGACCCAGTCCGGAAGTGGGGAACTGCGACGTGTTTTGAGAACAGCGTGGTCACAGGGCGCAAGACTGCGAGAAGATGATGTTCAAGACAGCCTCAGGATTTAGAGATTTAGCAACAGCAACTTTCTTTTCCTCAACGATAGTCACCCAATAAATAAAAAACTATAGAAATGCCACCAGGCGTTAATCTGCAACAATTCAGAATATTCCCACCTATCCATGCATTTTAGAAGGTCTTAGCCAATCAAGTTCCATTTCAGGTCACTGGAAGTTGTTGCGAATCATCCACTGGCAGTCAACATCTTCATTTATAACGACACATACTCGCCGATTGGTCCACTAGACGCTTACAAACGCATGGAAAAGTGCTCACGTCACAGTTACCGCACCGGTGAGTTTTCATTAATATTCGAGATATTCACCAATTGGAACCTTAGCGGTAAAGTTCAGAGGTGTTTCCGCATATCAGGCCGTCGTTACCCTCGTAAACCTGCTGTTAAATCCATCATTTCAGAACGCAGTCCGAAACCTCTGGGATTTAGAGACAATTTGGATATTCGACTATCAGGACTGAAATAGTGATCAGGAAGACATATGAAGAGGCTCTCCCTCACTTAGTGGTGTCCTAGAATGAGGGCCTAACTATTTATTGAAGTAAATGCGATACTCAATCGTTTTCGAATGCAGTCGTCGCAGATGATACCCACGCCATTTTTCAGTCAGTTGTCCATCTAGACGACAGAGACCTGACAAGATTTCTATGGTACGGAGACTGTCATTAGAGAGGAAACGAAAACAGTATGCGAAGAAGTATTACGTACCGAGTCTAACGACTTCACTTTGGATTTAAATGTAATCCATTCCTATTTTCAGCAGCAGTGAAGGAGTTATTAGTCATACACTCGCCGTTTTCGATCGCAGCTGCCTTATTGGACCATAACACTTATGTGGATGAGTTTGCAGGAGACTCTGCAGACAGAATTGTAGTGATAACCATTAACCCTGGACTGACATAACTCATGAGTCAATTCCTGCGGCCTATATCAATATGGTTGACGGACTCTCAGCAAACGATCGGAAAACGGACATCGGATGGACGAGAGGTCACGAGAACTTCACATATGTAGGGAGATCAGCGAAATACATTAGATGATACATTCAGTGTGGGTCAGCAACAAGTCGTCGATAAAATACCGCTAAAAGAAAATTAATACTAGCAGCTGCTAGTTTTTATGACCTTCTGCGCGTAGTAACTTTCAAATAGAGTTCAAAATAGAGTTGTTCAAAGATACTTCACTACTTGTACTATGTGGGATGAACTTCTGCGTCAGTACGTTGCCACTCGCTGGTGCACGTTGATGTCAGCCCTTCCAAGTCTGTCAGACATTTATATAACAGGATGGATAAGACAACTGGAAAGGAAAGCATTTGGACATTTGGTTTCAGTGACGTTTCCGAGTGGGCGCAAGGTGCGACTTCTATGTCACCGACATTACTAAAAATTAGTGTCACGTCCAGTTGTGCAGCGAAAGCACACTAGCTGCCGAGAGGACGGTGACGTTGGCACAACAGGAGCTCCTGGCAGCCTTAACTGGGATGTGACTTCTACGTTACTATTGCCAGACTACCAACACAGATACAAGCAGAGCAACCCTTCGGACTGAGTGTATGGAGACGGTTGCTTTGTTAAGAAGCAGTTCCAATTCCTGGAAGACTTTTGTGTACGAGTACGTCATGGTCAGGGAAATTCACAAGTACACCTCGCCATCGCAAGGGAGATACTGTCCAATTACAAACAATCCTATGAATCGTCTGTCAAGAGAAGAATAGGCCTCAAAGACTGCGTACAATGGTGGTATTGTGGCTTTCACAAAAGCCCTTTCGCTGGTTAAATGAATAACGGAAGTCCATCGCACCTTTCCATTGCCATAAACTAAGAATTCATACCCGAATCGACGGATCCTCCTAACTCAGATACTGGAGCTACTTAAAGATAACGAAAAGTTTTGTTGCTGATGGAAAATTCTGTTCTACAATAGGATACGAAACTAACTGACAATATGAATTTATACGGTAAATTTACAACGGACGTAATGGCAGCAGCATGGCATTATCGAATCACGGCTATACGAAACTAATATTTCTTCTCATGATACCAAAATTTTGTAGGAAAAGACTCCATAGCCCAGGGGATTGAATATAATGTCTCAAGTCTTTTTTCGATGAGGTCGTGTGGTGGAGGTCGCCTGCATTAACCACTGACGAACAATATCCTCTTTTCCTGGACGTAAACCATCACTTCACGAGGCTTTTAATCCTACATAGTCATATTCGTTTAAAGGGTTATAGCTTTAAAATTGAGCTATGAGAGTTTTCTACCTACAGCACACGTACGTCGCACAATAAAGAAGGTTATTTCCTCATTCCCATTTAAAACTGACGCGCGGCTTCGCTGGTCAAGGAGCAGAAGCCCTAACGCCAGCGGACGGGGTCACACAGCATATGCTGTTCATCTGTGCTGTGACCTAGAATCATTCACATACAGCTTGCCTTCAGATCGGTTATAATTGTTACTAAGGAGATTTATGCATGGGTGCACCATTAGACACACCATATACAGTGACACTGCCAAAATATTCCATGTAAGCAACAAATAAATAACGCAACTGTGGACAACAGTGTTATCAAATTAGCTTTTTTAGAGATAATTCTCGTTGGAGGTTGAAAACATCAGCCAACCAGTTGCAAAACAGCAACTGGTCGCTGATTTTTCCATCCTCGCCAGCTTTACACTGTTGCTGATTCGCAGCTATGTTTAAAATTTTGATAACTGTCGGTTCTTTTTGATACTATTTAGATAGCAAATTATTGACTTAGCTGGGATCCAGATATACGGGTTTTTTAATTATAATTTTCCTTATTTTCTAGCTTTATTTTCTTGACCACAGGAACCACTGAAATCCCCGTTGAGTAAGGAAAGCCGGCCGCGGTGGTCTCGCGGTTCTAGGCGCGCAGTCCGGAACCGTGCGATTGCTACGGTCGCAGGTTCGAATCCTGCCTCGGGCATGGATGTGTGTGATGTCCTTAGGTTAGTTAGGTTTAAGTAGTTCTAAGTTCTAGGGGACTAATAACCACAGCAGTTGAGTCCCATAGTGCTCAGAGCCATTTGAACCATTTGATTAAGGAAAGTTACTTGCACTGAAGTAAGATTTTACTATTCGCTTCAGAAAATTATTATTTTACGGAATTAAAAAGCGCAACGTAGCAACCTAAAGCCATGTTGGTTTGCGCTTTAGGCTTGTCGGTATACACATGCACAAGACGAAAACCGTAACTACGAAAAACAAACAGTTGACAGCCTTAATGGAAACACTGTTGCAGCGTAGCGTAACAGCATAACTTCACAATAACGCAGAAAGCAGTTCTAAGCAAAGCGGAGTTTGATTTTTGCAGGCTGAATTAGAAGTCATACGCTTCACAGTTCAATAAACAATTCGCCAGTGACTGAGCAGAGGAGAGGAACAGCGATCTTCAATTCACTGTAACAAATACCTAAGTGTAAGAAATAATGTAATACTACAGTGCAGACGTTGTGGCGTTCGTGCTGTGAAAAAAATTTGGTTCATTTGTGGGGGAGGGTGGGGGGAAAGGGGGAACAAACAGCGGGATCATCCGTCCCATCGGATGAGGGAAGGAAAACGGCAGTGATCTTCAAAGGAACCATCGCTGCATTAGCCTGAAGTGACTTATGGAAAATCACGGAACATCTAAATCAGGATAGCCGGAAGCGGGTTTGAACCGTCGTCCTCCCAAATGCGAGTCCAGTGTGCTAACCACTGGGGCACCTCGCTCGGTGTTCTATAAGTACTAAGTAGAAATATTATGTTTCTTATTGTGAGAAAAAGAAAGTTATTTGAAAGAAACTGAGATGAAGATGTTAATTTACACAAAATTTTCTGCGTGAAAACATCGACGTTTACGTGGCTGGTATAAGTGTATGCATAACACAGAAATAAAATTCCAATTGTATCTCCATTCAAAGTAGTAG
This sequence comes from Schistocerca gregaria, assembly GCF_023897955.1. Classification (NCBI taxonomy): domain Eukaryota; kingdom Metazoa; phylum Arthropoda; class Insecta; order Orthoptera; family Acrididae; genus Schistocerca; species Schistocerca gregaria. Next base: position 430,739,809 of record NC_064920.1, on the reverse strand, counting down.
TGCATGCAGAAATCATTTCTGTAATTGAATGAAGAAGGCAAGTCTTCACATTTTTATTTGTGTGGTTACAGTCATTGAAATGAAACGCTGTACGTGCATTTAAGATAAGATGAGAAATCCTTCGGAACAGTTATATACTCAACTTATTTTAATCTGAGTTACATATCCCATAAATGTAAATCTGAGTAAATTATATTTCCAGAACTCGATCAAAACACAAAAACTTTTCATATAGCGGGTTTTTATTACAGATATTTACCTTGCTGGATTTTCGTTTACAAACACTTTATCTGGTTTCAGATTTTCTCTGGCCTTTCTTTTTTTTTTTTTAGACTCAGTCAGATTTTTTCATGTTGTAAAGTTGGCAATATTGATGGACAACCATTTCTGCTGAAAAGATACCCCACAGTCTAACGTAACAAAGCACAACTTGGAAGTTTATAACGATCTTTATGACTTGTGGAGGGGACCAAACAGCGTGATCCGCCTCATCGGATGAGGGAAGGATGGGGAAGGAAAACGGTCATGCCCTTCAAACGAACCATCCCGGCATTAGCCTTAATGTAAATCAGGATGGCCGGAGAGAATGATTGTGGCAACTGAAAGATTTTTCCGGAAGCCCTCGGATGTTCAAGTATGGACGAGGAAGGTCCACAAACTACGCTTGATTGTAACTATTGCTTTCCTTCAAATATGTTCGCTATCGATAACTGCTACCGAAATTAACCGTGTATTGTAACACTAGCCTGCCGTGGAACAATCTAGTGATATCCTCGGAGAGAATTTTGAATTTTGACCGCGCGTGTATCTAACGGATAAAGGTATCGGACTATAATTGTGAATATGGTGAAATTAACAGAAAAACTAAAAATACTATAACCTTGTGAATTAATGAAAATGGTAAAATTCATATGTGAATGAAAAAATGAACGGTCGCCAGCCCAGTTGGGCACATAAATTTGGAAATATATATTTAAGAAAATTGGATAATGGTTATTAAAGTTAATTTCATTAATATTTCTATTTGAATAGCGCTCATTATACAAACTGATACAGGGTACTCTGTGCTGTGTTTAGCAGCAGTTATCAATAACGTACTCTACAGTAAATATTTAAAGCAAATTTTCACTAAACTTATACTAATAACCTCTACACTTTAGGTCATAACTTAAGCCAATACTGAAATGTTACTGTATGAAGTGCAGAATTAAATTAGATGATGAGGCACTTCAGTCTTCGCCGACATATAGAAACACAAATAAAGATAAAGAGTATCATTTAAAACAGGATACTCGGTTTTGGTAGTACTTACGAAATGACCCTGCATATGTTGGGGATCAGGAGAGACGATATGGTTCCTAACACAGATTTAAAGCATTTAGATTATTATTAAAACCACTCACACAAATTAACTGGTCCATGCCCATATACATACCTGGATGTATGAAATTAGTGAAGCTGTGGCGAAGTTTTGGTGGCAAGCGACCTGGTGGCTAACTATAATCGTGGCTCTTGAAGTTCGAATGCTCTATAAAATCTCTTCTTGGCGTCGGGTTTTCAACATATTAGAGCCATTCCTTTTTGCCGAGAATACCCAGTAATAGCTAAAGTAACATCCGAGGCAAAATCCCTTGCAAAGAATCTTCCAGTTGCCTCTCTTGGCACCTTCGAGGTGTACCGTGCTACGGCTAGCCACTTACTGCGTGCAGTTCCCACCAAGGAGCTGGCTACTTTGACCCCCAAAACCACCATTAACATGGCGTCAAGCCACTTCCGTTGCCTAGAGACTTCACTATATCTTTTATACATTACAATAAAAGTGCCATAAGTATGAACCAGCTTCCAATAATCATTGTCTTTCTTGTAAACATTCACGTGTTACAAAATTTCATTATTTTAACACATCATTTTGCTTTTTAACCAACAAAGGATACAAACTTCATAGTCGCAGATACACAGTTACATAACATAAACGTACCTTTAACCAATATAAGTGTTACAGTATGACTTAATGTAGGTTTATTTAGGTCGTTGTCTCAGCACCTGACTTCATTTGTGTGTGTAAACTCTCAAATTAATTGTCAGGGTGCATATACCACAGTTTTGATAATTCCAAATTCCAATTTGTCATCTTGGCGTGACTCATTTATTCCGAGAAAAGAGCTAAAGACAGCTGCAGCTCCTTACATTCCAACGCTTAATTTTGTATAGATATCCGTGACCACCATCATCAGTAATCGAATTTAGAGGTTCTGACAACCCTACCACAGAAGAGGTCAAAATTTAATTGCGGTGTTGCTCACGCTGCTATATTGCAATTTCGGGCAACAACAAAGTTATTATGTGGCAGGTGTCATTAGATCACAGTTAATAAAGTCATTTCATGGATAATGAATAAAGTACGCACTCATCTTTTCGTGTTTCCCACGCTGGTCTCGTTGTAAAATCATGGCTCAATCGTCGAAAATCTAGGTGGTGATGTTTACAAGCTTGGATGCAAAGAGGCCTAGGTTTTGTTCTGCTATATTCAAAGGTTTTATAGATATGTTTCGCAAACCATTCTTGCAGATTAAACCTTTGAAAGTTAGCACAATGGTGATGTAAAAAATTATCAGCACTCAGAATTTAAGTTACACTTCCTTTTTATTGCTTTTGTTGCAATATCGCGTAACACACAAAACGTCACTTCATAATACAAAACATACTTGAAAATATCTTTCTCACTGTTAAAGTTCATATTTTATAAGCTGACTATAATATGCGTCTTTCGAACATGACGACTAAGACTTGACCTTCTCAAGGTCCGACTCTCTAACTAAGTAACTAATTAAGGCGCCCAAAAATCAAGAGTTACTAGTACGTGAAAGATCATCATAACGAAAGGAAGAATACACATAACAATAATATCATTGCAAAAGAAAGAATACACATAAGAATAATATCATTGCAATACAAACATATCGATGTATCAAAGTACCTCTACATTAATGAAATCAAATCTGAATGTTGTCTCACAAATATGTCAACTACTTTACAGAAACACAGTAGAATATTGCTGGTATCGAGAGGTTGAGTTGAGGTACCGTAATGGTTATGTAATTCAAGTACCATTACAAGGTCGACATTCACTTCGGTTGTTCTTGATAAATAAACTTTCGGAATTTTAACACTAGGCCGTTTATTAAAAGAAAATTGACGCCCCCCTTCCCCTTCTACACCCTAGAAGCGAAAAACAGCATTCAAACGTAAAGTGTTTCCAGGCGATCAAGCGAAATGTCGGTACTTTCGAATGACTAGTATTCCAGAGCACAAGATAGCCATTTCAACGTGAAGCTATTCCACTACATCATCTTGAGAAAGCGTGATAAAGAGTTTAAACCATTATTTTTATACCTGGCTTTTTCTTGAGTTCACACAGTAATACGTACCGGCAACGCAAGGAATGAATGTATCATATTTCCACATGTGAGCAGCGTGTAAATGTTACAACTGCTGACTTTTCGCATTAACATCTTGTGAAGCAGCTGTGTTTCTCTCAGCCAGTAACAAAGCTATCAGTGAACAGCAAGCAAAGAGACAGGCGTCTTGCTACACGAAGCGATAATTTACTAGCCCAGCTAAGCGCCAGACCGTATGTATAGTCCCCCTACTTAGTCTTAAGGCCAAGCGCATTGCGCAGATTAACCCTGTATGCAGAGCAATTAAAGTGATGCATATCACTTGTGCTAGCAGGCCTTATTATCCGTTGAGCTGTTGCCGGAGTAAACAGGCTCTCCTGAAATACTCTCCAGAGGGCTCATGTCGCGGGCGCAAGAGGGGAGGTGCTCTTCTCAGGCCTTCACTAAGATCTCTAACGGAGGTTCAGAACTGCCAGCATCAGCTAACACACAGTATTCCCCCACACTATTTAAATACTAGCATAACGCTAAATTTTTGGTTTTATTCTTTAATGGAATTTTTATGTTGTTTACAAACTGCAAACCATTTAAGCTAATTAAAGCAATAGAAGCAGAGTCTTATCCAAGTGTACTTCCGAACAAAAAGCAATCCAAGAAGCTTGAAACCAAGGTTTCTCCGTTCTTGTGGTGATATTTCCATGGAAACTTTCATCTCTTAGCACAAATTTCTTTATATCTAACCGCGAAGTGAAATTCCAGTTTTAATAGCTTTACACAACTCCTAATATAACGAAATATTTTCTACTAAATTTTCATGCTATATTTCATTCCCTGAGGGGCTGAATGTCAAACCCAGTGAAACTGGTATTATTCTATTTTTTTCCTAAAGAAGAAGTCAAATACAAATTTTCATAGACATCTTTGAAAATGCTTCCATAACGGAATACTGTCATAAAATATATCATTCCCTCTGTAAGTCCCATAGGGGAGTTCTTTCACACCGAGAAACCAAATACCACTTTTCATAAATGTACCTTTAAAAATGCTTTACTAAATCTTTAATAATAATTTATTTTCAAAAGCATTCACCAACTAATTTTCGCCTTTAGAGGATGAATGTTTTTATCACTAACAGAGAAGCCAAATATCATTTTTCAAAGATTTAGTTCTAAGAATATTTTTGCTATGAAATATTGTATAACACAGTTCACTCCAATTTCAAGCACTTAGGGGCTGAATTAAAATAAGGTACTTTATTTCCAGCTGAGAATCCAACTTCAAAATTTCCAGGTTTTGGACGCTCTTAGGGGTTGAATTTACTAAAACAACGAAATAATATTCTTTTATTTGTATCCGAGAAGTCAGATACAAGGTTTCTTGGATAAAGTTTTAAAACAGGCTAATATTCCTTTCGTAATTATTTATATTAAAAAGATTTTCACCCTCTATTTCACCCCCATAGGGGTTACCATGTGATAAAAATTGAATAATCAACGAAAGAATGACGTTCTACGAGTCCGGGCGTAGAATGTCAGAAGCTTGAACGTGGTAGGGAAACCAGAAAATCTAATAAGGGAAATGCAAAGGCTCAACCCAGATATAGTAGGGGTCAGTGAAGAGAAGTGGGAAGAACACAAGGATTTCTTATCAGATGAGTATAGGGTAATAACAAGAGCAGCAGAAAATGGTATAACGGGAATAGGATTTGTTATGAACTGGAACGTAGGACAGTGAGTGTGTTACTGTGAACAGTTCAGTGGCCAGATTGTTCTTATCAGAATCGACAGCTAACCAACACCGACAGGTCGGCCGCAGTTGCCGAGCAGTTCTAGGCGCTTCAGTCTGGAGCCGAGCGACAGTTACGGTGGCAGGTTCGAATCCTTCCTCGAGCATGGATGTGTGTGATATCCTTAGGTTACTTAGGTTTCAGTTGTTCTAAGTTGTAGGGGACTGATGACCTCAGATATGAAGTCCCATAACGCTCAGAGCCATTTGAACCATTTTGAACCAACACCGACAACGTTAGTACAGGTACACATGCCGACGTCGCAAGCTGAAGATAAAGAGATAGAGAAAGTGTATAAGGATATTAAAAGGGTAATACAGTATGTAAAGGGGGATGAAAATCTAATAGCCATGGGGGACTGTAATGCAGTTGTAGGGGAAGGAGTAGAAGAAAATTGAAATCTGTAACAAGTTTCAGCTAATAATAGCGAATACTCTATTCAAAAATCACAAGAGGATGAGGTATACTTGGAAAATACCTGATGATACAGGAAGACGGCAGTTAGATTACATCATGGTTAGACAGAGATCCCGAAATCAGATACTAGATTGCAAGGTGTACGCAGAAGCAGCTATAGACTCAGATCACAATATAGTAGTGATGAAGAGTAGGCTGTAGTTTAAGGTGTTAGTCACGAACAAACAGTAAGCAAAGAAGTGGGATACGGTAGTACTAAGGAATGACGAGATACGGTTAAAGTTCTCTAAGGCTATAGAATGCAATAAGGAATACCTCAGTAGGCAGCACAGTTGAAATGGAATGGAAGTCTCTGAAAAGGGCCATCGGAGAAGCTGGGAAGTAAAACATAGGTAGAAAGAATGTAACTGGGAAGAAACCACGGGTAACAGAATAAGTACTTCAGAGGATCGATGAAAGGAGGAAGTGATAAAATGTTCCGGGAAACTCAGGATTACTGAAATACAAGTCGCTGAGGAATTAAATAAATAGGAAGTGGAGGGAAGGTAAGACGAAATGGCCGCAGGCAAAATGTGAAGACACCGAAAAAGAAATGATATTCGGAAGGACAGACTCAGCATACAACGGTGACATTAAAGGCTATTGTGATAATATTAAAAGTGCAATGGGAATTCCACTGTTAAATACAGAGGAGAGAGCGGATGGGTGGAAAGAATACAGTGAAAGACCTCTGAGGGGGAGGATTTGTCTGTGAAGAAACAGGAGTCGATTTACAAGATATATGGGATCCAGTATTAGAATCATAATTGAAAAGAGCTTTGGAAGACTTAAGGTCAAATAAAACGGAAGGGACAGATATATTTCCAAAAGAATTTCTAAAATCACATGTGGAAGTGGCCACAAAACGACTATTCACGTCAGTGTGTAGAAAGTATGGCTCTGGCGACATACCATCTGACTTTCGGGAAAGCATCATCCGCACACGGCAAGAGCTGACAAGTGCGATAATTATCGCACAATCAGCTTAACAGCTCATGCATCGAAGCTGCTTACAAGAATAATATACAGAAGAATGGAAAAGAAAATTGAGAATGCGCTAGGTGACGATCAGTTCGGCTTTAGGAAAAGTAAAGGCACGAGAAAGGCAATTCTGACGTTACAGCTAATAATGGAAGCAAGGCTGAAGAAAAATCAAGACACGTTCATAGGATTTGTCGATATGGAAAAAGCGTTCGACAATATAAAATGGTGCAAGCTGTTCGAGATTCTGAAAAAAAGTTGTGGTAAGTTATAGGGAGAGACGGGTCATATACAATATGTACAACAGCCAAGAGGGAATAATAGGAGCGGACGACAAAGAACGAAATGCTCGTGTTAAAAAGGGTGTACGACGAGGATGTAGTCTTTCGCCAATACTATTCAATCACTACATCGAGGGAGCAATGATGGAAATAAAAGAAAGTTTCAGGAGTGGAATTAAAATTAGGTCAAAGGATATCAATGATTCATTCTATCCTGAGTGAAAGTGAAGAATAATTACATGATCTGCTGAGCGGAATGAACTATCTAATGAGTACAGAGTACGGATTGAGAGTAAATCGAATAAAGGCGAAGGTAAAGAGGAGTAGTAGAAATGAGAACAGCGAGAAAGTTAATATAAGGATTGATGGTCACGAAGTAGAATAAGTTATGGAATTCTGCTAACCTAGGCAGTAAAATAAACAATCGCTGTCGGAGCAAGGGGGGAGAACAAAAGCAGACTAGCAATGGCAAAAAGGGCAGTCCTGGCAAAGAGAACTCTACTACTATCAAACATCGACCTTAATTTGAGGAAGAAATTTCTGAGAATGTACGTCCGGCGGGAGGGGCCGCGCAGTCCGTGACATGGCGCCTCAAGTCGCGTGGCCAATACGCGCGGCCATAAGGAAAAGGGACAAGATGATAGGATATCTTTTAAGCTATGAGAGAATGACTTCCATAGAACTAAAGGGAGCTATAGAGGGAAAAGAACTGTAGAAGAAGGCAGAGATTGGAATATATCCAGAAAATAATTCAGAGCGTAGATTGCTAGTGCTACTTTGACATGGAGGAGGTTAGCACAGGGGAGGAATTCGTGGCGGGCCGCATCAAACCATTCAGATGAATGACGATAAAAGCAAGGAATTAAATTTCCGAATACGTTAAAACATGTAATCCTTTTCTTCTGACCAAGAAACCAAATATCAATTTTATTATGTCTTGCTTAAAATTTCCGTAACAGTAACCAATTAAAGAGAAACATTCCATGTTAAGTTTCTCCCTCTGAGAGGCGGAACTTCTAAAAATCCCTTCGTAAACGACGCTTACAGTGTAAGATCAGCACCCTCTGCAAACTTGAAGTTCCTATCGTGAACGGTTTGGGCTGGACAATGGTGAGTCAGTGAATGAGGCAGTCACATTTACATATATACTATGGAGAGAGTAGGAATTTATTACTGTATGTACGTACTTATAACTGTAGATATTTAGGTATTTATTACTGTAATGACTTTTTAGATTGAATCATCACATCCAGCACATGGAGAGGACGATAGCTATCACCGGAATCACCTTTCAATTTTGAACATGGTCAATAATGCAGCAACCGTAGACGTAATTTATAGTATCACGTAAAAATACAGCTCTTCGGTTGCACAGGTAAAAAGTTTCAACTTTATTTATGTTTCAACTGCTGACTTAGAGCAGTTGAAACGTAGATAACGTTGAAAATTTTTACCTGTGCAACCGAAGAGCTGTATTTTCGAGTAATATTATAAATGGGAATCACCCTTGTTGATAACTACTCGTCTTTGATGACAATAAGCAGTACTAAAAATTTCTGCCTTGGATTCTGTTGATGGATTTCTCTTTGTAATGATTTGTGGTTTCCTTCCAAATTCGTACCTCCATAGATCATTGAAGCTGCAGTGCAACGTGTCAGCTTTATGTGCTATGCCCAGCCTCCATAAACTGAATAATGGGGGCTGTGTGGTGGGTTGTCCTGCATGTAGACTCTTAATTACTTAACGCTAAGCATGTGGGCCACTAACTTCTTTCTCCTGTGCAACAACGAATTTAAGCAATTCTGAAACCCCTAGCATCAAAACTGTAAACAGATTTTTAAATAGATATATATTATTTAAAGGGATCTTCAAAAGGGAAAATATTGAGTACGGAGTAGAAATACAGGCCTGTCCAGCATTCAGGATGGGGCGCAAGACAATGTTACTATTAAGGCCACACATAGATATAAAAGATACCTTAGTATAAACAAGAAACCTATTAGTAAATTAACTCAGAGTGCTTATAACAAGGGAGGAAGAATGCTATTGAACTACTGACAGACACATTTATCACGTTCTCAAAGCTCAGGTTCTCAGATCTTTTTCTATTCCATTGAAACCTTCCGAAATACTACTCCGCATTGTAGCCATGATTGTATTATCTTCAATGTAAGCTCTTGGAGTGTCCCTGTTACTTCTGATTTAATCACATCTTGTTCAATTTTCTTTCCAGTAATGTACTTAATAGCTTTAATGACTACATCCCAATTAACATTTATGCTTTTTCATGCATCTTTTGAAGCTGACCCCCTGATGCTTCCGTGTCTAGTGAAACAAAAATATCGCAGATGCAGTGTTGCCAGTTGCATGACGCACACATCTCCATCCGTCTACTTACGTTTTCTTCTCGCTGCTGTTTCTTTCTTTCACGCTCAGGAATTCGCGGTAGGAAACAAGGAAATAGACCAAGAGTACTGCAGTTTCGGATTTGAGGATGGTTGTTACCCAAAAGTGCCATCCACTGGTCAGCATCATCTATCAGCAGATGAAGCTTGTTAAAATGGCTTTCATTGATGAGATGGGGAGGGGGGGCTAACACAAGTACATGACAGAAATTCATGTTGGTGTGTTTAGATAAAGAAGCACTTATCTTTGATTTTTAGGAGTGGTAAAGTTGGAGAGGCCACAGCACATCCACTTGGAAGGAGGTGAAGCTACTGGCCAAGATAGCAAGACAGCAACTGAGCTCTACAAGACTCTATATCAGTTTGGGTAAAAAAACTTAAAGACACTCCTCCACAGAGTTTGGTCGAGAAAACAGGGACGCAGAAGCAAAATATCTCCAAGCGGATTGGATGGTAATCAACTGAAAGGCTTTACCGAAGGGGCGAACCCTTGTTTGAATTTTCTCATTATGAGAGTACTGAAGAGCGATCTGTTTTAATTAATCCAAAAGACAAGATCGCGCCAAATGTTTTTTTCTTCAAGATAACCGGTTACAGCAGTCTCATCTATCATCTTCAGGTCTTAATTTTTTTTTGGTAATAAACATGAGATCAGAGTAAAATGAACATATTTTACATTAAAAAACTGTTTAAGCCCTCGAGATGACGGCTAAAACTGGGGAAACCGATTACGTTGAATAAACCATATTATGTGCGATCTTTGCCTGTGAAGCGTTTTTAACCAGAATCTTGGGGTGCAGCTCGGTGAAAGCTCTACGCCGCCAGTGGGAGGACAGTACCTGGAAATGTACTCTGGACCCTTGCAGCTTACCGTTAGGATAACAATAGACTTCAGAAAAGACATTGGCGGAAAGTTAGAGGCAGCAAATATTGCAGATAAAGCTGCAAAATTGTAAAGAGGCAACTGTCAGACTGAGTCGTATTCTACGAAGACATGAGGTCGGCGTCTATACTCAATAAACACGTCTCTGACAAATACAAAGATACGAACGTTACTCTCAAAGCATTTACTATATTCGAAAAGTTTATTGTTTATTAACTATCAGATTTTACACAGTCCCTAATTCCACCGTTTTTATCTCAATAAACACCTCTCGGGCCACAACAAACACACGTATATTACTCTCAGTGTATTTACTACACTCACAAGACAGATTATTTCAGCACTGACAAACTTTTCACAGAGCTTAATTCTTCCATAGTGTCTACGTTCAATAAACACGTCTATAGCCACAACATAGATATTTAGTCTCAGTCTGTGCATACACAAGCGACAAATACGTGCAACTAAAAAGCAAATTACTAAAGAATCCTCTGTTAATACCAAAGTCTCCTCCGACGCCAGTATCACCATTACACCAGGCTGTGACCTCTCATGTCGCATAGCATCTCTCCGCCACCTACTGCATTCGACCACTTCAACAACTTTTCGCTCGCTAATACTCGTGTTAGTAATATTTTGAACACTTAGTTCATGAACCCACTCGAAGCTTAAATGGTTGCGAAAGCATTACTGGACCTCCTAGCAACAAAAACTGCTGGACAAATAGTGAGTATTGTGCCGAATACAGGCAATAGCGACCACAAGGCAATAGCTCCTAGGCAGAATACCGTAACTCCATCCAAAAGAAATGCAAAGTAAATCAATTTAAAGAAGCTGATAAAAATGCTCTTCACGCATTTTTAAGAGACTGTCTACACTCCTTTCGATCTGATCAAGTAAGCGTAAAAAGCGTGTGGAATGATTTCAAAGAGATAATATCGACAGCAATTGAGAGATATACACCACATAAAGTAATAAGTAATGGTACTGACTGCACCTACGGTACACAAAACGGGTCAGATCACTGTTGCAGAAGCAGCAAACAAAGCATCCCAAATTTTAAAAAAACGCACAAAACCCCCAGCACTGACAAAGTTTTGTGGATGTTCGATATATAGCGCGTACTTTATTGGGAGATGATTTTAATAAATTCCACAGTGAAAATTTATCTCGGAATCTGACAGAAAACCAAAAGAGATTGTGGTCACACATAACGCACACCAGTGGAAAGACATAATCAATATCTTCACTGTGCGATAACAACGATGAAGTCACTGATGACAGTGACACTAATGCAATGTTATTAAAAACGATTTTCCGAAACTACTTCACCAAAGAAAACGAAGTAAATATTCCTGTATTCCATTGAAAAAGAACTGCCAAGCTGATAAATATAGTAATAGATATCCTCTGTGTATAAAGCAGCTTAAATCACTAAATAAAAGCAAGGTTTCCGGTCCTGATTTTATACCAGTCAGGTTCCTCTCAGAGAATGCTGATACAATAGCTCCATATTTAGCAATAATATACAACCGCTCACTCACAAAAAGATCCGTACCTAAGGATTCGAAAATTGCTCATGTCACACCAATACCCGAAAAGGGAAGTAGGAGTAATCCGTTGAATTACAGGCCGATATCACTACCGTTGATTTGCAGTACGGTTATGGAACTTATACTCTATTGGAACATTATGAAGTACCTCGAAGAAAACGATTTATTGACACGTAGTCAGCACGGATTTAGAAATATCGGTCTTTCGAAACACAACTAGCTCTTTATACTCATGAAGTAAAGAGTGCTACCGAAAGGGGGTGTCAAAGTGATTCCATATGTTTGATATCCAAGGCTTTAGACACCGTTCTCCACAAGAGCCTTCTAACCATGCGTGCCTATGGAGTATCGTCTCAGTTTTGCGACTGGATTCGTTATTTCCAGTCAGAATGGTCACAGTTCGTAGTAATAGACGAAAAGTTATCAAGTTACACAGAAATAAAATATGGCGTTCCCCAAGGAAGTGTTACAGGCCGTCTATTATTCCTGATCTATATTAACGACATAGGAGACAATCTCAGTAGACGTCTTAGATTGTTTGCAGGTTATGCTGTCATTTACCGTCTTGTAATGTCATCAGATGACCAAAACGAATACAAAATGATTTAGATAAGATATATGCATGGGGCGATAAGTGGCAATTGAGCCTGAGTACAGAAAAGTGTAAAGTTTTTCACATGAGTACTAAACGAAATACGCTACATTTCGGTTACGCTACGTTACACAAATCTTATGAGTGTAGATTCAACTAAATACTTATGGACCACAGTTACAAATACCCTAAATCGGAACGATCACATAGATAATGTTGTGAGTAGAGCCAACCAAAGACTGAGATTCACTGGCAGAACCCTTAGAAGGTGTAACATGTCTACCAAAGAGACTGCTTACACCACGCTTGTACGCAATATTCTGGAGTATTGCTGTATGGTGTGAGATCCGCATCAGATGGTTCTGACGTACGACATCGAAAAAGTACAAAGAAGGGCATTTCGTTTTGTGTTATTGGGAAGTAGGGGAAACAGTGCCAAAGACGTGATATGTGAATTGCAGAGGCAATCATTAAAACAAAGGCCTCTTTCGTTGCGACGGGACCTTGTCATGAAATTTCAGTCACCAGTTTTCTCCTCCGATCGCGGAAGCGTTTTGTTGGCACCCACCTACACAGGGAGAAATGATCATCACGATAAAATAAGAGAATCAGGGCTCGCACAAAAAAATTTAAGTGCTCGTTTTCCCGGCGGCGTGCGAGAGTGGAACGGTATTGAGGCAGCTTGAATATTGTTCATTGAACCTTCTGCCAGGCACTTTATTGTGAATAGCAGAGTAATCAGGTGTAGGTGGACATGAGTAGCTGAAAAAAATGGTTTATTAACCGAAAATGAAGGAAATGACTTCTCTTGGTTTTCAGTATTGCTTAATGATAAGAGAAAAGAATCATTATCTTACAATCAGTAACTTAATGTGATGGAACAGGCACAGCATCACGGCTGTAGCAGAATCATAAGAGAAAGACTGAAATGTAACTATTTAAATAGGAAGATATAAAGCATGGAAGTAACTTATTTTATGCAATTGTTTACAACATGCATAAAAATGTACCTAACATCTGGCATCAAGGCGTAAAAATACTACAAGCTGAAAAGAAAAAGTGTCCAAATCCGTAACATATTTATTCAAGACACGGATAAAAATTTCAAACACTACTGGGTATGTCTTAAATGGCTGATTCTTCGTAAGAATCCACTGCAACATTTGTATTTTTAGAATGTAACTCGCTCGCTACGTACGTTATTCTCGGATCTGAAAATATCGTTTAGTTTAAACAAATGCATAGAGCTCTGTGTTCTTTCCATTCCTTCAGCAATAGACTTAAATTTAATTATGATGATGTCACACACAAAAATTGAAGTCCGCTCTTATCTCCAAAGAGGTAAAAAGAAAACATGACATTTACCAGCCCCAGGGTTTATAAAGAGGTACACTTTTAGCGTTTTCTGGAGATTTCAACGTATATAGCATGTATGACTGATATCTGAAAATTAGGTTCGTGTTCTTTCCATAATTAATAGGTCTTAACGTCATAATAAGTCTCGTCAAAACTTCCGCAGTACTGTCCTCGCAGAAATCTTTTCATGACAAAATAAATCTCTATTGAAGATATGACTGTGACTCTACTTTCGAATACAGTGTACACAAACACCACCTTCATGTATCTAGTACAGCTGTGGGTTGCTTCGTTTAAAGAGTGTACATTTCTTACTTTGTCTCGTTCCATAAATAGCTGCAAAAAGTACTACTTCACCAAATCATTTATAACGTCTCGTCTGTCTTCGTCAGAATAACATGTTTCATTAGTCTTCTGTATAATATCCTAAGGGGCATAATCCACATAACGTATCATAACTGCACCATAATATACCACAGTTGCACCATAATAAACCTCAATAACATCGTAAGTCCCACACGCAGTCCTAAAGCAAAATCCCTCATCATATTCCATATCTATGTCGCACCGTATTCTTACTGATTCATCACGTATGTGCGTACAACTCTGAAATTATCACTCTTCAAAATGCTTCCTAAATCGCAGAATAAGCATCAGTCAGAAATATTCCTAGTTAAACTACTGTCCATCAGAAATACCCTTCTCAATTCATAACCAATCATACTAAGTCTCTCATTTTAATTAATGTCAGTAGTTAATTCATGATCTGCTTCACAAAACATGTACCTACAGGAAAAGCTATCTCATGCACATTCCTCAAAAACAAAACACTATTTCATGTGGTAAAGGTAAAGCAAAACGTACATCGCAAGTTACCACAAGACACAACAAAATTCATTACATGTTCAAACTATTTTCTTGAAGAAAAAATATGATTATCTTAAATACTCAAAATCCAGTTTACTATGCTATACCAGGATCTCAAAAAAGTTTCAAAGTCATAGAATAAGATAACAATATTATACTTCAACCAAATAATTCACCAGTAAACACAGAATAACAACAGCAGAATACAAATTGTTCACATATGGCTTACCATTCCATATCTTTGTAGTGTAAGTACAGATGCAAAAATATTGTCTCTTTCCACTGTATTATCACATTGTCAGCCTATGCTTAGCAAATTCAAAGCACTTTTCTTCGGCAACACAAATCACTGCTCATCGCTATTCATTACAAATCTCTATTAAGAGATACATTAAAAGATATAAAGATTAGTTGAAGTGCTTGAAATAGTGCTGAAAGCTAAAGTAAGAAAACATACTGCAACAGCTAGGGAACCTCGGCTCTCCACTGCATATGTTTACCAAAGTACAGTGAATTCCTTAGGGTACTATTATTTGTACACTTTGATGTTTGATACATGATGAAGACCTCGTGATTTATATGTGCGTATGGTTTAAAGTTCCATAGTATTTGAATGTGCAATTCGCTGAATACGAAAAGGACTTTCGTACACCAACAACAACTTGCTACCTAAAGACTTACCTTCATTATATAAATGATGCAATCTGAGCTATTCTTTCTCACCTATCTGTAAATTATTGATGTTTATTCGTGGATTCCGTACCTTCGTCGTTTTCTATGTGGCTTTCTAGATTTTATCCAGTGCTAAATTAATTATTTAGCGGTGTCTTAAACATTTATTCTTTGATATAAGAAACGAAGGTCAAGTTCTAGAATCATTCGGTGGTTAATCAATGATATTTTGAAAGTCAGATGGATGTAAATCTCAATTTCTATGTGGCCGATAGGAATAAAATCTGCAAAGTTTACCTAATTCTTTCATAATGCGTTCTGAAGGATTTCATGATGGCATAAAACATAGTGTAGATGTTGGTTTAATCTTCCTACATCTTAACGTTTTTAGCCAAGCATTCGAGCGAAATTGAGGGCCAGTAACAGAAATTATTTCGTCAACATACCGTACTATACCTTACTTTTTCCCGAAATTCTTTACAAGTACTGTAGAAGCATATTTTGCTGTAGCTGTCCGTAAGGGTATGAATCACAAAGTTATAGAAGTAAGTTCAATAATCTCAAAAACCTTTTTAAATGTCATAACAGGGCCGAAAATGTCAACAGCAGCTTATTCTCTAAGATTCACAAGAATGAACGGAAATAATGGTGTTATGTGCGTAACAGAAGGTAGTGTTGCCTTTGGAATAGTTTGAATTTTGTCAAGATAGTACGCACTCGCTCTTCCATGTTGTTCAAATAACACAACTACTGACCAAGTACTAATTAATACAATTTTGAAAATCCAATAGCAAGATGGAGCACCTCTAACTGAGAAATCGTCCAACGAAACTCAATGCAGGCAGGGTCGCCATGTTTATTTTAAAAAGACGTTCGGAAATGTGCAGTGTTGCATCTACAAAAATAATTGTATACTGATTGAGAACAAAGGGAAACGCAAATTGATTACTCTTCCTACAAATCATAAAGAAATATATCCTGAAGCATATGGCTGCAAGTTTTAAAACATTCACTCAAAACTCCTACTAATTTATCTGCAATGCTCCTGAATGCAACGGACAACTTATCTCATCTTGTCACTGCAAGTGTGTGACCTGCAACATGCTAAAAATATTTCGAAAACAATACAGCAATCCATGCAGAATTCACTGCATGCTCATAAGAATTGCACCAACTATAGCCAAATTTTTATATAGAAATTTAATGATCTTGAAGAGTTAGGTCAACTATTCTTAACAGTGTAAAAAAATGAATGAAACCAAATAAGATTGTAGTTTACTATACTCGCAACATAGATTATTTAAAGACCAACGAACTTTACACAGACCTTAATTATTCTATAATGTCTCTACTCAACAACACGTCTCCACCCACAACAAAGATGCCAATGACATTCTCAACGTATTTACCACATTCTCAAAATAAATTATTTAAACACTGATAAACTTTACACAGACCTTAACTGAGTAGCCCAGATGCGAAAGCCGCTAACTGCATGAGGAGCGAAACTGAGTTAATGCATAAAACCTCGTCCCATCTAAACCGTTACATGTTAAAACCATCATTCGCTTTTTTTAAAAAATAAGTAAGAAAATAAGTAATTACTCCGTACTGACAGCCGAAATCTGTTTTATAAGTAAAATAGTGACTTCCGGTTTTTGCACTTGATTTATGCATTTAGTGGGTTTTGCAAACGTATCAGTCCAAATACTTAACAAATTCTCCGTTGCAAAAACGGCTTTTCAGTGTTATGTTAGGGGTTACAGTAGGATGGAATTGAATTATTGAGAACATAAACAGAATACGATTTATTTCAAAGTGAAGTATGAAAACTCTACAAAACTGGTAAAGAAAACTACGAAAGTGGCGTTATTTTACCAGGAAGAACTGACATACTTAATGCAAAAAGAGAACAGAAATGAATTTTCAACGGAAGTACATATATATAATTCACCATCATACCCTCGAGATCACAAGATACTGTCGAAAAAAAATTCCTTGTTGGATCTTAGTAAAACATCGATGAAATTTTAGAAAATGATAGAATTGGCGGCATGTTGCATCTTAACAAAACAGCGACAAAAATTCTACAAAACGGAATTGGCTAAAAACTGCTTCTATGTGACATCGGTCTCAACACTGTCCATTAGCTGAAAATCGCTGCCGGCTTCTTCCTCGTTGTGAGGTTTGGCAGCGCCTGGAGGGACTCTAGGGAGTACGTTTCACTTTCTTACCTTTCTGTTTTGGAAACATTTCTCGTCGACAGATGAAGGCGCCGCTCCCGTTTACGTGAGGGACTGTCGCCCTCGGTCTTGTTTCGGTCATTTTCAGCTACTACTACTGCAGCTTGTATTCCTGCAGAACTTTTACTACTTCAATTACTCTCACTAAATTTGTACCGTATCCTGCATTTAAACCGTCCTCAAAACCACACATTTTCTTAAAAAAATGCGCAAATACGTCAACACACATCCTGCTGATCAGCTGAATTGTGCTTTCCGGCATATATCTGGACAATGCATCGGAGCACGAGCTTTGAGCTTTACTTCTGCGTACCCCGTCGCTACAGCGCAGCCAACCTAACTGTGAATAAGAAAAATATCTTTTGCAATTCGGACAAACTGTTTTGAATGTCTGTATTGGTAAGTCTGACGTCAGTTGGTGTGTTTTGCACCCGGACATGGCAAGGTGAGCGCCATGCTTATTCAACTTGGCGGGTGTTGCAACAATAGAATATTTAGCAGGCCTTGCACCCGAAGCCAAAGAGAAGTTAACGGCTTTTGCAACCGAATACGATTTTCTACAGCCCTTTCCTACTATTTATGGCGGGTTTTGCACTCTGAAACTTATTCACCCGTGTACGCCCTGAAGAAATCATCACGGAAGTGTCCTTTCAACTTCATTCCCCCTGAAATTTAACCGTATGATGTGTAGTTACTTCAGTGGAAACTTTTGGGTGAGGGAAGCCTCTTCCCCAATATATTTATACAAATATCTCCCACACTTCCAAGTACAAATTTCGTTATTATTTTGCATCCTGAAGTCTATAAAAACAAAATTATTAGAAGTTACATTTCATAATCATAGTCTGTCTGACTCTCGTCGTCAAGTTAGCACCGGAAAACATCTGTGTGGCTCTGCAGAGTTCCGGTAATCCTCAACTCCGAAAATTCTTAAAATGATCAGAGGCACAATAGTACGCCGTAGGAAAGCTGTTTTAGGTGGCATGAGGTACTCACTCTGCAGCCAGGGAATCTGTGTCCAAATTGTATATTAATTTCGATAAAGTCCAGAATTCAAACTCTTAAAATAGAGCATAAACGACTGTGGTTCAGGCTCTACTGAATTCCCAGCACACAAAGTCTCCTACGAGTTACGACACACGAAATAATGTTCCGAGCCACAAACAAGGGAAAAGTTAAAATAAACAAAGAACTGAACGTATCTTTTCCATTCATGAAATTATAATGGTCCATAAATGTTTTTCGTAGCTATATTCCCGTATGCATCATTCTCTTGTATTTGATGAAATGTTATCACAATTAATCAAATTTCATTCCGTATTCAGGATGGGACATTACAACAATGGCGCTAATTAAAGTTCCACAGCCACCCTACTCTTCACAATTCTCAGTAAGAAGCAATTAGTCTACAGTACGCGTAATATGTATATCCACAGAGGTTTTGTATCATAAATCAGAGAATCTATCTCAGGCACTCGGAAGGAGTCTTCGAGACTACCTCGGTTTCAAATCAGCATTTGTGTCATAAGAAAATAATGTGATACTACATGCTCAACTCAAAATCAACCAAAAATACATTAAGTGGCTTGGGCTTCTCAATTATTCCACAATGTCTACACACAATAAAAACGTCGCTATCCACGACAAAGATATGAATATTACTCTCAATGTATGCATACACAAATCTGACAGAAACCTTCTGCTCCGCAAGCAAGCTACAACTAAGTGCAACAAGAAGGCAGATTGCTAAAAATTTCTCAGTTAATACCAGAGTCTCCTCGGGCCCCACTAGCACGATCACGGCAGGCTGCGACCCCTCATGTCACGCGGCATCTCTCCACCGCATGCTGCGTCCCACCACTTCCGACTGCTCTCAACAACTGTTCGCTCTCTACCACCCGCGATAATATTAACTCAAACTCAAAGTCCTTGTACGCACATCACAGCAGATTCATTGATCAAATTGGTAAACAAACATTAACGTTAAACATTTAGCGTCGATGATGTACTTCTGTTCAAGCGACATAGTGACCATCAGGATGCAGGATGAGGAAGGAAGCAATAGTGACAATGCATTGGCCCCAGCCTGCATTCATTATGAGGACAGTATTTTTCCTTCCCGGAACGTGAAGAGATTGTTCATAGCTTGTCACAGCAGAACGAAAAACTGCTGGTTGATTGTGATGCTAGTGGACACAACATGGTATGGATAAGAAGCGACACCAACATCAGAGGTGAGCAACTACTCGAATTTCTACAGTAAATTATTTTGGAAAACTTGAACATGGCTAGGGGACCTACCTACAGAGATAGAAGAAGGGAAGAAGTATCTTTCTCGACATTCTGGCTCACTCAGATCCGTAGTTGTATCAAACAAAGATATAAGGCGTTTGAGCCATTCTCTTCTGACCACGTGAATATTAAGCATGAGTTGGAACTGGGTGTTGGACATACCGTCGGAAGGATGAAACCGCACTACATCTCCCTATGGAAGCTTCGGAGGGCAACAGACGCTGAATATTAGGGTGGGTAGAGCTTGAAGAAATCATGTCTAATAAGAAACTAGTGAATGATCTCCAACTACTATTTAATGGTATCGGTTGGATTTACTAGAATCACAGAAAGCGAAACCGCACAATGATATCAGTTTCCATTCAGGCAATTGTGGATTAAGACCATTGTGTTTTGTCTCCCTTTATAACTAAAAGCACATGAAATCAGGGGTCTTACGGACGAATATAGACATTAAGAAATGATTCGATATTCCAGTGCCTGTGTTGTTCTTAATTACGACGCAATAATGGAATGGTGATATTGAAAACTTGTGTCGGAACGGGACTCAAACCCGGATTATCATCTTTCCACGGTCGGTCGCCTTACCATTTGGCTACCTGAACACAACTGAGGGCCAGACCCTAATCTGCATATGTCGTCAACCATGTGTGTACAGCCTGTACGCCTATATCCACTATGTATATTCTCTTACATTGGAGACATTTTACTTTAAAGTCGCTGGCCCGTTCTCGGCGGATAAATACAATATTGTAGTGTCTGTGTTATTCCCAATTCGGAATTCACGCATGTTCACAGGAACTTAGCACAGTAACAACACTGGAGGAATGTGCTGTTTGCGTCCATTAATAAGACAGGAAGCATCAGGGTCATAATTATCAAACATACACAGTTTGTAGTAAACAGTGTTTATCACGTGGTAAAATTTAATACAATAAAACAGATCAATTTAAGAACCTCACAGGAGGTTAAAATCGGCATAACAAATGCATAAAACATTAACAAAATTTCTGTTGGTGTAAATACTTAATAAAATCTGAACTCGCAAGACTATACTGTAAAATGACACCTCTTTTGCTATATAACTTCATACCATGGTATAACATTAAGACATAACATAAGTCACAAAAGTAACGATAAAGGCAACATCTAAGACTTCAACACTTGGCAAAGAAAACACCGAGCACATTTACTTCTGACTAAGGGGAAATGCAGTTCATATCTGTACAGGGAGGCACTAATTAAAGTAACAAACAATCAACATAAAAAACAGCTTCTCAGCTACTGAACATTCCGAGAGAACATATGCACATGAAACCCTCGTTTGCAAACATTAAACTTCACAACCAGCACAGGAGTTATAAATATAATAAACAGATTGCTGATAAGAGAACACAGAATTAATAAGGCGGAGCCTTCAGCGATCTTATCGGATGCTAATTACAGAGTGAAACGCAGTTTTAAAGGTTTAAATTCATATTTCGAGCGAAAGGTGCATTCGTCAAAGCGGCGGAGGAACGGGCTACAAATCTTAACGACCTGACAAAGCCAGGAGCAAAGAGAACAACAATGCACAACTCAAGGACGAGAACGAGACAAAAGGCCTGCGACATGGAACCCGGTCTAACGAATCACAATTCAACTGGGAACGGCCCGGTACCACGTCCCACCGCACTGGTCGAAATACACTGCACTCCGCACAACTGAAACGTAAATCAACTACAACACCACACCTGCAATTGAATATTCTTATTACACAAAAGAACAAAAACATGGGTAAAAATTTTTCAAACTCAATATATAACAATTCATTGAAACACCAGAATACATGCGTTGCTAAGATTGTTCCTTGCAACTATGTTTTTAAACGGGCAAAATCCCACCGGAACTACACTTCCACGCAATCTGATGCAGATTTACGAGACAGCGTAGTATTTCGTTGCTTGCAAACTAAGGCGCAAATTTTGGCACTTAATCACCAAGATGACAACAACTTTAGTTTTACAGTCACTCAATAATTAGCCAAAAATGGCTCAAATGTCTCTGAGCACTATGGGACTTAACATCATAGGTCATCTGTCCCCTAGAACTTAGAACTAGTTAAACCTTACTAACCTAAAGACATTACACACATCCATGCCCGAGGCAGAATTTGAACCTGCGACCGTAGCGGTCGCGCGGTTCCAGAATGAAGCTCCTTGAACTGCTCGGCCACACCGGCCGGCTAACCGTGTTCAGAAAGGATAGATTAAATACAGTTGGTAATGGAGTATTTATTGTTCTCAGAAGTAGTTTACTCGGTAATGAAATTGAAGTAGATAGTTACTGCGAAATAGTATGGCTAGAGGTTGTACTTCACAATAGGACTTGACTAGTAATTGGATCGATTTACAGAACCCCCCGACTCAGAATGTATAGTTGCTGAACAGTTCAAAGGAAACCTGAATCTCATTTGAAATAGGTATCCTGCCCATACAATTATAGTCGGTGATGACTTCAATCAACCCTCGATATGACGAAAAATTATTCGTTTAAAAGCCGGCGGCAGGCATGAGATGTCATCCGAAATTATACTGAATGCTTTCTCAGATAATTATTTTGAACAATTTTTTTCATGAACCCACAAGAAGCGTAAATGGAAGCGAAAGCATACTTGACCTCGTAGCAACAAATAATCCTGCACTAATAGGGAGTATCGTGACGAATACCACGATTAGCGACTACAGGGCAGTTGCTGCTAGGCTGAATACCGTAACACCCACAACCATCAACGAGAAACGCAAACTGCATCTATTTTAAAAAGTTGGTAAAAATGCTCTTAACGCATTGTTAAGAGACAATCTGCACTCCTTCCGATCTGATCACGTAAGGGCAGAAAAGGTATGGAATGCTTTCAAAGGGATATTATCGATGGTAATTGAGAGATATATATCACACTAACCCAACATGGTACACAAACAGGGGCAGCGTGCTGGTGCAGAAACAACGAAAAATGAAGCTCAAATAAAAAAAAAAAATAGCACAATCTCTAATATTGGTAAAGTTTTCCCCGAAATTCGAAATATTTCAATGGAAAATGCTTTTAATAACTTTCACAATGAAACTCTCTCGGAATCTGGCAGAAAACCCAAAGAGATTCTGGTCATACACAAAGCGCAGCAGTGGCAAGACGCAATCAATACCTTCACTGCGTAATAACAACGGTGAAGTCGCTGATGACAGTGCCACTAAGACAGAGTTATTAAAGACGTCTTTACGAAACACCTTCACCAAAGAAGACGAGGTAAATATTCCTGAATTCCAGTCAAGAACAACGACAAAGGCGAGAAACATAGAAGTACATATCCTCGGTGTAGCAAAGCAGCTTACACCACTTAATAAAAGCAGTCAGCTACCTTTCAGAGTATTCTGATGCAATACCTCCATATTTAGCAATTATCTAAAACTGCTCGCTCACAGGAAGTTCCGTACCTAAAGACTGGAAAATCGCTCAAGTCACAGCAATAACAAAAAAGGGGAATAAGAGTAATCCACTGAATTACAGGCCCATATCACGTTCGTAGATTTGCAGTAGGGTTTTGGAAGCTATACTTTGTTCTAACATTATGAATTACCCCCAGGAAAACGATTTATTGACACGTATTCAACACGGATTCTGAAAACCTCGTTCTTGTAAAACACAACTGGCTCCTTATGATAATGAAGTAATGAGCGCTATCTACAGGGAATTTCAAATTGATTCCATAATTTTAGATTTCCAGAAGGCTTTCTACACAGTGCCTCACAAGTGTCTTTTAATGAAACTGCATGGCTATGGAATATCGCCTCAGGTGTGCGACTGGATTCGAGATTTCTTGTCAGAGACGAGGTGGGAGGAGGAGGAGATTAGTGTTTAACGTCCCGTCGACAACGAGGTCATTAGAGACGGAGAACAAGCTTGGGTTAGGGAAGGACGGGGAAGGTTATTCCGTGCCCTTTCAAAGGAACAATCCTGGCATTTGCCTGAAAGGATTTAGGAAAATCACGGAAAAGCTCAAACAGGATGGCCGGAGACGGGATTGAACCGTCGTCCTCCCGAATGCAAATCCAGTGTGTTAACCACTGCGCCACCTCGCTCGGTTGTCAGAAAGGTCACAGTTCGTAGTAATAGAAGCCACATCCGACGTTCCCCAAAGAATCCTGCCCCGGGCATTGGTGTGTGTGATGTCCTTAGGTTAGTTAGGGTTAAGTAGTTAAAAGTTCTAGGGGACTGATGACCTCAGATGTTTTAAGTCCCATAGTGCTCAGAGCCATTTGAACAATTTTTTGAACACTGTCAGGTCGTTTGAAAAAATGTCGTCTAAACTTATTTCCGGCTTTAGTCAGTTTTCCATACCTATAACTATTTGAGTTACAGTGCTTTCTATTAGGGCTTGGAGCTCTGGTTCTTTCCCAACGCCGATAGTTTCTACAACTACCATAATGTGCTTTATCTGCCCCTTTTAGGCGGACGCTCTTTCTGTAGTTTCCTGAGACCCTCTAACCTAAAAGTAATAAATTTTCAGCAGTAATAGCGAACACTCTGTTCCACAATCATATGAGGAGGAGGTATACTTGGAAAAGGCCGGGTGATTCTTGAAGATTTCTAGTTTATTACATCACGGTCACATAAATATTCAGTCATTGGATCGTAAAGGGTACCAGAGAGAAGAGACACACTCAGGTCACAATGTAATATTGATGAAGAGGCTGATGTTTAACAGATTAGTCAGGAAATATCAATATACAAAGACGTGGACTGCAGATGTACTGAGGAATGACGATATATGCTTGAAGTTCTCTTAGGCTGTAGATACAGCAATTAAGAATAGCTCTGTAGGCAGGACAGTTGAAGGGGAATGGACGTGTCTAAAGAGGGCAGTCACAGAAGTTGGAAAGAAAAACATAAGTGCAAAGAAGATAACTGCAAAGAGACGATGGTTAAGACAGGAAATACTTCAGTTGATCGACAAAAGAAGGAAATACAAAAATGTTCACAGAAATTCAGGAATAAAAAAATACAAGTCGCTAAGGGAGGAACTGTGTAGGAAGTACAGGGAAGCTAAGATGAAATGCCTGAATGAAAAATGTGCATAAACTGAAAAAGGGTTGTCAGAACGACTGACTCAACATGTAGAAAAGTCAAAACAACCTTCGGTGAAAGTAAAAAAAAAGGGTGGTAACATTAAGAGTGCTACGGGGATTGCACTTTTAAATGAAGAGAAGAGATCTAATAGACTGAAAGACTACACTGAAGGCCATTATGAGGGAGACAATTTGTCAATGTGATAGAAGAAGAAACAGGAATCGACGTAGAAGAGAAAGAGCATCCAGTATTAGAACCAGAATTTAGGAAAGTTTGGAGGACCTAAAATCCAGTAAGGCTGAAGGGATAAATAACATTCGCTTAGAATTTGTAACTTCATTGGGAAAAGTGGCAACAAAACAACTATTCACATTTGTGTGTAGAATGTATGAGTTTGGAACATACTGTAACATCTGACTTTCAAAAAATATCATCCACATAATTCCGAAGTAAATAAGAGCCGACAAGTGCGAGAATTATCACACAATCAGCTTAACAGCTCATTGAGCCAAGTTGCTGAAAAGAACAATATACAGAAGAATGGAAAAGAAATTTGAGAATTTGTCAGATTATAATCAGTTTAGCTTTAGGAAACGTAAAGCCACAAGACAGGCAATTCTGGCGTTGAGGTTGATAATGGAAGTAAGGCTAAAGAAAAATCAAGATACATGCATACGATTTGTTGACAGGGAAAAAGTTTACGATAATGTCAAATGGTGCCAGATGTTCGAAATTCTGAGAAAAATACGGGTAAGCTGTAGAGAGTGATGGATAATATACAATATATACTAGAGCTAAGAGGAAAACGTAAGAGTGGACCAACAAAAACGAAGTTCTCAGATTGAGAAGGGTGTAAGGCCGGAACATAGTGTTTTGCGCCTACTGTTCAATCTATACGTCGAAGAACAATTCATTAATCAAAGGCGAGGTTCAGGAGAGGAATTAAAATTCAAGGTGAAAGGATATCAGTGATACGACTCATTGATGAAATTGCTACCCTGAGTGAATTTGAAGAAGAATTACATGAACTACTGAATGGAATGCATAGTGTAATGAGCAATGAGTATGGATTGAGAGTAAATCGAAGAAAGACGAAGGTAACGGGAAGTAGCAGAAGTGAGAACAGCAAGAGAGTTAACATCAGGTTGTATAGTCACGAAGTAGGCGAACTTAAGGAATTCTGACATCTAGTCAGCAAAATAACCAATGATGGATGAAGCTAGGATGACATCTAAAATAACTGGTACTGGCAAAAAGGGTAATCCTGGCCAAGAGAATCTACTACACTAATGCTCATAAATTAAGGATAATTGCAGAATGTGGTGCCACACAACGTGACACAACACAAAACTGGCTCTAATAGCATATAGCACATGGGGAACACATAGGACACAGATTTGTAAGTCGATGGTATTGATGATAAATTGAGAACACCGTCCGGAAACACATGTTCTACAAATTGCCACTGTTCCCTGTGTGTGTAACCTGACATCAATATGGGATACGATCACCATGCACACTTACACAGGCCGCACAGCGTGTTGGCATACTGTGGGTCAGGTGGTCGAGCAGCTGCTGGGGTACAGCCTCCCATTCTTGCACCAGTGCCTGTCGGAGCTCCTGAAAAGTCCTGGGGGTTTGAAGGCGTGCATCTTGGTGGGGCCGTGCGTTATCATCCATCAGCAGGAAGGTGGGACCCACCGCACTACTGAAAAGGCGAACATACTGATCAAAATTGACGTCCTGATATACTTGACCTGTTACAGTTCCTCTGACAAAGACATACAGGGATGTACGTGACCAATCGTAAACCCACTCCACACCATCAAACCTCGACATCCATACAGGTCCCTTTCAAGTACATTAAGGGTTTGGTCTCTGGTTCCTGGTTCACGCCAGTTGAAAACCCAGCGAGAATCACTGTTCAGACTATACCTGGACTCGTCCGTGAATATAAACTGGGACCACTGTTCCAATGACCATGTACTGTGTTCTTGACACCAAGATTTACGGCTTCTCCGGTGACCAGGAGTCAGAGGAATGCACGTTGCAGGTCTCCGGGAAATAAACCATGTCTGTTCAGTCGTCTGTAGATTGTAGCGCCTGGACACGTTTCCTGTCTGCTGGAATCGTTGCCATAATCTTGAGATCACACTCTGTGGCACACGGAGGGCCTGTGCTACGACCTGCTGTGTTTGACCAGCTTCCAGTCGCCTCAGTATTCTACCCCTCATAACGTCATCAATATGTATTCTTTGAGCCATTTTCAACATACAGTCATCATTAGCACGTCTCAAAACGTCTGCACACTTACTCGCTGCATCGTCCTTTGACATGCACCAACACACTTCTGCGTATGTGGACTGCTGCCAAAGCCAACGTGGGACGACCGCAGGTGAACTGCACAGCATGGTCATACCCGAGGTGACTTAAATCCGCAAACCGCCCACCAGTACGTTGTTTCACAATGTATCGGCATTGTCCTTAATTTATGAGTATGAGTGTAATATAAAACACAGGCCTTGATTTGAGGAAGAAATTTTTGAGAACGTGCGTTTGGAGCAAAACATTGTATGGTAGTGAAACATAAACTGTGGGAAAACCGGAGCAGAAGACCATCGCTTCATTTGAGACGTCCTGCATCGGCGAATGTTGAAAATTAGGTGGACTGATATGGTGAGGAATAAGGGGGTCTGCGCAGAATCTGCGAGGAAAGAAAAGTGTGGAAAACGCTGACAAGGAGAACGGACAGGATGATAGGAACTCTGTTAAGACATCAGGGAATAGCTACCATGGTGCTAGACGGCGCTACTTTAGGTAAGAGCTGTAGAGGAAGACAGATTGACATTTACCCTGAAAGTAATTGAGGACTTAGGTTGCAAGTGAGATGAAGAGGGGGATGAAGAGGTTGGTAAAGATTAGGAGTTCGTGGGGGGGGGGGGGGGGGTTGCATGAAACCAATCAGAAGACTGATGACACCAAAAAAAGAATAAAATTCTTAAAGAAGAAAAGAAGATATCCGGCAACTTTCAATCAACGTCAGGCCGAATAACTGCATGCATAAGAGTCAGAGAAGGAGCAACACATTACTGCCTTGCTCAATTTGCGAAGCTCTTTCTCCGAAATAAATCGTTTAGTTTTTCTGAAATCGTAGTCATTTGTTTGTCTGTCCAAGTGTATCAGATCTACCGATTTCCATTCCATTTTCTTTTCTTCTATCGGTTTTAAACTCCATGTAAGAACGGGATCACTTATCTCTGACTGAAAGTGCCAAATGGAGCATGATAAAATAGGCTTCGGCAAAAAGAATCCTTCTCGGGACTGATCGTCTTCACAAAATCTGAGTTAAATTTTCACTGTTAGTATCAAATGTTCAAATGTGCGTGAATATCTGAGGGACCAAACTACTGACGTCATCGGTCCCTAGACATACATACAACTTAAAGTAACTTATGCTAAGAACAACACACAAACCCATGGTCGAGGGAGGACTCGAACCTCCGGGTGGAGGGTCCGTGCAACCCGTACATGGCGCCACAAACACTCGGCCACACCACGCGGCCCGTCAGTGTCGTAAGGCAAGTGTTCTCATCTATTTAATTAAATTTCTTGAAAATGTCTAAACTTCAGTAGCATGCACAACTGAAGAATATTGAGGTAATCACGTTCTTAATCTGTAAATATCACTGACAATAATCATTAGCCAGATTTGCATATTATTGTCATCGGTACTTTCCTTGGTTAACATTTCGTATGGAATATTTCAGTTACTGGACCTTTAGAATCATCTTGAACTCTGCCAATGTCATTTTCAAAATCGAATAAAAAGAGAGGATCTGAAAAAATTGTTGTACTCTATGTGAATATGACCGCACGAGTTGCCAGGTGGCGTACATTGCAGCTGACCAAAGAAGGGGCAAGCACGGGAATGGCCTACCTTTCTGCTCTGTAGTACCTTGATGTAATTGCACAGTCATTGTGCTTATTTCTTGATGAAAAGGCCTGATTTGAATTTTCGACTTACGTAGTGAATTTTCGCAGGAAGACAGTACTTAGGATTTTTGTGTATAACTCTCTTTTTTACACCGTTCATCTCTTTCGACAAACCCATCCAAGAATGTCAGCTACTAAATGAATCAATATGATAAACATAGAGCTGTAGTGACCAATTACGTTAACAATAGCCATTAACTGAACTCAACAATTAAACACGATACTATTGTTGCTGGCTTGCCTTCGATGATCTCGATAATCGGGCAGCTCTATTTTGGTAGGCCAAGTCTATCAGTTAATATACAATACGTACAACAAATGAGAACGGAAAATAATTTAGACCTACATTTACATATCGACTCCATAAAACATCTCATGGTGTACAGTGCGGGCTACTTTTCTGTCCCTGTCACTTCGCAGCTTTCGTTAAACTAGAATCTCTCCAACTTCACCTTCATAGTCTTTTCGCAAGTTGTACGTGGAAGGAAACAATACATTGGATAACGCTTCTAGGAATGTTCACTTACGGAACGTTAACAGTAAACCACACCATGAGGCACTACGCCCCCTTTTGATGTTTGACAAAGGCATTAACTAAGTCGAGCTGAGTTAAACCAGTCTCTTTATAGTCACTAATATAGTCGCTGATACTGTCGTAGCCTGTGCCGAACTAAACCCGCTCTGAAACTTAAAGATTCCAAACTGAATGATTGAGTGAGGCCCTCCAGTCAGTGGCAGTGACTAAGTACATGCTGTCGAGATGGCGTTGGTGGCATGTTGTTTGTCAGTGTGTCTCTGGTCTGTCTCTTCATCCAGCACCTGCTGATCGACCTTTGCGCTTGATATTTGCTGACCGCTGTTCTGGCTTCAGTTTACGCCAGCACACTGACTGAGGATGCTCTCCGTACTAGAGAATGAAGCCTAAAGGAAATAATATTTTTACGCAATATGACTATTTTCAGGTATAATTCATCAGAGACATCCATACATAACTGGAATACTCTTGGCACTTGAAATGATCTACTATTGCTCATTGTGACATAGTAATTCAACGTTGTCACAGTAAATAATAACGGGACGATACAACAGCTGCTCCGCAGAAGATCTCGAATCTTCTGTAAGCTATAAACAATAAATTAAAGCCTATAATGGCTAATAAGTCAATATTCGTTACGAGCACAAATGCTGCTGAATGAAACATTAGTCAGTTTAACCATAGAAATGCAAATGTCGTGTCACTAGGGCGTCCCGTCGGGTAGACCATTCGCCGGGTGCTAGTCTTTGAATTTAACGCCACTTCGGCGACTTGCTTGTTGAACCACACAAATGCTTAGCTAAGCATTTCCGCTTAGGCATACGTGCAAGGGTTTAATGTTGCTCTCATCTATCATCTCACAAAACTGCGTTCACTTAAGTGAATATGTGAATAATATGGAGTTGTAATAAAGATGTAAGATATCCGTTGACGTGGCTCAAAATTACACGAAACACATGCTGCCTTAGCACTCCCATACAAAGGTCGGTTCTTCAACGCATATTTGAATATCATTTGAGACCCCATAGCTATTTATTAAATGAAATATCAGATGCTAAATCCTATCACGAATCAGAAACAACAAGTAGGCAAAATGGTACCTACCCTACATTGATCGGAACCGCTACTGTCTCTCAGAGGCGCTTTGGTAATAATAGTCTAAACAACCTTACTATTCCAATATAGCTTGGAAGGTCGTAAAGTAAAGAAATAGTTTACCTTCCGTTGCAGAACAGGCGCGTTGAGAGAACTGAGTAACTTTTGAGAGTATGTCACGTGGAGAACAGCCGTACGGCAAAAAGTACTTTAAAAAAGTACCGACTGCAAAAAAAAAAAATATTTTTGTGGTTGAGACTGTGTGTCTCCAATTTTTAAGAACAAAGAAGAGCGGTAAGCGCTTTTTATAGTCTCTCGCACACTACAAGCCCGCTGCTGTTTTCAGGCGTCGCTCTTTCCCTCTTTCTCTCAGTGTGTGTTAATGCAGTCACGCTGTTTAGCACAGTACTTTTGAGTCCAGTTGTACCAATGTGCCAGTTATGTTCATAGCAAACTGACTACTCTTCTGATATTCTGTTATAGTTTCTAGTCCTTTAGGTCGTTACGAAGTTGGTTCTTGAAACCTCAAATCTGTTAAGTCGTGATATTCTGTAAAATATATCTGGCAAACTAGCAGAGCAGCCTGCAGATTTCAAGCGCAACAGTATGGGACCATGTAAGTGCAGTTATCTCAGAAGGCTGCCTCCCTATAATACATACCACAGTTTCTAACATCCAGTCTTTTCGTCACACTGTGAATACCTATAATTGCGAGTGAGATTATTAAGAGACTCATTTCTGTGAGCAAATTGAACACTGTTCATATACGCATCAATTGACCAGCTTTCATCGTGCAGCGTGAATGGGTAGAATGAGTAAGCAACACCCCAAGAACGCGGTTTGAAGACGAGTCTAATCAGAAGCTTCCAGGAAATTATTGCAAGCTGCTGCGAATGTGTACCACTTTTTCAGTGACGTAATATGAGACTTAACAATGGTCAAGGTTTAAGCGATGTCTCTTAAGACAGCACGTGCATTGAGACTTACCGAGAATAAAATGGGGTAAAAACCGGTTTCACTTTTTAATCAACCCATTATACAGGGTGGTTCAAAAAGAATACCACAATTTTAAAAATGTGTATTTAATGAAAGAAATGCCGGCCGCGGTGGCCGTGCGGTTCTGGCGCTGCAGTCCTGAACCGCGAGGCTGCTGCGGTCGCAGGTTCGAATCCTGCCTCGGGCATGGGTGTGTGTGGTGTCCTTAGGTTAGTTAGGTTTAAGTAGTTCTAAGTTCTAGGGGACTTATGACCTAAGATGTTGAGTCCCATAGTGCTCAGAGCCATTTTTTTAATGAAAGAAACATAATATAACCTTCTGTTATACATCATTATAAAGAGTAATTAAAAAGGATTTTTTTCACTCAAAAACAAGTTCAGAGATGTTCAATATGGCCCCCTCCAGACACTCGAGCAATATCAACCCGATACTCCAACTCGTTCCACACTCTCTGTAGCACATCAGGCGTAACAGTTTGGATAGGTGCTGTTATTTCTTTCAAATCATCAATGGTGGCTGGGAGAGGTGGCCGAAACACCATATCCTTAACATACCCCCATAAGAAAAAATCGCAGGGGGTAAGGTCAGGGCTTCTTGGAGGTCAGTGATGAAGTGCTCTGTCACGGGCTGCCTTACGGCCGATCCATCGCCTCGGGTAGTTGACGTTCAGGTAGTTACGGACAGATAAGTGCCAATGTGGTGTCGCCCATCCTGCTGAAATATGAATTGTTCTGCTTCTTGTTCGAGCTGAGCGAACAGCCAATTCTCTAACATCTCCAGATACTGTAGTCCAGTTACAGTAGCACCTTCGAAGAAAAAGGGACCAAAAACTTTATTGGCTGAAATGCCAGAGAAAACGTTCACCTTAGGCGAGTCACGTTCATACTGAGTTGTTTCCCGCGGATTCTCAGTGCCCCATATACAGACATTGTGACGGTTGACTTTCCCGTTAGTGTGGAAAGTTGCTTCTTCACTAAACACAATCTTTCAAACGAAAGATTCATCTGTTTCCAATTGAGCAAAGATAATATCACAGAAATCGATTCTTTTAATCTTATCAGCTGTAGACAGTGTTGAACCAATTTCAGACGATAAGGTTTCATAACTAACCTTTTTCGTAGGACTGTCCATACAGTTGATTGTGGAATTTGCAGCTCTCTGCTAGCTCTGCGAGTAGATTTTCCTGGGCTGCGAACAAATGCTTGCTGGATGCGTGCTACATTTTCATCACTCGTTCTCGGTCGTCCAGAACTTTGCGCTTTGCACAAACACCCATTCTCTGTAAACTGTTTATACCAACGTTTAATGCACCATCTATCAAGAGGTTTAAAACAATACTTCGTTCGAAATGCACGCTGAACAACTGTCATCGATTCACTTCTGCCGTACTCAATAACACAAAAAGCTTTCTGTTGAGCGGTCTCCATCTTAGCATCAACTGACGCTGTCGCCTAGTCAACAGCGCCTCAAGCGAACAAATGTACAACTAAATGAAACTTTATAGCTCCCTTAATTCGCCAAAAGATAGTGCTTAGCTCTGCCTTTTGTCGTTGCAGAGTTTTAAATTTCTAAAGTTGTGGTATTCTTTTTGAATCACCCTGTAGAAACGATAACGTAAAGAACATTAGCGTATAGGCGTCGTCCCCGAAATTTCGAGGTCAAAATTCCCCTCCGAACCAGAAACTATAGAGCGGTACGCTTCTCGACGGTAACGGTTGTGAGTGGTCTTGGCTAAAAAATGTAAACGCAGTTAAGATGCCTAAAAAGGGAAAATATGTCAAGTTTTTATTTCCTTCACTTTTGATGTCAGGTGCACCTCTAATTTATCATTTGCTTACTATCATATTTTAGATGTTTAACTAATCATTTCATGTTAATACTTTCGTTCGTTGTGTCCAATCCGTCAGTTACATTCTGCACACTTTTTTCTGTCAGCTGTTTCGTCAATATCATCAACAAACATTATACACCGGGGATTCTGTTCACTTAAACTCTTTGAAAACTTTCACAACTTCTGCTGTACGTTATTCTCCGGTAATTAGGTGGGTCGCGATGTAATAGCGCCATCATTTCTGTTCCATTTCGTGTCACAGCGTACTGAGGGTCATAGAAATATTTTTAAAAGTTTTCTTTCATACAAGTGCAGTTGGCCGATGTGGACTTTCTTAAGGGTCCTTGTCAAATGTTAAAACTAGACAGTGGGGCTACAGATTTTAGCGTGCCCCTGTTATATGTGAATTGCAGTCTGTATGTCCTCATACCTTCAGTTCATTAGACACCCTAGGAAATTAGTGCACGACACTCGGCACCGACTAATAGTCTCGTGTTTACAAAATAAGCGTTGTCACCTATCCTCAAATTGCTATAGAATTATTTTTTAACTCGTCAGTATTACTATTTATATGGTAAAGTTATCGGGCTTATATTCTGATAAACTTTTCACATCGGTGTAACTATTACAACCGAAATTCTCTGCGTTCAACTATCTCTCCTCTCCACTGATCCTTCCTCTGCCAAGTTAATGTTCGTGGACGCCATGGCAGATGCTACAGCAACATTTTTCTGCTTCACTGACGTCTTTCCTTATGTACTCCGCTTAGTACTTCTTCATTTCATAGTTTGTGCAAAGATATTCTAGTGATGAAAAACTACTCCATCCAGAGCTCTATCATCACAGTTGGCATCGACGATCCCTACCGCTATAAGAATGGATGAATACTGGGCACTGAGACATGATCCATACCATCCTTTCAATAAGTGGTGCACACGACGGTAAACAAGCTCCAATAGCACCGCAACTGGAATTAGCACTGCTGAAATTCGCGTAAAGCATCTGTCTGAAGTTTCTCATTAATCAAGATAAGTAGCCCACAGGTGTTATATGGCCGACAGTACACATAACTCACGAATACCGAATACAGAATGCTAATCAACTGCTAGAATTCTGGTCTTCGTTCTCACTGCACATACCGTGCACGCGCAGTTCAGCAGAGTGAAACGTAACACGAACCTTCATATACGAAGTCCGTTGCGAAGCAACTGTTCATTACAGGGATAGCCCAGCAGACGTCAAGAGGACAGCTAATTAATGAGAAAGCGCTACTGGTCTAATGCAAGTCTTTTGTCAGAACCAGTGCGTGCGAGTTCTCATAACACTTTTTTGATAAACTTACTACATATGTAATTACTTAAGTCCATACTATAGTGGAAGTCTGGAACTCCGTTTCTGGCGTGCACTTTGAGTGAACTGACGTCTACATGTTTGTAGTTTTTCAAGAGCTACCTTAAATTCTGAATTAGTAAAATCTGTTTACTGAAGTAACACAAGCTACATACTAGAAGGTTTGCTGCGTATACGTGGTTTCAAGATGCTATAATTAGTAGCGTGTTATATCGCAAAATATCAGGAGTACATCGCTGG
Organism: Schistocerca gregaria; assembly: GCF_023897955.1. Lineage (NCBI taxonomy): Eukaryota > Metazoa > Arthropoda > Insecta > Orthoptera > Acrididae > Schistocerca > Schistocerca gregaria. Next base: position 430,704,900 of record NC_064920.1, on the reverse strand, counting down.
ACAATTGAGTTCCATTATGCAATGATCTGATGGTTTTTGAAATCCATAGTACAAATTTAGAAGAAACTCTCATAACGCTACAAAAGTGTGTTATTTATGTATAACTTCGCCCCAGAACGTTTTGGAACAGAAAATAAAAAAGGAAACAGTAAAAAATAATTCTACTAATAACTCTTGCCAAAATACTTCGCTGTAACTTAGTCAGAAAGTCGTAAGTCGAAGTTCATAATTTGATTCCGGGCAGTTATATTTCATAAAAATTGCACGCTCTAGCGATCGGAGACTTCCCATAATATTTCCCATTGTCATTTCTCACTTTTCTTTAAACTGACTTCATGAATACATGAAGTAAAGTAGGAAAACTGACGTAGAGGTTAGAAGAATATTCACTGAAGAACAACATCGACATAATTAGGTAACGTAACCCAGGACATTTGTATCAACGGTATATGCGATCTTCTTATTCTTGAGACTGGATGTGCGCATTGATACATAAGAGGCGTTTAAGGAGTCGAACATGAGTTTATGGGAGAATAAGCTCTAGCTAATAGCGATTAGATAGGAGAAAAAACTAATTGAATTCTACAGTAAACTTCACATAGTGATAGCGAATACACTGTCCAGTTAAACTGATTATACACATATACAAGACAATGCCCTCTTATAGTATAAAAACGTTGCAATTATGGTTCTCTTCCTAAAATTATGAATTCTATGCACCTATTCTTCCTGGCAAAGTGGATAATAAAATCGTCAATAGGACAATCAATGTCAGGCTGAGTGTTCGACACAGCTAAGCCATTTAGTTGATCCTCCTTCATTGTCGACCTCAACCCTGCCTTTGTACACCACAATGTTGAAAAACTTCATTCTACTGTAGCAATAGATGGAGGTAGACAAGCAAATATTTTGTACAGCGTGTGCGAAGTAGGATAGTCAGATCTAGGACAAACAGACAACACTTGCATAAAAGAATCACCATCATTAATTGATCATTAAGGATGTTTATGCTCGTTTGCTTGCATTGTTGAATCTCTCCCATTAGTCTCATTTTAATCATAAAACATTTGAATATTCGTGACTTTGTTCGAACAAATGCCAGACAGGATAACGTATCGAGATCACAAAAATGGTCGATATTTTTCTCGTAGCTATGCGTTAGCTATCTATGTGCCAGACAGAAACGTATAAAATACGATGACGCCGCGGACGCGCGTGATACATAGGAAAGTACAACTGCTAGATAACTCGATTCAGTCAACTCGACCGACGAACAGAGTGTGGGCTTACTGGTTGGGCGGCGCGGGTCGCAATACGGGCGATCCCGAAATGGTGTGGGGGAGCGAGGGAGGGGGAGGAAGCGCCCCGCGTGCAGCCCATGTATGTCCGCCACTGGTTGGTCAGCTTGAGATTCGGAAATCAGATATTGGATTGCGTGAAGAGCAGGGATCTGATATAGACACAGATCATAATATAGTAATAATATAGTGAAGGCTGTGCTTGAAGAGCGTCAAACTGCTGAATTTGGGTAGAAAGAAGTGGAATGATAAGATGTGTTTCAAGCTGAGGCTAAAGATGCTGCGATAATGAATACTACAGTAGGAAATACAGTTGAAGAGGAGGGTTGATTCCAGAAACGGCCATTGGACAAGTTGTAAATACAAACATAGGTATAAAGAGGTTAACTGCTAGGAAATCTTGGTTAACGGAAGAGATTCTCCTATTAATGCATGAAAGAAGGAAGTACAAACATATTCAGGTAGATTCAGGAATTCGGGCGTATGAGTCATATAGGGATGAAATAAACTGGAAGTTCAGGGCAAGGCAAAATGCCTGCAGGAAATATGTGAAAAACTGAAAAAGAAATAGTCGTCTAAGGATTGTTTCAGTACATGCAAAAGTCAAAACAACTATCACTTAAAATAAAAGCAAGGGTACCGTCATTAAGAATAGAATAGAAACTCCACTGTCAACACAGAGCAAAGGGTATATGTTTTGAAATAGCTCACTAAAGACCTCTATGAGAACAGGAATGTGGTCACTTGGCTTGATTCAGGAAGAAGCTGGAGACAATATGGAGGAGTTAGGAGATTGATTATTAGTCAGAGTTTAACAGAGCATTGGAAGACTTCTGATCGCAGAAGGAAGAAGAATTAGGAATTTCTTAGATCGTTAGGGAAAGTGGTTAACAAGCGACTATTCAAGTTGGTTTCTACAATCTATGAGTCGGTAGACATATCATCAGATTTTCAGAAATATGTTATCCACACAGAACCGAAGATAACAATGGCATGTAACAGCAGAGATATCAAATAATCAGCTCATCCAAACTAAGTTCACAAGTGTTCTTTGACTGAGAGTGAGAGGGGAAGTTCAGAAGGCACACGGATTGCACAGCGAGTAAAAAACCGAGTCGCTTCAAGAGGTCACAAGGCAGGGAGTGGAACAGACCTTGAACCCAATCTCTCGTCCTACATTTCCCTTTAAAACGGTGAAAAATCCGAGACTCAGTCGAAGTTAAGTTCCTAGAATGCAGCATGGGAAACCTGTTTGGCCACCTAGGAAGACTGATGACTGGAGCACCCAGGATAACCTACCAGTATGTTTCCACTGCGGACGACCGGGACATGTGCTGCGCTATTGTTGCGCATGGCAGCGGATATTTGATGACGCCCGTGCCAGAAGAGAGCAAACCGATCTTAGCCGACGCAACTCCGGGACGACGAAGATGAACAAGAAGAAGTGGGTGCAGGACGACGTAGGTCACCATCGCTGCAAGCTAGCCGCTGGTGATTACGCTCCCCAACACGCCCATCAAAGCCTCCATAGCCGTTTAGAAGCTCCAGACGATTGAAAAAATGGCTCTGAGCACTATGGGACTTAAAATCTGAGGTCATTAATCACCTAGAACGTAGAACTACTTAAACCTAACTAACCTAAGGACATCACACACAGCCATGCCCGATGCAGGATTCGAACCTGCGGCCGTAGCTGTCACGCGGTCCCAGACTAAAGCGAATACAACCGATCGGCCACCACGGCCGGCTCCAGGAGATAACCCAGCAGCCGCAACCTGGAAAACTAAAGGGTGTGACCTTCCTTGGAGATGAGGCCGCCGAAGGGAAAAATACTCCGCCATCGATCACTACAAAAATATAGGAAACTACGTCGATATCCTCATTGATGGCCGACCACCCGAAGCTCTTGGGGACTCTGGAGCATGATATTCAGTCATTTTTGAGAAGTACCGTCGCCAGTTCCAGAAAACCCTATTCGTCGACAGCAAAACATCTCTGCTGAAAATTGCTAATGGGAAATATGTAAAATGTACAGGTAGATATGTCATTCGTTTAGGTATAAGTGGCCATACACAGCCCTTAGAATTCATCGTCTTACAAGAGTGTAGTCATGACGTCATTCTCGATTGGGACTTTTTGAAATCTTCTCAGGCAATTATAGATTGTGGTGGCTCGAAGATTATGCTAGACGAGATGAAATACTGTGGACAAGAAGATGAGAATCCGAGTGTGTGGAGAACATGTGTGCTGGATGAAGTGATCATTCCTGCAGTCTCCACTAAAAACGTAAGACTCACGTGTCAAGCCATGAATTAACCCATGGATTTTGTTTTGGAATGTAAGAGAAGCGTACCACTGAAGAACAAGTTGGTCATCGCCGCCTCTGTCGTCTCGTTTAAGAACGGATTCGATGAATTGTGAATATTGTGAATACTTAACTGCCGCCGAGAACCGCAGATCCTTCCAAGACGCATGTGCGTAGCAAACGCAGAGACGTTAATTGCAGAACAGCTGAGCCTCATAGAAACCTCCCATGCAGAGTCTGGGACAAAATTAGCGCTACCACTACGAGACAAGATCTTCTAGCTCGACTTTCACCAAACGTCTCTAAGGAACAACAGAAGAAGCTACTTGCCATTCTTCAAGACTTCTCTGAATGCTTCAATCCATTGGTGAAGAGCAAATTAGACAAATCGACGGTGAAGCACTGGATTCGCACCGGAGACCATCAACCAATAAGCTAGAGAGCATACCGTCTGTCAGCATCGAAATGTCGAATAATTTGCGACGGGGTAGAAGAATGACATCACTCAGCCTTCGCAGAGCCCATGGTCGTCACCAGTGGTTCTCGTCAGGAAGGAGGAGGGCAGTTGGCGGTGTGGTGTTGGTTACAGGAAGCTTAATAAGATAACTAAAAAGGACATTTATCCTCTTCCGCGAGTTGATAGAGTGTTTGAAAGGGGCTACGTTTTTCTCAAGCATGGACGTGTATTCGGAATACTGGCAAATCGAAGTAGATGACGGCCTGTATGAGTATAGGGTAAGGCCGTTTGCTTTGTCTAATGCATCAACAGCTTTTTAACGGATGATGGATAATCCAAGTCACCTGAAGACTGAAACGTAATCCAAGAAAGTCTCTCTTTAGAGCAAAAGACATCAAAATCCCTGGACACCTTTTGTCAAACGAAGGTGTGCGGCCAGACCCAGAAAACATGATATCTATAACTGAATTTCCTATTCCTAAAAGTATTAGAGACGTGAGACGATTCCTCAGATAATGTACTTATTACCATCGTTTTGTTAAGGGATTTGGAATCAAAGCGAGGCCACTCCAAGAGGTGTTAAAAGACAATTCTAAACTGATCTGTGGTGGTGCTCGACAAGATTTTTTGATTTGCTGCGAAAAGCTCTGACGACTGACACTGTACTTGGTCTGTATTATGAGACAGTACCCACATAACTACACGCAGATGCCAGCAGGTATGGAATCGGTGCTGTTCTGATGCAAATATCTGATGGAAATGAGAAGTTGTATAGCCTATGCTTCTAAGAACTTGCAAAAGCTGAGAGAAACTATTCAGCTACAGAAAGAGAATGTCTTTCTATGATCTGGGCCATGTGCAAATTTCGACCGTAACTCTATGGAAGGCCATTCACAGTTGTTACAAAACATCATTCGCTTTGTTGGTTGACAGGTCTTAAGGATCCAGCAAGACAACTCACCAGGTGGCCGATACATTTTCAAGAGTGTGACATTACCATAGTGTATAGAGAGACCCTGTGCAAGACCACCAAATCTTTCATGAAGATAATTACGTTCTCGCTGCACTCCAGGATATCTCTTTTGAGTAGAAGGACGCCAAGATATGTCAAATTACGCTTGCATTAAATCGGTCAGAGGATCTGAAAGGACAATTTAAGGTAGTTAATGGATTACGTTCCAAGAAAAACTTTGATCCCTTTGGAAAGAGGTGGCTACCAGTGATCCCTAAACACATGCACTTAGATGTTCTACAGAAATTCCTTGACACACCTGAGGCCGGACATTTAGGATTTATTAAGACATACGATAGGATCCACAAGACATACGACAGGATCCACGAGAGATTTTTCAGTCGAACCATTTGACACAGACAAACCGTCGGTGCAACATTACTCATCACATGACGACTGCCTACCATCCGCAAACTAACGGGCTTACTGAACTCCTTAATAACAGCTTGGCCGATATGCTATCAATGTTGGTCAATATTGAGCAGAGAAACTGGGATGAGGTACTACCTCTGGTGCCGTTTGCCTACAACACAGCCAAACAAGACACCTCAGGATTTACACAAATTTTCCTGGTGCATTGGCGTGAGGCGACTACAACGATGAACACTGTGTTTCCTTTACATCCTAATGACGTGGACAACGACTACATCGGCCAAGTGTTAATCAGAGCTGAGGAAGCTTGGCAGTTAACTCGAGTCCGCTCGCTGCCGGCTCAAGAAAACGATCGTCGAAGGTAAGACGCGAGCCACCGCCCTGTTGTCTACCAGCCCGGTTACCTCGTCTGGATCTTCACTCCTGTTCGGAAGCTTGGTCTCTCTGAGAAGCTCCTCAGGCGCTACTTTGGACCTTATAAGGTTGTAAGAGAGTTGTCTGATGTTACTTATGAAGTTGAAGATTTCGACCCCTGGACAAGATGATGAAAGATCAGAGATACGATCCACGTCCTTCGAATGAAGCCCAATAAGGAACCTGCAACCCAGGGTAAATTCGAAACTCCAGCGACAGGCAACAAGCGGAAAGGTGACGAAGAGCGTAGCGGCAAAGGAAGTTCTAAGAAGATCACCACCAGAGCGAACATCAGTTATCGGGAGTCAGAGTATGCACGACCGATGACTCGTTCCTGGTCTAGGAGGACGTAACCCCAAGACGCTGTTCTGTTAAGGGGGGAGACATGTGGAAGAAGAAGCTGAGTAGCAGTCACTGTGGTGTAGTGGTTATGATACTAGACTGTTGCAAGTTGGGTCGTGAGTGACCTGAACTTTTAATTTCTATATTCGGTTCGAGTACATCCTAGAACTATCCACAAATGTCAAGAATAATTTACTAGAACTTACTGTAACTGTGTGTATACCATATGTGTTCTGGCTGGAGGTAGTTCTCTTCGCGCTCTTGTATGTGCAAATGATGAATAAACCTTCGTTAAGTGAAGTTAGTGTCAGTCATTCATCTAATTACACCTCCTTCTACGTGACAATGTTTTTTAAACATTGTAATTTTCCGAAACAACTAATCAGGTTTTGAAGAGTGGAACTTTATGGAATTCGTCTCTTTAAAACTACGGCATTGCAAGAAGAAATTACCATAATTTTGTTAGAATACACGTGGTTCACATTTACATATTTAACATAGCTACGCAGAGATGTTTAGGGAGGACTTTCTCACAATTCATATGGGTGAAAACGGAATGAAAATGTCTTTAACAATTCTGGAAATATTTGAAGGAAACAACTCAGGCGAATCTCGAGGTATAGTTTGTATGATACTTCAACTCACTGCAGAACTAATGTATAGGGATAACAACGAAAGGGTTCAATACTTTTCTGAATAGAGTGGCGTGCAACAAAGTGTTCATGTAAGAAGACCACTGGTGGTTATTTCACTTAGATGTAGAGCAAGTCATGCTATAATTACATGCCCCCGTAAAATGATGTAGCAAGGCTACCGACGGAACCATTTGAGTGGCGCCACCTGCACTAAGGTATATGCTAAGATCAATTAGCAGTCCTGATCCTACGTATATGACGACAAGCTGCCAGCTTCTGTCATGATGCTGTGAACAAAAAACCTAAAGGGAAGCCATCAACATTTTACTTTTATTCACATACACTCATTCATTAGTATTGTAGGAATTTTCATGTTTCAGAAAAATTATGAGTCACCTTGTAAAACGTACTTCATTCTGGAATGAATAAAAATAGGCGTTTCAGGCTAAAATGTCGTATCATGTGTCAGCTTAAAATGACACAGTTCATCGTTTTACGTTGATTTGGTTTCTAATTCTATTCTGAGTGGTGTTTGATAATAATTTTGCTATTTATTTTAAGTGTGAGTTTGAGTTGCACAACAACAGCAGTGGTCACTGGGTAGTAAAATAAAGTAACTGAAACATTAAACATCAATTGATAAATTCACAGTGATACACAAATGATTTTAATGTAAGTAGGCCAAATATAAGTATGAGATTTTCCCTTTCAGATGGCACACAATAAAGCAAGGAAATAGTCAAGACAGTCTTGAGATACGACGCTGGTGCATCAAGCGATAGATGCAGCTAACAGAGGTGAGATGAGATGACTGCCAGAGTCGAATACATTTGACGTTCCACACGCTACGCTCAGAATGGGTACCAGGAATATGAGCAAAATCTTCAGTGGTGTTAAAAAAGGGCTGAGTACATTCCAACTAACTTTTAACACTGTGTTGGAGGGTGATCTGGTACAGTATCTTAGGCTATTGAAGTCACTTGCGTTTCGTATGACTATAGTAGTATAGTCACTTGCATTTGGTATGACTATAGTAGTATGTGTATGCCAATTCTGGATGAATGAGCATTTCCAAGTCAAATTTCCAGGATGCTAACCAAGAATCCAAATTCACAGTACTCCCCAACCATTAAATGTCATCTGCCTATTCCGAAAAGCCAAATTCTCATTTTATCATGTAAAAATTTTCAACACTAAAAAAAAACTATTCTTCTTAAATAAGAGCAAAAGATCTAATTTGCTTAGATGGAAAAAATAAAAATTTCATTTCCACATTTAAAAATTTCCAAACCTAATATATATTTCATTCTTTGCAAATAAGACCCATTCAACCCTAAGCCTAAAAATGTATGTTTAACCTAAAATGTTTTAATAAAACCTTATAAATACATTAAAAAATTATAAATGAAGCTGAAGTTTCTAAGACCTTAGAAAATACTTTCAAAGAGAGATTGGATTGAGTTATAAAGGTTTAGAAAATTATTGTAAAGAAAATGATAGCTCAAATTTTAACTAGAGAAGAAACCATTTCATTTTATTGATCATTTTAATGGGAAAGAAATGAATAAAGAAGTACAGAAGCCAGAACAATAAAATATATCTTTAAAACAAGTTCAATCAATTGCTTATCAGAAAAAATTAAGAATTATTCTATACTTGAAAAGATCAATTAATTTATCTCACTGTAAATCCTATAACAGTATTCATAAAATTAAAACGAAAGTGAATTGAATAAAAAATCTATAAGAGGACTTCATAATACCTGTAAAGAGCAAAAAAATGAAAAATTACTCTAAATTTGTGAAAATAAACATTTGAGTAAAAAAAAATCTCTAAGAGAACTTCATAATGTCTGTAAAGTGAAAGACTAAAAATGATTCTAATCTTAAAAAACAACAAATAATTGATTTCATAAATAGATATGAGGGTAATACTATTAATATTGGTAATGAGAACTTTTTTGCTAGCTTCTAGTAAATAACGAGAAAAGAAACAAAGAATTTATCAAAAACCCTAACAGTTAGCACTTTTCCAGATGATGAAGATTTTTTCAAATCATGTGAATGAATTGATAGACTAGCTTCTGCTTTTGCATAAAGAATTAACGCTCATTTCGAATGTTTTTTAAAATATATTCCAACATGTCAACCAATTCCTCAAACTCTTATATTAACAAATATCAAAAACATTTACGAAATTCATTGAGGTATTATTTTACACGTGCTAATGGTGATTAAGAAATCCAGTAAGAATTACAGGTAATGATAGAGCACAAAAAATCGTTGAAGTGTTAAAAGAAGATCAAGAGAAATTGCTATAGTATATAAAACAAATGTTCCAATAAAATTAACTAAAGAAGACAAAATTAATTATAAAAATTCAGAGACTCATCATATTTGTGAAAAAGAATTTTAAATTATGAGAAAAAGAAAGTGACAGCTCATAACCATTTTCCACAAAAATATTGGGGAGTTGCATGTGAAGAGTGCAATCTTAATTAACAAAATCCTAATTTAAGAAATTATGATGCTGATCTCTTTATTGGAGAATATTCATGATGAATGTCAGTACAGTCATTTTTAAAAGCTGTAATCCATTTTCTCTACTCCATTGTCAACAGTGGCTTTTTCATAATATTTCACAAAGCTGCAGAGGAATTTCTCCCTTTTTCTCATGCTCTACAGGCAGAAATAAAATCACAGAACCTATTTCAGACTCAGCGAGTTATTCAGTTAACTAAGGCATTTAAAATATAAGCAAAAGCAAAATCTACCCGGTGTTTTGTTGTTTGTGGGAAGGTATTTGGCGCGCATTCAAGGGTCGTCGATTGCACCACTGCCGAGTGCGTATTTCAAAGCAGTACTTGCTCTAAAAACGCTGCTAGTACATTCCTATTGCAATAGAGTCTTAGCGTCTGGCGTGCATGCTTTAAGCTCCTCCTTAACGCAGGAACGTCGCTGGGAGAGGTAGAGTCAGCGAAAGTCAGCTGAACGGCGAGGAAAAATTTAGCGGCGCGTGAACTCCAACCCTGCAACTGTTATATTAAACAATAAGGAATGATTTAAGTTTAGAAAAGTCTACGGATAAACAGCTGACACCTTAGAATACTGTTTAACCTTATATATGTATTTTGTAGGTACATGGTGAAAGACCCTCGGATATGGTCAATGAAAAAATTATGAAAAAAATGAATGAAGCAGCGGAAATGACAGAAGCAAAGATCAAACGTAGGCATCAGCAAATACATTAATTTTTCATGCGCAGTAAGGCACAGACAAGCAAAACAAATTCGTCATTCACTTTTCTTTGTATGTGATTTTGTTTCACTCTCTCTCGCATGTAGAAGGACGGTTACGATGTGTTGCTCGAAGTATGACGTGCTACGAGTGTTTTGTACTCTGCATGATTCTGAATTAGAGAAGTATCTTTATTGAACTGAATTGGAGCCAAGTAGCGAGAATTTCATTCATCTTGACATTCACTGGCGTCCTTGACGTCGACTGCCTGCATCTGCAATGAAATGTAAGAGAGGAAGTCTACAGTCCTATTTCGTAAGATTAATAAAAGGATCAGAGTTTTCAGAATACGACAAATTTAGTTAATATATATATCGTGACGAACATAAACACACAGAAAGAGAGACGAGCGAAGCAAGGTAAAGTGAATTAAGAATAGCACAATTTCGTACATGCACAACATTTACTAATAATGCAATTGTACTATCCTGTAATTTTTTCCGTTTCAATTTGAGACGTGGTGGTTAACGGAAAGGCAGGATTCGGTTATGACTGTGGACAGGGCAGCAATCTGTTACTATTGGTTCCGTTTTACAGTTAAACAGTTAATTTTTAATCAGTAATTACAGAGTCAACAATAAATTTAAAAAAAGTGTCACATGTTAGTAATGAAGGAATAAGCAAGTGTAAATAATAGTGTTTTCAGTAAGTTACAATTTAGAAAATCACCACTAGATTCAGATAAAACAGATAATGTTTTAAAAGAAAGCCACGGTCATCTGGGCGGAAGGCCAGGAATGGCAATAACATAAGAATTGTTTAAAACTCGATGCAACCTACAAATTACAGGTACTGAAATACCAAAGGCAAGTCGCCACAAACACTGCAGAAGGCGTCAGACGCCAGGAACGGCAGCAAATAAGGTTTTAGGGTTACTACTAAAATACAAATACCAAATAGTATTTTAAAGCAAATAACACAATCACGGCTGTTGACCTTACACGCCAGGAACGGCAATAACATAAACATTTTTGGAACTTGCTGTAAAACAGCAAATACAGTAGCAAAAGTTAATTAAAAGACAAGCAACTGATCCAGACGGTGCTCCATAAATCGAGCTCTGACAAGGTTCTGCAACAAACACTTTCAAGAGATAGGCAGCCAAGAATTGCATTCACTTCACAAAATGGTAAATCAGACTAGTGGCAGTCTAAGTAATGACCAATGATTATCTTGCTAAAGTTACCTGACACCCAATAAACCAGATGCAACGATGGGACAATACGCCAAAGCCGGAACTGGCTGTATGCACTACGTCGCCAGAATACTGTGCTTAGAGCATATCACTACCAGATTTCCGTCCGATTCCACAATCTCTAAAATCCGAAAAAACAAGTCACAGTACAGATCACTAGACAAACTAACACTAACTAAAACCCGCTCGATTTGTGTGTGAGGCAAAACCGAAATGCAACCAACCAGAATCAGCAACCACACGTCACTGCGGAAAAAATCGCAATGCGATCCAATACCAGGTACCAAATGAGTGACATAAAATACATTAGGCACACAAACTCACCGTGACAACTGTGATTACGGTTGGCAGAGAGAAACAAATCTCTTCACTGCTTTATTAATTCACAGTTCAGTAACGACATCGTCTAATCACTGACCCAAGTGCTTTCAGTAACCACATCGTGTAATCACTAAGCCAAATGCTTTTAACACAGTAGGGGCTTCAAGTACTAAGTGGTACACAGATCCATGGCGCTATGATAATGTCACAACGTCACATACGTACTACAAGGACCACACAGGTGACTGATTCTGCCCTACTTGGATTGAAATGCACTCATCTTAAAACTTCCTGGATCCGGTTTACGACGAGGTCGTACACCCTCGTGACCACAGCCCTTCCACTCGTGCAGTCCATGCGTGCCACCAGCAGTCCTGGCGTGTTCTCGCACTGTGTAGACCTGGCTACTCCTGAGTCCCCAACCGAACTGCACACTCACACGACCCAGAAAACCAACGACGTCATCGGTAAGATAGGGCAACTACATGGCGATAACCACCGCTGCTGCTACTAGCGGACAGGCAAGACTGCGAAACGAGTAGCGCCAGTCAACACGAGAAGACAAACAACTGCAACCATGCCAAATAAAGGATACGGTCTGGCCTCCAACAGAGGTCAGAAACCTACAAACGTCACCAACGCGAGCCACAGCATGGCTCAACTTTCCCATCCCAAGGACAAACTTGGGGGGAGGGGGGAGTGTTAGGTAACCCAACAACCAGCCTAACTATACTTAGGTGATTAAGGTGGACCTGGTATTGCCAACCAGTATGGTTGTCCTCAACCAGAAGATTAACTGGGCCTATAATCGGCATAATCATACACGGACCCAGAAAAAGGGGAGTAAACTTACCTACTTTGCCAACAAGCACCTCCCTCCTGGGAAAATCATCTCCTGGCTTACCTCTGAAGGCTCATAGATTACAGTTATAGCGACCAACTTTGTCTGTTGCGGGCCTTGAGAATACTGCTTCCGCATGATTTGTTTTCTCTTATGATCTGAGGGGTGATCTCTGCAGGAATTAGATCTTGAATCCCCCATAAGTTCAAAAGGGGGTGTTGAGAATAAACGGGATAAGGAAACATCAAAGAAACCAGACTGGCCTTCAAAGCCTCATGCCTGGCAGTACTGAATGCAAAGCTAAGCCAGGACAGACTAGAATCCCACTTACTGCGAGACTTCTGATGAAAGATAATCAAGCGGATTAAAGGTTTCGATTGACCCTATCTGCAAAGGACCCCTGCGGATAATAAGGAGTGGTAGTTACATGCTCAACACCGCTTTGAAAACAGAAAGCCTCGAACGGAGTCGAAAGAAAGGGCGGCGCATTATCATTATCTATTTGCTTTGAAGGTACAAAAACAATAAATACGTTTACATTAAAAATTAAGAAATTCCTCCAGTTGTATTTAAGGTGTCGATTTTATTTTGGCAACTAGTCTCAACGTTGTAACAACGTCATATTCAGTCCCATTCGCTTGTTGAAGTCAACTTCAATCCGTTGATACCAAAAGTCGGTGGTGATATATGAACGTCCTCAGTGTGGAAGGTGGGTACTAAGCAGTACTTACAGTACAACAGTCGTGGCTGTCGCATCGCGGTCGCGAAGTGAGGCTGAGACAGTTTCAGATACGTTTAGACAGTCTGACGATAATTTATGGATTTTTAGTTTAGTTTGACGAGGGCCGCTATGGACAAATGGTAGTTACTTTTATTCTCAAGAAGGTTAGGTTATCCCGACTGAAACCTAGGCAAATCTAGGTAAACGTTGCAACTGAAGCTGTTGGTTATTAAAAATAAAAATTAACATTAGTAGCCCCCAATATATCACAGAGACGCTCTGGGAACCTCTCCGACAAATCCCCTAGTTCAGAGGCCTGTTGGGAAGAAAGATGGGTGAGATCAAACTCACTAACCTTACCATCAACAGTCAGCATTCCTGAATCGCGATGCAACTTACGTTTCGTACACTCACAGAAACAAAACTTCTGACGAGATTCGAAAAAGGAGTACCCCGAATAATCCCAGATAAGACGAGTTTTATCGATAACATCACATCCCAAAATGAAATCGACCGGTAGCTCCTAAACCAAGGACAAAGACAAGGGCCAAGAGAAATCCTCAATCGAGATACTTCCTCTGACCCAACCATGCAGAGGCCCAACATCTGTGCACCGAAGAAGGGACCGGCCAAGTCTTGCAAGAAGACCAAATTCAATAAACATTTCAAGCTCAACAATGAAAAGGAGCTACCAGATTCCTGAAGGGCACAAACAGGTTCGCCACCTACTCGAGAACAAATATAAGGCAGTGGAGGTGATGACTGAGCAGCGACACAGGAACATTAGGGTTTAAAGGCTCAACCCCAGGGTCGCTGCTCAGCCAGGCGGCATTTATAGACTGTGGGTGTCGGCGGCTGAACGCAAGTATGAACTAAATGCTATGTTAGACCGTACCTGAAACAAAGCCGTGATTCCAATTTAACAGACTCAGCTGATGTTCCTAAGCTCCCCTCGGTGACGCCCACGGGCTCAATTTCAACTTCATGGTGTCTATCGTTCTAGACTGTCAACACAGATATCGCTAAAATGGTGGCACGAAGGTCTTCCCAAGTGGAGGGACAACCACACAAAATAAAATGTGCTCCAGTTCTGGCAAGTCGACTAAAAAGGCCTAACAGGCCGTCTTAACTCTTTCCACGTACTGTTGCCTCTCCTCCCTTCCTTGCTGCATCTGCCAAATATAGCGACAATCGAGCTGTTGACGAACTCTCTTGGACAATCTTTCGCTGATCACCAGTTCCCTCAACTGCTGCAATGAAAACCGTCCTGCCATGGCCCTTGATTCCAGAGTCCTCAATTCGCCTCTAGTTAAAGGATACAACAGAGACAAAATTACCTGACGTGAACACCAAATGCATCAGCGCGTTGCTCAAAGTGGACCAACAACCATAACAACCTTTCAAATTGCTCGAGTCGGTCTATAGCTAATTCTGTGATGTCTCGAAACACATGCGCCAGGGGATTACACAATTTAGCAAACTCCCTGGCTAACCCCTCGGAGGACACAAGGACGTTATTCCCAGGCTTGCTAGTGCAACGCATGGAAGGTAACCATTCATGCTCCCCTATTTCTTCCCATCAAACTCAAACATGTCACCTTAAACTGCAATTCCTTAATCAACGACATAAATTCAGCGGTTGATTCCTTGTCATGATCCTCTAACTGTAATGCCCTTAAATCAGATATCCAGCTGGTTAAAAGTATCAACTGTTCCCGCGCCCTCTCTGGCTACCACTAGGTTGAGTGCCGTCTAAAAGGCTGGTGTTACCCTCAAGACTTATAAGAGCCTTAAACAAAAATTCTGTGGCTGCCTTTGTCTCACCCACAACATCCGGCATGACGTCAACAGACTGATGAATAGCAGCACGCAAGCGGGCTGCTAAGTCTGGAACACAACCCCCAATAGGCTGGCGTCTTATCGCCAGCTCATAAGTGAGTTGGTCCCTTCTCAATAACCCAATCGTGGGGCGCTGCTTTATCGTCATTACAGAGTTGGTCACTTAAAGCAGAACACAATACAAAAGGCAGAATTCGCACAACACTAACAAACTTTAACAAATCAAACCAGTAGTAACTGAATTGGCAATATCACAGTTGTAACCATGCTCTGCTACCAGTTGAGACTTTGTGATCAAAGGAAGGCCGGATTCGGTTACGATTGTGGATGGGGCCGTAATCAGACACTATTGGTAGCGTTTTACAGCTACACACAGTTTATTTTAAATCACTAATTCCAGACTCAACAATAAATTAAAAAAATACCACACATTATTAAAGAAGGAATAAACAAGTGTAAATAATGGGATTTTCAGTAAGTTACAATTTGGCATATCACCATTAAATACAGATACGACAGATAATGCTTTAAAACAAGCACTGTGATCTAGGCAGAAGGATTTACAAGCCAGGAATGGCAATAAATAGCAAGCTGTAATGACCGAGCAGTTCTAGGAGCTTCAGTCTGGAACTGTGTGACCGCTACGGTCGCAGTTTCAAATCCTGCCTCGGGCATGGATGTGTGTGATGTCCTTAGGCTAGCTAGGACTACGTAGTTCTAATTTCTAGGAGCCTGATGACCTCAGATGTTAAGTCCCATAGTGCTCAGAGCCATCTGAACCATTTTGCAATAAATTAACAATTGTTTAAAACTCGCTGCAATGTACAAATTACAGATATTGGCATGTTAAAGGCTACTCGCCACAAACACCGCAGAAGGCATCACATGCCAAGAATGGCAGTAAATAAGGTTTTAAGGCCTACTAATAAGATACAGATACCAGGATTTTAAAGCTAATGACCACAATCACGGCTGAACGCATTACACGCCAGGAACGGCAATCATATAAAAATATTTAAACTTGCCTCAAAACAGCAAATACAATCGCAAACGTTAATTAAAAGGACAAGCAACTGATCCAGACGGTGTTCCAGGAATTGAGCTCTGAGAAGAACCAGCAACAAACACTTTTACGAGCGATGAGATAGGCCCCCAAGAGTTGAATTCGCTGCAGAAGATGGTAACTCAGACTAGTGGCAGTCTAATCAATGATTAATGATACTCTTGCCTAAGCTACCTGATGTAACAATGGGACGATATGCTAAATCTGTAATCGGCGGTCTGCACTACATCTCCATAATAATGTTTTAAGAAAACCTGGAACTAGAAAGGAACCACTACCACATTTGCATCCGATTCCACAAACCCTAAAATCTGAACAAACAAGTCACAGTGAAGAATACTAGACAAACTAACACTAACTAAAACACCACTCGTTTGCGTGCGAGGCAAAACCGAAATGTAACCAACCAGAATCAGCAACCACACGTCATTGCGGAAACAACCGCAAAGCGAGCCAAAACCAAGTACCAAATGAGTGATATCAGATTAATTAGGCACACAAACACACAATGAACTCACTGTGGCATCTGTGATGACCGTTGGCAGAAGCCAGCAACTGTGGCCGAGGGAAACTTGGCGATTCAATCCGGAACTGTGCTTCTGGTATGGTCGTAGGTTCGAATCCTGCCTTGGGCATAGCTGTGTGTAATGTCCTTAGGTTAGTTAGATTTAAGTAGTTCTAAGTCTAGGGGCCTGATCATGTCAAATGTTAAAGTCCCATTGTGCTTAGAGCCATTGAACCAATTGGTTTGCAGAGTGAAACAAATCTCTTCACAGCTTTATTGATTTACAGTTCAGTAACCACACCATCTAATCACTGAGCCAAGTGCTTTTAACATAGTAGGGTCGTCAAGTACTAAGTGGTACGCAGATGCACCAAACTCCACATCAATGTGCGATGATAATCTGTTACATCACATACATACTACGGGGCCCACAGGGGTGACTGACTCCACTCCACTTTGATTGAAATGCACTCATCTTAAAGCTTGATAGATCCGGTTTACGGCGAGGTCGTACACCCTCGTGACCACAGCCCTTCCATCTGGCAGTCCACATGTGCCACCAGCAGTCCTGGCGTGATCGCGCATTTCTCATACCTGACTCCTCCTCAGTCGCCAACCGAACTGCACGCTTACACGACCCGGAAAAACAACGAAGCCGCCCAAAGTCAGAGCAACAGATACTACATATCGATAACCGCCGCTGCTGCCACTAGCGGACAGTCAAGCTTGCGAAAAGAGTGGCGCCAGTTAACACGAGAAGAAGACAAACAACTGCAACAGTCTGGCATCGAACAGAGGGTGGAAACCTACAAGCTGCACCAACTCGAGGCGCAGCACGGTTCACAATTATATATCATTTTATTATTATTATTTTTATTGTACAAATGGCAACCTAAGGCTCACTACATCAGTGCACCATTTGTAATTAAGACTGGTTAACTACTGTACACAGTAATAAATTCCTATGACATTGTTATTAGTTATAAAAACTAATTGTCTACATATCTCACAGCAAGGAGGAAGTAAATCAAAAAGAAAGAAAATTGAGGAGACAATTTTGGAAATAAATAAGAGTTGGACCAAGGTACGTAAAACTTTCCATAGAAAGGAGTTTTGCTCGGCGCAGTAAAGGCAGGATGGCTGCGCAAGTTGGTTGTTTGGTTACACTTAGCTGAGCCTCTTTTGATATAGATAGAAAACTTTTACTCATTATTCCCTTCCTTCACTTATATTGGGGAAAATTTGCAGGAATCTTTTAGTGTGATACGTATTGTCAGTAAAACATGAAGAATACCTACACAATAGTTTCTGTAACACAATTATGAAGTGTAATAATTAGCATAAGAACTTTTATTATGTTTTATGAAGTCGTTATTTTTGCATATTCATACAATATGGAAGAAAAATATGTGACCATTGCTGATAGCAATAACGAAAACGTAATCAGCCAAGATGGCGTAGAATTGCGCGATCTAACAATTGAAGTTCAAGGGCCATGCATGCCTACCACAGAAAGTTTAAGTAGGTCAGAGATAAGTGTCGCAGGTGTGACAAATGATAGCGACACTCCACAGCAGAATAACCTTGACGTCACAATGTTTACAACTGACCAGATAATGTCACGCATCTCCCAGAGCGACATGAATCAAATACTGGAGTGCGATACAAATATGAATATTGACAACACGTTACAAAAACAATTTGTTCACAACACAAACATTAACCTCGAAATTACAGCTGACAACAATGACATTAGTACAACTGACGCACTGCTATGGCAGTTACTCTAACATAAACACGAAATTAGATAATATGAACACCAATATTAGTGATATGAAACAAGTTATGATTACCAAAATTACACAAAATATAAAGACAATGAAACAAGAACAAAAACAAGAAGTCAAGTACTTGCAAGACACGTCCTCACAGAAGTTGAAAGACTTAGCAAAAAATTTTCTAACTGAATTGATTGATTGAAAAATCAAGTCAAGCATGGAATACTTTCTGAAGTTAACAGTAATATTATGGAGTTAAAACTGAAGGTACATTTTTTTAATGAGAGTCACGATTTAGGACAGCAACAGGTAAAGAAAATCACAGACCCCAACACAAGTATTGAAGCCACACGATACCCGTTGTGTTTGACAGTAAAATGGATAACCACTCTCGTTAAAACACTAAACAAAGACTATGACGTTGCACGTCTAGCTCTACAAGAGCTTACTATAAGGGTAGCAACATTAGAAGTTTACTCAGCATGTTTCAGAGATAGGGAAGATCATTGAAAATCTAAGTAATATCATTAGTCAAGCTGAAAAAGGTACGTTAGATAAGAGTAATACCATTGCAGACAGTTTTTAACCGAATGTACATCATACACAGGTGTAGTAGGAAAAAGCTATTCAGAAGAAAGAAAATGGAATAGTGAAGAAGGAAAGTATTAACCCACAAGTTGCCGAAGATAGGATCCGGAAGCTTTTAGAAAAAAAATATTACCAGATGACCAAATATGCTTGTAAATAATACACAGGCTTCAGAGAACAAACCACAACTCCTGTCCGTATTAATCCACAAGTCGTTAGGAGTCCTACAGAAGGAACCAGTGACAGTTGCAGAGAGCAAAATGTAAACTTACCCACAACTCCAACATCTAAGCAATTAACAACCGGTATTACAAGTAACTACAATAACAACATAAACATGACAGAAAATGCCACGAGTCTAACAATTATTTTTGCAGACTTGTGTTTGCGGAGACATCGACAGTTTTCTACATTCTCTCCCAAAGGTAAAAGGATAACCCCAGTAGTATTTACCAATGCTTTTCGTCATGTATTTCCACGCAAATGGGCGGAAGCACAGAAAATCAGAATTGTCGTAGGATATACGCAAGCTGACGTTCTTTTTTTTTTTGGCAGTTGAGCTGGCCTAACGTTGCAGTAATTATAAACGATTTGAACGAGCTTTCCTCTGCAAATACTGGTCTGAGGCAGTACAAGAAAGACTCAGACCCGGGGCAACCCCGCACCATTCAGTGGAAAAAATGGTTCAAATGGCTCTCAGCACAAGGGGCTTAACATCTGTGGCCATCAGTCCCCTAGAACTTAGAACTACTTAAACCTAACTGACTTAAGGACATCACACACATCCATGCCCAAGGCAGGATTCGAACATGCGACAGTAACGGTCACTCGGTTCCAGACTGAAGCGCCTAGAACCCCACTGCCACACCGGCCGGTTTCAGTAGTAAATACGGTAGTCTACGCAGATACACTGAAAAATACCTGAACAAGACATGCCGCTGGGCGATCCCAATAATCACATGTAGACGAGATAAAAATTTTGGAAAGTGATTTACCATCGCACATTAGAGAAAAATTAGTCACAATGTCGGAGCATGACAGTATTTTCTGTCAGTGGTTGATTCTGTCGACGTGATCTATGAGGAAATACCTGTACCGAATAAAGTAACAGAAAATCAGGCACAACAACAACAAAGTTATGTAAATCAGTCAGTAAGACGTGATACAAACACACATCATGGATGATACACATAACAGCTAAGTTACGTACCCAGATGTAACGAGTACGGTAACGGGAACGGAAAAAAAAACCGATTTAAATGAAATTTTCAAAGCAACAACAGTAATTTCAACACGATCAAATTACAATCCAGATGCCAAATATAAACGGAAAGTGTCAACCACAGCAGTGGCCAACGAGTGGCAACAATGCCATGCCTTATGCAGTACAGCAGCCAACTTTTGTGCAGCAAGGTAACGTGACAGCAGTTTTTACTAATAACATCAGCAGCCACGCGAAGCAATGTCGCTAGCAGCCAACAACACAAATTGGTGAAGTACCCCCACTGTGCAAGTAACTGAAATTACTCCAGGTAATGAATTGAGTCACACCACGGCGTCGGAAAACTCTAACCGGTCGTAGTTAAGCTCCAGGCTATTGACCTCTCTGGGAAAATGGCAAGGTAAAAATACAAACTTGTTTCATAAGATTTGACAGACAAGGTGACATTAAGGATGATCTGTATCAACGTGAGTTAGATTCAACGGATAATATGCAGGAAAAACAAGTAAAAGCGACCACTAAGGTGAAAATATTTAATAATGACGCATAGTTAATTTTAGGTACACATTAAACAATCAATCTAATACCAAATGCATTTTTCTGTGACTTGAGGAAGAGAGGCAAATTTGCAACATTTCCTGTCCAAAGTTGCAAGGTGCAAACTGCTGGAGGCAGTAAGACTAAATTGAAGAAACATCAGGCACTTATTCCATTACAAACTGAACATTTTTCAGTGAAGTGGAATATTCTTATAACTGACTAACTTACAGTTAATTGTGTTATTGGCATGGACATACAGAATACAGACTGACATAGGTAATTGTAAATGCTACTTTTATGTAAAGGATCAGTGTTTTTCTACTGAGTTAGTCGAAACAACCAATAAAATTACCAAAAACGAACCAGACTCAAATGTAGTGGCATATTATTCCTTTCCAACTGAATACATCACAAACAAATTAGATCCTGTTCAGGGCCAATAACTGACATTAGTTGCGAAATGGTAGAGCAGACACTAAGTGAATCACAAATGCTAAATGATATGCAATGAAAAGAACTTTTTAACTTGTTATTTAACTATGAATATGTTTTCAGTAAGAAGCCCGGAGTGAATAAATGCTATAACTATAAATTTGAAGTTTATCCACATGAAACATTTTGTGTTATGTCTTATCCTATTCCATGGGCAAAACGAGAGGCAGTAAGGGAAGAGATCAATTATATTATTAAATTATAAATTATAAATTATAAAATCTTCATTATCACTCTATCATAGTCCTACATTACCAGCAAATAAACTAGACGGATCTGTAAGATTAGTTCTCGATACTAGATGGATCAATAAGATTTTAGTACCAGTATGCAAACAACTTGGATGAACAGATTTTTAAAGCCTTGCAATACAAAATATTTCAATATACTCGATTTCAAGGCATCCCACTAGCAAATAAAGCTGCCTGAAGAAAGTCGAAAATATACAGCATGCTGACAACTTGGATGAACAGCTTTTAGAGCTTTGCAATACAAAATACTTCAATATACACGATCTTAAGCATCAAACTGGCAAATAAGGCTCCATGAAGAAAGTCGAAAATATATAGCATTTCTTCGTGGTTACAGAAGTTACGCATTCTGTGTTATACCTTTTAGACTGAACATTAGTGCAGGGATGTTCATATGTACACTGGACAAGGTCTCAGTACCAGAAGTGCTTAGGAAAGTGGCTGTTTATGAAGACAATATGCTAATAGCCACACCCATTTGGTTATAACATATCAGGCTGATTGAACAGGTATTTCAGTGGCTTGCAGATTAAGATGTAACAGTCAATTCAAAGAAGTTTAGTTTTGGTAAGGAACAAGTCAATTTTTTAGGACGTGTTGTGTCAGAATAAGGCACATTACCAGATCCAAAAAACTTGATCTCATACGCAACTGACCAGCTCCAAGGAATAAAAACTACTAAAAGCTTATTTATGAATAGCATTATTTTTCGGAAATTCGTGCAATTGCAGGTGATGAACAGTGATACGTAATTCAACTTGTTACGAAAAAACAAGTCTTAATTATGGAATGTTAAGTGTCAGAGTGGAATTTAATAACATTAAGAGTCACTGGTCCATGCAAAAATATTTAGCCACTCTGACATGTCGAAGAACTTTCGTCTAAGCACAGATGGCTCATCTCAAGGCCTGGGGGAACGCTTGTTCCAGAAGGGAGATGAAGAAGGTAATGAAGCACGCCAAGTCATCAGTTTCGCAACTCAACATTATTTGTTACAGAAAGATCTTACTCTGTGTCACAATTGGAAAGTTTACCTGTAATATGGTCGTTTACAAAGTTAGAATTTATTTTGTGGGGTAAAAATGTCAAAGTGTACTGTGACGATATGTCACTGTCATTTCTTTTAACATATAAACTGTTGCACCATACATTAGCTAGGTGGTGTTTATATTCAGAAAAAATCACATTCGAAATCATTTATATTAAAGGAAGTCAGAATATTATTGCAGATGCCTTGTCTAGGTTGTCACAAGGTTTCGAGGGAAATCGTGAATTAACAGAACAAGATGGAGAAATCAAAACGCTATTATTGCAAGTTATAACACAACAGGCTGATTGCAATAAGTTTTCTCTTAAGTAAACTAGAATATTATAGTGTCACTTGCAATGCTGTGAAATGGTTTCAGTCTTATCCATCTTACAGGAAATAGAGGGTGTCGTGAAATACTTGTGCAGTAAGCAGTCAGCCTTCGTCTGAGTGAGAATTAATTATATGTGGTGTTCCTCAAGGTTCCATCTAGGGTCCTCTGTTTTTTCTTGTGTACATTAATGACCTCTCATCTGTTACATTGCCAAATGCTAATTTGATTTGGTTCCAGATGATACAGACATTGCAAAATTAGCAGGTCAAGTAATGGTTTAGAAATAGCTGCTAATCGAATTTTCACTGACATTAAACTTTGAGAACACTAACTATATGCAGTTCACAACCCATAAGAGATTTCATTCCAACATGAGTATAACATATGAAGATATGCAGGTCAATGAGGTTGACAATGTTGATTTTCTGGGACTGCAGCTCAATAATAAATTCAATTGGGAAAGACATACTACAGAATTCCTTCTGGGGCAACTCATGAAACAGATAAAAGTTTCTAGGGTTTGAAAGTGTGTGATAAGAATCACTTGTTGTGTAAATTCAAGAACACCTTGTAGAAACCTGTTCGAGGGACTTTGTATTCTAACCACTATCGATACTAAGAATAAGAACAACCTACATAAAGACGTAAAATCAGTTACCTTGGTCTAAAAAGGGGTCCAAGATTCACGAACACACATTTTCAATAAATTACCAGCAACCATAAGAAACTTGGTTTCAGATAAACCACCGTTTAAATAGAGTTGAAAGAGTTTTTGATAGGCAACACCTTCTACTCCATAGATGAATTTCTTAACAGAACTGTTAAGCCAGCTCAAGCAAAAATATCTGTTATATTTCAATTTTGACAACACTTAGTCACAACAGCCAAGATGAGGTATTCTGTGTATGATAAATTTATTTATAGTGCATGACAGTATTTCATTCTGACAGTGTGTTGATTCTGTAAATATTAGCTGTTCCAGTTTACTACATTGTCTTAACCTATCTCGACTATCTCCTGCCAAATGATTAAGGTAGTAAGTATTATATTCAAATTTTTATGTTTTCATGTTATAGTTTCTGACATGTTCCACATGCATTTTTGGAGTCTGTGGAAGGACATTGAATCTAACCTAATCTAATGTTTGTATGTAAAAGAAAATTGTACAATAGCAAGATTTCAGGTGGAGTAAAGTCGAGCAAACCCTTAAGATTGATGACGGTGGAAAAGTAAGTGAGCAGTATAAGGAGTAAAAGAGGGTTTTGTTGCACAAAAAGCATGAAGAATCTGATCAGTTGGGTGTGAGAATTCTTGAAGATTATATCGACGAATTTATAAGACACACACATGAAGTATGGGGAGATTATGAGGTAGGCAAATGTACTGAAAAAATTACAAACACATAGTTATTTTCCAAATTTGAAAAGGCAAATTCTACAGGTATTAAGAAAGTGTGCAATACGTCAAAAATCAGAACAGTCAATGTGACAAAATACACTGAGATGAGCATAACACTTACAAAGAGCCCTCTAGATACAGTATCCCTGACATGGTTGGTCGATAAAAGAAGAGTAAGAAAAATAGCATTACATATCTAAATGTTTGCCACTGAAAATGCGACAGCCACAAATATCAGAAAAAGAACTGAGGAAGACTGAGGAGAATACAAAAAACAAAGGTACCACTCAACATATGATAGTGTGTCATATTCTGTTGGGCAAAAATTAACTCAATATACGACCCCACAGGGCATAAAACTTGTATTAGTAAGATTTTTTCTCCCAAAAGCAAGCCTGGTAGAAAGAGTGTTTAAAGAATTTACCCAGTTTCTTAGGACACACACCTCTCACAAACACACCCAATGTGTAGAATACATACCTTCTTACAAGCGAGGTGTCACTAACCTTCCACAGTCTTCAACAGGTTTCACACCTAAAGAACTGATGTTCCTGACAAAACAACTGAATGCGTGGGAGCCACCCATACCAAAATACCCACTACAGAAATGATACTACAAAACAAAATTAAACAAGCCACGATTACACTCCAAAACATTGTCACGTAAAGAAAGAAAATTTACAATAAGAAACTGGAAGCTGTTGTACAAGTTTCTGAATGGCAGCAAGTCCTCTTACAGTCACGCCCTAAATAAACCAAAATTGACAAATGACTAAGAAGTGGCCATTACTCTATTCAGCACCATATATAATTTCCAAAATACCCTACCTTGGAACATACAGATTAGTGTATGAGAAAACAGTGAGAGACGTGGGTCTCCACACTCAAAAAGATATAAATGCTTTTATAGAATGATGAAGCAAGTAACATTTTTCTTTCTATCTCAAGATAATTGTACTGTTGTACATATACCTGAGTGTAATTTTTTCTTCTTCTCGAGTGTGTTTTAGGATGAGGTAATGGGAATAGGTATGAGTAATTGTTTTGATTTGTACATGTAAGCAGAAAATCAACAGAATGAGAAGTAGTATACCGCTTTATGCGAAGAGAAAGTATAAAGAAATTTAGCTTAGGGCTCAGCTGTGAGCGCTCAACAATGCGCACTGACGTCAGTAGTAGGAAAGGAACCATTGACCTATGTGTATGCACGACAGACTGGCCGAAGATGCAACCAAATAGGAACTGGATATGTACAAGTACCTAACTTAAATATGAAGTAACCAGAACTACTAAGTAGTTGCATTTACTGTCTAAGAACTAAGGAACCTGAAACTTCCTGTGTGCCGGACTGAGACTCGAACTCAGGACCTTTGCCTTTCGCAGGCAAGTGCTCTGCCAACTGAGCTATCCAAGCACTACTCACGGCCTGTCCTCACAGCTTTACTTCTGCCAGTACCTCGTCTCCTACCTTCCAGGACGGGTCGTGAGTCGTGCTTGAATAGCTCGATTGGTAGAGCACTTGCCTGCGAAAGGCAAAGGTCCCGAGTTCGAGTCTCGGTCCGGCACACAGTTTTAAACTGCCAGGAAGTTTCATATCAGGGCACACTCCGCTGCAGAGTGAAAATCTCTTTCTGGAACTAAGGAACCTGTTTATATATGTACACAGACATTTTATTAAATGCTAAGCTATATACAACATACTTACAAGCTAAAGGAAGCATTATGAAGAAATATACGAGACGTGTAAGCTAAGAAGAAACGATAAAATACAATAGCGAATGTCAAATAGTTGTCTTTGCAGGGTAAACGATCATAAAGGGTAACAGAATAAACGAATGTCTATAAATTTTAACGAAGTATGGAAATATCTGTGGACGGATGTAATGACCAAATGTATCACTGGCCATCGACCTATGTAATGCAATTAGTTTTAAGTTCTTTTTCTTTCAGTGACCAGTGCATCGTCATGGCGTAGAATAAGAGATTTACGTCGAAAGTATCACGTACCAAATGAAGAAATGGGCCAGAGATCAACTAAACAATTCAGTTATAAGGAAATTTATAGAAATGTCATAAGACAATGTAAAATATGCATCGTCACATTATAACTCCGTGACATTTACCAGTACTCAAACACTGCAAAGTACACGTAAACATTTAAGCATGCGATTTTACCAAAACCAATAAAATTTTATCATGTCACATGAAAGCATAAATAATGACATTTCCATGTATTAGAGAAATATAAGTTTATGTTGAAACTCTTTCATAATTATCACTAAACTAAATGTGAATTCAAGTAAACTCTAGCAAACACCACTAGCAGATAAATAAACAACATGATACTACATGAATGATTAGTCAGTACACATCATTTCTGTGAAATAAGAATTCCTTGGCAACTTGTCCATGATTGTACGAGTAACACTTACACACAAATCCTTGAACAAATAGAGGAGTATACCCTTTCTTCCTTCCCAAACAAAGGAGGCGGCGCCAAGCGTAGTGAGGCTAGCAATGCATAATGTTTTAGTCCTATTTTGAATGTCATTCTCCCTCCTGTTCATAAAGAAGAAATGAGCTTCCATAAATGATAAAAGCCTTTCTGTAATTTCAAGTATAAATCTATCATATGGATGTACTGCACCATAATATTGTGTTATGTAATTAATTCGTGTATGTGATGTGAACGAAGATATGTAGTAACTAACGAACAAACTATAGTAACAGAACCCAGTTAATGAAAAATTTTTGACGTTTTAAAACATAAGATATTTATGTTTGTAGCATAAGCGTTGGATGGAATGTCAGTCAAAGATACAAGCTATCATGTTATATTTGTTATTACTCAGTACTTGTATCAATTTTCATTGGGAATTCATACTCCACGTACAGGAACGAACTTTCAAGATAAGCAATTGAAACATATGTTTTGGATGGCTATATGAGTCTTTCAAAAATATGTATATGGAAAAACACTAAGTATCCATACAGTGTGAATGTACAGTGTGGGGGCAATTGTGTAGGTACATAATGAAAGATATGATTAAGGTAAAATTTATTTAGAACATGAATGAAACAGCGATATTGACAGAAGCAAAGACCGACCGTAAGTGTTGGCAAATACATTATCACTAAACAGCAAAAATCAGTTTTTTCAGGTATAGAGATAAAATATTGTGGACCTAACTAATTTGGACTTGTTGAACATAAAAATGCAGTTAGATTTTAGCCATCACACTCCAATTTTTCGTTGTGAAGGT
The DNA here is from genome assembly GCF_023897955.1 of Schistocerca gregaria. Lineage (NCBI taxonomy): Eukaryota > Metazoa > Arthropoda > Insecta > Orthoptera > Acrididae > Schistocerca > Schistocerca gregaria. Next base: position 430,677,391 of record NC_064920.1, on the reverse strand, counting down.
TTTTAAATGCTTGTATCTAAAAAACTGAGACTCGGGTGGTCTACATTAAATTTAGACAATTTACAACATACTTAATGCCATACAACTATCTTACTCTAGTGTCCTGGGAATAATGTAAATTCTTACAAAAAAACTGCAACATTCATTTACTTGATGATGATGTTGATGATGGAGGGTTGAGTCTCTTTGATGACAACGTCCCTCTGTCGGATATATATCCTTCACACTTCAAAACCAACAGTAGTCACTTAACATTGAATGGTTACATCTACATTTATAACGGCTTTCCATTCGAAAAATGTCCGGATGGAACCTCTCTCTGGGTTCGTCCCTAACTGCTAAAGATTTTAAAGTTCTCTAAAAAAGTTCGCACTAATATGTCACTGTTTTTTGCTCTTGTATCCCCTTGAAAACCCAAACGACAAACTTAAAAGAACGCCAGGCTGCAAGTTCTAAATGACTAAATTTTTCTTCGAAGCTTTTATCACCATTAACTTCTTAATTTGTGGCGCAATAAATATCCCCTCTGGCAATTTGGTGTCTCTCAATTCAGGAAACACTTCATATACATACATGAAATAATTAGCATATTTGTACATTCCCTTGACAAAATCTTCATAAGGCTGAGCTTAATATCCACTGGAGGAAGGAAAACATTTTGCGAATCCACCAAAGATACATATTGCACATTTTCTCTCCCTGGAACCAATTTCTCTCATGGTGGCCACTGTTTAACTGTACAATGTTTATCTGTTGCACGTCTGTCTCAAAGACAAAGGAAACAGCAGCACTTCTTGGAACCACTTTGGAGACCACTATGTAAACCAGCCACAGTAAAATCATCACATATTTTCCAATTTTCTTCATTATACTTAACAGCTTCAAGTATCTCTGGGAAATTTACATAGTTCTCTTTCTTAGTCCCAGGTACATATGGAATCGTATTACCATTATGCAAAAGTTCTGGAAACATCAATAAACAAGCGCCACACAGCAGGCTCACATGGAATGTGTAATTGTTTCATTAATCCTACGATATCACTACAAACAAAAACACTGTCACCATACAGTAATTTGATCTTTATTAGGTTGCCTAAAGTGAGTAATTCTTGTGTCTTCATACAGTAAGTTCCATGCCTTAAGACATCAAGATAAAATTTCTGCACGCTCCTTGGTTAGGTATAAACTATGAAGTCAAGTCTGCTTGCTTAATTAAATGTGGTCTTTGTTATGGAAAGTGCTCCACTTCACTTGATTGGCAGTATGCAGCCTCAGCGTTTGTAGATTCATCATCTGAATTAGCAGCATCTTCCCACACTAGTACAGGAGTTGGAACTGGCAGATCTTCACCATGGCGAACAGGTCTAATTGCAGGTTAGGGTACTTAATATTCTTCTTATTGTTTAATGAAAAGCTAGTTGCATTAGTTAAACAGAAATAGGAATTATCATGATGATTTTGAGGAACTCGCCAGATCATTGGTACACCAAAACGTAAGTGCCCTTTCTTCCATTCAACTATTGTTTTAGTTTAGAATTGCACCTAGTGCAAGTTATGTGAGGTACCGAAACTTTATCCTGATCTCCTAGTTGGCATTTGAATAATAAATGATACGATATCTTCAGTAAGTCAGAAAATGGTCGTCTTTGTTTCTTTGTGGTGAATTCACAACATGTATAACAAAATGAACTGGGATGGTTTGTACATCCATGTTTCGATTTCTTCATGTTGTATTTTCAATACCTACAAAACACTTCTCTGTTTAGCCAGATCAATTCCTCAAAAAGAAAAGAAAAATTCAAAGACTTGAGATAATGTAGAACGACAAGCAAGCAAATGTATTTGATTGGAGGGTTTAAATACACAATGTAAAATACACTAAGGTTACATATTACGTTTACAAAGTAGTACACATTAAAGTTAAGAACAAAGAAAGGACACTGCACTAATTTTTATCACACTCCTTTCAAACACATATTACTTAAAAGTTATACATTAAATTCAACTATGCTATATAACTTACAGTTAATAACTTTTAATTCAGAAGTGATGGACAATTTCTGATTTCACATTTTATGTCACATTACAATACAGAACTTAGTTTTGTATATATTGTGTCTGTACCAAAACCACTTTTGACTAATGTTTTAATTGCGCTGTAAGGTGCAGACAAATCAAAAAAAGACATCATTCACTTTTCTTTTTACATGATTTTGTTTCACTCTATCTTTGTTGTGGAGAAGGATGGTTAGGATGTATTGCTCGCAGTATGACGTGCTACAAGTGTATGACATGTGATTCTGAATAAGAGAAGAATAATAGAAGTATTGAGTACTTTTATTGAAGCGATGTTAGGAGAATTAACATTAGACAGTTAACCATGGAATAGGGAATATCACATGATATAAATAAAAATGAATTTGGCGTAATAAAAGCTACTTCGAAACGAAGTGTCACGTAAAGTTACATTCTTTCGCCACAAGTATTTCCGACTGATAACGCATCAAGTACAAGATCTTGAGAGATTAGCAATAAATGGATTTATGTTGTGTTCTAAGTTTGCAGATGTTTCTGTAGATGAAGTAAAGGGAGTATGGAAGCCTTGTGAAATTTAGAGGCCAGGCACGGAATTCAGATAAATAATATAGAAAGGACAAGTATCATAACAGCGACAAGGGAGTAACTTGATAGTAAGTATAAAAGATCAATGTTGAGCAGAATTTAGCAGTATGAAATAGATTAACGAGTGATAATTACTCTGTTGAACAGCTCATTCTGGCATTCTTGTCTCTTTTTTGAAGCTGTAGGTGTCTGTGCGCAACACTTGGCAAACATGTAACGATCACTGACTGGCAGTGCCGCACACAAAACACGCTTGTTTAATGCTATTGCCCCAGGCTGTTCCTGAAATAATGGAGTTAACTTTATTTGCTATGAGTTCAAACAGGATCTCTTTAATAACGGTGATATAACATCACATTCGTGAATATTTAAAGCTAGAACCACACAGGATGCTGGCGTCCTCATAAATTCGATTACGTACTCTAAATAATAAAAGGTAATGTGAAAGAAAGAAACGAGCATACATATAGGACGAGACTTTTCATCAGAAATTTATATACGTCGTCCAACAGTAGAAAGGGAAATATAGTTAAAATGTCCGTATACAGAACACAGATTGTGAAAGATTTAGGTATTTGTTAAGGAAACATAACCGTAGTCGGCATTCTTCAAAAAATGATACACTTTACTTCCATTCCACTCAAGCTATATGACACGAAATAGTGCGTGACAAACCTTTTTTAGCAGAAAACTATGTTTACGTTGCTCCTTTCTGAGGTATACGGTTGCCAACTTAGTCAGCAGTGACTGAGCAAAAGAAATAAAAGCGGTGAGACACTGTTGATTACAGTTCTGCACCATTAGCTTCAAAGTGAGTTTCCGGCTGGAATATTTAGCTGTTTGCAAAGAAAAAAGAACACTTAAAGACAGGAATTTTTTGATTTCAGCTGTATCGCGAAGGCCTGAAACATTCTTATAATGTAGATGTCAAACGGCAACAGCTGGAACAACACACAGAGTCAGTCACTAACTATTGCAGCCTAGAATAACTGTGAAAAGTATGATAGTACCTGAAACGTTTGTGGGACAAATGTACCCCGGGAGAACGGGACATAATACGACGTTGGTTTCTAGTTGCTAGGTCGGCTTGCGTTAGAGATATGGTCAACTTTATTTTTTACGTGAGATGCTATAGTTTGGCACTTATTTTCTGTTAGCGGCTGTCGAGACGAATCCAATTACATGAAACAGTAAGGTCCTTGAAGGTCAACGAAGGCCAAAACAGTGGCACGAAAGTCCATTTACAGAAGGTGTTAGAAGTGATGACCATTGGCATCAATGCAGTGCTGCAAGCGTCTTATATTGGTTTAAGTGGTATTCTTTATCACATGGCACTTATCGAAGAACATGCACGGACAATACTCTTTCGTATATCGTGCAAATAGTAAACATTCGCCGAATACGGCGTCTCCATCTGACCTGCCATTAGAGGGTTTCACAATAGAACTCTAATAGGAACGGTAAGACTAGTATCGTCGAATCAAGCGAATGTGAGTGATGTATTCCTTCGAAGAACAAGTCGATATGCTTCTCACTTACGGAGAATGCCAATGAAATTCATTGAGAACTAGAGACGTATAGGCTGAAAGATATCCTCAACTTACTCACCCAACACGCCGTACATTTAAAAATGTGTATGATAAATTGAGAACAACTGGATCTTTAACGCATCAGGAACATATCCGAGAAAAGAAAGTTACTAACGAGGAAACTGAAATTCGTACTCTTGCCACTGTGTTTCGAGAGCCTTGTGTTAGTTCGCGTCAAAGTGGAAGTGAGTCTGGCATGAGCCACTGTAGTTGTTCACGTTCCGCGTTACCATAAATACCATCCTTACCATATCAGTCTCCACCAAGAATTAACTGGTACGGATCCTATGTGTCGCGTTGAATATTGCCGATGGACTGAACTTCTTGCTTTAAATGCATTATTGAGCAACTGAAAATCCACGTTGGCTGCGGCAAGTTGCTCACCATAAACCGTGGTCGGTGAATGTATGGTGTGGAATTCTGGAGGACAGAATTATAGACCCCTATTTCCTAGAAGGAAATCTTAATGGTAGGAAGTACATAAAATTTCTGCAAGAAACATTAGGTCCGTTATTGGAAGAATTACCCTTAGGAACAAGGAAGAGAATGTGGTATCAACAAGATGGATGTCTGGCCCATTTTTCGCTGATGGCTAGAAACGGGTTACAGCGACAATTCCCAGATCGTTGGGTTAGACGCGGAGGAGATGTGTCGTGGTCAGCTCGTTCGCTAGACTTTACGCCTCTGTACTTCTTCCTTGTGGGGATTCGTAAGAGACGTTGTTTATAAAGACGTTTCAACTACACCTGAAGATATGTGAGAGAGTATTGTCAGAGCACGTGCTTCGACAAGTGCCGATGTGATAAGAAATAGCACTCGATCCATAATAAGGAGCTTGCAACACTACATTTATACCAATGGCCATTATTTAGAACACCCTCTGTAAATGGACGTTCACGCCACCGTTTTGGCCTTCGTCGACGTTCAAAGACCTTAGTGTTTCACATCACTGAATTCGTCTCGATAGCCGCTATCAGACAATAAGTACCAAACTATAGTATCCCATTTAGAAAACAAAGGTTACCTACATATCTCTGAAGCTACCCCACCTAGCAACAAAAAACCAAAGTCATATTACGGCCCCCGTTGTCCCGTGCAACATTTGTCCCACAAACTTTTCAGTTCCTATCATACTTTCAGAGTTACTCTTGGTGAAAATAGTGACTCACCCTGTATAATAGAACTTACATGTCTCAGTTGCAAGAAAAAACCACTGACTGATGACAATGACGGTCAGCAACTGTCATATATGGCAATTTAGGGAACATTCATCCAATGCTAAGGATATCACCGTTATCACTTGCTTGGATGTGACACTCGTAAATGTCATTGAATTATCATAGGCAAATGTTTTATGTCCGTCAGATCTGTCCTTGGTAACCACAGACTTATGTGATTATCTTTCACTAAAATGTATACTTCAGTCCTTTTATTATCAGCAAAATCTTGAATTCCGTTACACATTAACATTTTGGCATCGTACGAAGTACTAGCTGACAAATAACTGCTCCGATTCTTCTTTATTTTCGTTTGCTTTCTCTGAACATTACAGAACTCGCTAGAACATTCGACAACATCGTAAAAACGAACGTTCAAAAAAAAATCTTAAAAATTATAATATTTCGCGCTCAGAAATACTAATGCTCCCAAATACTCTTAAGTATTCTTGGATACACTGAAGTGTTCAATGATGCCCAAATCAGACCACAGTGATCCTGCTAGAATGCTCGAGATAGTAACAGAGCGTTGTAGAACGTTCAGCTTTTTGCAATTTCCCAGAAGACTCGAGAATTTTATAGAGTATTCCAGAACATTTAGGAGTCCTAGAGAAGATTTCAGAAGTAGAATGTTCCAGAAGCTCTAGAATCTTCCAGGATGTTCGAGATCGTTCCCTAATGTTCTTTTATCCTGTTGTGTTGTGGATAAGAAATATATAGGTGACAGCGAGATGCCCATATCAGTATGATTTAGGGCCAGTAAACTTTTGGAAATCGATTAGAGCCGATCAAGGGTAAGTGAAAGTGATAAAAATGAAATAAATGCAAAGAGAAGCGAATTGTTTAAGATAAAGAACAATGTACAAAGAAGAATTCGACTTCTTAACTAATACCTGAATTTCATATTCTCCAACTTTCTCCAACATTCTAGACCTTTGCGAAACTTTCTAGAAAATTCCGCTTCTTTGGCACTCGATTGCCAGCTGCTACTCCGACTCCCTTTAAGAAATCTGATGGTTAGATTCCTTCTTCGGAGTGTAACCCTTTAGTGTGGTTGGTTTGGTTTGTGGAATTAAAGGGACCAGACTGTGACGGCCATAAGTACAATTTTACAAAAAAAAATTTAAACCACCTAAATAGAATAAAAAGAAACAGCACGAAAGACGTCAGACGACACAGAACAAGAAATATTCCGACTGAGATCAGACAAAACAAATGAAAATCATACAATGTGACGGTGGTTCGCCGACCATAGAGAAAAAAAGTAAAAGCCAACCACCGAGAACACATTAAAAACTCAGTTTAAAAGCGGAGGCCAAAAGCCAGAATCAACACTAAAACACAGAAACACTCATATTAAATGGTAAAAAACCCTGCACGAATAAAACGCAAAACTATGCCAGCCATAGCAGGGTCATCTGTTAAAAGGGCAGAGAGCGTGTCAGGCAGTGCGAACGACTTCCAGAGCACAGTTAAGAACGGATACTCCAATAAAATGTGGACCACAGATAAAACGGAGCCGCAGCGACATAGAGGTGGGTCCTCACGGCGCAATAAGTGGAGCCGGCAGAGGACAACAGACTCCTGGCGGGAGACCCGCATGAACGACAGCCACACAGTCGTCGTCGCCTTGTTTGGACGGAGTTTGTTTAGCGTGGGCAGATTGCGCAATTCAGTGTCCCAAACCGATAGAACTTCGTGGCATAAGACTGCCCGCAAATCAGTCTCCGTGAGGCCAATCTCCAGAGATGGTTTACTGGTGGCCTCTTTCGCCAGGCGGTCATCATATTCATTGCCAGGTATCCCAACATGGCCAGGGGTCCACACGAAGACCACAGAGCGGCCTCAACGGGCAAGAGTATGCAGGGACTCCTGGATAGCCATCACCAGACGAGAACGAGGGAAACACTGGTCGAGAGCACGTAAACCGCTCAGGGAATCGCTACAGAGCACGAAGGACTCACCTGAGCAAGAACGGATATACTCTAGGGTATGTAAGATAGCGACCAGCTCAGCAGTGTAAACGCTGCTGCCAGCCGGCAATGAACGTTGTTCGGAATGGTCCCCTAGAGTTAGTGCATAGCCGACACGACCAGCAACCATCGAGCCGTCAGTGTGAACAATGCCAGAGCCCTGATACATGGCCAGGATGGAATAAAAGCGGCGGCGGAAGGCCTCCGGAGGGACTGAGTCCTTCGGCCCCTGTGCCAAGTCGAGCCGAAGGCAAAGGCGAGTCACACACCACGGGGGTGTATGCAGAGGGGCCCAGAAAGGAGGTAGAACAGGGAAAAACCCAAGCCCAGAGAGAAGATCTTTGACACGTAGGGCGATTGGACAACCCGACCGAGGCCGACGTTCTGGCAGATGGACGACTGACTGCGAGAACAGGACACGATAATATGGATGCCCAGACAAGCTAAAAACAAGGGCAGCATAAGCAGCCAGTAATTGTTGGCGTCGTAACAGCAGTGGAGGGAAACCTGCCTCCACAAGTATGCTGTCCACAGGTCTTGTCCGGAAGGCACCAGTGGCAAGTCGTATCCTGCTGTGTAGTATTGGGTCCAGCCATAAGCCAGACTCCTGTAGTCCATATGGGACTGGATTAACGCCTGGTAAAGCCGTAGGAGAGTAGATTGGTCGGCGCCCCACCTGGTGTGGCTGAGGCATCGCAGAGCATTTAGATGCTGCCTACACGCCTGTTTAAGCTGCCGAATATGAGGCAGCCAAGTCAACCGGGCATCAAAACCCACCCCAAAAAATCTATGTGTCTCCACCACTGTAAGAAGCTCGCCGTCAAGATAAAGCCCCGGCTCCGGGTGAACACTGCGTCGCCGGCAGAAATGCATAACGCAGGTCTTGGCTGCAGAAAACTGGAACCCATGACCTAGAGCCCAGGACTGCGCCTAACGAATAGCGCCCTGTAGCTCACGTTCAGCAGCTGCAATGCCAATAGAGCTGTAGTAAAGGCAGAATTCGTCAGCATATAAGGACGCTGAGACAGACGTTCCAACCGCCGCAGCGAGCCCATTAATGGCTATTAAAAACAGGCAGATACCTGTGGCACACCGTTCACTTGAACTCGGGAGGAACTATGGGAGGTCACGACTTGCATTCGGAACGTACGATACGACAGAAAATTGCTGATAAAGATCGGCAGACGGCCCCAAAGGCCCCATCCGTGAAGCCCCATCCGTGAAGCCCCATCCGTGAAGCGTAGAGAGGATGTGATGACGCCTTCCGCATGTCGAAAAAGACAATGACCAGGTGCTGACGGCGGGCAAAGGCAGTATGGATGGCCAACTCCAGGCTCACCAGATTGTCGGCGGCGGAGCAGCCTTTACGGAACCCACCCTGAGACGGAGCCAGAAGGCCCCGAGACTCCAGTACCCAATTCAAGCGCCGGCTCACCATCCATTCAAGCAACTAGCAAAGAACGTTGGTGAGGCTAATGGAACGGTAGCTGTCCACCTCCAAAGGGTTCTTGTCCGGTTTCAGAATGGGGATAACAATACTTTCCCGCCATTGCGACAGAAACTCACCCTCGACCCAAATATACGATTGTAAAGGTCGAGGAGCCGTCGCTGGCAGTCCACTGAAAGGAGTTTCAGCATCTGACAACGGATGCCATCTGGCCCAGGAGCGGTATCAGGGCAAGCGGCTAGAGAACTGTGAAATTCCCACTCACTGAATGGAACATTGTACGATTCTGGATGGTGGGTGCGAAACTAAAGGCTCCGACGTTCCATCCGCTCTTTAATGGAGCAGAAGGCCAGGGGGTAATTAACAGAAGCGGAACTCAGAGCAAAATGCACTGCCAAGCGGTTTGCAATGACTTCGGAGTCAGTACAAACTGCTCCATTCAGTGTGAGTTCAGGGACGCTGACAGGAGTCCGATATCCGTAGACGAGTCGAATCTTGGCCCAGACCTCCGAAGGAGTGACATGGAGGCCAATGGTGGACACATACCGCTCCCAGCACTCCTGCGTGCCTTGGCGGATAAGGAGGCGGGCTCGTGCACGCAGCCATTTGAAGGCGATAAACAGCTTGTGGCGTCCACACCCGAACAGCGACAGACTCTAAATGTGTTTGTAGAGGGTCAGACTCGCTGTGAAGTGGGTTAAGGATGTATAGGCATACGCCACCAGACACCCTGTGATAATCTGCCCGGTTCTTATAAAAAACCCGATAGCCACGGTGGGCGGGGGTTCGCATTGCTGGAAACCAAGTTTCCTGAAGAGCAATGCAGAAGAAAGGGTGAAGGGCGATAAGTTGTCTAAGCTCAGCTAGATGGTGGAAGAAACCACTGCAGTTCCACTGGGGGATGATATGTCCATGGATTGGAAAGGCGTGAAGGGAATGGGAGGCAGGTTACGCCTCCTGCACCCCTGCTGCTACTGAATCATCACCTGTGCAACAGCGATCCATTGTGTCCGAGGGAGTGGCGAGATCCAGGTCTTCAGCGGACGCCAGAATCTCAACCTCATCTTCAGACGCAGAGTTGTAAGGTTGTGGTGGGACAGGTGCCACCGCAATGTCAGGATGCTTGGGAGCCTTTTTCTTGGACTGCTTTGTGCGCTGTGCCTTCGGTGGTACTGGCTGAGAAGGCCTCACTGGGTCAATCTCAGGGACTGAAGATGACCGTGACGCCCTACGACCAGCGACCGGTGGTTGTTTGAGATACTTACAGGTGTCCGCTTTTGCACTGGGCAAAGCCTGGGATGGGAGGGCCCCAAGGGACCCCTTCCGGGCGAGAGGAGCCGAAGGAGGCTCACGCTTCTCCGGCTGGGAAGGGGGAACAGATGTCCCTCATGGTTGGGGTGGTGTTGCTTCTGAAGTAGATGGAGCAGGAGCAACAGGGAGTGAAGTGCCACCCCCCACAACCAAGGGGGCCAGTGAAGTCTGACAGAGCTGAGATTGAACTGTAGGTGACGACACGGTAGAGGTTCGAACCGGTGTTGCAGCAGCGACATACGTGGATATCATGGGCACAGGATGTAGCCGCTCAAATTTCCGCCTTGCCTCGGTGTAGGTCCAGGGTCCAGGGTCTTATATTCCATTATCTTCCTGTCCTTCTGGAAGGGGGAATAGTATTCTCCTCAGTTAACACAGGAGGCAGGGCACATGGAGTATTGGGATGGGAAGGACGTCCACAATGTCGACACGTGATGCTGTGAGTACAGTGGGATGACATGTGCCCGAACTTACAGCATTTAAAACAGCGCATTGGAGGAGGGATATATGGCTGCACATCAACAACGGTAAACCATCACCTTGACCTTTTCGGGTAAAACATCACCTTCAAAAGCCAAGATGAAGGCACTGGCGGCTATCTGATTATCCCTCGGACCCCAATGGACGCGCCAGACGAAATGAACACCTCGTCGTTCTAGGTTGGCACATAGTTCATCGACGGACTGCAGAAGAAGATCCCTGTGGAATATAATACACTGGACAATGTTGAGACCCTTATGCGGCGTGATGCTAACTGAAACATCCCCCAACCTTTCACAATTGAGCAACCTCCATGACTGGGTAGAGGATGCTGTTTTGATGAGTACTGAACCAGAGCGCATTTTGGAGAAGCCCTCCACCTCCCCGAACTTGTCTTCTAAATGCTCCACAAAAAACTGGGGCTTGGTCGACATAAACGATTCCGCATCAACTCTCGTACAGACGAGGTACCGGGGTGAATATTCTCCACTGCCTTCTGTAGCCACACGTTCCTCCCATGGAGTGGCCAGGGAGGGAAATGATCTTGGTTCGTATTTCTTGCCATTGAGGTTGGACCTCGACCGCTTAGAGACTGCTGGTGGAGGCCCACCAGCGAGAGATGATGTACCACGTTTCATTGCGGGTCATCCGCTCCAATGCCACCCAATTCGACCAGGGTCTCTCCCCATGGGCGCCACCCAGGCACAGCAAAGACCACCTGGCAGGATGGCCTTTGCCGGGAGTCCCGATGCCCGAGAGGGATAGGCGTATAGTCCTCGGCATACGTGGGGAGGTAGCAGCTCAGGCAGCAGCAGTGCGATCCCTGTGTAGTCAGGGGGCTACCACCAAGAGGGTAAATGACGACCCCACCACAACGGACTGGCTACCGTGCTGGATGTTGGGTGTCGAATATCCATGTGTGTCATGAGGGCAAAGATGGAAGTTTGTAATGGAGGGCATGTGTGCTGCCCGGAACACACAGCAGCTGATGAGGCCGGAAGCTCGGTGCAAGGCCAACTCCATGACAATACCAGTTGTGCCAGATCTTAGTTCAAGATGAATATATAATACACCACGTAAGACGTCCTTCCCCAAATCGTACGCACTAACAGAAAATGTTTAAGGTTAGTTGTCAAACCCCTTAGAGGGACCATCACATTAAGGCCAAAACGTTTGAGACTGCTTTTAGTCGCCTCTTACGAAAGGCAGAAATACTGCGGGCCTATTCTTACCCCGAACCCGCAGGGGGGTGTAACCCTTCAGTTCCAAACCGAAACATTCTTTGTGGATAAGGGACTAAGGCATTTCGCACCATACAACCCCCACTGGTCTGTGATGGTGGTTTGGTTATAGTGGCACAAATGGAAACACTGCACTTACATTTATTATTTGTGCTGATTTGACAACAGTACAGTAGTAAAATTACCTTGGGACTGAACTAACATCAACCGATACAGGTGAAATAGAAACACAGGAAGCTTAGGAATCTCCATACTATACACCAATGGCAGAGGTCCAACAGTTTTATGTACATGTACAATGACGGGTCAAAACAGTATGACCACCATCTTACCATCGAACTGGTGCACCTTTCGACAGCAGGGATTTTGGGTAACATGGATTCGAGATGTCCTTGTTAAGTACATGGCAAAAGTCACACAATTCCCATAAATTAAAGGCTGGCCGTATGTTCACACTTAGACGGTGCTTGATTGCTTCCTAGGTGGGCTCCACTGAGCTCAGATCGAGTGAATTTATATACCAAGATGTCCACGTGAGTTGACTATCTCGCTCCCCAAACTGCTGTAGCTCTATTGCAGCCATGAGACAGGGACACTTTATCCTGGTAGATGGACGATGCCATAGAAACAGGGGGAGGCATCAAGCGTTAAAAGATATGGACTCTCTGTATTGATTTACAAGCGATCCACAGTTGCCACTTCACGTTCGTTTACTGCAACAGGTTACATAGAGGTCCAGTTCAATGTCCCCCTTTGGATAACATTGGCCACACCAGTCCCCGTCCACGATCAGGAGCATGTTCCGAAAAGCTGTTCTCCTGGTTTGCGATGTATCTGAACACAAACACCGATGTCATTTGAAACGTCCCCTTAGAACATATATACAAGACTGGTTTATGTGAAACGTCCTCTTTGAACAATTATACACGACTGTACCTAAACTGAAACACAATATTTTTTAGTGCAACGCAATCTGACTTTCAATAATCCCTACAAGAGAATGGCCCTGACTAACATTAACCTATACGTTTCACAAATCACTTACCTCACAAAAATATTCGTTACTCAAACAAACTGCAATACAGCGAGCGCCACTACTGCCAGCTAACTAAAAGATTCAATCTACGGGAGTCACTAACTACTGATAGGCACAGGTAGCAAAAGAAAGATTTTAATAGAGAACAAACAATGTATTTACCTTTATAGTCATAATATATACACTCCTGGAAATTGAAATAAGAACACCGTGAATTTATTGTTCCAGGAAGGGGAAACTTTATTGACACATTCCTGGAGTCAGATACATCACATGATCACACTGACAGAACCACAGGCACATCGACACAGGCAACATAGCATGCACAATGTCGGCACTAGTACAGTGTATATCCACCTTTCACACCAATGCAGGCTGCTATTCTCCCATGGAGACGATCGTAGAGATGCTGGATGTAGTCCTGTGGAACGGCTTGCCATGCCATTTCCACCTGGCGCCTCAGTTGGACCAGCGTTCGTGCTGGACGTGCAGACCGCGTGAGACGACGCTTCATCCAGTCCCAAACACGCTCAATGGCGAACAGATCCGGAGATCTTGCTGGCCAGGGTAGTCGACTTACACCTTCTAGAGTACGTTGGGTGGCACGGGATACATGAGGACGTGGATTGTCCTGTTAGAACAGCAAGTTCCCTTGCCGGTCTAGGAATGGTAGAACGATGGGTTCGACGACGGTTTGGATGTACCGTGCACTATTCAGTGTCGCCTCGACGATCACCAGAGGTGTACGGCCAGTGTAGGAGGTCGCTCCCCACACCATGATGCCGGGTGTTGGCCCTGTGTGCCTCGGTCGTATGCAGTCCTGATGGTGGCGCTCACCTGCACGGCGCCAAACACGCATACGACCATCATTGGCAGCAAGGCAGAAGCGACTCTCATCACTGAAGACGACACGTCTCCATTCGTCCCTCCATTCACGCCTGTCGCGACACCACTGGAGGCGGGATGCACGATGTTGGGGCGTGAGCGGAAGACGGCCTAACAGTGTGCGGGACCGTAGCCCAGCTTCATGGAGACGGTTGCGAATGGTCCTCGCCGATACCCCAGGAGCAACAGTGTCCCTAATTTGCTGGGAAGTGGCGGTGCGGTCCCCTATGGCACTGCGTAGGATCCTACGGTCCTGGCGTGCAACCGTGCGTAGCTGCGGTCCGGTCCCAGGTCGACGGGCATGTGCACCTTCCGCCGACCACTGGCGACAACATCGATGTACTGTGAAGACCTCACGCCCCACGTGTTGAGCAATTCACCGGTACGTCCACCCGGCCTCCCGCATGCCCACTATACGCCCTCGCTCAAAGTCCGTCAACTGCACATACGGTTCACGTCCACGCTGTCGCGGCATGCTACCAGTGTTAAAGACTGCGATGGAGCTCCGTATGCCATGGCAAACTGGCTGACACTGACGGCGGCGGTGCACAAATGCTGCACAGCTAGCGCCATTCGACGGCCAACACCGCGGTTCCTGGTGTGTCGGCTGTGCTGTGCGTGTGATCATTGCTTGTACAGCCCTCTCGCAGTGTCCGGAGCAAGTATGGTGGGTCTGACACACCGGTGTCTATCTGTTCTTTTTTCCATTTCCAGGAGTATATGATAGTTGATGACATCCAGTCTTACAAATTACAAAACTCCGCCATCTTTCTCCCCACGTCCACTAGTGCTGGCGGCTCACCTCCAACTGCGCAACACTACGCGCTGTTAGCATCCAGCTGCCGCTGCCCGACACTACAATGGCAGACAACCATGCAAACCAGCCACAGACTGCACACAGCACAGCCAGTGATTTTTCATACAGAGCGCTATGTGGCGTTACCAATAAGAAAAATAACAGCCTACTTACATAGCCCCCATGCTCCCCACAAAAAATTTTTACAAATTGTTTTGGGCAGTGGCCAATAATGATTTGAAAAAGTTTTTCTTAATTACTATAACAAAGATATCAAATGCACACACTTATTGATACAATGTTGGTCAAAAGCTAAAATTTTCTCACAGTCCATATAGACAGTCCTGATCATTCATCACAGTAAAATAGTAGTGTTTTTCTCAAAGACTGAGCAATAAAAGAAAATGCACACGGAAGTAGTGGATTTCCATGCAGTCTTGAAGAAGTAGTGTTGTTCTTCCAACGAAAGACAGTGCTGACTCTTGACATGCAGACAGGTAATGGGCCACAACAGAGTCAGTCGACGTTGAAGACTATCGGTAGGTAGGTCATCACAGAGCAGACCCACTGTAGTCCTGGTAGAGATTACGGTATTGGTGGGCCACCAGAGGTGCAGACCCATTGCAATCCTTGGAGAAATAATGGTATTGGTGGGTCATCAAAGGTGTAGACCCACTGTAGTCCTTGTAGAGGTGGCCAGCAGCCATCTGTTTTACTGTGCAGGCGCACAATCACCATTGAAGAGTCTTGCGGATAATATAACAAGTCCATAACCACCACTTGTGCACTCAGAAAAATTGTTTGTGAAATGTCCATACAACCAGCAATGCTGTTATCCAGTCCCTTACTGCGTTATTAACACATGTGCTAACACTATCAGTCCCTACCTCTCACATATTGTCCATATACTATGACCAACAGAAACGTGTGCAGTGAAATGTAATTTACAAGTTACTTAATTTGATGAACTGGTGTCAATTACAATTTTATAACATAAGAATGCAATAACAAAGGTACAAAATACATCTTTAAAGAACATAATACTACAGATAACATTTGCAGTAGTACAGGCTTTACAAAAGAATCGAAATAGCAAATACATCAGTGTTACAAAAATTACGACATAAGTACATACATAAAAGAATCAGAATAACTTTTGAAACATCAACTTCACACATGAGCATTAGAACAAAACAGAATAAATAATGTGTAAACATCTTTACAAAGTAAATAACATGTTATTAATGCAAATTATATTTGAGGATAACAGTATTCCTCATCATAGTGAATGTAGCTTAGTATTAGAAAAATCTGCAACATAAGTCTTATCAGATAAACATATAAAGACCGGAAGAACATAAATACACAAGGGTACACAAACACATAGTGCGATAACAGAAGGACAGGACAGGGTTTTTTTTACTGCAGTATTTTGCATAGACATCTCCCTTAGTTCATCATTATTCCCAAAAAGTTCAATCTAAACCTGTTTCCTGTATTCTGTTCACATCCTCTTTCAAAAATAGTTTTTCTCCACTGTACACTACTTTTTTGGCCAAACATTTTCTTATAGCTTCTCAATGCTTTTCTTCCAATTCATCATAGTTAGTTTCTAAAAATAGTCTACCCCCTCTGAAGCTAACTTAAAGCTACTGAGCTCAGATGCTTAACTAAGGGACGAGGCAATGCAGCAGCACAAAACAATTTACACAAACAGCAATGATAAAAAAATGGAAATTGGCAAAAAAGGCAGCAATATTACAACTAATATAAGGCAATGCACAGCAAACAAGAAAAATAAATCAGTAATAAAATTGGCTTAACCTAGTAATACAACGTGACATTCAGTAGCACTATGCCTGTCACATAGCAGCAGCAGAAAATGCTATAAATTATACCTAAACATGACAAAGCTCAAGCAGAAAAAATATTACGCTAAAGACAACAATGCAGATATTGGAAATGTATATTCACATCTTAATGTCTGTATAATTAAAGTGGTGCACCACAACTTATTCTACCATAAAAATTACCAAGTACTTGCAGTTACTGTGAAGGGAAGTCTTTTTGTGCTCCTTCGTTTTTTTAAGTACATCATAATTATTTACTGGATCTGTAGGCATAAATTATCTATATTAGTACATCTATTAAATTTTGTTTTAGCGAATGCAGCAGTGCAGATAGAAACTGGATATTAAACAAAATGAGCAATCTCTCAGCTAGAAAGACAATAGATATAAAATGTTTCTCATCATTTCATTTCAGTAAATATCGTAAATTAAGAGCTTCACAGTGTAATCATATGTTTTCAAGTTTGGGCGTGGCGTATTTGCGATGCTTTCTACAAAGGAATGAATGTCAATAGCGAGGATAATGGCCTCTTTTTTTTTACCTGTGTCTCTGAAAGGCACACACTAATGGCTTTCTTTTTGTCAGGTGGTTGTCGCGCAGCTGGGTGCCCACGACGCATTACGTGCAGGTGGTCACTCAACTGTCTTATCGAAATATTTACGACACCAGTTTCCGCTACATTGGAAGTCTCATATAAAAAAAATTCACAGGTCAAGAATTTGCGTTACAATCAGTAGAAACAAAATCCTATTGATATAACAGTGTACAAAAAATTTTCGTCAGCATAGTAATACATTCAAGCATTTACATACATTTCATAACTCTTAAAGTACGATTCTTGGTTTCCAACAACCTTTTTCACAAACCAGAGTCCCTAACCTCTACTCATTATTTCTTACCTTATTCGTCAACACTTCTTCAATATTCCATCATAACAGATAAGTAGCATAATCAAATAACTCATATAGCATCAGCTTATTGATCATACACATACCGCAACAGCGTAATACACATCGTCATCATAACATCATAAAACCTCAGCCAAATCTCAAAATCGTCGTAGCTTCTTCCAATAATTTCAAAACCTAAAAAATATTCTCTGCTCATGTCAAAAGTGTCATCTACCTCAAACGTACTTTAAAAATCATGATCCCATACCAAATACATCATTCAAAACTGTCACGGTATCACAATGGTTCCGAAAAAATATGAACATTTCACAAAGTACAGACAAAATAGAATTTCATAAGTGTGAAATTATCCAACTGTGTAATTGCGTAAACATGTGTCACTGACGTAATAAAAAAAATGTTTGTCTCTCATTTAAATGATCAGATGGCTGTGTAATTTATGTGTTAGAGAAATATGGTACCGATGTGTAAAGTTGTATAAGCAAATACCATATTAGCTAGGGCTCCTTGTGCTTGCCAAACACATGATACACTAAGTAAGCGTGTACCCCCTGAGGATTAATGTAATTATACCCTCACGTGTTACAGATTACAGCAATGGAATGAAATGTATCACAAAAAACTTTCTTTTCAATTCAACAATATTAATAAATAAATGGTTTAAGTACCAAATTAATCACTCAAATGCGTGCCCTGTGTTGCTAAATGTGCGTTTTACTGTAAGATAATTCTGTGGAACTGTCGTAGTTATCGTCCTCTGTAAGCAAAGTTCTGCTGAAGTCAGTGTACTTGCCTCATCATAAACGAAGGTGAAATGCTTTCCGTATAGATATCGTAGTTATTACGTACCTTACCATGATCAGGAAAGTACTATAATGTAACGTATTGTTGTGCTACGATAAAGGCTGTCTCATTGTAGCTATACCACAAAAGTTACTACTAAAACATGTTTTACTTTCCAGAATAATACAGAAAAACTGTGCAGATATAAAACAGATACACCGCAAAAGCAACAATGTAAATCGTGTCACATATCAGTAGCGTCGTGATATAATTGTGTAGCTATTAGAGAAACCAAATGCTAAGTAATCTTTAATCTCACCGAATGAACTTCAAATAAAGAATGTGTTTTCAACTAAACCAAAATGTTGCATTAAAATCTCATTAGCAGTACTGGTAAATGTTCTAAGTATGTAAGCCTTATAGTCGTTACGTAATCGTGCAACTAACAAGCAAGAATGTACACACACACACAATAACACTGTGACGTCTGTTCACTATGACAATGCACTCGTAAATACTGTCTAAATAAGTTCTCTAAGTTCTAGGCTGGATAGTTAACTTCAAAACATTGTTGCATGTTAACAGATTCTTAGTGTGACAAAGTATACTAGAAATGTAAAGTGAAATGTTTTATGGCAAGGACTAAGTTAAAAAAACAGATTATCTCTAAATAAACGGTTTTACATGTGAAATGTGGTGCGATCCTTTACCCTTTCTAGGGCGCAGAGTTTCAACTTCAAAGTAATTATCATGTTGAATATAAAGGTAAGGAATGCTACAATTTTTCTCAAGGTTAGCTTCTTTGTTATTTTTCTCTGCGCCAGCCGGAGCACGCGGCTGCCTGCGGTGCGAGTCATTGTCGGTCTCTTTGTTGGCGCGCGTCGTTATTGGGATTAGGAGACCTAACATCTACAAATTCACCTTGCCGAGAGGGCCCAGCTCTGTTTGAATCCCGCCAGTTCTGATGAAATTCCGGTCGGTCGTTATGATTATATCGTCTGTCGTCATGTCGGTAGTTCCTGTAGTTTATTTCTTGTCGGTTAAGTGGTGGAGAATTTCTCCCTGAATAGTAACTGCGCGCTGGACCGTTGCGTCTTAAGATATTCTGTCTCCCTTGATAATAATTATATTGGTTTCCATATTGTCTGTTTCTATGGTTGTCTCTGTTATATTCATTACTTTGGAAAAACGATCTTTCGCTGTTACTATTATTATTCCAACGGTTGTCATATGGGTGGTGTCTGTTTTGGTCACGATTTGTGTTGTGGGAATAGCCTTGTCGTGTCCAATTATTATTTCTTTCGCCGCGGAATTGCGACGGATGTGACCTGTAATTGTTGTGTTCCTCTTTTCGCGTTCCGCGATTGTCAGTGCCAATTTCTAATTCTTGTAAGAGTACCTGAAAAGCTTCAATGTCGTCTTTGCATCGTCCTGCTAAAATAATCTGTCGTAAATGTTCAGGTAATTTGATTAAGCAAATGCGGATGAGTTCTGAGGGGCTGTATGGGTTTGAAAGATACTGATTCTTATGCAACATGTCTTCAAAATATTTGACAAGACCGGAAAATTCAGACTGTTCGAAATGTTTCATCATTATGATGCTATGTTTTACTCGGTCTTGTGTAGCTTGAGACCAATATGCTGAGAGGAAGGCATGATAAAATTCTACTTCACTATGACAATCGTGAATGACTGATCGCATTCTTACAGCTGGTTCATTCTCCAAGTAGCCACACATAAATTCTAATCTGTGCTCTAATGACCAGTTGGGAGGAAAACAATGAGAGAATTGATGGAGCCACGCTTCTGGATGAATGTCGTTGCCAGAATTCTTAAATGTTTTGAATTTACGTGCAGTAATGAACAGCTTATAGTCAAAATCATCGTGTCGGCGGGTAGCATATCGTTCATTGTTACGTCGTGTCGGCAGTTCCATCTCAAAATTCGGTGTACCTTGCCAATTTCTTTCACAATTTCCGAAATGCCCTATGTTATTATTTTGTGACTTTTCCGCATTTATAAGTCCCTCATCCCGTGTTGGAGCGCGAGTGTCCTCTGAAATACGTAATTCTTGTATTACCTGTGTCAGCTGATCTTGCACTTCCCGGATTTCTCTTTGGTGTTGTGTATTAATTTGATTCTGATTTTGTTTGAATTTCCTAATTTGTTCGCACTCTTCTGTATCATTCAGATCATCATCTACCTTTGTAGATAAGTTAGTGAACTGATCTGAAAGTTCGGCTACTTTCTCTGATAGTTAACACATTTCCTCAGTGTGTTTTTCTGAACTAAGTTTCAGAGTGTCCATTTGTGTTGAAATCGAATCTACTGCGTCCTTTAAGTTTTCCTGAGTTCTTGCAAGTTGCGTAACCGAATCGGTGGATGCAACTGAGTCCATTTTAGCTTGCAAGGTGTCGTGATTTTCACGAACAACAGTTTGCAATTCTTTTATGGCTGCTTCGTGAATCTGTAATGCGTTTTCATGCCGCGAAAAAATAGGTTGAAAATGCTCACAAATTTGTGTTTTTATGTCATTACAGATTTTTTGACATTTCGATTCAATGTTATGTATCTCAGTAGTTAAATCTTCACGTATTTGTTCAAGTGTAGTGTCTAACTTCCGAAGATTTTTTTCCATTGTGTCTAACTTTTGAAGCTTTTGCTGTGTTTGTCTCTGATTTTGTTCCATTGTGTCTAACTTTTGAAGCTTTTGCTGTGTTTGACTCTGATTTTGTTCCATTGTGTCTAACTTTTGAAGCTTTTGCTGTGTTTGTCTCTCATTTTGTTCCATTGTGTCTAACTTTTGAAGATTTTGTCCCATTTGTTTCTGATTTTGTTCAAGCGTTGTGTCTAACTTTTGTAGCCTTTGTCCCATTTGTTGCATTAACTGTAATAACAGTGCACTGGTGTCTGAAACATGTTCCTTAGTGCTTTTCGGCAGTGCATTTGAACCGGCAACATTCACATTTTGACAAGCAAAAAAATGTGTCTTGACTTATTTGAGAAAACGGTGAGGACGCAAAACCTGAATCTACAGTATTTGCAAGATTGAGTCCTGTCATTTCGGATTCGTGAGGCAAGCTGTTGCCGACCGATCGATCGATAATGCTTCCCCGTTCACTAATTGTTTCACTGTCTACACCATTGTTTGCAGCCCACTCCATTTCACTATGTACCATTACCAAATTACTACTTGGAACATTAGTTAATTCATTACTCGGTGGCGCTAACACGCTGCTTTCGTCTTCACTGTCATTTCTCAGTTTACTTTGGAGCCTAGTATTACGTTTTTCACACGCCATTATTGTCACAATATTTCACACGATAACACAGAAAAGCACAATTTGAAGAGCAAAAATAAGAGAACTCATTAACGTGGCACTGAAAATAATATCTCGTTAATTGCAAGCGCAGCTCCGAAATACTTCCTGCAAATCTACATGCATTCCACAACTGTTATACTGTACAACAATGAAAAACTACAACTACAAAGGAAATTCTCTCTATAATTACGCGCCAGCAATAAACAAAAGCTACACTAATTACACAAACTAGAAGAAAAAATCAGAAGATTCCAGTGAGGTATCCTCGGCTAAGGGTAGACATATGAAACGTCCCCTTAGAACAATTTATACAAGACTGGTCTATGTGAAACGTCCTCTTTGAACAATTATACACGACTGTACTTAAACTGAAACACAAAAACACAATATTTTTTAGTGCAACGCAATCTGAATTTCAATAATCCCTACAAGAGAATGGCCCTGACTAACATTAACCTATATGTTTCACAAATCACTTACCTCACAAAAATCTTCGTTACTCAAACAAACTGCAATATAGCGAGCGCCACTACTGCCAGCTAACTAAAAGATTCAAACTACGGAAGTCACTAACTACTGATAGGCACAGTTAGCAAATGAAAGATTTTAATAGAGAACAAACAATGTATTTACCTTTACAGTCATAATATATATGATAGTTCATGACATCCAGTCTTACAAATTACAAAACTCCGCCATCTCTCTCCCCGCGTCCACCACTGCTAGCGGCTCACCTCTAACTGCGCAACGCTACGCGCTGTTAGCATCCAGCTGCCGCTGCCCGACACTACAATGGCAGACAACAATGCAAACCAGCCACAGACTGCGCACAGCACAGCCAGTGATATTTCATACAGAGCGCTATGTGGCGTTACCAATAAGAAAAAAAAACAACCTACTTACACATTGAACAAGTTTTAGGATTTATCCGAACAGGTAACACGATTCCATTGATCATGACGATCCTGTGCCTAATCGCAAGTAATCCTGTCTTCCTGTGAAACATGTACACTGTGGTCGGAAACTCTTCTACATGCACCAGGACCGTACTCTGTCGACAAATTTGCCACACACAGCCGCTTATCCTGTTCTATAGAGAGGGCAAGCTTCCGACATGCAGGATCAGTGATGAGGCGTAAACATCCAACATATTGTCGTCTACTCGTCGTTTCACAGTCCTTCAGCCATTTTTCATACATGCTCACGACAGTAGCATAAGAACATTCGACCACCTCCACTGTTTCCGACATTTCCGTTCCCAGTCGCCAGGCCATAACAATTTGTCCGTTGTCAAAGACGCTTACCTCAGTGGATTCCCCTCTTTGCGGAAGGTATTGTCTCTGCAATGATTCCCCCACTTCCACCTACTCAGCTGATACACTTTCCCGCAACACATAGTTTCGCGGTAGGGTATCATAATGTCTCATGAGTGGTCTTACTGACAGTACACCAGAGCGGAGGTTAAGCGAACATTCACAATTAATAAAATTTTCCGGGTTATTATGCCGGTGTAATCGACAATTTTCCTGCCTTTCATTAAGGGTATTACAGACGGCACAGGAAAAAACCGTGAAAATGGTTCAGATGGATCTGAGAGCTATGGGACTTCATATCTGAGGTCATCAGTCCCCTAGAACTTAGAACTTCTGAAACCTAACTAAACTAAGGACATCACACACATCTATTTCCGAGGCCGGATTCGACCTGCGACCGTAGTAGCATTGCGGTTCCGAACTGAAGCGCCTTCAACCACTCGATCACAACGGCCGGCAAAAACCTTGGAAAAGCCGAACATGGCGATAATCTACAAACCCGCCCATAAAATACAAGATCACCTAAAATCGGCCACGGATGCTCGCCAAATGCTGGGAAGACCGTAATGTATAGGACTCCGTTCAGGGGATGTGTACTTGGGTACTATAAAAAGAACGGTCAAAAAGCGACTAGACGAGCACAAGTGCAACTGCAAAAAAAAAAAAAAAAAAAAAAAAAAAACGGTTCAAATTCGTCTGAACTCCCAAGATACCAAACTGCTCAGGTCATCGGCCCACTAGTTTAACTTATGCTAAGAACAACATACACACACCCACGCTTGAGGGAGGACTCTAACCTCCAGAGGGACCCGCAGTCCGCGACATGACGCCTCTAACCGCACTGCAGAAGACGGGAGATTGACAGATCATCTGTTGTTGAACATGCTTTGAAGCCAGGAGATCACTATATTCATTTTTACTTATTTTGATAGGATTCAAGTACAATCAGCCACAGTTGGATACCATGAAAGGCCATATAGAGAGACCAAAGAGATTAAAAACACTCCATGAATTTCGACATGTAGGCGGAGGGCGAGAAACCAAACAACACCTGGATCACCATCGGGTGACAGGAAAAGCGGAGATCGACAGTCGACAACGGCCAATTACGTTCGCGTATTGAGTACAAGTCGCGTCACGCTGCTACTAGAAAACACGCCAATTTTTTTGCAGTCAGTGGCGAGCCAGGATTTGCATCGGACAGTCCAAGCAGCTATTATCCTCGTTGAAAATATCCTCCGCTGATGGGGACCTAACGTTGTGTTTTAAGCTGAAATCCATTATACTATGTCATAACAGCCCATACATTTAATTGATTTGGAAATTTCTGGCCCTGAAAGGTTACATCTTACAAAGTGAACATTAGAGTTTCCATAGAAATGAAATTAAATCGAATAGCTAAGATATAAAACCTCAGTGGTTGTGAGAAACATGAGTGTGTTACAGAACAAATTCATGGAAAAATGGAGATGATAAACATACAAGGTGAGTTTTTTATTTTGAGACAGTGTAAAATCTCATAAATTAAGTATATGATTGAAAAACGAAAAGAAACGTGTTCAGTACTTTAAAAGTGCTATCCGACATTAGCAATGTTTACCTGCACACCTCCAAGGGTGAGGCAAGGGTTAATTTCGATATCTTAATTAGAGACATCTCATTTTTGCTGTAGGTTCGGAATAACGGGAGAAATCTCGAGTAAAGCCGGCCGTTGTGGGCGAGCGGTTATAGGAGCTTCAGTCTGGAATAGCGAGACCGCTACGGTCTCATGTTCGAATCCTGCCTCGGTCATGGATGTGTGTAATGTTCTTAGGTTAGTTAGGTTTAAGTAGTTCTAAGTTTTAGGGGACTGATGATCTCAGGTGTTAAGTCCCATAGTGCTCAGAGCCATTTGAATTATCTCGAGTAACACGCACTGGATCAAAAACATAATAACAGACATGTTTGGTAACTGTGAAAGAAAAAGGTTGCTTGAGGTACGTTCTCCCATTCAATTCTCAAAAAATGGTTCAAATGGCTCTGAGTACTATGGGACTTAAGGTCTGAAGTCATCAGTAACCTAGAATTTACAAGTACTTATTCCTAACTAACCTAAGGACATCACACACATCCAAGCCCGAGGCAGGATTGGAACCTGCTACCGTAGTGGTCGCGCAGTTCCAGACTGAAGCGCCTAGAAACGTTCGCCCACACCTGCCGGCCTCACTTCTCACCAACGGGGTATTCGTCTGTAAGAGTTATTTCAGCGTGAGAGCTCTAAAATGGCGCCGCCAGCTTCAATCTATAATTTATCCGCTAGTAAAATGATTCGAGAAAACTGAGAAATTGTGATTGCTGACTTCAGTGGGGATTCGCTGAATCACGTTATCTCGTGTTGTTGGCACGTCATCATAAACGTCGCTCTTCGAGTAAGCCCTCTAAAAAAAGTCGCCAAACTACGAGAACGTGGTGAAAAGTGTTGCCACACAAGTGCTGCGATATCTTTAACAATCCGATGCCTTGGGTCAGCTATTTTCCATCGTCCTCCATACTGTCCTGACTTAACCCCATCCAATATTCAGCTGTTTCCAAAACTTCAAGAATACCTTCGAGTATTCCGCTTTGGCAGTAATAAAGCGGTGCAAGCTGAGGTGAGGGTTCGCTTCGTCAACAAAGTCAAACATTCTACAGATACGATATCAACAAACTGGTCTCTGATAAACTGCCTATTGGCTTCTGTCTCGGGTTCTTCGGCCGACGACTATCTAATGATTTTTCTGACGTTTCGCCAGCAAGAGTGGCTGGCATTGTCAAAGCTTTACCCTCCTTTGCCGGTGGTGAACTGGAGCCGAGGTCGCGGCCGCAGATTACATGTACGTGGCGCGGCAACGTCCGAGGGCTTCTCCGCGGTCATCTTGCTACCTGCGACGGTCGTTCGCTGCAGTACGGGAAGCCAGGATCCGTTTACCTTAAGGCTTTCCTCTTTCTTTTGGAGAGATATTGGGGATGGGGTGCATGGCGACGAGGTACTGTGTTGGTGACGAGAACACTTGGTTGTCACTTCCAATTAAATCGAGCACTTAGTGATGGAGTGAGGCGCCGAGTTGACTGCTGCAGCAGTGAAGATGAAGGCAGCGATGCAAATGTGTGGCACTGAGAAATTGCAAGGCTGCGGTGCCGACAATGACGACGCTCTACAAAGTAAAGTGTTCATGAACTCACATGCATATACACAAACACAGAAGTCTCTAAGGTACAACTAGAAAGAGGAACTGTACTGATACCAGGCGCAGGAGAGCAACGCTATCAATCTAACCAGGACAGTAAGGTAGGTGATCGGAAACGATTGGCATGACAATAGTGGTTTGACTGCTGTGGATGAACTAACGTGCCATCGTTAACCACTCCCCCAGTGCTGAGGACATGTTTGAATACGTCCTTATGCACCCTTGCCGTGTTTACGCATCCAGTTCTGCCAAATCTCTTACTGCTGAGCTTGAATTACTTCCATATCTTGACGAATCAAAATATTTTGAGTATTTATCATACAGGTTTCTGACTTCTTTGCGTGCAGTCATTTGAAAAAAAATCCTCTCAATATCTTCAACAATGATTGTTTACCACCAAATCATTCCTTGTGCACATGGATTGAGTTGGGGATGGTGCGCGCTTCCGTCAGCTGGGTATAGAAAACAATAACGTGAGAACAAAAGGAGATGTCGTTCTTCTGTCAATATTATTTAAAATTTCGATATCTTACGATATCTTATCTACGTTTCAAGCACATCAATGTATGAACTACAATCGACCGCACACAAAGCCTACGTAATGCGTTTTTACATTTGCAAACTCTTTAAAATTGGGTGCAATGGCTGCCTAGGACTCCACTCAAGCGCTGAAGGGACCTATTTAAGATATGAGGGTGACGTGCATGCAATGAGATAAAGTGAGATAATGAAGGAACGTATGTTTCACAACAGCTGCACGAAGAGAAGAGGAAAACCATCACGTGTCACAAACGTCTGTTTTTATAGTTTTGATCCAGTGCAATTTTCTCTACATAATTCCAGTTAGCAACTGAACTGTGTTATTTGCCGATTACAGCGCCATCTTTCGGGTGACGTCAAATATATTACGCAGAAAAGTTACATATTTTTCTGTAGAATCTAAGTCTACTATAAATATGTGATGTTCCCATTTAATGTTTCAAAGTGGCCACCCACCCGATCTGCAGAGCGTGGGGTAGGCAAGTCAACATTGGTATCGCCGTACAGCATTTTTTTGAATATTGAACCCGTATTTTTTCGTTTTGTTAATCCGATGTCTAGTTTTGAGATATTTCGTTGTCTCAGACGAAAAAGAACTCATCCAGTTCATGAAGTATATTTGTGTAACATCGACGTGCAGATTGGAAAGCTTTCTGTAAATAAAGGAAAGGAAGAATTACAAGTGACAGAAAAACTGAGCTCAAACAATTCTGTAGATATCGATTACATGTCTCCTTAACTACCGAGATCTGTAGTAGGAATAGGAACTAAGTGGTTATTTAAGATACTGTTATAATAAAGTCTAATTTACATCTCGTAATGAGGATTATAGGAAAACGGTTTCATTACAATGAGGAAAATTGAACTAATACCTAACTGTGAAAACCATCAAATAATGAATCTAGCGTATTTGGCTTGTAGAAATACAGTGAACAGTTGAAATTGGTATTTAAGGAAGTTCAATTTGCTTCAGAATTACTTGCTGCCAGCGATAGAAATGAGAATAGAGAAAAGTCAGTATTTTTGTCCATTATGTACCTTACATAATGCCTTTGACATTGTGATAAATATAGTCATGAGATTCGTGTGGGTGAAGGTACAGGGGATTAATCTACGATATCTGCGGAGACATCATGGGAGTGAAAAATGTTGCTGATCAGAGGGTTCGAAGGTAATAACACATTAGTAGGATAACTGAAACCATAAGTAATTCTAGGAGTACCAATATACACAATGGAGGAAACAAGCAAATGTTAGTAAAATGACTCTGGGATAGAATACTATCTACCAATAAAGATTCAACTTTCGCATTAAAATTTAAAACGGAATTCAAGGAGTGCCTCAAGGTAAACAGCTGATGAGGTTTTCTGGCCAATAGTTGCCAAAGGAGACTGCCGTATAACACTACGTAAGTTTGAAAATGTTCCAATGCAATAAGTCGTAAGATGTTTGGAATATCTAGCTACTGTGTAAATAGCACTCATGGTAATGTTGCGTCATACGTTAACATGGACAAATATAGGTAAGGAACACTTCATACATTACACGTAGTAAACTGATGGAATCGTATACTGTATTGAACCTGAGAGATTTTGAAAGTGTCTCTCAAATCCAGTAACAGAAAGACGTTGGTGACAAAACATATGTACGAATGTTTGCATTTTCTTTCAAAGTCATGTCAGCAGCACGTCTTGATTTTCATTGTAATGTTTCCATTGCATCTGCTACTAACGAGGACTCATAATACGTGGTTTCATATTATCGTTGCATTTATACAGCATTTGAGACACGGAACCTTCATGAAACGATGCATCATTTGTCCGTATATAGCTACACAACGGCATCTCATTATTATTTTTTCTTAAATGTTGGTACGGGAAAATGCATGTTTCGTTTGTCTACCTCTTATCCATTGTCTAATTTTCCGTTACAAATATTAGCAGATGACCATCTTATTGCTGATTTGGTTACCAATGTATTTCATTCGTCGAATTCAAGAGAACGGAAATGTGATATGCAAAACAATTGTGGAATCTAATTTTGTGCATAAGCTGTACAACAATAGAATTCTACTGTCACTAAGCGGAAATTAATAAACGCAACGTGCTAGATTCCAGATTTCCACGAGTTCAATTGGAGCCATACCGTGTGATACAGATGTAGGAAACGTCCCCACAGATGTATGGATCCCCTGAGGGGGAAAATCTTTCTACCTACGTAAACACGTTCTGCCGTTAATGAACTGTTCTCTCACGTCTTGATTCCTGTATTACGTGAGGTATATTTGACGTTCCGCAGTCAACAGATATTTCTGGATGTGTCAGTCACATTAAACAAGCAGCCATTATCGCGTAATTTTTTAAATAAATTTAAATTGAGTACTGCTTCATACAACGATAATAGTGCCGTTATTCCTAATGTATGAAATGTTTGTTAAAAGCCATTGCTAATTTTTCTCAGGGCGCTATTGCCAGAAATATACTTATCCCAACGTGAAAAGATCCGTCTTACTCACGATGGACTAAAAATCTTTCTTTAATATTATGCTAGAATCCTTTAAGCAAAATGCTTAATATTTTTTCTGTGGGCCTTGAGCTCCCGGATAGCTGCCTATGTGCAATGGCAGCGTACGCATATATAGATATCACTATTAATAAAAAAAACTGTACCTCTGGCCTAATATGAATTGGAAAATATTAGAAGACGCAATTTTCAGTTTACTGAGATTATTCTTTTTAATACTGTTAGCATCAAGCGATTGTTAAAGGAACTTATATGATTTATGTCATCAATGGCGTTGTTTCAATAATGAACCTACACAAAATGGCCAGAGCTACATTTAATTATTACGTAACTGAATCATATGCAATATAGGTACTCGCTACTGACAAGAAAACATTAACCATAATAAATTTCATTGATATTGAACAAAATGCTATTGTTACTACAGATAAATGTGTCAGTTACAGACCGTGAACAACAAGCGTCTGTCAGATAGAACATTAGCCTCGAAAAGACAATGAAACAAAAAAAAGACGCTGATTCTTCTGCTACAAAAGGTCAAAAATCTTAATAGAAATTGCTATTCTGAGAGCGCAGATCACGCTTCCATTGGTGAGTGTCGATAACTTATTCATACTCTTTTTTACCGAAGCCTATGCTATAGCATACCATACTCGCAGCTAATCTCAAAGTCAAGATACACGCACCAGGTAGTCATGCTAGGGATATCCTTGTTATAATTCACGTATATCGACCGAAAGAGTAAACACTGATACTATTATCAATGCGAAAATTTAGTCCCCTAGTTTCCCCAGACTCTTCTCATCAGTAGACACCCTTTTTATGTATCAGGACAGGTAGTGCTGTACCGACAGTAGTGTAGCAGTACATATCATACGCCTGATGAACCTCATGGCAATATTGACTGATGCGTTGACTGCAGCACGGTGTGATGTGGTAGAAGGCTTTACTGAGATGAATGAGAAAAATCAAACCTACACTGAAGTCTAATTTTGCCGTTATACCTTCAGAATGTCAATAAGCTATATCAGACATTGGTGGAATAAGATCATACCAAAATATATCCTCAAGCTGTATCATAGTTTCCCTGTGCGGTCATCAGTGTTTTTACCGGAAGGAGTAAATCGAGAATTGCAGTATCAATGGCTAGTCTCAAACAAAACTATATCTTCGAGACAAAGTTTTGGCGAACGGTGTCAGCAAAGAGTCCGGATGCAAGAAGAGCAACGGGGCACTTCCTTATCTAGACTAAGGAGGCGACGTTGAGCTCCCGCGGGCCGGAAGCGGTCCGGCGATTTATCAGCTGCACAGTGGCACAGTGAGAGCGGACAACAGTGTGCGTCCGTGCGAGTGTGTGGCGGAGGGTGGGTTGGTGTCGGGGCTGACCTGGCCGCGCTGCCCAATCGGCGAGCCTGATTGATGGCTCCTTCGGGGATAAAAACCGAGAGCTGCGCGGCCAGCCGGAAGGCGGCAGATATTGTGCGCGATAGGACAGCCAATATGGTGCCGACACAGCGCGCCCGCACCGGCCGTGATCGATGCTCCGGAGCACGCACGGGCCGCCGCTTGCGTGGCAGCCACACACACACACACACACACACACACACACACACATACATTCGCACTGACAAGGATGCTCACTCACGCACTGACTCATGTGGACAACCCAGTACAGATACGCTTCAACTCTCCTGCTACATCAGAAGCCAGTCAGAGGTTCGTCCGGAACGGGTTGAAAAGTGCGAATAATGGGTGTTTCGTAAAGGACTTAACAATTTTGAAAACTCATAGCCATTTATTCATTTAACCTAGAGACATAGGTGTCATTTTATAGGGAGATAGACGAAGTTGTTTACCTTATACCTAAACAGGTTCAGTGTAACCTCCTTGAATATGTGGCACATAGCCCATATGAAGTCACCGTAATATAAATTTTCGTCGAAGGGCAAATCATTAATAACATTGTACATCTATCATATACATTGATCGTACTCCATGAAGATCTGTTTCAACGCTAAAATGCGTCCCGCATTCCTAGGCAATCCAGTCGATCCTCAACGACCATACCTCAGCTCATGCTAGTCGTCCTAGCTGAATGAGGATGACCGGCAAAATAGAAAGAATACCGTCTCGGCTAAGCGTGGACGTGCTCGGTAATCTTAGCTCTCCACTGACGTAACAGTCCATCTGTGAAGCCTGCGAATACGACGATATGTTGTATTATATCCATAATTCTACTTTCACGATTCTGTGGGCCCTAGCAGTACATTGAAAATAGGGAAAATAATTCGCTTGAGATTAGACATACAACTGAATTAAATTCTGCATTTGAAAGAAAAATTTCTCTATGTAATCGTGACGTAGTCTATGCTCGCAATTTACAAAACGTTCCGGGCAGTTATGCCGTGATAGAATGAATTTCACATTTAAACACAACGTCTCGTCCACTTCTGCGAAAGACATTTTCAGGCGGGATCGTAGCTTTTTCGAGTGACCGATTCACATCTTGACTCGCTATTCTCCACAGATGGGGACGAAGCGTTGGGTTCAAACGCGAAATCGATGACATAATAGCCTGGAAAATTTTATTTATTGTGTCATTTCCGGCCGTGAAAGTTTACATTCTACAGTAGTCTAAGCTCACTTTTCTTGAAACGAAGGTTACTGTTGCTTTCCTGTACGAAGGTTCCGTCAGGAATCAGCAGTCAGAGATGTCAGACATGCAAAAAATTCGAAATGGTATATAAACCCGTAAAATCCACTCTCCCAGCCCCGGATCTCCAGTGGATAAAACAGCTTCAAACAGCATATTACTTTAGAAATGAATTAGCATATGAGTAAGAAAAAGTTAAATAAAGGAACGAATTTATGTTTGAAGTTTGTTGGAAGTTGCTAAGTCCTCTGTCACATCGGGCAATGGACCAGTTCAGTCTGTATTAACGTTCGCGTGCGTGCGGTGGAGTGAGGTGGGGGGGGGGGGGGGGGGAGGCGATGGGGAGAGGGAGCGCTTGCCTTCCCCTGGATTGTGAGCACATGCAGTCATTACAGAATTCTCTCGAATTTCTAACAATAACCTGCAGCTCCGCAGAACTTCTGGTTTAAAAATGCCGGCCACGACGACTAATGTTGTTAGTTTAGCAATTGCTACGTATCTTGCGTTTTGGTTTTTGTCAGTTGGTTCAAGGAAAAGTAAGCAGTTCGTTGTTGCGGCTACGATTTCGGCGCTGATCTGCAGTCAAGAACGACACACATCTGTGCAGAATCGCGCCGAAAAAGTGCCTTTGGTCTGTCGCTTCCTCGTTCAGACCTCATCTAGCTGCAGAAAGGATCCCGCCAAACACAGTAGCGCACAGATTCCGTCGCTCATTCCCAGAACACAAACATGACAGAAGTATTTGGGCCAGTCATCCGTCCCCGAGTCCATAATGACGCTCGTCTTAATGCATGACGGAATCACAACAGCAGTTTTCCATTTGTCTGTGGAGAAAGAAAACTCATGACGGTTTGAAGACTCAGGCCTAGAAGACCTGGCTTTTGTTGTACGCTCGGAAGAACGCACTCATGCTGTATTGCAGGTTTTGATCTATACTTAATCCCAAATACATAAATCAAGATAAATAAATAAATGAAAATACCGTTTTCTGTGATAGAAGAGTGGGGAGAAAAGCATGAAATTAATGTCGAAAAGCTATAGTCGCTAGGATTGGGACCCTCTTAAAACCCATGCGTGCAACACGGCGTCACACGCAGTCACAGACTATTACAGAGCATGTAATAAAATGGATGAACTCAGACTAACTTGGTGCAGTTCTAGGCCGCTGTATGTTGATCTACTAGACGATTCGACTACGGCTTTTGGAAGTTACCCGGAGTCGACTAACGGTATACTGAACCTGGTCTGCACTTTACCCAACCAACCCAAAAGTTGTAGTTTTCAGAATATCTTTTATACGGCATCAGTTATCCCAGTCAACCCTAAGAAATATTAACCACGAATGTAATACAATTCATATCAAAACATAAACAGATGTGAAGGTTTAAAAACCAAACCAAGTCTTACAGATATCACCAAAGTTTAATAAGCCTTTTTCAAAATTTATTCCCAGTTTCTCCACTAGAACCTATTTTAATGTGGAATTTTTATTGATATCGAATAGATTTTCTCAATAATCCCTACTTCTTTTCTACTCCACATTTTTAATTTCAATTTCAATACAGTGAATATATTTTTCTCAATATTTTGTAGTTTTATTGCACAATTCATCGAATCACATGGATTTAGTTGTATGTTAATGTAATTTCAGATCGTTAACCCAAGAAGGAGTCATTCCTATTATTATTATTGACAGTATAGAAAGCTGCATATTTCATGTACTACTGAAATATTCTTATGATTTTATACCGAAGTAATCTACCTTAAAATACTTAGTAGATAACTGTTAATATTTTGTGATAGAGTAAGTTTTGTCCATTTATTGTCAAATTTAGTTCTTGGAGTACGGCACCTTTTTGAACTCATAGAATCAATTGTCATTAAGGATGGATTGCTTTGAATCTTTTCCCGTCTTGGAAAAATGTCTGTGGACACCCATAACAGTTTATGTCATCTGCACACCGTTTTAAGAAAAAGCGTTTTATATACATTTCAGTGTTTGTGACGTCACATCTCGTGAACTATTCTTTGTTCATGTCATGCATTATGCCGAAATTTTACTACATCGACGGAGAAAATGTAGCAATCTACAATTCTTTTGCTTTCATAATCTTATGGAGTGTGTAAGGGAGAAAAAGTTTCTTCAAGGTTTGAAATTATGGCTGAGGTTAGTTAGTAGTCTAGGTGCTCTCATTCTCTAATGCGATTTAAATATAGTCTGGCTGTTTTAGGCCGTGAGTTACGCTGCCTGAAGAAATATAGACAGCGTCTATTGTAGTAGACGTATTAATGTGTTAAGGCTTTAACGTAAAGTAATACCTTTTAATGAGTCGATTATGGCTTCACATTAAACTTTTAAATTCGGTCAATAACCACGGGACATATTGAAAATCTAATTTTTGTTGCCCCACGAAGTTGTTAGACAGACAACGTGCCACTGGTATTATG
Source organism: Schistocerca gregaria (assembly GCF_023897955.1). NCBI lineage: Eukaryota > Metazoa > Arthropoda > Insecta > Orthoptera > Acrididae > Schistocerca > Schistocerca gregaria. Next base: position 430,643,243 of record NC_064920.1, on the reverse strand, counting down.
CACCGAGGTTAGCCGCTTGTGACATAAATTTCTGCCGCGCGGGGTAGCCGCACTGTCTTGGGTGCCCTGTCACGGTCCGCGCGATTCCCCCCCGTAAAAGATTGAAGCCGTCCCTCGGGCATGAGTGTCCGTTGTCCTTAGCGTAATTTAATTTGAGTTAATTTAAGTAGTGCGTAAGCATACTGACCGATGACCTTAGCAGTTTGGTCCCATAAAAACGTACCACAAATTTCCAAATTTTCCATAAATTTCTGTCACTGTTTTCTGACATTCCCGTAAATTATCATCCTTACCTACCACTTGTGCCGATCACTCATACAGCTAAACCAGCATCCTTCAGCACACTAGAAACACATGGTATAAAATGCATTGTAGATTCGCCATTCAGTCACGTCTACATTCGTACGGGGATCTTTATCAGAGCACTGGCGACAAACCGATTTGTGTTCGTTAGTTGTGCAGTTTCCGTATACGCTCATACGGCTATCGCGTGTTCGGATATTTCTCCACCGACTCCCGGTGATCGTATACAGGTACCTAAATGGTCCCGTAGCTCACATGACGCCGTTTGTCACATCTCGATGATAGAACGATGCTGGGAGCATCATTGCGTCGGTGTTTCGCGGTGTGGAATGAACGCGACTCCACGATGGCTCGTAGAGCGGAAGTTGTGTAGGCGGGAAAGGCCGCGGTAAACGCGTGCGAGGCATTTGTTGCCGCAATCACGGCGGCACTCTTCCGCCACGCATAACGAGCTAACGCATTCCTCGCACGTGCCTCGTGCACGCACCGGATTTCAGTCATTATCCGCGCTATCTCTGCTCTCCTCATCCGTTACACGACAAGCATGTTACGATATTTTGCGTGGTGTTCGCAATGTGTCCTCGATGTGTTCTTGTGCTTACTGATCGACAAGAGAGCAACGTACACTGCCCGCCATTGAAACTACAGTACTGCAAAGGGTAGCAAGCAACAAAATACTCCTATTCTTGTGCATACAGTACGGTAAGCAGAATACGCCAATAAATGTTTTGGTGATCAGGGTATGCAGGATGATACGTTTAGCAGAAAACGGCAATCTCTGGCATCAACAGTGTCTGTAATCATGCTGGCCAGAAGCTTATATATAGCTTTGTGATCCCACAACCCTACTATAAATGACAAAATTGCTCCCATAGAATTACACTGCTGGCTATTAAAATTGCTACACCACGAAGATGACTTACTGCAGACGCCAAATTTAACCGACAGGAAGAACATACTGTCATACGCAAATAATTAGCTTTTCAGAGCATTCACACAAGGTTGGCACAGGTGGCGACACCTAAGACATGCTGACATGAGGAAAGTTTCCAACCGATTTCTCATACACAAACAGCAGTTGACCGGCGTTGCCTGGTGAAACGTTGTTGTCATGCCTCGTGTATGGAGGAGACATGCGTAACATTACGTTTCCGATTTCGATAAAGATCGGATTGTAGCCTATCGCGTCTGCGTTTTATCGTATCGCGACATTGCTGCACGCGTTAGTCGAGATACATTGATTGTTAGCAAAATATGGTATTGGTGGGATCAGGAGGGTAATACGGAACGCCGTGCTCGATCCCAACTGCCTCCTATCATTAGCAGTCTAGATGACAGGCATCTTATTCGCATGGCTGTAACGGATCGTGCAGACACGTCTCGATCCCTGAGTCAACAGATGGGGACGTTTGCAAGACAACAACCATCTGCACGAACAGTTCGACGACGTTTGCCGCAGCATAGACTATCAGCCCGGAGACCATGGGTGCGGTTACTTTCGACGCTGCATCACAGACAGGAACGCCTGCGATAGTGTACTCAACGACGAACCAGGGTCCACGAATGGCAAAACGTCATTTTTTCGGATGAATTCGGGTTCTGTTTACATCATCGTGGTGGTCGCATCTGTGTTTGGCGTCATCGCGTTGAACGCACATTGGAAGCGTGTATTCGTCTTCACCATACTGGCGTATCACCCAGCGTGATGGTATGGGGTGCCATTGATGACACGTCTCGGTCACCTATTGTTCGCATTGACGTCACTTTCAACAGTGGACGCTACATTTCAGATGTGTTACGACCCGTGGTTCTACCCTTCATTCGATCTCTGCGAAACTCTACATTTCAGCAGGATAATGCACGACCGCATGTTGCATGTCCTGTACGGGCCTTTCTGGGTGCAGAAAATGTTGGACTGCTGCCCTGGCTAGCAAATTCTCCAGATCTCTCACCAAATGAAAACGTCAGGTCAATGGTGGCCGAGGAAGTGGCTCGTCACAATACACCAGTCACTACTCTTGATGAACTGTGGCATCATGTTGAAGCTACAAGGGCCGGTGTACCTGTACACGCCATCCAAGCTTTGTTTGACTCAATGCCCAGGCGTATCAAGGCCGTTATTACGGCCAGAGGTTGTTGTTCTGGGTAGCGTCTTCTCATGATCTATGCACCCAAATTGCGTGAAAATGTCAATTCTAGTATAATATATTTATCCAATGAATACCCGTTTATCATCTGCATTTCTTCTTGGTGTAGCAATTTTAATACCCAGTAGTGTATAATGTAGACTAAGGAGTTGAAGGCATTTCATTCTCATTCACAATGCACGCCTTTAATATTTTATTCGTTTTCCAGTACATTCATCATTTTATCATTGCAGTGGGACGTCTGTATGGCTATAGAATGTTCTATAACAATATTATGCTTGCCAGTGAGGGGCGCTGGATATTTCTCGTTATTTCGTGAACCTAGTTTAGTAGTCTCCTGTGAGTGGTCATTATGGCTTCCCTTTTCCCTCTCTCATAGTTCCTGTAGGGAGTATGTTTTACCGGTTGCACTATGTAGTGACCAAAGCTGTCCCCCTTTCTAGTCCCACAAGTTGTAGTACCAGCCCTGAAGTCTAGCTTCTCACTCCCAATTGGCGCTGCAAAGTAACCTCCCTGACGAAACTCTGACCGTCATAAGACGAATGAAGAGTCATTTTGCGGTGTTTCGGTGGCTAACCACAACGGCGTCGTTTTTCGCGGCAATCACCTGTCCTCTGATGGCCGCGTTAGAATACCGCTGATTCTCGCAACCCAACGCTCCCAGCTAGCCTTTGGAGCCTATCGGTCAGTCCTGTCTTGTTCCTTCTCGCTGGTGGAGGCTTGAGGTCGCGAAGGTGCCTGGTAAGCATGGGTGTACTCAGTGAATGGCAACTTAGACGGTTATAATGCACTTAGAGCACTAGGGATTCGTTAGTGAGAGAGCTCTGTTTTTCTTATTTTAGTTTCTCATTGATTTTGATTCGTAAATTCGATAATTCGTGAGTGATGTCGCTATCTGAACTTTGTCCGTTACGAGCGAGAGGTCACCTACGGGTCAGTTCAGGATAAATAATCTGGTATTTAGAGCTGCAGTATCGCCTTCAGCATCTCTTCTTTAGTCTTTTTCTTGTGACAAATGTGTGGATTTTATTTCTAGATTGTAACCTTCGAAATGGGCTCATGGTACTCTGTGCTAGAAAACGCGACAGCATGGCGAGTGGTTGGCTTTGCGTACTGAAAATTCTATAGCAACTTCTTAACCTTGCAATGATTTTATATTCTTCGCTAACGAGTGTTGCTAACACGGGTATTCACGTGAATTACCTGGTTTTCGGTAGGGAGGCCATTTTGTCACTACCTCATTCTGGTATATACCTCTTATTCTGTTTAATAAGCGGTAGTGGCGAGAGCACGACGTCAGTTCCACTCTCTTGTAAAAATGATAGAATATTATTATTTTAGTCACAACGATCAGAACCGCTATTCCTTTTCCAACTACTCCTCTTGTTCTTCGCCATTGTGGAGAGTGCAACTGCTCTATCAATCTTTCCTTCTTTCGTCCAAATTAAGTTCAATGGTATCCGTTTGAGCAAAAATAACGACATCATTTTCTATGTATTTACGCAAGGTCTCGTTTACGCTCTTTTTGTAACAAAGATGACATACTGATGTCTAACTGTATCCACCAATTCAATGAAACTCCACTCCCACATACAATCAGCTTGCACCCCACATTAACCCTTATGATCAGCAAATAAACTAATCAGTAGATCGGCCTCCAAAAGGTCGTTCAGATCTCGCGGTTTTCTTTGTTGGTGCCGAGTTTGTTCTCGCAGGTAAATAAAACAAGTTCTTTCCTTCTGAATAATGAGAAAGTCAAGGCTCGCTGCGAGTCATGAACAAAACTCCACTTGATGTGGTGAAAGTAAGTTGCATTATCCTTAATAGGTGACAGAGAGTTTCAATTAAATAACTATCACCTATTCAATAAACTTATTTGTTGAAATCTTTCCCCAAAATATGGACGGTCTAATATATATATATATATATATAAAAGTTTTAAGAAGAGGGAATATAAAAAATATGAATATGTCTGTATCATAATACACACAAACTGTCTCTAAGCTACCATTGAAGGTTCAGTTCTATGAAAATATTTTGTTCCAAACACTGCACTTCATTTGGTGCTCCCCAACTTGCAAGAAAATTCTTGCTGTATTAATGTTGTGCTTTAATTGGATTTGAAGTGGTTTTTCTGTTCAGAAACATATTTTAACCTTGCTGTTCTAAAAATATTTTCAAATCTTAGAACATACCTGTTTTTCACGCATTTTATAGAGTTTACTCTGTTTGCCACATGGTGTAGTTTTTGACTCTCTTCTTGTACAGCGATGTCACAAGATTGAGTCCACATCTGTGGTTTACTACTGTTTGTTTTATGACATTAAGTATCTTACTTAATTCATGTTTGGTTAGACACAATTTGCGATTTTAAAAATTATAATATGTATGTGTGTAGTTTTATGTCGTCGCTGATGATAGGATTCTGTATTAATAGAGTCATCGTTGGTCGTGGGTTTTCCAAAAATTCATATTTCTGGTTTACCCCCAATTTTATTTAATGTAAAATCTAAGAATTACAGTTGGTGTTTTGGTCAGTTAAATCTGTGAAAGAAATCTTGGATACGTCAGGCATATAATTAAGATCTGCTTGATTAACTTTCAATAACATGATAGAGTCACCAATATAATGTGATTAATATATAATTTTTATCTATTATTTGTGGGAATTTGTGGAAGAGTAAGATTTCCAAATTATTTTTAAATTGTATTTAAGACTGTTACAGATGGACCATTTCCCACACAAACAGCGTCAGGTTGCTAATATATTTCGTCATTATGTTTGAACACTTAAGAATCCATCATCTACTATAAGAATTATATAAATTTAAATATTTGCACAGTAGTTAAGTTTACATTCCTTATTAGGTTCTTCTTATTGTGTCACTAATTTATTCGATTTAAATACTTGAAGAGAGGCTTACAATATCTGATGATATCTAACTGACTGTAATGCCTGTCATCATGTTTAGTAACCTGGTGTTGGTTTTAATAGTGTAAGATAGTTGAACGGTGTACACTGTGCTGAGTTGGTCATTAAATAACTTATTTAGCTTCTAGCTGGTGTGTCCAGTATTGTTTACATCTGACCATGTCGATCTTCCTGATTTATGCAATTTAACATATGATTTATATTTTGGAATTTGTGGGTTAGTAACACTGTATTTGAATTTATTGTTTCTATTCTCTTACTAAAATCTTGCTGAATTTTTTACTGGCATTCTACTTACTAGTTCAGTAATTCTACTGTCGTCAAGAACTATAAGCGGTTCATTGATGCCATCATGATCACTACACTGTTTCTCTTATCTATCTTCGTTGTAATTACATTATTCTCCTGAAGCTTTTTATTCACCTTTTTAAATTTTTTCATTTGGTTTAGGTTCTAATTTTTAATTTTAGATGTTTATTAGCGCATTTTTTACATCAACAGTGTTCTTCATTTGCTGGTATTTATTAATTTTTATTATTTGAAACTGATTTTGTATTAAATTCGAATTTATGTTATAAAGCTTCTATTCCCCATCAGAAAATAGAACAAGGGTTTTACACATCATTCTGTCTTTGAACTTACACTGTTTGTCATTGTTGTTTGACGTTTGCTGAATGTCTATTCGCGATTCTGTTGTATTATTGTGGTCATTCATTTGAAACTGAGTTATGATTTCTATGCAGCGATTATAGCAGCCTCTTAGAAGGTCCATATTACTCATTTACCAACAGTGGATTATCTCTTCTTCTATGTCCACGTTAGGTTTGATTTCCTGATTGATATGACCAAGTTGTGTCTGTGATGAAATGTTGTCTAAGTACGATCTAAAATATATTATCTGCTTGGTAGTTAAATCTTTCATTTAGAAAATCATACCGTCTTATGACATGGACATTAATTTTATGATAAGAGTACGTACTTTCATTTATATCACATGTACTCTTACACGACCGACTCTCATGAATGGAACTACCACATACGGTCGACGTCAGTGTGCCGGAACTAATCACAGACCTCATGTGGCAGCACTAACTGTGGAGGGTACGTAAAACGTGTTCGGGGCGACGCGGAAGCATTGCAGAGATTGTCGTAACGCGGAAACGGAGTGATTTATCCGACGTCCGAAACGGCATGATCATTGGCTTTGGAGCCAAGGATGGAAGCACGTCAGAAACAGCTAAGATTGTAAACTGCTTCGTTATAGCCGTGAACAAATCATACTTGGCAAGTGAAAATGGTGCTTTTCAAAACTAGCGTCAATGCAAATGTGGTGCATCGCAGGCCATAGATGACAGGGATGACCGAAGACTGGAAAAATTTGTACAGGCGAACAGATGTACAACTATTGAGCAACTGACCTCCCAGATAAACCAAGGGGCTACCAACAGTGTCTCCTCGACGACCGTTCAGCGAACTTTGCTGCGTACGGCCCTCCACAGTAGGTGTCTCGCTCATGCGCTCTTGGTGATTGCAGTTCATAGGCGAGGAAGGCTGGTATTTGCACGCCATTACCGCACCAGGGAGTCTACTTGAAACGTCCCCTTAAAAAATTCGCTTGTGGAGAGCTTGAAAGTTGGATGTAAACAGCGCGTAGCGTTGTGCAGTGGGAGGTGAGCCGCCAGCAGTGGTGGATGTGGAGACAGAGATATCAGAGCTTTGAGCGGACTATCGGGACGTGGGTCAGTCAGAACAAGGAGATTTGTTTGATTGGATGTCACAAAATTAGATATATATAAGACGACTTTTGATCAGTCCTGATCATTCATCACAGTAGTAATTACATTGAACAAAATCTGATCAGTAAAAGAAAATGTACACGGAAGTAGTGGATTTCCATGCAGCCTTGAAGAAGTTTTGAAAAATTTTGGTACGTAGTTCATCACAGTATGAGAAAATTTTCGCTTTTGTCCAACATTGTATCAATAATTGTGTGCATTTGACATATTTGTTATCGTTAATAAAAAAAATTAGCAAATTTGTCTTGGCCACTGCCAAACAATCTGTAAATTTTTTTGTTGGGAGCTTGGGGGGTATGTAAGTAAGCTGTTTAGGTTTTTATGTTGGCAACGGCACGGGGCGCTCTATATTAAAATCACGGACGGTTCTGTGTGCAGTCTTTGGCTGGTTAGACTCATTACTGGAATATTTACTTGTGTAATGTTGGGAAGTTGGATGTGAACAGAGCATAGCGTTGGGCAGTTGGAGGTGAACCGCCAGTAGTGGTGGATGTGGAGACAGAGAGAGAGAGAGAGAGAGAGAGAGAGAGAGAGAGAGAGAGAGAGAGAGAGAGAGAGAGATGCCAGAGTTTTGAGAAGTTAATATAAGCGGACGATCTGGACGTGTATCTCACAGAAAAAAAAATTGTTTAGATGGATGTCATCAGCTGATAGATATGTATATGATGGCTTTTGAACACTATTAAGTAAAATACATTGTCTGTTCTCTATCAAAATCATTCATTTTTTAAATATGTCCATCAATAGTTAATGACTTCAGTAGTTAGAATCTTTTTTAGCTAGCAGTATTGGCGCTCTCTGTATTGCAATAGTTGGAGTAACGAAGATTTTTGTGAGGTAAGTGATTCATGAAAGGTATAGGTATAACCTAGTTAGTCAGGCCATTTTTTGTGGAGATTATTGAAAGTCAGACTGCGTAGCGCTAAAAATATTGTGTGTCAGTTTAGTCGATCAGAGTAAGTAAAGAGAGAAATGTCTGAGTAAGTTCAGTTTTACTCAGCTGTTTGAAAATCAAATAACGTAAGAGGTTTACTAGCACAGTCATTCACAACTTTTTAAAGGGGGTCGTTTCACAATGAGTGACGATAGACGGCCTTTCCAGCTGAAACATTTTTTGTACTCCGTCGGACAGATGGCCGTTCACATGTTCGGCGTCAAACATCTGAAAGCGAAGGTTCCAGGCCGCAGGTCTGGTGAATGCTTCCGCAGTATTCGCTGAGTGATCTCTTCGTTCTGGAAGGCACATTGGATCAACAAAAGCCTCGGCACGATGTCGTCTACGAACAGGACAATGTAGCGTGTTGGAAGCTAGCAGACTGCCAATATGAGTTTACCGTACTCCCCTAACCACCATACCACCTGGACTTAAACACAATCGGGAGTCTGTGGGACCTTCTCGTTTATTCTGATCGCGCCACCGATCCTCAACCGAGAAACCTAGCGCAGCTGGCCAAGGCTCTGGAGTCCACACCGTTCCACATTCCTATCGCTACCTTCCTGAACTTCATTCACTCTCTTGAAACACGTCTCTCAGCGGTTCGCGCTGAAAAAGGTGGTTATTCAGAGTTTTGACCGCTGGTGAATAATGAAGGAAAGAATATGCTATTAGACATTCACTGTGGCGTCCAAATGTTTGTCTTCTCCGTCCTCGGAGCTTCTGTGACATTGCTGCAAGTCGCAGTCTTGTCCGCGGCCGAATCAACCCATGTATAGCGAAACGCAGCGCGCGAGACAAATTACGTACGTTCTGCTACGCTGATTTGATGGGTAACGCTTATTAGCAGACCCTGATGAATACTCTGCAGTACTACATGTATCCTCTCTGCATAAGAGTCGCCAGCATTGCTTTGACCCGTCACGCAGAGATAATCTTCTCAGTACTCTAAAGTCAATAATTCGATCTCGGTAACTACGTGAAGCCTCTCAGAATGGTTCTGAGAACCAGCCCCTGCATTGGAATTTGTTCAGTGCTAACAGTTTGTACATCAGTCAACATGCTCTCTTGGCCATTGTTGTTGGCGCAGGAATACAGGATCGGACGTATATTACTGGCAAAGAATACTTCGGGGAAACTTGGAGGACAATCAAACAACGAGTTAAAATGGGTTAGTGCAAAACGTAAAATCAGCTGTAGTGGTAAGCGAAGAAGAATGTGACCCGGTTATAGATTTTAAGTACATACACGTGTTAGGCACAGAAAGTAATATTTGCACACGAAAAGTCTGTCAGCAAGCTAGAATGTCGAAGAATGAGTAATAGAGACGACGGATACCGGATTCTCTCTTCATGGCTAGCCGCTTTCACAGCAGTAAATACCCAGGTACCCCGAGCGAGGGATATACGCAACTACTGTTAAACAGCCAGGACGGCACAGCAACAATATTATAGAATTCCCCTTACCTCCAGATTCTGCTTTCAGTATTTACTCAATGACGACGGCCCACCGACAGCAACCTGAATGTTTTCGTGCAGCAACTTCATTTCTCGAGAAATGTCTGGGAAAATTTTTATAAGTGGACCAGACACCGTTTTTCGCTTTTACATATACATCCTATCGCCTCTACTCCTACACATTCTCCGTATACTATCCCAACACACCTCTAATCGACTCCCTCTCCGCGGTAATGAAACTCGTTCCGACAGTTATCCGTCCTACCAACTGCCGCGCCTATCCGACTGAATACTAGGACTCCCCTCTCTCTCTTCCCCATCCACCTCTCCCCATCCTCTCCCGCCTTGAAGCCATGCCCCAGTCCACTCACCAGGCTCCTTCTCACCTGTGTCCCCACTATCGATCTCAACACCTACCTTCAACTCAGTAATTCCTTTTCAACGGACCCCTAAATTTTTACTAACCAAACCCATTTTTCTCGGTGCAGGTCCGGCAACATTTGAATGAACATGTAGTGCTTTTTTTCTTTTTTTTATTGGAAGTGCATTGTCATTTTTCGATATGTTTTAAATGTATACGTTTTATATTTTATCTTTCTTCCTTTCTCCCCTGAGTTCTTAATTTCAACAACAGGGAACAAACGGTCTAGATTTACCCGCCAACAAAAATTATAATATATCTTACTAGTTCCAAACCCCCCCCCCCCCAAAAAAAAAACCATGGACCTTGCCGTTGGTGGGGAGGCTTGCGTGCCTCAGCGATACAGATGGCCGTACCGTAGGTGCAACCACTACGGAAGGGTATCTGTTGAGAGGCCAGACGAACGTGTGGTTCCTGAAGAGGGGCAGCAGCGTTTTCAGTAGTTGCAGGGGCAACAGTCTGGATGATTGGCTGATCTGGCCTTGCAACATTAACCAAAACGGCCTTGCTGTGCTGGTACTGCGAACGGCTGAAAGCAAGGGGAAACTACAGCCGTAATTTTTCCCGAGGACATGCAGCTTTACTATATGGTTAAATGATGATGGCATCCTCCTGGGTAAAATATTCCGGAGGTAAAATAGTCCCCCATTCGGATCTCCGGGCGGGGACTACTCAGGAGGATGTCGTTATCAGGAGAAAGAAAACTGGCGTTCTACGGATCGGAGCGTGGAATGTCAGATCCCTTAATCGGGCAGGTAGGTTAGAAAATTTAAAAAGGGAAATGGATAGGTTAAAGTTAGATATAGTGGGAATTAGTGACGTTCGGTGGGAGGAGGAACAAGACTTCTGGTCAGGTGACTACAGGGTTATAAACACAAAATCAAATAGGGGTAATGCAGGAGTAGGTTTAATAATGAATAGAAAAATAGGAATGCGGGTAAGCTACTACAAACAGCATAGTGAACGCATTATTGTGGCCCAGATAGATACGAAGCCCACACCTACTACAGTAGAACAAGTATATATGCCAACTAGCTCTGCAGATGACGAAGAAATTGAAGAAATGTAAAATGAAATAAAAGAAATTATTCAGATAGTGAAGGGAGACGAAAATTTAATAGTAATGGGTGACTGGAATTCGAGTGTAGGAAAAGGGAGAGAAGGAAACAAAGTAGGTGAATATGGATTGGGGCTAAGAAATGAAAGAGGAAGCCGCCTAGTAGAATTCTCCACAGAGCACAACTCAATCATAGCCAACCCTTGGTTTAAGAATCATGAAAGGAAGTTGTATACGTGGAAGAACCCTGGAGATACTAAAAGGTATCAGATAGATTATATAATGGTAAGACAGAGTATTAGGAACCAGGTTTTAAGTTGTAAGACATTTCCAGGGGCAGATGTGGACTCTGACCACAATCTATTGGTTATGACCTGTAGATTAAAACTGAAGAGACTGCAAAAATGTGGGAAATGAAGGAGATGAGACCTGGATAAACTGAAAGAACCAGAGGTTGTACGGAGTTTCAGGGAGAGCATAAGGGAACAATTGACAGGAATAGGGGAAAGAAATACAGTCGAAGAAGAATGGGTAGCTCTGAGGGATGAAGTAGTGAAGGCAGCAGAGGATTAAGTAGGTAAAAAGACGAGGGCTGCTAGAAATCCTTGGGTAACAGAAGAAATATTGAATTTAATTGATGAAAGGAGAAAATATAAAAATGCAGTAAATGAAGCAAGCAAAAAGGAATACAAACGTCTCAAAAATAAGATCGACAGGAAGTGCAAAATGGCTAAACAGGGATGGCTAGAGGACAAATGTAAGGATGTAGAAGCTTATCTCACTAGGGGTAAGATAGATACTGCCTACAGGAAAATTAAAGAGACCTTTGGAGAGAAGAGAACCACGTGTATGAATATCAAGAGCTCAGATGGAAACCCAGTTCTAAGCAAAGAAGGGAAGGCAGAATGGTGGAAGGAGTATATAGAAGGTTTATACAAGGGCGATGTACCTGAGAACAATATTATGGAAATAGAAGAGGATGTAGATGAAGACGAAGTGGGAGATACGATAGTGCGTGAAGAGTTTGACAGAGCACTGAAAGACCTGAGTCGAAACAAGGCCCCCGGAGTAGACAACATTCCATTAGAACTACTGACGGCCTTGGGAGAGCCATTCATGACAAAACTCTACCAGCTGGTGAGCAAGATGTATGAGACAGGCGAAATACCCTCAGACTTCAAGAAGAATATAATAATTCCAATCCCAAAGAGAGCAGGTGCTGACAGATGTGAAAATTACCGAACTATCAGTTTAATAAGTCACAGCTGCAAAATACTAACGCGAATTCTTTACAGACGAATGGAAAAACTGGTAGATGCGGACCTCGGGGAGGATCAGTTTGGATTCCGTCGAAATGTTGGAACACGAGAGGCAATACTGACCTTACGACTTATATTAGAAGAAAGATTAAGAAAAGGCAAACCTACGTTTCTAGCATTTCTAGACTTAGAGAAAGCTTTTGACAATGTTGACTGGAATACTCTTTTTGAAATTCTGAAGGTGGCAGGGGTAAAATACATGGAGCGAAAGGCTATTTGCAATTTGTACAGAAACCAGATGGCAGTCATAAGAGTCGAGGGGCATGAAAGGGAAACAGTGGTTGGGAAAGGAGTGAGACAGGGTTGTAGCCTCTCCCCGATGTTATTGAATATGTATATTGAGCAAGCAGTAAAGGAAACAAAAGAAAAATTTGGAGTAGGTATTAAAATTCATGGAGACGAAGTAAAAACTTTGAGGTTCGCCGATGACATTGTAATTCTGTCAGAGACGGCAAAGGACTTGGAAGAGCAGTTGAACGGAATGGACAGTGTCTTGAAAGGAGGATATAAGATGAACATCAACAAAAGCAAAACGAGGATAATGGAATGTAGTCAAATTAAATCGGGTGATGCTGAGGGAATTAGATTAGGAAATGAGACACTTAAAGTAGTAAAGGAGTTTTGCTATTTAGGAAGTAAAATAACTGATGATGGTCGATGTAGAGAGGATATAAAATGTAGACTGGCAATGGCAAGGAAAGCGTTTCTGAAGAAGAGAAATTTGTTAACATCGAGTATAGATTTAAGTGTCAGGAAGTCATTTCTGAAAGTATTTGTATGGAGTGTAGCCATGTATGGAAGTGAAACATGGACGATAACTAGTTTGGACAAGCAGAGAGTAGAAGCTTTCGAAATGTGGTGCTACAGAAGAATACTGAAGATAAGGTGGATAGATCACGTAACTAATGAAGAGGTATTGAATAGGATTGGGGAGAAGAGAAGTTTGTGGCACAACTTGACTAGAAGAAGGGATCGGTTGGTAGGACATGTTTTGAGGCATCAAGGGATCACAAATTTAGCATTGGAGGGCAGCGTGGAGGGTAAAAATAATAGAGGGAGACCGAGAGATAAGTACACTAAGCAGATTTAGGTTGCAGTAGGTACTGGGAGATGAAGCAGCTTGCACAGGATAGAGTAGCATGGAGAGCTGCATCAAACCAGTCTCAGGACTGAAGACGACAACAACAACAGTTCCAAAACTATATATAAACGTTTCACTTTGTTGTTTCCTATTTATTTATGTTTATAAAGATCTTGGATGAAGGGAAGTATAAAGTTCAAAAATGGCTCTGAGCACTATGGGACTTAACATCTATGGTCATCAGTCCCCTATAACTTAGAACTACTTAAACCTAACTAACCTAAGGACATCACAGAACACCCAGCCATCACGAGGTATGATGTAAACTGAAGCCCAGCCCCCTCACAAATACGGCCAACGGCATTATACGTTAAAGAAAAAATGTCTTTCGACTGTGTTCAACCAACCAAGGACCCAAGTGAAAACCTGGAGAATATTGAATTTTAAAGATGTTTGAATACGGCGCGGCCAAATACCTGAAGTTACACAAAAGTTGCTAACTCAAAATTGTACAGAAAACAAATGGAATTTATTGGTTTCAATTAACCCTCACCAAGTCTGCTTCGATCACTGAACACCGTTAGTCACTGGATCCGAAGCGTACTACCTCTGTCCGAAGATGAAGTTTGAAAAACCGATTCATTCGGTGACAAAAAACTGCAAAATAACTAAACCTAATTCCATGCCGGCGCACAAAATGACACTATCAAATCTTGTAGCATTTTCGATTCAGAAAAGCAATTTTATTCATAACAAACGATCACGTAGTTACGAAAAGATGACGCTCGACAACACAGACTCTGCAACAAGAAGGCTGCCGCTTCACTTTTCGATGTCATGAGCTGTAAATAGCCCCACCAAGTAAAGCTGAACATGCAGCTCTTGCATCCGATTATCTTTAGAATCGTATTTCAGGCATTTCCATTGGCAATTTCCTGCTCCTGCCGAGACATATTCTCTAGGAGGTCTCGCTTCGTGCCTACACCTCTATAACTTTACTTCTACCAAGTGGGAGAAAACATAACCCGACTGATAAAATTAATCGCTCTTAAAATCTGACTAGTGGCCCAAGATCAAAATTCATTTACGATAATGAGGGTAACAGTCACCATAATCTCTTATCTTTTTGATACTCACGCATTTCACTTGGCCAGGAATGCCCTGTTTGCTAGTGCTGTTCTGTTATTATGACCCCGTTCCTTTGTTCGTCATGGGATATTTTGTTGTCAACGGAGCAGAATTCCTTAACTTCATCCACATAGTGACCATCAGTCCTAAGGTTAAGTTTCTCGCTGCTCTCATTTCTGTTATTTCTCATTACTTTCGTCTCTCTACGATTCACTCTCAGTCCATATTCTGCTCTCATTACACTATTCATTGCATTCAACAGATCCCGTCGTTATTCTTCATTTTCACTAAGGATATCATCGTCATAATTGAACCTTATCACATATATCCTCTCATCTTGAATTTCAATCCCAGTCTTGAACTTTTATTTCATTTACGTCATTGCTTCTTTTTATGGATTGAATAACAAGGGCGAAAGGCTACATCCATGACTTACACCCTTTCTGATCCGAGTACATCGTGCTTTGTCTGCCATTCTTATTGTTTCCTCCAGGCTCTTGTACATAGTGTATTCTACCCGTTTTTCTGTACAGCTAATTTTCTCAGATTTTCGAACATCTTGCACCATTTTACACAGTCCGACGCGCTTCTCAGGTCGACAAATCCTACGTATGTGTCCTGATTTTTCTTCATTCTTGCTTCAGTCATCAATCACAACGTCAAAAATGCCTCTCTTTTGCCTTTACGTTTCCTAAAGCCTGACTGATCGTCATGTAAGACGTCCTCAACTTCGATTTCCTTCTTCTACATGTTAATCTTATCAGAAACTTAGATGCACGAACTGTTAATCTGATAGTGCGATATTTCTCGCACTTGTCAGCTCTAGCAGTCTACGGAACTGTATGGATGATATTTTTCCGGAAGTCAGATGGTACGTCACCATTCGCATACATTCTACACATCAAGGTTAATAGTCGTTTTGTTACCAAATCCCCCCATTATCTTAGAAATTCCGGTGGGATCTTATCTGTACTGGATGTCTAGCTTGATTTTAAGTCTTGCATACCTCTCTTAAGTTCTGATTCTATTACTGGAGCCCATCTCTCTTCTCCACTGACTTTTATTTCTCCTTTCAACACGTAATCAGAGATGTCCCACTCATAGAGGTGTACAGAACACTCTGTGCACCGATCAACTCTATATACTGCACGTAAGGGTGGAATTATAACTGTACACTTGATGTTACTGTACTTGCTTTTAATTTCATACAAGGTTGTTTCGGCTTCTCTATATGCTGAGTCATTCCTTCCGACGATCATTTGTTTCTCGATTTCTTCAGAGATTTAATGTAGCCATTATGCCTTAGCTTCCCTGCACTTCCTATTTATTTCATACTTAAATGACTTGCACTTCCGTATTTCCAGATTTCACTGAACATTTTTGTCTTTCCTTCTATTATTGATCAACTACGTTATTTCTTCTGCGCCAATAGTTTCTTCGCAATTACATTACTTGTAGCTAAGTTCTTTCCAGATTCTGTGATGATTCTTTTTAAAAACGTCCATTCCTTTTCTACTGAGCTGCATACTGTGCTATTAATTACTGTAGTATCTATAGCATCAGAAAATTTCAAGGGTATCTCTTCATTTCTTATTACTTACGTATACCACTTCTTTGCGGATTGATTCTCCCTCTTTTAAACTTCAGCCTCATCTTCGTGACTATTAAATTGCGATCTGAGCCAATATCCTAATGGGTACACCTTAACAATCCAATATATGATTTCGGAATCTTTGCCTGACCGTGATGTAATCTAACTGGAAACTTCCCGTATCGCCGGCCGTTGTGACCGTTTCAGTCCGGAACCGTGTTGCTGCTACGGTCGTAAGTTCGAATCCTGCCCCGGGCATGGATATGTGTGATGTCTTTAGCTTAGTTAGGTTTAAGTAGTTCTAAGTCTAGGGGGCTGATGACCTAGGATGTTAAGTTTAATAGTGCTCAGAGCCATTTGAACCATCTTCCAGCATCTCCAGACCTTCTTCTAGTATATCTCCTACTCTTGTTATTCTTGAACAGATTCTTCGCTATTACTGACTGATATCTATTGAAGAACTCAACTGACTGTTTTAATTTCCCATTTCTAATATCGAGTCCATGCTCTCATGTATCCTGTTCTACCCTATAACCGCAATCAAATTTACCTTGATTATTAGATTTTCGTCTCCTTTTACATACTTAAGTACTTCTTAAAACAATTATTTTCCATCCTACTGAATCGTGACTGAGCAAAAGTAAAACAAATGTAATCTTCTGTAACTTCCCTAATATACTTTTTTTTATTCTCATGACCCCTTCGCAAGATCTAGGATGGTGGCGGTCTTTTACAAATACAGTTCGCAGAATTTACTCTACAGGTACCGTGAAAATATGTGTCACTCATTTGCCTTTAAGTTCCTAGAAAATTTCTACATGATGTAAACGATTATTGTTTACGACATGACAGTCGGTAGTGGGAGTTGAGACGAACACTTCCATTTGGAAGTCTTGTCGTCTATCAGGCCAAGAAATAATCTCAAACTGGAATGCTAAAAGAAAATGACTATGATCAATGTTATACAGAAAATGTAACTACGTTCACAATTCGGTGTAAAGCTATCCCTTTCAATGACAGTAGTTTCTTAGTAACTGGGCCCCACAAATAAAATGAGTTAATTGTTGGTCTAGTTTGAGGTACAATTCACACAAAATTCAGTTTTATATTTTAGGAGTGCAAGATCAAAGTATTTTTAATATTCAAGGACTATTAAGTGAAAATAACGAGATGCGCGCATGATCTCCAGATTGTGTGGTTCCAGTAGGCCACTTTGAGGCTGTTTCCCATTCTGATAGACCACAAAAGCCCCACATCAATCTGTTCGTCTTGGTTTCACTTTCGACACGGTGGGAGTTGCAAATAGTTATCGTTTGCTCCCTGTGTTACAGTTTCGTACAGGCTAAATCGACTTATTACAAGTTTAGCACCACTTCTCTGTATGTTGTGCTTTGTGAACAGAAAAGAAACTGAAACAGTGTTCCATACTTGATCGCACTACCGCCTTGTATTCATTTAACATGCACTACACCTTCGTAAAAACCTTTCAAACAACCTTAGTCATTTGTTTGTATTACGTAACACTGATTTCACGTCATCCTCGCATTTCACTTCGCTTCTTACCCCTGAACACTTGTACGAGGTGCCGCGCTCACGATGCTCGCGAACTATGTTGTAGTCGGATACTGTCGGTTATTGGGTATAATCTTACATCTTTTTACACCTATGAAAGGAGCTGAAACTATGACAAGTGAAAATTGTTTCCAAGTCTATCTGCATTCTCAATCTGATAAATAGCATCTTTGTGGCGCACCACATGTTAGTTATATCGCTTTTGTAGAGCATTAGCATCCCAATCTAATGCACTTGGTTCTGTTAGTCACATGTACATCAGACCAATCATATCTGCGAAAATACTTCTTTGATCGGTGACTGATTATGTGTTAGAATTGCGAACGCCTTATGGAAAGCTTCGTACATGGATTCTACTTGTTCACGTATGTTCACTGTTTGCAAGCAATCCTGTGCAAATAACGAGTGCTGTATTTCACACATGTGGTTATTGCTACATGCTTGATCTAGGATTTCTGTGATTGCAAGTGATAGACAGCTTTAACTGTCACCTTGATAAAATGAATATTTGTGGAAATTGGTGTTATCCCGCCCCTATACACACAGCTCTCAACACGACACATTTTTCTCTCGTCGATGGTTGGCGAAGACCTTCCTTACAGAAGTCTGCGTTATGAGTATTCATGACATGTTCCACCTGCCTGCTATGCAGTAGTCTCTTCATTCGAAGAAAGAGGAATAATTTGCTGCGAACCGTATCAGAACAATATGGTGGATGAACAGATACCTGATAGACCATAGGAGCAGCTTGTGCGAATTACCTGAAGCGTTGTCATGGAGCAAATACTTCTTCCTTGATAGCTTGCTGCACGCTTCGTCTTGTGATCCTCTCGTAACTATACGGGTCGACTTGGAGCAGGAGAGGCATCACAGGACATTTTGATTTCCACTGTCTATACTTTTACAAATAAATTCATAATAATTTGTCAGCATCACCAAGAAGGATTCAGGATTCACACTCATTGCAGTGGAAGTTCGAAAACATAAGAAAATATATTTTTTTACATGCGAAGTTTCATAATTTTTGCACTTACTAATGGCTGCATTTGTTGCTATAGGTACACTTTTCTTCATAAGTTAGAGAGATTCTTCGATGAATTTTGCACAACATACATACAATATTGACAGGTGTATGAAACAATAGAATTTATTTATTTTGTGAAAAAACGAATAAACTGTTATATTTTAAACTTCGTGTTTAGAAAGAAAACAAATTTTATGGTTAATTACCTCAATTTTTACCAAAGTTTTTAATAGATTTGGAAGATTCTAGAGTTTCATAAACCTTTAAGTATGGTTTGTATGCTGTGCAAAATTCATCGAAGAATCTCTCTCACTTATGAAGAAAGTGTACCTATAGCAACAAATGCTCCCATTAGTAACTGGAAAAATGATGAAATTTCACATGTAAAAACAATTACTTCATTATGTTTTCGAACTTCCACTGCAATGACTGTGAATTTTGAATCCTTCCTGCCCATGCTAACAGTTTTATGAATTTATTTGTAAAAGTATAGACAGTGGAAATAAAAAATATCCTGTGGTGCCTCTCCTGCTCCAAGTCGGTCCATTTGCGTCCTATCCCCCCCCCCCCCTTCAGAGATTTAGGTAGTATGCTACTGTGATGTCTTCCCTATTACGAGCGTGTTCTGGTCGCACCAGCATTAAAGAAATCCCGAAAGACACTTTAGCATAACCTAGCCCAACTAACACTCAAGCTGAGATTTTTTCCGCGTTGGTGATTGCACTAGTGACTTTGCGTCCAGCACTCCTCCGTTGTGTTTAGGCAGCTAAAGAAGTAATGTGGATTGGCATCGTACAACTGAAACATTTCTGCTGCAATACAACCACGTTAAACGCTTTTATTGGCCGAAGATTTAAACGGCAGGAAACACTGCACATTATCAATTTATAAGGGTCTTAACGCAATTACCACGTGTATCTGAAATCCAGCTGTTGTCGGACGTCATGTCCATGCTCAAAGCTACTACAGTTCAGTTAAAATTGTTTGACAGTTGACCTCTACCACTTGACGCTATATTTTTGCCACATCGCCTGCCGGCAGTGGCTCGATTATAGGCGACCCACAAACACGGCGGGTCGCTTCATAATTAGTGCTCCAGTGTGCAAAGCGGAGCACTGTTGAAAGCGGCCGCCGCGAGGTACGGGGAAATGCGACACGCTCTGTCAACAGCTGACTGTAAGTGACCAGTGGCTGAACTGCGCCGACGACACATTTTATACACCTGAATTGAAACTTATGTCCTACCTTACAACAACCTTGCGATG
Organism: Schistocerca gregaria; assembly: GCF_023897955.1. Taxonomy (NCBI): domain Eukaryota; kingdom Metazoa; phylum Arthropoda; class Insecta; order Orthoptera; family Acrididae; genus Schistocerca; species Schistocerca gregaria. The sequence continues at coordinate 430,623,216 of NC_064920.1, read as the reverse complement.
TGTAATAGATACGACAAAACGATGGTCAGCAGTCTGCGACAGAACTAAAAACACGACTGCTTTATTCATGGTGATTAAAACTAGCCTATACGAGCAAACTCAAGGCAGAAGAATTTAAGTTTCAAAGCTAAAAGCAAGCACTAATTTCTCGTTAACATTTATTATCAGCTATCCTCACACTGGCTACACGTGCTGGCACGTTACTAACCGATGAGCAATCATGGTTGGCGCATGTTTGTCGGTTGAAAGTGATGAAAGCAGATTCCAAAAGAAAAAAAATTAATAGAAAGAAAATTAAGGGGAAACAAAAAAGTTAATATGGTGAAGACCATGACGCAATGAAATGTTATGAATTTAAAAAATACGTTAGGTGGGATTTAGAAATAAAAAGAATTTCCTTGCAATTAATGAGATTCGAACACAAGACCTCCAACACGTAACGCTTATTAGCTGATCGCTGCGCAACACCAATAAACAGCATTAAGTTATTAGCTTTATAACACTGTTGACCCGGTCGCAACGATAAATTGCAGCGTTCAAAAATTAAGCTTTTCGGAATATCGTGCAAAGCTTGCCTAACGTGTTCCAATTTCTGTGATTATAATAACTGTCTCTATGGCGCTTATGGAGAAGGATCCAGCAGTATTTGGATAGTGCTGTGTATGAAAGGTGTGTACTTCGTATGCATCGTTTGGTGTGTGTGTGTGTGTGTGTGCTTTTCTGGTATGTGCGGTTTTGGTGTTTGGTGTGTTTATAATGTGTGATGAAATAAGAAATAAAAATGTCAGAGCCAGGCTTTTTGAGCCAAACATATCAAGAAAGAAAGCCGGACAAGAGCTGGAAGTGAAGTGGGCAATTGTTGTGGCAGCCTGGCAACGGGAAATGGTTCGTACGTGACGATGAGCTCTTTGATTGGAAGAAACAAGCTCACATGCTTTGAGTATCAACTACCAAGTAATTTTTGTCGGAGTATAATAGGTAAACATTTGACATAGGTAGACCATCATAACGGCAGCCACAAAATGAAATACTACTATGACGGTCAACCTATGGTAAACATTTGCGTATTAGTTGATTGGTCATGGGCATGACGTAAAACGTGATACAGTATAGCGACTTCTGTAGTGCGTGACTTTGGTCAATAAAAGCATTTTACAACTGTGGCGGATTTGCTTATTATGGACATGCTGCAGGACAGTTCTGGATGTCCCACAAACAAAAACCTGTTTGAATGCGTATGAGCCGTCATGGAACATGCCGTTCGGCAAGCTTCGTACGGTTAAAAATGTCACTGGAAAATGAAAACAGACCCATGACACATCTCCTTGTGCCATCGATTGGGATACGGCCGTCTTCGAGCACCGGGCCCCCAATTCCTCTCATAATTCAGAGATGGTCTACCGCTATGTTTTTCGTCAGTTAGAATTTTTTGGCCACAGTGAATAATGACACAATTAACTAAAAACAATAACACACATTTAAATGCACCAACTCTTGGAACCTGAAGACACAGCGCAAATTTTATTCGTGTATCTGTATATGTATGTTCACGGTGGTGTTTGAGGTACATTAAGGTAGCCTCCTGTGTTTTGGAATGTAGCAAATAACGCCATGTGCTAGAAGCGTAAATAACTATTTGCAAAGTGCTGCGGTTTTCCTTTATGAAGAAACTCATAAATGGTGACGTTATAATTTTTGTGATTAGTACGTTCAAAAGATTGGTAATGTGGGTATCGTCAAGTATGCAGTGAAAGCCAATCCAGCATGAATAACAAATAAACATAGATATACAGGAGCTGCACACGCTAGGCAGAGACCTTATTTTTGTAACAGCTTTGATGACAGCTACAATCTGTGGCAGCAGGTTGTTCTGATGTGAGTTCACAATGCAGCAGCAGTACATGTCTTTGGTGATAAAGGAGTGAACAATGATAATTTACCTGGAACGTGGAAATAAACTGGAGTATAAGAGGGGAAGACCACTATGGAGTCACTGACATAAGCTATTCATAAAGTAAATGGTGGAGGACATGAACACGACTACAATGAGAAGAAGCCAGCTACGTGTCCTTTTATTAGTAAAGTGCAGTTTCCCAAGAAATAAGCATATTTTTGTGATAAATTTAGCGACATAAGCAATATCGTTTGTAGGCTTTAGCCAAACTCTATTGCTGTCGAAGGGTTATCTCTTACTGATTCCAAAATTGTCAGTACACGCACAAGAAATAGTATTTTTCTGTGTACTTGAAATTTAAATACAGCACGACACTGGGTAACCCGATGCTCACGACAACATTTTTGTGTAAATCGACAATTGCTACTAGAGGAGAAGGTCCAAATATAGGATACCTAAGGTTATTACAAAGCAACATTGTTCTGTTAATGATTAAATTATTGCAGAAGCCCTGGGATAGTACAGTAATATGTGTCCGTCGAAGTTATGATGGAATGAACAACGAATTTTAAATAATTTATTTCCAAAATCAGTACAAAAACGCCGATTTTTTCCTTGAGTCCAAATATGGGCTACATTTAACACGAAGGGACAGATGTTTGAAAGCAAGTTTCGAGTGCAAGTTTATTTCCAATAATCACAAATATAATCTCCATTGTCCATCTCTGCACATTCAGCTATGTGCCCACTGTTACGGCACTCGATACACTGAATTCGTTGGCATCCGCTTAAAGTGGGCTGTTGCAAAATATGCAGGATACATTTGTCCCAGAAGGCGTACGGTGTTCAGAAAGCTCTAAATCACTTTCCTCGTTGTCTAGGATAGGCTCATCCTCAGTAGGTAATCCGTCAGACAAAGACAGGCCTACTTTCTTTTTCTTCCGTAGATTTGTTTTGGTTTGTTTCGCTTGTCTTCTTCAGTGGCCTGTCCAAGGAAATTTTGAGCTCCTCCTTATACTGTGTTCCTGTAATCAAGCAAGCTTTTACAGATTTACCACCTCTATTACATGTTTTCATTGCAACTGTGTGGTGGAGAAACGCTACAAATTTTCTTAACTTCCTATTTACCAGCGAGGTAATCGGCGTCAGTGAAAAGATGCTTGTTCAGAGGATAAATCCCTGTCTCTTTGAAACCACTTACTGTAATCTGGCCAGCTTGAACTTGCCGATAAACTCACCAGATCCATTACCTGATATGTTTTAATAAGTTTCTGAGCATATAACATATACTCGTAAGAGCGTCTAACTCTTGAAACCCAACGCTCTTGTGAAAGAAGTGCCGCAAGGCTTACGAATCGATAGGTGAGCTGGATGGCGATTCACGAAACGATCTGTCTAACTTCTACGAGTTGCGTTAGAGGTGAAAGGTACGTCAATGCCGTCTGCCCCTGCTAAAACAAAAGCCATTCATTTCAAATCTGATAAACTGTAGCCAAAAAAACCTTTGTTCCATAGTCAACAAGAAAGAAACAAGCTCTGCTTCCAGACGTGGTCCTAAAACAGAGGGCTTACCAAAGAGAGCAGCACTTGAAGTGAGATCTGTTTTCTCGCTTAAAGTTTGCAGCGCAGAACGAGTTAGATACGTTTGCAGCCTTTAGAGTTCTCATTTTCCTCGCCCACAAAGCAGTGATGGCTTCAGCCACTTTAAAGGGTCCCAAGTATTTTTTTTGCCCTTGGCTTGGTGTTTAGGCTTGTCCTGAAAGACAAATCTTGAGTAACAGCGGTCTTCTTTTAGTACCTAAAAATGAACACGAGCAGTCAAAACCACTGTTTGCGTTCGTGGAGTCGTAGCGCCTGCTCCGTTCAGCGCCACTATCACGGTGGCAGGAGGTTCTTGCCCTTGTCAGTGTTCATGTTCATTTTTACGTCTTGAGTAGATTTCCAACAAAAATTTTTGGATTATAAATTGATTCAAATGCTGTTTAGCCCATAATTAGACCCTTCGTGTTCATCCAAATTTTGTACCACACTGTTCCTGGAAAACTGCCCTACTTGTCATTTCGAAATACAGACAGAACAATGAAGACTGTGAAACAGATACTTTAACACATTTCAGGCATACTAAGTCAAACTCTAAAGAAACAGGATAAGTACATACCTGTGGATAGAGTGCAGTCCACAGAATACAGGTTGCACGCTCAAAATCTCACTGCAGGCAAAGATAGCGAACGCACAACAAATTGTATACAGTCGTCCACGGAAGTAGTGGGGTACAGATTTACACATGCCACGTCCCATATTTAGACCTTCTCCTCTACTAATTATAAAATCCTGCTGCCGCATTCGAACTGGAAACGTATTCTGCTAGGGTTGGCGGTTATCACTGAAAGAATCCGTTCTTTCCGTCTCCAGTTAATTTGAACTAGCAAGATCTCTCAAAATAACTGATTTCTGAAAGAAAAGATTCGAATTTTTCTTTTCCACTACTTCCTGTAATATACGTACTGTTCGAATAAAGACATAAATTCTAATGAAAGTGCCTCAATCCCATACGATCGAGATGATATACTCCTGAAGGTGACCTCAATCGATAAGGTGTTGAGGCATGGAGTAGTGTTTACACTCTTTAGGTTGAAGCTATGACAGAAATCATTCTCATTTTCTACCTCAAAGATTGCAAAAGCGAAGCAGATGCACGGCGAAGCGAGAGCGCAAGTTCGCAAACTGACACCTCTGTATCGCCGCTTTCGGATGGAGTCATTTCCGTATCCTGAAGCAACCACAAAGTTGTGCGTTCAGTTGCTACTCCGAGTTTATAGCATTATAGCACGTTTGCCAAATTTACCTTTTCAGGTGGAATCATTTCCGCATCCTGAAGCAACCACAAAGTTATGCGTTCAGTTGCCACTCCGAGTTTATAGCACGTTTGCAAAATTTAGCTTTTCTTTGAGGGAACACTGACAGCGTTTTCATCTTATATGATGTCGCAAGTTTGTTGTACGTCCTCCAGTTTTTAATATAGCATTGTACTTCATTGCTACTCCATTGTGTAAAATATTTTCATCCAAGGGATGGTACTATTCTGCAGCACAACTGATGTCCGTGGACGACAGCGAGAAGCTGCCGTGTACACCATGTGGAGGCACTTACATGCACACCGCCTCTGTAACAGGCTCATTATTGTCTCAGCAATGCTGTACCGATTATAATGTCATGTGTTTATTGCTATTTTCTAACAGTAAGCGTTATATCTAGTGCTGAATGCTTTTCCCAGATTCTACAATAGTCTACTATTTTAATGCAATAGGGATTTTGGAAATACGTGTAACACTTTATTACAAAATTGTTAGTTACAAATAAAAAATTTGGCCTAGCGATATGCTTAACCTTTACCTGGTTAGTAGTAAAAAAATGAAAAAAAGCTGTTATAACTGAGACCAAACAGATACCTAAAGCTAACAGTTATTCAGAACTAAAGTATCAGTGTCGGTTTTGTTACTTATAATTTTGTACACAACGGTAAGAAGATGTGGGCTACAACGATGTGTGAGAACTGTCCTTAAAGGAAAACTGAACAGGAACAGCAATAATCAGCTTACAAATTAACACAGTAAACCGATATTTACTTACCTTGCATTTCTCCCCAGCGTACGAAGACTCATTACAAATAATACAGCGGGAAGTAAAGTCCAGCTAATACAGTAGCAACAAAGATGAGACACTCCGTGCTAAAGCACGAATGATGGGGCTGGAGCCGCGACTAGGTGGCATTTGCGTAGCGTCACGAAACAATGTGGCTCCAAGTGCGAGTGGGCTCTTTGGCTGCCGCCGGCCGCACTACAAATAAAAGTCGTGTGGCTAGGTCCTCCCGTCGGGTAGACCGTTCGCCGGGTGCAAGTCTTTCGATTTGACGCCACTTCGGTGACTTTCGCGTCTATACGTATAAAATGATGATGATCAGGGCAACACAACACCCTGTTCCTGAGCGGAGTAGATCTCTGACCCAGCCGGGAATCGAACTAGGGCCCTTATGATCGACGTTCTGTTGCACTAAGCACTCACTTACCGACTGCCGTCTTATACTGCGGCGACAGAGGGCAATCTCAATCCACCAATGCAGGAGGCGTGGCGTGGCTCCACCAGATCCCACATGAACGCTATTGGTGTATAACGGAAACTTGCAATTCCATTGCCAATTTTTAGCTATGAGACGCTAGTAGGATACAATCAAAAGGTAATATCACAGATTTTAGCCACTCTGTTTTTCTCATGCCTTTGTCCTTCACATTAACATTGTATCACATTATGATGAATTGTTGTCATCCTCAGCAAGGAATATTGCACCGTTGATCCCCTTAAAAAAATTAAAATAATTGTTGCTCGACGCTGCACTGTATCAATGGTCTGCCCCATTCTGTTTTTAGCTCCTCTAAAGGCGTGATATGATACTATGTTCTTTTACTAGCAAACCCAAAAAGACTCAGTTTTTAAGTACATATTTTCGAGACGATAGTTAACACTTCATAACAACATGTAGGCCTTCTTTCGATGATGTCAGCATTAAAGGTGTTGCGAATCATATGTATTACTAAGCAATGATGTATGCCTTGAGGCTCAATGTACTGTTTCGCTAAAACCTGTGAAATTTTAGTATGGTTAGTCCCATGTTCTCTTCCACAAACGGAGCTCGTGCTGACTCAAAAGTTTTCGAATTCCTCTTACCTACTGTATTTTGTCATTTGTCAAGTTTTCCCTCTCACACAGAATCGGCAGTATTCATAAGCCTCCAGTTCCTTACTTCTAGATATATTTCGTTAATCCTATGTACTCAAAAGCCGCGCACGAGCAATAAATGCTGCAGGCAACTTGTTCAGTAACTGTATGTCGCAGACGACAACTAGTTTCTTTGACGGACATTTCTTAGAAAATGTTTATCTCGACTGTAAAATTATATTGTGATCTGAGGCGGATGGAGACATGATTCACTATGTTATTCAAATGATTTGAAATTAACAATACTACAGTAACAGTCTCATTCCATAGTTGAAGTACAAATAGTGAATGAAGAGTTACAAATATATTGTTTCATAGAAGATTAAGTACACAAAGAAAAGTGTGATTTGTGTCGACAATTACACTCAGAGAAGGTCGGGGTTGAGGGGAGAGGGACAGCAAAAAATTGGAAAAGATGAAAGAAGAAGTAGTATCAACACGTACAAATACTGAGTTTCTACAGCAACGAGTAGGTAATACTTTACAACTTGTATGCTTCTTCATCTACATAACTTTTCTGCAACTAACACTGGTTTGGCAAAGAATTTATAAATTCAATTTGAGAGATTTTTGTCGACAGCCCCACCCTCGAATGAACATCTAAATATATGTGTGCGAACTACGGTTTCGCTTATTTTATTTCAGTGGTCACTTTTCCATGTGTAGGTGGGAGTCAGAACACGATTTCGCCTACGGAGGAGGAAGTAGGTGATTAAAATTTGGTGAAAAGTTCTCGCCACAACGAATAACAGGTATATCTTGCCGATTGCCACTCCAACTCGCTTGTCATATCCGTGACACTCTTCCCCTACTGTGTGATAATACAGAGTAGCTGCTCGTTTCTAACTTTTTCGATGTCATCCGTCACTCGTTCCTAAGCAGAATCCCATACTGCGCAACAGTACTCCAGAGGACGACGGACAAGCGTAGTGTAGACAGCCTCATTCCAATGATTGTAGCACCCTGTGCCAATAAAACGCAGTCTTTGGTTCGCCTTCCACGGAAATGTTACTACTTTAAGTTGTTTGTAATATTAACCACTTGGTATTTAATTGAATGTTCAACCTTTAAATTTGTGTGATTTATAGTGTAACTGACAACCTTTTGTAGTAATATGGAAGGCGTCCAGTTTAGTAACACGCAGATATCTTGTGTAAATGATTTGGTACTTGGTTTTAATTTCAGTAGACCGTAAATGATGTAATCATCTGCAAACAACTTGCTCAGATTGTCTTCTAAATCCATTTTATAGATTAGGAATAACAGGGTGCTTACAAAACTTCCACGGGTAACACAAGCTACCTCTTTGGTTTCACTAGATGACATACAGTCAATTTCTCCGAGCTGTGATATTTCTGATAGGTAATTACTAACCCAGTCGCACGAATGAGATAACATTCCATAGAAACGGCATTTGATCAGAAGCCGCTTGTGAGGAAAGGCGTTAAAGGCTTATGGACCTAGAAACACGGAAGCAACTTGAAATCCCTTGTCGATAGCACTCATTTCTTGTGTGAAGAAGAATCACTTGAGTTTCACAAGAACTTTATTTTATGAACCCATGCTGGTTATGTGTGAACAGATATTTTTGTGGCGGTATTTCATAATGCTGGAACGCAGCTCACCTTTATTTACAGGTACCTTCAGGACAGAGGAAAACGACTGGGTGAAAACTAGAGCTAGGAAGAAAGCCCAGTTACCAGTGGATAGAGCGCTCTACATGTTTTTTAACTGTAGTTGCAGGTGCTCATTATTGGCACAGTTAGTGATTTGGCGAACGTCGATTTGCCTTGGAAGTCGCTGCTCTTACTTAAGACGTAACGAAGGCAGTCCGCCTTGGAAATCTGTTCATTTGGTTGCCAGTCTGCAGGCGCGAACTAATTCCGTGTGACAATGCGGATCCGATGATTTGTCTAAATGACTTGAAATTTATCCGCAGTTTCTAATACGAACCACATCTAGCTGTATGATGGAACGGCGAGAACGAAAATTTGCGCCGAACCGTGATACTAACCCGGATTTCTCGCGTTACGCGAGTGATTACCTTAACTGCTTCCGCTATCCAAGCACGAATAACATCCAGACCCAAATTTCCATATGTCATCGTCCATGTGTCACACATGTACTCTTACATCCCATTAATGTTGTTCCCGTGCAGGAGAGACATTTTATTTGTAAGTCGCAGTCTGGTATTAGCGATAAAAACAAAATTGCAATGACGGTGTTGTGAAGTAGAACGTCGTACTTCTTCATAATACAAGCATCGCAGTTTCGTGTTTTTCTAAATGTTCTGACATTCGTTCACATTAGTGGTATCAGCTACGGCACATGTTATGAATCGAAACTTGGAGAAACTTCGAGAAGACACAGAAGGGCGACGGTCTTCACTTCAAGACGTGGTTATATGGATAAACCTACAAATGTTCCATTATAAAGAAGAACGAGATACTTTATAGTTAAACGTAATATGCGAAAAGGAATGGTTGACATGATTTAAATCTCTGTAGACTGATAACAAATGAAAACCAGTGACTCTGTAGATATGATAACGAAAGCTACAAAATGTGATCAAAGAAACAAAAAACGAACATCACCGGGTGCTGATGACATAAACATGGAGGTGCTGGTGAATTAAAACATAGACTTTTAAGATTTATGAACGTTTGTTGGCTGGGTGGATATGATCAGACGAATGGGATTAAACTTAGATAAGCCCAATTTACAAGAATGGCAATAAACTATAGTGTTCACATGACATCGTTGAGTTCCTGTTATGAATTGTATGCTAAAATTATAGACAAGAGTTTAATACAAAATAGTGAAATCACGTAAAGGGGTACAACATGGTTTTAGAAACGGTAGATCACGTTCTGTCTTTTCACTTTATTACAAGTAACTGAAGAAAGAATACAATTTACCCTACCAACTTATGATGTTTTTATGGCCTAAGAAAAGGCGTTTGACAACGTAAAGCCGAAAAGGCTACGGGAATCATTTAAGGAAATGCGTGTTCCAGCACATCAGATCACTGAAATGCAGTCATTATACAGAATTAATTAAATAAGGATACGTACTGTAAGGAATGACAGACAATCTGTCGATATTAATCAAGGAGTTAGACAAGGCTGATCACAGTTTCCTACCCTTTTCAATGTTTTTATTGACTATATCATTGGTGAAGTGTTAATTTCACTAAGTGACTCATTACGGAGCTATACTTTAATTTTACGACGTTGCTGTTTGGTTATGATCAGATAGTAATAAGGGAAGAAAATGTTTAGTTTGCAGAACAAAAATTGATTTAAACTGCAGCGCAGCTCGACAGACAAAAAAAATGTGATGGCATTTCAAAGATAGGATACCGTAGGAGATAAAATTGCAAAACGCAGTGACCGACCGTCTTCAGTTCGAGATCGAGACCTGCAGCAGTTGCATAAAGTTATCAGTGCTGACAGACAAGCAACACCGCGTGAAATGGCAACTGAAATCAATCTGCGACATCGACGAACGTATCCGTTAGGACAGCGCAGCGAAATTTTGAGTTAGTGAGCTACAACAGCAGATGAGCAACGCGAGTGCATATGTTGACAGTGCGACAGTGCCTGTAGCTCTCTTCTGGACTCTTTGACATTTCCGTTGACCCCTAGGCCAGGGGAAAACATTAGCTATCCCAATTTATATTGATAAGACCAGATTGTAGGTTTGAGTGTGGCTTAGCCCCGAAGAAATCATGGACCGAAGTTGTCAACATTGCATTTTGCCATCTGATGGTGCTTCCACAGCGGTGTGGGCTGTGTTTTCTAGGAATGAAGGAATGGACTGTGTTCTCTGGTGAAAATGAACCGATCATGACTGCTGACGATTAGGTTTGGCTACTTGGAGTCCGTTTGCAGCCATTTATGGTCTTCATGTTGATTCCCTGGTTCGAATCCCGGCGGGGTCAGTGATTTTCTCTGCCTCGTGATGACTGGGCGTTGTGTGATGTCCTTAGATTAGTTAGGTTTAAGTAGTTGTAAGTTCTAGGGGACTGATGACCATAGATGTTAAGTCCCATAGTGCTCAGAGCCATTTGAACCTATTTGACTTCATGTTCGCGAGCAACGATGAAATTTTTATGGAACACATTTCGCCTCGTAAGCGGGCCACAATTTTTCGCTGTTGCTTTGAAGAACATTCTGGACAATTCCAGTGAATGATTTGGCCACCAAGATCGCGCGACGTGAATCACATCGAACATTTATGAGGTATAATCGAGAGGTCCCTTCATGCACTAAATACTGCACCGTGAACACTTCACAATCATGGACTGCTACAGAGGCAATATGACTCAATTTTTCTGCAGGGGACCTTAAAGAACTAGCTCGATACACACCACGTCAAGCTGCTGCAGTACGAAGGGCAAAAAGAGATCCGACATTGTATTAAGAGATTTCCAATGCCGAATTTTATCTTGCTGTACAGCTTACATTAAAAAATAACGTATCGAAAGAAACAGTTATTAAACTGTACAAAGTAACTGCGGTACCATTTCTGTCGTATGGCAGCCAATGTTAGACTCTAACGTCTCATCAGTTAAGACTAATCAACTGTTCAGAGATAAAGTTCGTCTGTTATCTAGCTGATGTTCATTGTTCAACCATAAAAGAAACACCGGTACCGTAAAAGATATACAGGCTTCAGACTGGAACCAAATCCGTAGGCGGTGGGCGCGAAGACTTCTGACACCAAATCTGTAGGCGCCCAAAGAAGGTATTCGTCGCTATACGGAACTTTACGAATGTGGGTATAGCCCATAAGGTGGCGGCAGAACTCCCATAACTTCGTAGCTTCCTGCAAAGCAACTCACCCTGCATTTCAAACTGCGGTTGCGTTCGGAACAATTGACACTCTCTGTCAGTGGCTTGCGCCTTTATCCAGTCCTTCTAAAAAAAATGGCTCTGTACCCTGTGGGACTTAACTTCTGAAGTCATCAGTCCCCCAGAACTTAGAACTACTTAATCCTAACCAACCTAAGGACATCACACACATCCATGCCCACGGCAGGATTTGAACGTGCGACCGTAGCGGTCTCGCTGTTCCCGACTGTAGCACCTACAACCACTCGGCCACTCCGGCCGGCACTCCTCACTTATGCCCACAACTTGTACGGCTGCTATTTTTCTCCTAAGCGCATCTGCATTCGTATGTTTTACCCCTGGTTTGTGAATTACCTCGTAGTCAAATTCACATAGTTTCAGTGCAAATCTCGTTAAACGAAGGATCTTTCAGCTCCAACAATCACTTCAATGCTGCTTGATCTGTAATCACCTTGAACTTACGCCCATATAAATAACAGCGAAAATAGGAGATACCGTAAATCAGTGCTAATGTTTCTTTCTCTGTAGTTGAATAATTCTTTTGTACCTTATTCAGTTGCCTGGAAGCGTCAGCCACTGGATGTTCCTGTCCATTAACCCTCTGAGAAAGAATACAGATATAGTTCTAAAATATCGACTAAACTGGGATGACCACGTCCTACGTATGTTTAGTGGCAACTAAAGCTGCAATACAGTGTTACCCAACGATCAAGGGGATTGCTGGACGTTCCTTAAAGAGATGGAATGAACAATTCTGAGGGAGAACAGCGAAAGGACCTTATCTTTTAAGACGATGGTGATGATTATGATTCAAAATCCTGCACTATCATTGATATAGTTCTCAGCTAAGCGGTAGCTTTCATTTACTTTCTTGTGTAGTAGCGTGATCTGTGCTACTTTCCAGCTGAGACGTACGGAGCCGGCCGGAGTGGCCGAGCGGTTCTAGGCGCTACAGTCTGGGACCGCTCCACCGCTCCGGTCGCAGGCTCGAATCCTGCCTCGGTCTTGAATGTGTGTGATGTCCTTAGGTTAGTTAGGTTTACGTAGTTCTAAGTTCTAGGGGACTGATGACCTCAGCAGTTAAGTCCCATAGTGCTCAGAGCCATTTGAACCATTTTTTCACGTACGGATTTTTCGTCTCGAAAATACCAGACACTTACGGCATTAAATTTATCAGTTACGTTGACAGCAGCGTAGCCTTGTTTCCGATGTGGAACAGAAGTGGTGGCTCTATTTCTGGTGTCGTCGTGCGTAAATTGCGCACCATTTCGCCGGTGAGTGCGCATCAGGATGCACGGCGGGCACTGCGGCAGGGTGGGGCGCGGTGCACCGCAGCGGCGGCGGTGGCGGCCAGCCTGCCCCGGCCTCGACTGTTCTGCTGCAGTCGGCGAGCACACCGAGGGTTTGCGGACGGCCGTGCCGCCCACTGCGGTCGCTCTGCCAATTTGCACGCCGTCCGCTAACGCCCCTTCCGACCGCCCCCGCGCGCCGCTGCTGCTGCGGAGATAGAGGTTTTGTTTATGTTGGTCCCGCGCCAGCGCAGCGGGCGCAGGTCGCTCCGGCCGGTCGTCAGGATTAAGGCTCCCCAGTAATTTGCGCCGGCGCCGAGTCCCGCCACCCACTGTGCGGCCAAGTGGCCTTCGGCTACCGGCAGTGTTAACGGGAACCTCTGTTGGTGGTGCTGGTACCCACCAGCTTCCCAAAGAACTTCGCCAATGGCTATACCAAAATCCCACTGTCACAAGTTCCTCGATCAGGTGGTTGACATTTTCTCTTCTGACTCGCTGCAGACGTGTTTATCTACATCTACATCCATACTCTGCAAGCAACCCCAAAGTGTGTGGCGGAGGGTACTTTGAGTACCTCAATCGGTTCTCCTTTATTCCAGTCTCGTATTGTTCGTGGAAGGAAAGATTGTCGGTATACCTCTGTGTGGGCTGTGATGACTCTGATTCTATCCTCATTGTCTCTTCGCGAGATATACGTAGGAGGGAGCAATATACTGCTTGACTCGGTGGAGGTGGAGGTATGTTCTCGAAACTTAAACAAAAGCCCTTAACGAGCTACTGGGCGTCTCTCCTGCAGAGTCTTGCACTGGAGTTTATCTACCATCTCCGTAACGCTGTCGCGAATACTAAATAATTCTGTAACAAAGCACTCTGCTCTCCGTTGGATTTTCTCTGTCTCTTCTATCAACCCCACCTGGTACGGATCCCACATATTCAAGCAGTGGGCGAAAAAGTGTACTGTATCCTACTTCCTTTGTTTTCGGATTGCATTTCGTTAGGATTCTTCCAATGAATCTCAGTCTAGCATCTGCTTTATGACGATTAATTTTCTATGGTCATTCCATTTTAAATCACTCCGAATGCCTACTGCCAGATAGTTTATCGAATTAACTTTCAAAAATGGTTCAAATGCCTCTGAACACTATGGGACTTAACTTATAAGGTCATCAGTCAGATTGTTGGTTGGGTTGGGTTGTTTGAAGGAGGAGACCAGACAGCGAGGTCGTCGGTCTCATTGGATTAGGGAAGGATGAAGAAGAAAGTCGGCCGTGCCCTTTCCAAGGAACCATCCCGGCATTTGCCTGGAGAGATTTAGGGAAATCACTGAACACCTAAATCAGGATGGCCGGACGCGGGATTGAACCATCGTCCTCCCGAACGCAAGGTCATCAGTCCCATAGAACTTAGAACTACTTAAACCTAACTAACCTAAGGACATCACAGACATCCATGCCCGAGGCAGGATTCGAACCTGCGACCGTGGCGGTCGAGCGGTTCCAAACTGTAGCGCCTAGAACTGCTCTCCCACCCCGGCCGGCTGCAATTAACTGCTTCCAGTTGCTGACCTGCTTTGTTGTAGCTAAATGATAAAGGATCTTTCTTTCTACGTATTCGCAGCACATTGCACTTGTCTACAGGGTCACTAGCAAAGATTTTGAACATGGAAAGCACTATCGATACTCGATTTCCACAAAATTGTCGGCGAGGGCACGTTCTGGCATCCAATAGACATAAATTTGCGACGCTGACGAAATTGCAGTTTCTGACAACGGTTAAAAATTTATAAATGGTACAGTGCCTGTACACAGCGAAATCCTAAAAGTAATGTACATGAGAATGTCAGGGATGTTTGTTGCAGGGAGCTAGTGCAGTTAGTTTACAAGTTATCGTACTGTGAACACTGCCAACACCGACAGCAGTTTGTTCCGTCCTATTGCTTAGATAAAGTGCGACAACGTTATGTTTGCTTACAAAATGGTTCAAAGGACTCTGAGCACTATGGGACTTAACATCTGAGGTCATAAGTCCCCTATAACTTAGAGCTAATTAAACCTAACTAGCCTAAGGACATCACACACACCCATGCCTGACGCAGGATTCGTACCTGCGACCTTAGCAGTCGCGCGGTACCAGACTGAAGCGCCCAGAAACGCTCGCTCACTGAGGCCGCCTATGCTTGTTTACATTGCGTTGTGTGTACACTGTGACTGCACTCGTGACCCTTATTGTGTAGCAGTGGACGTAGCAGGACGTGCTTCGAAGGTGGCATTTCCCAGCGCGAAAACAGGGACATGCTTGTGGTTTATGGTAAATGTAGGAATTATGCAGTTCGTTAGTGTACCCTCTACACCGAATGGTATCCTGACAGACTTCGACCAGTACAAGCACTTATAAATGATATGAGACTACTTGCTCCGCAGCGGTTTCCGCTGAAATGATAAAACGTGTGTAGCAATTGTTGCATGGCAGACTGCAAGCTACACTAATAGCCATTAACATTGCTACACCACGAAGATGACGTTCTAAGGACGCGAAGTTTAACCGACAGGAAGTTGATGCTGTGATATGCTAATGATTGGCTTTTCAGAGAATTCACACATGGTTGGCGCCGGTGGCGACACCTACAACGTGCTGGCGTGAGGAAAATTTCAACCCCATTTCTCATACACAAGCAGCAGTTGACCGGCGTTCCCTGGTGGAACGTTATTGTGATACCTCGTGTAAGGAGGAGAAATGCGTACCATCACGTTTCCGACCTTGATAAAGCTCGGATTGTACCCTATCGCGATTGCGGTTTATCGTATCGTGACATTGCTGCGCGCATTGATTGAGATCTAATGACTGTTAGCAGAATATGGAATCGGTGGGTTCTGGAGGGTAATACGGAACGCCGTGTAGGATCCCAACGGCCACGTATTACTAGCAGTCGAGATGACAGTCATCTTATCCGCATGGCTGTAACGGATCGTGCAGTTACGTCTAGATCTTTGAGTCAACAGGTGAGGACGTTTGCAAGACAACAACCATCTGCACGAACAGTTCGCCGACGTTTGCAGCAGGATGGACTAACAGCTCGCAGACCATGGCTGCGGTTACCCTTGACACTGCATCACAGACTGGAGCGCCAGTGATGGTGTACTCAACGACGAACTTGGGTGCACGAATCGCAAAACGTCATTTTTTCTGATGAATCCGGGTTCTGTTTACAGCATCATGATGGCCGCATCCGTGTATGGCGACATCACGGTGAACGCACATTGGAAGCGTGTATTCGTCATCGCCCTACTGGAATATCACCCGGCGTGATGGTATGGGGTGCCATTGGTTACACGTCTCGGTCACCTCTTTTTCACATTGACGGCACTTTGAACGGTGGACGTTACATTTCAGATGTGTTACGACCCGTGGCTCGACCCTTCATTCGATCCCTGTGAAACCCTACATTTCAGCAGGATAATGCACGACAACATGTTTCAGGTCCTGTACGGGCCTTTGTGAATACAGAAAATGTTCGACTGCTTCCGTGGCCAGCAAATCTCCAGATCTCTCACCAATTGAAAACGTCTAGTCAATGGTGGCCGAGCAACTGTCTCGTCACAAAACGCCAGTCACTACTCTTGATGAACTGTAATATCGCGTTGAAGCTTCATGGGCAGCTGTACCTGTACACGCTATTCAAGCTCTTTTTGACTCTATGCCCGGGGGGTATCAAGGCCGTTATTACGTCCAGAGGTGGTTGTTCTGGGAACTGATTTCTCAGGATCTATGCACCCAAATTGCGTGAAAATGTAATCACATGTCAGTTCTAGTATAATGTATTTGTCCAATGTATAATCGTTTATCATCTGCATTTCTTCTTGATGTAGCAATTTTAATGGTCAGTAGTGTCGTTCTGGTGCTGGTTGCGATCGTTCTGAACAGAGACTTTGAGGTCCATTGGTTCTCTACATGTCAGATACCCCAGGGAACCTGTGTGTATCTATCGCTTGCTCTAGGAAATGTCCCATTTAATAGCACACTTTCAGAGACTTACTAACATCAGTGTAGGGCTGCACATACGTACTCACGTGAAATTCGCATTCGTGTGTGCTACAACATACAACAAACATCTGTCCGTGTTCGTAGTGCTCAAACAACAATATCCTGTAAACTGCTTGCACTAGTCTCCTACAAAAAACGCTACTGCCGTTCTTATTTACTCTACTTTGTGTACTTGTATCCTTCTCCCTCCTAATAGACCCACTGGACTGCAATATCACTGACCGTGAACCTATACGCCTAATGAATTTTTACAGGGAGTTAGCCCATCTTTACCAAAGGAAAATAACGATTGTTAGTGGTAAGACAATGCACAACAGACTCTTCTGAAGGAAGAATCGATGCTAAACTTAATTTCTATATCAGTAGAATATATATAATAAGGGGGGGAATGTACATGTGTACCACGTAATATTACTACAAAAATAACTGATAACACAAAGAAATCACTGATTAACTAAAAAGAAGGGATAATTAAACGGGCAGTGCAGAGCCTTGAGAAAAGTAATGGCAAAGCAATGTAAGCAAATAATCAATGACTTGGCGACAGACTGTTGTCACGCTTTTCCACAGCACAGCAGTTCACGGGAAAATAAACAAGTCAGAAAGCACTGAGTTTGCAGTTACTTATTATGAAATAGCTAATTTTGAATGTAAAATTAAATGATGGTACTGGTTTAATTTAATTTCCGTTACATAAAAAAATTACTTGCAGTAACCTCAGTGCAACGTAATGCAATATTTTGGAAAAAGGCTAGCAATTTACTTTTGGTTACTGAAAGACTGAATTGAATTTGCTTTAAGCAAATGATCAACGGATTTTACTTTTAAGATAACAACAATAAAATACATACCAAGCCAGAAGAAGTCACTCGCTAGGTTAAATACAGAATAAATGACATTTGCACACTATTAATTAGTGCTCGTCTTTAGTTATTAGTTTTGCCCGTGTAATTTTACTTTACTTTATGTAGCCTCTGATATGGAATAAAAGGATGAACAGTTACTGAGGCAGAAAATTTAGACTGAAACTGGTGATTAGCAAACACACGAAACTGGCAGTAAAGAGTCAATCAGTTTTCATATTCTTACGACACTCGGCGATTGCATGGAAAGGAAAGGGACACTGCTTAGTAATAATGTCTCAGGACAATGACAATACAGGCGCTCTACAAGTTTTAACTATTGCAGGTTATTATTCAGATTAGTCATACTTTATGAAAAAAGTGTTGCTGTGCAATTAAGTTCATACTTTTTCACTTAGAAGCCTTACGACGTCGTAACTGTGTGGACGACAAAGGATGTAGCCGACGACAATCCCGAACTGTCGCTGTTGCTAATGCTGCGGTTCGCTGAGAACCCCGAGTCGTCCCCAGAGCCAACGATAATTATGGGACAGGCAATATTCGGAAGTGCCCTTCCTCCGCCAGTCCACTCCTCCGTGGGTTCACAGATCAGGCCCGTCTACATTGGCGCGATCTTAGCTACACACCACGACGGCGAGGGCGCCCAAGAAACACTTCCACACTCTTTCATGACTCAAGCTGCTCTGCCTCCTCTCTGCTCGCAATGCAACAGACTCTCAGTACGCAAAGATAAACAACGGGACAACCACTACCGTTTTGTAGTTGCTATCGATACATTTCAACAAATTTGCCTCCACTACTTGCTAGCAATTTACAATATTTTCGTTATAATTGCAATCAATTATATATAGCGAAAAATAGATACACTAGTACATCGATTACGTATTAATTATAGTTTCTGTAATACAGCTTCAGAATCAGAACGACAGGGCAAGTTATCAACGGATATTAAACGGCGAAAATTTTGGAAGGTGTAGAAGGTATTTTATCTGCATTTTCCGTGTTACATAGTGTCACTATGCATTATTCCCTTGAAATATTTGTAACCTTTTTTCTAAAATAAATACACATTTGAAACTTATAACATTCTGTGCATGGGCTGCATAGGCGGGCCCCTGGCTAATATTCCATTTTGCGAAATGCGCGTATCAGTGGTTCCTTCCATAATTCTTCCAGCCAAAGACTGAATATATTTTATTTTGATTTTGGCTTGAGCTATATCAGCTCCAGATTCTGACCATTGCCTGCTCGCAATGTAATTTTACGGTTTCTCAAAATTTCATTCTGTTGCAGACATCCTTGTGTCGAAACGTGTATGTTCCCATGTGTGAAACCCTTATAAGGTAGCTGGGAAAAAGCCATGTTTAAAAAGCATTATCGAAGTATTTGTTGTGCAGTTTTTAGATGAATTAATTGTGCGCAGTAAAATATATACAATGATTTTTTGGGGGTGTGATAAGTGCACAGACTTCACCTAACGTGAATTCATTTCTTACCAAAAGCGCTACGTTTACTGATAGTTGGGAAGGTATATATAGCAACTGTGCTGTTTTGTAACGCAGCCCTTTGTAGAGTATACCTTTCTCGAGATTTTTGTTTGCAAGCAACGTATTTTATTTTTCGTCTAAAGATGAGCCGATAATTTCTTGCACCACTAATACAGAAAAACTTTTTGTCGTGGTCTTTTTAAAGAGAGAACAGAACTGAGCACTAACAAACTTTTTGAGAGATTGCTAGTAACAAGTACAAATTAATTAACTGGAAGTAGGAACAGAATGTAGGTAAGTTGCCTTCCCTTTATTAATTAAATTGACGAAGGCTTCTATCCTATTAAAATTCAATTACAGGCTTTAAGTGAAAGAAAATTTGTGCAAAATAGGTTTACTGTTGATACAAGTAATCTATTGCTAATCCAACCACATTGCACGTACATGCGATTGGTTATGGATTTGTTTTCAGAAACAACCGTAGCTCGCCATTTATTCACCGAGTGAGTAAACTGAAAAGCCATATCACGAGGGTAATTCACATTTTGGCAGTTGACGTCTGTTTTCTCTGTAAACGTACGTCAGTGAGGGAGTGTAGTACCTGGTTGACTTTGCTATACGTATCTGCACACCCTTCTGTATCTACATGGTGAAGCTGGCCTCTCAGCGGTTATCACAGGAAGTGCAACAATATATTTTAGAAGAACTGGAATACAAATTCTATCTGCTGTCTACAGACTGCAGCCTATACACTATAAAACCGCCACTGCAATTTTGTCTCGCCAGTGAAATCCAGGTATTGACTTCCTTTCATATTGTTTTACAGCTGCTAATCCTCTTTACGTACTGTGGATAAGGTTTCGACCCATATCCTGGCTATCGAAATTAAATATTCAGTGCATAAAATAATTCGTTCACCTCATGAACGAGATCCGATAATAATAGTGTTAGTGCAGCTGTTCCACAAAAATAAATATCTTCGTAAAAGTCATTAAGTTGGACCAATTTTTGGGCCTGCTTAACTGAAAAGATTTCGTTCATTCTGAAAGGCACATCATTCTGCTTAAAAGATATAAACTCTACTTTGCTCTTACGTACAGACTCCTCATGTACGCCATGTAAATCTCTAACCCAGTGTTTCTCAACCTTTCTTAGACCATCACCCTGATTGCAGTCAGACATTGGCTAGTACTTCCGCCCTCAACCCCCCGCCCCACCTGCAGTATGTTGAACTGTCACCCTTCCCCTCATTAAGACCAATTTTAGCACCTATCTAACCTGTAGAATGAAATACTTGTCTTGGAATACTTTTATTTTTAAAATGATGAAAGATGAATGGTATTTAGTTTGTGTGTGTGTATGTGTGTGTTAGAATGAAGGAATTCGTGATGCATCGCAAGTACTACTCACACCTCTTTCTCAGAAAAGAAAGCCAGATATCCACAGTGAGGGTGCACACTTGTTACAAAAAAAGCTTCACCTTCGTTACTCCTCTCCAATGCGGCACCTGCTTGACCTGTAACCCCAATTAAAATCTAATAATTTTCGATGTGTGCACTATACTTACTGTTCATAAATCATCCCACTGCTGCAGTCCTTACTTCTGAATTGGCAGAAATTAGACGACTTCATGTTGTTAATGCTATAACAATAATAATAATAATACGAGTAATAATAATAACAACCAAACTATGTAGTGCACTATAGTAGCCGTTATGTAGTTACTGCTGCAACGTGCTGTCAATTAATTCATTTATCTGTACTACTGCAGGTACTATCTACAGCTCTGAGGAGGTATTTTTTTGGATATTTAGCATTTCTGAAGCACATCTCTTATCATTAGCGATGTTACGGGACAAAGCAGACATGCGTGTATAGTGGGTGGACTGTGAGGAACCTGTAACCTTCAGCGCATTAATGGCAGTAATTGAAAAAAAGTATTGATCGATAACTTTTATAATAAACGTTAGAGGCTTACAGAACTGTGATAATAGTAATGATCTTTTGAAAATAATCTAGTGTCGTGACTGGAACAGGATCGAGTCGTGCTTTTACCCCTGAAAAATTTGATTTTAACACTTAGCGTATAATTACAGCCACTTCGGGAAACACTTCTCTAAGCGAATACCGCGGAAACAGTGATATGTAAATAATATACGGAAGTCTGCCAATGTGATCGTATTCTTAATGACTCAATAACAGCGGCTGAAAACATTTTTCCCAAAATGACTTACAAGAATGTTCTTAATATTGCAATATTTTTTAAGTTATCCGGACACCGATCAGTAATTAATAAACTAGCTAAGTTCTCAGGGTAGTTACGTAATCGTCGATAGTTAATTGTCATTTCCATCTGTACCCAACACCGCAGATGTTATTCCAGGCTCGCGAGAAGTCGTGTGTTTATTGAACAACAGAATATTTCACAAGTCTGTTCGATGTAAACTACTTCAATACATAACTTAATATCGTGGTTTCATCTCGATTCCCCAATACAAGATAACAAGAGTAGCATCTACAAATGAAATCCTATAATGGAAGTGGAACCCTGCCTGGGATGTTATCTCGCTATATAAAGAAAAGCTCTAAGTAAAAATTGTTAAACTATTATCAGCGGCCGCCGGGCTCGTAGGATCTGAAAGAAACTTAATTGTCCTAGCCGACGGCACGTCTCGTAGATGAGTTAAAAGATAAATGTTAAAGATTTTCTAAGATAGCGCCTAACAATGAATGTTCTTTGTTAAGGCCCATGTCTACTTAGGACAATCCAGGTATCAGATTACATATTGATTGACTGCATACATAATTTTTTTTTACAAAATAACCATTATATTTTTCTGGTTGTAAGTACAACTTACATTATTAGCCGGTACAGCAAGATGAGCCTTACAGAAGAACGTCCTCAGATAAGAATCCAAGCAGATAAGCGAATGGCAAAGGAAATATAGTTGATGCGCAAGAGTCCATGGAATAACATGTCCATTGTAGTTCTATCTCCTCTTCCTTGCCGTAACTTGTCGGTTCTTTATAAAATTTATCCTAATATTTAGTTTACATTTTGTTAAACCCACGACCACCCAGGAGAAACCGTACAATAGTCAGTACATAAAATACTTCGTTCGCCTCAAGGACGAAGTGCGATACATACGAGTTTTGTGCACTAGCAGTTGTTCTACGAAAGAAAGTATTTTAGTAACCCACATTGAGCGACATCCATCAAAATGTCGGCTACGTTCACATTGTCAGTGGGCTATGACGTTTTGCAAACGTACCGGGCGCTTTTCCTCTGCTCCAATTGTGTCTGACAGAGAGCCTGATGGTTGCTGCCTCTTCCTTGAGAGCCCCAGCTGAACGGTACGTCACAATCTACCCGTCAAATAGGCGGATGCTACTACATGAAATAATTTTGTACACGTCATTTTGTCTGCTGTTAGCAACAAGAACACGTAAACGTTTCTTCACCGTCATACATGATCTCGTCAATATTGTTTGGATTTTACTTGTTTTTCGATCTATTTCTGTACGTGTTAAGCGCAGTAACTGGGGTTTGTTGCTCGGTAAAAGTATTGTACTTTGGTCTTCGTCTATCTTAGTTCCGTCTCTGCCAAATCTTGGGAGCAGTCGCTGATCCAATAACCTCAGGTCACTATGCATCTACTGGCACTATTAGTAGATTTGTTTTCGAGCAGTTATTCAAGAAAAATAACAATATAGTACGTACTCCACGTAAAACAATACCCCCCCTCTCGACTCCGTCTGTGTTTCTCTCAAAAACCTGAAGCTTCACAGTTTCTCTAGCAGCATGTTGATTTCCTACCCCAATACGGATAGAATCGCAGACATTTTGTTTTCGTTTTCAGCCTAAAAACATTGTAAACGGAGGTTGAAAATCGTTTCTGACGAAATGATACTGACGATGTTGATAGAATCGCTCGGGTACTGGCAGAACCCAGTGATCAGGAAGAGGACAATGCTGATAAGAGTGTTTCATATGAAACTGAAGAAGACGATTGACTTGTTGATGAAGGAACCATGAGTTGAGGGCTGGCAACAGTAAATGCTGTTCATGAACTCTACGTTTCGCCCTCTGCAGAGAAGCGAAAACGCTCTTAGTATAAAAAGACTGAAAACACCAGGTCTAAGAAAAGGAGCAGATTGGAAGAACCCCAACCGTCAACCTCTTCATATCTTTCAGACGCACCACAACAGAATAGGCAAGAAGAGGGGATTGTCCTATCTGACATCGCCCAAGAAGCTCAGGTTGAAGCATAAATTTTTATAGAGGAATCCCATTCCGTCTCATCAGATCTAATCGTCACTTGTAAGGAAGAAGAGTATTTAGGAAGAATGGATACAAATGGACGATGAAGACGACTCGTTCGAACAGAACTGCTGCCAGAAATGTTGTTTGCATAAAGCCCGGCCCTACGCCCATTACCAACTATAAATACGATCCCAAGAAATGTTTGTTGTGTTTTCACATTCTATCATGGCAAAAATTGCCCTTCATATGAATGAATAAATATAGAGAACTAAGGTGAAATTTTAAAAATGTAAAATCCTGCAGATCGAAAAATACAGCCTTTGAAGAGTTGCAGGGGTTGTTTGGATTAGAGATTCTGTCAGCTGATTTAAAGAGTAACCATTTAAATGGTGATGTATTATTTGATTATAAACATTTTATCACTTCCTACCGCGTTGCCACTTCATTTGTTCGCTTCACATTTCTCCTGGAATGTCTACAGTTCGATGAAAAGTCTAATAGCGAAGACAGAGAGTTGAACAAACAAAATTCGCACCAGTCAACGCAATATGGGAAGAATGTATGAATCGATGCAGAGAAAATTATAAACCCGACATATATCTATCTACCGATGAGCAGCTTATACGTTTCAGAGGGAAGTATGGGTTCAAAATGTTTATTCCAAATAAACCAAGGAAATATGGACTGAAAGTCGTTACGATGTGTGGCAGCAGCACACCATACATGATTGACGCAGAGCCCTATGCTGGAAAAGATTCTGTCCAAAGTGGAATGCCTGCAGCAGATCATTATATTGACAAACTGACTGCGACGGTTCAGGGGACGAATCGTACCATAACGATGAATAACTGGTCGTCTCGCTACCATACTGCTCGATGCGAAGATAATTATGATGGGAACAACAACAAAAAAAGGGAGTTGTCCCACAACTTTGCGAATAGCAATTACGAAAAACGTAAAACAGTGAGTTCGCTTTTCTGGTATTACGATGAAATCACAATTGTATCCTACAAACCAAAACCAGATAAACTTGTTGTACTTGTTTCTACGATGCATCAAGAAGGCTCAATCAACCAGCTATCTAAAGATATAACAGAGATAATAATGGCATTCAATGCAAGCAATGACGGAGTAGACACCTTGGCTCAGATGTACAGAGCAACGAACTGCAGCAGTAAAAGCATTAAATTGGCAACATGTTTCGTTCAGAAAATGGTCAGTATCACGCTGGCGAATTTCTATGTAATCTATGAGTCAAATTTGGTAATAAGTCAACAAAATCAAGTATTCCCAAAAACAATGTCTCGTTTTGTATTTGCCACAGCCTTGCATTTTCTGTTGGTGCAAGTCTGGTTGCGACACACGCTGACTAATACCAATATTCCCAAGGAACTGAGGCTAGCTACAGAGGATAGTCTTGTTGAAAATGAACGCGAGCAAGTAGACCAAAATATATCTAAGCATCCATCTGACAGCATTACTCAGATGTTTCGGGAATCATGCCTTTGGCATAAAAAATGATACGAGTGACTGAGCAATGCTCAACTGCGGTTTGCGATGAGGACATACAAATGTCTGCACAGCCTTCTGTAAAGAATTCTTTTGATTCATGTTCCTCCCTTTCGTATTGCTTCTTTGTTATTTCTACTTGTCTTATGTATTCTTCGAATTATAGATTTCCACAATTGGAAGATAATTTTTTTATGTTTTTTATTTTATGGGATTTGTTTGTCTTTTGACTTGAAAAAAAAATTAAAGATACTATACATGCAAATAATAGAGCTGATGGTAGCATGTAACTATGAGTCACTGGTGCTGCAAGCAGCCTACTAACGCACTCTTTGCTGTAAGAGTAGTGGCTCGAGTGGCTCTAAGCACTATGCGACTTAACTTCTGAGGTCATCTGTTGCCTAAGGACATCACACACATTCATGCCCGAGGCAGGATTCGAACCTGCAACCGGAGCGGTCGCTCGGCTCCAGACCGTAGCGCCTAGAACCGCACGGCCAATAGGAGTAGTGTGACGCTAATTAAAGACAATAATAAGCTTAAGAATTGTATTAATTTGTTTTATGAAAAAGAAAGACGTAACTTGTTATTTGTTGAAATACTCCTGTTTGTTGGAATAATTTTTCCAAACTTGTGGGTATACACCTCAGTATGTAAGACTGTTGGATTAATACAACATGCTTTCAATAAGTACTGTCAGGAATTACCAGTTGGTGAACAGTTGTACGCTGGGACAGTTTTGCTTTGGAATCACACCCGCCGAATTGACGGATGCTACTAACACAAGTTTACAATCGCCTAAAAGATCGATATTAATAACGAGCATTTAAAACCGGATGTTACTTGTGCAGCATTAATGTTAGAAGTCATTAAGTTGTTCCTGCTTCCTTGAAACGATTTCATTCTTTCAATTTTCAAAGGCACACCATACTGATTGTAAGACATTAACTCTACTTTTCCCTTACTAACAGGTTCCGCAAGGATGTCATGTAAATCGCCAAGCGATTAGCGAGTATGAGCGTTGGAGCAGAGTCCGTAGTTTGGCCTCCTCCCCCCCCCCCCCACTTTGAAGTGGGGGGCAGATGAAACCCCCGCCCCGCTACCTTCACCGTTGATACGCCACTGATTTTGGCCCCTATGAACCGAACATCCAAGCTGCCTGTTCTGACACTTTTAGGAGATAACTGTGGTTTTAAAGATCGTTCGACGATCGGGTTGTAATTTTCCTGTATGTAAGCTCCCACTACTGACTCGTTGTTATTTCCTTACGGTTGCAAATATAAGAATTAATACGTTAAAGCTCGGAAAGGTACAATACGTTATAGGATTGGCTCCATTCACAATCGGATAGCTTCCTGCTGATACTGAGCGACATGTTAGCTACTGCATTTCCATATTTATTTTCAAGTAACATCACAAGAAATCACGGACTTGTATGTGAGTAACTGTCAAGAGATCAAATTTTAATTTTTGTCTTAAAAAATTCTCTGTAGTTTTCTGAACGAGTAAAAGTTTACTTCCAGGAAAGTAGACCACAGAAAGTACCATAATTAGAGGAATTTAAAAATGGCTGCCTGCACCTTGACGTCCCCGTGGTACACAGTCAGTTCTGTTAAAAATAATGTTTTCTTCTCATTTATTTAGCTTTTATAACTTTTTAGTCCCTTAAGTAGGTTAACCTGCGAATGCCGTACAGTTCCTTATCTTTAGTTTATACAGAGACTTTAGTCATTGTTTGTGCATTAGGTTTCAGTATTATTATGGACATGCCACAAGTAAAATATAAATGACCTCTAAGGAAT
Source organism: Schistocerca gregaria (assembly GCF_023897955.1). NCBI lineage: Eukaryota > Metazoa > Arthropoda > Insecta > Orthoptera > Acrididae > Schistocerca > Schistocerca gregaria. Next base: position 430,596,438 of record NC_064920.1, on the reverse strand, counting down.
GGAAAAAGCAGTACGGGTTACCTTATTTCATAAATCCTCCACAGATGACAACCCATGTCACGCATTCTGCCGACCTGATGACGGTTCATGGTAATGCGACAAGAGGGCAGCTACTCAAGGTGAGACTACATCCATAAACATTCTTTGCCATTTGCTATAACGGAAGTTACTAAACCCATACACAGTGACACAAGATTGTTAAAGAAATGTTTACCTGGTAGGACTCAAAATCCAAACGAAAGTTTCAGCAATTGTATATGGGAATGAATACCAAAAACTGTTCCAGCAGGACTAAATACTTTGAAAATAGGTGTGCTAGATGCTGTTCTTATGTTTCAATGACTGTGCAGTGTCAAGGCTTAACGTGCAAAAACTGATGGGAGTCCCTGGTGGACTAATTATGCATAGAGCTCTAATAACCACTGACTGGAGACTCAAGCAGAAAAATCAGTGCTGAAAGCCACCAAAGAAGCATGAATAAGAAGTGTGAAAAAGAGAAGAGAGGAAGAACAACACAGGAGACAAGATTAATATAAACGTGGGATGCATTAGTGCCACGCAGGGTCAACAGAAAAAGCAAGTTTTTACTCTAACTTGAATTTCGAGAAAGTTAAATTTTTTCATGTTCTGGTACACTTTGGCTAAAAACTATTAAAGACAGAGGGCTGAAATTTTGTAAATTGTCTTAAAACACGATTAACTAAAAAGCAGACTACTCTTGTGAGTTAACTTTCAAAATAAAATGCTCTTTTTTTTAAGAAAAATTCTTAATTCATTTCCAAAATTTTTAGCAATCATACTTAAAATATTTTCTACCACAATTTATGACAGCACCATCTTTTCGATAGTCTGCTTAAGATAATCGTGTAAGATGCCTACAGGAAAAAGTAAATCATGTGATGTGTGCTTTGAGTATTGTGTACCTATGGTTTAATTAAAAAAAGTGTGAAAGTAAAGATGGTTCGTACATAAAGTTGTTTCCTAAAGATGTCTTAAAAGATGGTATACATTATATGGGCTCACAAATATTATTCTTTGGATTACACTGTTTAGAGTACTCACCATTTTTTCAAGGTTTCGCCCTGGTATTCACGGACCAGTCCCATTAAGGCAAAACATTCATCATGTGTTGTGAATGTGACTAATAAATAAATTATGTGGACGCTGAAACATTTTAACACAGTGGATACACTTGACGTGTGCATAAGCAAGTGTATGCCTTATCGACGAGAAAGCGTTTTGGAAAGCCCCTGCTCTGTGAAGTCAAATAATGGAGTCGCTACAGAGCTACGATCGTTACGTAACAAACGTCATACTTGAACGAATATCGTTAAGGGCTAGGCCACAACAGATTTCCCCATATTAATACGGCTGTTACCAGATGAATTTCATTTTCTGTTTGTCTCGCGTACTTATTGAGCTGCCTACCGAGGCGTGTTAAGAAGTCGGATACTCACATTAGAGACGCAGTACTAGCTGGAGAGAAACTACAAGTCACACTTAGATACATGACATTTGGTGATTACTTTCCATCGCGTCCTCAAAAGTACAACCTCAACGTTCTTGTGTGATGTGGTGGCTGCTATGTACCGTGTCCTCAGACACGAAAGCTAATGTTTGCAATCTATCACCCAAGGTCAGGTGGTTAAATAAGTCACCAAAGGTACTGTTCATATTGTACCTATTCTACAGTGTATCGTATGTAGGAGCTGCACGTTGTGCAAATCCACTAACAAGGATGCCGCATTGCAATTATATTCTATAACTTATTTTTATATATGGCATGTGATGCACCGAACCGAAATACAAAGCAGCCAAACCCGTTGATGCGACTATTAAAAGTTCTCAAGAAAACCGTACTGGAAGTTTTCTGAGCCACTTTAATGCTCTAAATCAATGACGTTGATTAGACACGCACCGTAGTTCTTTTGTATAATGCTAGGAGACTATCTGGGCAGCTTCGGTTCGGTTTCACGTCATCTGAAATTTGTAAACAAATGAGTGTGTCCATGAAAACTTTTGTGATATGTAAAACACATAAGTGTGAAGAAAATGTAATTTGTAATGTTTTTTTTAGTTTAAACAATATTTATCAAGAATATTTCATAGAAAGACTTATGTTCGCATCTAAAACTGGACGTTTGTGAGCAATTTGTGATTAGAAATAAGAGGAACTACATTTTTCTTAAAATATCGGTTACTGTGTGTTAATTAGCACTAATTAGCACATATTTGATTAATTTTATGTTTAAATTTTGTATTTATTGGAACCTAAAGTAAAGAAAATCTGATGTCCGAAATGAGACTAGAACCACCGATTACTAGTCTCGAGATCTACTGAATGTTTTTTCACATGTACTTTAAACTCCAAGGGAAAGTACGTAGAACACTCATTGAAGTTTAAAAATTTGCATAGACCAGAACCTACCCAATACTGGGAAACCTTCTGCCGCAGAGCCACGCCAGTGAGCGGAATTTGAGGGTATTAAAGACTTTTGAAATGCCTCAAAGTCGATTTTCTAGAGAACTTTTGAATGTTACTCTGAACTGTGTTTGAAGATCGATATTTCATTTATGGACTTAATGACCACAAATATATAAATGAATCCAAGGCCCTCTGCCATGTGGTCTCCTAGTAACAGACATTGTAGCAAGGTAGTAAATGTGATATTCCCGTTTTAATAGCTACAGACAAGACTGCCACCATCAAACTTATTACTTTCATTTTCAAATTCCATGGTCAGTTGTGGAGCTAACACGAGAAACACAATACATTGATCCTACTTAAAAGTTCAGCCACGACGTGACAGTCGAATGATGCTAATCGCTAATGAGGGAGGGAAAATGGTGTCATAATGATACAGCAACTTTTACTTTTAGTATCATTGCATTACTCGAATGAATCTCCAGGTATCTGCGTGTTTCCGCAAGCAGGATTCTACTCAAGCGGCGAGTTTTCGAAATTCCTCCATAGCACAGAAAACAGTTCCCCAAAATGATAACATTTTGGCAACTTTCCCCAACTATCTTAAACCTACGTGTTCCTTCTAATAATTATCTGTCACTCTTGGGAACTTGAGCAGGTGAAATTACGTCTTCAGGGCCTTAATATTATCATACATATCAAAAAGTTATAGTACATATACCAAAAGTTTTACTTTATAAATAAAAACAATAGCCTGATCAGAAAAATAAATATAAAAAATCTCTCTGGGGGGCGGCACACTTACTTACTTCATGTTTGTTTCATTGATCCATTGATTTACCAATTGTGCTTCACCTGTAACTCACTTCGCAGCTCGACACGTCTGTCCATTACTCTACCATGAACACACAAAATCTGTGCTTTAATTTTTCATTTACATCTCTTGCAATCTCTTAACCACCCCGTTGCCGTTTTGATAAAATTTTGCACGTCGCAAAAAGAAAAATCGTAATATCCTATCACCAAAATGTCAATGAGTCACAGTATCTTGTACAGAATGTAGGGATATGAAATGGAGTGATGACATAGTTTCAGTCGCGTGTAAAAAATGTGGTAGACTTCGATTTGCTGGTAGAGCTCTGGGAAAGTGCAATCAGTCTACAAAGGAGATAGGTTACGAATCACTCAGGCGACCGGTTCTAGAATATTGCAACAGTATATGGGACCCTAACGAAATAGGACTAACAGGGGATATTGAACGTTTACAAACAATGGCAGCACGAATGGTCACAGGCTCGTTTGATCCGTGGAAGAGTGTCACAGAGATACTGAAGGAGCTGAACTGGAAGACTCCTAAAGATAGACGTAAACTGTCCCGAGAAAGTCTATTAACAAAGTTTCGAGAACCAGCTTTAAATGTTTACTCCCGGCGGGGTCAGGGATTTTCTCTGCCTCGTGATTGCTGGGTGTTGTGTGTTGTCCTTAGGTTAGTTAGGTTTAAGTAGTTCTAAGTTCTAGGGGACTGATGACTATAGTTGTTAAGTCCCATAGTGCTCAGAGCCATTTGAACCATTTAAATGTTTACTCTAGGAACATACTACAACTCTCTACGTGTCGCTCACACAGGGCACATGAGGATAAGATTAGAATAATTACAGCAAGCATAGAGTCTTTCAAACAATCACTCTTCCCGCACTCCACACGTGAACGCAACAGGAAGAAACCCTTGTACCTGGTACAATAGGACGTACTCTCTGTTACGCACCACACGGTTGTTTGCAGGGTATAGATGTAGATGTAGATAACAAATCATACCAAACCCGATGCGTTTTTGAGAGATATACTCATACGACGTTATAACATAAAACTCACAAAATACAGGCGTCAACTAAACCGACGAAACCCAATACGGCGTCTCCTCAGAACTCGATACAACCACGAAAGTAGACTGAATTCCCAACTGGCCGAAAGTTGAGTCTATACTTTATAGTGACGAGATATCACCGCTGTGAGCCTAACGTCTCCCACATAAGGAAAGATGTACCGACTGATTTGAAGAGAGAGAGACACATCTAGTCAATATACTGAAAACTAATTATGTGTTGCTTGAACCAAAATATTAGAGATGGCATTAGAAATAAGGCTCGGCCGATAAAATAGTTCCCCAGTTTCCCTGTTACACTAATTTTCTTCTTCAAAATATTTCCCCAAGTGTTCTGGCTCACTAAAGATTCCCCAGCATAAAAATTTTCCCAAAAATTGCAAAAAAAGACCAAGTCTGAAGTCGCTGGCCAAAACGAGTGGCGCCACTTCAGTGCGGCGTGGAAACTTGTCAAAAACAATAAGCGGTGATAGCAGCTGCCAGTTTTGCAATGAGTTTCTCGATTGTAGAGCTCCTGGGAGGACCAGTACAAAATGAAACCGCTGGTGGCAGTGCGACTCATTTACGGTAACGTTGCGACACTTTCCTGGCAACAAATTATAGCGTCCGCAAGGTTGACTTCATCCTAGTTGTAGCACGTCTTAGGGGTGCCTTGTGAAGGCGTCTAAGTGTGAATCAAGGAAGTGGGTGGAGCCGTCAGGGCAAGGCCGATGAATATTCAGGAGAGCAGAGTAGGCAGCGGCAGAGGCAGCGCGCATGCGCCGCGCGTTGGGGGGTAGCCGCGTTTAACTAATTAGCCAGCCGCGGGGGTTCCCCGCTGGCACTGTGCGGAGCGACCGCTGTTTGTCTTGTGACGTCACGGGCTGAATGTCACTGCCACTGTCACCGCAGGTGCCGCTACAGATTCAGCGCAGTGCCTCGGAAAAAGGCCGCTCTCTGGCTTGTTTTAATTAATATCGGAGAGTTACGGAAATAAAAGCTCCTGTCGAGTGAATTTTTTCCCCACTAAATCCGCCGACTCAGTGACCGCGCAGGTGGGTCGCGAGAGAAGAGTGGTTCGCACATTTTCTGCACCTGCGATCCGCGGGCGACATTACCGCGAGCACTGGCCGACCCCAACATCTCCAGCTATTCCTCACTGTATAAAGCAGCCGCCGACTTTAATAACGCCAGAATTATGTTAATGGAAATATGTACGGTACCGGCAGATCACTTTATCTGGCACGGTAGGAAAATACAGATTTTATACGTAGATAACATTAGAAATTTTTTGACGAGGTTATTTTTTTTGCTATACATCCTAGAAAGAATACCAAAAGTTTCCTTATCTCACAGGTTTCTTTGCTATAATTTTTTCTGAGCTGAATGTATGCGAACACTTGGTTGATCTCATTTAAGTAGCACTTCTGGATACCTTGCTATTGGAGGGGAAGCCGTTCCTGATAAGTCTAGTATCATAAATACGATCCATTTTCTGATTGTTCTTATCTTGAAATAAATATAAACTTCAGCCTCGAAATACATTGCATGAACTAACAAAGGCGGTGTGCACTGATCGTCAGTATCTTTCTGCGTTTGGAACTTCTTTATGCTGTGACTCACCCTTGTTTTCCGTACTGGAGTTGTATGTACATCTACATCATACACGGCTAGCCACCGAATGGTGTGTGGCTGAGGGTAATTTCGGTACCACTACCTGATTCCTGTAACCCTGTTCCACTCGCGAATAGTGAGTGGGACTAATGATTGTCAGTAAGCCTCTGTAATGGCTCTAACTTCTCGAATTTTCTCCTAGTCGTCAATGTGCGAGATGTATGTGGGAGAGAAGTAATATATGGTCTGACTCTTCCTAAAAAGTGCTGTCCCTAAATGTCAATGGTAAATCTCTCCGTGATGCACAACGCCTCACTTGTAACGTCTGCCAGTGGAATTTGTTTAGCATTCCCGTAGCGCTTTCTCACCAGCTAAATGATACCGTGACGAAACGCGCCGCTCTTCGTTGGATCTTCTCTATCTCCTCTATTAGTCATACCTGATATGGATCCCATTTAGATGAATAATACTCAAGAATCTGGCGAACAAACGCCTATAATAAGCCCCTTCTTTCGTGGATGAGTTACATTTCCTTTAGATTCTTCCGATGAATCTGAGTCTGGTGTCTGCTTTTTCCCGTGTCTGTTTTATATGGTCATTCCGCTTTAGGTCGTTCTGGATATTTACACCTAGATATTTTACGGCAGACGAAGTCTCCATCTGTTTGTCATCAATAGTGTAGCTGTACAGCAGTTGATTTCTTTTCCTATGTATGCGCAAGGTCAACTGCCAGAGTCTGCACCATTCATCAAGTCTCTGCAGATCGTTCTGGTATAAACAACTACATCATCTGTGAATAGCCTTAAAGAGCATCCAAAGCTTTCTACTAGATCATTTATACATGTATTGTAAAGAGGAACGGCCCAACGGTCCTATCACACTTTCTTGTGGTACTCCGGATATTACGTCTGTCGATTTAGTTAATTAAATGGCCTATGAAAGCTGGCTGTGATGTTGGGTGCCATTGACTGCCTTCCTCTCACACGACATTTATGTGCTGGCAGCATAGCAGGTGTAGCAGGAGATGGAAATGACAAGTGAAAGGAGCAAAATTATTTTTAGTTGTACCATCGAATTTTGCATGGGCCGGTATCTGAAAATGTGGCATCAAAGAGAAAAGCAAAAAAATACTGAAATATAATATACAAATCAGGTTGATATGTCCTGTCGCTTACAATGCCTCTTCTTCTACGGTCCTTGTCGGGTTATCGGTGGGGTGTGTAGGATGTATCATAACACCAAACAGTCGATTCTGTTACAATTCCTACAATGTCAGGTATACACAAGCATTTACAATTATTTCCGAATGCCTGCAAATTTTTGCAGGACCCAGTGGCTCCTCCAAGGCACTCTACAGCTTCCCTGGCCAGGGAAATCACCGGACCACTCATTCTTCGCTGTATGTAGAGCAAAATTAGTCTTATCATCTAAGCAGGATCTACGTATTGTTTCACTACTGATAATTAACACAGTATAATTATATTCACAATGATCGTCCCCCGAGCGATAAGTATGTAGGGTCGGACGTATATTGGTTGGAGTATAGCGGTATATGGGGGTATTTTCAATTTTTTTATTTTTTGGTTTTTTGGGTTTGCATTGGTTTGATTTATGCGTTTTAATTATTAGTTTTACGCACTTTTGCTTTCCGAAAGGTATCCATAAGGTATTCAGCTAAATCTGTATTTCCTCTCAGCGTCTTCTTAGTTTCTGTAATTGTTACAATGCCAATGTTCCCTTGCTTCAGTTCTTTATATAGGGCACTTTTTTTAAGCGCAGGCTTCTCACATTCTATCCCGCAATGTTGAGCTTTTCCACAATTCCAAGTCGTTTGTCGTTTTCTTGCTTGGGTCGCCTTCTATTTAATCCATTCGGCGGATGACGACTGCTTATTGCCTCTGATGCGATGGGCCACCGTTCAGTGTGGGGTCTTAGGGTCAATTAAAATTCACAAATAACTTTTGGATCAATCCTAACTTGGAAACCTCTTTCCAGAAATTTAGACCATTGTGAACTCTGTCCTTACCAATGAAAGTCGGTCTCACAACAGAGCACACACGCACTGTCTTTCGTTAACTCATATCTGGAACGTCAGCGATCGTAATGCAAAAGAAAACAGTCGGTCTAGATCGCTAAAGGCGTTTATTTTTTAGAGTACGGTATCGGTAACTGATTTCAGCTGTACATAAGCCGTCTTCAGTCGAGTAATATTTCTGAAATTATTAAAGTAAACCAGTAATAATACGCAATTTCGAATAACTGTCCCTTCTTTTATTACTTGAAGAAAAATCTTCGATGAAGTTAAATGGTACAAGAAGCCAGTAAATCTCAAGAAAATAGGTGTAAACAACAGAAAAGACCGGCAATGTGCAATGTGTAACGAGTACCAAGAGCGTAAAATAAGAACGGAAAACCAAGAAAAAAGCGCATAGGTTAGGACGCTTAGAGCCATTCTGGCAAACAGTTCAAATGACAACTGATCGTCGTCTCTGCATTCGCCAAAAAACACAATATGATAGCAGCTTGAAATTTAAGAAGGCAAGATGGCGGTGGCTGGAAATAATAAAAATTCAATATGGCAGTCGCAGTAATTTCATAAATGAAACCTGGCGCTAGTGGTAAATGCAAAAAGCAAGATAGTGGCAGTAGAAACTGAAAGGAAAAAGTTTCCAGTCTTTCAGTCCTAGAATAGAAATAATTTATAACCAAATTACGCTGTAATCCGAAATGGCACCATGTTAAAGATCTGAATAATGTGAATTTTATGCACTGTTCAAAAGAATCCGAATGACATGAACTATTTATCAGATATGTGTAAAGGTATCGACAGTACAAAAGTATTTCCATAAAAAGCACGTAAGCTTCACCAACGTTTTGCGTTAATTCACGCTATGTTCAAAAGTGTACGTTTATTCTCAAAATACGTGAATATATTGACAATACTGGTATAATCTCACACAACTGACCTTACAGGCGTAGCAGCACTTGTAAACCACGTCAGTTCAAATATTGTATCACAGTTGATGTGAAGCACAGTTCTATCTTGGCAAGCAATATACTTTGTCTGTATTATTTACCGAAAAACATGAAAATTATGATTACAAAAAAAATGCGTTAATACTGTCATAACCTAACTGCGCGTTCTCGCTTCCCGCGCCCGGGTTCCTGGGTTCGATTCCCGGCGGAGTGTTGTGTGTTGTCCTTAGGTTAGTTAGGTTTAAGTAGTTCTAAGTTCTAGGGAACTGATGACCATAGCTGTTAAGTCCCATAGTGCTCATAGCCATTTGAACAATTTTTTTCTTTGAACCTAACTGCAACGTCAGAGAAATGTATATGACTCACAATATAGTAGTGCTGATCCAGCTCTCATGTTAAACAGCGCTTGCTGTGAAGCTTAGATCGATTATTTTATCCACTTCAGAGACCAAAAATTGACTTCGTTAGTTATCAAAATACATAGCAATCTGATCCATAACATTACAAAACACATATTGCTGCTGAACTGAATTTTCCTACACCGACATGCTGAATTTTTCGGTGACTTCAGCAATGAGTAGCGACAGTTTCTAGAATTGTGTGCCAGAATGCCTATAGCAGCTCCTATAGGAGCCGATAAGTAGTAATTCTCCCATACTGCTCATGTGTACACTGAAGATGCAGTGACCCAAATAAAAGTAAGGTTTAGGAACAAGACGAAAATTCAGGACGATAGGATTTCCACGATATTCACTGATGGTATGCCAACCCCCTACTGAAAGTAAATAGGAACTATGTGACCCCTTGAACAGAATATATAATGTACGGATTATGGGTTGATGGTAAGCCGATATAGACGATAATAGTGGTGAGTAAGAGAAATGTTCTCAGCAATAAATTTAACATAAAAAATCGTGACCACCAGATAGATGACACGAAGGAATTTGGCTACCTTGGAAGCATAAGAACATTTGCTGGACATAGGCAGAAGGACAAAAAGCGGACCAGTAAAGGTTAAAAGGACATTCCTGGCCAGTTGGGTTATTCGAGTATCAAACACCAACCTTAATTTCAGGAAGAGATTTCTGTGAATGTGTTTTTGGGCCACAACATTGTATGGAAGTGGATCAGGGACTGTGGAAGAACCAGAATGGAAGACAGTTGAAGCGTTTGAGATGTAGTGCTGTAGGAGGATGTTGAAAATTACATGGTCTGGATAGGGAGGTACTCTGCAGAATCAGCGAGGACAGGGGCATATGAAAAACACTGAAAAAAAAAAGAAGGGACCATATGGTGTCAAATCTTTGGTGGTTCGATGAAAATTGAAGGAGCTGTGCAGGGTGATAATCATAATGGGAATACAGGGTTCGTGTACATCCAACAAATAACTGAGGAACCTGATCGCAAGTGCTTCTCGGAGATGAAAACAGTAGCATCGTAGATTATTACATGGTCGCATCAAACCACACAGAAGACGTGACTAAACAAAATTCAATGCACTCAAAGTGTCATCAAACGGTGCAGGAACATTGCTGTAGGACAGTCTATTTAGGTTAGCGTTTAAAACTGCTCGAACGTAAGGAAGAGCTGAAAAAGTTACTTTGATAATCCGTTAAGTAACTGATTATCAGCTATAAGAAAGTAATTTTTGTATCTGCAATGTGTTGTATAGTATAAGATTATGCATATGTAGAGATAAAACTTGTTTTAAATATAAGCAGATTAATCAATACAACGCTTGAATCTAATAATTAATGGTTAATAGACAACATAAAAGAAATCTTAAGCTACGAAAAATAGGAGTAAAGAAAGTGTAAATTTTATCCCGTAGCAACATATTTTAGTATAATTTTTTATGTAAAACATCACTTACTTACTTACCAAACAATTAATGTTTTGCTGCTAAATTTTGTGCCGTTGTTACCTTAGAGGATATCAAACTTGTTCTATTATTACTTTCGTGATGACTATATCAGCCCTTATGGAATATTTCGCTAAAGAGGCAATTATTTTTGTTTAAGTTGTTGATATGCTGGGATTGTAACTTAGTCTTATATTGTTTAATCTATGTACAACTATTTGTAGCGTGTCAGCAAAGTGCTGTAAGATCACTTAGTCATTGGAAAAGAGCGTTGTATTTAGAAATCCATCTATATAAATGCTCGATGTGCTTCCAAACTGATTTCTCGTCCTTTATCTTGTATAATTTGTTGTAGTGTGAAAAATCGCCAGCACAGTATTTTATCAATGTCTACTTGGTGTGCTAATAAAACGGAGCCACAGACGTTTCAAAGCCTTTCATTAATTATTTGGATGTATGTCTTATAAGATGCAGTCAGAAGAGTAATTCCCAAGTAATTATTTTGTTACTTCCATCCCCTTATCTAAACAGGCATATACTTTAACGCGTCTCTATTCTTCTGGTATTTGAATTATGTGCCAATATACACTCTTGGAAATGGAAAAAAGAACACATTGACACTGGTGTGTGAGACCCACCATACTTGCTCTGGACACTGCGAGAGGGCTGTACAAGCAATGATCACACACACGGCACAGCGGACACACCAGGAACCGCGGTGTTGGCCGTCGAATGGCACTAGCTGCGCAGCATTTGTGCACCGCCGCCGTCAGTGTCAGCCAGTTTGCCGTGGCATACGGAGCTCCATCGCAGTCTTTAACACTGGTAGCATGCCGCGACAGAGTGGACGTGAACCGTATGTGCAGTTGACGGACTTTGAGCGAGGGCGTATAGTGGGCATGCGGGAGGCTGGGTGGACGTACCGCCGAATTGCTCAACACGTGGGGCGTGAGGTCTCCACAGTACGTCGATGTTGTCGCCAGTGGTCGGCGGAAGGTGCACGTGCCCGTCGACCTGGGACCGGACCGCAGCGACGCACGGATGCACGCCAAGACCGTAGGATCCTACGCAGTGCCGTAGGGGACTGCACCGCCACTTCCCAGCAAATTAGGGACACTGTTGCTCCTGGGGTATCGGCGAGGACCATTCGCAACCGTCTCCATGAAGCTGGGCTACGGTCCCGCACACCGTTAGGCCGTCTTCCGCTCACGCCCCAACATCGTGCAGCCCACCTCCAGTGGTGTCGCGACAGGCGTGAATGGAGGGACGAATGGAGACGTGTCGTCTTCAGCGATGAGAGTCGCTTCTGCCTTGGTGCCGTCTTCTGCTCACGCCCCAACATCGTGCAGCCCGCCTCCAGTGGTGTCGCGACAGGCGTGAATGGAGGGACGAATGGAGACGTGTCGTCTTCAGCGATGAGAGTCGCTTCTGCCTTGGTGCCAATGATGGTCGTATGCGTGTTTGGCGCCGTGCAGGTGAGCGCCACAATCAGGACTGCATACGACCGAGGCACACAGGGCCAACACCCGGCATCATGGTGTGGGGAGCGATCTCCTACACTGGCCGTACACTTCTGGTGATCGTCGAGGGGACACTGAATAGTGCACGGTACATCCAAACCGTCATCGAACCCATCGTTTTACCATTCCTAGACCGGCAAGGGAACTTGCTATTCCAACAGGACAATGCACGTCCGCATGTATCCCGTGCCACCCAACGTGCTCTAGAAGGTGTAAGTCAACTACCCTGGCCAGCAAGATCTCCGGATCTGTCCCCCATTGAGCATGTTTGGGACTGGATGAAGCGTCGTCTCACGCGGTCTGCACGTCCAGCACGAACGCTGGTCCAACTGAGGCGCCAGGTGGAAATGGCATGGCAAGCCATTCCACAGGACTACATCCAGCATCTCTACGATCGTCTCCATGGGAGAAGAGCAGCCTGCATTGCTGCGAAAGGTGGATATACACTGTACTAGTGCCGACATTGTGCATGCTCTGTTGCCTGTGCCTATGTGCCTGTGGTTCTGTCAGTGTGATCATGTGATGTATCTGACCCCAGGAATGTGTTAATAAAGTTTCCCCTTCCTGGGACAATGAATTCACGGTGTTCTTATTTCAATTTCCAGGAGTGTATGTTACAGAGGAGCACTCTGATTTCTCGAAAAAGTGTTCCACGATATGTTATCAGTTCTGACTTAATTCCATCTAATCCAAGTGCTTTTTTACATTTTTGTTTTCTTGATTACCAATTTTAAATATGGCGATTCTATAAAGTCTGTCAAATTCTCCGTTTTTCTTCCGTTATCACTTCTTCATTTGGATTGTACTTACACTGTAATTTCTTGTAATAATTTGCCGAGTCTTCTGAAGTAATCTCATTTACATTTGTAGCATTTTTATCGGCTCTTTCATCCGTTCTTTTAAGCTGTCTCATCAGTTTGTATAGTATTTCTGGTATTGCATGGACGTCATGTACATCTCCGCTTATAAATATTTCACATGAAAAGCAATGTGCCTATCTTACCATTCTTTCGGCTTTAGTTCTGATTTCCTTATATTTGTCTTTAGAATTCTGAGTCTGCTTTTGGAAGAAGATAGATGTTTTATTTTTCTTTTCTGCTGGTTCTGGTGTGTTTTCGTTCCTAACTATAAATCCCCTCTTTCAATTCGTTTTGGATTTTTCATCCATCACTTCCTTAGCCCCGTGTATTACGATATAACAACAAAACACAGTAGGAAGGAACAACTATAATAGAGATTTCATTACCATTTCACTATGAGCTATTCTAATACCAGCCTCTATGTGTATTAGTGATGACACACTAGGATAACTAGAGGGTACAGTTCATCAAAAGCACTTTTTCAGTAAGTGCCATCTCAAATAAAACTTATTTCACTTCGAATACTCTCTTCGCATTTGCTACTCTGCTTTGTCATGATCTTGCTATTATTAATGATCACAAAAGTTTACTGAAATTTTCTTATATTGTCAACCTATGACATGCACTGTATTGATCAGAAGAGACGTCTTCAGTTATTCAATCAGTTTTAGAATTCAGTGGACTCGATCTACACCTAGAGATCTCTAGCCTGCGCCACAAATCCCTTACTAGATTATCCTGGATTGTTCGATGTATTGTGAAATTTAGCTGTTGTTCAATATTTACGTTATTATAAAACTTGCGAGAATAACCAAATTTAATGTTTGTGAGCACTTTTAGCAATACTAACATTTTATGTTAGTAGGTTGTCTCATTTGAATGGAAGTAATTATCTATGCAAGTGGTCCAAGTTTGTAGCATGATCACTAAACAATTTTCGATGGTTCATATATGTAATTTAACTGTAAAGTTCTAAACATTCATGGTGGTGTCTGATGGTTCTATATCGTGTCTCCCTACCACTTTCGCGCAACGACGCTCTGAGCGTGTTTTTTAGGGAATTAACTAGTTTGAACCTGGGACCTGTTGCTGGTAAGGAGACGCCAGACCACACATGACATGTAGAATTCAGAAGAGTTCAGTGAGACTAGCGATGATATAACCAAATACTAAATGATCTCAGCGTCAGCTCCACTGCACCCCCTGTAAAAGAATCTTAATACTAACCAAATATAGTGGAAAGGGTTCAAGGCTTTCCAATTTTTAGTTAGCTGGTTAAATAACGAAGAAAAAGCAGTTAAGTTTACCATTGATAATTTTATTCTACTCACAAAACATCGTTTACAAATTGCAATATAGATAAAAGGAAATGTTTCAATACAGGATGGTAAAAACCAACTGAGTTCAACAAAAATGTGGACGAATATTCCCTGAGTGGTTTTCCAAGTGCTAAAATGGATCGAAGGATGACCTATGCCATATCACATCTATAATCTATGTTTAAATTAAGTTTCACAAAACAGAAAACTATCAAAATGGTCTACAGTGACCCTCATTATCTTTAATTACTTATTTAACTTGTCGTAAATTACAGTGGCTGATGTGGCTTCTCAATAACTATATAAAAGAAAAATCATCGCGTTTCAGATCTGTTCTTCAAGTGGCAAATGTGAACACCATGAGTTGTAATTAACGATCGACACTAGTATTACGCAAAAAAGGGGTGTAACAGATGAGACTTCTGCAGTTCTGAGTGAAGCTTTATGCCCTCAAATATGCGGCATCGAGTGCGTTCATTACCTTGTCGGTGTTTAGGCAGCGTCAGGGCGACAGCGGCCGGCGCAGCAGCCATCCAGCTCGCCGTCTCGGAACCAACTCTCCTCTAACTTCTCCTTACTACAATTTACAGAAGTTAGTTTAAAAAAACTATCTGGCTATGTTTTCATCTGACCAATCAAGGTATCAATGTTAACCTTAAGCTCCGCCTACAAAAATTCTGTCTATCCAATGAGAAACGTTATACTTTTCGTGGTGGGGCAATGTTTTTAAAGTTTGCAACGTAACAGAGACGCTAAAAAGTCTCGCGCTAAAACCTGCAGTTGGTGTGGTCCTTTTAGCGTTATCGTAAGATCTGTACTGTTCTTCTGGAGGGCTCTATCTTTTAACATGGGCTGGGGGGTGGTCCTTGACGTACCTGAGACAAGAAAAATTCTCACGCTAAAACTTGCGGGTGGTAGTGGCCCTTTTTATGTTATCGTAAGATCTATACTGTTTTTCTGGAGGGCTCTAGCTTTTAACATGGGCTGGGGGTGGTCCTTCACATACCTGAGACGCGAAAAAGCTTCGCCCTAAAACGTGAGGGTGGTAGAATTACAGGTAGGCTGCCGACGTGGGTGTGTCCACTCCGTCCGTTATCGTAGGGCCTTCTAGCTTAACACGGTTCTGCTCTCGGCTTCTGTCCTCGTTTCTCCCCTCGGAACTGCGTCTGCCTCACGGTGGGAAGGTACGACATGCATTCAGGCATTCTTGTGTTAGTCTGTGGCATTCCATTTGCTCACTCGTTACTTGTATTACTTTGGTTAATTTAATGTCATGATTTATTCGGAGCTATGTGACATACTACTGGATTTGCTTATCATGTCAGGGTTTTCATGTAAGGTGTTGGATTTGCCTGACACCTTACAAAGTAGATTTGTTTTCGATAATTGTGTCCGGTCTGGTTTATGGAATCTGCGTCTGTGTCCTAATTAAGCATGTTACGGCTCTGCTGTTGGTCTTAAAGAATGAACTGTAGTATAATAACTGTGTGTTATACACAGAAGAGATTTTTGGAATTACCACCTATACAGAATGAGATTAGGACCATCATGGGAATTCTCTGACCTATTACTGTTGCGGCCTCAATATTTGGAAAAAAAACTGTAAACTTGGAGTTAAAACGATATTTCTTTCTCTGTAATTTCGCTTTTGACCTCTGATGAAGTTATCCAATGACGATGTTCCCACACTACGGTGGTAGTTAAGGAGAAAACAGGTGAAAACGTCCTATTGGGCAATTGTACAATGCATTTCACTTATCCATTTCTTCGTGTGTAGCTGAATTCCTTATCGTCCTCTGCTTGATGGCCGTCAGTTTTGGCGTTAAGTTTATCGCGAAGTTCATTTATGCTACTCCTCATTACTGTCGCCTTTCTTCGGTTTACACTTATCCTCATTTCTGGGGTTACCACACATCTCTTATTCTCAGACACGCCCTGTTTTTTGAGGCGAGAAAGTGTGTCCGGACGGATTTCATAAGAATCCTAAATGTTTTGGGCTCTTGGAAAAAAGGAAATCAGCCGTAGCTGTAATTAATCGTAAACAAGTGCTACTGTAGTACTTTCGATAAAAAAATCTGATACTGTAGAATTCAATTTTTGTATTTCTGATCGTAATACTAACACTGAACGCTTCCTTTCTCTTGTAAGCATACAGTGGACCTAAGTTAGGAAGAGATTTAAAATAGTTTCATGCTCCTCAGCTACCTTAGATTTTATGAATACTTGTTGGGAAACAAATAATTGTTACGAGAGATTTCTTCGTATTCTAAATATTCTTGAGATAACAGTTAAAACGTAATAATGAAATGATTGAGAGTAGTGATGACGATTA
Source organism: Schistocerca gregaria (assembly GCF_023897955.1). Taxonomy (NCBI): domain Eukaryota; kingdom Metazoa; phylum Arthropoda; class Insecta; order Orthoptera; family Acrididae; genus Schistocerca; species Schistocerca gregaria. Next base: position 430,579,670 of record NC_064920.1, on the reverse strand, counting down.
TACTGTTAAGGTACTGCTGCATCTCTAGTCCTAAAATAAACACAGGAAGTCACTGTTTCAATTTAGGGTAGTTTTATGTGTTCATTTCTAAATTGCAAACCACGTGAGTTTCTCTATGAGGTATGTCCTGCTCGTATCATGAACGTATGGTAACCCTATTTACTGTGTACTAATAAGACTGTCCATTCACTTAAACAGCTAACAGGTAATGTACATCCTCTTTCCTTCCATTGAAGTTAAAGAGCAAACGGCGCTATAGTGCAACAGAGCGTCATTTCAGACGGTGCGTGGGTGATTGCGTGCCTCGGCAGGAGAGGTGGGGGAGGGGGGCGACGGGCGGCGAGGAGGAGGCATTGGAGACGAGCAGCGGCAGTAGACGGGTGTCGCCTGTCGGATTGCCAGGAGCCGCGCTGGTGATGTGGTGTGCTGTGGTGCGGTGCCCGAGAGAAATTTCACGGAAAATGGAATTAGTGTCACCCCGAAGTTGGCACGCCGCCCAGGCTGCCGTGCGATCTGCCAGCCACCGCCACAGCCTGGTGCACGACCACAACCCCTACCACGACCACGACCACGACCACCAGCCGCCTCCAACGGCCTGCTCTGCTGACGCCAGCGCCACTAAGACCACAGCACGCCTTCCTTTCCACATCAGCCCTTGAGCCACGAGCATACGAAGTACATCTGAAGATCCAGTCATGCATTCATGTAAACTTATTCCCATGAAAAATACAGTTACCTAAAGATAATAGTATTTCATAGAGTGAATTTCTATGATCCATAGATATGGATTATAATTGTCTTGGGTACTTACCTTGATGACTTTCTTACGTCTGCACTTTGGGAAAGGCTCTGTGTTGATAAATAATCTGAACTACATTTATTGTAAACTTATTTTTAAAAAATTACATTGAACTATTATTATTATAAGTGAAGGATGACAAAGAATATTGCATTTCATATTTTACACCAAAAAAGACACTGTATATTTTCAAAACAATATGCTATTTTAAATCTTCGATTTAAAATGTCGCGTAAAATGTCTTAAGAATAATTGTAATGAGTTTGGAGAAAATACATAACCGCAGTGTGGTGCATGTATCGAAATTTGTCGAGTATTGGACACCACTACGTGCAAAACTGCATACTTACTTACTTGTGAAAATACTAAACCAGCTAAGTCGCCATTATGGTGCCACTAGTGTATGCTGGGACGTCAGCACAAGCCGATTTTTGTTCCAATGTGACGCTATCGCACAATGTGACTTTCGGTGATGTAAGGAGGATGTACATCTAATAATATTACAACATAATTTGTAATGTTGCAGTTAGTGTAAACAGTGATTATATGCAATTGTATGTGTTTGAGCCACATCCAGCAGGGATGTTTGTATTTGTAACTTTCAGATCCTATGATGACAGGATAAGTCTGTCGAAAACGGTAATTGCGATGTTACCAAACGAGATTCTTCGAGAATAATGCAACCTTCAAGTCTCCCCCAGCGACTGACGCAGAGTCAAACATATATGATATTCCTAGAAGCCTAGTTTCGTGATCGTTGAACCTTCGATTTCTGAGTGAAATGCTATGAACAATGATGACTTTTTCTTAATTTATTTGCAACCACAAATAAATTAGAGAACAAATTTGCTTCGTTTCTTAAAAACATGAGTAATTTGTGAGAAAATCGTACTAACGAATATTCGGGAGTAACTGAAATTTCCCATTGGCCACATGCGGTCTAATTATTGGCCCTCCGTGCACAAGAGATATTCAGTGAAGGGTGTACATAACCTTATGATAGAGGCGGATAATATAACTCTTGAGGGGAAATGAGGTAAATAAATGACACAACTGGTGTAGGAATTTTTGGTTGTCGTCACTTGACTGGAAACGAAAAGCTCTCTTTTAATAAAAAAATTTACAAAGTTCCAAAAAGACGGATGATGTCCTCGGAGCATTAAAAAGTTATCTTACGAGTCAATGCCGTTAATTCTTTGTGCATAATTAATCTTACTAGAACCGGGATTCCCCACTAATTGCGAGCGGTCGCCTTACACTTAGGCTGTCGGTGCACAACTCACAGCCGGACCCAAAATTTCATATGCCGTCAAGCATGTGTCTACCATCAGCACTCGTATATCCATTTAATAAGTCCCGTTCAGGGGATACATTTTAATTTTACGCATGCATATCAGCAGGAACATGTCATCGCCCTTCTGAACAAAAGAGGAACCGTAATATCTTATTTATCCGCCGACACCTGACAAGCCACTTTGAATTAAAATGTTTCCCCTTGACAGTAATATGCATAATGAAAATACGAGTGCAGATTGTGGCCATATGGTTGTCGATACTTGGTAGTTTTGATCTGGCTGTGAGTCGTGCTAGGATACCCTGATGGTAAGGTGACCGATCGCGATAAGCGGGAAACTCGGGTTCAGTTGCCAGTGCGGCACTAATTTCCATTTTGTCATACCATTACACAGATAATGGTTATCCATATTGGAAACAGTGAAAACATTTAATGAAAAAATATTTATCGATCAGTAAGAACACTTACAAAAAAATCGCGCTATTTTCTAGGAGAATCTTTTCGTGTCTTTCGTCAAAAATCTGTTCAGTGTGTAACGAACTATTAATGTTTAATCCTCAAGCAAACCATCAAAGCAGTACTATGATTACATACAACAGAGCTGTACAATTTGTATACCAGAACACAAAAAATTTAGACACCGGACATCAAATAAAACCTAAACGAGCACTGCAGTTTAATTACGTGTTTTAAGTAGCGTAAAATGTTTTATGGCTATCCAGAAATTTTGACATCTTACATAAAAAAATTATCTCCATTTAAATGACAGAACTTACTTCCATTAAACAACATTTGAGATTTGCTGCTAGTAATCACAATCAAACGAATCTTAACTAGGCTATTCTTACAACGATTACAATAATGGAAATACTGAACAAAAGCTGAATTTCATAGTGCATAAAAAATCCAGGATACATCAGTAGGAATGCTGTGGTGACTGAATCACCTGTCAGTGAAGGACTCTGACCTTAACGCCCTGAATTGTGTACAGGGAGGTCATGTTCCAAAACCTATTGACTAATTGATGGCGTCTCTTCTGTTTCTAAGGTATTGTTTAGTATCCTGTTCCTAAGATGAGAAACATTTTATACGTGGTAAAATAACCTCTCCCTCTTCACCTTGTAATTGAAGGTAACCTTTTATACGTGTTTGATTTCATATATGTAATTATGGAAATAGGGTTCTGCCTTTAGTGAAATTAATGAGTTTCTTTAACACCAGTAAATGCTTCGATGAAGTTTCACCGTCGTTAGTTGCTTGATTCTATATTGTTGACATTACTTACTGACCTTCGTGTAGCTCCAGGCGCAAACCTATCTCCATAGGGACCATCGCTCTCATCGCAGTTGTGGATAAGTCTTCCGAATCAAAGGAATAGGACTTCAGAATCAACAGTAACATACAAACACTGTGACACATACTTCATATTATTGCCGAAATCACAAATTCTCATAGTATAATTTTAATTGTTTTTACGTTTACAGTAATTATGTTGTCGAAGTCTTGTTTTTACTTCCCGGTCGGGTTGGAGATTTTCTCTGCCCTGGTGACTGGGTGACTGTGTTGTCTTCATCATTTCATTAGATCATTCGTGTCAGTGGCTAGATGGGACTGTGAAAAAATAGGACTGCGTAAAAATTGGGACTTCGTACGGGCGCTGATGACCGCGCAGTTGAGCGCCCCACAAACCAAACATCATCTTCATCTTTACTTTACACAGTCATCTTATACCTATGGTACGTCTTTTGCATCTACAATCAGTGCGTTACCTTTCCATGATCCAGTTTCGTTACTGTAACATTTACTGTCAGTATGACATTATCATAAGAAGTATGGGTTTTTTGGTAATCGTCAACCACCGTTTTACATTTCCATTATAATTCGATTTACTACTACTTTTGTATTATCATAATACAACTACTGAAAACTGAACACATAATTTATAATAGACTCGTATATTTCTACAGTGTCTCTAGCAGCAGACATTCCAACTCCCTCTAAACTAAAGTCTTCAATTTATCCTTATCTATGAACCGCTTGCTGTCTTACACTAGTAATGCCAATGCATATTGTTTTATAGAGCAATGTGTTGCATCGATCGAACTAAATATTGAACTATCTCTTTATCAACATCGTCGAAGCACATTATAAGTAAACATAAACGTTTAATTCTTTAGCCGAAGTTTCTTTCCTCTTTTTTCCTCTGAGTGTTTCATGATGTGTTTCAGTTTGAAGTGCATATGTTTCTTATCTCAGTGTAATGTATTGTATAATCCAGGCGTCGATAATTAATCTTTCTGTAAACCTACTTTCACTTTATCGGTACATTGAATGTTAATGTTTTTTCATGGTAGCCCATTGTCTCATGTAATCGAACACGTCATTTTCTTTCTGAGACATCAGTCGTCTGACTGGTTTGCAGCAGCACTCCAAGAATTTCTGTTGTGTCAGCTTCTTCATCTTAGGGTAGCAGTTGCACACTACACCCTGTGTTATGTTTTGTATATGTGTCAATCCCAGTCTTCCATTGCGGGTTTTATCCTCTCCGGCACCCACTACTGTTAAGAAAGGTAGTCCCTAATTACTTATGTGTTATCAGCTAATCCCGTCTGCTTGTCAATGTTTTGCGGAGAGCCTCTTCTTTCGTCATCTTTTAAAGCTACTTAATTTGTGCATTTCCGAAATGAGCAAATTACGACCCAAGGAATATCCAGGAAAACACGTATATGGAAGGATTCGATCCCAGGTTACTCAACAGCACTCACCTTTTAATTTCAAACACAAATACATGTTTATAGCAGCCAATCATGAAACAATAGTTTAATTAAACAATCGATCAGATAATAGAAGGTTACTTTAAACCGTCAATTAATCCTAAATCTCGTTTACTAGTCTCAAGAATATGTGATGTGACACTAATTAATAACATCAGAATAAGGATTCACAGTTTGGCTAATGTTCAGAATAAAACTGTACAGTAAATTACTTTCTCTTTAAAAAACTTCTTATATTAATTGGCAACGGGGATCAGCACCTTAATGACAACTAAATGAATAAAAAGTTTCATACTTCAAGAAAATTAAACGGATAAAAATTACAAGAAAAATCTACATTTTATCAACTTAGAGAAATAAGAGTCAGAGCAATATGCAATTAAGCGGAGACTAGGCCCGTAAAACTGCTAATCAACACAGTGACAGAAAAGACGCAAGAACATCAAACACTACTGTAAGAAACTTGTAGAAAAACAAGCAAGTCTCATTTATTACATGTAAGGCCCAAGGCCAGATTTATCCACCAAGAAGAACATCTTAAGTTAGCCAATTAGATGCATAGACAAGAAGCACAACATACAGAAGGAGTCCTTCTGGAGTGGTTACACACAACCTGTCTAGGTGTCCCTTCTGGATCGCAGATGTGCGGACTGGCCAGCGCTACCCTCTCAGCGACCCAAACGTGGTCGATCAACGCAAACAAGGTAGCCCCACGCAAGCAGGTACATTAACAACTAGGGTGCGAGGCAGACCTAAGACACCAAAACGTGGTAGTCGGGTTGCAAGAGGGAAAATTCGCGTTAACTGCACAGAGAGGTAGGCCACATTGGAACTGCAATATGGATATTAAATCTTCTTTAGAGAAACCTTGCATCAGGCCACTACACTTGGGACTGATATGAATTTAACCAATCGCTGAAATATCTGGGCCTTATTCCCTTGGAATAAAAATAAGAAGCTTACAATCACGATAGTATGCACTTAATCTGCTGACTACGTGGCACAAGAAATTTGTAGACATCTTTAATACATAACTTCAAATTAAATATCAGTTAGGTCACAAATTTACATAATTTACAAATAAGACGTGCAGTGTTGCGCAGCATGCTATGCATAAAATTACAGTACATGGAACAAGGCAAATTAGGCTTTAATAGCTCAGTTCCAACAGTGACCCCACGAGTAGATAACAGGTCATCTAGAACCAACGAAACAGTCGTCCAGTGACATAAATGTGAGCAGCACTAGAACACACAAACATTTCCATCATTTTTCAATGCAGTTAAATGTATACATTAAAAAAAAATCGCTCGCACAACTGCTGTGTGCTGCCAGTTCCCACAGCGCGCAGAGCTACAAACTGTGTGCAGTGCGCCCATTATCACTCACTTCCTCGTAAACGGTCATTACAAGCTAGGTACATTCGCCTCACTGCCGCTACGCCAAATCCGCTTCGCTCGCCTTCAGACCTGGAGCGCCATCTAGCCACAGTACTATATGGCCAAACTATTCCCAGTCCCCAAGATGCGGGCCAAACACGTGATGAAACTCTCTAATAGATTTATCTGGCAAGGGCATCTGTTCAAAGTGAAATACACCACCTTGACGTCTTCCAGATAGGCCGGTGGACTCAACATGCCTGACATTAACCGAAAGTCTACTGCGTTATATACTAAACGAATCACCCATTAGTTGGACAAGGAACCTCTCAGCGTAACCAGTTGGCTCTTCCGAACTTTACAACCCACCGATATGCACCCACCCATTGATATAGGTAAAATACATTACAAACTACTACATGTAAAGCAGTTTTTTCTTGAAGTAAGCTATATTCATGGACATTATTTCACGCAGGATTTACCGACGACGCACCTGTTATTAAAAGATGAACACCTCCAATAGTCCGGAATCCCATTGAACTTAGATACCTGAGTGTTCATTGGGAGGCAGTTTGGGACAACATAAGTTTAACCGCCCACACTGCTGAAGTGGCGTCCACGTGGTACAAAGTGGTAAACGATGCTATACCCACTAATGAAAGGTTGCATAGAATCGGTTTAAGTGACAGTGATAAATGCGTCCGCTGTGGTCTGGTCGACACCTCACGCCATCGCTTCACTTGTGGCGGTCATCTCATTAACTGGAAATGTGTGCTGCAGAGGCTGGGCCTGATTACCGCAGCATCCCAGCCAACCACTGCACCGACCTCCTGCTCTGGCGGGACACGAAACATTTTCCGGCTACGAAGAACAACACAGTGATGTGGATGTTAGGACAGTTTGTGACATATATCATCATCCACAATAGTGAAGATAATCTCATTAGTTTCGAGGCTTACATGAGAACTGCACGTTGGAAGATGAAACGTTACCCAAATTTCATGAAGATGTTTGCTAACATGTTGGACATAATTTTTGGAAAACAAGGCGTAAGGTAATTCTCGATGCCGGTAAGGACACAAATCACATGCAGCACTAAGCAGTGAACAAAATACACAACGAATAAGGGGTTACACCTGTTCCTAGGACTGCTCCCGACTTCTCAATGGTGTTATTAACTTCATTATGATGTTTTCATTAATTTATGTTTCCTGTGCATCTCTTGTTATCAGTTTGATTGCTCCAAATGACTTTGAGTTTGGACAGTTATGAATCAGACGACAGAACTGCCATTCTCGGTTAAGACACTCAATTATATATGTGTTTGCGTTTTGGTTCTATGTCTCTGCCTGGACTGAAGAGGCTATTGTCAGTTTACTATTTTTGTTCTATTTTGTAAGCTTACAAAAGGCAATATATTGAAATGTGTTCTTCAGTCTATTGTAGGATACAATTCGTGTTGAAATAGGTCCAGCACTTCATTGTTTTGTTTTTGTGCTTACGTACATGTATGGTTGTTTTAATAAAGGGGAAAAAAAGATGCGGCAGCCAACCAAAGAGAGACAATCAGCGATGGATCGGCTCGGAACGAGCCCCCACGGTTCAGTCCTTCTGTTCTTCCACATCTTAAACTCTTCAGTTCTACTCCTTCCCCGTTATCCCATTGTCCATGAAACTCTACTAAACAAGGTTAAGTTCCAAATGCACGTGTTTACAAATTTTTCTATAAATTAAGACCTATGCCCCACGCTGCTAGACTTATTTTGACCCCAAATGACTTTAAGCCAGGACAGATCCCTTTTTTTAAGCCCTTGCTTCGCCCGCCGTCTGTTAGTTTGCTTCCAATGTACGTGAATGGTTTAACTTGGTCTACTTCCTGGTCACCTAAGTTTATCGTCAATGTAATTTCTGCCGATCTTAATTACTTTTGTCTTTCTTCCGTTAATTCGTCTAAAGTGTGTGCTCATTAGACATCTCCATTCAACAGACCCTGAAATTCTTCCTCACTTTCACTGATGATGACAATGTCTTCAGCGAATATTGTCTTGGATACTTACACACTTGCAATTTTCTTAAATTTTCGTCATTATACCTTCGATGTATGGTTTGAACATCAGGAGAGAAGTATAGTGTCCATGTGTAACACCCAATTTAATCTGAGGACTTCGTTCTTGGTCTCCCATTCTTACTGTTTACTTTACGTTCTTCTACATTTTGCGTATAACCCGTGTTCCCTTATAGCTTACTGCAATTTTTTCTGGGAATTTCCAACATCTTACATTGTTCAAAGCCTTCTATAGATCGAAAACACCCTGTGAACGTGTGTTTACTTTTCCACACTCTTGCTTCCATTCCTGTAACTTAAGCCTTTCTACATTTATTTCAAGTCTCAGTACCGTTTGTCCAAGCAAAATCAAGAGGATTATCATTAGTCGACTATCTGTGTTAACACGTTGTCCCATCTGTTTTCCTTATCTCCTGCAAATTATTTGCCTAACCACTGTGGCACAGAGCTGGTCGAGTTCACTGTATATGATAAGCACCTTCTAAATTTTTGACCATATAATCTCAGAACAATAATCACACATCAAAAACTGAGCCGTAGACACCGCTATTTTCTATGAGAATGATCACGACTGAAATATCGAAGTTTCTATTACAAATGAGTGAAATCCATAACCACTGATTTCGGAAATCAAGAGCACGAACACATCTCCAGTTGGATAGCTTACCGCACCGCATACGTAATTCTGGTTAAGAAAAAGAATCTAAGTACAATTATTTAATACATTATACTCCATTTTAAGGAGGTCATTAAAAATTATTTTATGCGCACATACAATGAAAACGTGATTTTTTACCATTTTACGGCGTTCACATGCTCCCCTAAAAGCACTGTGCTCTCAGCTGACGCAGAAGACCTCTAGCGGAGCGCACAAAAATAACTCTTGCAATGCTTTATTTTGGCTGTACATGTTGAAACTGGCGCTCTACGACCCGTTCTGTTCCAGTAGAAGGATTCTCTGTGAAATGTCAAAGTACTACGATGTTACTGAAATAAGTATTGTTTACTAACCGTGCAGTATAGCGTTACGCTTGAGCTGTAACGTGCAAACACGCAACCGAGGCAGCAGACCTGCATCAAATGAATAGAACTGGCCACGAAATATTTTCCAACAGACAATACAGCACAACTTACAGAATAGAGATTATAGGCCCTGTAATTCACAGAGATTCCAAGCTTCTGGAAACTGGAAATTTGTGGTAGGGTGTTATGGGACCAAACTGCCGAGGTCATCAGGTCCTAAGCTTACACACTACTTAAGCTAATTTGAACTAACTTACACTAAGGACAACACATACACACCCGAGGGAGGACTCGAACCTCCGACGGGGTGAGCCGCGCGAACCGTGACAAGGCGCCATAGGTCGCTCGGCTACCCCGCGCGGCTCCAAGCTTCTAATAACACTGTCGACAAGGGCAAGATTCGTGATCACAAAAGACCTGCCAGCAGTGAGTACTACAGGGTAATTGAAATGAGGAACTACTTTATCATACAAAGGATTCTCTTACATCAGTCAATTAAATCCCTGCAGTTTAATATGCCCACTATTGCAAAACCTCTTGTTCGTGACTAGAGAAAACGTACAAAGGTGCCTCACTCTAGAATTCTTACTGAATAAATCAGAAAAAAAACATGTTGGAAACGATATTGAGAAGTATAGTGCAGCATTAAGAAGTTTTCCTGGAGCTTTAGAATCTCCGAAACATCCTAAGCTACCTTGCGCTGACCTAAAAGGAGGTGATATTTCGTATCTTGGGACTGCAGTTGCCGGAATACTCTACCTCATTGCTTTGTTTCTAAGGCCGAGATTGACAGTCTGAGAACTTTCTCACACTCTCTAGTGTCATGCACGAGTGCCGAGTGGTATGTTACTGGCATGGTTCGAAAGATTTAGTTGTTTAGGGCTAACGTACGTCTATTCTTTAAGGTATTTCCTTTCACAATTCTACTCAGACTGGTCAACATTTATTACAGAATAAAATTCCTTAACTGCGACTGTGATAAATTTGCGAAAGAACGATGTATAGATTCCCTATCCTCTTGATAAGATACAAAATGTTGTCCATCTACAAAGATCTTTTGCGGATGGGATTATAGAAGGATAAAAAGTGCCCTGTCTGAGGAAAAGGGTGAACCTATTACTGGAATTCATACTTCAGTCAATTCACTCGTAGGCACAGCACCTTTATTAGCCAGGGTGCTGTTGTGATGCAAGGTGATTTTTTTATGTTGCTTTAGAGCCATCCTCCCACGCGATTTTTCAGTTAGTTGGTTCCGATGATTTAAATCTTACCTATATCCCATAAAATTTCGAGGATATCCTTCAGAAAGACGAAAACGCCGTCTTGCCCTGGTGCAGGGAATTCACTTCCCACACACTGTTTTGTTGCTATTCTGTTGCCTAATCCGTAGTATTAATGACGGTGTAGAAAATAATATTTTCTTAAATTTTTTAATCAGTTGGTAAGAAGCGAAATATGTGATTACATGTTTCATAACAACAATACAGCCATATGTTGCTTTTATGGAAAACGGTGACTACATTTGGCAACAGCTTATATTTTCACGTCCAGTGATGTTATAGTAATAATTCTTAGGTGTTTTATTTTCAGTTTCCTCAGTATAACATATATTTCAATTATTTTCTGACATAAACTTTATTCACAATTTCGCGATTCAAACCAATTTTTTTTTTAAATTCGGTATTTCAATCCTATTTTACCCAATAACAATGCATTGGCCACCGATATAAACATTTCATTTACGAAATCTGAGAGCAGGACTGAGGACGCTATTAATTATGCTCGGATTCGATCCACGTTTCGATTGTTTGGCGAATGCGAGTGTTTCGCGGTACTGTGGAACAGCAGCAGCGCCTGCCATGCGGTAAGATTGACCGAAGCCTGCAAACCCCCGTTTTTATTGCCGAACTATAGTTCTCATAGCTCAGTATTCTGTCTACTAACTGTTCTCGAGCTGCCGGCCGCGGTGGTCTCGCGGTTCTAGGCGCGCAGTCCGGAACCGTGCAACTGCTACGGTCGCAGGTTCGAATCCTACCTCGGGCATGGATGTGTGTGATGTCCTTAGGTTAGTTAGGTTTAAGTAGTTCTAAGTTCTAGGGGACTAATGACCACAGCAGTTGAGTCCCATAGTGCTCAGAGCCATTTGAACCATTTTTTGTTCTCGAGCTAAACTCGTGTAGTTATAGGTCAATGCTTTTTCTCTGTGTCGATCTGTGAATATTTCTGCGTCAATGGAGGGTGTCCTCATTTCCGAGGTGGTGTTCGGTACTAATTTAAAAATACGTCTCCTCGGTTATTTACCATATCTTTTATTTGTGTTGCGACTTTTATTGAGGCAGAAATTATTCAAATCAGTAGCTTCCTGTACGTAAGGTGGTAGTCTATACCTTCCTATGGTCTGGACAAACTATTGACACGAGTGCAAAAGTAGGCTTCCGCGGTCGTTGTCATAGTCAATAAAATTCTTCTGAGTTTTGGACCACATTGTCGACGTTTCGGCGATTACTGCAAGGCGCCATCCTCAGGGTGTATTGCTAACTGCTGATCAGCGCTAGTTTCATTAATTATATACTATGGAGGAGCGCTGTCATTAGATATAGGGGTGAGGAGGAAGGGTATTAGGTGTTCTTCTATTGGTCTTTGTGTTGTGGTTGGCAGGAGAGCCGACACTGTGTTACTAAAGGAGGCCGAAATGCACGCGTTTTAAATCACGCAGGCTGGCGTGAGGTCTGGAACATGACTAGGGAATTAGAATTGAGAAAAACGGACGTAGCTGGTGGAATACTGAACTTTAATCCATTAATTATTAACGTCGGTCTTGACTGTACATGATTCAATATATCAATAATAACTGATAATGGCGCCTTGCTAGGTAGTAGCAAATAACGTAGCTGAAGGCTATGCTAACTATCGTCTCGGCAAATGAGAGCGTAGAAGTCAGTGAACCGTCGCTAGCAAAGTCGGCTGTACAACTGGGGAGAGTGCTAGGAAGTCTCTCTAGACCTGACGTGTGGCGGCGCTCGGTCTGCAATCATTGATAGTGGCGACACGCGCGCCCGACGTATACCACCGGACCGCGGCCGATTTAAAGGCTACCACCTAGCAAGTGTGGTGTCTGCTGGTGACACCACACTTTGGACTGCGTTTTTTCATTGGCGAAAATAGACGTTTCCCATTGGAGTTTCCGTTATAGCTTGCAATTGGTGTAAATCGGCGAATAGGTAATTGGGCGGCGGCTGCGGCATAGCGCTGTGTACCAACTGCCTAGCATCGGCTAGGGCGAGTCAGCGCTCTTCTGTACCCTCCGCCGCTGTGGTCTACCGCGTGCTTGTTGCTTTGCAAGAATTGTCTTCCGCAAAGCTGTTGCTGCTGTCTGCCAAGACGCTGGGAGTCTGTAAACGTCGTGTCTATTCATTTTGTCTGGTCGCTTGGCTATTTCCATAGCCTGTCTAATCTTCCTCCTCAAGCTACACAGCTGTTTTGCCAGTACGCGGGCGTATCGAAATTTGATCTTCTTTCTGCACTGTTCCTGGTGTTCTGCCACCGCTGATTTGTTTTCGTATTGTTTGAGACGGATATATCTCTTGCGTTGAGATAACTTTGTGCTTATTATACACCCCGTCTTGCCTTCATACACCAGTTCACATTAACATGCAATTTCATAAACTCCAGCGACATGAAACTGGCCAATTTTATCTTTCGTCGAGTCCAGAACTTCTTGTATTTTCTTGTTGCTACGAAAAATCAACTTAGTACCAGCCCGATGGAGAACTGTACCCAGACGTTCAGTAACGTCTTGTACGTACTGTATGGTAGCAGGATGCTGTTCCGTGTTTCGTTCTGCATTTCCTTATTACCCTCCTCCTTTGGCGCCATGTATCACCCTCATGTCGTCGCCATTAGCTCGAAAATTGGATCTGAGGTTCTGTAGTTCAGCTTTGAGCTGGTATTCATCGCTGATCCCGTAGGCTCTCTCTATTAAAGTTCGCAGGGGCGATTCCTTTTGCTTAGGACTGTGGTGAGAGAACGCCTTCCTCAGCGTGTCTTAATAACTGCTGAATAGGCGCTAGTTGTATTACTTATATACTATGGAGGAGTGCAGCAGTCATTGGATATTGGGGTGAGGAGGAAGGGTATTAGGTGTTCTTTTATTGGTCTTTGCATTGTGTGTTGTCATTGGCGGAAATAGGTGTTTTACATTGAGAGGCGGTGTTGGTGGGCTTTCTATAAACCTAATATCCTTCCTTCTCTCCCCCCGTATCCATTGACAGTACTTTTCCATAGTTTGTAAGTAATAAAACTAGCGTCCATTCAGCACTTAGCAAAATGCTCTGAGGAAAGCGTGTTGCAATAGTCGCCGAAACATCGCAATTTTTTAGTTGACAACGGGGTCCCAAACCGCACAAGACTTTTTTTGACTATTAATACGAGATCCGATGGCCCATCAGTATTTATTACGTCCGCTACGTGAGGCAAGCTCTTTTCATTTATACGAAAACTGTGGCAGTCAGTTCATGTGTGGTAGAGCAACAGCCCTCAGCTACCGAGTGAACTATCAAGGCACCATGGTACGTCACTCACATCCTTTGCCCTCGTGTGTTACCCCTCACGCAACAGTATCGTGGTGTCGTTTTTCAGCAGGATAATGCCCATTCATGCCTGACACCTGTCTCTACAAAACGTCTGCTTCTTGTTGAGGTACTCCCGTGGACAACGGGGCCCCACATCTTTTTCCGCCCAAGTGTCAATATCAATCATATCAAATACCATTTACGACAGTTGCGATCCTGCTTAACTATGGAATGGACACAAGGACGTTATGACACCTTCAACCTAATCAATGCTTGCACCCAGGCAAGAGACAGGAAATGCCTTACTGATGACTGGATTCATAATTCGACGTACTTTACAGATTTCACTCGATTTTTGCAATCACTGAATTAACGTAAGATGACACCTCAATCCTAGAACTTGTAATTTCCTTTCCTCCTACCCTTCACTATTTTTGTCGAACAGTCTATATTGGCAAGACAGTCGTACGAGTGGCAATATCGTGAAATCATAAAACGCCGCCTTCGTGGATCACTAATCTACAGTTGCCGAATTCTGTCTCGTACTGATGAAGTTTTGTATTCCTTAGAAGCATGAAGTTTCTTAATAAGATACGCACTGCTGGGAAATACTCTGCCACGCGGCTTGCAGGCGCGACCACAAAGCATCAACTAACACGTTTCCTACCGACCATATCCGAGATACGTTTCGACGGGCGACATGTCAGGCGGAATCGCAGGCTAGGGAAACCGAGGCATCGTCGTTCTTCGAAGAACCCTTGCTCTTCCCTCGCCACATGTGGCCAGGCAGTGTCCTGTTGTGATATTGCGTGTGGATTAGCTTTCTGGAGGATCAGTGCCTTGGGCTGTGAAATCTCCAGGACATACCGGTAGCTGTTCAGATTGCCCTCAAGATGTAGAATGAGAGACTGCTTGTTATAAACAATGGTGCCACAAACCACCACACTGGGCGTTTCTTCGCTATGCCGTTCAACAATACAATCTGCCCGATTGCGTTCGCCATGGCATCGTCGAACGCGTATGTGCCCAACCCGAAAACACTAAATTATACCTCTCAGCGCATCAGTGTCGTAGTTCAAGTGCATATTGCAGTCTGCAGCGTTACGGGGTTCTGGTCAATGGAAACAGACGCATTGGCCTGCATGCCACCAGTCCAGTCCGCTGAAGACGGCATCGAACCGTCGAAGCAGACGTCTCCACTCCGGTTGCGGCGCTCTGACGTCTCATCAACACTACGGACGAAACTGTTTTGTCTGTTACCGTCAAGCGGACACGATGGCGGTCATTTCGTACTGAGGTCACATCGTGTCGTCCAGTACGCTGTCGATGCTGTGTCCTTTTCTCTTCTCTCCACTGGTTCCGCATTCGTCTCACCGTTCAAGCAGCGTGCCCTGTACCATAAGCCTCCCGGAGACCAATTCATCTGCCCTGTTCGAACGAACTTACATTCCGTTATTATGCTGAAATGTCGGCCAGGCATAGTGGCACTTCCTCACACGTTTACACATTGTATTAAGGCTCTGCGTAACACTAATATTCGGGTCGTACTAGAGAGGG
Organism: Schistocerca gregaria; assembly: GCF_023897955.1. Classification (NCBI taxonomy): domain Eukaryota; kingdom Metazoa; phylum Arthropoda; class Insecta; order Orthoptera; family Acrididae; genus Schistocerca; species Schistocerca gregaria. Next base: position 430,564,208 of record NC_064920.1, on the reverse strand, counting down.
TACTGTTTGGCTAACGTGCACGCCATCTCACTGCCATTTAAATCTCCTATTACGGTTCTCTGCTGTACACGTCCTGTTATCGTTCCTTATGAGTGTTTCAGTGTTTTTTTTCAGACTGCAGTTTACGATTCACTCTTGATATTAGTTTTCCGTTTTCTTGTGCATCTGCCCTAATATGCCACAATGCCGTTACTCGTTTTCAACACAACAGCGTTAAGGATACCCATCCAGAGACTATGAAGAAACATAAAATCGTTCAAATGGCTGTGAGCACATGGGACTTAACATGTGAGGTCATCAGTCCCCTAGAACATAGAACTACTTAAACCTAACTAACCTAAGGACATCACACACACTCATGCCTGAGGCAGGATTCGAACCTGCGACCGTAGCACTCGCGCGGTTCCGGACTGAAGCCCCTAGAACCGCACGGCCACCGCGGCCGGCTGAAAAAATATATCAGAACTTTTTGATGTCCTGAATATTATTGCTCAGCTTCTCAACCTCATCCATACACATCCAGTAATCTAGCAAATCAAACAAATACCACTTTCTTTTGTAATGCAGTGACAAATCTGTCGCGTTACTTTATTCTAATTGACTCAAATTCCATCTGTACTGACGCCACAGGGCCAAATGGTATGATTTCATAGTTGATGCCTTCGCTATCAGTCATTAGCGTATCTGTAGCATGTGTGCCGATATGACACGTTCTTTTACATGTCACAAGGAAAGCATGTTTGCTTCATCCACAATATGTCAAGAAATAAAAGAACGCAATAGTGTTTTCTTGGTCGTTGGCTCCGCGGGTACCTTCAAAATCGTAGATGCCCATACTAATGTCGACGTTGCTGCAACAGTGAAAGATAACTGAGCAACGTATCCGCTGTAAAAGCTTGAAAAATGACAACAGTCATTACATTTTTCTTTTTCAGTCATTATTTTTCTCAATGTTTGCATGAGGACCGCCACGAATTCCTCTCGTGTGCACCCTAACTTCTCAATTATTCGCTGGATGGATTGCAATCTCTTTCTCTACAGTATTTTCCCTCTACAGTTCTCTCTGTTAGTCTGAAAGTCATTCCCTGAAGTCTTAATAGATGTCCTGTCATCCTGTCCCTTCTCCTTCTCAGTGTTTTCCACATACTCCTTACCTCAGCGATTCTGCCCAGAACATCCTCACTCATTATGTTACCAGTCCACCTCATTTTCAACATTCGTTTGTAGCACCACATCGCAATTGCTTCAGTTCTCTTCTGTTCCTGTCTTCCCACAGTCCATGTTTCACTACCGTACAATGCTGTGCTCAAACGTACATTCTCATAAATTTCTTCCTCAAATTAAGGCCTATGGTTGATACTAGTAGACTTCGCTTGGCCAGGAATGACATTTCTGACATTGCTAGCCTGCTTTTGATATCCTTTTTGCTCGGTCCATCATCGGTTGTTTTGGTGCCTAGGTAGCAGAACTCCTTACTACATCTACTTCGTGACCGTTAAACTTCATATTAAGGATACAGGGTACTTATAAATGGTTGAAAAATCACATTTTTTAATTCTATAGTCTTTCCTCATTACATTGATATATACATTATACAGTTGAAAATAAAAAAGGACCTATATACACCAAATTTTAAGGTTACTTTCATGTATGCCGCCACGCTCCCTTTACTTCTGTTACTGAAACCAGCCTGTTTCGAAAAGAACTGTGAACTTTCTGCTTCCAGCGATTATACTTACATGTTGGTAATTGCGTATGTTGGTAACAGCACAGGTTTCTAGTGTCTGTAACCGACTATCTTTGCTAGTATTTACTTTTGTTTCGCTGAAGCGGTTTGTTCATGTGTTACTGAATGTTTGTTGCCCAAGTGTTACATATATTTGTGAAAGAACATATCCTTTAGACGGCCGCGGTGGTCGTACGGTTCTAGCGCTGCAGTCCAGAACCGCGGGACTGCTACGGTCGCAGATTCCAATCCTGCCTCGGGCATGGATGTGTGTGATGTCCTTAGGTTAGTTAGGTTTAAGTAGTTCTATGTTCTAGGTGACTGAAGACCACAATAGTTAAGTCCCATAGTGCGCAGACCCATATCCTTTAGTGTTGCAATAAATACGACCTATGCAACGCATAAAGAAATTCAATAAAAGGAAATTCCATGGTAATCAGTTCACAAACAAAGCAAGCCACACCGTTGATAGTAATCTGTGTATCAGTTCTTCAGGGAAGAAATTACCCCTTGGTCCGCCTCCTGGTGATATACATTTTTATGTTAACAATGCTGCTGTCTGCAGTGGATTTGTTGTTGGTGGTGTGGGCATCATATTTTCTTCGATAAAGAAAGTGGCCTAATGTAAACAATGTGATGGCGTAGGCTGTCTGGAAATAACCGAACAACAAAGTAGCAAGAAGGTTTTAGCTCCAAAATTAATTGTGCTGTGTCGATCCTGTAGTAAATCTACCTCAAAAATGACTTCGAACATTGTGCCTAATTCCCATGATGTGACTTTCCAGATAGTGTATGCAATGAGTGTAATAGGAAAAGGAAAAACGGCTGCTCAAAAGTTTTGTGGATTGATGGACCTTCCTCCACCTCCCAGTAGGTTCAGAAAGAACACAAAAATACTCTTTAGGGACTTGACGGTTGTGTCTAAAGCATCTATGGAACGTACAGTAGAAGAAACTGTAAATATTGGTGAAACCAGGGACATTGCTGTTGCACTTCGCCACGCGGGATTAGCCGAGTGGTCTAGGCCGCTGTAGTCATGGACTGTGAGGCTGGTTCCGGCCGAGGTTCGAATGCTCCCTCGGGCCTGGGTGTGTTTGGTTGTGCTGAGGATACTTTAGGTTATATAGTGTGTAAGTTTAGGGACTGATGACATTAGCAGTTTAGTCCCATAATATTTTAAACACGTTTGATTCCCTTTTTTTTTTTTTGTGGCACTTGATGAGACATGGCAATGTTGAGGACATCGTTCCTTGAATTGTGTTTTAAGTGCTACTTCTCTGGAGAATGAAAAAGTACTTCTCTGGAGAATGAAAAAGTTATTGATGTTGAGTGCTTATCTAAGTACTGCCACACCTCCTGTGGTAACACTGAAGGACATGTTGAACATCATTGTTCTAAGAATTATGATGGTTACAGTGGAGATATGGGGTGATGTGGAGCTCTAAAAATATTTCAGAGGTAGGTGCCAGTTTATAACGTTAAATATGCAAAGTACCTGACCGATGGGGACTCTAAAGCTTTCCATTAAATTAGTCAGTTCAATGTTTATGTTTATGCCTTGGTAACAAAACTGGCGTCTTGAGGACATGTGTAAAAGAGGATGGGTGCTGGATTGAGGAAGCTACGAAGCGATATGAAAGGAAAGTTGCTATCTGATGGAAAATCGCGGTCTGGCCGAGGCTGATTGACAGAAACTGAAATAGACCTTCTTCAGAGTTATTATAGACTGGCCATTAGATGAACTGCACCTCTGAATGATGCTACAGCAATGAGAAAAGCTGTATGGGCCACATACTTTCGTAAATTGTCCACAGATGATCACCTTGTTCACGGACTTTGCCCTAAACGAGCAGATTCTTGCCGTGGTTATCAAAAAGCAAAAGAAAGTGGTCAAATATACCATCATAAGCATTCTCTTCCTAAGCCTATTATTAATTATATAAAGCAATTTTTTAGAGACCTGAGTGACACTTGTTTGCTTAGTAAATGTCTTCATGGGGACACTCAGAATATAAATTAAAGTTTCAGCCATTGCATAAGGGAAAGATTACGTAAAAATGTTTTTATAGGACTAAATACATTAAATGTTGTTGTACTAGGTGCAGTGATATGTTTCCATGATGGAGTGATAGGAAGGTTAGAAGTCCTGAGAAATTTATTAATAAAATGTGGCTCTAATATGGAAGATAAATTGATTGAATGCGACAGGAAAGGGGTGTATGAAGCTGAAAGATACACTCTTCAAATTACCAAGGAAGCAAGAAGTGCTAAAAGGAATGCCAAGAGGAAGCATGAAGATGAAGAAATGCTGCAGGATGAAGACTATGCTTCAGGAATGTCCTAGGGCACAGTTTAATTGGACTCATCTGTTCACTCGCAACTTCCCACAAGTTTTATTTTTCAGAATTCAGGTACAGATATTTCCTAAGGTTTATAAAGCATTGCTCTAATTTTTTTCTCTAACTTGCAACAATCCATACTTATGTCGTAGACCTATGTTTTATTGCAGAATCAACAAAATTATTGAAAAAAACAATATTTTTATTAGGAAAAAAAGTATAAAAATTAAAATAAAGGATGTGATATTTTTTTATCCTTGTAATATACGTAATAGTTGGAATTAAATAGGTCTAGTACCTCAGCCAAAATGTCATACATATCTGATAAAAATCTGGTCTGCTTCAAATGTATAACATTACATTAAATAGTACCTCAATTTGTGAAAGAATTTGGAAAAAAATTATATAAATTTATTTGTAATTTTTTAATAACCCTAAGCGGGTTCAAAAATATTCAAAATACTTCAAATTTGTTTTGAAAGTGTGCTGTATTTCTTGATATCAACTAAAAATCCGTAAAACATATACATTATAAACAATACCTGAAAGAAATAGGTGTTTATTTATACATAATACTCAGCGAGCACAGTACCCTGTATCCTTGAACTTCTGGCTGTTCTCATTTCTGCTACTTGTGACTGCTTTTGTCTTTCTTCGATATACTTTCCATCTGTACTCTGTACTCGTTAGACTGTTCATTGCCTTTAGCAGATCGTGTAATTCTTCTTCACTTTCACTTAGAGTAGCAGTGTCATCAGCGAATAGTAGCTTTGACATACTTTCACCATGAATGTTAATTCCACCCCTGAACCTTTCTTTTATTACCATAATTGCTTATCTGATGTACAGATTGAACAGTACGGACGAAAGACTGCATCCCTGTCTTACACACTTTTTAATCAGAGTTCGTTCTTGCTCGTCCACTCTTATTATTCCCTCTTGGCCCTTGTACGTATTGTATACTGACCGTCTCTCCCTAAAGCTTACTTCTATTATTTTCTGAATTTCGAACATCTTTTTACATTGTTGAACGCTTTTCCCAGGTTACAGATCCTATGAACGTATCTTATTTTTACTTTAAATTTGCTTCCATAGTCAACTGCAATGTCAGAAAAGCCTCTCACGTATCCTAAAGTAAAACAGATCGTCGTCTAACACATCCTCAATTTTTTTGCCATTCATCTATATATTATTCTTGGGAGCAACTTGGAAGCATGAGCTGTTAAACTGATTGTGCGATAATTCTCGCACTTGTCAGCTCTTGCAGTCTCCGAATTGTTGGATGATATTTTTCCGAAACTCAGATTGTATGTAGCCATGCACATATTCTACACACCAATGTTAATAGTCGTTTTGTTGCTACTTCACCCAATGATCTTAGATATTCTGATGGAATGTTTTTATATCCCTCCTGCCTTATTTCATCTTTTACCTCCAAAGCACTCTTGAATTCTAATTCTCATACTGGATCCGCTATTTCTAATAAATCGGCTCTCATATACTGGCTTTCAATGTACTCTTTCCACTAACTGCTCTCTCCTCTACATTTAATAATAGAGTTCCCTCTGCACTCCTAATACACTCCTGGAAATGGAAAAAAGAACACATTGACACCGGTGTGTCAGACCCACCATACTTGCTCCGGACACTGCGGGAGGGCTGTACAAGCAATTATCACACGCACGGCACAGCGGACACACCAGCAACCGCGTTGTTGGCCGTCGAATGGCGCTAGCTGCGCAGCATTTGTGCACCGCCGCCGTCAGTGTCAGCCAGTTTGCCGTGGCATATGGAGCTCCATCGCAGTCTTTAACACTGGTGGCATGCCGCGACAGCGTGGACGTGAACCATATGTGCAGTTGACGGACTTTGAGCGAGGGCGTATAGTGGGCATGCGGGAGGCCGGGTGGACTTACCGCCGAATTGCTCAACACGTGGGGCGTGAGGTCTCCACAGTACATCGATGTTGTCGCCAGTGGTCGGCGGAAGGTGCACGTGCCCGTCGGTCTGCGACCGGACCGCAGCGACGCACGGATGCACGCCCAGACCGTAGGATCCTACGCAGTGCCGTAGGGGACCGCACCGTCACTTCCCAGCAAATTAGGGACACTGTTGCTCCTGGGGTATCGGCGAGGAACATTCGCAACCATCTCCATGAAGCTGGGCTACAGTTCCGCACACCGTAAGGCCGTCTTCCGCTCACGCCCCAACATCGTGCAGCCCGCCTCCGGTGGTGTCGCGACAGGCGTGAATGGAGGGACGAATGGAGACGTGTCGTCTTCAGCGATGAGAGTCGCTTCTGCCTTGGTGCCAATGATGGTCGTATGCGTGTTTGGCGCCGTGCAGATGAGCGCCACAGTCAGGACTGCATACGACCGAGGCACACAGGGCCAACACCCGGCATCATGGTGTTAGGAGCGATGTCCTACACTGGCCGTACACCTCTGGTGATCGTCGAGGGGACACTGAATAGTGCACGGTACATCCAAACCGTCATCGAACCCATCGTTCTACCATTCCTAGACCGGCAAGGGAACTTGCTGTTCCAACAGGACAATGCACGTCCGCATGTATCCCGTGCCACCCAACGTGGTCTAGAAGGTGTAAGTCAACTACCCTGGCCAGCAAGATCTCCGGATCTGTCCCCCATTGAGCATGTTTGGGACTGGATGAAGCGTCGTCTCACGCGGTCTGCACGTCCAGCACGAACGCTGGTCCAACTGAGGCGCCAGGTGGAAATGGCATGGCAAGCCGTTCCACAGGACTACATCCAGCATCTCTACGATCGTCTCCATGGGAGAAGAGCAGCCTGCATTGCTGCGAAAGGTGGATATACACTGTACTAGTGCCGACATTGTGCATGCTCTGTTGCCTGTGTCTATGTGCCTGTGGTTGTGTCAGTGTGATCATGTGATGTATCTGACCCCAGGAATGTGTCAGTAAAGTTTCCCCTTCCTGGGACAATGAATTCACGGTGTTCTTATTTCAGTTTCCAGGAGTGTAGATAACTAATTCATTTAGGCAGAGATTTCCTTGCACGATTAAGCGTTCATGTTCTGCAAAAGGAAAAAAACGGAATCATGAAATAAGCAAAGGGGGAAGTGGCAGGATGAAAGGCGGTTTCCTAGCTAGTTTTGATTGCATTGGCGAAACCATTAGAAAGTAGTTTCTAAGAGCTACAAAGAGACACAAGGGACCCTTAATCGGTAGTAGTATTACAACGGAGGAAGCACTTCTAGGGTTCTCTTTTAGATAGCATTGTCTGATTTCTCGCCAACGTGCTTCACGCAAATAGGACAAGCCCTGCGGCAAACCTTCGAGAGAGAAGGGACGTTCAAGACTCTGAGAAGACCTTGGGGGGAAATAACGACGCTTCCCTCTACGAACAGGGGCGGTAAATGAGACACTAGGGTGCGACCCCTCTCTGAAGAATAAGGGGGAGCTAAAAAGTGAGCGACGACAGAGGTTTAAACCTCCGTTTTTCGATATTCACGATTACGGGCACCCACTGAATATTTTTCACTGGTTTCTTCTACGATGGTTACAATTACTTGGAATCATCTTTCACATTGCCGACTCTTAAAATACAATTAATTTTCCAATGTATTGTTCTGTATCATTCCAGCTGCTTCTGCGTATTTAATTGTATTACTGAGATTCGTTTTCAGGTGCACATGTATCCAGATTTGTACAAACACACAAAACCATTTCATAACTAGGTTACTTAATGACTAATGACTACGTTTAAAGCAGAAATCTTAGTTTTCGGAATGAGTGAATTTGTAAGATCAGACACCAAAATCGTATCGTATGTAATTAGAAGCAGGTGAACAACCAGTACCAAATCTAATGTTGACATTCGGTTCTGTTAATGTTACAGAACAAGAGCCTGCGAAATATCAACCAATTTCTGAGACTAGGAAACCATGGTCATTCTCTCATGACATGATCTCTTTCTTCTCTAACTAGAGTTTTAGAATAACCCATCTTTATGAAGAGCAGAGAGTTTTCCATCCACAGCGGTCGTCGCTTCCAACGACAACTTTCATAAATTCTTCCGTACATGGTAGTTGTTTCTGTTAGGCGAGATTATAGTGACGAAAGCAGTTCTTAAGTACTAAGAGGAATCATATTTTCAAAGGGCCCAGTGTAATCACTTCCATCTTGAATAAATACATTGCGGGAAAAGTGGGTACACCCCTTTAGACCTTCCCAGTTAACTTAATATTTGTTGTTGCGACTATTCATATGGAGTACGTAAAATGATCGCATGATGATAAAATTCATAGGTCAATAGCACAAGCGGTTCTGAGGTACCAGGTATCGACCCATTTTAGTACATGTGTAACTTCCACGAGCGACAATGAAGTCATCGATTCTGGCATCTGGTCGATTGTACAGGTGGCGAATACTGTCTTGGAATACGTTATTTCATGCCTGCTCGACCTGTATATCAGTAGTTGTGTAAAAGTTCTTGGTTGACGAGTTACACGAGTCACTTTTTGTCCAGTCACATCCTGCACGTGCTCGATTGGAGACAAGTCTGGACATCATGTTGGCCAGGGAAGTTGCTGCACGTCTTGTAGAACGCACTGACTTTCACGGGCTGTGTGTGGGCGAGCATCACATTCCTGTTGCAGGAAAGGCAAAAGAACGGGTCTAATAATATTCTGAATGTACCGAGTCCTGGTTAGTGTCCCCTCCAGAATCTCCAAATGCAAACGAGGGCAGAATCTACTTTCATCGCTGAAGGCACGGCGCGTAATTTCATCTTCCAACTGACGGCACCCGTTTAGCCATGTACGTCGTCGCTGCCATGTGACTGGAAGACGGGATAGAGGCGTGCGTGTACATTCTCCCACTGCTAATAAGCGGTTCGCAACAATTGATGTTGATACGTGTGGGCTGCCCGCATTTAGATCGTTCTTAGTCTTTTACTACCTATAACTGGGGGATGATTATCAGAGGCATAGTGCTGGAAACGTTGTGGGATATGGATGCTACGAACAACAGCTGGAATCGGATATTATCTCGAGTGAGTGGTTAGCGCTAGTCTATCAAGGCACGTCGCCCGGATTTCGTGAATGACAGCTCTAGAACTTAATCTGCTAATTATGGCCACGGAAATCACGGCCAGAGTGAAATTACTCAGTCGAATGCGCTGACCACCGCTGGACTTGCTTGGTGAACACAGTGGAGTGTCGACAGTACGGAGGTTCGGAGCTGTCGACTGGATCGTTGGGATTGTCATATTTTCTTTTTTTATGTCACTGGCGCTTAACCTACATTATTCAAGGTTTCTGACTGTTCATGGTACAGGCATTTTCGTTAAGCAGATACCAGGACAGTTTTTTTACTTATCATTATTCTTGCTGCCATGTGTGATTTATTATACTACTTAATGTTAATTTAACTCTTTGCTCTATGCGAAGTACATGAGTCGTTTCCATTGCACCTGAAGAGTTTAAGTAATATTTCGTTGGTTCAGCTGATATTATATTTTACGTTATTCCATTTTTTTTTCATTCAATGGGCTTATGGGTCTCACCTGATGCATTGACTATTAATGTGCCTTCTAATATGGAACTTTAACTGCAACGTCCCCGGTGTGTTCTCGTAAGACTTTATTCTTGTCCATTTGAAACTGTTTTGATAGAAGGTCCACGCTATGTAGTTCTTCCAAAGCACAAGTGAAACTCTCTCAGTTTTCAATTAGTCAATTTTGCGTTTGTTTTCTTACATTTAATTGAAATTTTTTTAATGTTATACGCTTAAAAGATAAAGACAAAATATAATTTTCCTATTAAATGAGGTCTTTTCTGTATGATGTGTTACTTTTCCTGGTTTGGTACCTTACCACTCTCTCATCCTCGCTTGCTACAGTATTCCAATTCGCTATATGAAATTAAAATATGTGAAGCTCGGTTCTCGTCTTACATTAATAACTGACATTGAATATATTGTTTACTCTGAACTGAGGGCGATGCTGAACACCGGCATTGCCTCCCGGAAACGATAACTATCGAGATCTTCCTAATCTGAAGCATATATTTTCTCGCTTCTTTACAGATCTCTGTTGGTACAGTCATTCTTTCTCCCGTACGTATGACAGCAAAGTTGCGAAAATAGCATTACTTAAGTGGAGTTTAAACTCTAAGCGGAACTGATTTTGGCCGTTGTTACAGCTTATAATTCATCAGAACGGCTAAAACTAAACTCCGTCCAAAGAGGCCTCCGAAGGCCCAACGGTACCGTCCAGCCGCCATGTCATCCTCACCCACAGGCGTCACCGGAAGCGGATATGGAGATGCATGTGGTTAGCACAGTGTCCTCTCGCCGCTATTTCTCAATCAAGTAGCTCTTCAGTTTGCCCCACAACGGGTGAGTGCACGCAGCTTGCCAACAGCGCTCGGTAGACCGCATTGTCACCCGCCCAAGTGTTAGCCCAGACCGACAGCGCTTAACTTCGGTGATCTGACTTGAACCGATGCTACCACGGAACAGCTCACGCAAACTTTTGTGCGAGCAAGCGGCACTCAAAATTAAATTACACGCATGGAAGTGAAAGTAGTGTAGGGATTAAACAGCAGTAGCCTCGTCAGATCTTGCAGCCGCTTACCAGTGACCATCCCTATCCTCTATTAGCTTTCTGCGACGCCGTGAAAGAAACCTCGCTATATTAATCAGTGCAGCGTTCTCCCTATAACATGCTTTCTATTATTTTCTACTGACATAGCTGCATTAATTCCTTTTATCTTTTCTTTTTGCTTAAATCCCAGTAACTAAACCTCGGTTGTGTGTCATTGCACGTCACCAGTACTCACCGTGTGTGTCATTCCATGTCACCAGTACTCACCTTATTGTTAGAAAGGGTATTAATTTTCTAGACAGAAATCGTATAACGAAGTTAAATCTACTAGTGCGCTGGCAGAGTGCATCTGCCACAGCAAACGTTTCTCGCAGCAGTACGGCTCTTGTGCAACAGGGACTGCCACTACCCTCCGTGGTGTGACGGCTGCTGCTCGGTGGGCAGGGGGGGGGGGGGGGGCGAGGGGAGTCGGACGGGGAGCCTCAAGTGTCCCGCCTCATGAATATTCAGCGCGTCGCTAAACAAGTCTCCGATCCTGTTTACCTCCGATAACCTGAGGTGGCCACCGCCAGCGGTAGCGCTGTCGGCCAGGGCCTGCGTTGTGGGCGTCCTCCGCTTACAGGAATAATTAATCCGCCCTCAGGCTAACTTCGCAACAGCAATTGTACGGCAAGCTAGTCTCTCTGGAAAGAAAAGATTTTGTACCTGCAGAGATACTCTACTGACGCCACGGAGCTACATTCACAAGACGTGTTATTATTACCAATGTCATTATGATTATTACTATTTTCCATGTCAGGGCACTACTAGACCTCGTGATACACAACGAAACGCAGTTTCGCAACTTAGCTTTGGCGTTCCTTTGTATGCACAATTCTTTCATAGTCTCAGAACGGGTTCTTTTCCTCTCGTCAGACCACGCTCTTACATTGTTACTGGGGTTTCTGCCAGGTTCCATCGAGAATTTTCTACCTTAAAACTTTTTTACCTGTTATTTCAAGCTGTGTCATTTCTGCATCCTTCATGTCTCCTTTTATTGCACCAATCAGTTTTACTATTTTAATTTTAGCATTACGGCGGTCTTGTCAAAATTCCACACTTTGTCTCATTAGTCTCGTTATTTTCTTAGTTTTTACATATCCGAAATCTTCAATCATCGATAAAGAGATGTAAGGTGAAAGGTTACAGCCCATGTAGCATTATGTGTCTTTTCCTTTACTACCTTACTGACATAAACACACACGAAAGAAGTAGGCTTTTGTCAGTCACAATCTCAGTTAATTACAACGCATATTATATAAGAGAACGGATCTCAATAATAGGGCAATAAAAACAGGTAGACTTTCATTAATAAGAGCTCCAGCTAAACATAATTGTTACATAATTCTCAATTTAGTTAAAAGGGAACAGACAGACCTTCAATAATAACAGCTTCAATTGAGTTAAACTGTTGTGGTCTTTAGTCCTCAGACTGGTTTAATGCAGCTCTCCACGCAAGCTTCTTCATCTCCCAGTACCTACACCAACCTACATTATTCTGAATCTGTTTAGTGTATTCATCTCTTGGTCTCTACAATTTTTACCCTCCACACTGCCCTCCAATGCAAAATTTTTTGATCTCTTGATGCCTCAGAACAGGTCCTACCAACCGGACCCTTCTTCTTGTCAAGTTGTGCCACAAACTCCTCTTCTCCCCAATTCTATTCAATACCTCCTCATTAGTTATGTGATCTACCCATCTAATCTTCAGCATTCGTCTGTAGCACCACATTTCGAAAACTTCTATTCTCTTATCGTCCAAACTATTTATCGTCCATGTTCCATACATGGCTACCCTCCATACAAATACTTTCAGAAACGACTTCCTGACAGTTAAATCTATACTCGATGTTAACAAACTTCTCTTCTTCAGAAATGCTTTCCTTGCCATTGCAAGTCTACATTTTATATCCTCTTTACTTCGACCGTCATCAGTTATTTTGCTACCCAAATAGCAAAACTCCTTTACTACTTTTAGTGTCTCATTTCCTAATCTAATTCCCTCAGCATCACACGATTTAATTCGACTACATTCCGTTATCCTCGTTTTGCTTTTGCTTTTGTTGCTGTTCATCTTATATCCTCCTTTCAAGACAATGTAAAATTATCGAATAGAAAAAAACAACTTCCGAGTGAATAACGCCACCAGAAAGGCAAGCAGTTTCACAAAGAATGAAAAACGATTTTACGCAAATACAGCTCCAGTTACAGCCATGGAAGAAACTACACGATAGCGGACGACCTGCGATGCCTCAGGCAGGTTTCTAAACTTACGAAGAGCAGACGGCACCACGAAGACATCGGGTACCCCAAAACATACTTTTCGGAACAATTGGGACCACATGATGAAGCGTCAAGATTAGGCAGGCTAGAAACGAAGCCAAAACGTAACAGGGATATGCAAGTGCTCGAAGGCTGTAGCGTAAAGCATACCGACACTTGCACAGAAATTATTACAATCCATTGCAACTATATCATGCAAGACTAGGTGAAAGTTACAGTGGACAGTATACAATAGATTTACCACAACCAGGAAGAATGACAAGTGAAATTATCGAGAACAGAAGTTGCGAGGGCTCTCGAATTTCGTACGGTACCATGACGAAGCACGACAACGATCAATTCCTCAATGTAAGGAAATTTCAGCATTTCCCTGAAGGAAACCCACTGCACCCACGAACCTTCATTGATCAATTCAGAGTAGGACTACCAGAACATTGGACATTAGCACACCAGCTTGACTTTATATGTGCTTATACGTCTGCAACAGTAGCAGAAACGATGCAAAACGTAGCAGCTACATGTTGATCATATGAAAATCTCAGAGATAAGTTTCTCACACACTACTGGTCGAGTGAAGCGCATAATAGAGTGAAGTATGAGCTGCTACAATATCCATACTTCGTGATTTCCGGAGAGAAAAGCCCTGTACAATTTTTCCAAGCAATGGCCAAGGAAAACCAATGCTTGGATGTACCATACAGCTACGGACAATTGATTAAAGAGTGTACCATATGCTGCCACTAAAATATCAACAGTCATTGGTAGATCGTGGGGGCAATGACGTGGAAGCCTTCAAAGAAATTTTGAAGGAATTAGAATTCATATTCCCGGAAGATGAGGCAAAAGAATGGTAGCCCGCGAGAAAATGTGAATGAAAGACCGCAGAACGCGCCGGAGACAGCACGAAGGGATGTGAGTTATTACAAACCGCGTGATAACTTCGCGCAGAGAAGTGGCAATAGATTTCAACATAGAAAAGATTATGACTGCAGAACAAGAAATTGCAACTGTTATCCATCCAGGAATGGAAATAACTCTTACAGGGGGAATAACGGTAGACGCCATGGATGTTTAGGACAAACAGGCCGACAAATTACCAGCAACGAAACCTGTGTCACCAGGTCGAACAATGACAGAAGGACCGAAAGAAGATCTAGAGATAATGCCACCAAACTCCTATAAACGTTCAAAATGACGAGAGTGCCCAAGTCAAGGAGAATAGCGCACCTACCCAATCAAGCAGCAGCAACGTAATGAGAGAAATATACGCCTTATCATGAGAGGTGAAAGATGAAGGGACAGAACTGCAGGGATCAAAAGAAGTCGAGATACCCCAAACAGCTGGTTCGACAGGAATTAGTTGAGAGGATTTAGCAAAAAATAGACTACCGGAACAGAATGAAGCAAGCATAATCGAAGTCGAGGTAAGAGGTAAAGTAGTTGGCATTGCTGAGTTATATAATACTGAAACTAGGGAGAGCTGATTCCAAGGGGATAACGTACCGTCGAGAGAAATAAACATGTTGTCACGACAAGAAATAAATGGCGACACTGGATCGCAGGGATCAAACCAAGGCAGAAAAACAACATCATGCTGAGGAGAAATTAATTGGGACGATACCTACGAAGAAAACGAACTGCCCGACGTAGGCACAATGGAAAAAGAGAATGCGGTCGAAGTAATTAGAATTGCCGAATTATTTGAGGCTGAGACCAGGGAAAACGAACTCTAGGAGGATAATGCGCAGTCGACCGAAGTTTACAGTTGGGAACAGGTTCCAATGTGAACAATGATGTAAGTTACAGAGATATAATAAAGGCATTTAGATGCGACTATTGGGGAGTTTCCAAAAAGAAAGAAGAGGCAGATCTAGTTGAGTTCAGGGAAGATGAAATTAAATGTGAAGGAGAAGTGGAAAGTCCCAACAAAAATCATGCTGCGGATTTCAATAAACGAACAAGGTAAATTCATTCGTGCCAAGGTCAAAAGGTCGAAGCCAATTTCGTTATAATACTGAAATAAAGGGTAGACACGATAATAGGTGAGGAATTTCTGAATGAAACACAAGCTGTGATAAACATCAGAAAGGTAGCGTCACTTTTGAGAGCACTACAACTCTCTTTGAGCCTGGTCTGTACCGTGTCAAAGGTAGGTGGAAGAACAAGAGCCTTCCAGACCTAAGGATCAATGTTCCTCCATTCAGACAAGATTATAAAGACACAACGAACCGGGCGCAAAATGAGGTACGTAAAGGTTAACAATTTCATCATGTAAGCCATATTAAAAGGTATGATGAATAATCACTTATAGGCATCAGTAAATAACATCCATGAAGTGCTGAAGAATGTTTCACACAGGACGTGACCAGGAATAAGAGAAAAAGAAAAGACAGAGAAGTGAAAAGTACCTTAAATTTTTATGTATAGCAATTAATAATGGGTGATCAAAAGTCAGTATAAAATTTAAAATTTAATAAACCACAGAATATTGTAGATAGAGAGGTAAAAATTAAAACACATGCTAGGAATGACACGGGGTTTTATTAGAACAAAAAGGTTCATAAAATGTCCGACAGATGGCGCTGGACAGCAAACCGTCAGTGAGTGCCCATGACAATCGTGTATAAAAG
Organism: Schistocerca gregaria; assembly: GCF_023897955.1. NCBI lineage: Eukaryota > Metazoa > Arthropoda > Insecta > Orthoptera > Acrididae > Schistocerca > Schistocerca gregaria. The sequence continues at coordinate 430,548,602 of NC_064920.1, read as the reverse complement.
GAGCTATAATGAGAGAGAGTATCATCTCCGGCTGTGTTCCGCAAGGTTACCGCCCTTCGATTGTGCCATTTCCGCACTAATCGAAGCGCTTGGGTTTCAGGTGCCAGCCACCCAGCCACCCAGCCGAGCAGCAGCGGTCCAGCCGTGCAGTAGCAGTCCAGCCGTGCAGCAGCAGCAGCGGGCCTGGCCAGCAGCAGCGGTACCGGCTAGCAGCAGCGGTCCAGCCAGCAGCAGCCAGCCACCCCTCCAGCAGCGGCGGCCCAGCCAGCTGTCGTCGGCGTCAGCGTCAGCGCCATCGCCAGCACTTTGGGACTCTGGTCCTCCTCCGTCTTCGTCTTCATCCGTCTTCGTCTTCTTCCGTCTACGTCTTCGTCTCCGTCCGTCCCCAGTTTGTTTTCTCCCCCTTTCCTTTTCGTTCTGTGCATTGTGTTTATCCTTGTCGTCATGTCAGCCCCCACCACCACTACGACCACTACCACCACAGCCATAGTTTACACATCCCCCTCTGCCACCATCACCAACATTACATGGTGTGCCAAGTCACACCCTCCTCTTTCCATCCCTCCTCTTCTTACTCTCCCTTCTCCCTCGGTCTTTGTCACCACCTCTCCAGCTTCTTCCTCCCGCTCCTTTCCCTCTGATCCTTTCCCCCCACTCCCCCAGCCTGTCACTGCCGCTCCAGCTAGGGTAGTGGCCCGTCGCACCACTGCCCATGCCCCGCTCTCCCCATCGCCTTCGCCATCACCACCGCCACTGTGGCTGTCGCCTTCGCCGTCACCATCTCTGGCGCTGACTACTGCGTCCACGCCGGGACCTGCCCCTTCCCGCCACCTCCCTATAGCTCCCGTCCCTCATATCACCACCCACCCTTCTGCCGCCGTCAAGTGCCCTAGTGGCACCACCACCTCCTCTGCTTCCAAAAAGGCCCCACCCCATCCTCCTCCCCACCCCCCAGGATGCCATGGATGTCTCCCCACCTGGCCCTGCTCCCTCCGCCTCCTCCTCCACCTCCCCCCTCCTTATACAAATACCTCCTCTCCCGTCCCGATCCTTCCCTTCTTGAGGCCCGGAATCTCACCCTCCTCCTCCACCAACTCTTCCCTGGTGCTCCCATCTCTCTCCTCACTCCCAGACGGGATTCCGTTCTCATTTCTTCCACCAGCGCTACCCTCCATACTGACATCCTCTCCAGCCTCCCCATCACTTGTTTTGGCCCCAACGTTTCCCTCACCCCTGCTCCTTCTCCATCTCCAACCTGCCAACCCCAACCCCCGCATCGCTGCCCGACCCTCACTGCCATGATCACTCGGCTCAGTCCGTCGATCACGGAGGAGGAGGTGTTGGCGGAGCTCAAGGTGCATCCCACACTGGAGGTGTGGACTGTCTGCCACATTTTCTACTCGGCTGGCCCCACCTGCCTTAAGCGGGTTTCCTACTAGGACGCCCCCTCCATTGACTCTCTTCTGAAGGAGGGTGCCCTCCTCTTCAACCAGCGCTATAAGGTCAACCCCTCCCTTTCCCCTCCTCAGCCCTGCGCTGCCAGAGGTGTCTGCACTATAATGCACACCCAACACCCGAGTGCCGTGGGGCCCCCACCTGCCCGCATTGTAGACAAGTGCACTTCCTCTGGCAGTGCCCTAACCTCCAATCCCCTCCCTACCTGTTCGTCCTCTGGAAGCCCCCAAACCTCCTGGGAATTCTCATCGTCCCCCCCCCCCACCCGCTGTCCTACAAAACGTCCACCCTTTCCAGCGCCCCCACACCCTCCAATAGGTCTCCCTCGCTGCCCGTTCCATTTTCCACTCGAAAATGTATGCCACCTACTCCAACAACCACGCCCATTTCACCTTCTCCCATCTTGTCTAAATCACTGTCATGGCGCGACAGCAACATATCCTTTTCAACAACATCCGCTCCCTTCCCGCCAACAAGAACCTCTTCCTGCACATCCTTGCACCCACCGCGTGGATGCCTTCCTCCTCAATGAAACTTTCCTTCAATCTCACCACACCATCCACACGTCGCCCTACCTCCTTCACCGCTCCGATAATCCCCCCCCTCCCCCAATTGCACGTGGCGGAGTTGCCATTGGTCACCATCGCCAGATCCCAGTTCGGCTCCAACCCCACTAAACACCTGTTCCTTAGTCTCTTCTTCCTTGGCCTTACCGTGACCTGCGCCACCATCTGCATCCGCGCTAACGTCTCTTCCCTTCGACTTCCTCTCCCACATTGACCGTACCTTCTCCTCCTACGTGATCACCGCTGATCTCAACATCCGTAGTCGTTCCACAGCCCAGTTACGGCGGTGGCATCAGTTCCTCTCCTCCCTTCAAGATGACCTAATTCTCATTCCTCAGCACACCCGTCCTTAATCCAACTCCACTCCCGATGTTATCCTATCCTCCCCTAATCTCCTTGGCCGCATAACAGTGGATTTCCTGGAGCCTATTGGTAGCGACCATCTCCATGTCATCCTCACTGTTTCAGACTGTCGTCGGCCCTGCCCCGACCCTCGTAATGATCCTCCCCCAAAGTATGTCCATGACTATTCCCGTGCTGACTGGAATGCCTACTGGGATACCCTTTCTACCCAGGTCGATAGCCACCCCTTCACCTACCACCTCCATGATGATGTAACCCATGCCAGCTCTGTTTTCTAGCAGACCTTGTCTGAGGCCATAGAGGCCCACATCCCTACTGTCGCTATCCACCTCCACCATCCTACCTTACCCCCTCAGGCTGACCTCCTCCTCCGTGAATCCCGCCGTCTGTACCATGCCTTCCTTCATACGCATGACCTGGACACACTCCGACGCCACCAGCAACTCCAGCGACACATTCGAAATTTGCTCGTGGCTAAGAAATGCCAGGACTGGCAACAGACATGCACCCATTTAAATGCTACCCTGCCTATAAACTCGTCCAAGTTCTGGTCAGCCTTCCATCGCCTTACCGGAACTAAACCCTCCCCCTACTATCGTCTTCTCCATGATGATCACCAGTTCTCTGACACCCTTAGTAAGGCCAATCACTTTGCTTCTTACCTCTCCGATGTCCTCTCTTCCCAGATGTGCGCGATCGAAGTGACACCTCTGTCCCTCCACCCGCACCTGATTTCCAGTACTTGGACAACATTGCACACATGGAACTCAATGCCCCTATCACTACACAGGATCTCATTGCTACACTCTGCATGAAACGCAACACCGCTCCTGGTCACGATCGTGTCACCTACCGTCACCTTTGTGAAGCTCCTGTCTCTTTCCTCTCCACCCTGGCCAGGCTCTACAATGTAGTCCTGTCCACTGGTTACTACCCCGACCTGTGGAAAACCTCCCGTATCCTGATGTTCCTTAAACCTGGTAAACTGCCATCTGCCGTCTCCTCCTACCGTCCCATCAGCCTTAACTCAGCCTTCAATAAGGTCCTGAATCTGTCCTTACCCTCCACATCCACCAGCATCTGTGCCAGCACCGCCTCCTTCCTGTTACCCAGTGTGGCTTGCGGCCATCCTTCGCTTCTGACGACCTTCTCCTTCACCTCACTCATCTCCTTTCCGAACAGCTTAATTCCGGTCACTCCGCAATCTTCCTCACCCTGTACCTCGAACGTGCTTATTACCACATATGGCATTCCGGTCTCCTCTTCAAGCTCCAAACCGTCGCATTTCCCAATAACTACGTCTGTCTGATCGGCTCCTTTCTCTCCCACCGTCCTTCCTACATCACCATCCACAACATGGATTGCTACACCATTTTTCCCTCCTCTGGTGTGCCCCAAGGCTCCGTCCTCTCCCGCCTTCTGTACCTTTCGTATACGGCGGACATGCCGCCGCCGTCGCACCCCATCCACCTTCTCCAGTTTACCAATGACACCGCCTTCCTTGCCCTTGCCCCACCCTGCAGCGCTCCCAACACCTTCTCCAATCCCATCTTGACCAGTTCACCACTTGCTGCAACTAGTGGTAGCTCGAGGTCAATCCCTCCAAAACCCAGGCGATCATTGTAGGCAAAACCACCCCTTCCTTCCATCTCTTTGATTTCTATCTCACCGTCTATGGCCGTCCTATCGCCCTCACCCCCACACTCAAGTACCTTGGCGTCACCCTCGACCGTCGCCTCTCCTGGACCCCCATCTCCAAACAATTCAAGCCAAGGCACACTCCCGACTCCATTTCCTGAAGCTCCTTTCGGGCCGTACTTGGGGTCTGGACCCATCCACCATCCTCCGCCCCTATAACTCCCTTATATGCCCTATCCTTTGTTACGCCAATCCCGCCAGGGTCTCCGCCCCTCCTACCTTTTATAAATCCCTTCAAATCCTGGAATGCCATGCTCTCCGCATCACCTTTCACATCCGTCTACCCTCCCCCACGCAGATCCTGTACGATCTCAGTCCGTTCCCCCACCTCCTCATTTTCCATGAAAGGATACGGATCCTGTACACCTCCTGCAAACTCGACCCTCCTCACCCGCTTGTCTGTCCCATCCTCTCCCAACCTCCGCCCACTGCCGCTCCTGTATTCCCACGTCCCACCCAGTCTCCATCTCTCCACCCTCCTTACCCTCTCCCAAGGTTGTTTCCACCAGCTCCCTCTCCTTGATGATGTCCTCCTCCCCTAGATCTACCACTCCTATCAACTTTGATCCTCCCTCTCCCCACTTTCTGTGTCCTCTCCTCTAGGCACCCTCCTTCCCCTTCCTTCTCCCCTGTCACTTTCCTACACCCCTCTTCCCCCAGGCTCCCCCGCCCCTTCCGCCCCTCCCAGTATCTCCCCTACCCATGGCATTTGCACCCCTCTCCCTCTCCCATTCCCCTTACTCCTCCTCCTCTCCTGGCAGGTCCCCGACTCGCACACACTCAGTGAACATTCGCGCGCCGGAGATCATCGCCATCAGTATCTCGTGTGTGTGCCTTCGTTTGTGTTCTGTGTTCTTTCGCCGTCACGCCACCACTGTTCAAGTGTGCCCTCGCCGTCATCCGTGTTATGTGCGCTGTGTCAACTAGTGTTAGTGACATTTCTCGTCCAGCGTGAATGGTTTCATGTTTTTTTTTGTTCTTTAGTGTCTACTTATTTGGCCCGCCGAGTTGATTGTTTTCTCTGTGTCTTCTACATGTCATACTTATCGTCAAACTCAAGGCTGAAGAGAGGCGTCCTCTGCTGCTGACAGCCCGCCATTGTATATGGTGATAAAATAACAATAAAGAAAAAAAAGAGAGAGAATCAGATGCGCCAGCAGTCGCAGCATGTTGACGTTACCTGAAAAGGCGCTTTTAGGGAAGCTGCATTATCAGAAGGAGGAATGTGCTAGTTCACCGTTACGATCCTATCGCCATAGGAAGGGGATTCGAACGGGTAAAGGTCCGTTGACAAATGCAGCTGTCGTGAGAATGATTTCGAAGTTCGAAGCCACGGGTGGTTTAGACGATAGACCCCGTAGTGGCCGACCGAGCACAAGGCGCAATGCTGCTGAGACAGTTCAGGAGGAAATATAGACTGCAGCGGGTTCGTCTATGCACGGGGAAGTCAGCGCTCGTGCAGTCGCACGTCGCACCGGCATTCCATACACTGCTGTTTGGTTGGCACTTAGTTGTACCCTCTGATGCTATCCGTACAAAATCCATCGGCATCATGAACCTGGCGATTTAGTGAAACGTAAGGCATTTGCGGTGTTGTCGTTTCAATAGATGGCGGAAGGTGACGATTGGTTGAGTAACGTGTTGTGTACCGACGAAGCTCATTTCACGCTCCAAGGATCTGTCAACGCTCACAAATGCAGAATTTGGGATACCGAAAATCCTAGAATTGTTGTGGAAACTCTATTGCACGAAGGGAAAGTCACCGTATTGGCTGGATCTATCACATCTATCGTTATAGGGCCTTTTTTTCTTCGAGGAAATGCGTGATTCTAATTTTGTAACTGCTGCCGTGAGGGGTGAGAGGTTCGCCAGTATGTTACAGAATTTCATCGTCCCCAGACTGATTGATAAACACCTGCTGGAACGTAACGATGTTTATGTAGGATGGCGCTCCACCCCATATTGCTATAGGCATGAAAGATCTCTTGCGCGCGTCGTTTGGTGATGATGGTGTGCTCAGCAGCCACTTTCGGCATGCTTGACCTCCCAGGGCCCCAGACCTCAGTCCGTGCGATTATTGGCCTTGGGGATACCTGAAGTCGCAAGTATATCGTGATCGACCGACATCTCGAGGGATGGAGAAAGACAACATCCGACGCCAATGCCTCACCATAACTCCGGACATGCCTTAAAGTGCTGTTCACAGCATTATTCCTCGACTACAGCTATTCTTGAAGAATGATGGTGGACACATCGAGCATTTCCTGTAAAGAACATCATCTTTGCTTTGTCTTACTTTGTTATGCTAATTATTGCTTTTCTGATCAGGTGAAGCGCCATCAGTAGGACATTTTTTGAACTTTTGTATTTTTTTGGTTCTAATAAAACCCCATGTGTGTCAATTTGTACCTCTCTACCTACATTACTCCGTGATTTATTCAGTTTTCCAATTTATATTCTCTTTTCGATCACCCGGATTGATATGTAGAGTTTGCAAAGGTGGTGATCTAACAGCATGACATACTAACATGCCCTCTATTTTTGACCTCTATAACTCCCTCTAGTACCATGGAGGGCAAAAACTGTAGAGGAAGACAGAGATTGGAATACGTCAAGCAAATAATTGAGAACGTAGGTTGGAAGTGATACGCTGAGATGAAGAGGTTAGTACAGGAAAGAAATTCGTGGCGGGCCGCATCAAACCAGTCAGTAGACTGACAAAAAAAAAAAAAAAAAAAAAAAAAAAAAAAAAAAAAAAAAAAAAAAAAAAAAAAATCTAACATGCCACAGCACGACACCATACATCACGAACGTAACGAGTCTCATTAACTTAAGATATCAGGAACAAATTGAAACCTGATAGAGACACTAGAATTGTAACTCAGATATAGGACGCCGAACTATGTAAAGAATTTCTTAAGAGGCGTAAATTAGGCATTAGACATAAGGCACATTATAAGAAAAAAATTGTGTGTTCGACCTCCGGCAAGAGACAATCGTCAACTGCCCACGACAATGCGGCGGACGGTAACTGAAAATGTATGTGGAACGTGAATGGACTAGATCAAAGATTTAGTACGATACGGAGGCGCTAGAAAGGGCATAAAAAGGATGGCGATTTTACAAAACAAACGAAACAGCAACCAGTGTGCGGACTAGAACCAAAACACGTCGCCGCAACGACGGCTTGGTTGAGACACAATTTGGCAAAAAATTGTAGAATCGCACTGTCGCCACCAATCTGCGATATTACATTGAACTACAAAGCTGAAGGAAAACCAATCAATGCCGACCTACTCATCCTAATTAACGATTGTAACACTAAATAAAGTAAAACTTCATAGATACTAGTAATCAATAATTTCCTGTATCCGGTCCATAGAAGAGACAAGTATCAAGTCTGAAGAAAGTAAGATGCTGGGAAGAACAGAAGTTGAAGAGTCCCAAGATCCTATGTGGAAGAGAGAATATGGGCGAAAATATTTCAAGATACAACTGGCCAAATAGTCATCCTATTGTAAACTAGTTATCTGTGGTGTGCTCCAAAATTGTAAATGCTTTCAGCAGTGTCTTGAGAAGAAAATACAAGTTTTTAAAGCCAATATTGCACGAGACTCCGCACTAAAAGGTCCACATTATGATGTGGCCCGGACCACACTATGGCAGCATCCTGTTGCAAAATTCGACGAAGAACGACGCTGCTCATCCAAACGTTTGCCAAATAACATCTCTTCCAAGTCCTACAGCTTCGTGCAAAGACATTCATCACCAACCTCACGCAAGATCATTCGTAGACATGGTGTGAAACTAGTGGTCGAAATGACATAACGACCAGTGTCAGACAGTGGAAAATCTGCAAAAGGCACAACAATTAACATAGGACTTCGATGTATCCCTATCGATTTTATACAACCTGCATCTCTCTATATAATACGTATAAATGTCTGATTAAGAGCTGTATAACTATATTCTGATAATCTTTCTTTCATGAGCAGTGCAGGAGAAACTTTTCAAAATAAAAATTTCGTGTATTTATAATGTTAATTAGAATAATATGTTAAAAAGAAAACCTGTTGATGTAGATTGTGCCTGAAACATAACGTTTTTGTAAAGTTAATTTAGTAATTATTAATGTAATATTTTAAAATTTTACTCATGTATAATTATCAGTGCAATATTTCTTAAAAAGCACATTGGTTGTTAGAGTAATATCTTTTAGAATAATATGTATGTAATGTAATTTAATTTAATTTTATATGCTTCGATAGCTTTTAATAAATTGACGTCAAAACAAAAGAGGAATAACTCTAATATTAGTATGAACAGTGTAATGTAATTTAATTTAGCCAGACCCGGATCAGCAATCAGCAAAGTAGCTCAGCAATCAGGTTGGTTACGGGATTATAAAAAATTGTTTCTCTCTTGAATTATCACCGATACTTCCCAATATATATCAAAAGAATAGTTAAAGCTCCTGTGCTTATAGCACCAGATAATATTTCGTATGTCATTTCAATGCGAGGTAATAAAACCAGTAACTCCAGATCGTGGTTTCGTCTCGAATACCAATATAAGATAACAAGCACGATTTTCTGCAGATGAGAATCTGAATGTGAAATATATTAAATTATTCGTAGCGGCTGTCGAGCTCGTGGAACCTGAAAGAAAATTAAGTGTCCTAACCGGCAGCAGGTCTCGAAGATGAGTTGAATGAAAATTACTACTAATTATTTTCTACTCTGGCGCCTAACAAAGGTCTATGTTCTGTTAAGGCCACGTCTACACAGGACAAGCAAGGTCTAGGTTTAAAAAATAATTCCTCTTCGTGGCCAAGAACAGAGGAAGGCCGAAAAGAAAATAAAGTTCAGTCACAGAATCTCGAAAGTTCATGGAATATGTTGCAACACAAAGCATTTGTTTATTCTCCGGTGTACTTCGCCAGCTATTCATACAATAATTATCACTACATGACATTCATAAATTTCAAATTCATGACCATCCCATGAGATTCAGTGCATTTGCCCCCTGGAATGGCTGGGTCAAAATGATTTATGGGTACCAGTTAGAGCACAGTACTGTTCGATTATAGTTTCAAATTTCACAACATTGTGCTTGTATGACTCTCAAATGACCTTTTCAAATGTCGTTTGCATACAGTAGGAATTAACATATGTGCTTTGCCTAATTCTAAGGGAGGGTAACTACAGTACTTCCCTACCCACATGTTTCAGTCTGGAAAGGTATTAACAAATCTCACCGGGAAATGACTTGATTTAACCCCCCTCTATTTAGGTTTGAGCGCTTGGGAAAGCCGAGAGTTAAAAACCAGCGCAGGGTCTTCGGACTGTATGGCCACATGCATTCAGTGTCTCCAGAAATCCCAATTTAGGTTTTCTACTAATCAAGGACATGGTGATTGAATGTTCGCCAAGTGAACCACATCAAAGAATACAACACGAGAAAACAGTGAAATTTTCATCACACAAACGGAAATAAAAAAAAAATGTTCAAATGTGTGTTAAATCTTATGGGACTTAAGTGCTGTCATCAGTCCCTAAGCTTACACACTACGTAACCTAAATGATCCGAAGGACAAACACACACACACCCATGCCCGAAGGAGGACACGAACCCCCGCCGGGACCAGCCGCACAGTCCATGACGGCAGCTCCATAGAGGGCTCGGCTAATCCCGTGCGGCGAATGGAAATAAGAAACAGTCTTCTTGTAGGTGATAATCTGAGCATTTTTCGCTTACAATGGAACACACACTTCAAATGATACTACTGAAGCTTGTTACCACAACACAAGTGCACTCATCACATGTAATACGCCTTTTCGATCGCTGAGTTCCAACCGTCGCGACTGCGACGCCGGTGCGACGATGATGGTGGTGCGACGTAACTGAAAGTGACGCAGCTGTCAGGCGCCCCCCCCCCCCCCAGCCGATTGTTGGGCGTTGGTCGTTAGTTCACCGATCAGGTGATCCACCTCTGCTCTCGCGCCGTCTCAGCATGGTATCCCCTGCAGGGGAGCATGCAAGCATTAATTTTAACTATGCTCGTAAGAGTTGTTACTAGCTAGAGGGAAAAGAGAATTATTTAGTTGTCCATTCAGCCGATATTCGCACATGAATGTTCGTTTTAATGTTCTGTAATGTATTTAATTTTCAGAGCAAACTTTAGTCCAGTTTTCAGAACACCATGTATTCTCTGTTTAATTCCTTTGAGAATTACGCTGTCTATTAGCTTATAACTTACAAAGTTTCCCACTCTTAGAGCGTCCTGTAAACTCATGCAGTCACTTTACATTTCCAGTTCTGTACCGTAGTTCACAATTCGTGCGTGCACAGTTCTGTAACATTCACTGCGACTGTCTACCTGACACTATGGTTGGTGTCCAAAGGTAGATTTACATTTGTCCACACTTACTATAGTGTTCACAGTGTTCGCTAGCTGTAACACATTTTAGCTTCACATGATATTAATATTCATATTATTCCACGAAGTCATCATTGCTGCACAGTCGTTAGCTTAATAAACTAAATATCAAATTTTTACACGAATAGAACAAATTACTATGAAAACCTTCATACTTTGATTTCAGAGTCCTTTTCTCCTTAAACTTTTAACTGATAAAAGTGCACAATGACACAGTCTTTCTCGGCCTTCATGCGTTTGCTAGCCTTTTTTTTCCTTGCGTAGCTTTTGCAAATTAAATTGCTTTACATATTGTTTCTATCGAATCATTATTCACCATGATACAATATATATATTGGTTTTGTCATTGACATAATATCTCTCAGTTTTACAAGTCAGGACATTATTATTTAGTTCCCTACGGGATTTGTTGCTATTTGCATAAATTTCATGTTACAGACTTCCGTCAGCCTCTCGTTCCGAAAGTAGACCTTTGGCCATCTGGACTACCGATTATCAGGCAGTTACATATGTGTTATTCATCACTTCACACCGATCCACACTTTTAACTACTTAAAATTTTAAGTGAGGAACCGTTTGGCCGAAAACCAGGTCACCATCACATGTGTGCAATTCATGTTTACTCTCGCATCATTCCTTACATGCCATGGTTCTAAACTATATGCCACGCAGTTACTTTCTCTACATGAGAACAAATATTTTTTTTTAATTCTCAATAGTGCCCCCGGACGGATGCAATAACGTCGCCGAAGGCCACTTCTGGAGTAAGAAAAACTGTTACTTAGATCTCAACAGTGTTCTTAAGTAAGTAAAACATGCCTGTTTATATTCAAACTCCAAGAAATTAATAAACAGTTACGATTACGCATTGACAGATCGTATGCACTCCAATAAGTACTTGGTCATATTATTAAATTACACCATTCTCCTACTTACTAACATTTCTTGATCACAAAAAATGGAAAAGAAAAAATCTTAATCTACTATATTCATCTATGTCTTAGTTATATTTTCAATGCAATTATTTATTGCTAATTCTACTTTGCTACTGCGTCAGCGTCACCCTTAAGGCTGAAGGTCTTATTAATGCAATTCCCTATGATAAAACTACAAACTATCCATGATATTTAACACATGAATATAAAACTTCATTACCCACTGAACTGTTTTACTATTTACATTACATTTCTGGTACAAGCATTACTTTCCTCGACTGTTTATCCTTCCCCGTATGTACATTTTTGAATCATGATGTAGGTATAACCCGCGTATTTTGTCTAACTCTGGAACCCCAGAATACAGCATTCTTCATTCGAAATCCTCACTATTCTGTAAGATCCTATATAGATTATCTGCCATTCTCAATTTACTTTCCTTAACGCCGAAGCTTTAGGGTCCGTCTTTAACAACACGAGATCTCCTCCTCTATATTGTTGCACTTCATTTAATTGACGGTCATATTGTCGTTTTCTGAGAGTAGCGTTTTGACTCAATGTCAGCAGTTCCTCTTTCATTTTATCCTCGTTACCTCCTATTCTAGATAGACGAGGTAGTGGTTCAAGCCATTCATTTTTCTCGGGACGATCAAACGTCAGTTCCTCTTGTGTAAATAAGTGACGCCATGGGGCAATTTGTTGTGTATTTGTGAAAAAATGTTATGGAATTCGTTCCACTTCGTATGTTTAGTTGCAGCATATGTCTTCATGAATGTATTAAAGTCACGAAAAATTCTATCCACCGGACTTGGGTGCCTATTAAAGCATGATATCAAAATGTGCTTGATTTCCTGACCTCATAAGAACTCTTTCCATTTCGTACTCTTAAGAAGCATTATCCGATAAGATAGTCATATGGTTGACCACTTGTGGAACAAATTCCATTATTATGTACTTAATAATAGGGATAGAGGTTGTGCGTTTTAAGGCATATTATTTCACATACTTCATGAACAAGTTTTACTTTACACCTCCTCGAGCAGTGGGTAGAGGTCCCGCGACATCGACTACTACAAGACTTAGCGGTCTATTCGGTATAATAGGGTGCTATTTCCCTTTTGTATTTTTATTCATTGTCTTGACTCTCTGACATACGGTACAGGTGCATATTAACTTCTGTACGTGTATCTGTAGGTTCGGCTAGTGGCAATACGTAGCAATTTTTCTTGTACACTTTTTTATGCCGACGTGTCCCCAGCAATGGTGTGTGTACCAGATTAAATTTTCTAAGCTTCCTTCTTCAATACAAACAAGGCATTGTTCACGCCCAGATTTCCTTCCGTAGAACACAACATTGTCATCATTTTTATAATGCCTTTGTAATTCACTATCCTCCCTACTGTTAAGCATTTCTCGCACTGTTTGCCATAACGGATCTGCCTCTTTCAGTTTCGTTGTGTTCTTACACATGGACAAATGTCGTCGAGTTTCTATCCTTTAACAATAGTACTTTATATTCGGATGATTCTTCCCATAGTTCAGCGAACTCGCCTAAGCCCTGTGGTAGCCTCGATAATGCATCAGCCACCACATTTTGCCTTCCCTTCACATGTCTTATCTCAAATAAATATTCCTGTAACGACAAAATCCACGCCGCACAGGATTAGACGAGCGGTCTAGGGCGCCGCAGACATGGACTGTGCTGCTTATCCCGGCGGAGGTTCGAGTCCTCCCTCGGGCATGGGTGTGTGTGTTTATCCTTAGGATAATTTAGGTTAAATAGTGTATAAGCTTAGGGACTGACGACCTTAGCAATTAAGTCCCATAATATTTCACACACATTTGAACATTTTTGACAAAATCCACCGAGCTAACCTAGCATGTAGCAACTTACACGACAGTAGGAGACAAAGTACTTGGTGGTCACAAAACACTAGTATCTTCTTTCCGTACACATAATAGTGATACTTACGGAAGGCCCAGACTACTGTCCGAGATTCTGTCTCCGCGGCTGAGTATGCTCGTTCACATGGTGACAGAACCCGACTATAGAAACCAATAATCTTTATCCCGATACTCCCTGGGGTGTCGTCCACTTGAAATAAACACTCCCACTGGCTCGTAGTAGAAGCATCCGATCAATACAAAAATTCTTCGACATATATGGTTGACGAAGTACCATGGAATTTAACAAGGCTTCTCTAATTAAATCAAAGTCGTGCTTGCATTGATTAGAAAACACCCACTGAGTATTTTTTTATAAATAAAGATATTAAGGCTGTACTGTTCATCAGCTGAGCTGGTACGAAACGTCTAAAGAAAGCAGCTAAACTTAGACATGTCGTCAGCTGTTTACGGTTTGTAGGGTACGGCAGTAACTTTATTGCTTCTAATTTCCCTAGTTCTGAAGATATACCGGTCTGTGATATTATATGTAGCAGGTACTTTAACTGGTGCCAACCTGATTTTGATTTCTTTAAATTAACTGTAACGCCAGCCTGTGGGAATTTATTGAAAACTCGCTTCGTTCGAGTCAAATGTTCCTCCCAGGTATTTTTGTGGTTATCAACAAATCCTCACAGAGAGCATTACTAGATCTAACAACACAGGGCCTATCACGATGTCTAATGCCGAGATATATACACACGCTCTAACATTCAAGGCCAATGGAAGCACACGAAACTGGTACGTCCTTCCACAAAAGCAAAGGCTGTATATTTCCGACACTGTTCCGTTAAGGGCTTATGCCAACTTCATAATTTCCAATCGAAGCTTAAGAGAAATTTCACGCAGTGAAATCTTTGTTTTTATTCATCAACGTTTTCTGGCCTTATTCTTACCGGTATTATAATTTTATTAATATTTCTAGCATTAAATACTAATCTGATTTTCCCATCCGCTTTTCTCACCGCTAGAGAGGCACTTCCGTAGGGAGAAAGGGACGGTTCAATTACACCACAACCCAGCATTTGCTTTTTTCCTTCAACACAGCCTCGCGTGTACTGCAAGGCATGAAATAGGAAGCATGACAAAACGTCTGGTGCGGATATACCTGCATATCATACACATATCCTCGAATTATTCCGTTTTTTTCGTGAATGTGCCTGTATGATTATTGAATAATAGATAGAGCTCATGCTGTTGTTCGCTAGTTAAATATTCTGAATCTTTTATTTGAATCTCTTGTGGTATTTTCCCGATTTCTTCACGATACTGTTCTTTTATTTCAGGATACGCCCTCAATGGTACATTGTCCTGTACATTAAGTACAAGGGGTTCCACTTCTACATATTCGCACCACCGACAGTATCTATTGTGCTTTGCCATGATTTTGATCAATCAATGCGTGTATAGCATCGCATCGTTTCCAATTTTCATTCCTGCCTGCACCTGAACTTTGCAATCTTGCAACTTTCCCTTTATTGCCCGTGTAAATTTACAATTTTGAACCGGCAGCGTAGGCAGTCTTTTATTTTCTTTAATGACATTAAAGAAATTAAAACCGTTGCGAATACATCGTTTACTTTTACATGTACCGCAGATTGTATGATCTCGGTTTCTTGGTCAGAACCTTTAGGCGATTCTGTGACTAATTCCTCCCATATATCCCGGCCGTCATTATAACTCAGCATAACAATCTTATTATTATCGTTTTCTAGTTTGCCTTCGCTTCCATTCCTAATGGCCGTGTGTAGTTTGTCGGCTGTTTATCATCTGTAGCTTCTACTATTTGCAAATTGTGCTATTGGTACTATTTTGTGTAATACCCGGGTTATTAACCCATGCCGATAGCTTCGACATTACGGATCGGGACTGAAAATTACTTTCGTAATTCTCCTCCCTCTTCCTTTTCTTGTCCATCATTTCCGATCTTATCAGGAGAGTAGTTGCCGTTTCACATACCATTTACGCTATTTCTATTCCATCCTTTTTGTCCATTCGATCTCTCATAGCTATTACTAACACATTCGTATTCTCAATTATTATTTCGTTGTTGGTTTCCATAACCTTTATTCCCAAGATTGTGGATATTACTTGTCCCTTCACCGTTATTTGCTGTCGTTCATCCTTTTGTATCGAATTCAAGCAATCCACGATCGACATGAGCGTCCATAAATCAATGACAGGTACATGAATCAACTCTCTCCATATTGAGATCAGGTTGGATCGCGTGTGGCTATCGGCTCTGACCACTACCTCGTTTTGTTGATATACTTCCCAAAATATTTTCTGAGCGTTTCTAGCTGAAAATTGTACATCTCAGGATTATATACCTGTTTCCGTAGTCTTTCTTGTATACTAACTGACCAAAACCTGGCCAAAAAACTCGCTAAAAGAATGACAGTACTCTGCCACCTCTGATGCCCATAATGCGGCATCTCCGGTAATACATAAAAAACTGTACCTTTCGCCTTTTCCTGCGAAGATGCAGGTAACACATTCATAAAACTCTTTATGAGTATCACCGGATGAATAGATTTCGTTTCTTCAGAAATACCTGAAATTGCCTGTGTTTCAATAATTTCTCTTCATGTTTCAGTATAGCAAGAGTGAGTAAATCACTGTACACATCTATCGGATTATTTCTACAAGCATTCGCTGCGTTTAGACTAAACGTCACATTATTTGCTGGTGATTTCCGAACGTGTCCTTATTTGACACATTATTTCCACCCTTCTGTACATCAAATGAACTACTACAGCTTGGACTAGGCGCGGCAGAGTTCATGGTTCCATGTTCACAGTCACCCAATGGTTTTCCTATAACCTCGGAAATTAAAGGTTCGTGGTTTATGCTTGTACCTTCATGACTCTTGAGTCCAACATGGTCAAGCATTACGAACTTCCGATTCTACCTTTCGTTCTAAGTTTAAGGGCATTTCCTAGATGCCCATGGTTAGAGCTTTGACCTTGGCATTCCTGTACCTCTTTGACCTCGGATACCTCATTGGCCAAATTATTTACTTTGTCTGGTAAATCTTTCAAACTTGCGCCGCCAGCAAAATCAGTCCTTATCCTTGATTTTAATGACAACCTTCGGAAAGCTTTTTTACAGGAACGTAGCTGGAGCTTGCAGAAAACGTTCGGGCAAACCCAACTCAAAACATTGGTGACTCACAGTAGCTACATGCATAAAACTGGCATGAAAGGTGTTTATCTTAGCAATATATAGCAACATTTAAACTCTGCACTACGAAAGAAACGACGCCTGTGATTGGCTACAAAAACTCTAGTGGGTGGATTTATAACAAGTACACACGCACTCGTTGGCCAGAAACAAAATGCGTCGCGACCAGCTTTGATACGGGCAAATTGCAAACAGAGTAATTGCCTTCTTCCCACAAAATCGTCGAGTGTTTGGGCAAGGTTACTCACGTTGCGCTGAGACGATTGCAAGGGTCATTATGTGAACACTTGTTCAGGCTCGTCTTAACTCTGAAGAAGTTAAACTGCAAAGTCTGCTATTATGGAGAATCGCATCGAGCACTGTCAGTTAATGCTTGTGAGCGATTTGAAGGCAAAGACAAATGCGCTACTCCAGGAAAATACACTCCTGGAAATGGAAAAAAGAACACACTGACACCGGTGTGTCAGACCCACCATACTTGCTCCGGACACTGCGAGAGGGCTGTACAAGCAATGATCACACGCACGGCACAGCGGACACACCAGGAACCGCGGTGTTGGCCGCCGAATGGCGCTAGCTGCGCTGCATTTGTGCACTGCCGCCGTCAGTGTCAGCCAGTTTGCCGTGGCATACGGAGCTCCATCGCAGTCTTTAACACTGGTAGCATGCCGCGACAGCGTGGACGTGAACCGTATGTGCAGTTGACGGACTTTGAGCGAGGGCGTATAGTAGGCATGCGGGAGGCCGGGTGGACGTACCGCCGAATTGCTCAACACGTGGGGCGTGAGGTCTCCACAGTACATCGATGTTGTCGCCAGTGGTCTGCGGAAGGTGCACGTGCCCGTCGACCTGGGACCGGACCGCAGCGACGCACGGATGCACGCCAAGACCGTAGGATCCTACGCCACTTCCCAGCAAATTAGCGACACTGTTGCTCCTGGGGTATCGGCGAGGACCATTCGCAACTGTATCCATGAAGCTGGGCTACGGTCCCGCACACCGTTAGGCCGTCTTCCGCTCACGCCCCAACATCGTGCAGCTCGCCTCCAGTGGTGTCGCGACAGGCGTGAATGGAGGGACGAATGGAGACGTGTCGTCTTCAGCGATGAGAGTCGCTTCTGCCTTGGTGCCAATGATGGTCGTATGCGTGTTTGGCGCCGTACATGTGAGCGCCACAATCAGGACTGCATACGACCGAGGCACACAGGGCCAACACCCGGCATCATGGTGTGAGGAGCGATCTCATACACTGGCCGTACACCTCTGGTGATCGTCGAGGGGACACTGAATAGTGCACGGTACATCCAAACCGTCATCGAACCCATCGTTCTATCATTCCTAGACCGGCAAGGGAACTTGCTGTTCCAACAGGACAATGCACGTCCGCATGTATCCCGTGCCACCCAACGTGCTCTAGAAGGTGTAAGTCAACTACCCTGGCCAGCAAGATCTCCGGATCTGTCCCTCATTGAGCATGTTTGGGACTGGATGAAGCGTCGTCTCACGCGGTCTGCGCGTCCAGCACGAACGCTGGTCCAACTGAGGCGCCAGGTGGAAATGGCATGGCAAGCCGTTCCACAGGACTACATCCAGCATCTCTACGATCGTCTCCATGGGAGAATAGCAGCCTGTATTGCTGCGAAAGGTGGATATACACTGTACTAGTGCCGACATTGTGCATGCTGTGTTGCCTGTGTCTATGTGCCTGTGGTTCTGTCAGTGTGATCATGTGATGTATCTGACCCCAGGAATGTGTCAATAAAGTTTCCCCTTGCTGGGACAATGAATTCACGGTGTTCTTATTTCAATTTCCAGGAGTGTAGCATGTACCATTAGAATTATTAGCTAGGGAATAAATAGGAGTCTCAGCTTCACTGAAGTCTTAGGAAATGTATCAGACTTTTGTTTAGCGGTCGTGAGAGATTTGAAACAGATTCGCAGATTCGCAGCTCGCATCGATAGCCACCACTGCCATCGCTGATGCAAGGTGACCACTCATGCTATGCTAGCAAGTGATATTCAATTGACACAACTGTGGTCATCTCCGTCTCTATTAATTTTCATATATATTCAACCACGACCTGTAGTTAAACATGTTCACGAATGTTGGGCCTAATTGAAACAGACATGCAAGATGTCCGAGCTAACGAAATGGACTGATCAGCCACCATAGAGTTATGAATTGTTTTAATTTTGTACTTCTTTTTAATCACTCTTTACCAACCCCCATTCACGTTTGAGTATTTTCATCGTGCATTTTAGTGTAATTGATATCTCAGGCCCCGATTCTACTTTTTTATTTAGATATTTATCGACTACCAGGCATGGTCATCGACCATCTTACCGTTAAAGAACCTCGTAATAGTTAGGAATTTCGCTTCACAGTTGGGAACAACCAGTATAAATATTTTATCATCCTGTACGTAAAATTGCTAACATTGCTACCATATAGTCAGAGTAGAAATAAACGTTAATAAGGAACATATAATATTTCTAATTTTGCTAAAACATAGTTGAGCCTGAACCTGTACACTAATTTCTATTAGCAATATCATTTTATTACAGGGAATGTAGTGGAACCAACATTCTGATCATTCATTACATCACTGTTGGTGCTGCTGCACTCTTATGACCTCTGCATGCATTAGATGGTGTCTTCCTACGTATGTTCCTACCCATGTTCAACACCAAATTCTTAAAACACTCACAGAGAATCCTTGTGCAAGTGTGGTAGGAAGATAGATCAGAATCACACAATCATTTTAGAACTTACTGCTTGTGAATGATCAAATCTAACTTACGGTTGGGATTCTTTCCCTCGGCCGAAGATGCTTGGGGATAATAGGGCACGGTGGTTAGATGCTTAACAACATTACAAAAGTCAAACTACTTGTACTGTTTGGACATAAACGCTGGAGCGTTATCGCCTAACAACAGCCTTAGGGGGTCCAAACCAGATGAAGGTGTTGGCCACACGTGCAATGGCAATGGAGGCAATCACCCCGTGACTGGGGATTAACCACAAAAATGTTTAAAAAGGATCAGCAACCACCAGAATGTATCGGTTCCCGTTCTTAGCATGAGGAAGGGGCCCTATGTAATCGATAAGGTGTTTCACCATATGGTTATTCTCCTGTTTGGATTGTAACAAACCTGTCAGAGGACTGTTACTGGGTTTATCCTTCTTACTGGCTTCACATTCACCCACTAATCGTCGGATGTCTTTATACAAAGTTGGTCGAATGAGGGGAGCATTAGCCTTTTCCTAGTTTTTATTGCGGCCCAGATGTGCTCCCACTAAACAGTTACGAAAATAATGGAAAATGGGAGGCAGCAGCTCCTGACGCAAACTAAATTTAAAGACTGTGGCTTCGTTAATGCCTTTACATAAATTGCCATTCCTGACGGAGTAGTCGCTAACCTCACCACCAGATAAAAGTTGATTTCTTAATGGACCCTACAGTGGATCTTGATCTTGTTTGGTTTTAAGGTCCACAAACAACTGGGGAACTTCAGCTAAAAAGGTGAAGATAATTGGGTGAGACTCACCAACAGCCTTATTCACGACAGCCTCCTCCTCCTCAAACAAGCAAGTGAGGGTGTTGGTGACTTGGTTGGCAGATCCTTTATGCGTCGCACCTTGAAGTGAAACGTGGAGTTGCGTACTGCCCACCTGGCAATCGTACCAGTTTTCCAGGATGGCGCCAACGCCCAACTTAGGGTCTGATTGTCGGTCTCTACATCAAATTCCCTAAGCTCAAGATAGAATTCAAACTTGTATAAGGCGAAAAGCATAGCTAGTGCTTCGTACTCATAAATGGAGTAATTCATCTTGGGATCAAACAACCTTCTAATGCGAAACCTAATGGAAGTCTCCTACCTTGATCCCTACACAACGGAACGGCAGCATTCCCGGCTTTGGAGGCATCAGTCTGAACAATAAATCGATTGCCAGAATCCGGGGTGGCTAATAATAGCAGGTTGGTGATAGCGGTCTTGACAGCTGTAAAAGCTGCCTCTTCACTCTCACCTCAGACAAATTTCTCCCTCTTCCTACGTAGTTTATTCAGGGAAGAGGCCAGCTTTGAAAAATTAGGGCAAAACAGCAAAAAATAATTGGCCATACCAATAAATGTGGCTATCTCCTACCAATTTCCAGGGTGATAATTTTTTTTCAACATTTTCATTCGTTCCTGGTCACTCCTAATGCGGTCCCCGGAACTTATATGACCCAAAAGTACACCTGTTTCCTAGCAAGTGTGTAATTTTGTGAAGTTTAAGGGTCAACACCGTATGCCGAAACTTGAAGACCTCCCGAAAAAAGGAAATAAGATCGTCAAGCGAAAGACTCTAGTAGTCCAGGATATGATCTAGGAAATGAGACAAAACTGTCACTCTGTGGAGAAGCTGATCGGCACATCCGGTTGAACTCATAAACGTTCCAATCAGTGAAGAAAGTGGTGGCATATTTAGACTCTTCGTTAAGAAGTATTAGATACTAAGCTTGGCTGAGATCAAGCACCATGAACCACTTAGGCCCGGAAAACTAGGTAAAGCAGCTGTGAAGATCCGGTAAGGGGACAGATTCTACAACAACCTTTTTTGTTAAACAGTCTCTAACCAACCACTGGCTTGTAGCCCTACCCCTGAGCTTTAGGAACAAGAAAAATCGGTGACGCGTAGGGAGATGTAAACGACCTAATGGCCCTCTCCTTCAACACACTCACCAATTTCTTTCCAAGGATTTTCATTTTGGGTGGCGAGATGTGATAAGGAGACTGTCGCACCTGAATATCCTCAGCCGAGCGTATGAGGTAATGAGGTCTGTGATCCCAACTAATTAGAGAAAACCCCTGAAAAACTCACTAATAAATTCAACATCTGCCCCGCTAGACCCGTCTCAAGATGGGTCACATCAAATTCACCGGAGTTACAATTCACCGAATTGCTGGACACAGCTCAAGTTACCAATTGAAAGCTCTGAAATACCGTTGAGCAGGTTAATAACTGCTTTGAGTGGTCTAGCGAAATGATTAGCCAGAGGGCTACCAACACCGTGGGCCCTGGACGCCTGATCAAAGAACTGATAGTAAGGGTAGCTACTAGACTTGCTTCCGCTTCCTGACTTTCCAAGCTTAAGGACGCGGTTTTTTACTTGTTCGATCACTCAACTGCACACCCTGGTAACTTCAGGATGGCTAACTCGCAAGGAGGTTATATCCCTCAAACGATTCCCCAAATGCGCTTGGTCGGTCCGAATTCTACTAATGTGGCTAACAGTAGATTGGCTGTCCTGCAAAAATGCAGCGGAAATGTTATCAAGAGAAACACCTACCTCCCTAGTGATGCTCGCCGAAACACAGAGCGCACAATCTGGCCGCGAGCTCTGGAACACTACCCTCTGTGCTAAGCTGCCGAGTTCTAAGTTCATACGGCAAGTGCTCCTTCCCTAGTTGCCCGATTCCGGGGCAGCCCCTTACATAAATAGCAATCTATGTTCCTGCAAACATCGGAATATATTAATACAATGTACGACGGCCAGTAAGGGATCCTTATGCACTAGAGAAATTATCACAGGAAATGACAAATGACCAGAAAAAGGGAGGCAATTCTAACCCACTCCCCCTGCCAACAGAACGCAACAACGGTCTGTGAATTTTGGTTGAAACCTACAACTAAGGATAAACGGATGTAAAGCGAAAGGTTAAGACCCATGTACCATCATGTGACATTTCCTGTTACTACATTATTGACACAAATACCTCTGATACTGCTAGGCCTTTGGCAATCGCAATTTCATTTAATTACAACAAAGACTGAGTAAGATATCGGTTCTCAATAATACAACAACAAAACCAGCTAGGCCTTTATTAATAAGAGATTCAGCTAACCCAAATTGTGAAATAGCTCCTAATTTAGTTAAAATGGAACAGGCAAGTTTTCAATAATAACAGATTCAGTTGATTAAAATTAGCAAACAGACAACAGAAAGGCTTTCAGTGGTAACAGCATCAGTCAGTTAATTAGAATTGCCAAATAAAAAACAGGTAGAACTTCAATAACAACATCTTCAGTTAAGTAAAATTACAAAACTGATGGAAAACAGGCTTCCAATAGTAGCAGCTTCAGTTAAGTAAAATTATCAAATAGAAAACAGGCAGGCCTTCAGTGATAGCAGCATCAGTTAAGTGAAGTTACCAAATACAAAAAAATGCAATTCTTCTTTAAAAATGGCTTCATTTCAGTAAAATTAGCACATAAAAAAACAGGTGGGCCTTCTTCAGTAAGAGCTTCAGTTACGTAAAGTAGTAAACACACAGTTCCCCAAATGATAACAGCTTCAGCGAAGCAAAATTGTCAAAAGGAATATAGGTTGGCCTTCAGTAATAACAGTTAAGTAAAATTACCAAATAGAATACAGATAAGCCTTCAATGACAACGGCTTCAGTTAAGTGAAATTACCAAATAGAAGAGAAGCAGGCATTTTTTAATAAGAAATGAGACACAATAATAGTTTTTAATGCATCAACACGCACAAAAAAATCTATGTAAATATTTTAGAAACCACTGGTCGCGGTAGGTGCTGTAAAACATAAGTCAATGGCAAAGCTGGCCGGAGTGACCGAGCGGTTCTATGCGCTTCGTTCTGGAACAGCGCGACCGCTACTGTCGCAGGTTCGAATCCTGCCTCGGACATGGATGTGTGTGACGTCCTTAAGTTAGTTAGGTTCAGGCATTTCTAAGTTCTAGGGGACTGATGACCTCTGCTAATGATTGGAGTATAAGAGCCCGTAACCGGTAGTGTTGTAAATAAAAGATCCATTCAGCTGCGGCGTTACTTTCAATCTCTAGTATAATGCTCAGTTGCGGATGTTCCTCGGACAAGATTGTTGAAGAAAATAACCATTAAGGACTCAAAATCCAAAACTTAAGTTCACGAGTCGAAGCAGAGTTTCGCCTGTTCCAAAGGGGGCCCAGAATTCAGATCAGCGGCACTATCGTCAATTCCTTCATCCAAGAGATGACTGGTTACACTACGCGCAAAGATGGCAGTCGAAGTGAGCGACGCATTCAAATCGGCCCACAAATATGCCCAGCAACCACTCGCCGGACTCTGTGCCCAAGACGCTTGCGCTAGGGAGGGCTCGCCTTACTCGCCAGGCGGACCTCTCACACCGTCCTCGTAGCTCCGTTACCACTCACCAACTCATCACGCCGCAGCACAACCCGTAACCATCAACAACCTCAAGCAAAGATCTTACGGGCCGCAAACCAGAGGTACATCACACGACAGATCGAACTAGTGGCGCCAGGAATACGAAAGGCGAGACCAGCATCCCGCAACGGCTCAATGACCATAGAATTTTTTTTAACATCTTTTTGTTTTTCATATCCCAATAAATGTTGATTGTTGATATTTCTTTCTATTGCTTTATTCTTTGTTATCCTGTACGTTATTCCTGCAGCATAATTGGGACCTCAAATTACCGTGAAAACTTTTCATTCCCTATTTTGAATCCTTCAACCTGTCTCTTTGTGTTTAAAATGGGCGTTTCAACCCATAAAGACATTCTGGCTTAATGACTGCGTCGTAATGTCTCAGTTTTAAGAACTTTGAGGCACAATTATTTTGTAGCTTCTTTTGTAGCTCCGAAAGCTGTTTTCCACTTCATGAGAACTATTTCTGTAACCAATCGTTTCCTTACAAGTTTCAGAAATTATTTTGCTACAGCGTCTCAACTAGAGAACTGTCTCGATTTCCACCTACACTCTCGCGAGAATAAGCTGCACAAACTGAGAAAGTCAAATGCCATCGACTGATAGAGTTTTCGATGCCCACGTAAGGGATTTAGTGCCCGACTCTGTGGAAGTGGCGCGACATGCACAGCATATATACCGATTGTCGTCCCATTAGGATATATATTTCATGGTACGTGTTTTTTTTTAGTCTTGAAGTTTATTTACTTTCCCTAATAATTTGTATTTACTTTGAGCCGTTCGTCCTGATGGAATCGCCGTGCCGTCTACAAAAGCTAAGCACTCTATGCTAACGTTATTGATAAAATACACTCCTGGAAATTGAAATAAGAACACCGTGAATTCATTGTCCCAGGAAGGGGAAACTTTATTGACACATTCCTGGGGTCAGATACATCACATGATCACATTGACAGAACCACAGGCACATAGACACAGGCAAGAGAGCATGCACAATGTCAGCTCTAGTACAGTGTATATCCACCTTTCGCAGCAATGCAGGCTGCTATTCTCCCATGGAGACGATCGTAGAGATGCTGGATGTAGTCCTGTGGAACGGCTTGCCATGCCATTTCCACCTGGCGCCTCAGTTGGACCAGCGTTCGTGCTGGACGTGCAGAACGCGTGAGACGACGCTTCATCCAGTCCCAAACATGCTCAATGGGGGACAGATTCGGAGATCTTGCCTGCCAGGGTAGTTGACTTACACCTTCTATAGCACGTTGGGTGGCACGGGATACATGCGGACGTGCATTGTCCTGTTGGAACAGCAAGTTCCCTTGTCGGTCTAGGAATGGTAGAACGATGGGTTCGATGAAGGTTTGGATGTACCGTGCACTATTCAGTGTCCCCTCGACGATCACCAGAGGTGTACGGCCAGTGTAAGAGATCGCTCCCCACACCATGATGCCGGGTGTTGGCCCTGTGTGCCTCGGTAGTATGCAGTCCTGATTGTGGCGCTCACCTGCACGGCGCCAAACACGCATACGACCATCATTGGCACAAGGCAGAAGCGACTCTCATCGCTGAAGACTACACGTCTCCATTCGTCCCTCCATTCACGCCTGTCGCGACACCACTGCAGGCGGGCTGCACGATGTTGGGGCGTGAGCGGAAGACGGCCTAACGGTGTGCGGGACCGTAGCCCAGCTTCATGGATACAGTTGCGAATGGTCCTCGCCGATACCCCAGGAGCAACAGTGTCCCTAATTTGCTGGGAAGTGGCGGTGCGGTCCCCTACGGCACTGCGTAGGATCCTACGGTCTTGGCGTGCATCCGTGTGTCGCTGCGGTCCGGTCCCAGGTCGACGGGCACGTGCACCTTACGCCGACCACCGGCGACAACATTGATGTACTGTGGAGACCTCAAGCCCCACGTGTTGAGCAATTTGGCGGTACGTCCACCCGGCCTCCCGCATGCCCACTATACGCCCTCGCTCAAAGTCCGTCAACTGCACATACGGTTCACGTCCACGCTGTCGCGGCATGCTACCAGTGTTAAAGACTGCGATGGAGCTCCGTATGCCACGGCAAACTGGCTGACACTGACGGCGGCGGTGCACAAATGCTGCGCAGCTAGCGCCATTCGACGACCAGCACCGCGATTCATGGTGTGTCCGCTGTACCGTGCGTGTGATCATTGGTTGTACAGCCCTCTCGCAGTGTCCGGAGCAAGTATGGTGGGTCTGACACACCGGTGTCAATGTATTCTTTTTTTCCAACGGAATGGACAGTGTCTTGAAAGGAGGGTATAAGATGAACACCAACAAAAGCAAAACGAGGATAATGGAATGTAGTCGAATTAAGTCGGGTGATGCTGAGGGAATTAGATTAGGAAATGAGACAGTTAAAGTAGTGAAGGAGTTTTGCTATTTGGGGAGAAAATTAACTAATGATGGTCGAAGTAGAGAGGATATAAAATGTAGACTGGCAATGGCAAGGAAAGCGTTTCTGAAGAAGAGAAATTTGTTAACATCGAGTATAGATTTAAGTGTGAGGAAATCGTCTCTAAAAGTATTTGTATGGAGTGTAGGCATGTATGGAAGTGAAACATGGGCGCTAAATAGTTTGGACAAGAAGAGAATAGAAGCTTTCGAAATGTGGTGCTACAGAAGAATGTTGAAGATTAGGTGTGTAGATCACGTAACTAATGAGGAGGTATTGAATAGAATTGGGGAGAAGAGAAGTTTGTGGCACAACTTGACTAGAAGAAGGGATCGGTTAGTAGGACATGTCCTGAGGAATCAAGGGATCACAAATTAGGCATTGGAGGGTAGCGTGGTGGGTAAAGATCGTAGAGGGAGACCAAAAGATGAATACACTAAGCAGATTGAGAAGGATGTCGGTTGCAGTAGGTACTGGGAGATGAAGGAGCTTGTACAGGATAGATTAGCATGGAGAGCTGCATCAAACCAGTTAGGACTGAAGACCACAAGAACAACAACATGTGGATAATACTAATACCTAAGAAATACGGCAGCTATCTGGTATATCTCCCTTATTGAAAAAACAGTACTTTCCTATTAATTTTACTGTGTTAAACGTAGCTTGAGTACACACAAATAATTTACATGTTTATGACAATAATGCTGGGTAGTGGACTATTTTGTTGCTCCGAAGAATTCGTTAATATATGGGAAGATATAGTTCAATTGGGATATAAGAGTGAACAACACTTTCTGCTCTACATTTGTCAGAGTGAACTAGGGACATTGGTGTTCTTTCAGACTTTTTGTTACATTAAACAATCATAATAAACCATCAATTTAAGAGAAATTGTACTTCATACAAGTACAATAGAAGTTATTTCACTTTATGTTACCTTCAACTAGGTACAGTTTGACATAAACGAGAACAATGACAATAAGTTAATACTCAAGGAGTTTTCAAAACAAAGACTTCCAGGTACTCCTTCCAGAGAATTAGATTCTTGTTCCATTCTTATAGCATACAAAAACAGCTACTATTTTATGATACATATAGGTGGGCTTATGTGGATAATACTAATAGCAGAGAAACAACAGCTTTGTTCTATAGCTGGGGAAACATCATTTAAAAAAGAAAACCTTTCTTTCTACTTAATCCTACAGTGTTAAACTTAGGCTGAGTAAGAACAAATAGTTCACTGTCTTCAGCGAATAATGGAAGATGGGACACAATCTTCTTTTTCTGAAGTATTAATGGGCCTTTAACCTTAATATTTTTCGTAAAAGGTGGAAAGTCGTTTTGATATTGCTTTGGTTTTTACAAAAAGGGGTATTGCCAATAGGAAACAGTGTGGAACAAAATTTTCTGTTACTGCTGATATGGTGAGATTACTATTTTGTTAAAACGTTTCGCGCGACTAAAAACCCGCTGTCGGAGAAGTATACTATAGTTCGCACACAGAAACAGGAAAATCGCAAGTACTCTCAGAATTGCCATGGATTTCAGCATATTGGGTGGCACTTTTTCTACGAAAAAGAGCGAGAAAACAACTCAATTACCGTTACTAGGTGGATCCAGTTGTTACGAAAACCAACCAAATAAATTATTTTAGTGTTATTGGATGAGTAAGAATAATTTTCATGCTCTGCTTCGAGCAATAGGCCTGAAAATAACATCACAAGACAGGACATGGAGGAAGTGTGTACAATCTAGTGCTTTTTATCGGTGACTTTGAGGTAAGCACACATTACTTCATTCGGCTATTTTTATTGCCCTTTCACATTACTGATTACTTTAACAATACTGATCAGATACATGAAGAAAATCACTACTACAAATCGAAATTGGCGAACTTGTTTCCTGTGAAAAGTTCAAAACCAAGTTGAGCTTAGAAGTTTCTGACCGTGAGTTTTTTCGGTGTCAGCAGAGGGCACAGGAACACAGTTTGTAGAGGTTCCATTTCGTTTAATATATTTGACCAATATGACTGAACGAATCAAGTTTCAGGGAAATAAGTTGTCTGGCTCTGTGGTGGAGAGGTTCTAGGCGCTTCAGTTTAGAACCACGCGGCTGCTACGGTCGCAGGTTCGAATCCTGCCTCGGGCATAAATGTGTGTGATGACCTTACGTTAGTTAGGTTTAAGTAGTTCTAAGTCTAGGGTACTGATGACCTCAGATGCTAAGTCACATAGTGCTAAGAGCCATTTGAAGCATTTGGAAATAAGTTGCTTGAGTGGTGTTGGTATGACACATGGTCGATGTTCTTGTTCTTCGTTTAACTCCGCCAGCATCGGCATCAGCATTAAGGCAGAGTTTTTGTCCTTGTTAATTTATTTGCTGTTTTCTTTATTAGCACATTTAGGAGAATTCCCCGTTCGGGGTAACGTTCTTGGCTTCTCTTTTAGTACATTGTGTTACCTTTGTGCTCTATGCTGCATCGTTGTTGTTGTTGTTTTTTGAAGACAACCTGGGGGATGAACCTCCATCCTTGTTGACAATGGCGTTTGCCTGAATTTTGATGTCGCTGGTGGCCAGTCTCTCTTCCATTTGAGGTAGCAGAAATTACATTTGATCGAAGTAAGGATACTTTCTCCGTTTTCTTGCAACCTCGCCATCCGGGGACATTTTCTGTGATGCCAGTTCCCTCGCGAAACGGTCCTTCAGATTCTTCCACTTCTTTTTAGTTTCTTTACCTGTCATGAAGCAAATTAACACTACATGCACACTGTTGTAAGTATGTAGCTCAATATTCCTATGATTAAATATTAATGCTGTTACTGAATGTTATTTCTTCAGGATGTCTTGCTGCTGGAAATAGCTTTCGGTCATTACACTAGAATGTCTGCTATGAACAACTACAGAGGAATTGTGAAGGATACATGCAAACAGTTGTGGAAATGTGACTCCTCTAGCTTTCCTGGCGTATATGTAGTAAATAATGTTGAAGGGTTTGTGGCTAGATGACTTGCAAATTCCACAATACTTCCTCTGAGCAGCTGTCCAGCATCTACAAGCGGTTCGGCCTTGCTGGTGGCTTGGTACGACTGCCGACATGCGCACGGGGACTCCCTGAACGTAGAATACACGTGCAAAGAGTGAGGAGACCCGGCAGTCACGCATGCGCAGTGATTTGCTAGTAGATGTCACCGTCTTAAACACCCTCTGCCACAAATCGCAGAGCGGCCCTCCTGCGCGTGCGTGGTACGCTATGTTTACTAACAGTGCGCCCATGCGCATTGTCTGCTATTAAATTACTACGAGAGAATTAAGATTTTTTCGATAACAGACTCGTCATAACATTGGTCTAGTATAGTTTTGTGGTGAGTGATGTCTGGCCACACTGTTGGTAAACATAGCGTACACCGCACGCGCAGGAGGGCCGCTCTGCGATTTTCGGCGCCATCTATCTGCCAATCATTGCTCATGCGTGATTTCCACTCCTGCGAATTTTTCACATGCGTGTTCTACATACAGGGAGTCGACGTGAGGATCTCGTCAGTCGTATCTAGCCAACAGCAAAGCTAAACCACCTGAAGTGTCGGACAGTTGCTCCGAGGAAATATTGTGGAATTTGCACACATCCGGCGGCAAACCCATGAAGATTATATACAGTTGTGGAAATGTCTATACAGCTTTTTCATATGGCTGAAAAAACACACAATGTAGCCGACAGCAAAGCTAAATCACATGGAGATGTCGGACAGTTGCTCCGAGGAAATATTGTGGATTTCGCACATCATCCAGTGGCAAGCCCATGAAGATTATTTACAGTTGTGGAAATGTCTATACAGCCTCTTCATATGGCAGAAAAAAGACAGAATGACGGGACGATTATTGCAAAACAGTTTTTAGGTAGGACTGACTTTGCAAATTGCATTGGTGCTTTGGACGGAAAGCGTGTAGGACTGAAGAAACCTGCTAACAGTGGCACAGAGTTTTATAATCACGAGAACGTTTTTTTGACAATACTCTGACTGTTGCCTCACTGAGATAGACGTAATCTCACATGACGCTAGTTCAAATATATTCAAGTAATCCAACTTCTACCAGAGACACAAAACTTATTAATTAAATTTCCCAAATGCTAAAAATTTGCCTCTCTACGAGGAAGAATAACTTCAGCCTGCTAAATTTGTAGGAGATGAAGCATTTGCACTATCTAGTCATATTCTGCAGCGTTATTCTGAGACAAACCTGACAATGAAACCTCGTGCTTTCAGCTATATACTTTGTCGTGTTGATGGAATTGGATTTTGGATAACAAATGGAGAATAGTTCATAGGCCTATCGATGGGGATGTCGGTTATTTGGACATAACATGTTGTATTTTACATAGTTTCGTAGGACGTAATGGCGGTGTACGAATCGAGGGCGAGTCATACAAATGCCTTTTGCATCTCTTTGAGCCTATAGGAATTAGAACTGATATGTGTGGTGCTCAAAATAGGGATTGCTTTCCAAACAGCTTAGTGGCGCCTCAACGATCAGTATCCTGGAAATATGCCAAATATGCATTCTGGTAATGACATTGTCTCCATAATTGAATAAAACTATTGAACTTGTTATAGCTTCCTGGTCCAGACAATTCTGACCAGTTACGAATGATGCTGCAGCACTCTTCACCCTACAGTTTCTCTTTCAGATTGCCATTACTGTATTATTTTAAGCTTCCACTGCAGAGAGCTGCCATTTTTTCCACTGCTGCAATTACGTCCTTCTGAACCGACAACACAACTTACTATGTCTTCCGTAGTGCAACCCTTGTTATCAGACGTGCTGCTGGTGCACAGAAAGCGTCTACCTATAAACACACTGCGCGAGCGACTGAGAAACATCGTCCATTCAACATCTGCGACTAACGCTCCCACTTGAAATAGAGCAGGTTGCGTTTTTAAATCGCCGCTACTGTTTGATAGCACGTGCGCGCGCTCGTATTGCAGCCACCATGTTTCATTCTTGCGACAAACTAATCAATTGACGGAAAATCGTCTTTGCGCGCCTATCCTGAGAGCAAGGAAACGAGTATATTAGTTACCCCTGTCTGTGTTGCATCAACTTAGGCAGTTAATCCTTCCAATTGTGCTGTTACCGATTTCATAGCCCGTCACGGTTCTCTCACATCCAAGGTAATCGCGTGGTAATGAATCCTGCAAATATAGTGAGAACGATTATCAGCCATTTCAAAGACAAAAAAGGTTTCACAGAAATTACAGTAAATGAGAGAAGCGCAGCTGCACTCACAATCGATACCATAGATGTAAGAGTCACAACCAATGGTAATTCCGTACGTCACGAAAATACAAGAGACTATACTGAAGGTCATGAATACGCGGAAGAATTGTCTGATTGTGACAAACTGATGGATGATCCAGCAGCTGATAGTGATCAAGAGTTGTTACGAAGTGATCGAAGTCAGCTCCTTTTCTGAAAAGTCCACCGATGAGGAAGAAGCGGAATGACATATCTTTTGGAAAGGCATGGGAGAGATTGCATTCCATGATTCTGCCGAAAACTACAAGATAAAGCTTCAATACAGTACCGAAGCGATATCGTATAGTGCAATATGTGCACCATCTAATTTATTTACGTCGCTTGGTAGAGAAAGGGGAGGAGGGCAAGCGCTCAAAACTTCACGTTCTTGACTGTTACGTAGTTTAAAAGTTCTGGTGGGCGAGAATTGTTCCAGGTGCTAATATTAACGACAGGGATATTCGTACTTGGGATCCGGAAAGGGCCCGAGATATAGGACTGACATGATTCACTGGATCTATCCACGTATAGGTGTCATGGTTTAAACGGAGACACTATCTTGGCTCATGGGCGATAACGGAATGTGTAACCACTAAAGCCTGGAACGCAGTTGGTAACGTGAATGAAAGATGTGACGAGTTTCGCAATGAGGTAATGTCCTTAACGATGCTGTCGTGTTCGGGTTTATATGACTCGAAACGGTTACAAAATGGCTCTGAACACTATTAGACTTAACTTCTAAGGTCATCAGTCCCCCAGAACCTAGAATTACTTAAACCTAACTAACCTAAGGACATCTCACAGATCCATGTCAGTGACAAGATTCGAATCTGCGACCGTAGAGAAGGGTTACAAATTTCGTTTCTTATTATTTAAATACAAAAGCAACTTTATGCATTTTGGTGACTTTGTTTGAAAGTGCAAGGCAGTATATGTCTCAAAAAGTGTTGAATTATTTTAAACTGTCTTGTCATAAGCCTTCAGAATTACATACGTCATGTTCGAGTCATTGTGATCCGACATTAATGTGATTGCTCTAAAGTCAAATACTTTTTGGTTGTCCGATATTTTGTAGTAGTAATGGCATACATTTTTCGGACTTACCTTCAACATTAAAAAAGCCAACAAAGACGATGTGTTTACGACAGTGAACGTGTCATTAGGACCTGTCAGTGTTCGAATTATCCACTGTTTCTGCTCAGTTTGTGTTCTCTATCGATTGTGATATCATGGCGATTACATCACTTACTCACAGTGAGTTCGAAGAATAAGTAAATAGCTCGACGGAAGGATCACTTTTCGTGTTCGAAGATCATGTCAGTGTTCTGATGATACTGACGACAGTCCACTGTCTGTTCATAGTAGTGTACAAACTTCCGTTTCTAATAACGGGAACGCAGAATCGTAGTTGAAACCATCTACACAACACGGCCGCCTACCTCCTTCGAACGTCACCAGGTTTACCCTGAAAGTTAGCAGATATGCATGCAGCAAAGTAAGTGATGTAAGAAGTTTATTTGAATCGTTATTTTATACAGCACTGCAGTATGAAAAAAACATGGATGCCAAACACTGAAGTTCAACGAGTCTATGGTAAACAATGGACAACTATTGATAACTCTCTTTTTCACCCATGCATAGGACTCCTATTCCTTGATGGTGTATATCCCTCACACAGGAAATCTACAAGAAGTTTGTGGGATAAGGATACTGTGCGGACCATATTTCGAGCAACCATGTCCCTAGAAATATTCTGTACAGGATCGCTTGTCTTGCGATTTGGTAAGAAATCCAAAACAGAGGAAAGCGACGTACTGATAAACTCACAGCAGTTGGTAGTATCTGGGAGAAGTGTTTTGAAGTCCTTCTTGAACTGGATAATCTAAAATGGTTCAAATGGCTATAGGCACTATGGGACTTAACATCTGAGGTCACCAGTCCCCTAGACTTAGAATAATTTAAACCTGACTAATCTAAGGACTTCACACACATCCTTGCCCGAGGCAGGACTCGAACCTTCGACCGTAGCAGCAGAGCGGTTCCGAACGGAAGCGCCTAGAACAGCTCGGCCACAGCGGCCGGGCAATTGTATAATCGAGAGCAAAATGTGACCGTCGAGGAGCAGCTGGTAGCATTTAGAGTCCGCTGCCCATTAAAGCATTACATCCTAAACAAGTCGGTAAATTATGGGATCAACATACGGACTCTGTGTGACAGAAAATCTTCATATGTACTAAAAGCCCAGATTTATACAGGAAAGGAGAGTGGAGCAGCATCAGAAAAAAGTCAAAAAATGAGAGAAGTTGATGATCTTACCACCGATTTGCGACGTCAGAATGCACAATGTCACAGTTTTCTTTGCGTCAGACAAGTTTGGACGGCTGCTTGTGCAAAGGAAACTCGTAATGTTAGGAACCACACGTAAAAATAAGACAGAGATTCAACAAAATATGACCAGCAACGAGTTTCAAATCCCTTCATTTTACTTCACAAATCATACTATGGAGGTCAACAATAAGAATGTTGAATTAATAAGCTCTCCTCACCATGGAGGGAAAATAAATGATAGGGTTGATAAGAAGACTAAAATGATTTTAGATTATATTTCAATCAAAGAGGCTGAGGACACACGTGATCAGCTGAACATATACACACCAACGGAGAACCAGTAGATGGCCCATGATAGTTTTCTACAAAATTTTTGATGTTGCTACTTATAATGCATATGTCTTGTGGAATTCGATTGGCCCTTACTGAAATTCTGGAAAACTGAATAGAAGGAGAATATTTTAGGAATAATTGGGTAAGTCACTGGTTATGGAGCACATTGTATCAAGAAAGCATTTCCCCAGACCAGAAGATTCATTGAGAATGGTCAGCAGCATCCGAGACCCTCAAAAAGTGTCAGGTGTGGCTAAATCAATAACGTCAAGAAACTCTACTACACGTGCATGCGACCTTGAAGCAATGACAATAAAATAACCAGGTTGTGTGGAAAGTGTAATAAACATGTATGCAAAACACACGTCACATACCTGTGGCCAAACTGCAGTATGTAAGAAGGAAACAAAGTGATATGGGCAGGTTGTTGAGAATGACATTTTGGTGGAAATGTCTATTGTTCCTAATATACCAAGTATAAATATTACAATAATAAATTTCCTGTAGTGTAGTTCTGTGTGTTATTATGATAATTTACACTGCTGTATAGTGCAATATAACAACAATATCTATGGTTTACAACTGCAAAATGTACGTGTGAGTACA
Organism: Schistocerca gregaria; assembly: GCF_023897955.1. Classification (NCBI taxonomy): domain Eukaryota; kingdom Metazoa; phylum Arthropoda; class Insecta; order Orthoptera; family Acrididae; genus Schistocerca; species Schistocerca gregaria. Next base: position 430,513,819 of record NC_064920.1, on the reverse strand, counting down.
AGTTTCCTTCAGCATTTCATTATGTCGGTCATATTGAACCGAACAGTATGTGTGCATGGTAGAAGTGAACAGAATAGCACTGTTGAAGGGCGCCACAGAAGATAAACAGATTTATAATACCGATGAAAGTGGTAGACGGAAAGAACTTCACTTTGCACTTCAAGGGAGAGAAGTCGCTAAGAAGTTCGGTGTGGAGTGATCATGCAACAACTCATTCTCATACCATCCAAGCCATTGTGTCGGCAAGTGGACACGTGTTTCCAAAGATGCTGGTCATTTGTAAAGAACCTAGATGACATTTTTGAGTGGAAATAGTGCAACACATGCTGAAACTGCAAAGTCTGATTCAAGTTGCATCGAAGTCCAGCCGAGTCACGAAATAAATCCTGACACAGTTCCTTCAAGATGTCTATTGCCCATATGCAGCGAAGGAGTCTCATCTCGTCGTTGATTCGCTCGCTATATATCGTTACAGGACTCATATAGATGCTATCCGAGCGCGAAACAGTTACTACCATCGTTCCTGGGTGCACAGCTCGCTTACTATTCTTCCAGTAATTCAAGGCGGGGCTGAAACGGATTGAAGATAATAGTATTCATAACGACTATTAGTTTACATCAACTTCTAGGAATTTAATGCTGTTGATTATGTTTATTGTGCACCATCAGTTCTGTTCAACAGTCTTCGCAGATTTTGTTCAGTACACCTGTACTGAATGTGGATATGGTGACATCAGACTAGAGTGATTTCAAACACCACCTGAACGCAGTTGTAAGTTTCAAATGCAGTGTGACTCAGAAGACTGCAGGCATTCTTCAAGTGCTCCTACTGAGAGTAGCAAATTTGTATTCGCCACTTTATACTCTGTGGTCATGTTCATATTCGTATTCTTTTACCAAGTGGTGCCAACAGTCCATTTTTTGAACTTGGTGACTAAACATGCAAATGATTGTCAAGTTAAGGTGTAATTGTCGATGGCAAATGTTGCACGCATATATATAACATACGTGTAATACTCTGACATGTAAAGGAAAGCTTCGTTGCAAGTGCGATCGCAGCTTATACTAACTCCCTTGTAAGAGCAGAATAACGCCTTCCATGTGTTAAAACATTTTGGTTCAAGAGTGACCGCGAAAATTAGGACGAGATTCGATGGAGACGCGACACGCACCTGCGGCAGGTCCCGCGGCGTTGTGGTTGAGGCACAATTTCTCGCGCCGCGCATCGTTCTAGTTACGGAAGGGGTGAGGCGGGGAGCGAGAAAGCAATCCTGCCATATGCTTACTTTGGCATGGTACATATGGGCAGTGGTAGTACCGGGTATCCAGAAAAAATAGCCTTACTGTAAACTGAATTTTATTGTTGTTTAGCAGTGATCTGTTTTTCGCCATATTAGATCTTTTTTCATTAACACACTACGTTTTTCAGTATTTATACCTCTGTACTTTTCCTGTTTTGTTTCGTTATTCCTTTTCCTTGTTAAGAGCAATATATAATTTAGTGACTGGTGAGCCATTAGCGGCTGGGATTATACCATAGCCGGCCGGAGTGGTCGTGCGGTTCTAGGCGCTACAGTCTGGTACCGAGCAACCGCTACGGTCGCAGGTTCGATTCCTGCCTCGGGCATGGATGTGTGTGGTGTCCTTAGGTTAGTTAGGTTTAACTAGTTCTACGTTCTAGGAGACTGATTACCTTAGAAGTTAAGTCGCATAGTGCTCATAGCCATTTCAACCATTTTTGATTATATCTCCGGCCTCCACAGTGTCTTCGGATCGCATGAAGGGACAGACCATTCATCATTAGAGCAGTGAAACAGGAAGTAATAAAGTAAATAAGATCATATGATCAAGAAGCGAGGTAGGAAATTTTATTTATTATACAGAGAAACAAGGATGCCTACTTGCTGCTATAATGCTGGCTTATCTGTACGATGTGTTACAAAAATTCGAAAAGTAGGAATTTCCATAGATTTGCTCGTGCTGAAAGGCGTCCAGGATCTAAAGGATATAAGTTTCATTGTGATTTCTTGAAAATGGATGTAAAAAGAAACTCCATATTACACGCACGCAGACATCACAGTTTCACAGCAAGCTAGAAATAGCCGCCAATGATAATGTTTTAATTGTCGCGCAGTGACGAGAAAAAGCATTTCAGTGGTTGCATACGCAGCATGAATAAACTAATTACTCAACAGGCTTCATAAATGAAGAAGGGCTCAATTGTTAACTTTTCTCAGTAATAACTATTTAATTCGCGAGGCACACCGCCAATTTAGCAAACCGTGGGTAAGTATCCAGCGTGAGGCATGTGCGCGTCACGCACCCGAGGGCCACACTAGTCATCCTTTTCATATTGCTCAGATGAAGAACAGGAAGAAAATCTTTTGGTATGTTTCTATTCCAGTCGCTCAGTATTAAAAATAAATGGGTCACAGGGGTTCGCTCAAAACTGCAACAGAACTGGCGATTTTCATTTGTGTGAATTGTTAATCGTTTCTCATTCGAATAAGCATCATCATTAGGAGTAACTGCTACATTTTTCTTGTAGATGGTTTTAACTGTTCTTCTTTTGCCAAGACGCAGTGAAATTTGCGCAAACCTGAGTTGTAGCAGCTGTTGCGACAGAGTTGGAAACGCAGCGTCCCGTTAAATATGCAACTGACAGCCCGAGGGGCCACTAGCTCATGGAAAAACCTCATTGTGTCGGTTTGCAGTAAGATAATGAATTTCGTCTTTATTTTCATACTGGAAAATTCTCTTCTCAATAGCTGTCAACGACTCTTAAAATATCACAGTACTGGACTAAACAAACATTAAAATGCTATACCTTCTGCTATATCGCTGTAAATAAGAAAGTTCCGGATGTTAACGATTCGACAATATGCTCCCCTCCTTGTGCGTTTCATCTGCCAAATTCTCGTTTCGATATCTCGAATGGTTTAAGAGACATGCGGGACCTTACGAGTATTTCATTCTCGCACGCAACATCCATTTTCTCGACGTTGGAGACAATTTCCAAGTCAAAAGCCAAAATCAAAATGTTAGCTAAATTTCAAAAGCAGTAACATATGGTATAACAAGCACCAAACACATAATTATAGCAGGCCCTATTTTTCGTTGCAAACTTCTCGAATTACTTTAGTTGGTATATCACAATAAGTGAGACCATTGGCGAGATAATGTGCACTTCGCGTCGAAGATGGCACATAACGCCAGAAGAAAAGGATAAATCAAATATTTTTATTGAATAGTTTCAGTAAATTTGTTTGAGGAAGATTATGGAGTGGACGCGCTTCGATTCTGTCAACGCAGTGCCTGATCAACCGGCGCGTGTAAAGTACGTGTACGGGTCTCAGTATGCACAGGACCAGTGTGGCACGTACGGAACGTGCGCGTGGCGCTGTAGTGTCGTGTCACGTCACATGTGCTAAACGCATCTCAATTAGCGCGTAGCACACTGTATCTCAGTGGCGGCCGAGAATTCGGTTCGCGAGCCGTGCGCCAGTCAGGGTCCCAATGCGTTCAGTTCCCCCAACCGCCACGCTACGCTTTCGAAGAAGGAGGGGTACCAAACGGTGAACGCACAGTAATTAAATGGCAATGCAGTCGTGCTGCACACGACTTGGTATCACATTTCATATTTCCTAACGACACAGATCGCAAACGAAACAAATTTTCAGTGCCTATTTAAATATTTTTGGCACGCTGAAGACATAACACAATTTTGTTGTGGTACATAACGTCGGCGTGTAAACAGAGAAAGACTAAAAAAATGGTTCAAATGGCTCTGAGCACTATGGGACTTAACATCTTAGGTCATCAGTTTCCTAGAACTTAGAACTACTTAAACCTAACTAACCTAAGGACGTCACACAACAGCCAGCCATCACGAGGCAGAGAAAATCCCTTACCCCGCCGGGAATCGAACCCGGGAACCCTGGCGTGGGAAGCGAGAACGCTACCGCACGACCATAAGATGCGGGCAAGGGGAAGACAGTTTCACAGATTGTTGCACTTAGACTGCCACGACGAAAAAGAAAGCCTTTCGCACACATATGCTGATCGAAGTAATTTGTAACGTTCGCAAACTCATTACGGAGACATAGAAACTCATCCTGAGGAAAATAAATTAGACGTCCTGGGAGTCCCGTTTGTCCTTAAACCAGGACTCACATTAAAGATCAGTCATTTTCATTAGCTGATGAACCGTTGCGCTTTCAACTCAAACGGTAAATTGGCTCGAAAACTTCCCTTGTAATTGTAGGCCGCATTGAGTTCTTCAAACATTGTTATTTCCTTTACGCCTGTGATATTATGGAACTGGACTGCATTTTTTTGTCAGAATTTGTCCTTTCTTCAAAATGATTTTCTTTTTAAACGCATCCGTGTCAAATCAGAAATACACGGATCAGCCGAACATTATGTCCACCGGCCTTCTACACAAAAACGCGTACAGGCGATGGTAGCGCCAACAGGCGTGGAATGACCGCTAATTTCACATACACGAAGGGTGCATGCACTATCAGCGAGCGTGCTTTCCGCGATTAGAATGCAGAAGGCACGCCCTTGATCTGAGTTTGACCGAGGACAGGTTGTGACGTCCCACAGGTTCGGCACGAGCATATCGGTAACTAAATGACTTGGGTGGCCAAGGATTTCTGTGGTGAGTGTATCCAACACATGGCGAAACTAAGGGGAAACCACTTCCAGATGTCGTGGGGTTGGACAGCCAGCCAACATTACGGGTGTTGGACGTCGTAGGCTGGGCAGACTGGTTGGTCAGGGCAGGTGGCGAACTGTGGCGGAACTAACATCAAACCTTCCTTGGGCAGAGTACAAGTGTGTCTAAACACAGAGTGCACCGAACACGCCTAATGATTCGCCTCCACAGCCAACGACCCATGTACGTGCCAATGTTAAGATCACATCGGTAACTACGATTGAAATGAGTACGTGACCATTGAAACTGGACATTGGCGCAGTACCAGAGCGTTTCATGGTTTGATGAATCCCTTCTTCGTCATGCCGAAGGGAAGGTGCGAATCCATCGCCTTCCAGGGGCACATCTTGACACCTGTAGGCCCACTGTGGGAAGAAGACAAGCTGTCGGCGACTCCATTACGCTCAGGGGAACATTCACGAGGGCATCCACGCGTACAGTATACTCCGCACAAGGCACGAGAAGAGCTAATGTGTATCCAGACCACGTACACCTCTTCGTGACTGTCATATTTCCCTACAGCTGTGACTTTTTCAACAAGACAATGAGTCATGTCACAAGGGCAGGAGGTCTGATGGAGGTGTTCGAGGAACACAAAGACAATTTCCAATTAATGTGCTGGCCCCGAAAACTCCGTACATCCGAACCCAGTCCAATACAACTGGGTGGTGATTGAACGCGGCGACAGAGCTTATAGTCCCACTTCCTTGAATTTAGGGGAGACTCAAGCGAGCTACCAAGGCCACATTGCTTCCATGTCGCGATGCATCCCCGCTGTCATCGGTGCGAAATGTGGACATACCAGATATCAGGTACGTTGTCATAATGTTCTGGCTGGTCAGTATACGTTGCTACCTACCTTGCAAAGTTCTACAATGCGCAGTGTACAGGCAAGCCCACTTAAAATCCGAGGTCTGCAGTCTATTAGAGATATTCGAAACTTCGTTTTAACATTCGTTTTTCCTTCATAAACTCAACAATAGCGAGTTTTAAATAGGAAAACCGTTCCCGGCATGAGTCACGACTTAATCAACGTACTTTGCTATTATATATAAAGTTTCCATATTCTTCGTTCACTTCCATCGAAATAAAGAGATAGTTGAATACAGCGAGCGACTTCGGAATTTAAATTCAGTTCCTTCACGTGCTCCACGACTCCAGACTGGAAAAAGTGTTTCGCGTTCTAAAGCATCTTGACCGCCATCTGTCTATCGTAGCAATTATTTGCTCTTTCATTGCCAAAGGTCTCGTTATACGTTCTGAATGGCGTTATATATCATTTCACAGCAAATTTGCAGTACCAATCCATTATGGAAACGCAAAGTAGATACAAACGACTCTCATCTCTCCTTCTGTTACATTCATTTTTAAAGGCTTGTGACGACGGATCGCTGGAGTGCCTCTTTTTGTGCAAACAGCTACTGGACCTGTGAAAGTCCAGCATACCGTGAACAAATAGCGAATGGTAAAGTACGCTGACACAAAGACGACTGAAAACAATGGTGCCGAACGAAAAATGGCGCACCGCAATGCTAAATACACAAACTAAAAAACGTTTTGCATCACCTAGCTTCCGAGAATTTCGGAACCTGTACAGAAAATTGTAATAGAGATCAACATAAACCATTTTCCCCCATTTTATGGCTCATGAAAACCACACACTGCATGTTATACCACCATAGAGCGAAACCTTCAGAGGTGGTGGTCCAGATTGGTAAACACACCTCTACATCTAATACACAATAGTACATCCTCTTGCATTGATACAAGCCTGTATTCGTTGTGGCATACTATCTACAAGTTCATCAAGGCACCGCTGGCCCAGATAGTCCCACTCCTCCATGGCGATTAGGCGTAGATTCCTCAGAGTGGTTGGTGGGTGACGTCGTCCATAATCAGCTCTTTTCAGCCTATCCCAGGCATGTTCGATAGGATTCACTTCGAAGAACATGCTGGCCACTCTAGCCAGACATTCACAAGGTGCGCAAGCTGGGAGCGCGAATTGTCGTCCAGGACAAAGAATGCCTCGCCAATTTGCTGCCAATATGGTTGCACTATCGGTCGGAGCATGGCATTCTCGTATAGTATAGCCATTACCGCACCTTCCGTAACCACCAGCGGCGTACGTCGGCCCCACACAATGCCACCCCAAAGCAGCAGGAAACCTTTACATTCCTGCCCCCGCTGGACAGTGTATCTAAGGCGTTTTGCCTGACCGGGTTGCCTCCAAATACGTCTCTGATAGAAAGCATGCGACACTCATCGGTGAAGAGAACGTGATGCCATTCCTGAGTGGTCCATTCGGCATGTTGTTGGGCCCGTCTGTACCGCGCTGCATGGTGTCGTGGTTGCAAAGTTGGACCCCGCCAGGGACGTCGGGAGTGAAGTTCCGCATCATGCAGCCCATTGTGCTCAGTTTGAGTCGTAACACGACTTCCTGTGACTGCACGAAAAGCATTGTTCAACGTGGTGGCGTAGGTGTTAGGACATTTCCGAGCCATTATCCGTAGGTAGCGGTCGTCCACTGCAGTAGTAGCCCATGGGCGGACTGAGAGAAGCATGTCATGGACAGTTCCTGTCTCTCAGGATGTCCCTCATGTCCGAACAACATGGGTTTGATTCACTAAGAGGCACCTGGACACTTCTCTTTTTGAGAAGGTCTGGGAACTGGGATGATGCAAGACTTTTTTTGATGTCTGAATAATGATTAACGTTAGGTCTTTCATTGTGGAAGACGAGTACCTTTATGGATCTGTGTGTCTGTTTGCACTCTCACACAGACAGGCAGAAATAAAGACTCAATATTCCACAATGAATAAAGTAATATAACACATATTTGTGCCTCTATATGCAGTATGTTACGGATGATAATGGAAGCACGACTGAAGGGAGATCAAGTCATATTCATAAGATTTGTCGACCCGAGAAGAATTTGACACTGTAAAATGGTGCAAGTTGTTCGAAATCCTGAAGATAACTGTGGTCAGCCAGAGGAAAAGATGGTTAATATGCTGTATGTACAAGAACCAAGAGTGAACAAAGAAGCTTACAGATTAAAAGGATCTAACGCAGGGATGTAGTATTTCGCGTCTACTGTTCGGGCTATAGTCCGAAGAAGCAATGAAGAAATAAAAGAAAGGTTCAAGAGTGGAATTACATTCATGGTGAAAGGATATCAATGATAACATCCGCTGGCGCCATTGTTAGCCTCAGTGAAGATGAAGGAGAATTACAGATTGCGTTGAAGTGAATGAACAGTCTAATGAGTACATAATGTGGGACTGGAAGTAAATCGAAGAAAGACGAAAGTAATGAGAAGCAGCACGAATTAGAATACCGAGAAAATCCGGCCTCCTACCACATCTCGCTAGTCTTCTCAGCGTCTGCGCTCTCGCTTACCAACGATGTTAGAGCCATGCCGACCAGGGAGGTATAATAACATGAGATGAAACTTGACGCCGGCCAGGGTGGCCGAGGGGTTCAAGGCGCTACGATCTGGCACCGCGTGACCGCAACGGACACAGGTTTGAATCCTGCCTCGAGCATGGATGTGTGATGTCCTTAGGTTAGTTAGGTTTAAGTAGTTCTAAGTTCTAGGGGACTGATGACCTCATAAGTTAAGTCCCATAGTGCCCAGAGCCATTTGAACCATTTGAGACTTGACGCGGTATGTTTGTTTGATCCGGCGCCGCCTTGTCAGGTGCCCCGAAACATTAGCAGACGATTGCTCTTTGTTCTTATATCTGTTGCGTGAACGAAGCTTTGTTCGAAATAGAAAGTCGTATATTTTTGTCATTACCATAGTGTCAGGAAAACTATTTCAGACGTTTTTCTGGTATTAAGTGCATGTTTAATTCAGAAGTAATAGGAACCGCGCATCGATTTTTCCTAAGGTTCGAATAAGCAAGAACATGCTTCATGGAGTTCACCTTAGAATAAAATATGATTGTCTTACACTTTAGTATGCAAGAAGTATGATTAGCACACTCACAAACGACGCAGTCTGGCATTTTGATCAAAACACTTTCACCAGTAGCTTATGTTTGGAGCAAATAATATGCCAAAAGTGGGCTTCAAATCTCTGATTATATATATATATATATATATATATATATATATATATATATATATATATATATATATATATACTCCTGAAAATGGAAAAAAAGAACACATTGACACCGGTGTGTCAGACCCACCAAACTTGCTCTGGATACTGCGAGAGGGCTGTACAAGCAATGATCACACGCACGGCACAGCGGACACACCAGGAACCGCGGTGTTGGCCGTCGAATGGCGCTAGCTGCGCAGCATTTGTGCACCGCCGCCGTCAGTGTCAGCCAGTTTGCCGTGGCATACGGAGCTCCATCGCAGTCTTTAACACTGGTAGCATGCCGCGATAGCGTGGACGTGAACCGTATGTGCAGTTGACGGACTTTGAGCGAGGGCGTATAGTGGGCATGCGGGAGGCCGGCTGGACGTACCGCCGAATTGCTCAGCACGTGGGGCGTGAGGTCTCCACAGTACGTCGATGTTGTCGCCAGTGGTCGGCGAAAGGTGCACGTGCCCGTCGACCTGGGACCGGACCGCAGCGACGCACGGATGCACGCCAAGACCATAGGATCGTCATTTCGCGGGCAAGTGCTTCGGTAGCTCAGTTGGTAGAGCACTTGCCCGCGAAAGGTAAAGGTCCCGAGTTCGAGTCTCGGTCGGGCACACAGTTTTGATCTGCCAGGAAGTTTCATATCAGCGCACACTTTGCTGCAGAGTGAAAATCTCATTCTGGAAACATCCCCCAGGCTATGGCTAAGCCATGTCTCCACAGTATCCTTTCTTTCAGGAGTGCTAGTTCTGCATGTTTCGCAGAAGAGCTTTTGTAAAGTTTGGAAGGTAGGAGACGGATACTGGCAGAAGTAAAGCTGTGAGTACCGGTCGTGAGTCGTGCTTCGGTAGCTAAGTTGGTAGAGCACTTGCCCGCGAAAGGCACAGGTCCCGAGTTCGAGTCTCGGTCGGGTTCACAGTTTTAATCTGCCAGGAAGTTTCATATCAGCGCACACTCCGCTGCAGTGTGAAAATCTCATTCCAGTAACTAGTTATTTTAGTTCACTTGAGAAATTAAAATTAGGTAACTGACCTTTTCGATTTAAAACACAATTGAAATCACCTGCAAGTAAGAACTGTCTTGGAGTTTTCCTTAACAAGTATATCAGATCATCTTTGAAGAAACGTGCCCTGTCAGCTGGGTGAGAACTTCCTGATGAGGCATAATAGTTGATGTTAGTTACATCATAGATATTTAGTCCTCTTCACCTTCCGGATTCCAGTCGTCCCACCTCGTTTACTAAAATACCTTCCTTGTCCAAAACAGCTGTTCCAACACTTGTTTCGGGAGATACATTTATGTAATTAACAAAACAAGGAATTACTAAAAACGAAATTAGAACTTCTGGTAACAGGGCAATATCAGTCGTGGATTCGTACAAAAATACCTTAAGGGCCGATAATTTCAAACCAGACGTAGTTTTATTTATGTTTATAGTGGTGACAGAATAAGACTGCGTCGTTGTGCTCTCACTGTGTAGTTGTTTTGATGAACTAATTTAGTTTCCTGTGGTTCAGGATTCAGTTAAGCTATAACAGTTTTCTCGGAAGGCTGAATATGGAATAACACTTCAGTCAGTTTATTAGTTATTGTCACGTTTTTTCTGTTTCTCATGTTTTCTCTTGTAGCGCAAGTAGACTCATTTCCTGGTTAACTTTCTCATTTTTTCTCCAGTGATTAGTGTAGGACCGGTTCGGTACGAAAACTATTTGTGCTTGGGTCGCCCTTACCGGATTTTCTCTTCCCTTGGTTACGAGCTACATTCGCATTTGGTTGCGCCGCTATTTTACTTCACCGCTTATCTAGAGCAGCAGCAGACGCTTTCGCAGTTTCTGTTGCCAGCGCTTGCCCTGTAGTGTATACAGTGATTTCAGTTTGGCCACCACTTCCCCTTTCTTTATTAATTTCACTTACTTCCTGATCGAGGGAAACAAATGGAGAACGCAGTTTTGCAAACTCTGCCTGATTTTGTTTATTAACAGATAGCTGCTAATCTTTACAATCGTCTACTGTACCTGTTGTTTCTTGCAAATTAATACTGATTACACTCCCCTAATTTTCTTTTACAGTATGTGTATTATCTTTCTGTTCATCCGTGTCCATTCGCATTTTGCCTTCCGGTTCTTCTGTCTCCTCATTGCACTGTTTTTGCTTGCGAAGTGAGGGAGTTGGATAGCACAGATCGTCCTCTGAACAACTATCACTTGTCTCCACAGGTTGTATTCTCGGCTACATTTCGGTCTCCCTTTGTTGTTAATGGGGGAGATTTACTTTTATCGTGAAGGGATACATCAGCCTGGCCCGCTGCATTAACATCATCAGCCAGTTTATCCGCATTATTCTTTGGTAGCAGGTCATTTAATGTAAGCTTCAGACGCTGTATCAAATTACTTTTAAGAACAACAGTTCGCCAAGGACATTCCTGTCTGAAGAGGCCGGTTTCGTTACAGTGATGGCATGTAGCTTCTTGACCTGTATAGACAATTTTTGCCTTATACCCACAAACAGTTATGTGAGACGGAATATTCGTCTTAACGTCCATCTCTACTCTGCGGACCCTGTTAAAACACTGCAGATTAAAGCGAAGCGACCATCTTTCATTTGCAATTGATGAAACAGCTTCATTAATATTATCATTTTCCATATCAATGGGAAGATTCAAGTCACGAACGATTTTGTAATGAATTTCAGCTCTGTAGATGGAAACTTTGCTTTTATAACCATTTCTATGCACAAAATCTACTTCATAGCCCCACTTCCTTAACACTTTATCAACAGTCGCAGCAATGATTAACTTGTCCAAATCACAGTATTCTTCCTGGTCCAGTTGCCAGGTATGGTCGGTTTTAGAATTGAAACCAATTACCTGTGAAATCCAGTCATCGGTTTCCAAGGATGTGGCTGTAAAGGACGGAATTCCTTGTCAAAAGCAAATAGCAGAGTATTCAAAAATGGTTCAAATGGCTCTGAGCACTATGGGACTTAGGTCATCATTCCCCTAGAACTTAGAACTAGTTAAACCTAACTAATCTAAGGACATCACACACATCCATGCCCGAGGCAGGATTCGAATCTGCGACCGTAGCAGTCCCGCGGTTCCGGACTGCAGCGCCTAGAACCGCACGGCCACCGCGGCCGGCCCAGAGTATTCTTCCTACCGAGCGAGGTGGCGCAGTGGTTAGCACACTGGACTCGCATTCGGGAGGATGACGGTTCAATCCCGTCTCCAGCCATCCTGATTTAGGTTTTCCGTGGTTTCCCTAAATCGTTTCAGGCAAATGCCGGGATGGTTCCTTTGAAAGGACACGGCCGATTTCCTTCCCAATCCTTCCCTAATCCGAGCTTGCGCTCCGTCTTTAATGACCTCGTTGTCGACGGGACGTTAAACACTACCCACCACCAGTATTCTTCCTGAGGTTTCTAGCCATGGTTAATCCAGCTAGGCAATTTCGGTTAAGCAACCGATATTCCAGTTAGCAGTAGCAAGACCAGAAAGAGCGATCAAATCACAGGGAATATGAACGAAAACGGAGATTAACGGACGTACAGCACTCGACGAAGCACGAGTGCAGCGATGTAAACACGGAAGTGCAGCGCAGTAGTTAACAGCAGCTACTTGCTAGCGCGGCTGAAACGGTACTGATTCTCGGTCACAGCGGCCGGCGATAATTAAACTGTGTTGTAGTGTTATAAAGGGAGGAGGTCGGGCGAGAAAGAGGTTCATAGCGCATTGCCGTGAGTACTGTACCACAAGGTAATAGTTGGAGTTTCTGTGCAGAAAGAAGCGAATGGGTCTGTTCCGACGACGATGGCCGTATAATCGACAGTATTTTCATGTCTGGTGCAGCTAGGTTATGGCGCACTAATTTTTACGGAAGAGCTAGCTGGAGGTATAGCAGCAAGATTCGCTGACGTAGCAGAACAGCAAAGAGACTTACGAATGCGATATATGTTGGCGCACAGTGTCGATTCGGCTGTAACACAGCCGAACTGTGACGCGCCGCTGTCAGCGGACGGCGGACCAATGAGCTACAGTGTACACGGGTGAGACGGAGCTCTCGACTGTTGCTAATGCGCCAGCGGTGGCTAGCGCACTACCACACACACACACACACACACACACACACACACACACGCACACGCTCACACCCACACACCCACACACACACACACGCAGAGAGAGAGACGCTCACTGGATAGTAGAAGCCCTCCGAGGTTAAGCCGCAAGACAATCCGCAAAGCCGTCTGCAGCTCCATCTCGAGCAAGTTGTTAGCCAACACGGCCAAACTTTGGCAGCTCCTGCCTCCTCCGCTGGGCATTATTATCAAGTCGGAGGAGAGATACAGGAGCAACAGCTCCGGCGACAGGGCCGGCGGCAGCGCGCCGCCGCCCTGGGACAAGTGGGGCCGCCTCTCGGGACCAGGTTCTGGTTCTGCTTCTGCTTCTGCTTCTGTTCGCTCGGCTGCGGAAACCTTCCCACAGCGCTCCGCCATCAAACTTCGACACACAAAACACGCCGCTGCCCTTTCTCGTGAACGATCAAAATCTATGTATCACCCACATAGTCACTTACTGCAGTACTTACTTCAGTTCGTGAAACAAGTACATCTACACTATGTAATCAAAAGTATTCGGACACCCTCGAAAACATGTCTTTTTCGTATTAGGTGCATTGTGTTTACACCTACTGGCGGGTATTCCATGTCAGCGACATCAGTAGTCATTAGATAGTCATTAGATACCATGAGGGAGCTGAATGGGGCGCTCCGTGGTCAGGTGATTGGATGTCACTTGTTTCGTACATCTGTACACGAGATTTCTACACCCCTAAATATCCCTAAGTCCACTGTTCAATTGTTAGAGTGAAGTGGAAACGTGAAGGGATACGTACAGCACAAAAGGGTGCACGCCGAACTCGTCTGTTGACTGACAGAAACCGTCGACAGTTGAAGAGTGTCGTAATGTGTAATAGACAGATGTCTATCCAGAACATCAAACAGAAATTACAAAGCTGCATCAGGATCCAAAAAAAAATGGTTCAAATGGCTCTGAGCACTATGGGACTTATCATCTGAGGTCATCAGTTCCCCAGAACTTACAACTACTTAAACCTAACTAACATGAGGAAATAACACACTCCGGCCGGCTGATTCATTCAATATGAGGATTATTCCCATCAGTCGGAACACGGAGTAAGATCGGTGACATTTCTACCAAAGCTATATATCTCCCAGCGACAGTTCAGCTGTGTATTGTGGACTGGAATAAACAACTTGCTCACTTTCGTGATGAGGAAAGCATTGTACGACTACACCTAGGACGTGGTGGGCCTAAGGTATAAAATCAGCGCGCACCACAGCACTTCTCAGCAGATCCGCAAGTTAATGACACACCCAAATTATGAGTTGCTTAAATCAGTAGGTTTAACACTAGGTTTAACACCTCGCAATGACGTCGTCGTTCAAAATATGTCACATAGTGGAATATGATGAGCGAATCATACCCCAAGAATACCTCCTCATTACCTTTATGCTGGATTGCCATCCAGCATCTAGACACTTTATCTCTTCCATGCAAGAGTTTCATATATTTGGATGGATAATTTAAGAAAAATGATGGTACTCATACAGTAGATCAAAAGCTTACACGTAGTTATTTGGAATTCCTGTTCCAGGAAATACTATACATATTTAGTGGGGTAGAGATTGATCGCACACGTAATGTTGACATAGCATCAAGCGTTTAAAAATACACCTCATTGTTACCCACGGATCTGAATGGTTTAGAAAATGCAGGATGGTTCATAGGCGAGCCTATGGGCAGAACAGCAGAAGAGTAATTCCGGTTTTTGCTGGATGCACACATCTTGAAATGCTTATGGGGTACTTTGAGGACATGCAGCGAATTATTATGAATGCCAAACAGGAACTTATTCTGGTACGGAGTGCAACGGATAGCAACTCAAACACTCAAAGAGTTAAAGAGGAATATCAGATATTCATGAATAAAATTATGTGGAAAATGCCACGCATCAATGTGGAAGATGAAGAGCATTTTATGCTTTTAAATTTCAGGATACTTTCTGGTAATAGCTGGCTTCTGAGTAGTCTATCCTACCGACAGTGAGCAGAGAAGATGGGCTCTGCAAACCTCCGTGGAGCTAGAAACACAGAGATTCATCATACTTTAATTTCAGATCAATAGAAGGGGGAATTCAGCAGAAGATTCCACGGTATCTGAACTCTCTAATCTATCCAAACCCTGAGTCTACTTGAACTCAAAATTCTATTTGTATGACAATTTTCGCTATAGTGGGACCAAAATATATACAGTCTTGCATTTGACATGTTGGCAAGATTCCGTGCATCTTACTATGAAGGTGTTGAGAAGGAAAGATGCCTTCTCTGTCCACGGAAATTCATGGAGTTGGCAATAATCACCGTAATATACTGTTCTAAGTAGAATGAGATAGTTAAATCACGACCGATAGATGTATGAATCGAATCTGAATCTCCATCAAATTTCGGGAACACGCTGTAGCTTATGCTCTACTTCTACATGGTCATGTGATTAACTGTTGTCCCTTTATTGGTACTGTGTAGCGTACTGTATAGCTGACCAACTGCTGTGGCATACTCAGAGCATTTCACAATGACAGTTTTGAGTGTAAACATCCTTGCCGACATTCATGGTTTCTATGATAACGAGTGTCGGCAATTCTTATTTAAAGATATTGCGTTTAGAGCATACTCTGAAGATGCTGGTATAATACATACATTCTCTGCAAAAACTGCATCACCGAAAACTTTCAAGGATGAGAATTATACTAAAACACGTAAGAGTGCAAAGTGGTTAACACATTTCTTCCGTGGACTCCACTGGGAAGACACTGGTATAACTTATAAAGAAATAATGGCGTCACCTCGAATATTCGATCATCTTCAGACCATCATCTACGTTAAAAGCGAAGAGATCACATGGATTCAGCAGATCTTCCAGTTTGCAACTATTCAAGACCTGGAATTCTACAGGTGCCCAGCTGTCCATCAGCTCAAGAACATGTGTGAAAGTAGTGTTGTGTATGCTTATAAAAATGTAAAAACCATTCAAATAAATTAATGAAAATAAATGAATTTTTTACCTCACAATTCGAGTTTTTCGCTCTTTATACCTACCTCCAAAGTAGATAGTTTGTGGCTTTACCCAGAATCTACCACTCTGGCTTTGTTATAGCACAGGAGATATAATGTCAGACATGTTTGCTATTTGTCTTTGGAAGCACACGTCCACATGCCAGCTGTTCCTGAAACCAATATGTACAGCACGATAGGCGAAAACACATTCAATCATTAGATATATTTTGTTTTCTTCCGTCTTAAACATAACCCTGCTCATGCTTCAAACTAATACCTTGTGCATATTGCATAGCCTTTACAAACATTTGTGAGGGTAAGGATTTGTGAAACAGCAACGAAGAAGTATGGTAAAGAATAACTATTTTTACATCCACAAGTCTTGTTGTTTTTACAACAAATGAAGTAATACTGCTTTTAAATTAACAGTTATTGTTAATGTTTGAACTTTTTTTGGTTCACTGTTCTTGGGTTTACAAGGTTGTTGAACAAGTTTTTACATTACAGTGCTGTGCTGACTACAGCTATTGCAGAGGAAGAGTTTCTCTTACACTAACTCCAACTAGTGACGTTCCACCCAACCAAAAGACGTAATTTATATGTTGATCTGAATGGCTCTAAACATTTTCCACTTCAAGTAGCTGAAATAATTTAATAATACAATGAAGTAGATGAACCTTAAAAGTTTATCGCAAACAGCTGCACTAAAATTAATTGGGTGGAACCCACACTTAAAACCAGTATAACTTAAGACAGATAGCGGCAGGTGAAGATTAAAAACGAATCTACCTACACATGCACTCACTCAATCACACACACACACACATAGAAATATGGTAAACAATTTTTTTCTGTTATTTACGAGTTTTAACTCTTTCGACTATTTTAGTTCCCTTTTAATCTTCTATATCCATATAATGCACACTTTAAATTATTTAAAAAAATTTTATTATTTATTTCCAGCACTCCGTGGTTACACACAGATGTATACATAGTATGCCCCTTACTCAGAAAAAGTTAGCAGAATTTATTAGTATGTAGGCATATATATTTACACAGTCATCCGCACTCAAACTCACGCACAAACAAAAACATGGACATATAAGCGCTCACACATACAGGCACACGATACAGCACACTCATTAAATGTTTACACTGTGATAAAGGAGCCATACTGTTCGGCACTAGCTCTCACTCAGCCACTCACTCTCTCTGTTATTCACACCATCAGAATCCCCCACCAATGTCACACTTCAAGTAAATAGTGTCAGTATACTAGGGTTTTGATTCCATCATCACAAATGTCTCCTATATTGTCGTAAGGTGACAATTTGACTTTATATTGCAGCACAGTGTACACTTCATGACCTTCAGATGGAATGTTAGTTTTCTGTACCAAATGCAGAGTTTGCAGTGGAGCACTGCGCTGACACCATAGCACAGGCACTGGACTTAGTCTTTGACCGAGAGGACATGTAATGCTTAAAATAGCACACCTTTAGCCCGCCTCTAGGTGGCTCCATCTCTTGTACATTATGCATACATTTGAGATATCTGACCCACAAACTCCACAATCGACAAACCATCCACCTCATCTTTCATTATTGCAATAACCTTCTTGTCCTGAGGAGCAATGTGTATCCTGATGTGTCGAATTCATTTTTGTGACACCTAATTACATCATATGGATAGCAGTTCCTCAACCAATAGATGAAGCTATTGTATATAAAGTACCTTTGGTTCCGCGAAATGGGTTTTAGAAAACTCATACAGGAAGAGGCATATGTTGATTTTGGTGATCTCCAGTATACACACACCCAAAGAGATATGTTTTGTAAACTCTAACAAAACATTTCCACAGCAACAAAGTTCTTGATTGAAAGTAGTGACCTGGTTAAAATTTGGATTGTCCGATACACACTCCATCCTATTTGATCATAATCAAAATATATCATTCATTTATTACAATATGCATAGTTTTACCAAGTATGGAATTAGCCATTAATTTATAAATTCTTTTTCAACATCGTGTAATGTTAGTAATATCCGCCTCACAAACATTAATACACGCTCAATAGTAAACGCCTGATGGCCTAAAATCGAACAATTGTAAAGTAAAAGAAATGAACCATCGCATACCACCGACGGAGTCTACTGTTCTTTATCTTTGGCGTTCTTGCGCGGTGCCTGAAAATCTCTATATACATACATCGATTAATGGTATAAAAAAGAATTCTGTTGTTTCAAAACAAATGAGGCATTTGGCGCCTCCCCTTTTACTGTTTGTGTTCTATGAAAGGCAGACGAGGAATTCCTGCCTTCCGCAACTGTATATTATATTTTATGTGAAAATATTGAGTGAATATGCAAATTTTTTTTCAATCAGAAAACATGTAGTTTCTTGTAACTGATTACGAACAGACAGCATCAAGAGGACATTTTGACTGTTATGTATAAAATATTGAACCACAATGGTCAACTATTGTAATTTAATATGAAAAGGTACGTAGCTTTAAAAAAACGTGTGTTACAAATAAGTGTGCTTATTTTAGTAAATTAACTTTGATGATTTCCATCTCCTCATTCACTCAATTGATACTTATTTTGTGTTAGTTCATCACCAGAAATTACGATCACACTGATGGACCGAACGCAGCGTGAGGCAGAAGGAATATTATCGTTTTCATATTATTTCTGAGCCAATTTTTTTAAAAATCATGTAGCGTTGCATTTCTTTTAAAGTCCATAAACCTTCTGATCCCTTAGTGTTGTTCCGGGTATGACTACATCGCCAATATAAAAATGCACAGAAATGATAATGTTCTCTTATTCAGGTATTCAATGCTCAACTTATGTTATTATAATAGAGTAATCAATCCCTGATTCTGTTGCCAAGTGGGCCACAAAAATAAAATATCGAATCTTTCGACTTTTTATCAAAAATATAAAAATAAAATAACAATTCTATTTCTTTTTGCCCCCCCCCCCCTCTCCCTTCCAAGAGCAACGCTGCAATCACTAGTTGCGCCCCTCCCTCTTTTCGGTATGTAACTGAATATACTCCTTTAAAGAAGGGCACTGATTGAAGTAGATAGCCTGGGTGGATCTACCTAGCTGCATTCCTAAGCGAGGCGCTGGTGGAGATTGTGATAATGAATTACGTACTTCTGCTTGAGTCCAACAGTGATGTGTTTAGGGACAGTGCTTCCTTGTGAAACTTGTTGCTCAGGACATAATGGCATGTGGCGTATCATTTCATGCGTGCTAACAGGATACATGAGGTCTGCATCCACAGCATATCCCAAAAAAGACTCAGTAGCCAGGGCCAGTACGTTTACACCTAATCCTTCTAACTGTTTTTGGGCACCCATTGAAACCAACCAACCAGCAGTGGCTGCATCAAGGCGTGCCCAAATGAGCTACTCACATTCAAATATGGAACATAACCTGAAACGAGTGATGCACTGAACACCTCAGCCATATGTGGGTTATTTAGCTTCACTTGTTTAAGGACATACTAGCAAAGTCCTCCAAGGATACTGCACTCAAAGAAGAGAAGCATGTCAGTATGTCAAAAGTTTTATGTTGCGCCTCATTTTCTTTAGCATTGTGTCCCTGGACAACCCAGGTGTTGTGTAATAAGTGGTGGGGGCCAGAGAGTACATGGCAATGCAAAAATTCTGTAAGTTTTCAAAAACAAATGCAAGCAAGCCCACGTCTGCGTCCATGTATGGTTTTGCGAATTCACCCAAACTGGAGATGTTGAATTGCTGCTATAAATTCACAATATGTTCATAGTATGCACTAGTTATGGTATCGCCTGTGAGAGTATTGGTAAAGACAGATATGCCAGGTATCCTGGTTTAGTCGAATTTCTCCTTGCTTTCGAAATACTCATAAGGGAAAACACCTTTCCTAGTTACAAGCTGAAACTTTTCCTCATTGAGGTATGCAGATCAGGTTACACGCATATCCTCACGAGGCAGAGTTTCAGCGTGTTTATGCAGTGGCCCCTGCAAAAAATGTGGTGTGTTGATGAACTGGAGCGTACTTTCTTTCGTCGTTCGTTTGGAGAACGAAATATACTTCTCAACACTCTCAGGCAGTACACGACTTCATTTTCCTCCCAGCCAAAATTAACAAATTGCCCAGCTAGAAAGTGGACGTCATATCACTTAAATCATGGGAAAAACAGGTATGTCTCATAGTAACATCAAATTGCTTGCATTGTGAGCTGCACTGCGGAACTTGCCCGTAAAATGACAGTAGTCCCTGCAAGGAGTTTCAGCTTTTATATCTAACGACAGCCCATAAATATGACGGTCAACTGCATCATTGTATAGTTTTTTATCCTCCTCCCATTCGGTCATGGGGATGTTGGTCCTCTGAGCGTTTTTCAAGTTCAGTGAACAGCCAAAAGCAGGATTATCTCCAACAAAAGATTAATAGCACCTAAGACTTGTCTGCAGCTCGTCATCTAGTAGCTAGTGTTGTTGCCTCTTGATCACGGTGTCCCAGGTACGATTCCCAGATGGGTTGGGTATTTTCTCTGCCCTGGGACTGGGTGTTTGTGTGATCCTCCTCATTTCATCATCATTTGTGACAGTGGCTAGAATGGCCTGTCAAAAAATTGGACTGTATGACAATTGCGACTTTGTACAGGTGCTGATGACTGCACTTAATTGCCCCACAAACTGAACATAATCATCAGTTAACAGTTGAATCATACTGTATGTGTTCTTGGGTGAAGGTGTTATGTGAGGCTAAGGAGTTCCCTTCATAACAGGTCATAGGGGAAAGAAGACATTCGAAGTCAGCTTTTGTAACAAATGGACATAAGTCCTCAGGTGAGAATTCTGGAATTCAATTAAATCCCACTAGTTCTTAATATCCTCTGGGTGTTGGTGTAACAGGACCCTCCGCTTAACGGATCATAGATATGAATCTGGATGTCAAGGTGTGGTATTTGGCTGAGTGCCTTAACTGATGCACCCACTTCCATCTGGGAAGCACCCAAGGTGGATTCATGATGCCACTTGGCGATTGATGTGCTCCAACACATAACGAGATGATCACTCCAGATGTAGTGCAGGCTTTTCTCCTAAACAGCATCCTTCTGTATAGAGGGTGAGTCAACTTGCAGTGGAATACTGCATTTCATTTAATGGTACTCATCTCGGATCAGCTATGGGTTTGAGGAGCTCTGCCTCCAGCACTGGGAGTCATGCTTCTAAGACTGGACAGGGTTACGATACGCCCCAGCTAGAGTCTCAGTTCTAGTGAGCGAGATATGCCCCTCAAAGGTCTTTCCAGAGGACTCATGACTAATCTAATCAAGAGCTAATCTGAAGTTGTTCATTATCAGGACTGGATTGGAAAGTACTGCTAACCACAGGTCTGTTATCATTAACACTACACGTAGGAGACGACTGTGCCCACCCAGTGGGTGACGGTGTTTGCAGGAGGCACCTTCAAAGGCAAATGGTATGCACTGAGGCACACATATCTTTTGCTGCCAGTGAGGACGAACAGGTGGAGCTACAGTAGGGGGATGTGGTGGCGGTGAGGTCCTGTGGGAATACTCAGGCTGTGGTGATAGTGGTCAGTGATGCTGCTGCATGTTGGAGCCAGCCTGGGGTTGGCAGATCGTTGGTCTGAGTGAACCACCCACAGATGCCACAGGGTATGCGATGATGCAGAGGCCTGGCACTGCAAGTGTCGTGGCTGCTTCTCCCACACTTGTGTGCTAACAAGCGGCGCTCTGCATTGGTGTGGCTATTATTTCATATCTGCCCCTACAACCACTGTTTTAGGTATATGTGACAGAGGAAGCTGCTGTGGTGGCAGACTTGGTGGTACCTCTGTAACATATGAATAACAGAAAAAATAAGTAAAACACTCAAGATTTTTTAAATATATGTGCTTTAGATAAATAAGAACCATTAAGCACATCACCATTCCCAAATAATAATTATATGCCATAAAAATAACGGTTGCGTTAGAACCACCTCATACAGCTCATTCGATATTTCTGCTAGTTCTCCCACCGAATGAAATATTTCCTCCATCTCTTCGAAAAGGGTGAGATGGCATTGTCTTTCAACAGCCGCCATCTCATGCACCCACTTTGGTATTTCTCTCTCAACATAACTGTTATTGTTGCAGAGCAACCAATCCATGTTACAGAAGTCCTTTACTGCAAGATATTGATTATAAGAAACAAAAAAAAAAAGTCTCCACTACATAACTATAAAGAAATTCATATGAAATGGAAGTGATGACTCCTGGTAATCATTCAGACTCATCCTCCTTTTGACCCATAGCAACATCTACAACACAACTTGATATGATAAAAAAATATCGAAGCGAAATTTCGGAATCCAGCAGGTGCTCAATGCCTGTCAGCTGCCTCTCCTGTCCTGCAACAGCGAGATAAAAAAATTTAATTACTTGTCAGGATCTAATTACATCAAGAGCTGCTTTCTGAACATGTAAACTATCACACAGTGAATTTTGAGATGTACTTACATCGTGGTAGCACAATCTCACCATTTTGCTGGCGACTTTCTAATTCAGCCAACATTTCGGGAATAATGGAATACCAAGTAAAAGAACTTTGTAACTGTTATATTTTTAACTTATGAATTATTTTCATAAGCACTTACATGGCTAGTGCCCAAAGTTTGGCCGTCTCCCATCACCACTGCCCCTGGAATCATTACTGGCTGGGTGTTTCATACTGTGAGAATCACACAGACACAGCTAGGTACTGTTGGAAAGTGATGATGATTGTGGGGAGGTTTGGGCTTTATATACCTTCAGACTCCCCTCTCTATTTTGTAGAGGACCAATAGAAATTCAGAATGCCATACCAGCAAGCTGTAACTTGCCTTTTTTTTTCTTCACCCTGTCTAGTTATAACTTGCCTTCTTTTTCTTCGCCCTGTCTAAATCAGGCTGGCATAGTTGCCTGAGAAACAGAACACTGCTGTGAGAGAGGAAAAAAATCCTGAGACAAACATCCTTTGTATTCTGGCAAGTGGTAGGACCATCGGATGCAGCTGTTAGGTTTGGAAAAACCGTCTTTGATCCTTCTGAGGCAGACAGGTAGCTTGAGAATTGTGATGTCAACTGTGTACCTCAAAACACATGTCGTTGCTTGTTAGGGTACAGCTGTGGGAGAAGGACTCTAAACTTGCCTTCTTTTTCATTTCCAAGCAAGCTGAAGCAGGCTTGGCGCAGGTAGCTGCTGTGGGAGAGAAAAAAATTCTGAGAAGCAGGTAGAGGCCCTTCTGAAAACATCCTCTGTTAGCTGGCTTGTGACTGCATGTGGTTGGAAAATTGAACACATCTGCTGTCTTCATAAAAAGACTCTCCTTGGACAAATAGATAGCCTATCACTCCCAATGCCAGCTGCATTGTTGTTCATTAGTGCACAGCTGTGGGAAGATGCCCAGTGCCATGTACCTCGAGAATGGCAGCATACGTTACAA
Source organism: Schistocerca gregaria (assembly GCF_023897955.1). NCBI lineage: Eukaryota > Metazoa > Arthropoda > Insecta > Orthoptera > Acrididae > Schistocerca > Schistocerca gregaria. Next base: position 430,490,371 of record NC_064920.1, on the reverse strand, counting down.
TCATATGGCTGGCAGTTCAGACCCACTGTGGCATAGAAGCGGAGGGTGGGTAGGAGGGGTTGGTTGCTTGTATGGGCAGTGGAAGCAGACCAGTGCAAACTTCAAGACACTGCACCATGTGGCACTGGGTGTGTCACCTCAGGCTGCTGTGCGAAAGAGTCACTGCACCAGAGAGTTACGAGCACACGACATAATGCAGACAATGGAGCAAGAGCAGAAGGCAGTAGGTGGGTCCGGTAACGTCTTGTGAGGTGAGGTAGCTGTAGCAGCCATCATGAATGCACCTCTGTGTGGGTAGACACAGCCCTCAAGGTCATGTGAGGTAGCTGCAGCCCAATGCAGGATGGGCGGTGCGGAGCAGGAGCAGGGGATGGGGAAGGAATGGAGCCAGGCACACTGCTAGCGAGAGGGGAGAAGGACAGAAGAGGACCTGCTGACAACGGTTAGGCCTATGTAGCAAAAAGAACACCGGTGGGATGCAGATACAATCAGCACATTGCTTTCTCAGGGCACTGACCTTTTGATTGTGGTAGGCAAAATGATCAGATGTTATATAAGTGCATCCGTCTCCAACAATATGCAAATTATGTCCTCTGCAGTGCTTAATTCACATATTTTCCAACCCACTGCATTTTTTTCGACTTCCACCACCTATTTCCGTTTTACAAACAATTTCCTTCTGCGTTTTCCATTAATATTATGTCCTTTGAATGGACAATTGAATTTTACAAATTGTCACCCATGCGATTGGTGGAGGGAAGGAAAGGTGGGGGAGGTACAGTGTGGGGATCTACATACGAGCCACGGAAAACACATGAAGTCATCTGGGGTTGTGGGTGGAGGTGTGCAGGTGGGTGGGTGGTGGGTGGGGTTGTGGTTTGTGTGTAATTAATCCATCAATTTAATTAATTTGTTTATGATTTTCATATCAATTTGATATGAATATTGCGCTCATGTTCCCATCACCCTACTACTGTGACAAAATGTAAATCACTATGTGGAATATATCATGTGGCAGTGTCTTGCCAGTGTGATAGCAGGGCAATCTGGTATTGGACAAACTAAAAGCAACCTGCAAGAACGACAAAGAGAGACCAGCTCTGTGGCAAAGTGCAATCTATCCATGTAGATAGTGTGACATCATATATTCTGAAGGGTTTGTGATGATATGCCCCTCTTCCCGTAAATGCGCTGTTAATGCAGATCGGGGATTACTTAAGGTGTGTCTGAAATCTCATTCAAATTGACCTACCCCTTTTGCCCCATATATTTCTAAAGGCAATTACTGCATGTAATACAGTGAACACCCATTTCGTGCTTATGACCTTTTAATGTTGTGCGTATGTTTTAGATATTCCTTTATTTATTTTAATATCCTCAAAAACAGGTAACACTACTTTGTTCTTTGCCACTTATCTTGCACCTGACGATGTGGCTTTAGGCCGAGAAACTGGTCGTGTTTCAGTAAACAATTTCATACTGTTAAGCGAATTCGTCCTAACATCATGCCAGTCAACAGCTACAGATGCCCAGAATATAAAATAGTTTCAGCAACTATAAGTACCTCTAATTCCCTCATCATCACTCTGTTTACTATATTAACCTTATTTCACATTTATTGTTAGTCATCTTGTAATATCTTTTCTAGACTTCATTTCTTGTGCTATATTATAAGTCACTTGCCTGGTAGACTATGGGACAGTTATTAAATCCCTCTGTACTGCTGTGTAAATACCCCATGTACAACTACGTCTGCAAAGAGCCTCATACAGCTGAAAATGTTCTCTGCCAGTTAGCGAAAAGCCTTCGCAGAAGCTAGTGCCAATAAGTTAAATGGCTGGCGTTTTCTGAACAGCAGTGGATGCCCAGGGACTCCCGCTCACACAGAGAAGTTTCAGGAGCCGCTCAGTGAGAGCCAGGCTCGGTCCTGCGATACCAAAGGGAAGCGTTCCTCTGTGCCGCTAGTTTTGTTTCACGTACGCGAGGCGGAGAACGCTCTCGCGCGGCTGTAAAATGAAACTCTTTGACGCTGGCCGAACGCAGTAGTCTGTTGTCAGAGCATAAAGGCCAGACAGGGAAGAGAGCGCACATTATTCGCCGTTTGAAGCTTGGCCCGCCAGCCAAAACGCCTGCTACAAAAGACGCTGTTCTTTGTGTACGCTTAAGGGAACTTGTTAAAAAGTCGCGCGTGATAGATACCTGGGCCGTAGCACATCAATGGATTTTGTAAGAGAGTATCTCTCAGTAAAATGTTTCGGTTCCACCGAGAGTTTAATACGTTTATAAAGCTTAAAACATGTGTGTAATTCATACGGGTCATCCTGATACACGATTGCTTAACTTGTGACAGCGTATTACTTTGACAATCTGATACTGTTATCTCATGTTCTTTTGAACATTTTGGAGTGTAATGAGAAGATCACATTTCAAAACGGCCGTGCAGATCGTATGCCGTTATTTGGGGTAACCCGAGGAATATGTAAGTCACTCAGACCAGATACAATCAGCGACTACAAATGTATGACATTTTCTGTACTAAAAGTGTCCGCGTGATCAGAGGTGTGTCTGAAGCATTTTAAAGTGATGTACTTTCACGGAAATGTTAAAAGTGTTCTTTTAACGTATTAGGAAGTAACATACTGACTTCGTAAAATAGTGCTAAAAGACTCTCCGGCCGAATAGGCCTCGTAAAGCCCAACGGAGTCGACCGACCGCCGTGTTATCCTCAGCGATACGCGTCACTGGATACGGCTGCGGTCTGTTTTGGTGACCAGATGAGGTACGTTTCAATGAAGTAGCGCCTAGTTCCTCTATTGGCCTCATGAGGGCCGAGTTTGCTCCGCTCGCAAACAATGCTCAGCAGACCCTCACGGTAACCCATGCAAGTGTTAGCCAAGCCCTACAACGTTTAACATCGGTCTGCTGGCCAAAACAGCACACATAATAGATATTTATTAGCAACACAGCTTAGTACGTATACAAACCATCGAATCCTTAATGGACCTCGTTAAAATGTTGCTCACGGTGAGTACCTAGGCCTAGCACATTCATTAAATTTTAGTCGTAGGAACTGAAAGGCTATCATGATAAAGAGGCTAAATGCCAATTTAGCATAACTTTCTGCTTCGTTGGGTGGTATGTTCTGAAGCGTTTTACGTAGTATGCTGGCTGTCTCCAATGATGGCTGATGTAGGTTCTAAGACGACCAGAATATGGAATGGGAGACAAATCCTATGGCATATTAATCCTAAAGGAGGTGAGTGCAGAACGCTTTATGGGAATTGACAATGCTGGTCATAGAGTATATTACTTACTTCCGCTTCTCCTGCCGCTTTATAGCCTGTTTCTTGCGTATCTTCATTTATTGGCGGTACACTGGATAGTGAAAACAATATGAATAACTCAACAAGGGATAGTGACAGGAAATCTGGTAACTCTAAAAATAGAGCGAAGGTGAGAACGCATTTCGTTCTTGATGGTGTAATGAAGCAACAGCTCGCAATAAGCCACCACTTGAAGCTGCACAGATGAATCACAGTTATCTTCGAGCTTTCACAACTGAGGCTAATATACGTTCTGTCCCATGGATTACAATCACCACACCAGGGGTAACTCAGATAAACGGTATTTTCTGAGACAGAGGGATGGGAAATAACAAGAACAAAGAGAAAAAGGCACCGAAGCGAAGGCATCAAAATGATCACACTGAGTGAGGTCACTGATGCAAAAGGATTGTCTTCAGAGAAGAAAAAGAGACCTGGAAATTATGATAAACTACCTACATGAGGTACGCTAACAGTTTCATAGAGATCTATCCTAAGATTGAATAGTAAAATATGAACTGTTTCGCTATCGATAGATGACACGACGGTCTCTAGTTGAACATCTTTGCTTCAGAAGGGCGTGGTTCACACGGAGATTGCAAGCGCGAGGGCCGTTATAGTGAGATCGGAAAGGGTGGAACATTTAGCTCCACTTAGGGTGGTCAAGTTGGAACCTGGCGGCGAGGCGAGAAGCGTGCCGGCAGTTGATGGCTTGTACGAGTTCTGCACTTGTCACCGGCTCTAAGCATGGCAGCGATACCAGGAAGAGACCCTCAGGCGGGTTCCTTGATCGCGAGCCATTATTACTTCGGCTGCGCCAAGCTGCAGGTCTTCGGACGTTTGGGGCACTTGTTAATCCTCGCTCTCGTGGCGTGTGTTTGGTACAACTTGTGGTTGACAGTCGAACTACCTGCTCAGTAACAGTATTTGGAACTGTGTTTAGATTCTGACCGCCTTACAAGTTTCATTGATTTACCTCGGCTAAGTCTTAGAAAAATTGTTCACATGTTTTTCTTTTTGGTGTAATGTTAACTTTTGCGCGGCGGCTTTCACCCTATAGTAGAGGTCTGGCCCAATTCCTGTACTAAATTCTGTATTTCTCTATTAATTCGACTACCGTTTGTATTTCTTTTGGTGGGACTTGGGTGAAACCTGCTTGGTTGATACAGCAGGCGCAGTGTCCGTAAGTGGAGCCAAGTACGCGCTCGGCCGAACGGCCAGCTCGTGGTTGTGAACCGCCCACTACGTCTTGGCAAGACAAAGTTGTGTAGCATGTCGATGTATTTATTCGTGTCTTAGTCGCTGCGCGTCTATTGCAGCCTCCTCTATATTTGTTTTTTTAATTTCTGGCTCATGAAAATTGTTGAAGTGTTAGCCGGCTAATTTGCCAAATGAGTATTTACTAGATTTATTTACTTAGACGTGTGTATGCAAGTGTGTCTCGACCAAATGAATGCTCATTAATCTAACGTCTTGTATGCACTATCGGTTTCAGAACTGGCCAAACACTGTGAGATTTAAGATCTTTGAATTTCATGTTCTCAGTGACTATTTGAACCATTCGGAACGCATTATTCAACATTAGTTTTGTCCGAATACTTCTCTCACTTGCCTTTCACAGCTCCGCTATCCGGTGGTATGGTAATTTTCTTATTTGGAGCATGTTTGCGGAATGTACAAGAGAGAATGTTTAACTCTTTTATTGTACTGCTACATTTTTTTACTGTTATATTTTATCCGTTTGCTGTTAATCAGTCTGGTACAGTTTTATGATTGTAAATTATTCTGTTTCTCGGCAGCCAGTACCACTGGAGGTGTTTTTCCAGTTGGTGGTTAATAAAACTAGCTTAGGGGGTGCTATTAGAAAAAAGATAAAGTCCTCTCCTTCTTACCGCAGACAGCCTGATGCGTTTATTGCACAATTAGAATAATTACTAAAACCAGAAATATATAAAAACATGTTTGGTGGACTTAACCCATTAACATTTCAAGTGCAAATTTACTTAGAAAAGTCCAAGCTTATTTGAAGCTTATGGATCATTCCAAGTGATAACTTGCTTTCTTAAAGCCAGTGTGTAAGCGTTAATGTCGAATTAGTGCATATTTACGTTTATGCTGTTTGAATATAGCTTATTTTGAATAATCTAGAAATTACATGTTGTTAGTTGGCCCTTTTGGCATGATAACCTTTCGTTCGAATCCTGCCTTGGGCATGGATGTATGTGATGTCCTTAGGTTAGTTAGGTTTAACAAGTTCTAAGATCTAGGGGACTGAAGACCTCAGATGTTAAGTCCCACAAAGCTCAGAGCCATTTCAACCATTTTGAACCATGATAACCTCTCAATTATTAAGCAAGAAATGTTATTTTGTAAAGATTCCCTTGTTGGGCATAAAGGGAAGAGCCTTGCTGGAAACGGACGTCAGGATGATGGATTGCTAGTAATACGTTTCATCAGGGGTTCAGGACGGAGATGGTTTTAGAGGTTTCCCACGCTTCATAGGAAAGATTGTGGTAAGTAGAGCGAATAACTATGAACAAGTGTTAACGCTGAACTGCAATTGTCCACTGCAGCGAGAAGCTGCTAATATAGTCTTTCCTGAGGCTGCAAATGCACGCAGTTCACTCCAATGGACACTCCCTACTGGTAATGCGGACAGCGTGCATTTTCAATCTCAGTACTTCAGTGGACATGTGCATTACAGACAGGGTTAACGCTTCAATACAGAAAAGAGGTATAAGTGGGTGAGAGAATTGTCACACAATGAGCTTAACAGCTTATGCATCTAATTTCTAAAAAGAATAATATCCAGAAGAGTGGAAAAGAAAACTGTGGATGCGCTAGATGACGATCACTTTGGGTTTAGGAAAGGTAAAGGCGCGAGAGAGGCAATTCTGACATTGGGGTTAATAAAGGTAGCACGACAAAAGAAAAATTAAGACCCGTTCGTAGGACTTGTCGACATGGAAAAAGCGTTCGATAATGTAAAATGGTGCAAGATATTCGAAATTTTGAGAAAAATAGGGGTAAGCTATAGATAGAAACGGGTCATAAACGATGGTTGGACCTTTAATAGTGGCCACTGTTTATTTGCAGCTCGTACAAAATAGATACGTGTTTCGAAGTTTTACTGACCTCGAAAGTAGTCACCAGCATTTTGTCTAACCCGTTGCCAGCGGTGTGGAAGGCGCAGGATACTCTTAGCAGTTACAGTTGTGTTGACAGTTCGAGCGGGGCCGTCTATTGCCAGACGAGTTTGTAGTAGTTCTGAAGTGAATGCTGTGAAGTGTTTCCTTCAGTTTAGAAATCTAGTTAAACTCACGAAGTGTTTAGTTATGAGAATGCAGGACATGGTGTAGCACACAGCAGCTTCATCAGTCAAACAAATCAGTAACAGCTTGCACTGTAAGTGCTTCAGTATTGTGCTGCAAACTGATGGTCAGGCCCTGCAGAAAGTGTCATCACTTCTGTCCCTTTGCTGTTCATTTTTGGAACACAACCTACGTCCAACGTCCTGAGAATGTACGTCTTGAGTACAGCACTGTATGATAGTGGAACATGGACGGTGGGAAAACCGGGACAGAAGAGAATCGAAGCATTTGAGATGTGGTGCTACAGATGAATGTTGAAAATTAGGTGGACTGATAAGGTAAGGAATGATTATGTTCTTTGCAGAATCGGAGATGAAAAGAAGATGAGAGAGGGCGGTAGGACATCTGTTACGACATGAGGGAATGACTTCCATGGTACTAGAGGGAGGTGTAGAAGGCAAAAACTGTAAAGGAAGACAGAGATTGGAATACATCCGGCAACTAATAGAGGACGTAGGTTGAAAGTGCTGCTCTGAGATGAAGAGGTTGTCACAGGAGAGAAATTCGTGGCGGGCCGCATCAAACCAGTCAGCTGACTGATGACACCCCTAAAAAAGATTCCTCTCATCGATCAAAACCTGGATAATGCACATGGTGGAAAAAATCACTCTGTATAATGTGTCTAGTGGGTATTGATTCGAATTGTTCTGAGCAGATGAGTGGACGAACAAAGACCTAGCAACGATAACCATACCTGCAAAAATGTATCGTCGATAGACATACTGAGCCGAGGTAGGCTTTCTGGAGTCGCCTTTCGAGTACGTGGCACCGCTAGGTCGATCTGTCGTGTGATGTCCTTCTGGTTTGATAACACTAAGATCCTTGCTCGAGGTTGTTGTTGGGGATCGTCGAGTGTCGTGACGTCAAGAGAAGGACGGTATGAGAGGTCCGCCCAGCGAGTAAGGCGAGCACATGGGTAAGTGTCTGTCGCACGGAGTCCGGCGAGTGCTTACTGGACATATTTTTGGACTGATTTGAATCCTTGTTCGGCATTTAGAGAGTCGTATTCGTGCTTAGCCTGTCCTACCAGCTCTGGGACGTGGCACAACGTTGAGAGAGTTGAAGCCCATTTCGCTATGCTGAATTCTGGGACCCCTATGGAACCTGCAAGCTTCAGTCTCGATTCATGAACTTAAGTTTTGGAATTTTAAGTCTTAACTATTATTAAAAAAGATCTTCCTGTTTTCCATTTGGTGACTGTTACTAAAGAAGGCTACATGTTGTCGATTTGGTAGTTCCACTTAAGTGAAGCTGTTATCAATGGAGGCCTGTCTTTTCTCTAGTTGGTAATCTTACTTAACTGAAAATGTTGTCATTGAAGGCCAAGCCGTTTTCTATCTAGTAATTTTGCTTCATGGAAGCTTTTATTGGAGGAGGCCTGATTGTTTTCTGTTTGATAATTCAACTGAACTGAAGCTGTTATCATGAAAGTCCTGCCTGTTGTTCTTTGGTAATTTTATTTAACTGAAGGTGTTATCATTGAAGGCCTGACTGTTTTCTGTTTGGTGATTTTACTTAACGGAAGCTTCTAATATTGAAGACCTGCCTGTTTGCATTTTGTACTTTTGCTTAACTGAAGCTGTTGTCATTGAAAGCGTTTCTGTTTTGCATTTAGTAATTTTACGTCACAAAAGCTGTTATTATTGAAGTCCTACCTGTACCTGTCCTCTTTTAATTAAATGAAAAACTATTTCATAATTTGTGTTATTCAAACACTTATTAATCAGTTTCTATCTGTTTTATTGCCTTACTACTGAGATCTGTTATCTTACTCATTTGTGTTGTAATTAACTGTAATTGTGATTGCCAAAGGCCTACCTGTTACTGATATATTTATGTCAATAATGCAGTAACAGAAAACGACACATGATGGTACATGGGCCTTAACCTTTCGCCTTACATTGCGTGCCGGCCAGAGCAGCCGAGTGGCTCCAGGAGCTGCAGTCTGGAACCACGCGACCGCTACGGTCGCAGGTTCGAGTCATGCCTCGGGCATGGATGTGTGTGATGTCGTTAGGTTAGTTAGGTTTAACTAGTTCTAAGTTCTAGGGGACTGATGTCCACAGAAGTTAAGTCCCATAGTGCTCAGAGCCATTTGAAACTTACATCCCTTTATCCATAATTGCAGATTTCATATATGTTAATGAATAAATCTAAAAGTCACATAACGTATAATCACGTAAAAACATTGCATGCTTGCGAGCAGCATCCGCGTACACATAATTCATAACGAAGTCAGATGGATATGAATGAATATGCCCAGTTCAGACTATCTGTGGTACTACACTACTGGCCATTAAAATTTCTACACCAAGGAGAAATGCAGATGATAAATGGGTATTCACTGGACAAATGTATTATACTAGAATTGACATGTGATTATACTTTCACGCAATTTGGGTGCATAGATCCTAGGAAATCAGTACCCAGAACAACCACCTCTGGCCATAATAACGGCCTCGATACGACTGGGCATTGAGACAAACAGAGTTTGGATGGCGTGCACAGTTACAGCTGCCGATGCAGCTTCAAAACGATACCACAGTTCATCAAGAGTAGTGACTGGCGTATTGTGACGAGCCAGTTACTCGGCCACCATTGACCAGACTTTTTCAATTGGTGAGAGTTCTGGAGAATGGGCTGGCCAGGGAAGCAGTCGAACATTTTCTCTCTTCAGAAAGGCCTGTACAGGACCTGCAACATTCGGTCGTGCATAATCCTGCTAAAATGTCCGGCTTCAAAGGCCTCGAATGAAGGGTAGAGCCACGGATCGTAACACATCTGAAATGTAACGGTCACTGTTCAAAGTGCCGTCAATGCGAACAAGAGGTGACCGAGACGTTTAAGCAATGGCAACCCACACCGCCACGCCGAGTGATACGCCAGTATGGCGATGACGAATACACGGTTACAACGTGCGTTCATCGCGATGTCGCCAAACATGGACGCGACCATCATAATGGTGTAAACAGAGCCTGGATTTATCCGAAAAATTACGTTTTGCCATTCGTGCACCCAAGTTCGTCGTTAAGTACACCATCGCCGGCGCTCGTGTCTGTGATGCAGCGTCAAGTGTAACCGCATCCACGGTCTCCGAGCTGATAGTCCACGCTGCTGCTAACGCCGTTGAACTGTTCGTGCAGATGGTTGTCCTGCAAACGTTCCCATCTGTGGCCTCAGGTATCGAGATGTGTCCGCATGATCCGTTACAGCCATGCGGATAAAATGGCTATCATCTCGACTGCTAGTGATACGAGGCCGTTCGGATCCAGCACGGCGTTCCGTATTACCCTTCTCAAGCTACCGATTCGATATTCCTCTATCAGTCATTGGATCTTGACAAACGCGAGCAGTAATGTCGCTATACGATACCTCGCAATCGCGATGGGCTACAATCTGACATTTGTCGAAGTCGGAAGCGTGATGGTACGCATTTCTCCTCCTTACACGTGGCACCCCAACATCGTTTGAGCAGGCAAAACCGGTTAACTGATGTTTGTGTATAGTAAATCGGTTGGAAACCTTCCTCATGTCAGCACGTTGTAGGTGTCGCTACCGGCGCCAACCTTGTGTGAATGCTCTGAAAAGCTAATCATCTGCATATCAACAGCATCTTCTCCCTGTCGGGTAATTATTGTGTTGTAGCACGTCATCTTCGTGGTGTAGCAATTTTAATGGCCAGTAATGTAGATAGAATCGGCCCGTCGACAACATGGGAGTAACTGGAAGACAAGAGCACAGAGGTGGGAGCGCTGAGAGCGGAGTACAGTGTGTCGCTTTTGTCTTGTGGCTACTAGGTCTCGCTAGTGCCAGACTGGCTTAGTGCCAGTCCCACCAAATCTCGGACGACTTCTTAAAGCCAATATCCTCTCTCTGCTCCGCTTATATGCTTTCCTTAATGCGTGTTTTGCCTACAATATCACCAGGCGGCATTCAATTTGGAAGTGAACATGGGCGTCCACAAAAATTTATCCACAGGGCACGAGACTCTAAAACTGCTACTGTAGTTACAAAACGTAAATTATGCAGCAGTTTCTCAAGCCGAAGTATTGCCTCACTGTGGTCAGCCTTGTAATGCTGGAAACTGGCTACATAAGAGGTTTGGCGAAATTATGAGAATTCCTGGAACTGTATGAGCAGGTAGGAACATTTAAAAACTCTGTACCTGGTATAGTATCAAGTGAACACTGTAACTTAGTTATTGGATAATCATTCCCCTGTGAGTACAATGAAATACGACAAGTGTATTATACAGAGTGTTAGCTGCAAAGGGCAGATATTTTTATTGTTCACTGAGGACAGTGTACTGAGCAACATTACTTCGGCATATACTTCGTCTGCTGATTTATAATAATAGCTATTACGAGTTGAATGTTCTTAGGTTGGTTAGTACATCCAAGTAGTTTACTTACGCTTGGCAGCAGGTCGCGTGCTGAACTACGGAAGCGTGGTTGCCAAACATAGTCTATATTGACAGGTGTAGTTCACTTCACAGTGCAGTTGCAGCCATGGAGAAAACATGTCGTGGTAAATTACTTGGTGTGTTTGTGGAATTCAGTTAGACAAGGACAACAAACAACTAATACACATAAATAGGTACGTATTAAGGTACTAATAATCACAAAAATCTACATGTGCACCCTTAACACCATGTATGGATAACGCACAGATAAGAGACTCAAATTTGTAACACATTGATGGGTCTTTGAGGTAGATTTGAAACGTCCCCTTAGAAAAATTTATAAAAGACTGTGCTTAAACTGAAACACAATATTTTTTAGCGCAACGCAATCTGACTTTCAAAAATCCCTACGAAAGAATGGCCCTGAGTAACATTAACCTATACGTTTCACAAATCACTTACCTCACAAAAATCTTCGTTACTCAAGCTACTGCAATACAGCGAGCACCACTACTGCCAGCTAAATAAAATATTCAAACTAATGAAGGCACTAACTACTGACAGGCATAGTTAGCAAATGAAAGATTTTAATACAGAACAGACAATGTATTTACCTTAATATTGATAATATTGACACCAATTCTTACAAATTTCAAAACTCCGCCATCTCTCTACCCACGTCCACCACTGCTGGCGGCTCACCTCCAACTGCGCAACGCTACGCGCTGTTAGCATTCAGCTGCCGCTGCCCGACACTACAATGGCGAGTATTACAACAATGCAAACCAGCCACAGACTGCACACGGCACAGCCAGTGATTTTCATACAGAGCGCTACGTAGCGGCGGTGTTACCAATAAAAAAAACTAAACAGCCTACTTACATAGCCCTCATGCTCCCCACAAAAAAATTTACAAATTGTTTTGGGCAGTGGCCAATACAAATTTGAAAAATTTTTTCATAATTACAATGACAAAGAAATGAAATGCACACACTTATCGATACAATGTTGGTCAAAAGCTAAAATTTTCTCACAGTCCATAAAGACAGTCCTGATCATTCATCAAAGTAAAATTGCAATGTTTTTCTCAAAGTCTGAGTAGTAAAAGAAAATGCACACGGAAGTAGTGGATTTCCATGCAGTCTTGATGAAGTAGTGTTGTCCTTCCAACGGAAAGACAGTGCTGACTCTTGACATGCAGACAGGTAATGGGCCACAATAGAGCAAACCCACAGCAGAATCAGTCGAAGTTTTGAAGAATATTGGTACGTAAGTCATCTCAGAGCAGACGCACTGTAGTCCTGGTAGAGATTACGTTATTGGTGGGCCACCAGAGATGCAGACCGACTGTAGACCTTGTAGAAATAATGGTATTGGTTGGTCATCAAAGGTGTAGACCCACTGTAGTCCTTGTAGAGATGGCCAGCAGCCATCTGTTTGACTGCGCAGGCGCACAGTCACCATTGAAGAGTCTTGTGAATAATATAGCAAGTCCATAACCACCACTTGTGCACTCACAAAAATTGTTTTAGAAATCTCCTTAGAACCAGCAATGCTGTTAACCAGTCCCTTGCTGAATGATCAACACACGTGCAAACACTATCAGTCCCTACTTCTCACATATTGTCCATATACTATGACCAACAGAAACGTGTGCAGTGAAATGTAATTTACAAGTTACTTAATTTGATGAACTGGTGTCAATTACAATTTTATAACATAAGAATGCAATAACAAAGGTACAAAATACATCTTTAAAGAACATAACAATACAGATAACATTTGCAGTAGTATAGGCTTTACAAAAGAATCGAAATAGCAAATACATCAGTGTTACAAAAATTACGACATAAGTACATACATAAAAGATCAGAATAAGTTTTGAAACATCAACTTCACACATGAGCATTAAAACAGAACAGAATAAATAATTTCTAAACATATTTACAAAGAAAACGACATATTATTAATGCAAATTATATTTGAGGATAACAGTATTCCTCATCATAGTGAATGTAGCTGAATATTAGAAAATTCTACAACATAAGTCTTACCAGATGAACATGTAAAGACAGGAAGAACATAAATACACAAGGGTACACAAACACATAGTGGGATAACACAAAAGGAAGGGACAGGGTTTGTTTTCAGTGTAACGTTTGGGACTGCAGTATAACCCAAAACTTCATTCTGTAGATCTTTCGTCATATCTCAACATTTGTTTCCACCAAAAATATCCTATCCAAGCATGCTTTCTGTATTTTGCTCACATCCTCTTTCAAAAATAGTTTTTCTCCACTGTACACTACTTTTTTGGCCAGACGATTTCTTATAGCCAAACCATTTTCTTATAGCTTCTCAATGCATTTCTTCCAAATCATCATAGATAGTTTCCTATATAGTTACCCCCTCTTAAGCTAACTTAAATCTACTGAGCTCAGATGCTAAACTAAGGGACGAGGCAAAGCAGCGGCACAAAACAATTAATACAAACAACAATGACAAAAAAATGCAAGTAAGCATAGCGAGCACCATTAAATGTAATAATTTATACCTAAACATGACAAACCCACAAGCAGAAAAAAATAGTACACTAAATACAACAATGCAGATAAGGGAAATGTATATTCACAACTTAATGTCTATATAATTAAAGTGGTGCACCACAACTTATTCTATTAAATAAATTACCAAGTACTTGAAAAGAAAATTATGTATGCAGTTCCTGTTACTAGTCCCTTCTTATTGTTCATTCCTTTCCAAGTGCTCCTTTTTTTTTTTTTGAAGAATGTGGATCATAAAATTATTATTTAACAGATCTGTTGACAGAAAGTTTTCACATTAGCAAATGCATTTAATTTTATTTTATAAAACCAATGCTGTAACACAGCTGGAAAACAGATATCAAATGAAATAAGCAATTATGCAAAGCAAAGAATAAAAACAACATTCAATAGCTATGTGGCATTTCATAAGTCAGTAGAAGTTCTCTCAACTCTCGTAGAAAGACACTTGTTAATCAGGTGTGTAGATGTAAGAATGTTTCCAAGTAATGAGCATGTCGTATTTGCGACGCTTTCAACAAAGAAATGTCAATAGCGAGGATAATGGCTTCCCTTTTTTTTTTTAACTGTGCCTCTGAAAGGCACACACTAATGGCTTGTTTCCTGGTGGCTGTCACCCAGCTGGGCGCCGACGATGCATTACGTCCAGGTGGTCACTTAACTTTCTTACCGAAATATTTACGGCACCAGTTTCCGCTACAGTGGCAGTCTCATATAAAAAATTTCACAGGTCAAGCATTTGCGTTACAAATATGTAGAAACGAAATCCTGTAAATATAAAAGTGTCCAAAAATTTTTGGCGGCCTTGTGATACATTCACGCATATACACACATTTCATAACTCTTAAAGTACGATTCTTGGTTTCTAACATCCTTTTCATAAATCAGAGTCCCTAACCACTACTCCTTATTTCTTACCTTATTAAACATGTAAATATTCGTCGACATGTCAATCTTGCGGCGACACATCAATATTTCATCATAACAAGTACATAGCATAATCAAATAACTCTTATACCATCAGCTTATTGATCATAAACATACCGCAACAGCATAGTACACATAGTCATGGTAATAATAACATCATAATACCTCAGTCAAATTCTCAAAATCGTCGTAGCTTCCTCCAATAATTTCAAAACCTAAAAAAATTCTCTGCTCATGTAAAAAGTGTCATCTACCTCAAACGTACTTTAAAAATCATGATCCCATACCAAATATGTCATTCAAAGCTCTCATAGTATCACAATGGTTCTGAAAAAATGTGAACAGTTCACAAAGTACAGACAAAATACAATTTCGTAAGTGTGAAGTTATCCAACGTTGTAATTACATAAACATCAGTCACTGATGAAGTAAAATAAATGTTTGTCTCTCTCAGTTAAATTATCAGATAGCTGTGTAATTAATGTGTTAGAGAAATATGGTACCGATGTGTAAAGTTGTGTAAGCAAATAACATATTAGCTAGGGCTCCTTGTGCTTGCCATACACATGGTACACAAAGTAGGCGTGTACCCCCCTGAGGATTAATGTAATTATATCCTCAGGTGTTACAGATTACAGCAATGGAATGAAATGTACACGGAAAACTTTCTTTGTAATTCAAACATGTTGCAAAATAAATAGGTTAATGCGTGTCCTGTAGCGCTAAATGTGCGTCTTGCTGTAAGACAATCTCTGTGGAAGTGTCGTAGTTATTGTCCTCCGAAAGCTAAGTTCTGCAGAAGCCAATGTACTTACCTCATGATAAACGAAATTGAAATGTTTTGCGTATAGATAACTTAGTTATTACGCTTATTGCCGTGATGAAGTAAGTACTGTACTGTACGTATTGTTGTGCTACAGAAAAGGCTGTCTCATTGTAGCTATACCACAAACATTACTACTAAAACATGTTTTACTTTCCAGAGAAAGTCAGAAAAACTGTGCAGATATAAAACAGATAAACTGCAAAAGCAACATTGTAAATTGTCACTCATTAGTAGCGTCGTGATAAAATCGTGTAGCTGTCACATAAACTAACCACTGTATCAGCTGGTATCTCACAGAAAGTACTTTAAATCCAGAATGTATTTTCAAGTAAACCAAAATGTTGCATTAAAATCTCATTAGCAATACTGGTAAATGTTCTAAGTATGTGAGCCTTATAGTCGTTACGTAATCGTGCAACTAACAAGCAAGAATGTACACACGAAATAACACAGTGATGTCTGTTCACTATAACAATGCACTCGTAAATACTGTCTAAATATGTTCCGTAGGTTCTAGACTGGATAGTGAACTTCAAAACATTGTTGCATGTTAACAGTTTCTAAGTGTGACAAAGCATACTAGAAATGTGAAGTGAAATGTTTTATGGCAAAGACAAAGTTAAAAAACAGATTATCTTTCAATAAACGGTTTTACATGTGAAATGTGGTGTAAACCTTTACTCTTCCTAGTACGCAGAGTTTCAACTTCAACACAATTATCATGTGGTATACGTCGGATTCTGTAAGGTCCATTGTAAACTAGAAAGAATTTGTGACTCAAGTGTTTCTTCTTATGTGACAATGGATGAGCTTTAATGAGAACTTTCTGACCAATATATAATTTCTTTGCATTTGCTTTACCGTGTAATTTTTTCCTTTTGTCTGCAGTATAATTTATATTTTTAATAGCCAAATCAATTATGTCTTTGTGTCGAAGTTTACGTGTATTCGGAAAAGGTACAAGCTCTCTGATTCTGTTTGGTGGTTCTTTATTCTTCAGTACAAGAACAGGTGGTAAAGCAGTGGAGTCATGAGGCATTTCATTCAGCACGTTTTGAAATAAGTGTAAATATCTGTCCCAATGCTGATGCTTTCTGTGACAATAAAGTCTGCAAAGCTTATTGATTTCTTTCATAATCCGTTCAGACGGGTTACAATGTGGTGAGTACAATGAAATAAAAACAGATTTGATTTTATGGTTACGAAGCATGCGTGACCAAACAGCAGATCTGAATTGCGGCCCGTTATCTGAAATTACTTTACTAACGTGTCCAACTTCACGTAAGAAATTTTTAACAAAGGCGTTGGATACAGACCGTCCAGTGGCTTTACGTAACGGAGTGAAAGAAACGAATTTTGAAGTAAGTTCAACAGGGACTAGAACGTACGAAAATCCATTAGATGTTCTGACAAGCGGTCCCAAGAGATCAACAGCAGCAAATTCTTTTAATTTAGAAGGAATGATAGGAAACAATGGAGCACGATGAGAGACAGTAGATGGTTTCGCCTTTTGACAAACTTTACAAATAGACAAGACTCTTCGAGTTCTCTTTTCCATATTGTTAAAATAACAAGTCGTTCGAAGAATATGATAACATTTTCGTGGACCAAAATGTGCATAGCTGAAATGAATGTACCAAATGAGCTTATTAACAAAATCGTCTGGAATGCAAAGTACCCATAGCTTGTCATCAACAGTGCATCGTTTGAACAGTATGTTGTTTCTAACCAGATAATAATGCCGAATCTGTGTGTGTGTGTTTTCATGCCATTTACTTTTGATGTCTTTCCAAATCGGATCTTTATCTTGTTCATGAGCAATGTCCTTTAAAGATGTGGTGATGAAGATTTCAAAGGCGACTTTCTGGATGTAAAGAATACTGAAATTTTTTTCGAGGTTGCTTTCTGTGTTACTTTTCTCAAACCCAGACGGTGCGCGTGACAGTGCGTCCGCAACAATGTTCTCCTTGCCGGGAATGTAGACTATTGTGAAGCTGAATTCTTGCAGAAACAATGCCCAACGTTTTAACCTGTCAGGATTTAATTTTGAAGACATAAGAAATTGTAATGCACGATGGTCATTGTATACTTTTACGTGCTTACCATAAAGAAAGAAACGGAATTTTTTAAATGCCCAAACGATAGCTAAAGCTTCTAATTCAGTAACGGAATAATTTTTTTCAGATTTTGTTAGCACTCGGCTACCAAAAGCAATGGTTTTCTGAACAGTAATGTCATTTTCTGTGGCTTCTTGAAATAAATGGGCACCAAGACCGACTTTAGAAGAATCCGTGCTAAGGCAAAAATCTTGTGAGAGATCTGGATGAGCTAGTATTGGCGCGTTAAGTAACGATTCTTTCAAAGAATTGAATTCCAACTGTGCTTGTTCGTCCCAGTCCCAAATAGTATTTTTTTCCAGTGAGAGAACAAAGTTTTGGTGTAACTAGAATTTGCATATTCAGAAAACGACGGTAAAAATTTACGAGACCTAGAAAACTGCGGACTTGTTTTTTTGTGGATGGAATTGGAATGGCTCTGATTGCTTCTAACTTTTCAGGATCTGGCTGGATGCCTTCAGAAGAAATAATATGTCCCAAAAACTTCACTTTTGTCCTACCGAATTCAGACTTTTCCAAGTTAACTGTAATTCCAGATTCTGCAAAAATATGTAACACGCTGTTGAGGATGCGATTATGTTGTTCCCATGAGGCTTCTGCTATCAGAATATTGTCCACATATAAGGTGATGTGACGTTTTAAGAGCTCAGGTAATATGGAATTTAGCCCGCGAATGAATGCTGCCGAGGAAATGTTCAAACCAAAAGGAAGTTTCCGAAACTGATAACTAACGCCGAAACAAAGGAAAGCTTTGTATTTTCTACATTCTGGATGAAGTTCGATCTGATAAAAGCTGGATCTGAGATCAATGGAAGACAACACTTTTACACCATTAAAATTTTGAAGAAGTTCTTCCAACGTTTGCGGCCTGTCTGTTTCAGGAATAATGATAGTTTTGATTTGTCTCGAATCTAAGACAAGCCTGATCGATCCATTTTTCTTCTCAACAACATGTAATGGATTGTTGTATGAGCTTACTGCAGGCTCAATATTGCCGTCGTCAAGCATGATTTGTATTTCTGTTCTAACACGGTCCCTATAATGTGCTGGAATTACGTACGGTCTAACACAAAATTTAGTATGCTCACGAACACGAAATTGGTATTGAAATCCCTTGATTGTTCCTGCTTTGTGAGTAAAAACTGTGGAATGTGCTTGTAATATCTCAAAAAGGTCCTGCCTATCAGTGTCATTACAATTCTCAATTGTTTGAATTTTATTCTGAATTAACTCATTAGTTTCAATTGTGCCGTCGATATCATCCCAGTCAGTACTTGCAGAGCGACTGTTAGTGTCTAGTTCCGTAGAAAATTCCGAACTGTTGTCTAACAGAAGGTAAAGCCGATTAATTTCCTCGTCATGGTTTGAGAGCCAGTCTTCAAATTTCAAAGCTATTGACTTACCTTCTTTCTCTAAACTTATTTCAGCATCGTGAAAGTTTAAGATTGCTTTGTTTTCATTCAAAAAGTCTACTCCCAGTATAATTTCCGTCGACAGTAATGGAACAATAAGAAAATTCATAGAGAAGCTGTGGCTTTGACAAAAGAATTCTAAGTTGGTTTGTTGGCGTACATCTACACTTTTTCCAATGACTGCACCTTGTAATTTAATCTTGCGTAACGGAAGTGTGGGGCAATCTTTCGATTTGCTGCATTTACTAAAAGCTGTTTCACTAATTACTGAAATGGGATTGCCTGAATCAAGTACTACCGTAAATTTTACGTCATTTACTGTAATGTGAATCACAGGATATGCAATGTTGTTATGTTTTACGTCCTGTTCCTGGAGTAAGATGTCCCTAATGTCTTCCATTTTTACGTAATTACTAGCTATGGCAGCTACATCGTCAGTTTAATGCGTACGTTTTGTGGCTGCCAGCGGGATGAGTCATTGCCTATTGTGTCTTTGTTGGCGCGAGTCGTTAATGGGATTAGGAGACCTAACTTCTACAAATTCACTTTGCCGTGAGGGCCCAGCTCTGTTTGAATCCCGCCAGTTCTGCTGCTATTCAGGTCTGTCGTAACGATCATATCGTGTATCGTCATGCCGGTAGATTCCATAGTTTCTTTCTTGTCGGTTAAGTGGCGGAGAGTTTCTCCCTGAATTATCACTGAAAGGTAGACTGTTGCGTCTGAAGTTATTCTGTCTCCCGTGATAATAATAGTTCTGGTTGCCATATTGTATGTTTCTATGATTGTCTCTGTGATAGTCATTACTACGGAAATGCGATCTTTCTCTGTAACTATTATTACTCCGCCAGTGGTTGTCATATGGGTGGTGTCTGTTTTGGTCACGATTTGCGTTATAAGAATAGACTAGTCGTGTCCAGTTATTGTTTCTGTCGTCACGGAATTGCGACGGATGTGAAATGTAGTGATTGTTTTCCTGTTTTCGCACCCCGCGACTGTATGTGTCAATTTCTAATTCTTGTAAGAGTCCCTGAAAAGCTTCAATGTCGTCTTTGCAACGCCCTGCCAAAATAATATTCGTTAAATGTTCAGGAAATTTCATTATGCAAATGCGGATGAGTTCTGAAGGGCTATATGGGTTTGAAAGATATTGGTTCTTATGCAACATGTCTTCAAAATATTTGACAAGACTGGAAAATTCAGATTGTTCAAAGTGTTTCATCATCATTATGCTATGTTTTACTCGGTCTTGTGTAGCTTGAGACCAATATGCTGAGAGGAAAGCATGATGAAATTGTCCTTCACTGTGACAATCGTGAATGACCGATCGCATTCTTACAGCTGGTTCATTCTCCAAGTAGCCACACATAAATTCTAATCTGTGTTCTAATGACCAGTTGGGAGGAAAACAATGAGAGAATTGATGGAGCCACGCTTGTGGATGAATGTCGTTGCCAGAATTCTTAAATGTTTTGAATTTACGTGCAGTAATGAACAGCTTATAGTCAAAATCATCGTGTCGGCGGGTAGTATATCGCTCATTGTTACGTCGTATCGGCGGTTCCATCTCAAAATTCGGTGCACCTTGCCAATTACTTTCATGATTTCCGAAATGCCCTGTGTTATTATTTTGTGGTTGTTCTGTATTGCTATGTCCCTCTTCCCGTACTGGGGCGCGAGTGTCCTCTGAAATATGTAATTCTTGTATTACTTGAGCCAACTGATCTTGTACTTCCCGCATTTCTCTTTTGTACTGTGTGTTGATTTGATTTTGATTCTGTTTGAATTTCCTAATTTGTTCATACTCTTCAGTGTCAGTGAAGGCTACAGGTTTTGTGTCATTCAGATCATCATCTACCTTCGTAGATAAGTTAGTGAACTGATCTGAAAGTTCGGCTACTTTATCCGACAGTGAAATTATTTCCTCTGTGTGTCTTTCTGAACCAATTTTCAGAGTATCTACTGTGTCCTTTAAGTTCGCTTGAGTTTTTGCAAGTTGCGTAACCGAATCGGTAGATGCAACTGAGTCAATTTTAGCTTGCAAGGTCTCATGATTTTCATGAACAATAGTTTGCAGTTCTTTTATGGCTGCTTCGTGATTCTGTAATGCATTTTCATGCTGCGAAAAAATAGGTTGGAAATTCTCACAAATTTGTGTTTTTACGTCATTACAGACTTTTTGACATTTCGATTTGATGTTACGTAACTCATTAGTTAAATCTTCACGCGTTTGTTCAAGTGTGGTGTCTAACTTTTGAAGCTTTTGCTGTGCTTGTCTCTGATTTTGTTCCATTGTGTCTAACTTTTGAAGATTTTGTTCCATTGTGTCTAACTTTTGAAGATTCGGTCCCATTTGTTTCTGATTTTGTTCAAGCGTTGTGTCTAACTTTTGTAGCCTTTGTCCCATTTGTTGCATTAACTGTAATAACAGTGCACTGGTGTCTGAAACATGTTCCTCAGTGCTTTTCGGCAGTGCATTTGAACCGGCAATATTCGCATTTTGAAAAGCAGAAAATGTGTCTTGATTTATTCGAGAAAACGGTGAGTACGCAAAATCTGAATCTACAATATTTGCAAGATTGTGTCCTGTCATTTCGGAATCCTGAGGCGAGCTGTTGCCGACCGATCGATCGATAATGCTTCCCTGTTCACTAATTGTTTCACTGCCTACACCATTATTTGCAACTCGCTCCATTTCCCTATGCGCTATTACCAAATTACTACTTTGAACATTAGTTAATCCATTACTCGGTAGCGCTAACACACTGCTTTCGTCTTCACTGTCATTTCTATGTTTACTTTGCAGCCTAGTATTACGTTTTTCACACGCCATTATTGTCACAATATTTCACACGACAACACAGAAAAAAAAAAACAATTTGAAGAGCAAAAAGAAGAGAATACATTCACATAGAAAATAATATCTAGTTAATTGCAAGCGCAGCTGCGAAATACTTGGTGCAAATCTACATGCATGCCACAACTGTTTTACTGTCCAACAATGAAAGACTGCAACTACAAAGGAAATTCTCTCTACAATTACGCGCTAGCAATAAACAAAATCTACACTAATTACACAAACTGCAAGGAAAAAAATCAGAAGATTCCAGTGAGGTATCCTTGGCTAAGGGTCGCCATATGAAACGTCCCCTTAGAAAAATTTATACAAGACTGTGCTTAAACTGAAACACAATATTTTTTAGCGCAACGCAATCTGACTTTCAAAAATCCCTACGAAAGAATGGCCCTGAGTAACATTAACCTATACGTTTCACAAATCACTTACCTCACAAAAATCTTCGTTACTCAAGCTGCTGCAATACAGCGAGCATCACTACTGCCAGCTAAATAAAATATTCAAACTACTGAAGGCACTAACTACTGACAGGCATAGTTAGCAAATGAAAGATTTTAATACAGAACAGACAATGTATTTACCTTAATATTGATAATATATAAATCAGTTCGTGACACCAATTCTTACAAATTTCAAAACTCCGCCATCTCTCTACCCACGTCCACCCCTGCTGGCGGCTCACCTCAAACTGCGCAACGCTACGCGCTGTTAGCATCCAGCTGCCGCTGCCCGACACTACAATGGCGAGTATTACAACAATGCCAACCAGCCACAGACTGCACACGGCACTGCCAGTGATTTTCATACAGAGCGCTACGTAGCGGCGGCGTTACCAAAAAAAAAAAAAAAAAAAACTAAACAGCCTACTTACAGATTCTGATATGCTGGTGGAGTGGTTATTGTGTTCTTTCTTTTCTGCAGCCAATTGATGCCTTGCAGTGTGATCTGCTGATGTGATAAGTGGTTTGTTGTGCAGTACTTGTTAACACTGAAAATTTCCCTGTGTGCTTGCAGAATTGTTGGATACATTAATATTTCTTTCCTTAGTAGATGGTATATAAACAAATTATTGTAGAGGCAGTTAAGGACTGGAGTAAACTATTTTTTGTGCACCTTTCAAGAGAAATTTTGAACTGATTCTAAGCAAGTAATGTGACTTTCTAGGCTCTACAGTTTATCGAATTAATACATTTTATTTCATACTGTGAATGGGTACTACTTATATTAGCTGCTGAGACTGTCTGTAATGATTTGTTTTATCAGGAGTCAGTTTAACAATGTTGTTTAATACACCTGGCTAATTTTGCTTTCCTGGACTACGGTTTCTGTGATAGAAATTTCTTTGATGGTCCTGCTGTGACTAATATCAGACAGTAATTGCTTACTGATTCACTGTTCCTCTTGAGTGCTTTGAAGAAGAATGTATACATAGCACATTTTCAACATTTAGCTGCTATTCTGGTATTAGTACAATTAAGTCAGAGGGAGTTTTGGATTTTTTAAAAATGTTATACTATGTGCCAACTATATGATAATTTATCTCCTTGTCTGTGGATAATGCGAAGAATTATTTCATAGGATTTTAACATACATCTTCAGGATACTGTTGTGCTGCTTATTATTTTTGCATGGCTGTATATCAGTAATTTATGATGGTAGACTTACCAGCCATCAGGCCAAAGTGATAGTGAAGCTGGGATGTAATAAGTTTGGATCGTTGACAGTTACTTTTCATGTGTGCTTGTTAGAGAGTGAGTATGAGTTACCATAACCATACATGGGAGATATCATGCAACCTTAAACTTTGGTATGCTCTTTTGTAAATGTCAGCTGTTAATGTAAGTAACATATCATAATTACTGTTGTGTAGATAGAATGATAGTAATGGTTACTACCTTGCTGTTATAAACATATCATGGTGATAACATTGTAAACCTACTACGATTTATTATAATTCTGTTGAGCTGTTTCATTTCATTGAAGATACCATGAGAACCCATGCCCCACCTTGCTACTCATGTGGAGTGTGCATCAGCTGAATTTTGCTTGGGTTACTGCCGTATTTTCTTGGTTCAGAGATTGAGTGAAAAGACTTCCTTGGTGGGACTCATCAACGTTTATTATTATTCTGACTTGTGAAAATGGACTGTGTTCATATCATTGTACAAACCGGTGCTTTGAGCTCTACAGGTTTTCTTACAAAATTTATGCTTGTCACTTTAATGAGATTTTAAGAGAAGTTTTGCGGCTTTTTCAAAAGAACAGTGTGCTTCCAATGAAGAGTTAACAAAGCAAATAAATCGTGCAGAATAAATTTAGTACGAGATAAAATTTTTGGAGATAAGTGTGGACAGATGTATAATTATTTTTAGGAATCGAAAGGTACCATAGAAAATCAGTCAAAAATTTAAGCATAGGAGTTATAAGAAAAGGCTGAAGTGAGAGATGATGTTACAGTTGTTCAGGAGGAGCTCGTGGCTAAAACTACTGACCACAGAGTAGAAATATACCTAGAATTAAGTCATGAATATGAGAAAGGATTACTTACAATAAATGGATTATGTGATTGGAGAAAAACAGAATAAACAATGTTTCGAATGTGTTAGTATTGTTAAAAGTGAACTGATAATAAATGAGAAGTAGTGGACAATATTACAGGAACCGGAAGAACAGATTGGAGGCAATGAAGTTGAACTGTCTGAAGTAAGTTATGAAATTCTCAGTGTACAGTAACAACAAGGGATGGGATTTAAAAAGCAGTCAGTTCACTCCAAAAGGTTAAATAATGTGTGTCCCCTGATTATATATGGAAGTAGAACCAAAAATTTGTTTTCTTTTGTGGTAGTACTGAAAAAGTGGTATTCTGATACAAGTATAGTTGGTGAGATGAAATTTTTGTGTTAATAGTTATACAGAATGCGCATTGTGCACTTAAAGATTAAAAACACAGGGCATTCTGCCATATATTACGAAAATGCACTTTTACTTTTGTTTTCATAACAATTGGCTGTGTGCTGCCAATTCTGTGGAAAAAAGAGTAGTGAGGTATTACGGGCCAGTTATAGAGAAGGTAACCAGTATTGAAAAACCATTTTTGATAATTTTATATTATTCCCACGGGCAGAAACTGAACTGGTTTGGCTGGCCGGAGTGGCCGAGAGGTTCTAGGCGCTACAGTCTGGAACCGCTACGATCGCAGGTTCGAATCCTGCCTCGAACATGGATGTGTGTGATGTCCTTAGGTTGGTTAGGTTTAAGTAGTTCTAAGTTCTAGGTGACTGATGACCTCAGATGTTAAGTCCCATAGTGTTGAGAGCCATTTGAATTTTTTGAAATGGTTTGTTATTTCTGTGTAAGTCATCTCGTATACTATATTCATATGACGTATCGCATAATTGTGTTTTAATTTTTGTTAGCTAACAGAAGATCAACAAATTTTAATACATCTAGTTATGGTATCAAAATGTGTATTTTTAATGCTGAATTTGTTAATCTTTAGTAAAGGTATTTGTTACATGAAATACGTGGAGAAATGTAAACTAGTATGCTCCAAAGAATATTTTGTGATTTGTTTTACTACAACCACTCTCCGTATAGACAGTTTTATGTATGGCAAACAGATTTATGTAAAAATAGTCAAGCATCCATTACTTGACATTTATCGCACCATACATTTGACGAACTTGTTCATTTTGTTACGTTTTCCTAAAATAGGTTTCTCTTTGTAAACATAATTTCAGTTTTACTTGTATGCCTAACACAGCCTTTTAAGTGTTGTTACTTGGCTTATGTGGTGGTACTTCACGAAAGTTGTTCTTATGAACCGAAGTACTTACGTTTGTTTCAATGTATAACCTACTTATTTGTTTGTGTCTGTAGGCATTCGATTTTTATTTCTCACATTTTTCGGTGTCACTCAAATTGTCATCAACGATTCTCCAATAATTGTATTTACATTTTCACAAGGAGTCTATAGCACCTGCGGATCTATGCTTTCAACTTATAACATATTCAGCTCCAACGACTCTTTTTATTTGACCTCTGCATTTAGCGAGACAGGTTTTTACTAGCTGTCATCGTAAAATTCGTTTCTATGATTTGCCGCCAGGCACCGAGTTCTCACAGCTGCCAGCAGGTCTCCGCCTGGGAGAGCCGCTGCTCGCCGGACAGTAGACGCCAGACATTAGCTCTGTAATGAGGAGACCTTGTGCAATCGGGAGGAGTCCTTAAAAATTCCATGAATATTAATGACGCATTGGTGCGCGCATCGTCGAACTGTGGTTCAAGGAAAAATCTGACATTTATCTGGACATTCCCATTTGCGGCACGCCCTGCGAATTTTCGGCGGATCTCCTCTAATAACATCGAAGTAAGACAGTGCGTACGGCACGAGGGGCGCGGTTTCGAGATCGCAGCCATAAATATTCAATGCGAACTCTCGCCGGGCACGCAGCAAGTACCCCGGAGAATTGCACATTCCAGAACTTGGCTCTCTTTCGACGAATTTTTGACAGAAAACCTAGCAGAGATCACATAAATTTTAATAACAGAGTAATTTACAAAGCAAATCAGAAGAATGAGACACTCTCCTTTTAGAAACGGAGACACGTCAGTGCTTCACATAAGAATTCTCAGATTATTTCCAGAGCTTCGGCTGTTCGTTCTTTTCAAACAGCGTATCATCTCGTCACTGTAAACCTTCAGTGTGGGAATACGAATACAAACTGCAAATTGTCTCAGTGGTGATTACATAATTTTTCTACGCTTATGAAGGACAAATGAATCAACTATAGGTAGGAAAACCTTTTTTTAGAAGCAATCGCTGTCGAATGGTGTGAGCGAAAATAAGCTAATTTCAAATTTGCCATGACGTAAATTCAACTAGGACATAAAGTGATTTGCCTTAGTGTACGATACACTGCGGGCACGTGATGAGGCACTGGACGTATAAAGGGTAAACATTAATAAAACAGACAAAATGCGGGGACGGATTCCTGACCAGAAATAGAAGAAGGGCCCATGAT
Source organism: Schistocerca gregaria (assembly GCF_023897955.1). NCBI lineage: Eukaryota > Metazoa > Arthropoda > Insecta > Orthoptera > Acrididae > Schistocerca > Schistocerca gregaria. The sequence continues at coordinate 430,463,551 of NC_064920.1, read as the reverse complement.
TACATTACTGGCCATTAAAATTGCTACACCACGAAGAAGACGTGCTACAGACGCGAAATTTAACCGACAGGAATAATATGGTGTGATATGCAAATGATTAGCTTTTCAGAGCATTCACACAAGGATGGTGCCTGTGGCGACACCTACAACGTACTGACATGAGGTAAGTTTCCTACCGTTTACTCATACGCAAACAGCAGTTGACCGGCGTTGCCTGGTGAAACGTAGTTGTGATGCCTCTTGTAAGAGGAGAAATGCGTCTCGCCACGTTTCCTTCTTTCATAAAGGTCGGATCGTAGCCTATCGCGATTGCGGTTTATCGTATAGCGTTGTCGGTGCTCGCGTTGGTCGAGAGCCAATGACTTTTAGCAGAACAAGGAATCGGTGGGTTCAGGAGGGTAATACGGGACGCCGTGCTGGATCCCAACGGCCTCGTGTCACTAGCGTCGAAATGACAGGCATCAAATCTGCATGGCTGTAACGGATCGTGCAGCCACGATCTCTCAGTCAACAGATTGGGACGTTTGCATGACAAAAACCATCTGCACGAACAGTTCGACGACGTTTGCAGCAGCATAGACTTTCAGCTCGGAGACTATCGCTGCGGTTACCCTTGACGCTGCATCACAGACAGGAGCGCCTGCGATGGTGTACTCAACAACGAACCTGGGTCCACGAATGGCAAAACGTCATTTTGTCGGATGAATCCAGCATCATGATGGTCGCATCCGTATTTGGCGACATCGCGGTGAACGCACAATGGAAGCATATATTCGTCATCGCCATATTGGCGTATCACCCGGTGAGGGGGTATGGTGTGCCATTAGTTACACGTCTCGGTCACCTCTCGTTCACACTGACGGCACTTTGAACAGCGGACGTTACATTTCGGACGTGTTACGAGGGGTGGATCAACCCTTCATTCGATCCCTGCGAAACCGTACATTTCAGCAGCATAATGCATGACCGCATGTTGCAGGTCCAGTACGGGCCTTTCTGATTACAAAAAAAGTTCGACTGCTGCCCCGGCCAGCACATTCTCTAAATCTCTCACCAATTGAAAACGTCTGGTCAATGGTGGCCGAGCAACTGGCTCGTCACAATACGCCAGTCACTACTCTTGATGAACTGTAGGATCGTGTTTAAGCTGCATGGACAGCTGTATCTGTACACGCCTTCCAAGGTCTGCTTGACTCCATGCCCAGGCGCATTAAGGCCATTTTCACGGCCAGAGGCGGTTCTGGGTACTGATTTCTCAGGATCTATGCACCCAAATTGCGTGAAAATATAATCGCATGTCAGTTGTAGTATAATATATTCGTCCAATGAATACCCGTTTATTATCTGCATTTTTTCTTGGTTTAGCCATTTTAATGTCCAGTAGTGTATATACCTGGAAGTTCATCGTTGGCACGGTACATGGACGTGATGAATGAAAATTCCTCGGACCACGTACCGTACGCTTCTTGGGTGCTGCAGGCTGTGTGGTTGAGGTAGCGTACTGCAAGCTGCAGGACGGTCCGATATCCATGACGGGAACGAGCCGACATCGTGTCTGTGTAAGGCTAAGCAAATGGAAACGGTTGAGAGGCAGCACTCCTATACCAAAACTAGTACCCTCACAGACACCAATCACAACATTTTGAGTGTCTGGGTGATCATGGATCTTGTCAGACATATGAAATTGCAGTCGGGGGGGGGGGGGGGGGGCAATGTGTGTACAGTAGATTTGCAGAACCTGGTTGTACAGGATATTGAGACGAACCCTAGTACAACCTCCAGAAAAATAGCCCACCAACAAGGTGTAGGCCAAAGTACGATTATGTGTATCTTGGATGAGAACCGCTAGGATTATCGGCAACGTAGTTTCCTCTATGGAACGATTTTGTAGACGGTTTGTCACCAGACGACCACAATTATAGGTTTTCCATCATCAGTCCTTTTTACCGACAAAACAATCTTAATCAGAACTGGCATCATCAGTCTGCATAATCGTCCTTTCTGTGCCTCAGACAATCCTCGGGTCGTGCGGTAGCGTTCTCGCTTCCCGCGTCTGAGTTCCCGGGTTCGATTCCCGGCGGGGTAAGGAATTTTCTCTGCCTCGTGATGGCTTGGTATTGTTTGTTGTTCTTAGGTTAGTTAGGTTTAAGCAGTTCTAAGTTCTAGGGGACTGAAGACCATAGATGTTAAGTCCCATAGGGCTCAGAGCCATTTGAAACATTTGAGCCAATCCTCGGGGAATAGTTGAGGCGTCTCATCAGGATCGATTCATCATTAGTGCTTCGGCAGGGATTTGCGATTTCCACATACTTTTACCAGTTATTACTCCACAAATTCTCGACAGAGGAATGTACCACGATTTCCTTCAGAGATCAGAGACGGATTACCGTTTTAGTGACGATACGGACCGTGAATATGAAAATACACTGATATAAGCTACACTGACAAAGGAGATTGGTAACTGGTAATCCTAGAAACGGGGAAGGTGGCCGGCTGTCCTACTGTTGTAAACATCGATGCAGAGTGAGAGACAGTGAACCCATGATGTAGGACGTCCATGTCTCATCGCAGGTAGTGAACGACGTAGGCTTAGCTGGTCTGTAAAGCGGCGATCTACGTTTTCTGGAAACAACAACGTCATAATTGTGTTTGAACGGGCACTCAATGATCGATATTAAACCTTGGGTTGATGGAAAGGTTACAACTGATTTGATGAACCGCGCATTTTGTTAGACCGAGCGAATTCTGCTCGAAACATGCACCGCGTCACGGAAGCAGAGCAGTGGACACATTATGATGTACGAGACGTGCACCTGGACAGCGTATGGGATTTGAGGTAGTCATCTCACACACCATGACTACTGTGAACTTTTCTTTTTCTCTCATCAGTCTTCTGACTCGTCAGATGAGGCCAGCCACGATTTCCTCTCCTGTGCCAACTTCTTCATCTACAAATAAATCTATATCTATATTCTGCAAATGACATTTCAGTGCCTGGTAGAGGATTCATCGGACCACCTCCACAGTAATTCTCTATTATTCAACCTCATACCGCATGGGGAAAACGAACACCTATATCTTTCCGTGAGAGCACTTATTTCATTTATTTTATTGGTATGATCGTTTCTTCCGATGTAGGTCGGTGTCTACAAAATATTTTTGCATTCCGAGGAGAAAGTTGGTGAATCAAATTTCTTGAGAGATGTTCACCCTACATCGAGTATCATTTCAATTACACTCGTTTCCCTATTTCGCTGTAGTACAAAACGTACTATCTCGATGTACTCTGTTAATACTATCTGATACGGATCCCACACCGCGGAGCAGTACTTTATCTGGGAGTAGCACTTGCAAACTATGTCCTGCTGGATGTATTCCAATCTCTGTCTTCCCCCATAGTGTTTACCCTCTACAAGTCCCTCTAATACCACGGAAGTTATTCACTGATGTCTTAGTAGATGTCCGATCATTCTGTCCCCTCTTCTTGTCAGTGATTTTCACATTTTCCTTTCCTGGGCATTTCTGCGGAGAACCATCTCAACGTATTTGTCTATAGACCGGCCAATTTTCAGCATTCTTCTATAGCACTACTTCTCAAAGGCTTCGATTCTCTCCTGCTCCAGTTCCCCCACAGTCCATGTGTCACTGTTACTCGTATAATAGCGAAATTTTTTCCTTGTAGAACTCTGCGTGGAAATTGTGTCATGTTTATGAGTTATCACATGTTGAAAACCATTTGTTAATACCTAGTATAGTTTTGAATCTATTAAAATATTCGAATGTAGAGATAATTTATGAACATGCTGTATATCATATTTATATTTTCACATGACACACAAGAAAAACTGAAGTGGAGTGACTGTACGTGAACTATCTTCACACGATGAAGGAAAACTCACAATTTGCGCCTCAGTATTCGTCAGGTTTTTCTGGTATATAATGGTTATAAGAACATAAGTATTAAACAGTTGGAAAGAACAGTCCATAGTTTCTCCTGTGCTAACGGTGTCACAACCAATACCGCTTCGCGCATTAGTTATTTCCGAATCAGGGTTCCTTACATCGAGTTAATATGCTGGTTTTCATCATCCCTCAGGTCTTCTCGGTGTGTCTGAGATTTGATGTACTTCGGAATTTTCAGCCAAGTTCTTGTTTCCACTTCGTCAGGTACTGTGAGTAGTGTTATTGTGTCCTCGCGCCTGCACAACAACCAGTCAGCAAAATCCGCAGCACCTTAAGAAGAAGACTGGGCCCGTCGTTCAAATATTGTGCATATAATTGAAAACCGGCGGTACGCTATTAAGACATATTTCTTTCATCAGTACTGGAAGATTGTAGCAACGTCTCGGAAACAAAATATGTTTACAGGGTCCTGACAACACACATGGAAAAAAATCGTAAAACCACGTTCATAAATCGCAGGAACAGGTGATAAATATTTATATACCAAGCAGATTAACGATTATGCAAGACACAGTAGCTACGCTCAGCTAAGAATGGGTGTGTGTGTGAAGGGACAGGAATGAAGAACATCATCAAACTGAGACGGTTAGTGACTGCAATACTATAATTGTTGTCAAACCGCTTGCAAACCATGTGAATGAAAGAAGAATAGTATATCTTAGAAGGCATTAGAGACCCATAATGCGACTAGTGAAACAATATTTTTCCATGTTAGCTATGTGTTTACATATGGAGAATATCAGGTGCAGGTTCTGTAACTCTGTACTACACTTCTACAGTATGTTTGGGTTCCCATAGGATTGATGGTATCTATTCCTTCGATGGTCACATTGAAGTGGAAAGTAACTACGAAAGTAGACCTAAAGATTTTAAATGCTCATTATCATCGTGTAAGCAAGCTGGCCTGTTCTGGGGTTGGTTAGTGGAGCGTGAGCGGACGCCTCGGTAGTTACCACTCGCGGTAAAGAGAGGTGGTGTGAAGGCACTACGTAGCTCAGGGAAGAGAAAACTGTGCGCTGACTTCAGAGTAAGGACCGTGTGTAGGAGTCACCGTAGCCTTAGACGCAAACGTATATACACAGAAGCGCGAAAGAAACTGGTCTAGGTAAGAGTATTCAAATACAGATTTGTTAACAGGCAGAATACCGCCCTACGGACAGCAACGTCTATAGAAGGCAAGTCTGAGGCGCATATGTCAGACCGGTTATAGCTGCTAAAATGGAAGGTTATCATTATTTAAGTGAGTTTGAACATAGTGTTATAGTCGGCGCATAAGCGATGGGACACAGCATCTCCGAGGTAACGAAGAAGTGGCATTTTTCCCGGACGACCAATTCACGAGTGTACCGTGAGTATCACAAACGACGATTGAAAGAGAATCGTTCAGTGTGGCACACCTGCAACACTTTCGCAAAATGCTGGAGATTTCAGTGCTGGACCATCAACAAATGCCAGCGTGCCAACCATTCAACGAAACATCATCGATATGGACTTTCGGAGCCGAAGACCTTTGTTGACTGCACTACACAAAGTTATACGTCTCTCCTGGGTCCGTCAACACCGTCATTGGACTGTTGACATGAAAGAGTTTGCCTGGTCGGACGTGTCTCGTTTCAGATTGTGTCAGGCGCGTGGACGTGTATGCCTATGGAGATAACCTCATGAATCCATGGACCCTGCACGTCAACAGGAGACTGCTGAAGCTAGTGGAGGCTCTGTAGTAATGTGGCGCATGCAGTTGGAGTCATGTGGAACCCCGATACGTCTAGATACGCTTCAGACAGGTGACACATGCATAAGCATCCTGACTGTTCACCTGCATCCATTCATGTACATTGTGCTTTCCGGTAGATTTGGGCATTTCCAGCAGGACAATGCGACAGCATACACGTTCAGAATTGCTACAGAGTGGTTCCAGGAACACTCCTCTGAGTTTAAACACTTCGATGACTACCAGACGTTCCAGACATGAACATTATTGATCTTACCGGGCGTGCCTTGCAACGTGTAGTTCAGAAGAGTTCTCCATCCCCTCGTGCTCTTACGGATATATGGACAGCCCTGGACGATTTATGGTGCAACTCTCGTCCAGCACTAATTCAGACATCAGTCGAGTTCATCGCACGTCGTGTTGCGGCATTTCTGCCTGCTCATGGGGGCCCTGCACAATATTAGGCACGTATACCAAGTTCTTTGGGAATTCAGTATAGTAAGGTCACAGTGCTTAAAGTGAAGAGTAGCTGATTAGCTGATTTCAAATCGTTGAGAAGCAGTGTGATCGTCGGCGAATTATCTTATAATATATTGAGCGTAATCATGAATATTAACTTTCGTTTCTAATCGAGCTTATAATGCTCGAAAGAATCTTCAGGTGAGATAGTAGTACCTGTATACGAAGACTGATGTATGGTCGAAGGTACTACACAATGTACAATGCGGTGCAGATGGTGAAGCTGGACAACTCTCTCAGTGGAGGTGTGAAATAGCGTCGACCGTTGTGCAGCCTCGTCCGCGGTGTCCAACTTCCTATTGAATCAGTACCACCTAAAAATTTCCTAATTAACAAAATCAGTAGATGATACAATTGAACTGGGGTTTCACCAGCGATCTCGCTGATGACTTTCAATTGTATTGCTCTATCTAGTCACAGTTTAGGAACGGTCAGATTCAATACGTTAATACAGTCCGATTCAATATTCATGGAGTATCCCATGTGCTGAGCGCTTCTAGTGTATTTACAACAAGTATAGAATTAGTAGTCGACTACTGTCGACCTGTGCACATATTTACCGCTAATAGCAAAACTTCACACACACACATATGCTGATTGATCATTTCCTGTAAGAAAAGGGATGCTACACCGGGTTAATAACCTCAATTGGAACGACAGGCACACCAACGTCAATTTACAAGACGTCAGTACAGAATGTCTTACTATAGTTACAGTTTCCTTAACTACACTGTGACAGGCAGTGGCGTAATGAATTTCGTAATAAAATAAGCCTCAACATGAATTCCATGACGTTACACATTTGTAGCTACGGTTATGTCCATGTCTGGATCTACATATTTGAAAACGAAATGTATCCACTGAACCTCAGTGATACACTTCAAAACTTATCTTCCAGCTTTCAGGGCTCAGCAACCGGTACAAGATATGAATATTTTAGTGAGAAGCAGAATAAGTAGTACTCACTGAAATGTTTAACATGTGAATAAAATAATGATGACAGTTAGCTCTGTATCTGAAAACTATATGCATCATAACTTTGCATCCATCATAAGAAATATCACCGTACTTAGATGTCCATGTTCTTCATTTTATCCATTAAAGAAAGACGTGAGATTTATTTCATTGTTATTTCTCGTCAGGATTTAACATGAAATGCATTAATTAGGCACCGTGAAGCGATACATCTCAGAATAATTTACATTAACTGTCTTAGAAAAGACGCATTGGGAACAGTTTCCCGTATGGAGCTACTCACCCCTCCCTCGCCTCATCCCACCCTTTCCGTTTCCCCCCCCCCCCCCCCCCCACCTTTTCCTTTGCTGTTAAGCGCCATGAGCAGGCCGATTGACCACTCCCGTGGCGTGAGCGTGAACCAGGTTGCACGTGCATATCGCTAAACAGCCCTTTAAACTACATGTAGGAAGTGGTAGGGTGAGCGCAGGAGATGGAAGCGTTATAACACATCCTAAAACGATACTTACTGACATCTGGGGGACATACTCCAACACTTGGTCTATAGATCCTAACACAAACTAATGAGTGCAAGGTATGAGAAATTACAAATTTACAACAAAAGATCAAATTACTCTTGGTCTCATCAGTGAGTGACTAAACGGCTGCTTTTGCCGATAGCGAATGTGAGACGACAGTCACTTTTACAGACATTTTGAAGTTATGAAAAATAATGCGGGAGCATCAAAAGTCTTAAAGCCCTTGAAGTCAACATCGACCATCCTTTAAAATGCAGTAACAGGACCGTTAACTTGCCATTTAGTGTTCGAAGAACCAGCGGCCTATTACCTATGATCAATCACGACGTCGCGTAGGCAAGAAATCTTAGTCTATGGTAGATACTGCTGAATTCACTCAATGAAACGTTTGCCTACATGGCAGCTCAATGTAGCCATTTAGCTTTCATTGTCTTGTTCAGGGATAACGAAACCCTCTAGTTTCGTAAAAGAAAAATATGGGGAACAAGTTCATGCTGACTATCTAAAGCGTAGTTCTTCAAGTATGGCACACTTCTGGAACACGAAACGGTGGTGTAAACGAAAGTTGTTATGAGAAATACGTGGAGGAGGGTTTGTGAGGTATGTGATACTATTGCAATGATTACAAATTCCAGTCAAGCTGGCATAAACTGGGCTGAAGGAACACCCCTCTGTCCTGTATGTATGGAGTGAACGGAATGGTGTCATAAAGCGTTTTTATCCTCTCTTGAGGCAATCCGACTCACTACTGTTGTAACTAGGCCTCGACGTCCTGAGTAGTTATGCACATCTGAGATCGTCAGCTTGGGTATTATGAACTGAATAAATTTTCAGCTCCCAAAATCGCTGAAATCATTCATGCATATAGATTACTGGTTTCAACAGTTACCTGTTAATTTTAATTTTTTTTAAATAACCAACAGCCTCAGTGGCACTCTTTACCCAGAATGTACCTAGGTTTCAGTCGGGATAACCCAACCTTCTTAAGAATAACAATAACTACCGTTTGTCCATAGTGGACATCGTCAAGCTAAAACTAAAGATCCATAAATTATCGTCAGACTCTACATACTTATTCGAAATTGCCTCGGCCCCACTTCGCGACCGCGATGCGGCAGCCATGAGTGCTGTACCGGAACTTGCAGTTCCAGTTCCAGTACAGCCCTCTGGCTGCCGCATCGCGAAGTGGGTCCGAGGCAATTTCGAATAAGTATGTAGAGTCTGACGATAATTTATGGATTTGTTGTTTTAGCTTGACGATATCCACTATGGACAAACGGTAGTTACTGTTATTCTGAAGAAGTTTGGGTTATCCCTACAGAAACCTAGGTAAATTCTAGGTAAACGGTGCAACTGAGGCTGTTGGTTACTAAAATTGCTGCTGACAGGGCCGCGAAATGTTGAAAATATTTAAGTTCTCTGTTACCATCTTCGGACCAGGTGTGTTGCCCTTAGCGTAAGTTAGTTTAAGTTAGAGTAGAGACCTCGGCAGTTTGGTCATATAGGAACTTTCCACAAGACACGTGCGTGTTGTGTGGACGAGTACTGTACTGTTAAAATATGGCGTCACGATACCATCACATGAGAGGCTACACACAAGGAAGCAAAATGTACTGTTTGTCCTTGCGTAACCAAAACTGGCTTCCAGTTTATAGTCGTGGAACACCATTCATATCATTATGACCTACAAGGACGCATATCCACCTCGGATATCATACTAAACCTTGTGACCTTCACATGTTTTCCTATTTATACGGCGTAATGTTTCAGCTTACACGAGGTTAGCATGCATTAGCTATTTATCCAGCACGATTTGAAACAGTCTCCACGCTTTGATGTGCATGTACTTGTAAGTAAACTACCTTGTAAGTCCCCGGCTTTGCAAGGGACATTTACTGTACGAGCTCTCGCTAAAATCTGTTAGCGTCAGTGGACTCGTCTGAAATCACGGCACACAGCCCGCCGAGTGTATTGCGTTACGCGCGCCAGCGTGTGTTACGAGAGAGAGAGAGAGAGAGAGAGAGAGAGAGAGAGAGAGAAAGAGAGAGAGAGAGAGTGGCGGGGAGGGGGGAGGGGTTAGCAGTGCATGCGCACACACACAGACGACCCAAGCCGGCACATGTTAGGGGTGCGGCTTAAATAGCTTGTTTTACAACATGCCGCTGCTTTGGCAAAGTGCTGACATCAGTAAAAGTTAAATTGCGTCTCTAATAACCTGACGTTCCGCAAGTTAGTTCAAAGCCAATGTGGCTAGCGAAGGGGGCAGAGGAGGTCTTGCCTGACAGTAAGAGCGGGGGATGAGGGGGGGGGGGGGGAGGTATCCCGAGAACCGGCCAGAGGAGTCAGGGAGGGAACAAATACGCCTGCAGCCGTCCTGCCTTCTCAATTTGCATTAATTACTCATCGAGAGAGAATGCAAAACATTTTCGCTGCGCGGACCCCGCAGTGCGGGGGTGGTTGGGGTGCCCACCCACTCGCTAGCTCGCTCTCCCTTCATTAGGCGGCGGGAAAACAGCGGCCGGCGGCAGTGGCCGGTCCGTCGCAAATCCTGCTTAACATTCAATCCACGCGGCCGCCCCACAGCGTGCTCTGCCACTGTAGATCCAAAGTGCTCCGCCGTCGGGGCGGCAGCCGTCTCCGCTCCCGTGTCCACCTCTCGCGCGAGGAATTTGCGCCGTAGGATTTGCCCATAAATTGAGCTACACCGTAGTAGGCCGGAGCGTATGGTGGATATCTACATCTCCATGTAATCTACATCTCTGCTCGCGGCGAGCGGGCGACGCGCGACAGCAACGGCGGCAGCACCTGCTCGTAAAAAAAAAAAAAAAAAAAGGTTTGCTTCTCTCTTTGAGATTGTTCCTCTGGCTGTATGCAAATACGGAGGTTGTTTGTGCCTCTTCACGCTCCCTCGATTCCCTTATCTCCGCTCAGAATTCATGAGCAGTAGATGTCTGTAATCGTGAAAGCATTTTTATTATTATAGTTTCAAATTAAACTCTCACAGCAACACTGGAATTTCAGCTAAACGAAATAGGTACAACCAGCCCAAAATATTTTATATTTTTATGCACTCACCTGAACGAGCGTACTCCTGTAGCAGCGTCTGGGATGTAACTAGATGAGCAGTCACTGCTGAGGCTATAATGAAATTGGTGTGGAATTAAACTAAATGCTAAAACGACCATCGGCTGTGCTTTGAACTTACAGGAAGAGACATTAACCAAAATAAAAGAGGCCAAGCCTTCTGCACCGTTTATTTGCAATAGCGCCTGATCGACTAGCCCTTTTCGACTCTTTTCAAACATACAGCTGCCCCTACCGATTCGTCTTATGTACAACGCATAACGTCTGCATCAGGAATGGTATCCAGACAGGCAACAGACACATAATCTACGTTCCTCTCAGAGCCTTGAGCAATTGTTAGCAATCGGAAATCTTACTGCAGAAAAATACGAGGAAGGATCTCCCACCAGTTACACGGTATTTCTGGACCAGGATATGCACGGTGTCCACAATAAGTCTCCAACATTTTGATATCCTATATCTTTCTCATTGCAGATGGTGGACCTGTGAATCCTGAAGGGGCAGACGGAGCAACTCAACAAGGTTGTGGTGTGAAAATTTGATACGCCAATTGGCAACAGTGGAGCTGCAATCAATTGTTTTAGCAAAATTGAGGATGTGAAGGAGCGTGCACAAATGGTCTGGTGGTATGCACAGACAAAATCGGCGACCCAAGTACAAAGAAACATTCGTCGAGTTTACAACAAAGCGCACCCGTCGTTCAAGACTATGAAGAAGTGGTGGGAGCAGTTTTTGGCAACTGGGAGTGTTGCGAAGTGGCATGGTTGTGGTAAGCCTGGGATTAGCGAACATCATGTGCAACAAGTGCGACGGTCATTGGAACAAACTCCACATAAGTCAGTGCGACAGGCAGTTAAACAGTGCACAAAGTGCTTCATCAGCGAGTACGTTTGAACGCAAATAAATTGCAGGTTGTGCAAGAAATCAAGCCTGATGATCGACCAAAGCGATAAGAATTTGCAAGTGTCATGTTAGATCGCATTGCCGCGGACGAGACATTTTTATCACTCGTGATTTCTACTGAAGAGGCAGCCTCTCACGTGTCAGGGTCTGTCAATCGTCACAATGTGCGTATCTGGGTGCCGAAAATCCACATGCACCTAGGGAACACATGAGCAACAGTCCGGAAGTTAATGTGTGGTGTGGTTTGAAGATAAATCGCATTGTTGTGACTTTTTTTTCAGGAGCTGACTGTGGATGGAGCCATCTACCGCGACATGTTGGAACAATTTGCCGTGCCACAGATAACAGACTTGCAGCCAAATGTGATGTTTCAACAGGACGGTGCACCACCCCATTGAAGCCTTGATGTCAAAAAATTTTTAAATTACACATTCCCACAACGATGGATTGGCCGTAGAGGTCCTATTCCTTGGCCGCCACGTTCGCCCGACATAATCCCCTCTATTTTTTCTTGTGGGGTTATGCGAAAGACCGGGTATACGCTACACGAGTAAAGGACATGCAACACTTGAAAGAGCGCATAACAAATGTCATCAACTCTGTCACAGAACAGACGCTCCGCAACACATGGCACGAAATCGATTATAGACTTGATATTCTCCGCGCTACCCGTGGCACCCATGTTCAAGTCTACTGAACCGTCCACCTGTCTATGAAAACTTGATGAGCTACTGTATGCTTTCCTTGTATTTGTTCGTCAATAAATTGTTGCCTCTCAGATTTTATGAGTTCAAGTGTTGGAGTCTCATTGTAGACACCCTGTACTTTACATCTGCCAGAGTTATCCAAGTGTCTGCAATATTTCATTGGGTAATTGGCAGTGTAGTCAAACATGTTTTTGATGTCTCTGTAAATTCATTCCGTTCATACTGTTCAATCTTTTGTAAACGGTTTGGAAATGTTACAGTGTATGATTTTCATCAGCTGTGTGAAAGTCACTTGTTGTTTAAGGTGTCAATCATGGAAATATATTTTGGGTGAAACTAGATGGAATGTCCGAATAACTGAATGCACCGTACCCCAAACTAGCACACCTTCCCCCAGTGAACTAACGACATGACCGCAGCAGCAGAACACAATGCGATCAGTAATTAAATATGAAAATTTTACTTTGGTTAAAAAATTAGGATTCATTTCAATCTGATAGCAACTACTGAATTGAAACGAAAGTTGAAAACGGTATGCATCTCTCAGAAATGGAACCTGCATCCTCGTGGCTATCCGACTGACTTCCAGATTCTCACCTGTGGGCGATTCGGCTTCCGCACTCGACATATTTTGCACGTAACAGCGCTTTGAATCTTCAAATATTCCTTTTCCAAACGTGTTTGAGTAGTGCATCGTACTGTCTTTCATGTCTTACAAGTATGAAGGAAATCAGTGAGAGAAAACATTCATGGCGACCTTGTTAGGCTCCAAATAACATATTCGAAGATTCAAGTGCTTGACACCAGGACAGTAAGCGAATCTTAAGTGGATGACGTCGGCCTGATACTAAACAGCGGTGAACAATTTGAAGTCACCATGCAAATTGTAAGTGGATACACAAATATCAGTGAGGTCCAAATAGATTTTCACAAATCGGTAATCCATCCTTTAGATAACGATAATTTATAAAGCATCTCTAGATCCCAAAGGTAAACATTATAGAACAACGCATCTACGTTGCGGGAAGCTTCCGAGGAGCTGATATAACTGAATAATGTTACTATGTTACAAGCAATTACAGTGCCACATAGAGAACAGAACATAAGCACAGTGATAGCACAAGCCATCTAAGAGGTAGCATGTTGGTATGTTTGGAGATACTGTTTGTCCGAAGTTTTTTTTTATAACTACTTAGTGCAAAGTTAGAAGGCCAGGACTGAAGAACATAGAATTTTTCTGCAGCGCCATATATTAAGAAACATAAGTAACATCGCTGTGAGAAATCAAGAGTCCCTGTCCATAAGAATATGAGATACTCGAGCCACAAAGTAATAGCCCACCAAAAAGTCTTGCAACAATTAACCACGATGTTCAACATATCAGGCTATAAGTAACAGTAAAAAGTTACAGAAAACACCGAAAGGGATCAACAGCGTAGGTTTAACGACAACTCGCGAAGTATTTGGCCCGAGACCAGACAGAGTTCGACCAAATATCTGGTGCAATATACTGGATTCAATCCTAACAACGCATGTCAGAATTAATCGATATGAAGCTGCTAAGCAAACGATCCCCTAGGGAGAAAAACTGTGGCGTACCCCTTTCTGCGAAAAGTGTGGAATGATCGTTTCACTAGTTCACACTTTGTTTGTCAATCTGAAGCTCAACTTGGGAGCGGGGCGTGTAACGGCAGTGAAAAGACAGGACAATGCACACCATGGAAATCATTTCCTTTCGATAAAACTAATAGGTTATTGATTCCCGCAGCCCATGATGCAAAGGAAACAGTAGTAAAGAACCAACTTTCCTTACGATGCAAAAGCGACTTTGAACGGGAGACAAAGGATGGAGGGCCGGACACAATTTCAGGATAACCTTTTGGCCTTTGGGTGGGAAACTGCCCGTAAAAGGTGGATGAATTAGCATTCATCAATGAAATGACGATGCTGAAGGCAATGGAAACCACTGTATTAAAGACATGCGATGTGTATCTACAAGAGATGTGGTTTGTAACTGAAAAAGCTTCATGATGATCTGTCCACTGGCAAAATATTTCGACCTAGTTCCTCATCTGAATCCCCGAGAGGGGCAGCCAAGGCGGAGGTGACCACTAGAAAATGACTGAATAAGAAACGTAACGTTCTACGATACAAGGCACCGAATGTCAGAATTTAAAGATATTAGACAAGCCAGAAAAGCTGAGAAGGGAGATTCAAAGTTGGGTTAGTGACGTGATATGGAAAAAAGACTAGGATTTCTGGTCAGATGAGTATATAGTTACATCATCAGCATCAGAAAATGATATAATTTTAGTAGGACACGTTATGAACGTGGAGGTAGAGCAGAGAGTGAATTCCTGTGAACAGTTCAGTGATAGTGTTATTCTCTTCAGAACTGACAGTATACCAACACGTGCATCATTAGGTGAGGTATAAATGCGGACGTCGCAAGCAAAGGAGGAAGAGATAAAGTTTAAGAGCATATTGAAGACATAATTCAGTATGTAAAGGGAGATGAAAATCTCATAGCCAATGAATTCAATGAAAGAGAGGAGAAATACTAATAGAATTCTGCAATATGTTTCAGTTGTTAATAGCGAATACTCTGTTTAAGATTCAACGAGCGAGGTGGCGCAGTGGTTAGACACTGGACTCGCATTCGGGAGGACGACGGTTCAATCCTGCGTCCGGCCATTCTGATTTAGGTTTTCCGTGATTTCCCTAAATCACTGCAGGCAAATGCCGCGATGGTTTCTCTGAAAGGGGACGGCCGACTTCCTTCCCCATCCTTCCCTAATCCGATGAGACCGATGACCACGCTGTCTGGTCTCCTTCCCCAAACCAACCAACTAACCAATCTGTTTAAGATTCACAAGAGGAAGAGCTATCTTTGGCAAAGATCGGGAGATACAGGAAGATTTCGGTTAGATTACGTCATGGTCAGGCAGACATTCCGAAAGCAGTTGTTGAACCTTAAGCCATACCCAGGAACAGATGTAGAAACAGAACACAATTTAGCATTGACGACAAGGGTAAAAGTTTAAGAGGCTATTCGGAAATAATCTGTGCCCAAAGAACTGCTATACGGAGGTCCTAAGGAATGAATGAATACGCTTATACTACTCTAAGGATACAGATACTGAGATAACAGATAATACCGAACATAGCCTTTAATGTGAGGGAGAAATTTCTGCGAATGTGCGTTGGGATTTGAACATTGTATTGTAGTGTAACATGGACTGTGGGAAAACGGGAACAGAGAAGATTCGAAGGATTTGAGTTGTAGTGCGACGGTTAGGGTATAGAGTGAGGAGGTTTTTGGCAGACCTGGTGAGCAAGTGAATATGGAAAACACTGACGAGGGGAAAGGACAAGATGGTTGGACATAAGAGGTCATCGCTTAACCTCCATGGTACCAGAGGGAGCTGAAGACGGCAAAAACTGTAGAGGAGGACAGCGATTGGAATTCGTGGCGGGCCACATCAAACCAAGGCCAAGACTAATTACGCAAAATGAACTAAAAATAAAAAAAACTAGAGCAGTAATACAATATTCATACTGTGTACTGATGATCCATCCCGATCCATGATCCGTTCTAGTCCAGTTGTAATTGTGACCTGGATTTAATGCACCATTGTCGCAAAGGTATATTAAGATTAGTGAAATATTTAGCTAGTTAATCAAGTTATCACATAAACCATAAATTCTGATAACTTTCAAAACTTCATTTATTGTTTTAAAATGTTTCCATTCATCCACGGTTATCACATAGTATTTCGTTTCTACTATCTACGATTTTTTCTTCTTCCCTCGCAAGCTATTTTCTGTGTTGTTTCGTGGATAAATGATGTGACACCTGTTGACTTTAAGTGAAGCAAATTTAGGCTTACAAAACACTAACGTAATATCTTAATGAATAGCAACACAAATATTTATGCGTTGTTTATACAACTTTTCTAGAAAAGCTAATATTTTGAAGCATTCGAATCCTGAATTCAGTACTTTAATATAGGCTCCTTGTTTCACACTGAACACCTGAAGATAATTACACGTTTATGTAAGTTATCCTTCATAATAAACCTTTTGTGCAGTGCTTCCTCAATGAGAGAGATTCAAGCATCAGCGGCATCCATAAGATTTCTGAGTCATTGTAGATATAAAATAAAGATTTAGGTTGTTACCAACAAAAGGACATGATATTTCTACCAAGTCTCTAAGGGCCATAAGCAACCGTTGATAACTGCCAAGATCAGTGGTTAAATTTATAGATTGTCGTACCAAGACACGACAGTCAGATTAAGGAGACTAATTTTACCATCATTTGCGCAAAATGAAGTTGTTACAGCGCAGTTAAGAACTACAAATTTAGGACAAGGAGGAAATGGGGTTAGAGTCCAATAGATAAAGTAAATATTGTGACAGAGCATTAAATGGAGGGACTGGGGGTGAGAAGGTTGGCGTAATACAACAGCTCTTAGCATAATTTTATTGTGACTAACCATACAGTAAGATCCATTGATACTCTTAAAGCCAAACTTCTAAAAACACGAAATAATTCATTTAAAACAAGTCAAATTTTTTAAATTTCATGTGGTACCTTGGCCAAGAAGAACTATACAACCTGAAGTGAATATGACATGCGCTCATCCTATCAAAATTACTGCAGTCCCTCATTCTTGTACCCGTGCTCAGTGCAAGCCGTTACAAAAGAAAACAACGCTAACAGTATTTGTCTGTTGAAGGGACACGAAAATAACCACCTAAATACATTGTATATGGGTTTTACGACAAGTTTTCGGATTCCCCCTCCCGCAGAGTTCTCTTAGCAAAATATAGACCACACCTGAGCCACATAGAACACGTCCGGTATTCACATCCCTGGGTGACGACCGTTCCTATCACCACAACTCACTCTAACTCAAAAACGTTAATTATTGGTACTATCTACGGTGTCATGAACACGTCGTGTAGCAGGTTGACGCGGTCCGGGGCTGCGCTCTTCCGTCTCTCTTTCTGGTTGCAACCATTCTCCACGTAGCTGGCTCCGGTCGCCCCTCATGGTAGTCGGCAGAGGGTGACACCTAAGTACCTGTAGTACCGGTGCGGGAAGGTTGCGCGCGTCTTTCAAAAGCGTCTGACATATCGAGATGGTACCATCGGCACAACCTACTGCAGACTGCTTGTGGAAAGCACGAATCACACGAAACATCTTAAAATGAATAATTAACCTTTCAATACTTACCGAATATCTAGTAAATGATCAATGTTAACCACACTGTGACAATGATCAATGTTCGAATTCATGAACAAATCCAAATACATCTTTCCGTATGAAATCATATACTCTTCACCTTAGTGGTGTGAACCTGCTGTTGTGATTTTATGGCATATTGACTAGGCGTCTATATCAATCAAGTTCTCGTAAATCATTAGGAGTCTGAACCAAACAGGTACTGCTGATCATAGACGTGCCTTTCCCAAGGGATGACATCATTCAGCCGTGGATAAGATCGCAGGATGTAAAGACGGCACGTCAGAATGTTGGGTAACGGGTAGGGACCTGTTCTGAGCTCCTCACTCTCGCAAGCACAGAATTCCCTCATCCACCCCTAATCAAAAACCGACCCTTGGGGAAAGGATAACATTTATTAAGAGTACTAAACACTCGAGATGACAGCAGGCTAATTGACATCTGAGAAAGTATTGATAGCTCAGGACGTACACGAACATGCGGTTGTGTAACAAGGCTTAAAAATGTTTTACACATCAAGAGTTACAGTAATGCGTATTTGTGCACAGAATCGGTGATGTAGTAAATAAGAAGCCTCGTTCAGTGCGTAGCAGGTCACTGCTCTGAAAAAAAAGACAGATCACATTTACCGCTCAATAATATTTATAATGAGAGTTCTTAATCAGATGTAGTAAGATTCTGCATCCTCATGTCTTTGCGGAGCAATGAGTGGTCCAATATATTTCTGGTGTTTAACAGCAGAGACCTTATTCCCTTACCTGATATTCAGACTGCATAGTTGTGACGCATGTTTTGGGTGAGAGTGGAGTCTGAGTGGGGAAAGAGGGGGGGGGGGGGGAAGGGTTCAAATGGCTCTGAGCACTATGGGACTTAACATCTATGGTCATCAGTCTCCTAGAACTTAGAACTACTTAAACCTAACTAACCTAAGGACATCACATAACACCCAGGTATCACGAGGCAGAGAAAATCCCTGACCCATCCGGGAATCGAACCCGGAAACCCGGGCGTGAAAAGCGAGAACACTACGGCACGACCACGTGATGCGGGCGGGGGGGGGGGGGGGGGGGCGGATGAGCGGCTGCAGGAGTGCAGGAGTGGACTTATAAGGGACCTTAATTTCATTAATGAATAAAGTGCAGCATCACGGCACATACGAGTCAAAAGCCCTGCAATCAACCTCTTTGATTCAACAACATCAGAATGAAGTAAAATAGTAATCGAAATATTCATTCGCCCCACATCGAGACAAGAATCTGGTCTGAAATGTAAACAGTCAGTAGAACACCCACTCCTTTCTAGTGGCCTCTAGCATAGCGTGCCACTGCTACTTACTTCAAAAATCTCCACGAGAGGCAGTAATTCTAAATGCTCCGCAATACATAATACGGCACAACTTTTCACTATCTAAATGAACTGACTAAAGCCAAAGGACTAGTTCCGTCTTTTTAAATCCATGTACTCCGCTGTTGCGCATTCAGCCACACACACACACACACATATATATATATATGTCGCAACGTCACCAAGCTGGAAGTTAGTCAGTTTCCTATCTACACTGAATACAGTAGCACATTAAGTACCCTCAAAAATGATTTCAGTTCCTAAAATGCTGGAGTTTTGAGGATTCTTTGCGAGTGTGGGATTCCAGACGACTCGTACAACCCATGGAAGATGCACGGAATACCGCAGGCACAGCACTTCTTAAAGCCTAACAAATCGTCTGCGGCAGAACATCATCACTTGTCATTCTATGCGATTTAAGAATCTCACAGTACTACCGCCGACCTCACCTTTTTGGGGCGATGATGAAAGTAGCCATGGAAATTTATTTGATGAAGAATTTAATTAACAGAGGTAGAGGTTTAAGCATGGACAAATCATGGAATCTGACGCTTTTGTAAACTTGAAAAAATTTTGCTACACTGGAAGCCATAACGATGCGCCGAAATTCCTGTATGGATCGACCGCGTAACAACAGATGCCATTTACATAGTTTCTTGCCGCTGAACTATTCTCTGGCGCTTGTGTATACTGATAAGCCTAAACATTACGACCACTGCCCACCGCGACGTTGGATGCCGCCTGGTAGCGTTGCTGGTACGTGACGCGGTAACAAAAGCACTAGTAAGTCAGCGGAACAGGCACGGTCGGGGTACCGCTCTAGCGAAGATATGGGCTGCAAATGGGAAAATCCATAAATATAAGCGACTTTCACAAAGTACAGATTATTATTAGAACATACTGTATACGAGTCTTTTGAAAACGGCGAAACTGGCCCAATGTTCTAGTGCTACTGTTATGTGCACCTACGGAGAGAGGTAGAAGAGCGATGACACTACCTCTACATGATAAGTGGTTGCACCTCCACGTCTCTTCATAGAAAGTGTGATTCAGAGTCTGGAGAGCTCCGTATAGCAGGATAGGTGACGATTTGTGGCATCCCTGCCGAAAGAGCGTAATTCTGGGGCACGCACAAGTGTTTCGGAGCACACCATTCACCGTACAAAGTTGTAGCTCAACAGAAAAACCACCCCTGAATGTTTATATGTTGACCCAACGACATCGTCAATTGCGACTGCTGTGGGCACGAGACCATTGGGATTTGACCGTCGACCAATGGAAACGTGGTGGCTGCTCGGGTGAACCATATTTTTCCTTCACTAGGTCGGTGGACGTGTCCACAAAGGCTGTCATCGAGGTGAACGGCCGCTCGACACCTGCTAGGCGCCACGGATGCAGGATGGTGAGAAATTCTCCTGTGTTTGCATGGGACCGGTGGTGGTAATCGGAGACACGCCAACAGCTGCGAACCACCTGTATCCCTCCATGGCTGTGTCTTCCCCGATGATAATTTCACATTTCATCGGTAAAACTGTCAGTGTCTCGGAGCCATAAGCGGTTTGAGGAGTCTTATAGTGAAGTCACGATGATCTCAAGGCGACCAAATTCGTCTGATGTAAATCGTATGGAACCCATGTGAGTCGCTATCGGGCACCAGCAGCACATACGCCAATCAGCGGCAAATTACCTGTACATAGACGTCTAAAGCCACATACCTCCACAAACCTGCCAACAAACTGTCGGACACAAGAAACCAGCGATGTACTTCGTTCAAAGCTGGACCAAAAAGCTATTAAGCAGGTGGTCATTATGTTATGGCTCGTCGGTGTACATCAGATATTGACATTACACTACGAAAATGTAAACCTTTTCTTGTTATAGGGCGACCGCCGTCCCCTGTTAACAGCTGGGAGTAACAACGTGTCTATGGCTGACATCATTTCCGACAACTACTGTTAGTGACAGTTTATACTGACCACAGTACTAGAATCCAGTGTTGGGGTACGACAACCGTTCGGTAGGTACTTAGTCCAGATACTCGTACTTGTTTTATGATAATGGCGAAACAGTCCCCGTGGGAGCCTTTGTTTTCTCGTGTCACAAATCAAAGTGATTAATATGAGCGTAAGTATACTACGACTGGACGCCTGAGGCATTTGGGAAGGAATTATGTATTGTTGAGTAGGAGTACATACAAAGGCGGGAGAGCTGTACACTGATAAATGTGTGACTGAGTACATACCAAATACCGAAATGCCAAGTAGATGTTTAAAGCACTTTAGTGGAGGATTTTTACTGATATCAAAGTCGGCCTGTTATTCAAGCGAATTACAT
Source organism: Schistocerca gregaria (assembly GCF_023897955.1). Taxonomy (NCBI): domain Eukaryota; kingdom Metazoa; phylum Arthropoda; class Insecta; order Orthoptera; family Acrididae; genus Schistocerca; species Schistocerca gregaria. The sequence continues at coordinate 430,442,242 of NC_064920.1, read as the reverse complement.
TATCTGTGTGTAGATATCTCCACAAAACTATCAACAAACTCAGGTTTCTGACACGCAGAAACTGTGATGTATTTCTTTCTAAAGACGGACGAACATGTTTTTGATCAGATGGTCATAATATTTTCGCTCATCAGCTTATCTACACTGTGGCGCAGTCCGCAGATTTAGAAGAATGGAGCGGCTGCCTTAAATTCATGCTGTTTGTTCATTCAAAAGGTCGACGGAAGATATATAGCCGATTCTTCAGCTGAATCAATAGGACTTCGGTTGCTGCATGCCCTGAGTCTAATCAAATATAAGAGGATTGTCCTTCGAACGTGAAGGTACCAAGTTACCGAATTTCGGAACATACTTACATTATTATCAAAAATTGATCAAATGGCTCTGAGCACTATGGGACTTAACTTCTAAGGTCATCAGTCCCTTAGAACATAGAACTACTTAAATCTAACTAACCTAAGGACATCACACACACATCCATGCCCGAGACAGGATTCGAACCTGCGACCGTAGCGGTCGCGCGTTTCCAGACTGTAGCGCCTAGAACCGCTCGGCCAAGAGGGCCAGCCACATTATTATCCAAAATGAATTGAGGTCAGTGCTGAGACGGTTCCTTCAAGAAGGCCAGACGCTACATTTGTTCTTTCATTTGATCTACGATGTAGCACCCTTTTTGCAATGACCAAGTCATTAGACGTTAACCAGCTTACATGGTTCCAGGATTTTGGAAGTGAAAGAGGTTTAGAAAACCGATCTTAAATTAATGTGAACGATACTATAACGGACAAACACATATTTCGGAGTAATGGACTAACAAATATTTTTGTGAAGAGAATGATTTGCTCATCAGCAAAGGATATTACAATTTTAGCAACATATTGTTCCACAGATACTCTTGAGGTAATAGTGTAAGTAAAACAGTAAGTTTCGTATTACATACTTCTGCAGGCCTGCAAGACATTTGACTACATGACAAAACCTTCTAGTGGATTTAACTAAACCAAATTCCACTCTAACTTCTTTTTTATCCCACCTGAAAGGCGGCGCATGGGTCTGCTCCTGAGATCTGTGAAATAGGCCGAATGAAGGAAGCGATTAGGAGCAGGTGAGGCAAAGCACTTCGGTACTACAAGTCACGTTAAGGCATCTTTACTGGTGTATAAACATATACACACATATTAATTAACTTTTGGTACAGATGACCATGAACGTGTGAAGCCGTTCATGTATCAAAGCTAACAGTAACTAGAAGTTATAAAGTCTGTAATGGCAAGCCCCCTTACAAGTAGAAGCTAAGTTGCTAGGTCGTCTGCTCTTGATCAACTGGGCTGTCGCTCTGGCTCGCACATAACGGAGGTTTGAAACCTCGGCTGCAGGTGAAGTTCTAGCGCCACTGTGGCGCTTCTCCTTCGGTATTGATGGTGTGTGGAGGAAATTGCATGGGGGTGCTGTGTTGGACTTGATGTTGTGCTCATCAACTGGGGCAGAAAGCAGGACGGAGCTCGTTGAGCTCCACAGCGTCGGCTAGAGGGCGCTGTGGTCGGCGTAGTTCGTCCGCTCTCGTAGTGTCAACCTGCGACCGTGCACCTACGCTGTGGCATCGGAACTATCAACACAACAGCTTCCTCTCCTAACTTAACGCTACTACGCCTCTCCTGCGGTCCTCTACAGCAGTCTTCTGGGTACTGGCGAAAACCAGTAACGCATGCATTTCTGTTTTCATAGTATCAGTTTGTCGGTACTTCAGCAGATAACGCAGCACTTTAGAAACGTCAGTAGGAGACATTTCACTGTAAATTTGCGTGACCAGTGTAGTTCAGTATTCCTTTATTATAACCACGTAGAGTTCTTTCCCGAAGTGTTTCATTAAATTTGTTCATTCAGAGCTTATCAATGTTCAAATATAACTAAATAACAAACGTTTGCAGCTAGCTATATCGGGGCTCTGACAAGACTCTATGAATGTCCGCTGTAATGAAGCCGAATAGTTCGTAATCTTAGTATTACATAATAAAATGTGGCAGGATTTGAAGTAAGTAGCAATGAGTTGCACATCTATTACTTGTAATTGGTTATTGACTTTATACACTGCCGTAAAAAAAAATTTTTGTACTCCTAAAAGATGAAGTAGACTTTGGTCCCGTAACGGCGTATGCTGCCTGGGGAATATTAAATAAACTGATAATGGCTTCAACGTCGTCCGCCAACTGAAACCGTGGTGGAATTTGGCGTTTCAGTCTTCGATCGCTGTTCTTTATTTTCAATCACTTACCGGTTTCGGGCTAGCTGCCCATCTTCAGATCTGTTAGACAAAGTTAAAAATGTAATTAATAAGAGAGATACAGTCAGTGATCTTAGTTTACAAAAAGAAATTTTGGAACATATTAAATGCCAACATACCGTATGTTGTAGGTACAGGGTAACTTGTCCGTACAGAACACACGGTTCACTGTCATAAGTAAAGTAAATTTCAGTCTGTTACATTATATCGCAGTTTTTAAGAGTAGCCTGATTGGTAACAGTAAAATTGCCCTCTACCTATAACAATTGTGCGTCTGTTATTATTTCACCGTACATATTACTGGCGAATATTCTTTTTAATCAAACAATTTTTAAGGTAATAAAATACGAATAATCGTCTTGAGTTGACCATGAAACGAAAAATTTACAATAATTAAAAATTTCTTTGTTTTGATTGGTGGTGGAGTGGATTTGCCTACGTCAGAACGTATACAAAGCCGCCCCGAGTCCTCTTCCGCCGCGCCCAGTACACCTCGCAGCCAGTGCCCTGAGGGCCGTTCCGCTGCAGCTGTTTCTTACTGGAGCGTGCTGCTGCATACAAGACTAAGCCTAAAGCAGGTCTTTAAAAATCTCATAATAATTCCTGTGCATAAAATCACTTTGCTCGTTAAGTAGCAGGCCTGGGGATTTTCTTTGATGTGCGTATCTTTCAATCTCTTCGAGCACGTTGAGATGGAGACTTTTTGGAGCTTTATGTAGCACCTCTATTTGTTCATTTATATTACTCACTTCATGTCTACCCTCTTTTACAAAGAAGAGGAAACGGACGTTTTCGGAAGAATATCTACATTTTAATTATATTTTATGTTTCTTTATAAAGAAATTTTAAATTAATGTAAAATTTTCGTTTCATGGTCCACTCATAAAGATTATTCATATGTTATTACCTTAAAAATTGTTTTATTAAAAAGACTATTCGCCAGTAATATATACGGTGAAATAATAACAGACGCACAATTGTTATAGGTAGAGGGCAATTTTACTTTCACCAATCAGGTTACTCTTAAAAACTGCGATATAATGTAACAGATTGAAATTTACCTTACTTATGACAGTGAACCATGTGTTCTGTACGGACAAGTTACCCTGTAACTACAACATATGGTATGTTGGCATTTAATATGTTCCAAAATTTCTTTTTGTAAACTAAGATATTTCTCTCACTGACTGTATCTCTCTTATTAATTACACTTTTAACTTTGTCTAACAGATCTGAAGATGGCCGGCTAGCCCGAAACCGGTAATTGATTGAAAATAAAGAATGGCGATCGAAGACTGAAACGCCATATTTTATTTAATGAACGATCGCGGAACTGCCAAATAAGACAATCATGTCTAGTTTTGATGAAAGCGTAGTGGCACCGCTACCTGAGCGCCATCTGCTTCTATCCTCTAACAGGGAGAGCTCACAACCAGAAGGGTTGGTGAGGTGCAAACGTGTGGACCAAGCAGGCAACCACGCCACAGGGACTCACTCACGTTTCGTGCAGCCAACTGAGCGAGTTTGAAAGCGGTAAAGTTGTGACCGGAGTGGCGCAGTGGTGAGAACCGCCACACAAGTTGGGCGTGCTGCGTAAGTTGTGCAAAGATGCTGGTATCAGTGGTCAAGTGAGCATTCTCACACTCTTATAGCAAGTTCTGGGCGTCCACGCTGTACAGACACCCGTCAGGATCGTCATAACGTACCTCGCCGGTACGGGGGAGTGCTAGATATCGCTCCGCTAGGCACTTCTGTTTTCGAACACCTTTTGCATTATAAATGTTATCTGATGTAAACGTACAGGCTACAAATTAAGCGTCCTTGCTATAACAGAGAAAAACCTGTATGTATTTTGTGTATATTTCCTTCCGTCCCTTCTTTTTTTAAATACAGACATTATTTGGTAAAGAACACGTACGTCATTTACTGGTAGCTTATACTCATTTGTTTGTGCTGCAATACGATGGGTTTCTGTTGTAATGTACACTGCTGTTAATTATGCGGATACCATGAGACCAGGAAATTAGACAATGTAAAACATCTCAACTTAAACACATAGTTGTCTAACACAGTGCCAGACGCAAAAGTCGAACCTTGAACATGATAGGCTCAAGTAGCTCACACAGGCCCGTAGCCACACCGGTTTGATTACTTTACTTACTTTGGGATCATCAGATGCGAAATACCGATTGTCCCACAGCTGCATGTGCGGGGAGGTACGTCAACTGGTGACGTCTCATGTTCAAATTTTATCATCCTCTCTTGGGCTATTTCCCAACATTCCCGGCCCATTTGTCTTAAATGACTTGTACCAGCGTCGTCTGTGTCGTTTCGGGGCCTATAAGCGTTAATAAGAATCACCCTGCATAACACTCAAAGCCCCTATCTGCCAGATCATCACTTATTACAGGCGAAGAGTGTTATGTAATGTGTGACGGCCTAGAACGAGAGAATTTTATTATGGTGTTGCGGAGAGTGGTCCATCCCACAGTAGATGGAAACACAAGAAAGAAAATAAACCGTATCTCTCATTTCGCGGGTTTGTTCCTTACAACAGGTAAATATTAAAAGAACATAAGAAAATGCATTTAGTAAGATATTGAGACCAAGTGTTATGTGCACGAAATGTAAATGTCGAAATACTACCGTTGGTAACTTCTGTTTCACACAGGGCTGCAAAATTTGTCAGTAAGACACAATGTTTGCCATTGGCGATCTTAGGCTCTATGTGCCGAGTCATACAGCTGCTTCGAGAGGTCTTGCTCTTTGTCTTGGTCTTGGTCGGATGCTATTTAAAAATTTAAATTTTGAAAGTAACACGTCTTGCAATTCAGCTGTCTAAAAGTGACGAAATACTTTGTCTGAAATACCATTAAAATAGTAATCTCCAAATTAAATAAAGCAGTTTCCATTTTTATATTGCAAGTATGCGACGTCCTGTTATCTGTCTTGAAGTTAGTACTTGTTACAATATCTGTTCAGTACCTGCGAGAACCACTGCAATTTTGAAATTCCTGAATATTTTCGAAGCTGGACTGCTCCTTAAAATTGCCTGCTCCACTACACTAATCTACACACCACACTCCACCCGAACAGGCCATGAAGTCCGAACGGTACCGACCGGTCGCCATGTCATCCTTACCCCACAGGCATCATTGGATGCGGATAAAGAGGGGCCTTCGGCGAGCACACCACTCTCCAGGCCCCGAAAATCTTGGAGTACAAAATGTTATTGGCTTATGAACACACCAAAGTCTCTTCATAAGTTTATAGTTCGACGTATATACTCGTCATTGTTTAGTGTGTCGTCTCTTCTGTTTCACTTTTACTAGGCCCTCCTTTTACCTTATCCTGCGTCTTGTTAGTATCGGCATAAAGTGTCTCCTCGTGTTCCTTTTGTTACCGGTGCCTTCTTCTTCGCAGGATACATTCCAGGTGCACAATGCTTGTTCGATTATCTGTGATGAATGGTGTACAAGACGCTTAAGAGTGGTGGGGCGGAAGTTCTGTAACGTATGATATGGCGATCGTCACATCAGTTTTTACGGACGAAAGATGCCCGGCAGTCTGGTGACGGAGCGTCGTGGAACTCGCTGACCAAGGAGGCGGATGTTTCCGTCAGCTGCACTCTCCGTCTTCCTATAAAATGAGCACGCAATCTCCTGGTATCTGTCCTAGTGGCTGAATGTCAGCAACGACGCGCGCCAGGCAGACTGCGCAGCTCCGATTGCATGCGGTTCTATATCGGTACTGCGTAGGATAGACTCGGCAGCGTCTCCCCACAGAATCGTCGCCTGCTTTGGAAGTGGGCTAACTATGCTCTTGATATAGAGGTACCGACTCTGGTGAAACATATTTCGCAGATTGTGCAATGACAAAGGAATGGTCCAATACGATACGTCAAAACCTAACCCGAAATTTAAAATACAGGGATAATACACCGAAAGAAATGCACTGTCTGAATTTTGGTTGCTAAGGCGCACTGCAATTATATAAACCAAAGAGGTTTCATTTTTTACACACGAGGAACCGATTATAGGATTGGTTTGTAAAACCCTTCGTTCCTGGTAACCGAATCGTCGAATACGCAGACGCAGCCGTGACAAGAGAACGTAGCGCCGTGTAGTACCAAGTCCAAAGTGCACGTAAGTGAACTGTAGGCACTTAAGCCACACAAAAAACCTCAGATCATTAGGTTTCTCTATAACTTGCATTTCCTATAGTCAGCCGAACTGTCGCAGATGCAATCGTTACACATGAGACTGGCAGAGGAAGGAAAATCAAGGCAGTGCTCGTATGATGTTACATTACTGAAAACGTCTATCATCAGGCCTTTGATACGTTGAAATGAAATATTTTTAACGATTATACTAGCCCAATTAGTACGATAACTTTAGACTTTGTATATTCTACTAACGATGAAGCAGGTCCCTGATGGTCACAGAAATGCGACGTGTCTATTTTGTAACGAATGCGAACATTCTCTGTACACCGGGCAATGAAATAAGAGAAAAAAGTAATGCAGTTAGTCACGCACAGCAATTACTAGTTTTATTTAGACTGATTTGGGATGGAGTTAGAAATGGTTGTGGCTGTCGTTTGTATGTTGTGCTACGTACCGCACATACTTGATCACATTCATAAAACCTCGTGATGTAGACTGAGGTTGCTCAAATGACTGAAATTTAACAACACTATTCCATTGATAAACCTCAAATGACAATTGTCAAACAATCGTCAGAAAAATGGTTTACAGTGCCGAAAAATTTCCTTTTCGCGAGGCTGAATCTTTCCGTCGTCCTTCCAAAGACATATATGATAGTAAGTCAAGACCAAAAGTACGACAAAAAGCAACAAATTATTTACAGTAATTGGTAAGAAGACGTTTAGGATGTGGTACTGAATATTATTCTGTCCTGTTTCCCTGGGTTTTGCTATGACGATTTTTTCACCTAAACAGTCCTTTATTTAATTTTTAGTTGTAATTCGCCTCGATTCTCCAGAAGACAGGTAAAATGCTGCTGAAACAGTAACCCACTTGTACTTGTCACTAACAGTGTTGTAGTGTATGATTGTGTCCTAGCATTCATAGACTGGCAAATCGACTTTGTCTCTCTTTCACTCGAAATGATACAGCGCAGTTTGCATAAAATTTGAGTGATTGGAATTATACATTGAATTTTAGGGATAATAAGAAGCTTCGTTTTTACTTGAGCTACACATTTCCCTATAATATTATCTGTTAATGAAATTTCCTCTGTTACTTGAAATAAACTTCGCAACCTTACTGCTTCCTTTCCCACATCATTTCTGAATCTGTTTAACTAGACTGAAGAAACGTGGATATCTTTAATGTTAATCCCTCAGTAGTGGTACATTAACTCTTACAAGCACTTTTGAATCTTTCAGATAGTTTTTGCGAGTATCATTTTGGAGTATATTTCGCACTTTGTGCCAAGTTTTGTTGCGTTTATACAATTAATCATCAGATTTTAAGAAATGGAACAAACTTTTTCACTGCTTAACTTTAAGCATTTTCTGCCTCCTTCATTTAGCCAAAAAATTTCCAGCCTGTTCTTTGACACGAATGCTTTCACCATACATGTTTGTTTGTTTTTGCGGTCTAGGAAAGTACTGTGTTTCTGTTCTCAACTTTTATTAGTACAACGATGATCGTTTGAACCACAACCAAAGAACATCAGTTACTTCTTGTTCCTTCTAATATATCCATAGTTAAAACGGAATGTCAACATCGAATGAACGTCGGAAAAATTAACTAATAAATAACACGTATGTAGGTGTTCAGGAGAAGTAGATGATTTCGACTGCATATAACTTTCTTCATATTTCATCTTTGTAAAGTTGGCAACATGAATTGGATTCCACTTTACTGTGAAACACTGGAATCTGTGGAGAATCAAAAGCTCCTAGCTGGCACATACACCGAAGATATAAGTAAAATTAATTTAGTTTTATCGCCATTGTTAACACTTAGCGATACTGCAAAGGCAGCTGCTAATTTTTATGTATATTGAATACGTTACAAATTGAAACAGATAGCAGCTCCGGACGATTTTTTTTAGAGAAGCTATCAACGGAATCTGAAATTCACATGACAAGTTACGATAGCGTTGTGCCGTGTTATATGTTAAGCGATTTGCTGTCAACCATGGCTATGCACTTGCTGTGTTTAGCATGCGCTGTCTGCCACAGCTACAACAAGAGTGTACACTCTTCCAGCCGCATAGCGAGCTACGAAGAAATTTTCAATATATTTTTTTGAATAAAATACTTGCAGTGAGTCATCATACAGTACAAAAATTTTAGGACAGTTTCGGCATGCAGAATTTGATGCTTCACTTGTGAGGATAGACATCTCATCCAGATCACTCAGTCTACATGGAGATCAGCAACTTACGATAGATTGCAGTTGAAAACATACATTTTTAATTAATTTTTTACTTTTTATTGGATTTTGAGTCGTGCTCATTCAGCCGTCTCAATAGTGTAATTTCAACAATGCGGATACAGAGAAAACGCAATACCCCATCCCTGAGCGGAGAAAATCTTCAACCAGGTCGGCAATCGAACGCGGGTCTTTCGGTTACCAATCTACCACACTGCATCTACAGATGCGGTCTGTAAACATGCGTAGTATCTCTCACGTACTTCATACGGAATTCAGATAAAAACCTAAAGGATATTTGTGACTGTAGACGCCCTGCATAGATGTGTATTGTAAACAATCAACCAGCAGTAATGGTATGTGCACCTATTCTCCTAAGGCGGAATGCCTTCTTTATGGGTGCATTGCGACGTCTAAGTGGCAGAGATGTGAATGAGTATAAACTATCGCCGCGTAACAAGGAGACGCAATGGGGTGCCTAATATCCGACAGTAAACGTAAGTCATTCCGCGAATATGCCGTCAGCATCGCTGTTAACGTAAGGATGAGTATCATCAGAATGCGCCTACAAAAGTGGACGAAATGTAGAGAAAAACTGAAAAACAGTTGTCTGGTTACATCTGGATTGACTTATGTACGAGACGACCTACACGCAACGAGAAGAAGTTGGCTGAAAACATGAAAATTACAATTAAACTCTGTGGGAGTGTGAGCGGTCCAGTACAACCGTACATTAAGTTTTATTACTTGCAGGTATACCTTTAGGGAAACACTCTTGTGGTTATCATTGCTGTTTCTCGACCAAGGGATCCCGAATTCGACTCCAGGACAGTTCCGGGATTATATCCGCGTAGGACTGGATGTTTATGTCGTCCTCACCGCCATTTCTCCATCACTGACGAGCAAGTGGTGTCAAACAAAGTGACTTGCACTGGAATGCCGATCTACACGAAAGTGGTCTCCTTGCCTAGAACGTCATTTACACGATTCATTATTTCAGAATTTAGACTCCTGTTGTCCGGATTTGGACTCGGTGGCTAGTAATAAGACAGAAAAGGTTTAAAGGCGCCACTGGGAAGGGTACCACCGCGGAAATGGCTAATTAAGGACGTCCAGTCTGCTTGATACACATTCAAATCAACAACGCTGCAAACTGCCAATATGCTAAATGCTTGAATAACAACGTTTGAGAGCGAATACTCAGGAACACTGACAGTGGTATAAAATTAAGGCACAATTATGGTAATCTTAGCACAATGTCTCTAACAAAAGCAGGTGTTGACTTGCGTTTATGAGAGTCTGTAATTTGCCGTTCGAAGCGCCACTCGAGAAGATCAAAGAAATACTCAGCTTATAGGAGGATGTTTACGGTACCAGAGAGAGAGAGACAGTGTGGTCTGAAAATTTTTGGCTGGGCGGGTTTAATGGCTATCAAATAGCCAAAGTAAAATTACTAAAGGACACAACCTTTTATGTGATTATATGCATTCATAGAATGTTCGTTATGTATGAAAATCTACCTCTCACATGTTCCATACGCAATTCTGATAAATTCTGCATATTACAAACAATCAGCCAGCAGTAATGGTATATGCAACTGTTCTGCTAGGACGGAATGTCCCCTACGTGGGTGCATCTTGGCGTCTAAGTGGGAGAAATGTGACTGAGAAAGTTACATAAGCTATCGTAGCACATCAAGGAAACGTAATGGAGTGAAGCATAGCAGCCAATAAAGGAAGTCAGTCACCGAAGATGCAGTCACATAATGATGGGGAACATCAGAATGCACGTATAAAAGTGGAAGAGGATGTAGAGATGGTAGCAACCGAAGAACAATTGGAAAACAGTGGCCAGAAAACGCGGAAAATATAATGCGACCATGGACCATGGACCATGGACTAAAAATCTATGAAAAATGAACACAGCAACAAAATTCCTTTTACACTGTAATGGTCTCCAAAATCTTCGTAGCAAAGGTACTAACCAACAAGAGTACCTTGATCAAGCTGACAAGACAAGCAATGAAGAAGATCTGAAGCCTAAAAATTAATAGTGACAAAAAAGGAGCAATGAATACAATGAAATCACGCCACTTTCTGTATTGCGTATCTAAATATTCCACATGCTGCCAAAAAAAAAAAAAATTGTTTGGGGAGCAAAATAGTATATTCTGGACAGGTAAAACCAACGGACGCAACGAATAATACTTAACTGTGCTGTGCGTTAGGAAGCGTTGATGATCAGACACTGAAAGAAATTCATGTAATACAAAGGAGCATCAAATCAATAAAGTAAAACGCAGAGGTTTCCGGAACTCTTAATCAAAGAAAGATATCTAACAAATCTGAAACTGAGAGCAAAACATAAACCATACATATCAGCATTCGTATAGAAAACAAAACATGAACTTATACTTCAGCACTCATACAGAACCAGGAACAAGGAGAAAATTCTAAAGACACTTACTTCAACTAATTTCTAAAGTGTGAGAGTTTTACCTACAATACGTACATAAAGATCACCTAGTGGCAACAGGAGTTTTAGTTTAACAATGGAAAAACACAGGAAATGCTAATCGAGGTTGATACTCACGCAAGGAGACTCAGTTATCATTTACGGTTTACGTTTTGAACGTATTTTAAACAGTTCCAAACAAAAATATGTTCTTTCTTTTTAATTTTCCTGTTGTTGAGATTATTATTTGTCTTAACGACAGACTAAATTATTTTAATTTACTCGCTTTACGACAAAGTTGTAAATGTAACAAGCAGGATTATTGCAATTTTGTTAGGATATGTTATATTTGGAGAGAAGATCGCCGATAAAGGCACAACTGGGGAGTGAAAGTACAGTAAAGATGAAAATTAAAAAAATATTCTAGGGGTAGCGTCTTTGACTAGTATTCAGAAGATCCTTGGTCATTGGTTCGAACACAGCCACTGAAAAACCGAATAAAAATCCGCATCTTTGGCGGCCAAAATGTTCCGTATGTAAGGAGCTCGTTTCATCAAAGGCCGTCTTAATGAGAATAGGACTGGGAACTACCTCTGATAGCCGGAACAGTCAGCAGTGACCAACTACATGAGAAAGCAGAATGCACTGGGAACCACTAAATTAAGACATGTGTATCCAGCATCCTGTATTGTGCTTCTATGTGGAATTTAGCTCAGCTTTACCCCCCTCCTCCCCACCCCACTCTATGTTATCAAAACCTGTTATTCAACCGTCTAATGACTATAAAATATGGATAGAGAGTAAATCGATGAATGGCGAAAGTAATGAGAAGAAGCAGAAATGAGAACAGCGCGAAAGAAAAGGAATTCTACTACCTACGCTCCAAAATAACCAAGACGGATGGAGAAAGGATGATATCAAGTGCAGGCTGGCACTGGCAAAAAGGATTTCCTTGCAAAGAGAAGTCTACTAGTATTAAACAAAGACATGAATTTCAGGAAGACAATTCTGTGAATGTACGTTTGGAGCACAGCAATATTTTGCACTGAAACATGGACTGTGGGTCTGTGTTAGATAGGCATCAGTTTTTCTTTAGGAAAGGCAAAGGCACCACAGAAGGAGTTCTGACGTTGCGGTTGTAATGGAGCCAGCACTAAAGAAAAGTCAAAGGAAATCGAAGCATTTGAGGTGTTGTGTCACTGACGAATTTTGAAAATTCGGTGGACCGGTAAGGTAAAAACGAGGAGGTTCCGCACAGAATCGGAGAGCAAAGGAATATTTGGAAACCAGTGAAACGGAGAAGGGACAGGATAGTATGACATACGTTATGACATCAGGGATGACTTCCATGGCACTAGAGGGAGCTGTAGAGGACAACAGCTGTAGAGGAAGACAAAGATTGGAATACATCCAGAAAATAATCGAGGGCGTAGGTCGAAAGTGCTACTCTGAGATAAAGAAGTTGGTACACGGGAGAAATTCGTGGCGGACCGCATCAGACAAGTCTGAAGACTGATGACTGAAAAAGAAAAAAAAAACGACTGCTTCCTCCTTACCAGCTTCAACATTCCACGCCTCGATTCGTAGAACCTTGTCCTTTTGTTGGTTATTAAATGTTTTTTTCATGGTCATCTCCCCTATGGAAGTACCCTCCTGGAGATCTGAGTTGTGACTAGTGTGGAATGTTTTGCCAAGGGGGACATCATCATGAAACTTTTCTCTGTTACAGGCCGCCGTTGATCTTTGCTGATTCTTCCGTCATTATTTATTTATTTTATAATGTTCTTAGTTTCCTGGCGCTCATGGGAGTGGGTGTATGCAAATTGGCTAGGGGTGGTCGCAACCCGAGGCTTGGCAACCATGCCCAATTCTGTCCTCACAGGGCCCAAGAAAAGTGTTGGGGATATGGAGCAGAGGTATAAACAACATCAATGATTTATTTATTTATTTCCCTTTTCTTGTAAATTATTGTTAATACCTTCGAAGATGCTATTGACGCATAGCTTTGTGGAGAAGAAAATTCCAATGAAAAGAGAATAACCTGTGCTAAGAGTGGATAGGTCGTGCCTCAACACCTCATTCAGTAACACCCCAACAACTCGGATGGATTAAGAAAAACGCTATGTTTTAAATTGGAGAAAAATTGTTTGTATTCACGTACGCGGTCAACTGCACAATGGCTTCCCTTAAAGAAGTGCCCTAAACAAAGGTTATTCTTCTCGGCAATAGTTAACAGGTAGCGAACTGCATGTCCACCAATCTACTTCACAGAATTCGCCTTCGTTCGTGAGAAGTATCCCGCGCCTTGAAAGAGGAGCAGGTGAGTATCTGATGAGGAGTCGTACGGATAATTAGGGCCGGCTTATGTCGCACCAATAACAAGACACTCCTGGCCGACCGCACACCACCGATGCTCGTCCATATGCAAAACATCACAGGCGACAGGCAATGGCGAGTCTGCGAGGTGAACCCCTTGAAAGCATGAACGGCATACTTGTTTCCCACTAAGGTCCCATGCAGACTGGAAATTAGTTTTATGATATTGAGTGTACTCCGATTTCCAAACACACGCCAGTGAACTTAGAGATGCTTTCCCTTAACTACATTCAGTGACCTGTGCTGCTGAAGAAAACCATAGATGGCCTTTGTGGTTCTAGGCGCCCAGTGCGGATCCGTGAGACTGCTACGGTCGCAGGTTCGAATCCTGCCTCGGGCATGGATGTGTGTGATGTCCTTAGGTTAGTTAGGTTTAAGTAGTTCTAAGTTCTAGGGGACTGATGACCACAGCAGAGCCATTAAAAGAGCCTTTGTGGTTGTCAAGTGTTTTGGTAGCGTCGCCGCACAGGCTTAGCTATGTTTGAAGAAAAAGTGGAGGAAGTACAACAATGCGGGCGGGATGGACGTAAGGTGGAGAGCGTGGTGCAAGGGTCTCCAGCACTGCGGTAAGGCAAGTACAACAACGGCGTCACAGCGCCGTGTGAGAGCTGTCGAAAAGAGCTATCGTTGTGTCAGGCACATGGCAAAGACCTGAGCCACCCCTGCACCGTGGGAGGGTGTCCAGGCAGGTGTTGACGGGGGCGTCAGCATAATAGTTCTATGGCGAAAGCATACAACAGTGAAGAGAACTGGCAGTCTTGAAGCAACAAATAGAGGGTCGAGATGGAAGGAGTGAGACAGCCATTGTAGAATATCAAGGTCTAGGTCCACGGAGGTGAAGCATTACGACGTCGACTGTAGCTTTATCAGGGTATCAGTGTATAGCATATTGCGGAATACCCCTTTCAGGTATTCGTTATCGGCCCGATCGAACGCCTGACTGAAGTCAAGATCAGGCATACGACGAGCACGAACAAGAGCGATTGTGCCTTGGCAGTGACAGAGGGCAGTGCGGTATTATTGACGACTCCAAAAGAAAAATTTGATCAGTGGAAACTATGTACCGTACCGTCCGTTTAAGATGTGAGCCAACAACCAGGAAAAGATCTTTGTGTCGCTGTTGAGCAACGACAAGGGGCGTAACCGCGTATCCGCGAGGTACCCTGAAGCTTGCGGATGGGAATGAGGAGACCATCGAGGAGGAAATCGTCGGTGGTACCTGCACGAAAGATGATGTAAATTCCTGACAAACTTACGTTCGCACCGGCACCAGTAGGGGACGAAAGGTCCGATAAAACTCCAGTGACAGGCCTTTACGGCCAGGCGACTTGTTTGTAGGATCCGTAAGAATAGCTTCATTGACTTCATCCACTGTGTCATAGGCAAACTGATTCATAGTAGCATCCACACGAACTGAGAATTGTCTGTAGACTGCCGTGTAATTGTCAGTGTGGTGACGTTATTCAGAATATGGCGTAACCAAATTAGCATGGAGGGTAGACCCCGCACGCTCTGACCGTAGATCCCTCACGGTGCTGGCAAGAGGTGGGTTGTGAAGTCTGCCTTGGCACAATTCACTATTGCCTGGCGCTCTGGGGAGTACGCCAACATAGTACATTCCTAGAGATTGGTGAAATAGGAATCCTAGGTTAATCGCCAACACGCCTTGATCCCCCTTCCGTAATTAGTCAAGGCCTTGTGGAGAGCCGGCTTTGCGCAGAGCACCGATCATGAGAGGACAGACTGATATGCAAAGCAGCGTCGAAGACAAGCTGTATAAGTGATATTGATCAGTTGCTGGCAGTCAGATAAAATAAGGTGGATCGTGTTCAGTTTCCATGGCCCACAGCTGATCCACACGCTTTTGTGGCACAGGTATATGTGTGATGATCAGAGAAACCTACAGTACAAACTTTAGCAGCCTGCACGCAATTGACAATATCGCGGGTCATGTAAACGTGATCAAGACGGGTGGAAAATTGGCTTGTGAAATGTGTAAACCCTGGACGGTCATCACGAACATGCTACCAAGAATCCACAAGACTGAAGTGCATGAGAATTGTTGGTAGGTCTGCGTGGTTGGTCTTTTGGTCCCATGATCAAGGAATCTTACCAACCCAGGAAAATAGGCGTAATGGTCACAGAGAAGAAAGGGGAACTTTCGCAGTGGTGACCCAAATTAGATGGCGCACAGACGTTTATGATCCTGACACCACTAAACATGAGAGCCATGAGTCTGGCAACAGGGACATTGGCAGATGTATCAGCGATTACACTGTCACGTAGGAAGATCGCCACCCCACTAGCATTAGGAGAAGCATTTGCTGTAAAACTGTGACGACCGCTAAAGGTTGCAATGAGCACCTCCTGGAGGAGAAGAACATCGGAGTCCGCAGCAAAGAGAATTTCATGGAATAAAACCGATTAGTGGTGTAATTGAATGGTATCGACACTGAGCATGGATATGCGATAAGTATGGAAATCTGCCATCGCCAGGAAGACGAGTGGTTGAAACAGGGTGACGCGCAAGAAGAGTCTGTTGAGCTCCCATGGAAGAGCACGTTACTGTGACGGGGTGGGAGCCAACCCAATCGAGGGGTGTGAATCGCTCAATACACTTCCACAACGTCTAACTTCAGCATCGGGTTTGCCCGCTCAAACATTTTACTGAGCCATTTCGGTAGAAAACAGTCAAAGACGCCCACACAGAGACCGTCAGACAGAAAGGGAGGCAACTGCATCAGACAAAAACGAAGACCTGTGTCCACAGGCAGTTGCTGACTGGAGACGGAAGCGGAGAAGGACTCGTCGTGAGGTGCCAGGGCGTCTTAGGACAGCGTGTCATTAGTAGGAGGTTGCTCATTGTGTACGCACATCCGACGATGGCAGCCATCAGAAGGGGTAGGGCGTTGTATCTTGTGTTTCCTATGCGACCGCTCCTCCCTAACATGTTGTTCCATGTCGGATAACATGCGGCTGTTGTCCACATGTGACCAGACGCTAGAGAAGCGGAGGTCGGTTCAGCCTCACTATAAACAAAATGGGCCTAGAACGGACGGTTTGCGTCTGCTAACTGCCATCGTCCGTTGGTACTGCCTCCAGCGGTAGTGTAGGTGAAACAGGCAAAACGTCCATCGCGTTGTCGAGAGGAGTCGACACCGGTGCCAACTGATACAGACAAGAGCGCAGCAGACAGGCCCGCCGC
The DNA here is from genome assembly GCF_023897955.1 of Schistocerca gregaria. Classification (NCBI taxonomy): domain Eukaryota; kingdom Metazoa; phylum Arthropoda; class Insecta; order Orthoptera; family Acrididae; genus Schistocerca; species Schistocerca gregaria. The sequence continues at coordinate 430,425,520 of NC_064920.1, read as the reverse complement.
AGACGCGGAAGAAGAAGGTGACGCAGTGGACGCCGCATGGAGAACGACTTGCATCTGAATCAGTCTATACCCCAGACATTCTGAACGGACGTGGTTATCCTGGCCACAACTTGAACAGGTTGGCAACCATACATGACGACAGCTCTGCAGCTGGCAGCTACCAAGTAGGAAGGGTCGTGCTTCCTCAGTTCAACTTTTATCCGCTGGACGCCACGGGATGTTTCTAACGGCTTCCTCGTTTCACCAACGTGATTGACGACGTTTCCACGAGGCTTAAAGGCTACCACCACAACGTCCGACGGCATCGCGAACGGGAGTTCGAAAACTTCCAACATACGGAAGCCAAAACCTGCCTAATCAGCAACAATTGTAAACTTTAAATCATTAGCACGGCCCCGCACAACTTCGGCGTACAGCTTTTCATTCGTCAGCGTTATTTACGCATTAGTACTAAAGATCGAAAACGACTTACGAGAATATATTCTGGCTGGAGACGCATTTTGTCCCATATAAACCGTTCAACTTCATACGCATTAGGTCATTTAGAATCCAATGGGAACGTTAATGTTTTCGTGACTTGGCGATAGAAAGACCATGAAGGTCCGGAATATGGACACGAAGACACGCCGTTACAAGTAAGTGAACAAACGTGCACTAGCTCGCAAGTATCACAACAAACGAGAAGCAAACAAGGTGTGCTCCCCTCACCAATGCCGATAGCACACTGGCACTTAGACCATGGATGCTCTGCCCTTACGATTCATATATTTCCTAAGGTCATTTTCTCAAGATAATGGCCTGTTTGCAAGGTTAGCAAACACACTATTGGACATATCTGATAGTCGTAGTTTCTGAGGAGGAAGATCATGTTTCGGAATGCTGCTATTCATCTTGATAAAAAGACGCAGATGATACACAGGAACAGCAAATGTTAAGCAGTGTAATTATGATGTCAAAGCAAAAGTGAATTGAGTGGAAGACAGAACCCCTACCTCAACTGGAACGACATGCTGCATGTAATATAGTTCACTTGACACCAGGACCAACAACATATGCCACTTCTCGCATTGCAAATGAAAACCCAGGTTTCAAATTGTTCCTCCCTGCATCGATGCAAAACATACTCACTCTTTCTAATTGTGAATGATTGCTTTTAATGGAGATAAATAGAAAAATTAGATATTCTGGACCTAGATGCTCACAAAGGTCTGTTGTTATTCGCAGGAGTTTATAAGCCAAATAATGAACCAACTGAAAGTTTTTGGGATGAGTACAAAGCTCGCCCAGTTTTCAGAGCTAAAACGACAATAGAAACTTTCAAAAAGATAACACGGATTATTTGATTTGATGACTCGGATACAAGACTTCAAAGACGTAAACAAAATCAGTTTGCACTTCTAAGGGATTTGTGAGAGGTTTTAACCAAAATTACAAGATCCCAGTATGTTTATTACAGTACACGAACAATGTGTTGCATTCAGGGGAAACTGACTTTTCCACCAGTGCGTGCCTAGTTAACTGGCAAAGTATGGCACAAAGATTTGGGTATGGGTACTTTGTGACACTGAAAGAAGTTATGTTTAAAATATTCACCCATACGCTGGTAAACGACCAGTTAGTTGTCCTGAAAAGAACCAAGGTGTAATGTTTAACTGACTTGTCTTATGGCTTGAAAGTGCGCAACATTACCTGCCACAACACTTTCACCTCCTACGAGCTATGACAAATGCTGATGAAGAGAAATATCATAATGATAGAACAGTGCGAAAAACAAGCCTTCCAAACCCGCAAAAACTATTGCAGACAAGCTGGATTCCCAATTACACATGAATATTATTTGCTTTCGCCTGTATCACACATTCCCGGGTTAGAAACCCGTCACCGATTAAATTTTGGTTAATAATCAGCACTGGCAACAGAAGACTTCCGGCGTACGAAGTCACCCTCATTCTTCCAACGGCATTGTCAAAGACGGCCGACGATCTCACAGACGTTCAGGGTACTCTCTTGCCATTGGGATGGGAAACTGCCCGTAAAGGAGGAAGAAGGAGCAATGACCGATGGTATGAGGACGCCGGAGGTAATGGAAACCATTGTATTAAAAGCACATACCGTGCATTCCCAGGACATGTGGCTGTAATTGAGAAACTGTCATGATGATATCTCCATTGGCAAAAGATTCAAGAATAGTTGCCCATAGGGATCTCCGGAGATGACAGCCAACTGGTGATGACCATAAGAAAAAGATTGAATAACCAGCGAAAGGATAACGTTCTACGAATCAGACCGTGGAATGTCGGAAGCACGAATGCTGTAGGGAAACTAGAAAATCTGAAAAGGAAAATGAAAACACTCAGTCAATATATAGAAGGGGCCAGTGAAGTGAAGTGAAAAGAACACTAGGCTTTCCGGACACAAAAGTATTTGGTAATATCAACATCGGCAGAAAACTGTATAACGGGAGTAGAATTCGTTATGAATATTAAGGTAGGGCAGATGTGTGTTACCGTGAACAGTTCAGTGATGGGTTCTGCTCAGTATAGACAGCATCCAACACTGTCAATGATAGTTCAGGTATCCTTGCCGACGTCGCAAGCTGAATACGAAGAGACATAGAAAGGATATGAGGATATTGAAAGGGTAGTACAGTGTGTAAAGGGATATGGAAGTCTAATAGTCACGTGGACTGGGATACAGTTGTAGGAGAAGTATTAAAAAGAAAATAAACAGCAGAGTATGGACTTGGGACAAGAAATGACACAGGAGAATGACTAATTGAATTCTGTTGTAAATTTCAGCAAGCAATAGCGAATAATTTGTTCAAGAACCACAAGACGAGGAGCTATACTTGGAATGCCGCGTGATACGGAAAGATGTAGGTTAGATTACATCATGGCCAGACAGAGATTCCGAGATCATTTACTGTACTGCACGCCGTACCCAGGAGCAGATATGGACTCAGATCACAATGTAGTAGTGATGAAGAGTAGGCAGAAGTTTAAGACATCGGTCAGGAAGAACCAATACGCATATAAGTGGGATACGAAAGTACTAGGTGTGACAAGATACAGCAGTAAGGAATAGCTCATTAGGCGATACAGTTTAAGAGCAATGGACATCTCTATAAGGGCCAATCACAGAATTTGCGAAAGTGGCTACAGAACGACTATTCACGTTGGTGTGTAGAATGTATGAGTCTGCCAATGTATCGTCTGACTTTCGAAAAAATATCATGCCCAGAATTCCAAAGACAACAAGAGCTGACAAGTGCGAGAAATATCGCACAATCAACTTAACAGCTCATGCATCCAAAATGCTTACAAGAATAAAGTGCAAAAGGATGAAAAATTGAGAACGTTTTCGATGAAGATCAGCTTGGCTTTAGGAAAGGTAAAGGCACCAGAGATGCAGTTCTGACGTTGTGATTCATAATGGAAGCAAGACTAATGAAATATCAAGACACGTTCATAGGATTTGTCGACCTGGAAAAAGTGTCCGACAATATAAAATGGTGCAAGATGTTCTAAATTATGACAGAAATATGAGTGAGCTATAGGAGAGACAATAATATACAATATGGTCAAAAGCACAGGTGGGATAATAAGAATGGACCAAGAACGAAACGCTTGGAATTGAAATTCGAGGTGATAGGATATCAATGATACGGTTCGCTGATGACATTGCTATCTTGAGTGAAAGTGAAAAAGAATTACATGACCTGCGGAATGGAATGGACAGTCTTATGAGTACAGAATATGGATTGTGAGTAAATCGAGAAAGACGAAAGTAATGAGAAATATCAGCAATGAGAACAGCGAAAAACGTACCATCAGGATTGATGGTCATGAAGTATATGAGATTAAGGAATTATACTGCCTAGGCAGTAAAATAACCAATGACGGACGGAGCAAGGAGGACATCAAAGCAGACTAACACTGATAAAAAGTGCGGCCCTGTCCAGGGTAAGTCTACTAGTGTCAAACACAGCCCTTAATTTGAGGAAGAAATTTATGTTTAGAACCCTGCATTGTATGGTAGTGAAACGTTGTCCACGGGAAAACCGCAACAAAAGAGCATCGAAGCATCTGAGATGTGTTGCTACAGATGAAAGTGGAAAATGAGGTGGCCTGAAAAGGTAAGAAATGAGGAGGTTCTGCCCAGAATCGGAGAGGATAGGAACATGTGGAGAACACTGACACAGAGAAGGGACAGGATGACAAGACAACTGTTACACGCCAGGGAATGTCTTCATGGTACTAGAGGGAGCTGTAGAAGGCAAAAGCTTTAGAGGATGACAGAGACTGGAATACACCCAGCAAATAATTGAGGATGTAGGCTGCTAGTTATACTCTAAGATGAAGAGGTTGGCACAGGACAGGAATTCGTGACGGGCCGCATCAACCCAGTCATAAGACTGATGAGTAAAATAAATGAAGAGACGATGACATCTTCCAAAACGAATTTCTGCAAGAGAATCTGCAGAGAGATATACGTCGTCTGAATCTGCATCCTCCACATCAGAAGAAAATGACGTTAGGAGTATGAACAAAAGCATACGTCATGCATGTGGAGAAAACTGATAACAGTTCAGTTGGCTCTGAGCACAATGGGACTTACCTACTGAGGTCATCAGTCCCCTAGAACTTAGAACTACTTTAACTACCTAACCTAAGGACATCACATTCATCCACGCCCGAGAATTCGAACCTGCGACCGCAGCGGTCGCGCAGTTCCAGACTGTAGCACCTAGAACAGCTCGGCCACCATAGCCGGCAAACAATTCAGTGAAATGTGTTAAGGGTGAAAGATTCACTCGCAAGAAACATCCTACTACAGTTGTGAAAACAGTTAGTAGAAATTAGTAATAGTGTTGTAAAATGGAGATTCACATAATTATAACATTCTATTATCGTATTGTGGTACTATTGTGTTATGCAAGTTAATGTTTAATACATTAAACTGTAATACATTAAAAATTTATTTACGATTGTACTACGCAGGGAAACAGAAAGGCCCGGTGTTTTTCAAGTGAGCGTGCTAAATAAACTCCTTAATAGGGTTAAAGTCACTGCCAAGTCAAGGATTTGAATTTGGATCTCCTGCTTACAAGTCAGATTCACTGCCCCGTAGAATACATTGCATTTTCGGTAATACAGATTGGTCGTTACCCGTAGTCCATCGCCTTTCCAAACACAGACTTCAGTTCATGCTTAGCCTATTTTCATTTCCTTGATACTGAAATAGGATCTCAGCTATGTAAGTAATGCGGAAGTTCTGCCTATACCTATGATGTAGGCGACCTATTGATTTGATGGACTTACATTTTCCTGGAGACACAGTTAGTCTCAACTTCATCTTCCATAAGGATTGAAGCTGAAGTTATGAATTAAAATTTGTGCCATGGCCTGCCTGCCCTTATCTAAGATAAGGCCCAGTCTCAAATCTATAGGGGAAAATGTAATCTCGTCAGACCAATAGATCACCTACACCTGAGGTATAAGCAGCATTTACCCACTGCGTACAAAGGCGTACTGCTATTCCAAAGGCCGCCGGGGTTGCCGAGCGGTTCTAGGCGCTTCATCCAGGCGCCACGCGACCGCTACTCTCACATGTTCGAATCCTGCCTTGGGCATGGATGTGTGTGATGTCCTTAGGTTAGTTAGGTTTAAGTAGTTCTAAGTTCTAGGGGACTGATGACAGAAGTTAAGTCCCATAGTGCTCAGAGCCATTTGAATCTTTTTTTGCTATTCCAGAAACGGAGAACGTCGAATATATATGTGGTTTAATGAAGGGATAATGAAGATGGGCTAAGGCGTGAGTGAATTGAAGTTTATGTTAGGGGATAGGAGGAGGAGGAGGCACTGGACTGGAGTAATCCATGCATCTGTGTAAGCCACGTTGCTGGGTGGTGTCGAGATATCGCATATGTCTAGTAAACAAGAGACTGCCTTCGCACAGATTTTAATTCATTACGTCAGCTTCTGTACTTATCTGAAATATTATGTCTCCAGCAAAGTGTTCTGCTTCAGAGTGAAATTTCCTCACTTTGAAATTCATTCCGAGTGCCGCGTTGGTTGGTTGATTCGTCGGAGGCTACCAAACAGCAAGGTCATCGGTCACATTGGATAATCGCATATGGGACCACAGGGCGCGTAAAGAACCATTTGTATTTGATCTGCAAATGGTAGAACGGTAGGCGCTTCCAGTGAATACCGCTCATCCCTTTGGCTTCGGACACTACGACTTGAGTGCCCTCGGCGTCCGGTAGGACGGAGAGCGTGGAACTGGAGCAGCGCTTTCAGGAATTAGCCGGTCACAATGGAGCCGGTGGGTGTCGCCGACAGCGCACAGTGCCGGAGACCGCGGCAGATAAGGCGCGCCCTGGAGGAGCCTGGCAGCGGCCTGCCCGCCTGCCTGCCTGCCCGCCCTGAGGATGACGGCCATTGTGGCGGCGCGACGACCCGATATCCCGGCCGAGGCTGCGGAAACACAATGCCGCATCAAACGTCAGCCGCGCACAAAGCGCGGCACACGCGCTGCGGGTCAGCGCTATCGGCCGCCGGGGCGCCCTCCATACGTCGCGGCGCCGGAAAACCGGAAGCAGCCGCGCGGGACGCCACCTCACTCGCCCTTACAGATGAACACAGCCGGCAGTGTAGGCGCACTATTCTAGCGCATGGTCCAGCTCATGCCCGAGTATTGCGCAGCTTTCGAGGCTGCAACCCACGTCTACGTCTGTACCCCACAACCCACGTCGCGGTGTAAGGTAGAGGGTACATTGTGTACCACGGTCACTTGCTCCTGTTCCAAGTCGACTCGTGAGTGCTTTGCAGGAAATAAGATTATTGGTAAATCTCCCTCTCGAATCACTTTAATTTTAACTTCAGTCTCCTTTCGCGAGATATGAATAGCAGGATGGAACATACACTACTGGCAATTAAAATTGCTACACAACGAAGATGACGTGCTACAGACGAGAAATTTAACCGACAGGAAGAAGATACTATGATATGCAAATGACTAGCTTTGCAGAGCATTCACACAAGGTTGGCGCCGGTGGCGACACCTACAACGTGCTGACATGAGGAAAGTTTCCAATCGATTTCTCATACACAGCAGTTGACCGGCGTTGCCTGGTGAAACGTTGCATCACGCCTCGTGTAAGGAGGATAAATGCGTACCATCACGTTTCCGACTTTGATAAACTTCGGATTGTAGATTATCGCGATTGCGGGTTACCTGTCACGACATTGCTGCTCTTATTGGTCGAGATCCAATGACTGTTAGCAGAATATTGAATCGGTGGTGTCCAGGAGGGTAGTACGGAACGCCGTGCTGGATCCCAACGGCCTCGTATCACTAGCAGTCGAGATGACAGGTATCTTATCCTCATGGCTGTAGCGGATCGTGCAGCCACGTCTCCATCCTTGAGTTAACAGATGGGGACGTTTGAAAGACAACAACCATCTGCACGAACAGTTCGATGACGTTTGCAGCAGCATGGACTATCAGCTCGGAAACCATGGCTGCCGTTACACTTGACGCTGCATCACAAAAAATTGCTCTGAGCACTGTGGGACTTACATCTGAGGTCATCAGTGTCCTAGAACTTAGAACTACTTAAACCTAACTAACGTAAGGACATCACACACATCCATACCCGAGCTAGGATTCGAACCTGCGACCGTAGCAGTCCGCTGCATCACAGATGGTGTACTCAACGACAAACCTGAGTGCGATGAATCCAGGTTCTGTTTACAGCATCATGATGGTCGCATCCGTGTTTGGCGATATCGCTGTGAAAGCACATTGGAAGCGTGTTTTCGTCATCGCCATACTGGGGTATTACCCGGCGTGATGGTATGGGATGCCATTGGTTACACGTCTCGGTCACCTCTTGTTCGCATTGACGACACTTTGCACAGTGGACGTTACATTTCAGATGTCTTACGTCCCGTGGCTCTACCCTTCATTCGATCCTTGCGAAACCCTACATTTCAGCAGGATAATGCACGACCGCAAGTTGCAGATCCTGTACGGGCCTTTCTGGATACAGAAAATGTTCAACTGCTGCCCAGGCCAGCACATACTCCAGATCTCTCACCAATTGAAAACGTGTGGTCAATGGTGGCCGAGCAACTGGTTCGTCACAATACGTCAGTCACTACTCTTCATAAACTGTGGTATCGTGTTGAAACTGCATGGGCAGCTGTACCTGTACACGTCATTCAAGCTATGTTTGACTCAATGCCCAGGCTTATCAAGGCCGTTATTACGGTCAGAGGTGGTTGTTCTGGGTACTGATTTCTCAGGATCTATGTACCCAAATTGCGTGAAAATATAATCACATGTCAGTTCTAGTATAAGATAATTGTCTATTGAATAGCCGTTTATCTTCTGCGTTTCTTCGTGGTGTAGCAATTTTAATGGTCAGTAGTGTATGAAGTACTCTTCTAAAAACTTATACACTCGGAATAGTGCCAGTAAATCGTACTGATATTCAGCGTCTGCCATTCAAGTTGACTAATCAAGCCCTTGACGTTTTTTGCGCTTGCCAAATGAACCTATAATGGAACGTGCTATTTGCCTTTAACGATGCCAGAACAATTCTCGGCTGAACGTGAGAAAGACAATTTACGCCTTCAGAGAATCATTTTTCAACATAATCTTCTCTATCAACAACACATTTCATCCAGCGGTGTTCCATTGCTGTTATCCCCTTTCTGTAGTTTTTCTCCGGAAGAGATGCAAAGTACTGATCTACAGCCGCAATGGATTCTTTAATAGACAAAAAGCTCTGACCAAAGAGGAATTTGTTCAGTTACGAGAACAGATGGAAATTCGAGGCAGCCAAATCTGCGGAACAGGATGGATGTTCCAACACTTCATAGTGCATATCTCCCAGTTTCCCCGTTGCCATGACACTTTTGTGGGAGGATGCATTGTCCTGATGGAAGACGACTTTTTTCTTCCAAAATCTGGATCTGTGTTATTAAACACCTGCGTCAAGATTCATTATAAGTAGAAAGTAGTATTTCCCAGTTAATGTCGAGCAACAATATTTCTTTCACAACCCGACCACACCTTGAACTTTCAAGCCAGTGGCACCGTCCTTGCACTGTTTGCAGCTGAGGAATTGTCTTATATCCACTGTATACACCGCTGTTTGGATTCAGGTGTTTAGCGGTGAATCCAAATTTCATTCACTGTCGCATATTCATGGAAAGTTCACTTCCGTCTTTCTTAAAACGAACCTATCACTTTTCAGAAGGTATCGTGTGATTTGCAGTCAACATGCGCGGCACTCATAAAGGGCAAAGGTGTCTCATGATCAGCAACTTGTTCTAGACGCGACCTACCCATTTCTCTGATATACCTAGAGCAGTACCAGTTTCATTCATTTTTATACTCCGATCTTCCAAAATCGCAACACGCATCTTGTCGATGATTTCCGGTGTTCTTGCACGTTTTGGACGTCCTTCACTTGTATCACCTTGGACGCTTTAAAGGTTACATCTGAACTCGACTGACACATTTTTTCACTGAGAATATAGAAAGCCAAGAGCCACCATACACATTTACAAGCCACAAATGAATTTCGGTCGGTGTTAAATCTTGTTTTACGAGGAATGTAACGAATGCCTGATATTCGATTTCTTCCATTTTCACCACCACGTGCATTTCAACTGCTTCAAACGAGCGCCTACCGTCAACTCCTACCTGGATTGATGATGATCTTTGGTTTGTTGGGCCCTCAACTGCGCAGTTATCAGCCCCCGTACAAATTACCAACCCTTTGTTCAGGCCAGTAGCGCCATTTTCATTAATGGCGATGAAATGATGGGGACAACACAAACATCCAGTCATCTCGAGGCAGGTGAGAATCCCGGATCCTGCCTGGAATGAGTTGTAATTTTACAGTTGTATGCCAACGTAAGAGGAAAACACGGCTTGCCAGAAGCGCTGCGAACTCTTGGCGGGGCCGAGAACTTTTCTGACAGCCCTTATAAGTACTGGTATATAAACCTCGACAATCACGCGTATGCCTTAACTACGAATAATTTTACGTGGTCATTCAGTTTTAAATCACTCCGTACGCATACACACCTAAATATTTTTTGAATTCGAATACTTAAAGTGATAGTTCTGCAATCGTGGAATCATACGGTAATGGACTTCTATGCATATATACGCGCAGTACGTTACGTTTGTTACTGATGAAGGTCAACTTCTCATTGTTACAGCAAGCTTCTATCGTTGGCTGGTCTTTCAGGATTCCGAAACAAATTTGCAGTATTGTGATTTCTCTGTATACAACAGCATCATTCGCGATAACCTCAGTGAGCTTCCGATGTTATGCACTGTGTTGGTATTTGCGAAAAGTAGTGGTCCTGTAACGTGATATGATCAGTGTGCTAGAAACTTTTCAGTCCTCCAGCCCTACGTCCTGACCCATAAATACTTAAAACAAAAGTGTTGGTTCACTTAAAGTCGCAAACATTGTAGATAAAATTAAAAACAAAATTTCGTTTTCGTCTTTGGCTATATTATAACACATACATTCTGGAGGTGGCAGGGGTCAAATACAATGAGCGAAAGGCTATTTACAATTTGAACAGAAACCAGATGGCTGTTAGAAGAGTCGATGGGCACGGAAGAAAAGGAGTGGTTGAGAATGGAGTGATACAGGGCTCTAGATTATCCCTTACTTCATTCAATCTGTATATTGAGCAAGCAGTAAAGGAAACAAAAAAAATGGAGTAGGAATTAAAATGCATGGCCAAGAAATAAAAACTTTGAGGTTTGCCGACGACATTGTAATTCTGTGAGGGACAGCAAAGGACCCGGAAGAGCAGCTGAACGTAATGGACAGTGTCTTGAAAGGAGGGTATAAGATGAACATCAACAAAAGCAAAACAAGGGAACAGAATGTAGTCGAATTAAATCAAGTGATGCTGAGGGAATTAGGAAACGAAACTTTTAAGGTAGTAGATGAGTTTTGCTATTTGGGGAGCAAAATAACTGCTGAAGGTCGAAGTAGAGAGGGTATAAAATGTAGACTGACAGTGGCAAGGAAAGCGTTTCTAAAGAAGAGAAAATTGCTTACCTTGAGTATAGATTTAAGTATCAGAAAGTCTTCTCTGAAAGTATTTGTGTGGGATTGTAGCCATATATCGAAGTGAAACATGGACGATAAATAGTGTAGACAAGCAGAGAATAAAAGATTTCGAAATATGGTGCTACAGAACAATGCAGAAGCTTAGACGCGTAGATCACGTAACTAGTGAGCAGATACTGAATAGAAATGGGCAGATGAAGAATTTGTGGCACAGCTTGACTAGAAAAAGGAATCGGTTCTTAGGACACGTTATAAGGCGTCAAGGGATCATCAATTTGGTATTGGAGGAAGTGCGTAGTGTAAAAATAGTGGAGGGAGACCAAGGTATGAATACACTAAGCAGATTCAGAAGGATGCAGGCTGTAATTGTTACTCATAGATGAAGTAGCTTGCACAGGATAGAGCAGCATGAAGAGCTGCATCAAACCAGTCTCTAGACTGAAGATCACAACATCAACAACATTTAGCAGGGTCAGTTTATTTCGGCTATGTGCCATTTTTAAGTACTTCTCTCATCCTCACAGTTTACACAGTCACTCTGTGTGGATGTTTACACAATATACGAAAACTGTGTATGATCGTTAAACTGTCAGACCTGGAAATGGAGTTGACGTTCAATTCATTTTTTGATTGTGACACCCCACATGAAAAAGAAAACTTTCTGTAGTCTGAAATATTTTATATGGACCTATTCCATTGGCTTTTTTCAGTGGACAACTAATATAAATTAAGTCAACATTCACCTTTTGAGCGCCGCAAAATTCCCACCTGTGTCCGAAAAAAAGCTTGGCACTTCCGTCGGCGAAATCGCAAAGACTTTAAAGCGCTGGTTAACAGAATTTTTGTAGTATAAAATAAATCAGATTTCGTGGGAAGCGTATTCCTTCCTAACCAAATGTCGTCCTGGCCATGACTAATTAAATTTTTGATAGATTGTTGTTAGTCACGGATTCTTTAGTTCCTGAAACTAGGGAAAAGCATTTACATACAATCTATAAGTTAACCAGATATTTCGGGAGAAGAACATGCATGCTCTTTTCAGATTTGAAATATGGACTTTTTTTTACGTATGATTGACCATAGCTACAAGTCTTGTCGAATACGTCAATAACTCCTATTCTTTAAATTTTTGGATCATGAATTCTATAAATTACTCAACTAAATAGTTAAATTCCGTACATTTAAATACTAATCTGTAAATGGTACTTCGGAGGCTATTAGTTCTAAAATTGCCCTAAAATGTGGCTTCTGCGACATAGTTAAAAAAAAATTCTCTCAGAAGGCCCGCATCACAGGCTCAGTTACGGGATCAATACTGTCTGCTCAGAGTATCAGAGCACCCCTCTGTGGTTTGGAGTTGACGACAAGATGTCGCCAGAAGTGTATTCCCCAGTGTAAATGGAAGCGGGGACTATTTCCGGAAGGGACGCAATTACAGAAAAATTGGTCAGTTAGGAGGGTTCAGTGACTTCAACGTAGACTAATCATTGGATATCACCTGAGTAACTAATCCATCAGGGACTTATGAATCTTTGTAAACCCACTGGAGTCAAATTTTGGCCATGTGATTGCGGAATGGAAACACTAAGGAACACCTCAGTTAAACAAAGACCAAACAGACTTCATGTACTGACGGAGAGGAACCGTCGAGTATTGCCGAGGGTGGTTGTAAAACGTGGTATGAAATCAGCGAAAGGAACCATATTAGTCCACGTAACACAGTAGCTGAGTGCAATGAGTTCAAAAGAACTCATGAGTCAGACATCGTGTTGTGGAAAATCTCACACTACACAATAGGTCCATTTTCCCAGTTGGATAGCTGGTTTGAGACGAGCAAGTCGCCCAAGTGATGGCAGTCGTTTCAAAACAAATGAAACACAAAAGAACATGCGATTCCCAAATCTGCGACATTCAGCTTTTTAGGAAAAAATTAAAACTCTTACCAAAAGCTGCGTCAGCATGGGATGCTGTTTCGCTTTGTTTACATAACAGGTGACTCTAATTCTTTTTTTCTGCTTTGTTTCCGTGGTAGAGTTCGCGCAAGGAATTGTGACACTGAGTCCTAACTATACATCAGTACATACTAAGGTTTACGACAGGAGTAGCTTTGCTGGATGCATATTTACATCAAGCCTATATCTTTTCTCTTTTCATTTTATTTCCTTCACGGCCGTCACATAGCCAGCCTTGATTATTTCCCACAAGTTCAAAAATATACCTCCAATTACACACACACACACACACACACACACACACACACACACACACTTACATCCATGATACACACAGAACATTTACATTGTTATTAAAGAGATTACGTACATCATAATGTGTCCCGCCTATTAAATATGCTGCATACAATAATAGTAGGGAAATGGTGGCATGTGAGGAATTTAGATATCAAATTGCTGTCTCCCCAACACTCCTCCCTTTACCCGCCCCCCACGTATGCTGTTGGAGGCAAATTTGAATTATGGAGGCAATTTCGAATTTTATCTGTACAATCCAATTATCTGTTGATAGGACGTAATATTAACAGTTATTGTTGATGTAAATTGCTTATGAAACGGGAATAAATTTAAAGAAAAGTTCAAAAGACGGGAAATCAGTGGATTATGCTCTAAGAAAGGACGTAATTAACATTTCATAAGACAGTGACACTCTAACTTCCGATCGCTTTGTATATTGTGATCCCAAAGTATGAAAGAGGTCCATGGTATGCTGCTCGGTGCAACTGCACTACTGGTGTGCCTGGCTTCACACCACCACCCCCTCTCCCTTCATCGCAACACGCTGCACCATATATTTAAGAAATCTTGAGCATTTTACGTAGTTTTTTTCCATTATTGGTATGTTACAGAGGTGCCACCAACATCGCCACGACACCAGTTTGCTGTGGCATGTACACCTAGAGCAGTGGTTGTGGGGGAAGATACCATTCACCCAAGCGATATCCCAAGTGACGTCCCAAGCGACGTGCACCACCATGCAAAGCGCCACTCGTTGCCATGCGGGAAGTACCCGAAGAAGCTGCAACTCCTGCAGTGTGGGAACCTTGCAGAATCGCATACCCTCGGACGTCTGTGGGTGGTTCAGTCACAGCAGCAATCTCCCACCCCCAGACTGGCACTGGTAAAGGCTCCAACGTACAGCAGCATCAACGAGCGTCCTGTCCACACGGCTTGAGTGCTCCTACAGGAGTTCAACATGGTGTTCTCCTTCTATTCTGGCTCCGGTTGTTCCCCCTCACCGGCAGCGAAAGATAAGTGTGCCTCGGCGCATATCCTCCGCTCCGTCGTCGTCGTGCGTGACATCTCGTGCATTCACTGCACGTTTTGGGCAGGTTAAGCAGGGCCTGCTGTTCCTGCGTCATAGATCGCAATTTGTCGTTGTGGTCCTCACGTTTTGTTCGTCTTCACGTCTTCACGCTTCGTGATTTTTCTTCTCTTGCTGCTTGGATTACTCCAGCAGCAGGTCTGGCCATCTGGTCGCTGGGCGCCAGTGGGGTTGGTTTCCCAGCCCCCTGACCAGCGGGTTTTCGGAGGTCCTCGTCAACTCATAAAATGGTGTAGCGAGCGCGCGGAAGTGGCGCTCCAACATCTGGACTCCAGCGGCGTCGTGCAGCCTGCGTGTGCCGTAGTCCCTCGGCAGGTGTAGAGCCAGCCGAAGGGCTTTATTCTGCACACGCTGCAGCGTCTGGATGTGCATTTCTGCCGCGTTTCCCCACACCACGGCCGCGTACTCTAGCACTGGCCTGATGAGTGCTAGGTACAGCGAGAGGCCGCAGTGGGGGGGCAGTGTCGTCGTTGGGTTGAGGAGCGGGTACAGCAGGCGCAACCTGCCGAGCGCTCGTCCCCTCAGCTCCCGGATGTGTGGACCCCACGTCAGGCGTCGATCGAGGGTGACGCCGAGGTATTTTCCTGTGCGCGACCACGGGATGGGGCCTCCCATGATCCGCACTTGCAGCAGCGCGTCGGGAATGCGGCGGCGCGTGAATATCACCGCCTGGCTTTTCCCGGCGTTGAACTTGAGCCGCCATTTGGTGGCCCAGGCTCCAATCTCGTTGCAGGAGAGCTGCAGCCGGCGGCGCATTAGCTGCGCGTCCTTGCTGCGAGTGTAGATGGCGGTGTCGTCCGCGTAGAGCGCCAGGTGCACCCTCGGCGTCGTCTTTGGCACGTCGGCGGTGTACAGAGAGTACAGCAGTGGGCCAAGCACGGACCCCTGCGGTACTCCTGCTCTGATGTGGCGCGCCGTTGACACGCCACCGTCAGCGCGCACATGGAAGGTGCGCCCGCGCAGGTACGACTGGAGAAGGCGGACGTGCGACACAGGAACCCCCTGTACCAGCAGCTTGTACAGGAGGCCGTCGTGCCACACGCTATCGAAGGCCCTAGAAACATAAAGGAAAACCGCCCCGAGGTACTCGCGATGTTCCTGGGCCCCCATTGCCTGCTCCACCAGTCGTAGTAGCTGATGCTGCGTAGCATGACCGCGGCGGAATCCGAACTGCTCGTCAGGAAGCAGGCCTTCTTCACTGACGTGGCGCTGCAGTCGGATCGAGTAAATCCTCTCGAAGGTTTTCGAGAGGGAAGGCAGGAGGCTTATTGGGCGATAGCTTTGCGCCAGCCTAGGATCTTTGCCAGCCTTCGGGATGGCGACCACCTCTGCGTGTTTCCACGCAGCAGGGTAGACGCCAGTGCGAAGGATGGCGTTGAATATCGCTGTGACGACACGCACTGCTTCCGGCGGCAGCTTCTTCAGCAGTGCGTTACCCATCTTGTCACATCCCCCTGCCTTCCTGGGCTGCAGGAAGTTGAGGTGATGTTGGACCTCTTCTTCTGTTGTCTCTGTGAGGATGTCGTCCTCTTCCTGCTGGGTCAGGTACAGTGGGAGGCGCTCGTCCACCTCGCGGATCATGTCGTCATCGACGACGTCGTCCACCGGTGTAAAGTTTTCCGCGAAGGCGTCCGCAAGGACGCTCGCCTTGGCATCTGGTTCCGCGACGACGTCTCTGCCAACTTGCAGCGGCGGGATGCGTTGGCCCTTCCTCAGGAAGCTCTTAGTTACGGCCCAGGCGCTTCCGTCATCGATTCTGAGCGTGGCTATTTTGCCAGCCCAGTCCCGATTTCGGTGGTGGCTGACGGCCGCCGATATCTCGCGGCGCAGGCGATTTAGCAGGCGTTTGGTGGCGGGGCTTCTCGTGATCTGCCACTCACGGAAGACCCGGTTCTTCTCACGGATGGACATCAAGATATCCGGCGGAAGCTGCTTGGATTTATCCATCGGCTTCCTTGGTCGCTGTGGCGCCGCCGCATCTGCCGCCGCGAGTGTGTAGTGGGTGAACGCAGCTAGCGCGGCGTCCACCCCCTCCACGTCCGGATCGGGTGTGGCGGTGACCGTCTCTGCTAGGTGCTGTTGGAAGTGCGCCCAATTGGTGTTGAGGCGGGCGCTGCGGTGCTCAGGTGGGGCCATCCCGTCTGTGTCCATGTCAAAGATCACTGGCAGGTGATCTGAGGACAGGGCACAGCGCGTGGTCGCGATCGCGTTGTGAGCTGCCCCTTTCACGATCGCGATGTCTAGAACATCGGGACGGCCACGCTTCGGGTAGTGCGTGGGGTCGAAGGGACCCAGCACTATGGCGTCGTGGAGGTTTGCGACCCGGAGTAGTCGTCTGCCGCTGATGGTGGTGACCCTGGAGTTCCACTCCGGGTGTTTAGCATTGAGATCGCCGCCGATGAAGAGGTGCCCGCGCATCGACAGCAGCGTCTCGATGTCCCTGGATTGCAGGTGTCCCGACGGTTGTCGGTACGCTGCCACGAACGTGACGTGGCCTGCGGAAGTGCAGACGACGACGCCCGTGGTTTCCAGAGTCGGCGTCTCTGGGAGTAGAACCTGGTGATGGCGCAACGACGTTTTGACGTACACCGCCGTTCCGCCTCCATGGGTTGCCCGGTCCGTGCGGTAGCAGCGGAAATTTGCAGCCCTCACGTCCACGCCTGGCTTCAGCCAGGTCTCGGTGACGAGGCAAATGTCCACGTGCTCATCACGCAGGAACTGGCGGAATTCTCCCGCTTGGGTTCTGATGCTGTTCGCATTCCACACACAAACGGTTAGGCCCTGGATGTGCCTATCCATGTTTGGGTGTGGGGACAGCTGGTGTGGTGATGGCCTGAACGGCCGACTGCACTGCAGACGCAATCATCTGCGGAAGTTGTGTCAGGAACAGCTTGAAGTCCTCCCTAATGGCCCTGACTTCTTCCGCGACACTCGCTGCAGAAGTCCTGTCAGTGCCTGGGGGTGGTGCCGCTGCCTGGTCTCGAACAGCAGGCTGTGGAGCTGGCGTCTCGCGGGCAGGACGCTCCCTCCGCCGACCGCGCCGGCGGCCGCCCCTCGCTGTTGCAGGCTGCTCTCTCGGCGGTCCGCGCCCGTGAGCGACTACCGCCTCTGGAGCAGGCTCGGACTGGTTGCCACGCCCCCGTTCGACGGCGGCGTCGGCAGGACGCTGCTCAGTTGACTTGGCGGGTGCCTTGTCAGTGGCAGCGTTTGCGTAACTTCTCCCGGACTGCACCCGCGCGG
Organism: Schistocerca gregaria; assembly: GCF_023897955.1. Lineage (NCBI taxonomy): Eukaryota > Metazoa > Arthropoda > Insecta > Orthoptera > Acrididae > Schistocerca > Schistocerca gregaria. The sequence continues at coordinate 430,407,825 of NC_064920.1, read as the reverse complement.
AGTGCGCCGGTTGTCCTCGTTGTTTTGCGGTGGCACGCCGGAAGGCAGTGCAGCCGCGGTAGCACGCCACGTGTTTCTCGCCGCAATGGCAGCAAGTGGGCGCGTCCTTTCTCGGAATCTTACAATCTTTAGTGGCGTGGTCCCCCGCGCATTTGACGCAGCGAGGAGTCATCTTACAGTACTTCGCTACGTGGTCGAGGGCCTGGCAGTTGAAGCACTGCGGCGGGCCTCGTCTCCTGCGTAGCTTCTCCACGGTGACGCCGACATCGGCCACGTGCGTCAGCTGGAAGATTTTGCGGTTCTCGATGGTGTCATCGAGAACCGCCATAAACAGCGGCATGTCGGAGTGGTCCCTGGGCGACTTCATGCGCGTGTTGATGCGCGGATGGGAAAGCCCAGATCTTCAAGCAGCTCCCGCAGGTACCCTGGGTCCATGTTGAACGGGAGCTTGCGAAAGACGACCTTCAGCGTCTTCACCGGCTCCGAGGAGTAGGTGAAGCTGTGAAGCCCCTCCTTTTCGGTGAGGTCCATGACCCCACGGTAGTCTTCAGGTGTTTTGGTGATAACGCGATGTAAGTCGCGCCCTGCGACTCGAAACGTCACGTTCCCCTTAACAACCGCTTTGATTTTCTCTCGGAACTCTTTGAAGCCGCCGGTCCACTTGATGACCACAGGGGGCGGTGGGGGCGACTTCCTCTGCTGTTGGCTCTCCATGGGCTCTCCAGCGTCATTTGAGAGGCCGGAGTACCGGTTGCCGGTGTTGATGGCCGACTGTTGGGCGAGCACGACAGCTCTGGCTGTGTGCTTGCGGGAGGGCTGTGTGAAGCCCTCATCGTCAGCGGCCGGGGGAAGGGTCTTGTTACCCTTCCTCGATGCTTTCCGCTGTGTGCGGAGCGTGGGTGCGCTGCTGTTCGAGCTAGTGGCAGACCTCTTGCAGGTGGTGGCAGCACTCGCGTCGGCAGGCCGCTTGCGCGAGTGCTTTTCCACCTCCATGGTTTCAGCTGCCGGTTTTGTGCCTGGGATGAGTCCCATCAGGAAGGCAAGCTGCCTTTCTGCCTCCGGCGTATGCGCTGCATCCATTGAAGCCACTGGCGCCAGTGACTTGGTTTGCTCCGGAACAGTTGCCAAAGCATCCGTTTCGGCCCTCGTTTGCTGAACGGCCAGCCCTGTGGCCGCGCTGCTGTTTTCCTTGGTAGCGCAGGACGACGCCGACGGGCCGCCAACGTCAAGTACGCGGGCGTAGGCGTGCAGGGGCAAGCCCCTATCCGCCGAAAGTGCCCGTCGGCTCCTCTGCGTATCTCCGTTCCTGCTCGGCCGGACAGTCGTAGGTGGCCGGCGGTTAGCGGCAGCCGACGGGGCAGGCCCCGCCGACAAGCCGTCCGCCGAACCACTCGCTGCCTCAGCCGTGGCTGAGGTCGCATAACGACTGCGCCGGTCCGTAGAGCTGTCCGACTCGTGGTCCATGTCCATCTGCCGGGTTGTTGCCGTTGGGGGGCCGGATGGGGTCGCCGACAGAGCAAGCTCTGCCGGACGACGATCCGCCACACCCTTCACATCTTCACAGCGGTCTGCTCGGTTCGGCATCTCAGCAGCATCTATCCTCCGCTCCACCCCTAAAGGCGACTCTTTCTCAGCGCCGTCATTAACCAGGTGGACGCAGACGTCTCCTAGTTATAGTGTTAATGTTAACGAACCTTAAGCTGTGGTAGTGATCTAGCCCATGCTGATAATGAAGGATGCCAGATTAGCACCCGGCCGGTGTGGCCGAGCATTTCTACGCGCTTCAGTTTGGAACCGCGCGACGCTACGGTCGCAGGTTCGATTCCTGCCTCGGGCATGGACGTGTGTGATGTCCTTAGGTTAGTTAGGTTTAAGTAGTTCTAAGTTCGAGGGGACTGGTGACTTCAGATGTTAAGTCCTATAGTGCTCAGAGCCATTTGAACAATTTTGAACCAGATTAACAGCGTCATGTCACCTCTACAATACTCGAAGATTGTTAGGGCCGTGGAGGGGCATATATCGTTTACTAGAATTGAGATGTTGTTGAATGTCTCCAGTCCATTCAGCGGGATACCCCAATCTGCAGTGCTTAAATCAGTCGGTTTGAAGTAATTTGCACTTAATACAGTCGATCGTTCTTTTAAAGTCAGAGTATATGACATTGTATCTAAACATCAACTGGCGAATGGTTGCTTAATACACGGCCTTATATATCATTCACAAATGTGAGAAGGAACACGATGCATAGATGACCACACAGGAACGTATTTAAGTGTTGGTAGCGTCTAAAACTGTACAACACATGTCTTCTAGCTGTAAGTATCGATGTAATTCTTCTACGGGTTGTCGAACGTGTCGAAATAGCAGACGTTTTTTGTATTTCCTTAACAAATGCTACCCAATGAGTGCCAGGTCCTCCAACTACATCCAGATTCACAATTTGACGTCCTCCTTACTTCCACATGGTCTTTGGTAATGTATTCCGCACACACACACTTCGGAATGATGAATTTCAAATGGTTCCATGTGTCTTCACATCTGTGGTCATCAGTCCCTTAGAACTTAGAACATATTAAACCTTACTGACCTAAAGACGTCATACACAGCCATGCACGAGGCAGGATTCGAACCTGTGACCGTAGCGGTCGCGCGGTTCCAGACTGAAGCGCCTAGAACCGCACGCCACTCCTGCCGGCGCTGAATTTCTATGTAACAAACGTTTGTAAGGGCCCTGTCTGATAGGACTGCTACAGTGCTTCTTTTTCTGTTTATGGACAGACGTAGTCCTTTATTGTAGTGTTTAAAGTATAGCCATTTTCCGATTGCTGCTGCCTCCATCATGCGGTTATGTCTTCTTGACTCCTGCAGTTGCTCCGGTCAGTTGTGTCCTCATTCTGCCGGCCGGGGTGGACGAGCAGTTCTAGGCGCTTCAGTCCGGAACCGCGCTGCTGCTACGGTCGCAGGTATGAATCGTGCCTCGGGCTTGGATGTGTGCGGTGCCCTTAGGTTAGTTAAAGTAGTTCTAAGTTATAAGGGACTGATGACCTCAGAAATAAAGTCCTATTAGTGCTCAGAGCCATTTGTGTGCATTCTGGAATGTCCTGGGAATAGCGCGGCGCCCCCAGCCAGTGAACCCACAGCTGAAAGACTGGCTAGGACAAGAATAAGAGGGGTAGAACCATTGATGCTTTAATAGATAATATTTTTTCGTTCTTTTCTTTTTCCAGGCGCTTTTAGCTGCATACAACGCTGTCAGGACACAATTTTTCATGCACCCTTGGTTATTATCTTCTACTTTAGTGCCCTGTGTGCAACGCTCATATCTTGGCGAAACTTTGTCACACCGAAGCCCAAATTAACTTTATCACGCTTCGTTTTCTAAACTGGAAAATGCTGCAGTGCGTTGACCTACACCCATATCCCTTCTTGCATGTATGGCCTTTTATTTATCAGCTAAAATTCAGCGGCGTTGTGTGATCTTTATTTGCTGCATATTTGATGGCGTTTCCCATATAAGCTTTGTCGAGCAAATTTATCCTATTATCGCTACGTGTCAATCCCATTTGAAGTTTTGTTCCAGGTCCATTGTAGTTAAACCCAGGAATGTAAATTCGTCTTGTTGTTTGTTGAGAATACCTCCTCCTCATCACATGCGTCTCCTTTCACGCGTATTGTGCTACTGTGCTGGTGGTTGCCTGCGCATCCTGTTATGCAGCAGATCGTCAGCGTCGACCCAGCTGCTTTGGGATGCGGGAAAACCAAGCCATCGAACTAACGCTCTGTTCCCTTTACGCCATATGACCCTCTCGACGAGATAAACATTTGGTTCCGAGCTCATCTGTATTTGTGCTGTGTAAAAGTATCCTACAATTTCAGTACCATTGCTATTCCTTTAGAGGTAGATTCTGGGATTCGCTCTCTCGATTTAGGAAACTGGGAATATCTCTGTTGACCAGATTGGCACGTATAACTTCTCATATACTGTGTGGTGTTTTGAAATACGTATTAAACCACCTAAATGACATTGCCGTTTATATTGATCTAGCATTTTAATAGATGTTGTGCGATTCGGCGGGAGGACATCAGTCCATATGTGTGATCCACAATTAGGCTTTCACTGTTCTGTTCAAACATTCGACGATGCTCGCCTTCAGGTGGGTGAACGTTGAATAATGATGTATTCCATATATCTCCATCAAGGACTTGACGTATCTATTGTGAAAGTCACCACCGTGATCAGTTTGGAGGTTGACTGGTTCAAAAAAATGGTTGAAATGGCTCTGAGCACTCTGGAACTTAACTTCTGAGGTCATCAATCCCCTAGAACTTAGAAGTACTTAAACCTAAGTAACCTAACGACGTCAGACACACATCCATGCTCGAGGCAGGATTCGAACCTGCGACCGTAGCGATCGTGCGGCTACAGACGGTAGCGCCTAGAACCGCTCGGCCACTACGGCCGGCAAGGTTGTCTGGGCTTCGATTCGTCCCCGCCTGCAGCAATCGCTCTGACAAATGCAAGACATCCCTCGCTATTTCCGCTTTCACGGGCAATGCCCAGGCAAATTTATAATAAAAATCAATGACTATTAAATCTATTTGAATCAGTTATTCGCACGTGAACATTCTTTCATGTTAACAAGATCCGCGTGCCCCAGATGGTAAAAACCTGTAATCATAACATACGTTTGAAGGTATGTTTCACAATCTGGTTTGTGCAGTTCTCGAACTATAGTGTCCATACTTTATAGATGATACCTCTCTCTATAAGTTCAGAAATTAATGAAACAACTTAATCGAAACGAGCTATATTGCTAGTGGCAGCTGGTGCCATGAGCAGTCAAATCGTTCAAATGGCTCTGAGATCTATGGGACTTAACTTCTGAGGTCAGCAGTCCCATAGAACTTAGAACAACTTAAACCTAACTAACCTAAGGACATCACACACGTCCATGCCCAAGGCAGGAATCGAACCTGCGACCGTAGCGGTAGCGCAGTTCCAGACTGTAGCGTCTAGAACCGGTCGGCCATCCCGGCCGGCCATGAGTAGTCGCAGCCGCCCTATTAGCTCATTGGTGTCATTGTAATATATATGCAGCATATATATGCTGAACGTCAGTCCCATCACCACTATCATTTCATTTCCCATTCAATTTACGTTTTATAATGGATTAGTGTTTTGTGTTGCTTTGGCTTTTTGCATCCTTATCCAGATCTGTCAAAAGCAGTATTACGCGATACATTGCCAGATCTATGGGCGAATAGTTTACAATTTTGCTGGCCTTAGGAAAATAAAATTCAGTAGACTGTGTGTTCTTTGAAACTGTCACCGATCTGTATTGTTTTTGCAATTTAAGTGATAGGCTGCTTACCCAATGTTTTGTCTATCCTAGCGTCGCTGTGACAGTTAATTAAATCAACAACAACGTCATCATCGTAGTTGTGGAATTACGCTGAGTGTTCATCTGGAGATTCACTGACTGGTTTAAAGGTTTCTCACAGTGTCTGCTACCGCTTCAAATGTCTTAACCTCAGCAATCGCCACTTCTCGTGAACCGACTATAAGTGTCTCAATGACCATATGCTTAGTTAACATCTCGTTGTATACTAATCTGACTTCCGTGCAGTGCGAGGTTTTATGTGGCCGCTCTTCCTCTTCTTCTTATGCTGCTCCCCTTTCTCGGAAACACCTTTTTTTCCTTCAGTTAAGTCGCCTAAGTTCTTTTCAATTGCATTAACCAGTTCATACAATGTCCCACTTCTCAATAACAGTTTTTCGCTCATAGTTAAGTCGTTTACTTTCTTCTCGATTGCATTAACAAAAGTCATTCAGTTTATTGTTCAGTCTCAGAAGGATATGACAATTCACGTCTAGTTCTTTCCGTACAACTCCAATTTCACTTTCGAGAGCTTGAATTATCACGTCCACGTACAAGCAAATGTTTTTTTCTATCCACCCACCCCACGAGACTGAGCTCGTGCCAGGGTTATATATATATATATATATATATATATATATATATATATATATATATATATGTTTGTGTGTGTGTGTGTGTGTGTGTATGTGTGTGTGTATGTGTGTCTGTACATCAGCCTTCATATCCCTTCATATCACCATGAATAAATTCACATGCATGCCAACTCAGTCTGGTACGGTGGGTGGATAGAAAAAACATTTGCTTGTAAGTGGACATGATAATTCAAGCTCTCGAAAGTAAAGTTGGAGTTGTATGGAAAGAACTAGAGATGCATTCTCATATCCTTCTGAGACTGAACAATAAACTTAATGACCTTTGTTAATGCAATCGAGAAGAAAGTAATGAGAAACACATACTGTGAGTGATTCCAGCAATGTACACATGGCTTTACAAAATCAATGAATGACATATTGGTTCCTACATGAGCCTGGAAAATGTGTTTTAAATTCCTGTCTGAATGCTATAATTAGGTTTGCATTACCCCTCACCAGCTGTTTCCGCATTCTGGACTATTTCTGACTCACATAGAATACATTGACAGAATGGCGACGAAAACAGAAATATTTTCGAATTTGATTATGGTTTTCCACAGCAACATCGTTAAATACAAACATAATGTTTGGCTTTACTTTTTCCAGAGGATGGATACACTAATGTTACAGTCTATGTTTGTGCGTCTATAGAGAACGATTTATTCCATTTACAATCCATATTGTTATTGTATGATTTAAACTTTTGTACTTTTTCATCATGATTATAGTACATAGAAAATCTTAACTTCGTTGACGCATTCTGTAGACCAACCATTGCCAATTGCAAAGTCCACTCTACAAAATTCTAGGCAGAGTGGCCGAGCGGTTGTAATAGGTGGCTGTAAATATTGCCATGGACCCTTCTCTTCTAATTGGTTGTAATGACATTGTACTGTTAGGAATTATAAGCGCGCAGTGTCATCAGAGATGCTGTGTCGCCTGCAATCTATCCTGGACCATCTCTACTTTGCAAGATGCGCGGGAGATGATGCGCACGATGAGGAGATACAGTAGACGGCAGTGATGTGCCATGGCATAGGCTGGATTGTACGGATCCGGTTATATTGTGAGGAATTGGAACATGATGATTTACTGATTAATTATTTGGGATGAGAAAAGAGACTGAAACATTTTGACAACAATATTTTACAACGATTATTTTGACGAGATAGAAGATTTAATTTCAGGTAGCTGGTTTCAGATTTTGTACTTTATTGCGTCATTTTGTAGTTGCGCACTCTTGGTGCAGACAGCCAGAGACTTGAGTATAGGGAAAGATAACCAACCACGCATAATTTTCAATTTCAGTTTGAGAGTAGGATTAACTGTTGAGTATTTCATATGATTTTTACGAGTTGCATTTTTGAAAAGATCACATTTGATGTTAAGGACTGCTTACGTTATCTGCTCATGAACTGCAATTTTTTATCTATTAATGTTTGTGTAGTAAAGAAAGAAATAATTTTTCAATATAGAACTTTCTAATCAGAAAACTAATTACATTTGATGTTATCCCAATTCATTGTTCGCATCCAAATATGAGTTACAATTTTTACATATCCGCATTTGTTATGAACGAAGTATGCTTTGTCTTTTTCAAAAATGAGTGTGCATTGCACCAGGCGCACCTCAGTAGTTAGTTGTAGCTCAGCATATGCGACGCGCTTTCAAGACAAGAGCGGTTCCACGGCGTTTTCCGTTGTCCAGTAGGTGAGCCAAAATTTAATAATAAAAAAAGGTATTACTGAGTTTCTCCAGGCCAGATTATCAGTTTGAAAGTTTAATGATTCACAGTTTTGAATTCAGACAGTGTTCTTGCCATTGCGAATGTTTAAACAAACAGGGAACTAGATAGGAACTTTGAAGACCCTTTTCCGTAACCAGATTTAGCGACACATTCTCGCAGTCTAATTCTTATGTCAAAAGCTTACAAAAGGTCACTAATTGCGATGTTAAGAGGTTAACGTGAAGTTAGACGATAGAGACGAAATTAAATTTTTAATAAGAAATATCCTGCATATGATTTTAATTAAGATAATTCCCAACATAAGAATAATTTGTAAAGGGTAATTTTAAAATATCGATGTGACACTATGCGCACGACGTATGTACCTAGTAGAATGAAAGGAGTCTCTAACTTCACTTATTGGTCGTCGAAGGTAGACAATGTTACCTCACTTAGATATGTCGACCACTTATTATAGCCAAGAGTCTTGCCTTAGGAAGAGTACCTGCATAGGAAAATAAAACACGAAATATTAACCTGATCAGTCCACCATCAACTCAGACACATTAGTGCCTTAACAACACAGGAGCTCATTTCGTTTTCGTAATCGAACATTATGAAATCATTACTTTCTAAGTGCAGTAAGATATGAGTCGTGCGTAACAGCTCAATTGTTCTGACAATCACCGGAAACCGTCAGCGAAGAGTTTCTTTAGAGGGCATGACGATTTTCCCCGACCCATGCTGCAGAATAGCTCGTTCAGCTGCAGCATCTATGCAGAAGAGGTGCTCCAGGGTAAGAGCGGAAGATCGGCCCTTCCACCCGTCACTGCCTCCGCTTCCGCCCCCGCTGCTTGTGTAATTTATTACCTGCCTGCAATTCTCCTCTTCTGGCTGTCGTTGCTTTAGTCCAGCGCTGAGCAGACAAATGGTATTTCGTCACAATGTTTTATCCGGGACAAATGGAATTGAGCTGTCCAAAATCAGAGAGCCACAGCGTATAAAAGATTAGAAAAGAACCAGCTGCGTGATATATTGCTGCTGGTTCCGAACAATTACAAAAAAAAGGAACAACGGATTTGTTCTGTTTTTGTTGTAATTTTCAACTTGTGTTTTATTCATAGATAAAACCATCATATGCCCTGAATGAACAATTCGTAAGCTGCATAACTAACACTTTACTTTCGTTCTGAAGAAATATTTATTTATTACGCTGTTTTTTACATTCAAGTAATATATTACTGTTTGTTTGCTTCAACTGGTCGTATCTAGTATTTTCAATGGATATTTTACTCTGAAATGGACGTAAATTTGATTTTGTTTACTATAAATGGTTTTGTTGTGAGAACAATAGATTTGTTTATAAATAACTTTCTGCTACCAATCGTGAGTTTCTTTTATTTTTGCTTTACGTGACGCGTTTCGCGAAATTATTCACATTTTCAGTGTGTATTTTTAGTGTTCTGCCATTTTCAGGTTGTGTGAGTTTCTAGTCCGTCGTTTTTTTATTTTTTGTTACTGAAATATATGGTTCATACGAAAATTGTAAGTTTCAATTCCGCCACTACCTACGTTTCGAAATCGTTAAATAACTAAAAGTCGTGCGGTTTTATATATTGCCACAACGTCACCAATAAAAGCAAGACATCACACATCGAGAACATTACAAAAAATTCGCATAATGCAAAAAATGCACACTTGAAAATGGTAGTCGTTTGTAAAACACAAATAAAAAAAATCGTGACTAGACATTAAATTGTTAGCATATATTTACAATATACATCTTTACTATATATTTCACTTTTTATGGTTTTTCAGGGAAGGGATAAGGGAACAATTGACATGAATGGGGGAAAGGAATCGAGTAGAAGAAGAATGGGTAGCATTGAGGGATGAAGTAGTGAGGGCAGCCGAGGATCAAGTAGGTAAAAAGACGAGGGCAAGTAGAAATCCTTGGGTGACAGAAGAAATACTGAATTTAATTGATGAAAGGAAAACCTATAAAAATGCAGCAAATGAATCAGGCAAAAAGGAATACAAACGTCTCAAAAATGAGATCGACAGGAAGTGCAAAAGGGCTAAGCAGTCATGGCTAGAGTACAAATGTTAGGATGTAGAGGCTTATCTCACTAGGGGTAAGATAGATACAGCCTACAGGAAAGTTAAAGAGACCTTAGGAGAAAAGAGAACAACTTGTACGAATATCAAAGGCTCAGATGAAAACCCAGTTTTAACCAAAGAAGGAAAGCAGAAAGGTGGAAGGAGTATACAGAGGGTCTATACAAGAGCGATGTCCTTGGGGACAATATTATGGAAATGGAAGAGGATGTAGATGAAGATGAAATGGGAGATATGTTACTGCGTGAAGAGTTTGACAGGGCACTGAAAGACCTGAGTCGAAAGAAGGCTCTGGGAGTAGACAACATTCCATTAGCACTACTGACAGCCTTGGGAGAGCCAGTCCTGACGAAACACTACCATCTGGTGAGCAAGATGTATGAAACAGGCGAAATACCCTCAGACTTGAAGAAGAAGATAATAATTCCAATCCCAAAGACAGCAGGCGTTGACAAATGTGAAAATTACCGAACTATCAGTTTAATAAGTCACAGCTGCAAAATACTAACACGGATTCTTTACAGACGAATGGAAAATCTAGTAGAAGCCGCCCTCGGGGAAGATCAGTTTGGATTCCGTAGAAATGTTGGAACATGTGAGGCAATACTGACCCTACGACTTATCTTAGAAGAAAGATTAAGGAAAGACCAACCTACGTTTGTAGCATTTGTAGACTTAGAGAAAGCTTTTGACAATGTTGACTGCAATACGCTCTTTAAAATTCTAAACTTGACAGGGGTAAAATATAGGGAGCGAAAGTCTATTTACAATTTGTACAGAAACCAGATGGCAGTTATAAGAGTCGAGGGACATGAAAGGGAAGCAGTGGTTGGGAAGGGAGTGAGACAGGGTTGTACTCACTCCTCGATGTTATTGAATCTGTATATTGAGCCAGCAGTGAAGGAAACAAAAATTCGGAGTAGGTATTAAACTCCATGAGAAGAAATAAAAACTTTGAGGTTCACCGATGACATTCTAATTCTGTCAGAGGCAGCAAAAAACTCGGAAGAGCAGTTGAATGGAATGGATCGTGTCTTGAAAGATGGGTATAAGGTGAACATCAAAAAAAGGCAAAACGAGGATAATGGAATGTAGTTGAATTAAGTCGGGTGATGCTGAGGGAATTAGATTATGAAATGAGACACTTAAAGTAGTTAAGGAATTTTGATATTTGGGGAGCAAAATAATTCATGATGGTCGAAGTAGAGAGGATATAAAATGTAGACTGGCAATGGCAAGGAAAGCGTTTCTGAAGAAGAGAAATTTGTTAACATCGAGTATAGATTTAAGTGTCAGGAAGTCATTTCTGAAAGTATTTGATTGCAGTGTATCCGTGTATGGAAGTCAAAAATGGACGATAAATAGTTTGTACAAGAAAAGAATAGAAGATTTTGAATTGTGGTGCAACAGAAGAATGTTGAAGATAATATGTGTAGATCACATAACTAATGAGGAAGTATTGAATAGGATTAGGGAGAAGAGAAGTTGAAACGTCCCCTTAGAAAAATTATACATGACTGCTTAAACTGACACACAATATTTTTTTTAGAGCAACGCAATCTGACTTTCAGTTATCCCTACAAGAGAATGGCCCTGACTAAATTAACCTGTACGTTTGACAAATCACTTATCTCAAAAAAATCTTCGTTACTCAAACTACTGCAATACAGCGAGCACCACTGCTGCCAGCTAAATAAAAGATTTAAACTACTGAAGGCACTACCTACTGATAGGTAAAGTTAGCAAATGAAAGATTTTGATAGAGAAAAAACAATGTATTTCCCTTAATATGGTTCAAAAGTCATATTATATATACCTGCACACAGCACAGCCAGTGATTTACATACAGAGCGCTACGTGGTGTTACCATTAGAAAAACCTGAACAGCCTACTTACATAGCCCCCATGCTCCCCACACAAAAATTTTGCAAATTGTTTTGGGCAGTGGCCAATACAGATCTGAAAAAAAATCATAATTACAATAACAAAGAAATCAAATGCACAAACTTATCGATACAATGTTGGTCAAAAGCTAAAATTTTCTCACAGTCTATAAAGACAGTCCTGATCGTTCTTCACAGTAAAATTGCAGTGTTTTTCTCAAAGTCTGAGCAGTAAAAGAGAATGCACATGGAAGTAGTGGATTTCCATGCAGTCTTGAAGAAGTAGTGTTGGCCTTCCAATGGAAAGACAGTGCTGACTCTTGACATGCAGCCAGGTGTTGGGCCACAACAGAGCAAACCCACAGCAGAGTCAGTCGAAGTTTTGAAGAATATTGGTAGGTAGGTCATCACAGAGCAGACATACTGCAGTCCTTGTAGAAATAATGGTACTGGTGAGTCATCAAAGGTGTAGACCCACTGTAGTCCTCGTAGAAACAATGGTATTGGTGGGTCATCAAAGGTGCAGACCCACTGAAGTCCTTGTAGAGATGGCCAGCTGCCATCTGCTGTGACTGTGCAGGTGCACAATCACCATCTAAGAGTCTTGCGGAAAATATAGCAAGTCCATAAACCACCACTTGTCCACTCACAAAAAATTTGTTTGAAATGTCCTGAGAACCAGCAATGCTGGTATCAAGTCCCTTGCTGAATTATTAACACATGTGCAAACACTATCAGTCCCTACTTCTCACATATTGTCCATATACTATGACCAACAGAAAAGTGCACGGTGAAATGTAACTTACAAGTTACTTAATTAGATGAACTGGTGTCAATTACAATTTTACAACATAAGAATACAATAAAAAAGTACAAAATACATCATTAAAGAACATAACAATACAGATAACATTTGTAGTAATAGGGGCTTCACAAAAGAATAGCAAAACATCAGTGTTACAGGAATTATGACATAAGTAAATACAAAAAATTATGAGAATAGTTTTCCTGAAATTAGTTACACACATGAGCATTAAAACAGAACAGAATAAATAGTGTCTAAACATCTTTACAAAGAAAATAACATAGTATTTGAAAAATTCTACAACATAGATCTTATTAGCTAAACACATAAAGACAGGAAAAAGACAAATACACAAGGGTGCAGAAACACATAACAGAATAACACAGGAGAAAAGGACAGAGTTTGTTTTCAGTGTAACATTTGATACTGCAGTCCAACCCAAAACTTCAGTCTGTAGATCTTTCGTCTTATTTCAACATTTATTTCGACCAAAAAAATCCTATCCAAGCATGCTTTTTGTATTTATATGTTCACATATTTCTTACCTCATCATTTATTTTCCATTATCTTACCTCATCATTTATTTCCGAGAAAATCCTGCCTATACCTGCTTTCTGTACTTTTTTCATATAACTTCTCAATGCATTTCTTCCAATGCATCGCAACTCATTCTCTTATATAGTCTACTCCTTCTTAAGCTAACTTAAATCTACTGAGCTTAGATGCTAAAATAATGGACGAGGTAATGCAGCAGCACAAAACAATTAACACAAACAGCAATGATAAAAAATGCAAATTGGCAAAGCAAGCAGCATAAATTAGCAAAGCAAATCCAATGTTACAACTAATATAAGGCAATGCGGAGCAAACAAGAAAAATAAACCAGTAGTAAAACTAACTTAATAGAGTAATACAAAGTGAAATTTAGTAGCACTATGCCTGGCAAACAGCAGCAGTAAATGCAATGACATATCTAAACATGACAAAGCTGAAGCAGAAAAAATATTACTCTAAGGATGGCCGTGTCTAATACCTATGTCACATCTTTACACTAGAGTGATGAATCACAATTTAATCTACAAAAGAAATTACCAAGTTCTTGAAAAGAAAATTCTGTATTCAATTCCTGTGAAGGGAAATGTCTTTTTGTGCTCCTTCGTTTTTTTTAAGTACATCATAAAGTTATTCTTTACTGGGTTTGTAGGCATAAAATATTTATATTAGTACATCTATAAATTTTATTTGAACCAATGCTGCAGGGCAGCTAGAAACTAGATATCAAATGAAATAAGCAACAATGAAAAACAAAGCATAAAAATATCATGCAATAGTCATGTGATATTTCATAAGTTAGTAGAAATTCTCTCAACTCTCGTAGAAAGGCGCTTATCATAAACAGGTGTGCAGATGTAAGTATCTTTCCAAGTAATGAGCGTGTCGTATTTGCGTTGCTTTCTACAAAGTAATGTCAATAGCGAGGATAATGGCCTATTTTTTTTCTCCACTTAATGGCTTTCTTGTGTGAGACGACTACCTCTCAGCTGGGTGCCCAAAACGCATTACGTCAACGTCACTTACTTTTCTTACTGAAATATTTACCACAGCAGTTTCCACTATAGAGGCAATCTCATACAAAAAATTCCACAGGTTGAGAATTTGCGTTACAAATGTGTAGAAACAAAATCCTATTGATATAACGGTGTCCAAAAAATTTTTGTTGGCATTGTAATACATTCACGCATTTACATACATTCCATAACTCTTAAAGTACGATTCTTGGTTTCCAACAACCTTTTCACAAACCAAAGTCCCTAACCTCTACTCATTATTCCTTACCTCATTATCCATTACATATTCGTCGACACTTCTTCAATATTTCATCATAACAGATACGTAGCATAATCAAATAACTCATATAGCATCAGCTTAAACATACCTCAGCAGCATAATACACATCATGATCGTAATAATAACATCATAACACCTCAGTCAAATCTCAAAAACGTCGTAGCTCTCTGCAATAATTACAAAACCTAAACAAAATTCTCTGCTCATTTCAGTAGTGTCATCTACCTCAAACGTACTTTAAAAATCATGATCTCATACCAAATACATCATTCAAAACGCTCATGGTATCACAATGGTTCCGAAAAAGTATGAACAGTTCACACAGTAGAGACAAAATACAGTTTCATAAGTGTGAAGTTATGCAACTTTGTAATTACGTAAACATCTGTCACTGATATAGTAAAATAAATATTTGTCTCTTACAGTTAAATGATCAAATAGCTGTGTAATACTGTGTTAGAGAAATATGGTACCAAAGTGCAAAGTTGTATAAGCAAATACCATATTAGCTAGGGCTCCTTGTGCTTGCCAAACACATGGTACACAAAGTAAGCGTGCACCCCCCTGAGGATTAATGTAATTATACCCTCAGGTGTTACAGATTACAGCAATGGAAAGAAATGTATCACGGAAAACCTTTGTATCATTGTACTTCAAATATCTTTAAAAATAAATGTTTCAAGTACAAAATTAAATACATGTACTGTAGCGCTAAACTGTGCGTCTTGTTGTAAGATAATCTCTGTGGAAGTATCGAAGTTATCGTCCTCCGAAAACTAAGTTCTGCAGAAGTCAATGTATTTACCTCATGATAAACAAAAGTGAAATGCTTTGCGTATGGATATCTTAGTTATTACGCTTATTGCCGTGATGAAGAAATTACTGTGCTGTAACGTATTGTTGTGCTACGGAAACGGCTGTCTCCTTGTAGCTATGCCACAAACTTACTACTAAAACATGTTTTACTTTCCAGAAGAATTCAGAAAAACTGTGCAGATATAAAAGAGATATACCGAAAAAGCAACATTGTAAATTGTCACTCATCAGTAGCGTCTTGAAAAAATCGTGTAGCTGTCACATAAACTAACCACTGTGTCATCTGGTATCTCACAGAATGTACTTCAAATCCAGAATGTATTTTCAAGTACACCAAAATGTTGCATTAAAATCTCATTAGCAATACTGGTAAATGTTCTAAGTATGTGAGCCTTATAGTCGTTACGTAATCGTGCAACCAACAAGCAAGAATGTACACGCACAATAACACTGTGTCGTCTGTTCACAATAACAATGCATTCGTAATTTCTGTTTAAATAAGTTCTCTTGCTTCTTGACTGGATATTTAACTTCAAACATTGTTGGATGTTAACAGATTCTAAGTCTGATAAAGCATACTAGTAAAGTAAAGTGAAAAGTTATATGGCAAAGACAAAGTTAAAAAGCAGATTATCTTTCAATAAACGGTTTTGCATGTAAAATGTGGTGTAAACCTTTACTCTTCTTAGTACGCAGAGTTTCCACTTCAACGCAATTATCACGTGGTATACGTCGGATTCTGTAAGGTCCATTGTAAACTAGAAAGAATTTGTGATTCAAGTGTTTCTTCTTATGTGACAATGAATGAGCTTTAATGAGAACTTTCTGACAAATATATTATTTCTTTGCATTAACTTTACCGTGTAGTTTTCTCCTTTTGTCTGCTGCAGAATTTATATTTATAATAGCCAAATCAATTATGTCCTTGTGTCGAGCTTACGTGTATTCGGGAAAGGTGGAAGCACTCTGATTCTGTTCGGTGGTTCTTCATTCTTCAGTACAAGAGTAGGTGGTAAAGCGATGGAGTCATGAGGCATTTCATTCAGCAAGTTTTGAAATAAGTGTAAATATCGGTCCCAATGCTGATGCTTTCTGTGACGATAAAGTCTGCAAAGCTTATTGATTTCTTTCATAATCCTTTCGGAGGGGCTACAATGTGGTGAGTACAATGAAATGAAAACAGGTTTGATTTTATGATTCCGAAGCTTGCGTGACCAAACAGCAGTTCTGAATTGCGGTCCGTTAACTGAAATGACTTTACTAACGTGTCCAACTTCACGTAAGAAATTTTTAACAAAGGTGTTGGATACAGACCGTCCAGTGGCTTTACGTAACGGTGTGAAAGAAACAAATTTTGAAGTAAGTTCTACAGCGACTAGAACGCACGAAAATGCATTAGATGTTCTGACAAGCGGTCCCAAGAGATCAACAGCAGCAAATCCTTTTAATTTAGAAGGAATTATAGGAAACAAAGAAGCACGATGGGAGACAGTAGATGGTTTCGCCTTTTGACAAAGTTTACAAATAGACAAGACTCTTTGAATTCTCTTTTCCTTATTGTTAAAATAACAAGTCGTTCGAAGAATATGATAACATTTTCGTGGGCCAAAATGTGCATAGCTGAAATGAATGTACCAAATGAGCTTATTAACAAAATCGTCAGGAATGCAAAGTACCAATAGCTTGTCATCAACATCGCAGCGTTTGAAGAGTATGTTGTTTCTAACCAGATAATAATGCCGAATCTGTGTCTGTGTCTTTTCATGCCATTTGCTCTTGATGTCTTTCCCAATCGGATCTTTATCTTGTTCATGAGCAATGTCCTTTAAGGATGTGGTGATGAAGTTTTCAAAAGCGACTTTCTGAATGTAAAGAATGCTCAAATTTTTCTCGAGGTTGCCTTCTATGTTACTTTTCTCAAGCCCAGCCGGTGCGCGTGACAGTGCGTCCGCAACAATGTTCTCCTTTCCGGAAATGTAGACTATTATGGAGTGGAATTTTTGCTGAAACAATGCCCAACGTTTTAATCTGTCATGATTTAATTTTGAAGACATAAGAAATTGTAATGCACGATGATCACTGTATACTGTTACGTGCTTACCAGAAAGAAAGAAACGGAATTTGTTAAATGCCCAAACGATAGCTAAAGCTTCTTATTCAGTAACGGAATAATGTTTTTCAGATTTTGTCAGCACTCGGCTAGAAAACCAATGGTTTTCTGAACGGTAGTATCATTTTCAATGGCTTATTGAAATAAATGGGCACCAAGACCGACTTTAGAAGAATCCGTGCTAAGGCAGAAATCTTGTGACATATCTGGATGAGCTAGCATTGGCGCGTTAAGTAGCGATTCTTTCAAAGAACTGAATTCCAACTGTGCTTGTTCGTCCCAGTTTCAAATAGTACTTTTTTCCAGTGAGAGAACAAAGTTTTGGTGTAACAAGAATTTGCATATTCAGAAAACGACGGTAAAAATTTACGAGACCTAGAAAACTGCGGACTTGTTTTTTTGTGGATGGAACTGGAATGGCTCTGATTGCTTCTAACTTTTCAGGATCCGGCTGAATGCCTTCAGAAGAAATAATATGTCCCAAAAGCCTCACCTTTGGCCTACCGAATGCAGACTTTTCCAAGCTAACTTAAATTCCAGATTCTGCAAAAATACGTAACAAACCGTTGAGGATGTGATTGTGTTGTTCCCATGAAGCTTCTGCTATGAGAATATCGTTCACATATAAGGTGATGTGACGTTTTAAGTACTCAGGTTATATGGAATATAGCCCGCTAATGACTGCTGCCGACGAAATGTTCAAACCAAAAGGAAGTATCCGAAACTGATAACAAACGCCGAAACAAAGGAAAGCTGTGTATTTTCTACATTCAGGATGAAGTTCGATCTGATAAAAGCTGGATTTGAGATAAATGGAAGACAACACTTTTACAACATTAAAATTTTGAAGAAGTTCTTCTAACGTTAGCGGCTTGTCTGTTACAGGAATGATGATAGTATTGATTTGTCTCCAATCTAAAACAAGCCTGATCGATCCATTTTTCTTCTCAACAACATGTAATGGATTGTTGTATGAGCTTACTACAGGCTCAATAATGCCCTCGTCAAGCATAGATTGTATTTCTGTTCTAACATGGTCCCTGTAATGCACCGGAATTACGTATGGTCTAACACAAAATTTAGTATGCTCACGAACACGAAATTGGTATTGAAATCCCTTGATTGTTCCTGTTTTGTGAGTAAAAACTGTGTAATGTACTTGTAAAATCTCAAAAAGGTCCTGCCTATCAGTGTCATTAGAATTGTCAATTGTTTGAATTTTATTCTAAATTAACTCATTAGTATCAAAAGCGCCGTCGACATCATTCCTGTTAGTATTTGCTGAGTGATTGTTAGTGTCAAGTTCCGTCGAAAATTCCGAACTGTTGTCTAACAGGAGGTAAAGCCGATTAATTTCTTCGTCATGGTTTGAGAGCCAATCTTCAAATTTCAAAGCTATTGACTTACCTTCCTTCTCTAAACTTATTTCAGCATCGTCAAAGTTTAAGATTGCTTTGTATTCATTCAAAAAGTCTACTCCCAATATAATTTCCGTCGACAATAATGGAACAACAAGAAAGTTCATAGAGAAGATGTGGCTTTGGCAAAAGAATTCTAAGTTGGTTTGTTGGCGTACATCTACACGTTTTCCAAAGATTGCACCTTGTAATTTAATCTTACGTAACGTAAGTGTGGGTCAATCGTTCGATTTGTTGCATTTGCTAATGGCTAAATACTGAAATTGGACTGCCAGAGTCAAGTACTGCCGTAAATTTTACGTCATTTACTTTAATGTGAATCACAGGATATGCAATGTTGTTATGTTTTACGTGGTGTTCCTGGAGTAAGATGTCCCTAATATCTTCCATTTTTACGTAATTACTAGCTACGGCAGCTGCGTCGTCAGTTTCGTAAGTACGTTTTGTGGCTGCCTGCGGTACGAGTAATTGCCTATTGTCTCTTTGTTGGCGCGCGTAGTTATTGGGATTTGGAGACCTAACTTCTACAAATTCACCTTGTCGAGAGGGCCCTGCTCTGTTTGAATCCCGCCAGTTCTGCTGCAATTCAGGTCTGTCGATACGATCATATCGTGTGTCGTCATGTCGGTAG
This sequence comes from Schistocerca gregaria, assembly GCF_023897955.1. Lineage (NCBI taxonomy): Eukaryota > Metazoa > Arthropoda > Insecta > Orthoptera > Acrididae > Schistocerca > Schistocerca gregaria. The sequence continues at coordinate 430,388,457 of NC_064920.1, read as the reverse complement.
ATTCCATAGTTTCTTTCTTGTCGGTCACGTGGTGGAGAATTTCTCCCGGAATCGTAGCTGCGCGCTGGACCGTTACATCCAAAGCTATTCTGTCTCCCTTGATAATAATTATTTTGGTTCCCATATTTTCTGTTTCTCTGATTGTCTCTGTGATAGTCCCTACTGCGGAGAGGTCATCTTTCCTTGTAATTACTACTACTCTGCCAACGGTTATCATACGGGTGGTGTCTGTTTTGGTCACGATTTGTGTTGTGAGAACAGCCTTGTCGTGTCCAGTTATTAATTCTTTTATCGCGGAATTGCGACAGATGTAACCTGTAATTGTTGTGCTCCTGTTTTCGCGTTCCACGATTGTCAGTGTCAATCTCCAATTCTTGTAACAGTCGCTGAAAAGCTTCAATGTCGTCTTTGCAACGTCCTGCCAAAATAGTATGTCGCAAATGTTCAGATAATTTAATCAAGCAAATGCGGATGAGTTCAGAGGGGCTGAATGGGTTTGACAGGTACTGATTCTTGTGCAACATATCTTCAAAATATTTCACAAGACTGGAGAACTCAGATTGTTCGAAATGTTTCATCATTAAGATGCTATGTTTTATTCGGTCTTGTGTTGCTTGAGACCAATATGCTGAGAGGAAGGCATGGTAAAATTCTCCTTCACTGCGGCATTCGTGAATGACCGATCGCATTCTTACAGCTGGTTCATTCTCTAAATAGCCACACATAAATTCTAATCTCTCCTCTAATGACCAGTTAGGAGGAAAACAATGAGAGAATTGATGAAGCCACGCTTGTAGATAAACGTCGTTGCCGGAATTCTTAAATGTTTTGAATTTACGTGTAGTAATAAAGAGCTTATAGTGAAAATCATCATGTCGGCGAGTCGCATGTCGGTCATGGTTACATCGTTTCGGCGTTTCCATCTCAAAATTCAATGCGCCTTGCCAATTTCTTTCATAATTTCCGAAGTGTCCTGTGTAATTATTTTGTGGTTGTTCCGTATTTCTATATCCCTCTTCCCGTACAGGAGCGTGAGTGTCGTCTGAAATATGTAATACCAGTATTACTTGTGTCGACTGATCTTGTACTTTCCGGATTTCTCTTTTCTACTGTGTATTGATTTCATTTTGATTTGGTTTGAATTTTCTAATTTGTTCATACTCTTCAGTGTCAGTGAAGGCTACAGGTCTTGGGTCATTCAGATCATCATCTACATTTGTAGATAAATTATTTAGCTGATCCGAAAGTTCGACTACTTTCTCTGACAATGAACTAATTTCCTCCATGTGTGTTTCTGAACCTATTTTCAGAGTATCTATTGTGTCCTTTAAGTTTTCATGAGTTTTTGCAAGTTGAGTAACTGAATCGGTAGCTTGCAAGGTCTCATGATTTCCATGAACAATAGTTTGCAGTTCTTTTATGGCTGCTTCGTGATTCTGTAATGCATTTTCATGCCGCGAAAAAAATAGGTTGAAAATGATCACAAATTTGTGTTTTTATATCATTACAGACTTTTTGACATTTCGATTCAATGTTATGTAACTCAGTAGTTAAATCTTCACGTGTTTGTTCAAGCGTGGTGTCTAACTTCTGAAGATTTTGTTCCATTGTTTCTAACTTTTGAAGCTTTTCTCCCATTTGTTGCATTAATTGTAATATCAATGCACTGGTGTCTGAAACTTGTTTGTCAGTGTTTTTCGGCAGTGAATTTGCACCGGCAACATTCACATTTTGACAAACGGAAAATGTGTCTTGACTCATTTGAGAAAGCGGTGAGAACGCAAAACCTGAATCTACAGTATTTGCAAGATTGTGCCTTGTCATTTCGGATTCCTGACGAGAACTGTTGCCGACCGATCGATAAATAATGCTTCCCTGTTCACTGCCTGTTTCACTGTCTACACCATTATTTGACGCCCGCTCCATTTCCCTATGCACAGTTCCCAAATTACTACTTTGAATGTCTGTTAATTCATTACACAGTGGTTCTGGTAAGCTACGCTCGTCGTCACTATTATTTCTCAGTTTACTTTGGAGCCTAGTATTAGGTTTTTCACACGCCATTATTGTCACAATATTTCACACGATAACATAGAAAAGCACAATTTGAAGAGCAAAAATAAGAGAACATATCAATATAGTGCTGAAAATAATATCTAGTTAACTGCAAGCGCAGCTGCGAAATACTTGGTGCAAATCTACATGCATGCCACAAGTGTTTCACTGTACAACAGTGAAAGACTACAACTAAAAAGGAGCTTCTCTCTACAATTACTCGCTAGCAATAAACAAAAGCTACATTACCAACACAAACTACAAGAAAAAATTTGAAGATTCCAGTGAGGTATCCTCGGCTAAGGGTCGACATATGAAATGTACCCCTAGAAAAATTGTACAAGACTGTGTTAAACTGACACACAATATTTTTTTTAGAGCAACGCAATCTGACTTTTAGTAACCCCTACAAGAGAATGGCCCTGACTAAATTAACCTACACGTTTCACAAATCACTTACCACACAAAAATCTTTGTTACTCAAACTACTGCAATACAGCGAGCGCCACTACTGCCAGCTAAATAAAAGATTCAAACTACTGAAGGCACTAACTACTGATAGGCACAATTAGCAAATGAAAGGTTTTGATAGAGAGAAAATAATGTATTTATCTTAATATTGTTCAAAAGTCATATTCTATATATCAATTCATGACATCCAGTCTTACAAAGTTACTGCCTCTGTCCAGATCATCTGCTCTCACAACTCCGCCATCTCTCTCCCTACATCTACCACTGCTGGCAGCTCACCTCCAACTGCGCAACGCTACGCGCTGTTAACAGCCAACTCCCCAACACTACAATGGCAGACAACAATGCAAACTAACCACAGACTGCACACAGCACAGCCAGTGATTTTCATACAGAGCGCTACGTAGTGTTAGCATTAGAAAACCTAAACAGCCTACTTACAAAGTTTGTGGCACAACTTGACTAGAAGAAGGGGTCGGTTGGTAGGACATGTTCTGAGGCATCGAGGGATCACCAATTTAGTGTTGGAGGGCAGCGTGGAGGGTAAAAATCGTAGAGGGAGACCAAGAGATGAATACACTAAGCAGATTCAGAAGGATGTAGGTTGCAGTAGGTAGTGGGAGATGAAGAAGCTTGCACAGGATACAGTAGCATGGAGAGCTGCATCAAACCAGTCTCAGGACTAAAGACCACCACAACAACATGGTTATGCCGACAAAGCTGTTGTCAATAATGAGTTTAAAATCTGTTTCGTATATATTTCTGTTCCTAATATGCATTTTTGCTTAGCGTGTTGTTTACGTACGTGTTCAAATGGTTCAAATGGCTCTGAGCACTATGGGACTCAACTGCTGTGGTTATTAGTCCCCTAGAACTTAGAACTACTTAAACCTAACTAACCTAAGGACATCACACACATCCATGCCCGAGGCAGGATTCGAACCTGCGACCGCAGCAGTCGCACGGTTCCGGACTGCGCGTCTAGAACCGCGAGACCACAGCGGCCGGCTTACGTACGTGTGATTGACCGTCTGTTTCGATAGTCCCCGGAAGATTTGGTTCGGTGTCGATGCGGACACTAAGGGTGCGAAATATAATATTGAGACACGCATATAAGACAAATGAAACAGCAGAAGGATGTTCCTGCCTCATTTAATTTAAGCATGTTTTCATTTTGAGTGTGTACTGTTGACAGCATCATGAATGTGAATGAACCATTCATTCTCCAGAGGAGAAATCCTGTGGGTTGAAACTGTGTATCGACCACGAAAATATTATTAATATACACATAGTTTAGTTAACCACTGACACACCCATTAGTTTCCTTCTTTTCTCTTCTCTGTTCTTTTCTTTTTTCTTTTACCACGCTTCCCTTTATCATATTTCGGTAATATCGTGTAATGCTACATCGTCATATATTCTAGATGATTATTAACAATTCTACTTATAGAACGACATGGACACAATAATAGCAGTCCTAGTGAAGCATTAATCTAACGAAGGGAAGGGGGAATGTCAATATACCTTTATTCCTTCCAGAATACTTAATCTAATGAATAAAAGTAGTGAAACTATTACTTCTCATTATCTGGTGAAGTGAAAAGACAGACTTACAATAATATCAGCTTACGAACTAGTATTTACAGTCCAGTTCGAGTGGACGAAATGAGGGAGAGTAGGGCACACATTGTGTGCTTTTAATATGACTAACTTCTCAGGTTCTGTATTTGAAGAATTGGCTATGATTCCTCCACAGAAATTCGTAAAACTTACTGAAACTGTTCCCAACAGAAATAAAGCCGTAATAGATGTGGAATGAACACAAGTGTCCCAGTACTTTTGATTAATAGTATACAGTAACACACTTTATATTCACACTAGTCATTAAACTGGATCCACTTTAATGTTGAGACTTTAAATGTGCCATTCCTGCTTATTCATCGTATTCTTTTCATTGCATTTTTTAAAAGTAAATGTAACGTACTGAAACATTGCTCGGTACAATATTACACTGAAAGCCAAAGAAACTGGTATAAGCATACATGTTCGAATGTAGTGATATGTAAACAGGCAGAATACAGCGCTGCTGTAGGCAGCCGGCCGCATCCGGTAAAACAGGTCTACGCCTCACCTGGGTCCGTCAACAACGATCTTTGACTGTTGATGATACGAAATTATGTTTCTTGGTCGGACGAGTCTTGTTTTAAATTGTATCGAGCGGATGGATATGTACGAGTATGAGGAAACCTCATGAATCCATGGGCCCTGCCTGTCAGCAGGGGAATGTTCAAACTAATGGAGGCTCTGTAATGGTGTGAGGCGTGTGCTGTTGGAATAATATGCGACCCCTGGTACGTCTAGATACGACTCTGACAGGTGACACATACGTAGGTATCCTGACGGATCACATGCATCATTCAATTCCATTTTGCATTACGACGGACTTAGGCAATTTCAGTAGGACAATACGACACGCCCACACGCCCAGGATTGCAACAGAATGTCTTCAGGAACACTCTTCTGAATTTAAACGCTTCCACTGGCCGCCAAACTCCCCAGACATGAATATTATTGAGCATTTCTTGGAAGCCTTGCAACGTGCTGTTCAGAAGAGTTCTCCACCCCCTCGTACTCGTACGGATTTATGGTCAGCCCTGCAGGATTCTTGGTGTCAGTTCCCTCCAGCACTACTTAAGATATTAGTCGGGTACGTGCCACGTCGTGTTACTGTACTTCTGCGGGCTCGCAAGCACCGTACTCGATTTTAGGCAGGTGTGCCTGTTTCTTTGCGTCTTCAGTGTATTACAGATAAAAGAAATAAAAAGCTTTTGACATAATTTTACTTCACTACATTTCTGTTCCGAACGTATCTCCACTGTTCTGATCCATAGCGTCGCACGGCTGTGTTGTACTTCCGTTACACGTATCTCTGTACTCGTATAGAAGTATTGCAAATAACATTTTGGGGCAACACTGCAAAAGCAGATAAGAGATTGATTCACAAAACGAAGTAACAACTCATCTACGAAAAAAGCATTACTTTAAGCAACCAAAGTCACAGAGTTTCAAAGGCGCTGATTCATTGACAGTGGTGAACCAATTTGTCAAAACTAGCGAACAGATATGAAGGGCAATATTTTGGAGTTACTTAACATCAGAAGCCTCCTGAATGTCGACGTCAGTTCAGAAGTGACCGTCATCCATGTCTTCTACAATGCCACGAAGAGATAAAAATCGCGAGCGTTTTGTCGTGTAGTAAGAGAATATCTCACGAATATAATCCTGGTTAAACGCCGTGAATCTCTTTCGGCTACCGTTCCAGCAAACAAAATATGTAGATAAGTGAGGAAATCAACCAACAACACGCCGCACACACATCCTAATAAATTGCTGTCGTACTATTTAGCTGTCGTTTTGAGCTTAGAATAGGTAAGGGGCGGAGTGGTGAATCAACTGCGTTTATGTTCCTTCGCCTTTTTGTCCGTCTGGTTTGATGCGGCCTGCCACCAATTATCTCCAGTGCCAATCTTTACGTCTCAGCGTAGCACTTACAAAGTACGGTCTCAACTGTTTTGCTGGAAGTATTCCAACCTCTGTGTTTTTCTACAGTTTTCCCGTCTACAACTCCCTTTAGTACGTGGGAAGTCATTCCACGAAGTCCTGACAAAAGTATCATCTTGCTCCTCCTTCCTGTCAGTGTTTTCCTTTCCATGCCAGCTCTGTAGAGAATGTCCTCATCTTCACCTGTCAGTCGACCTACACTCCTGGAAATTGAAATAAGAACACCGTGAATTCATTGTCCCAGGAAGGGGAAACATTATTGACACATTCCTGGGGTCAGATACATCACATGATCACACTGACAGAACCACAGGCACATAGACACAAGCAACAGAGCATGCACAATGTCGGCACTAGTACAGTGTATATCCACCTTTCGCAGCAATGCAGGCTGCTATTCTCACATGGAGACGATCGTAGAGATGCTGGATGTAGTCCTGTGGAACGGCTTGCCATGCCATTTCCACCTGGCGCCTCAGTTGGACCAGCGTTCGTGCTGGACGTGCAGACCGCGTGAGACGACGCTTCATCCAGTCCCAAATATGCTCAATGGAGGACAGATCCGGAGATCTTGCTGGCCAGGGTAGTTGACTTACACCTTTTAGAGCACGTTGGGTGGCACGGGATACATGCGGACGTGCATTGTCCTGTTGGAACAGCAAGTTCCCTTGCCGGTCTAGGAATGGTAGAACGATGGGTTCGATGACGGTTTGGATGTACCGTGCACTATTCAGTGTCCCCTCGACGATCACCAGAGGTGTACGGCCAGTGTAGGAGATCGCTCCCCACACCATGATGCCGGGTGTTGGCCCTGTATGCCTCGGTCGTATGCAGTCCTGATTGTGGCGCTCACCTGCACGGCGCCAAACACGCATACGACCATCATTGGCACCAAGGCAGAAGCGACTCTCATCGCTGATGAGGACACGTCTCCATTCGTCCTTCCATTCACGCCTGTCGCGACACCACTGGAGGCGGGCTGCACGATGTTGGGGCGTGAGCGGAAGACGGCCTAACGGTGTGCGGGACCGTAGCCCAGCTTCATGGAGACGGTTGCGAATGGTCCTCGCCGATAAGCCCAGGAGCAACAGTGTCCCTAATTTGCTGGGAAGTGGCGGTGCGGTCCCCTACGGCACTGCGTAGGATCCTACGGTCTTGGCGTGCATCCGTGCGTCGCTGCGGTCCGGTCCCAGGTCGACAGGCACGTGCACCTTCCGCCGACCACTGGCGACAACATCGATGTACTGTGGAGACCTCACGCCCCACGTGTTGAGCAATTCGGCGGTAGTCCACCCGGCCTCCCGCATGCCCACTATACGCCCTCGCTCAAAGTCCGTCAACTGCACATACGGTTCACGTCCACGCTGTCGCGGCATGCTACCAGTGTTAAAGACTGCGATAGAGCTCCGTATGCCACGGCAAACTGGCTGACACTGACGGCGGCGGTGCACAAATGCTGCGCAGCTAGCGCCATTCGACGGCCAACACCGCGGTTCCTGGTGTGTCCGCTGTGCCGTGCGTGTGATCATTGCTTGTACAGCCCTCTCGCAGTGTCCGGACCAAGTATGGTGGGTCTGACACACCGGTGTCAATGTCTTCTTTTTTCCATTTCCGGGAGTGTATTTTTCCACATTGTTCAGTAGCACCACATCTCGATTGTTAGGTTCTCTTCTTTTCCGGTTTTCCCACAGCCCATGATTCAGTTCCATGCGATTCTGTGCTCAAAACGTACATTCTCAGAAATTTCTTCCTCAAATTAATGCCTATGTTTGATATTTGTAACCTACTTTCGCCAAGCAACGCAATTTAGCCAGCGCTGTCCGCCTTTTATGTCCTCCTTGCCTCGTCCGTCATGGGTAGTCTACTCGGAACTCTTGAATCATTTTTAATCCAATCTTTCTGTTTCGTCTGTGTTGTATGTGTTGTATATTGCACCTGTTTTTCTCAGAATTTCGAGCGTCGCACTCGATTTGACAAAGTCGAACACTTTGAGCAGGTCTACAAGTCCCACGAAGGTGTCATGTTTCCATTATCAAAAACCTCAGAACTGATTCTCTAAGGCCTTTAGCTTTCCTAAAGCGAAACTGATCATCTAAAACATCCCCGAGTTTCTTTTCTATTATTATTTGTATTACTCTTGGAAGGAACTTGCTTACATGAATGTTAAGCTGAATGTTCGGTAATTCCCATACTTTTCGGCTATTTCGGTCTTCAGAATTGTGAATATGATGTTATTCCGAAACCGGATAGGGTTTGGCAAGCATGAAAACCAGCATTAGAAGCTCTCGCTGTGCTGTATGGGTGCCGTGGGTGAAAACCGAACGGGTCCACTATGAAAGGAAATTGAACCCCAGAACATCACAGCATGTTGTCGGGCCTTGTGATAAGCTACAGTCAGTTAGTGTTTCACAATTTTCCGGAGCACCTGCAGACACATTTTCTGCCTGGAATCTCATTGACTCGAGTATAGTTGTCATTAGCAATGAGTTCCACTGAGGACTGAGCCCCTATGACAAGCGAAAACGTCTCCAGAAACGCCCCATACAGTGGTGGGATAGAAACCTGCCTGTCGCCCGCCTCCCTGCCCGGCAGCATGGAGTTTATGGTCTTGGGGTGCCGTTTCATTTCATGGCCGCGACGCCTTTGCTTCCCATTGGCAGCAACCCTGCAGCACAGCAGTACGTCGACGATATTTTACGCCTCAGTTTGTTGTGCTTCATGCGAATCACCCTGGGTTTACACTTCAGCATCTGTCGACTGCGGAAGTTTCTACTGCTTATCATCATGCTTCCCAAACCCTACCTTGTTCAGTAGGGTCGACGGATTCCTCCCCATTAGGAGCATTGTGTGCAGTTTCCTCCAACCATCTCGGAAAATGACGATCTAACGCGACAGTTGGACAGAACGTGGCACAATATGCCTCAGGGGGACATATAACGCCATCATTCAATGCCAACCCGAATAAGTGCTTGCATGAGGGCCAAAGGTGGATCAACCCGTTATTGACGTGCTCAGTTTGCCAAGCTCTTTCTCTTGAAAAAATCAGTCAGGTTGTTTATCTGTACATGTTCACCACATGTACCTATTTCCATCCCGTTCGGAAAATTGATTCGTGGTGCATCGGCGTTTTGTTTCCTTTTTTCGTCTTAGAGCGTACTTCAAATTACCAAGGTATGAGGAAAGTACAAAAGTCTCTAGGAAAAATGATGAATACAGCAACATAAATAACTTACGAATGAAAGATACAGGAAACGCATTGGAGTAAAACCGAAATGGCTGCGGAGCGAATTTAAAAAAAAAAAAAATGGGGATATGTCTTACGTCTTTCCGTTTGAAGAAAAATATAGAGTGCCTCGGCAAACACCCACAAATTATAGAAATGATGTGAAACTGCTTTTTCAACCTCATGTTATTTGACTTCACGCTACAGCGCTGTCGGAGAAACAAGAAGCAAGGCGGAAAATGAGAGGAAATCATTTACGGACAACGACAGATGTAGTTATGGCCTGACCGAATCCAACAACATCTCGTCCATATCTCGGCAGCTACTAGCTGCGACCTGCTTCATTGGAAATATTGCTGGGTCATATAGCACTACGGCCGTGTATTGCAGTCACGTTGTTGCAATGTAGACGGCTGCACTATTGCGGCCATAAATTCTCTGTACAACACCACCCGTTAGAACGCGCCGTAGAGGATAGGCTAACTTTATATCCATTTCCCGAATAAGACGCTCTCCATGAAACTTCTACTGATCTGTGTACAGTTTACCAGTTACCTTCAGGTGACCGCCTGGTGCAACACCGGGTTTCTTCACAGACCTCGCCTTAATGGGAGAGTAAGGTGACCTCCACGTCGTGCCTGCAACAAGGGGCTGCGGAAACAGCGACCATCTGAAGCTGATCTAAGGTTAGGAACGCAGCTTCCTACAGTTCGCGAACAACTGTCAACTCCACTACCGCGACACCGGGACGACCGTTATTCGTAGCCGCATTAGTATGAGTCTATTTCTTGGCGAGACAGAAATAAAGAACACTGCGAGGTCTTATTTATTGATGTCTTGGTAGAGGCACATAAGAAAACGAAGTGAAATGTAGAACTTTAAAGTATCACTAGTGGCAAGTAGTGCCGATGCCTCGAACTCATCAGCGTGATACTGGTATGTAATACGATTATCGAAGAGTGATTTGTGAAATAATCGTGTAGACAACGATAGACGATTCATTTGTTAACACACACTTTATGCAGTTAATAAATTAAGCAGTAAAGATGTCAGACGTTATCACATAAAAGCTAGCAAATAGAAAAGTTGTACATAGTCGTGCGATGTGTGTTGAATGTAACTATATCTACATCTACGTGATTACTCTGCTATTCACAATGAAGTGCCTGGCTGAGGGTTCAGTGAACAACCTTCAAGCTGTCTCTCTACCGCTCCACTCTCGAACGGGTGCGCAGGAAAAACGAGTGCTTAAGTTTTTCTGTGCGGGCCCTGATTTCTCTTATCATGATGATCATTTCTCCCTATGTTTTTGCAATCGCAGGAGACAACTGATGATTGAAATTTCATGAAAATATCACGTCGCAACGAAAAACGCCTTGGCTTTAATAATTGCCACACCAGTTCACGTAGCATGTCTGTGGCACTATCTCCCCTACATCGCGATAGTACAAAATGAGCCGTCCTTCTTTGAACTTTTTCAACGTCACTCATGAGTCCCGCCTAATGTGGATCCCACACCGCATAGCAGTACTCCAGAATAGGGCAGTCAAGCTTGGTGTAAGCAGTCTCTTTAGGAGATCTGTTGCACCTTCTAAGCGTTCAGCCAATCCATCACAGTCTTTGGTTTGCTCTACCCACAACATTATATATGTGATCGATCCAATTTAGGCTATTTGTAGTAATAATCTCCAAGTATTTAGTTGAATTTACAGCCCTAAGATTTGTGTGACTTCACGCTTAATCCAAATTTAGCGCATTTCTTTTAGTACTCATGTGAATCACTACAAACTTTTCTTTACTCAGGCTGAACCTTTACCAAGTGATGGAACATATTTATCACTAAACTTTTCGCAGGCCAGGTCAAATATCTTGGAGCGTTGATGAACACGAAGATGTCCCTCATAACAAATGTCGTATATATTGCAAATTAGTACATACACTATTTCCAACTGTTAGCCAGCACTGAGATGGGCATCCGAACTTAATTAATACTGCATGAAACAACAATAGTACCAGCTCTATTACACCGTTGTTCAACTTGGGGAAAACCATGGAACGCAAACCAGCAAGCGCTGCATTGAGTCCAAAACCGATCATTCAGAATAATGCTCAATGTGCCAACAGTCACACAACAAATACAGGAAAAAACTCGAGAACTGTTGGAAGAAATAGATCCATTAAGACCAACAACCAGACACCGTCAATATTATGGAACAGTCGAATCTCGAACCTCGAACCTCGAGAATGGTACAGAGTGAGAGTTCCCAGAACCATCATGAGGAGTTAACAGATTAAAAAAAAACCAGTAGCAATCTCTATATTAGCCTTAAAGAGCGACAACAGCACAAATGTCGAAACAAAGGGAAGTGCTACAAAATTATGTTAAAAACTATAAAGGAAGGACGTTCATCTGCCAAAGGCGGAAGCACTTCTGACAAATAAAAAACAAAATAAAAACGCAGCATGTACATACGTACTTGTTGGTCTGTAATTTATACGCGGCTACTCTCATTGTCCTCACTTTACTGTCACGTTCGCATAAATAACTAAAAATAATTAAGAAATCGGTTTGATGATATTAGCAAGAAGACAGTCAATCACAAGGTAATACATAGAAGACAGTTAATGACTAAGCATTTCCCAGGCGAAAACTGTGTGAAATGACAACTCGAAACTGACATATCCCAAATTCATAATAGGAACTATTTAAGAAACGGTTTGATGATATGAGACTGTTAATTACTAGGTATTGTCCAGAAGACAGTTAATCATAAGGTATTATCAAGGTGCAAATTACGTAAAATGACAACCCGAAACTCAAATATTTCAAGCTTGGCTAATAGGAGTCTATCGTTTTTCAGATATTCACATAAACTTTAAAACTAATGAAACCAACTATTTGAATGAGTGATTAAAAGTGACTCGAGCCCCCAACATAGCTTCAAGTAAGCCCCTATGGAAAATTTAATAAATATGAAAACTACTTGAAAATATTCACTGTTGACCACTACCCGTCTAGGGGTAGCGTCATTGACTCATAATCAAAATGTCTTCGGTCCTGGGTTCAATCCCCGCTACTGCCTAAATTTTGATAAATAATCAGCATTGGCGGCCGAAGACTTCCGGTATAAGAAGTCAGCCTCATTCTGTCATAGAGGGCGGAGGAGCGGATAGAGGTTCAGGGCACTCTCTTGTCCTATGCTCAATCTGTAGTAGGGGTCAGTGAAGTGAAGTGGAAGGAAGACAAGGATTTCTGGTCAGATGAGTATCGGGTAATATCAACAACAGCAGAAAATGGTATAACTGGTGTAGGATTCGTTATGAATAGGAAGGTAGGGCAGAGGGTGTGTTACTGTGAACAGTTCAGTGACCGGATTGATCTAGTCAGAATCGACAGCAGACCAACACCGACAACCATAGTTCAGGTATACATGCCGACGTCGCAAGCTGAAGATGAACAGAAAGAGAAAGTGTATGGAGATATTGAAAGGGTAATGCAGTGTGCAAAGGGTGAAACGACCCCTTTGAAAAATTTTTACTAGACTGTGCTTAAACTGACACGCAATATCTTTAGCGCAACGCAATCTGACTTCCAAAAATCCCTACGAAAGAATGGCCCTGACTAGCATTAATCTATACCTTTCACAAATCACTTACCTCAGAAAAAATCTTCGTTACTCGAACTACTGCAATACAGCGAGCACCACTACTGCCAGCTAAATAAAAGATTCTAACTACGGAAGGCACTAACTACTGATAGGTATAGTTAGCAAATGAAAGATTTTAATAGAGAACAAACAGTGTATTTACCTTAATAGTCAAAAAATATATGATAGTTCATGACATCCAGTCTTACAAATTACAAAACTCCGCCATCTCTCTCCCCACGTCCACCACTGCTGGCGGCTCACCTCCAACTGCGCAACGCTACGCGCTGTTAGCATCCAGCTGCCGCTGCCCAACACTACAATGGCAGACAACAATGCAGACTGAACACAGACTGCACACGGCACAGCCAGTGATTTTTTCATACCGAGCGCTATGTGGCGTTACCAACAAGAAAACCTAAAGAGCCTACTTACTTAGCCCCCATGCTCCCCACAAAAAAATTTTAAAAATTGTTTTGGGCAGTGGCCAATAATGATTTGATAAAATTTTTCATAATTACTATAACAAAGATATCAAATACACACACATATTGATACAATGTTGGACAGAAGCTAAAATTTTCTCACAGTCCATAAAGACAGTCCTGATCGTTCATCGCAGTAAAATTGCAGTGTTTTTTTTCAAAGTCTGAGCAATAAAAGAAATTGCACTTGGAAGTAGTGGATTTCTAAGCAGTCTTGAAGAAGTAGTGTTGTCCTTCCAACGAAAGACAGTGCTGACTCTTGACATGCAGACAGGTAATGGGCCACAACAGAGCAAACCCACAGCAGAGCCAGTCGAAGTTTTGAAGAATATTGGTAGGTAGGTCATCACAGAGTAGATCCCTTGTAGTCCTGGTAGAGATTACGGTATTGGTGGGCCACCAGAGGTGCAGACCCATTGCAGTCCTTGTAGAAATAATGGTACCGGTGGGTCGTCAAAGGTGTAGACCCACTGTAGTCCTTGTAGAGATGGCCAGCAGCCATCTGTTTGACTGTGCTGGCGCACAATCACCATTGAAGAGTCTTGTGGATAACATAGCAAGTCCATAACCCACCACTTGTCCACTCACAAAGTTTTTGGAATTGTCCTTAGAACCAGCAATGCTGTTAACCAGTCCCTTGCTGAGTTATTAACACATGTGCAAACACTATCAGTCCCTACTTCTTACATATTGTCCATATACTATGACCAACAGAAACGTGTGCAGTGAAATGTAATTTGCAAGTTACTTAATTTGATGAACTGGTGTCAATTACTATTTTATAACATGAGAATACAATAACAAAGGTACAAAATACTTTTTAAATAACATAACAATACAGAGAACATTTGCAGTAGTACATGCTTTACAAAAGAATCGAAATAACAAATTCATAGGTGTTGCAAAAATTATGACATAAGTACATACATAAAAGATCAGAATAATTATTGAAACATCAACTTCACACATTAGCATTAAAATAAAAGAGAATAAATAATGTCTAAACATCAGAAAAATTCTACAATGTAAATATTATTAGCTAAACACATAAAGACAGGAAGAACTCAAATATACAAGAGTACACAAACACATAGTGGGATAACACAAGGAAAGGGCAGGGTTTGTTTTACTGCAGCATTTTGCAAACAAAACTTTCTTTACTTCTCGGAGATCTCCCTTCGTTCTTCATTATTTCCAAAAAGTCCTATCTATACCTGCTTTCTGTACTTTTCTCATCCTCTTTCAGAAATAGTTTTTCTCCACTATACACTACTTTTTTTGGCCAAATCATTTTCATACAGCTTCTCAATGCTTCTCTTCCAATTCATCATAGTTAGTTTCTTATATAGTCTACCCCCTCATAAGCTAACTTAAAATCTACTGAGCTCAGATGCTAAACTAAGGGACGACGCAATGCAGCAGCACAAAACGATTAACACAAACAGCAATGAATAAAAAATGCAAGTAAGCATAGCAAGCAGCAATAAATGTAATAAGTTATACCTAAACATGACAAACCCACAAGCAGAAAAAATAGTACACTAAAGACAACAATGCAGATAAGGGAAAGTTATAATCACATCTTAATGACTATGTAATTAAAGTGCTGCACCACAACTTATTCTATTAAATAAATTACCAAATACTTCAAAAGAAAATTATGTATGCAGTTCCTGTTACTAGTCCCTTGTTATTGTTCTTTCCTTTCCAAGTGCTCCTTTTTTTTAAGAATGTGGATCATAAAATTATTATTTAACAGATCAGTTGACAGAAAATTTTCACATTAGCAAATGCATTTACTTTTATTTTATAAAATCAATGATGCAACACAGCTGGAAAACAGATATCAAATGAAATAAGCAACTATGGACAAAGCATAAAAATATCATTCAATAGTCATGTGACATTTCATAAGTTAGTAGAATTCTCTCAACTCTCGTAGAAAGACGTTTGTTATAATCAGGTGTCAGATGTAAGTATCTTTCTCAGTAATGAGCGTGTCATATTTGCGGTGCTTTCTACAAAGGAATGTCAATAGAGAGGATAATGGCCTTTTTTTTTACCTGTGCCTCTGAAAGGCACACACTAATGGCTTTCTTTTGTCAGGTGGTTGTCGCGCAGCTGGGTGCCCACGACGCATTACGTCCAGGTGGTCACATAACTTTCTTACCGAAATATTTACGACACCAGTTTCCGCTACAGTGGCTGTCTCATATAAAAAATTTCACAGGTCAAGCATTTGCGTTACAAATATGTAGAAACAAAATCCTGTAAATATAACAGTGTGCAAAAAATTTTCGGCAGCATAGTGATACATTCACGCATATCCACACATTTCATAACTCAAAGTACGAATCTCGGTTTCCAACATCCTTTTTCATAAACCAGAGTCCCTAACCACTACTCATTATTCCTTGCTTTATATATTCGTCGACACTTCTTCAATATTTCATCATAACAGATACGTAGCATAACCAAATAACTCATATAGCATCAGCTTAAACATACCTCAGCAGCATAATTCACATCGTCGTCGTAATAATAACATCATAACACCACAGTCAAATTCTCAAAATCTCCGTAGCTTCCTCAAATAATTTCGAAAACAAAAAAAAAATTCTCTGCTCATGTCAAAAGTGTCATCTGCCTCAAACGTACTTTAAAAGTCGTGATCCCATACCAAATACATAATTCAAAGCTCTCATAGTATCACAATGGTTTTGAAAAAATATGAACACTTCACAAAGTACAGACAAAATACAATTTCATAAGTGTCAAGTTATCCACCTGCGTAATTGCGTAAACATGTGTCACTGACGTAGTAAAAATATGTTTGTTTCTCTGTCAAATAATCAGATAGCTGCGTAACTGTGTGTTAGAGAAATATGGTACCGATGTGTAAAGTTGTAAAAGCAAATACCATATTAACTAGGGCTCCTTGTGCTTGCCAGACACATGGTACACAAAGTAAGCGTGTACCCCCCTGAGGATAAATGTAATCATATCCTCAGGTGTTACAGATTACAGCAATGGAATGAAATGTATCACGGAAAACTTTCTTTGTAATTCAAATATGTTGAAAAATAAATAGTTTAATGCGTGTCCTGTAGCGCTAAATGTGCGTCTTGCTGTAAGACAATATCTGTGGAAGTGTCGTAGTTATTGTCCTCCGAAAGCTAAGTTCTGCAGAAGCCAATGTACTTACCTCATGATAAACGAAATTGAAATGCTTTGCGTATAGATATCTTAGTTATAACGCTTATTGCCGTGCACACAGCACAGCCAGTGATTTTTTCATATCGAGCGCTATGTGGCGTTACCAACAAGAAAACCTAAACAGCCTACTTACGAGGGGACGAAAATCTAATAGTCATGGGCGACTGGAATGCAGTTGTAGGGGAAGGAGTAGAAGAAAAGGTTACAGGAGAATTGCGCTTGGGACCAGGATTGAAAGAGGAGAAAGACTAATTGAGTTCTGTAACATGTTATAGCTAGTGATAGCGAATACTCTTTTCAAGAATCACAAGAGGAGGAGGTATACTTGGAAAAGGCCGGGAGATACGGGAAGATTTCAATTAGATTACATCATGGTCAGACAGAGATTTCGAAATCAGATACTGGATTGTAAGGCGTACCCAGGAGCAGATATAGACGCAGATCACAATATAGTAGTGATGAAGAGTAGGCTGAAGTTCAAGACATTAGTCAGAAAGAATCAATACACAAAGAAGTGGGATACGGAAGTTCTAAGTAATGACGAGATTCGTTTGATGTTCTCTAACTCTATAAATACAGTAATAAGGAATAGCGCAGTAGGCAGCACAGTTGAAGAGGAATGGACATCTCTAAAAAGGGCCATAACAGAAGTTGGGAAGGAAAACATAGGTACAAAGAAGGTAGCTGCGAAGAAACGTTGGTTAACGGAAGAAATACTTCAGTTGATTGATGAAAGGAGGAAGTACAAACAGGTTCCGGGAAAATCAGGAATACAGAAATACAAGTCGCTGAAGAATTAAATAAATAGGAAGTGCATGGAAGCTAAGACGAAATGGCTGCAGGAAAAATGTGAAGACATCGAAAAAGGTATGATTGTCGGAAGGACGGACTCAGCATACAGGAAAGTCAAAACAACCTTTGGTGACATTAAAAGCAACGGTAGTAACATTAAGGGTGCAACAGGAATTCCACTGTTAAATGCAGAGGAGAGAGCAGATAGGTGGAAAGAATACATTGAAAGCCTCTATGAGGGTGAAGATTTCTCTGATGTGATAGAAGAAGAAACAGGAGTTGATTTAGAAGAGATAGGGGATCCAGTATTAGAATCGGAATTTAAAAGAGCTTTGGAGGACTTACGGTCAAATAAGGCAGAAGGGATAGATAACATTCCACCAGAACTTCTAAAATCATTAGGGGAAGTGGCAACAAAACGACTATTCACGTTGGTGTGTAGAGTATATGAGTCTGGCGACATACCATCTGACTTTCGGAAAAGCATCATCCACACAATTCCGAAGACGGCAAGAGCTGACAAGTGCGAGAATTATCGCACAATCAGCTTAACAGCTCATGCATCGAAGCTGCTTACAAGAATAATATACAGAAGAATGGAAAAGAAAATTGAGAATGAGCTAGGTGACGATCAGTTCGGCTTTCGGAAAAATAAAGGCACGAGAGAGGCATTTCTGACGTTACGGCTAATAATGGAAGCACGGCTAAAGAAAAATCAAGACACGTTCATAGGATTTGTCGACCTGGAAAAAGCGATCGACAATATAAAATGGTGCAAGCTGTTTGAGATTCTGAAAAAAGCAGGGGTAAGCTACAGAGAGAGACGGGTCATATACAATATGTACAACAACCAAGAAGGAATAATAAGAGTGGTCGATCAGGAATGAAGTGCTCGTATTAAGAAGGGAGTAAGACAAGGCTGTAGCCTTTCGCCCCTACTCTTCAATCTGTACATCCAGGAAGCAATGATGAAACGTTCAGGAGTGGAATTAAAATACGAGGTGAAATGATATCAATGATACGATTCGCTGATGACATTGCTATCCTGAGTGAAAGTGAAGAAGAATTAAATGATCTCCTGAACGGAATGAACAGTCTAATGAGAACACAGTATGGTTTGAAAGTAAATCGGAGAAAGCGAAGGTAATGAGAAGTAGTAGAAATGAGAACAGCGAGAAACTTAATATGAGGACTGACGGTTACGAAGTCAATGAAGTTAAGGAATTCTGCTACCTAGGCAGTAAAATAACTAATGACGGAGGGAGCAAGGAAGACATCAAAAGCAGACTCGCTATGGCGAAAAAGGCATTTCTGGCCCAGAGAAGTCTACTAATATCAAATACCGACCTTAATTTGAGGAAGAAATTTCTGACGATGTACGTCTGGAGTACAGCATTGTATGGTAGTGAAACATGGGCTGTGGGAAAACTGGAACAGAAGAGAATCGAAGCATTTGAGTTGTGATGCTATAGACGAATGTTGAACAGTAGGTGGACTGATAAGGTAAGGAATGAGGAGGTTCTACGCAGAATCGGGGAGGAATGGAATATATGGAAAACACTGATAAGGAGAAGGGACAGGATGATAGGACATCTGCTAAGACATGAGGAAATGACTTCCATGGTACTAGAAGGAGCTGTAGAGGGCAAAAACTAGAGGAAGACAGAGATTGGAAAACGTCAACCAAATAATTGAGGTCGTTGGTTGCAAGTGCTACTCTGAGATGAAGAGGTTAGCAGAGGAAAGGAATTCGTGGCGGGCCGCATCAAACCATTCAGTAGACTGATCACAAAAAAAAACCACTAAAGGAAAATGCGCCGCTGACTACCTCGCACCCAATTTTAGTCAAACCCAGAAACGGCGCTTAATTCTACTTATTTAAAATCATGAGACCCTTGCAGGTAAATCTGAAACTAAGTCAAACTTCGTCTACTTAACACAAGAATCACACGTCCAGTCGGTCACGTGGATGAAAATAGTAAAACACCTGACTAGGTCCTGAGTTTCCCAAGTCTAGTTACTGAATAACACGTCACCAATGAGGCCCTACCGGACTCTCTCCTCATCACTATCGCCTCGCTCCATCTCATCCACGGATTAGCGTCAGTTAAAGAGATTCGTAATTTCAGAAGCCAAACATACATCTTTCGATAAGAGTAGTTACGAATGATATAACTGGGCCATTACCTGGGCGCTGAGATTCTACTCTAAAATGATATGTTAATTCTTATATGTAATAAGTCGGCCAATATTTAGAACTGAATATTACAAATTTCGTTGTAATGCTCAGAAACAGTTCTTCCTCTTTGTGCCGTTACACGGAATGTTACTGCTCATTTCCTTATACTACTCAGTATTTATCTTTAGTAGTTCATTCGTTATGGACTATGGACTATGCAAAGTTATAAACAAACAAAAGAAACGTGTAGTAAAAATTATAAATCTTAAGGACTAACGATAGTAAATTGTGTGTAACGACGTATGCCAATGTATACTTCATTGCTGTATGTGTACTTGCTTTGTGGTACATTTTATATCAGTATTCAATCAAACTCCAATTAAAATGTCTCTCACTGCTGCGCTAATTATGCTATAAATCAGTTGAATCTACCGGTTGAAGCGCCTCGCCATGTTTGCCCGATCTTTATTGTACATTAATTTGTAAGGAAGTTATTATACGTTGGCTGAGTGCCGGTCATGGGAAAATTTATCGATGCTGTACCTTTTTATATAGGATGATTACAATTTCGCCACACTGGTAGAACCATGGTGCTCCCCTCTGTTATCTAACTCATCGTCCTTTGTTATATTAGTTACCTCTGGGGCACATGAGCTCAAACCCAAACAATAAGTTAGGCATCTTCATAAGCGTTTTGTGGTGGAAATGACGTCATGTCTGTCCATTTGAAACTTCAACAGATCCATGCGACACATCAGGCCAACAGACAACAGTAAGCGGGGAAGCGGGACCATCCCTAATTAGGGCAAGAACCCTGCTCCAGCTCAGAGTTCAACACACTTATGCAAGCGCAGCCCGCACCACAACCAACCGCTCACGTCACGGTACACACACCATTCAAAATCTGCTCGCTACTTGAGCTGTTTGTAATATATCAGTAAAACGTAAATTTTTCCAGTAGGTATCGGTACACGTAGGCGACGTTTCTCACTCCGACATATCGAAATCGATATGGCGGTATGAATGTGATATTTTTACTTAATGTAATACTTTTTCGCTACTTTTGGTAAATATCTGTATTTGCATTTTCTTTTAAAATTGTAGTGCAACATAATTTTACTTTCACTGTGTAAAGAGCCTTACTACTGTTTTAGCTTTAATCAAGTCCGGTCTCTCTCTTTGACTATGTCAAGCAACTACAGAGTAGTCCGATTGCACTGGTGGAGATTGGGTGGCAGTAGTGTAGCATTTCTTCACATCCAAATGACAATTCTGGTCTTTGCGGTGGGCGGCGGGGCGGCGGGGCGGATACGTACGAGGGGAAATGCTGACCCAATCGGCGCTCGGCGCTACCAAGAGAAACTGCAACTTTTAACTTCGCCACGCAGTTTTTGAACTACGACTGCTACTTTGCTGGCGTTTGCAGAAATGAAAAAAAAGAAAAAACAGGGTAGTCGGAGTGAAATGTTCCAGACAAATCCGATAAGTAATGAAACCGAAAGACGGATCACCCGACACCTTTTACTGTGATACTTACAAGCAATTACCATTGTTAGCAAAGTGGCTATCGCCAAGCATGAATATGCGTTGTTTTCCTTTGAATTCTTTCATCGAGGGAGTAATCAGCCTGCTGACTTCTTGATGTACAGAATATCTAGTAATAAAACAATACTAAAATAAACAGCTCTACAACTGGCAGTATATTTACAACGCTCAGCCAATAATTTTTTAGCCGGTACGTCAATAATTGATAATTGATTTTATTTCATCGAGAGCCTGTAATGATATATTCTTAAATGTCGATATATCGGATTCCCGATATTTAAAAAAAATTAACAGTCGTACTCGCAATCAAACCATCTCTCTCACATATAAGTAGCGTGTGTCGTGTCACGAACATTGACTCGTTACTTGAGTCTTTCATTAATCACTAATGTAACTTGAAGTTATTCTTCTTTCAGTTAACTAACCACCAGTTTTTCATTAACATGGATTAATTCAAAAAGATTCGTCTTATTTCATAAAGATTTATGTTGAACTGAACATGACCAGATACAGATAGCTGGCGTAGATCTTAAATGACACATAGACATATGTTCTTGCCTACAATGCCCTTTTTTGTCCAATGACTACTGATATAGGTACAAGATACGATCAGCAGGCCATGCTACATTTAAAAACATCTGTGCGGCTAACCAAAAATATGTGTGTAATCACGTAAATACGTCAAAGTCAATTTAATTCATGGAATAGGTATAAACTGCCACCAGAAGTGACAAATGAGTCCCCTGGGTTTAGAGCTTTCTTTTGAAAAATAAGAATCATAATATAAAACGAAAGTAAAAAATAAAACATCACATATAACGTAGAACAAAATAAAATAAAAAATTCTGTGAACTTTTTGAGACATAAACTCATGATTTCAACCATCTATATACGGTGAGTAGTTTTACAAAACAGGGAACCTTGATGCGATGTTATGAGTTATTGGTCCATAACGTATCATCACAACGTCTATTAACATTTCCTCGAGCACACCGAGTAAACTGGTTACATATCCATATTTAAACTCTTGACGCCATTGGAAATTTGATAAATTTTTTCCATAAATATCGCTGTCAGATCACTCATCTTTACAAAACTATGATTTGCTGACCACACCATGAATTATGTTGATGATAATATTCCGAATGCAAAGGAAACGATGGTGTATTGTGACTGTGTACTAACCTGAAATTATTAGTTGAGATCTTTGTCCATACCTTCAGTTTGCGGTTTATCTCAGGAGTGTAATGTATGGTGAATCTCTAGGTGCAGTGGCGTAGTGTACTAACCTAAGTATTTTATAATCTCTTCATAATTCAGTTCTGTGGTGCTTAAAGCAAACACTAGAATTTGTAAACACCTAGTTTTTTACTGTGAAAAATGTAGGCTTATGATTCAACATATTTTGAGGATGATAATTTTGAACATTTTCATTATAAATGTGTACTTATGTTTTGCCAGCAATTATGTATAGTTGTTTTGGTTAACAAGTTCATTTTTCTATGGTTTATGGAAAGTGAGATATTATTTTGTTCATATGTATTGGTTTCCATTGAGTTTTTTTCTTTCTTCTGTATGTATATGCAAATATAGGTGTTTACTTGTATTTGATTCATTTGGTTTCCTTTTTCATGTATGTATAAATATTAATATATCACATAGATACATACTCGATTTTATTCTATCTATGCTGCGTAGTTGGTAAGTGCCTGGGTGATGCAAACCACTCACAATTTACCAAGATATTCTGATTATCAGACGATAGCAAACTATGTTGACACAGACTCAGCACTACTATGTGCTACCAACTACAGTCAACATGGCAATCAGCTGATTTGACTTTTACAATTCGCTCTTTGTAAGGAGTCTAGGAATGAGAACTATATTTTGCATTTTAGTAGCTGTCAGGTAGAACTTGTACCGTAACCAGTGTACTGCAAAAGTGCCTATGATCTAGGACGCTCTGCTTTTCCAAGTGTCTTGTTCCGAGTGCTTAGTTATCTCTTAGGTCAGTGAGGAGACTTATTCTGCCACATAATGCAGTACTCCCTCTTCAGCACCTGTGGTACACATGCAGCTGCCTTGCCCATCAATTGATGTGCAATGTGTCTATGAGATATTTCTATACCACATAATACTGTATTGACAGTATTCAAGATTAATCTGCATCTGGCGTACGTCTGCTTCAACTATCCTGTAGCAAACAATAGAATAATCTCTGCAGTGAAAGTCTTTACAGTGACTTATTTTTTGCGTTATAGATACCTGTAGACTTCTTAGGTGAAGGCACCTGCAATAGACAATTCTTCTTCAGAAAACTTACTGGATTTAGATAATGTATTAAATAATGGATCTGTTACGTTGTGAACATTGAACAAGTAGGACTTTAGTGAAGTTTGGCGCTGTGTTAATGGAAGATGTGCTACAAACTTAAAAAACATCTGTGTTGATAAATGATTCGTCATTTTTTGCACTGATTACTAATTAAGCTGTGAATCTCAGAATGTTTTTCACTATGTGGTTGTGCAGCCACACATAGAACTGTAGTACCCTGAGCACACAGTTTTAACAAATTCTATTTTTGTGAATTTAAGTATTGCTTTCACAATTTTTTCTGTTTTGCTACTTCCATGGAAAGCTATAAAAAATATAAAACCTTTTCTTCATAGGGCGCGGGTTGATGTAAGATGGATATTTTTTTGATGATGTTATTGGATGTGTTAATATCTGTAAAAGAAAATGACATATTTGAAGAGTTGTGGTCAGTGAAACATTCGTTAGGCAACAGTACCTGTTTTTACAATGGCAGAACTGTGAAATCGTAGAACCTTTGATATTTAGGTAGTGGGTAGCTGCGTTGTGCAGCAGGGGTATACGTTGTGGATTCAGTGTAATGCATGGACGCACTTTTGTTACTATGTGAGTTACAGGTTCATTACCAGGAAGAATGATGAGTCACAACAATGGTGGTTAGGATACAGACATAAAAAGGTTCTGAAATGAAGAACAAGGTATTATTTGATGAGGTAAAAACTTCATTTTTATTTTTGTATTGTTGGTCTACTTCATCCTCGTCACATTCGAGTTATTGATAATAACTCCTTGTATTGATCTTCTGAGTTAATTTACTGTACCATGGAAGCTATTACTTTAAATGAATTTTCATATTAGGGTCAATAATTGTTGTTTTGGTTGGTTCCTGCCTAACTGCAATTTCAGAACTTAAGGTTGAGCCGTGTGTTTCTTTGTAGATAGGTCTCAGCAGTATATTTTTTGGTATTGATGGGCTCTTGCTATGTTGTTGTCTGTTAGAACTACATTTAGCAGGTGAGATTCATAATAAGTCATTGTTTCGTTTCCTTTGCGCTATGTAAGTTCTGTCAGTTCCTTTATTTCACCAAGACCTCATGTCAGTGCTGAAACTTTCATGTTTCAGATTACATTCTTACACAACTCGACAATGTAGTTTTTTTATACAGTTAGGTTTATTTTCAAACAGTTAACTCTGACCAAGTCTACTGAGCGTGATATGATGGTTTCCTTATTTATTTGCTTATTGAGATCTATTTTCGCACACAGAACTCTTTTCAGTTTCGTTTAGTTTGATCTCAGTAGCACATTTAGGTTGTCAGTTCACATTGCCTGTTTGTACTACTATTTACGGTAACACACACACAAGTAAAGGCTACTCACTTACGTTACCTTATAGTCACCTCACCAGAAATAATTCTGCTCTTTCCATTTCACTTACTGACCTCCCCCACCCCTTTCCCCTCCCCCCTCCCCCTGCATCTAGATTGACCCTTAGAATTTCCCTATCCAAAAGCTTCTAAAATTCCACACCCAAATTCGTAGAGCGTTATCGTTCCGCTGGAGACCGGAACGGAGGACTAGTCCGAAATCTTTTGCGAATGGAGAGATTATCGTAACTTTTTTCCTGTTACAGACTATATGTTCTGTGGACACTCATTATTTGTCTTAGTGCACTGGTTTACATTCCCTGCATCCTCATATGTTACCGCTCAAGCGACAATATCATGGTGTCGTTTATAAACAGGACAATGGCATATATGTCAGAAAACTGAGTGTGTGATGTAGACGTGCTCCTGTGGCCAGCTAGAGGCCGGGTTCTGTCCCTGATAGAGCATTTTTTAAGACCACTGCGAGGTATCAGTTGAACATGTATCATATCCCAAAGGTGCTAAAAGATCTTAACCGAGTGACCTAATATAGTGAGCAGATCACTACCCTCGAGTTCCGACGGATACATAACTAAATTGAACGAAACAGGGGTGGCCCAATTGAACATAATATGTGGCTGCCACAACTCACATACATATAATGATGAAGGTTTCCATCAAGGTACTAAATGAAAAGTTCAAATAATTTCAAAACGGTACGAGTGTGTAAAATCATGTACGAAACGCCATGGTACAGTCGGATGGATTTGAGATAGAAATGCTATAAAATCGCCAATGACTGCTTAATAAGTTGACAGCCTACTGAAACGACTCGAAAAATACGCATCAGTTCTCTCGCTTAAAAGCATACAGAGTGCAGCTAGCTAATTGTACGCGTTAATTACAAAAAACTTAACTGTGATCTCCAATTAGTAACTTTGCAGTCCCCACATCATAACGTACGCACATGTGGCCCATGCTCACCACTGCTGATACAGCCCCGGCCTCTGTGATCGGCACTGAAGTGAGGACATCTCCGTGTGTTCTACTAAAGTGAAACTGTATTTCCCTGTAGATCTAGGACGAAGTGGCGTACTGTATCATGCACTGAGACGATGTGTCTTTGTCCTCCACAAAATATAGCCGATTCTTCCAGCGCCAGAGTGTCAATAGTCAATAGTAAACCCTTTCTGAATTCTGAACAAATGCTCTTCTCCTGACGAGACTGAAGCGGTTAAAAAGTATTGCTCAGTTCTGTCATGGAGTACAGAAGATGAAAGAACTTCTATGCCATCATACGTCGTTTTCACATTTTGCCCCATGAAAACAGCTGCACGTCTGCACTCACAAGTCTCTGGCACCATTACAAAATTATCATGAGCTAAGCATGACCTTACTTACAAAATTTAAACATCTACATCTGTGGCTGTGTCCCATGCTGAGTGAATCTTCCCCTCCCATATCATACCTTTTGTAAAGTGCATTGTTTAAGTTCCCCACACACTGGAAACGTACAACTGACTGGGCAGTGTTTATCTACCACCCCAAGCCTTGAGTCCTCGCATCTGTCGAAAAACAGCACCAATTTCCCAGCACATACTTGCCGAAATCCTAGATTTCAGCAGAAACGTTTTCATTGTCTGTATACTGTGCTCCCCTCGGAGCTTTTGTGGGTTCGCAGAGTTGGCTAGCCATCCCAAGTTGCAGGGAAACATTACAAGGACCCGTGACGTTACAGAATTAAAGGCTACATTACCAATTAGCTTAGCAATCGTTATAAGTTGTGTGCCTACATTCATGCACCTTACGTATCCTGATCTGAATACTGGATTACTAATAAGGATACAGATCCGTTTTGGATATACTGTTCTGTAACTCGTGATCGGACGGTATCTCCGTCCCACTATCTGTATCTAGGACATCAAGCACCAGTTAAACCCGTTTTGTACCAGATCGTCTCGGGAGAGGAGTCAGCGGGTTTTTGATCCCAATTTCAGTGCTTGCATGAAGACAAGAGGAGTTTAACTTCATAAGCCTACTGAGAAGTGGGCTCATATTGCCTTATAATTTGTAAATCTGACTAGCCTTTGTAAACACTAAAATAACAACGTTTAGTTTCTTGCTCCCCTTCTGGACGCTTCATTTTTTCGTTACGCCGTAATTGTAAAAAGAAAGAACAGGCTGTATCTTTTTCCCGTGAAACGGTAGAAACACGGAACTTTTGAGATCCTCCGACGTGTTCGATTAGGATACTTGGCTCTTATATTTCCCAAGTTCTTACGTTCTCGTGCTTTACTTTTCCAGTTAAATAAAACGCAGCCTCATCGGTCAATATTAAACGTGAAAGGAAACTCTTCTCCTCCATTTCCGCTCTCCGAGAGAATACACTGAAGTCTGTATGACGTTGCTTATTACCATAATGAAGGGCTTGTAGGTGGTGAATTCCTTATGGACAGAAACTCAAATGAGCCGGCCGGAGTCGCCGTGCAGTTCTAGGCGCTACTGTCTGGAACCGAGCGACCGCTACGGTCGCAGGTTCGAATCCTGCCTCGGACATGGATGTGTGTGATGTCCTTAGGTTAGTTACGTTTAATTAGTTGTAAGGTCTAGGCGACTGATGATCTCAGAAGTTAAGTCGCATAGTGCTCAGAGCCATTTGAATCAGCCAAACTCAAATGCCATCGCAAAACATGCCACACATACGCATGACAAAAGAGTAATTATTGGCTGAGGACTACATGAAAAATTGTATGTCTTGAACAAATACTGACGCTCAGCTTGTGGATTTCCCCTTACGAACGAGTAAACAACCAGCGTCTTGAAACTTCGGGTATCATCACAGAATGCGCCGCTCGACGCCTATTTGCGACGTAAATTTTCCTGAAAATTACAAGAAAGCGTTAAAAAAATATTTTAACGAAATAAGCATTCATAGAAAGAAATCTTGTTTTAGATGATAATATTCAAATTCTAAGTTAATGAAGTGTAAGTTATGACACATATTTTGATACTATGATTTACTCTTAATAAAATATGTTCTGAAATAATTGAAAATGAATTTTTATAACTTCGGACTGGAAATACAAGTGAACAGTTTCATTTTGCTGACTACGTATTAAGATCTACATTTTATCCCATTACATTTAGATAGCAAAATTTTTTTTAAAGAAATACTCTGGGAGAAACTAAATTCACCAAATAATCCAGAAAAAGCTGGAAGTTACAACTTCCCTAAGTAATTTAATGTGTTAAATTTGAAATAAATTCATGGCCCAGTAGGTTTTTGATGACAAAAATAATGAAACTGAAATTACACACCCACAGAACGAGCATGTCGATATATCAGGTGTGTGACGTTTGAAGCTGCGCATATGGAATGTAGAAGCAAGTTCAGCGACACTTAGCTCTTACTCCAGCGGAGAAAATATGTAGAAGAAGTCAAGTTGCACTCTATTAAGAAAACCTCTAGGGGGAAAAGTGTGTCGCACATTGTAGCCGATATTAAATTTCACTCTAATTTCAATTTTCCTCCTTTTTTTAAGGAAATAATAAAAGGAAAGTGGATAACTGTGAACAGCAGTACGCTCTTGTGCGCAGTAGGCTGTTATTAAGTTGGCAGCAATTACGTGGCGCAGTGTGCGGGGCACTTGGCTAGGCCTCTCGGGTTTCGCGTAATACACTCAGCGTGAGCTCGACGTCCCCGCGGCCGGGAGCGGGCAGCCGGCTCGGCGGCAAGTGTTCCGCGCTGTGGAGGGGACGGCACTGGCACAGTGGTGGGGGTGGGAGTGACGGCGACTCCACGGGCGCCTCGTGCGCTGGACGCAGCCTGCTCGCTCCTAAATGAGAGTAATACGGGAAAAACTGTCGACAGGCGCCCAGAACCCTCAACCAGACAAAAAAGCTCCTCTCTGCACAAAGGCATTACTGTTTCTACCCAGATATCTCGGAAAGAACCTGAAAAATGATACTGCTATGATCTCAACCGCTGAGGAAAACGTGAATTCAATACTTACCAAGGTGTAGTTAATACTCTGAGATGAATTTCGTAATAGTGGCATATAAGGATCATAAGAAGTAAATACAAAGATGTACTGTTTCTACCCAGAAATTTCGGAAAGAACCTGAAAAATGATACTGCTATGATCTCAACTGCTGAGGAAACCGCGAATTCAAAACTTACCGATGTGTGGTTAATACACTGAGATGAATTTCGTAATAGTGGCATATAAGGATCATAACAAGGAAATACAAAGATGTAGTAAATGAAGCAGGCGAAAGGGAATACAGAGGTATAAGAAGCTGATTGACAGGAACTGTAAAATTGCGAAACAAGAACGTCTAGAGGACAAATATTAGGGTTTAGAATGAGGCAGGCGAACTACTCTCATCCTTCAAGAAGAAAGTAATGACGCCAATACCAAAGAAAGTAGGTGCTGACGCATGTGAATATTCCCTACCTATCATTTTAACACCTGATGGCTGCAAAATATTAGCACGAGCTATATACAGATCCATGGAAAAACTGGTAGAAACCGACCTCGGGGAAGACCAGTTTGTATTCTGCAGAAATGTAGGAACTAGCGAGGCAATAATGACCCTACGACTTCTCTTAGAAGACAGGATGATGAAGAAAGGCTAATCTACGTCTATACTGTTTGTAGACATAGAGAAAGCTTTTGACAGTGTTGATTAAAGAATTCTATTTCACATTCTGAGTATGGCTAGCATAAAATTCAGTGAGCGAAAGGCTTTTTACAACGTGTACAGAAACCAGACTGCAATTAAAAGAGTCGAAAGCTATGAAAGGGAAGCAGTGGTTGACAAGGGTATGAGACAAGATTGTATGTAGCCTATACCTGATGTCATTCAATCTGTAGACTGCGCAAGCATTAAATGAAACCAAAGCAAAATTTCGAGTAAGAATTAAAGTCCACGGAGAAGAAATTAAAATTTTTAAGTATACCGATGACGTTGTAATTCTGTCAGAGACACCGAAGGGCTAGCGAAATCAGTTAAACGGAATAGACAGTGTCTTGAAAGGAGGATATAAGATTAACATCAACAAAAGCAAAACAGAGATAATAGAATGTAGTCGAATTAAATTAGGTGATGTTAAGAGACTTAGATTACAAAACAGTAGACTTAAAGTAGTAGATAAGTTTTGCTATCCGGGCAGGAAAATAACTAATGATGGCCGAAGTAGTAGGGATATAAAATGTTGAAGAGAAATTTGTATCAACAAATATAGATTTAAGGGTCAGGAAGACTCTCTTGAAAGCTTGTGAACGGCATTTAGCCACCTGTGGAAGTGAGACACGGTAAATTGACACAATACATTGTAAGACATCGATTGATCACTAGTTTAGCACTGGATGGAGGAGTGGGGTGTAAAAATCGTAGTGGGAGACAAAGACCATATATCAAGCAAATTCAGAAGGGTTTAGGCTCCAGTAGTTATTCGGAGATGAACCGCTTGCACAGGATAGGTTAGCATGGGAGCTGCATGAAACGTGTCTTCGGACTGAGGACCACAACAACAAGCAACAAGGAATGTTTGCATAACACGGTCAGACACGTAAACTAACTCATTCCCTTAACATGCGTGATTTTGTGTATTATTTCCCTTGATCTCTTTTGGTTCAAAATTTGATGAAGAACTAAGGCTGGAGAAGGAACGTATGTGAAACATATTTACCATGTTCGGAAGTGAAGATTTCATAATAGCCAAATTAAATTGCGAAGTCCCTTTCGCGGGTAATTTTAAATTATGTGTACTAATTTCTGATTTGTCACTTCGCTTCCCCAACGCCTTTTTAAATTAAACTATATCGCCTATATAATGCTCGTAGGTGTGCAAGAAGGTAACGTGTCTTAAGTCTTGAAAGTCGCTTTGGGTTTGCTGCCAGATCCTAAAACGAACTTGACTCGATATTTCGGCAATCCAACTGGTCGTTGTCTTCATGGAGAATGCAGCTTCCGCTGATGAGCCCCGCTGAGAACTGACGACAGGCTGAAAATCGACGTCCTGTATAGACCAACCTCATACAAGGCTACAAAAGCCGGAAAAATCGGCAGTAGCAGAACGCTGCTTAAATTAGGCACACGGTATTTGCCAACATTTCCGGTTTTTGGAACAGTGTCTGCAAAGAGGCAATTGAAATTGAGTTGGTGGATAACTTAATCAACAGAGACAATGGGTTTCGTCTTAGCAATGAATGTTCTTCGGTGCGGCCCTGAGTGCAATATATCGTTGCCGCCAGTGCTCTACTAAGGGCGGCGTCACTTCCCTGTCTTGGAGGGCAGCATCCGTGATGGGCGGCGCATGCGCCGTGTACTGAACGGTGGCCTGTATAGGACGTCGACTTATAGCCTGGCGTCAGTTTTCAGCGGAACTCATCAGCAAAAGCAGCATTCTCCACAAAGATGGCGACCAGTTGGATCGCCGAAATAGCGAGTTCAGTTGATTAGAGGATCCAGCAACAAACCCGAAGAGACTTTAAAGGCTTTTTACGCCGGAAAAGCCAGTTCGGAGAAGAAAAGCCGAGAGCAGAACCGTGTTAAGCTAGAAGGCCCTACGATAAGGGATGGACTGGAAACCCACGTCGGCAGCCTACCGCTAACACTACCACCCGCACGTTTTAGCGTGAGACTTTTTCGCGTCTCTGTTACGTCAAGGACCACCCCCCAGCCCATGTTAAAAGCTAGAGCCCTCCAAAAAACAGTATAGATCTTACGATAACGCTAAAAGGACCACACCAGCTGCAGGTTTTAGCGTGAGACTTTTTCGCGTCTCTGTTATGTTGCAAACTTAAAATGAGTCTGAAGTGTTTTAAGTCAAAACTGTAAAATCATTTCAAATAACACAAACGTTATTAACATTCTACATATTTATTCTCCTATATTGATATCAGAAAGAGATTTAGCATTGGTCGTCGAAGTAGCAATCTTTATTTCAGTTGAAAATCGATTTCAATTACTACGTGACCATCATCAGTGCTAATATTAGACCCCAGTGAACACGCACATTTTTTTTTTTTTTTGTCATCAGTCTACTAACTGGTTTGATGCGGCCCGCCACGAATTCCTTTCCTGTGCTAACCTCTTCATCTCAGAGCAGCACTTGCAACCTACGTCCTCAATTATTTGCTTGACGTATTCCAATCTCTGTTTTCCTCTACAGTTTTTGCCCTCTACAGTTCCCTCTAGTACCATGGAAGACATTCCCTCATGTCTTAGCAGATGTACTATCATCCAGTCCCTTCTCCTTATCAGTGTATTCCACATATTCCTTTCCTCTCCGATTCTGCGTAGAACCTCCTCATTCCTTACCTTATCAGTCCACCTAATTTTCAACATTCGTCTATAGCACCACATCTCAGGTGCTTCGATTCTCTTCTGTTCCGGTTTTCCCACAGTCCATGTTTCACTACCATACAATGCTGAACTCCAGACGTACATCCTCAGAAATTTCTTCCTCAAATTAAGGCCGGTATTTGATATTAGTAGACTTCTCTTGGCCAGAAATGCCTTTTTTGCCATAGCCAGTCTGCTTTTGATGTCATCCTTGCTCCGTCCGTCATTGATTCTTTTACTGCCTAGGTAGCAGAATTCCTTAACTTCATTGACTTCGTGAC
Organism: Schistocerca gregaria; assembly: GCF_023897955.1. NCBI lineage: Eukaryota > Metazoa > Arthropoda > Insecta > Orthoptera > Acrididae > Schistocerca > Schistocerca gregaria. The sequence continues at coordinate 430,355,969 of NC_064920.1, read as the reverse complement.
CATCAATCCTGATGTTAAGTTTCTCGCTGTTTTCATTTCTACTACTTCTCATTACCTTCGTCTTTCTCCGATTTACTCTCAAACCATACTTTGTACTCATTACACTGTTCATTGCGTTCAGCAGATCATTTAATTCTTCTTAACTTTCACTCAGGATAGCAATGTCATCAGCGAATCGTATCATTGATATCCTTTCACCTCGTATTTTAAATCCACTCCTGAACGTTTCATCATTGCTTCCTCGATGTAGTGATGAAGAGTAGGGACGAAAGGCTACAGCCTTGTCTTACTCCCTTCTTAATACGAGCACTTCATTCTTGATCGACCACTCTTATTATTCCCTCTTGGTTGTTGTACATATTGTATATGACACGTCTCTCCCTATAGCTTTTTTCAGTATCTCGAACAGCTTGCACCATTTTATATTGTCGAACGGTTTTTCCAGGTCGACAAATCCTATGAACGTGTCTTGATTTTTCTTTAGCCTTGCTTCCATTATTAGCCGTAACGTCAGAATTGCCTCTCTCGTGCCTTTACTTTTCCTAAAGCCAAACTGATCGTCACCTAGCGCATGATCAATTTTCTTTTCCATTCTTCTGTATATTATTCTTGTAAGCAGTTTCGATGCATGAGCTGTTAAGCTGATTGTGCGATAATTCCCGCACTTGTCAGCTCTTGCCGTCTTCGGAATTGTGTGGAAGATGTTTTTCCGAAAGTCAGATGGTATGTCGCCAGACTCATATATTCTACACACCAACGTGAATAGTCGTTTTCTTGCCACTTCCCCTAAAGATTTCACATCAGACAAATCTCCACCCTCATAGAGGCTTTCAATGTATTCTTTCCAACTATCTGCTCTCTCCTCTGCATTTACCAGTGGAATTCCCGTTGCACTCTTAATGTTACCACCGTTGCTTTTAATGTCACCAAAGGTTGTTTTGACTTTCCTGTATGCTGAGTCTGTCCTTCAGACTATCATATCTTTTCGATGTCTTCACATTTTTCCTGCAGCCATTTCGTCTTAGCTTCCCAGCACTTCCTATTTATTTCATTGCTCAGCGACTTGTATTTCTGTATTCCTGATTTTCCTCCTTTCATCAATCAACTGAAGTATTTCTTCTGTTACCCATGGTTTCTTCGCACCTACCTTCTTTGTACCTATGTTTTCCTTCCCAACTTCTGTGATGGCCATTCTTAGAGATGGCCATTCCTCTTCAACTGTACTGCCTACTGCGCTATTCTTTATTGCTGTATTTATAGAGTTAGAGAACTTCAAACTTATCTCGTCATTCCTTAGAACTCCCGTATCCCACTTCTTTGCGTATTGATTCTTCCTGACTAATGTCTTGAACTTCAGCCTACTCTTCATCACTAATATATTGTGATCTGAGTCTATATCTGCTCCTGGGTACGCCTTACAATCCAGTATGTAATTTCGTAATCTCTGTCTGACCATGATGTAATCTAATTGAAATCTTCCCTTGTCTCCCGGCCTTTTCCAAGTATACCTCCTCCTCTTGTGATTCTTGAACAGGGTATTCCCTATTACTAGCTGAAACTTGTTACAGAACTCAATTAGTCTTCCACCTCTTTCATTCCTTGTCCCAAGCCCATATTCTCCTGTAACCTTTTCTTCTACTCCTTCCCCTACAACTGTATTCCAGTCGCCCAAGACTATTGGATTTTCGTCTCCCTTTACATACTGCATTACCCTTTCAATATCTTCATACACTTTCTCTATCTGTTCATCTTCAGCTTGCGACGTCGGCATGTATACCTGAACTATGGTTGTCGGTGTTGGTCTGCTGTCGATTCTGATTAGAACAACCCGGTCACTGAACTGTTCACAGTAACACACCCTCTGCCCTACCTTCCTATTCATAACGAATCCTACACCTGTTCTACCATTTTCTGTTGCTGTTGATATTACCCGATACTCATCTGACCAGAAATATTTGTCTTCCTTCCACTTCACTTCACTGACCCCTACTTTATCTAGATTGAGCCTCTGCATTTGCCTTTTCAGATTTTCTAGTTTCCCTACCATGTTCAAGCTTCTGACATTCCACGCTCCGACTCGTAGAACGTTATCCTTTCGTTGATTATTCAATCCTTTTCTCATGGTAACCTCCCCGTTGGCAGTCCCCTCCCGGAGATCCGAATGGGGGACTATTCCGGAATCTTTTGCCAATGGAGAGATCATCATGACACTTCTTCAACTACAGGCCACATGTCCTGTGGATACACGTTACGTGTCTTTAATGCAGCGGTTTCCATTGCCTTCTGCATCCTCATGTCGTTGATCATTGCTGAATCTTCCGCCTTTATGGGCAATTTCCCACCCCTAGGACAAGAGAGTGCCCTGAACCTCTATCCGCTCCTCCGCCCTCTTTGACAAGGCCGTTGGCAGAATGAGGCTGATTTCTTATGCCGGAAGTCTTCGGCCGCCAATGCTGATTATTTATCAAAATTTAGGCAGTGGTGGGGATCGAACCCGGGACCAAATACGTTTTGATTATGAATTAAAGACGCTACCCCTAGACCACTCGCACGTACAAGCAGCAAAATTGCATCATGTTCACATATTAATGACGAGTACTTGTCAGGCTGCAGGTACAACATCGAATTGAACCAGAAATAAATACACTAATGGTCATTAAAATTGCTGCACCAAGAAGGAATACAGATGATAAACGGGTATTCATTGGACAAATATATTATGCTAGACCTGACATGAAATTACATTTTCACGCAATTTGGGGGCATAGATCCTGAGAAACCAGTACTCAGAACAACCACCTGTGGCCGTAATAACGCCCTTGATAGGACTGGGCATTGAGTCAAACAGAGCTTGGATGGTGTGTGCAGGTACATTTGCCCATGCAGCTTCAACACGATACCACAGTTCATCAAGAGTAGTGACTTGCGTATTGGGACGAGCCAGTTGCTCGGCCACCATTGACCAGACGTTTCCAATTGGTAAGATATCTGGAGAATGAGCTGGCCAGGGCAGCAGTTGAACATTTTATGTATCCAGAAAGGCGTGTACAGAACCTGCAACATGCGGTCGTGCATTATCCTGCTGAAATATAGGGTTTTGCAGGGATCGAATGAAGGGTACAGCTACGAGGCGTAACACATCTGAAATGTAACGTCCACTGTTCAAAGTTCCGCCATGAGAACAAGAGGTGACCGAGACGTGTTACCAGTGACGCCCCATATTATCACGCAGGGTAATACGCCAGTATGGCGATGACGAACACACGCTTCCAATGTGCGTTCACCGAGACCATCATGTTCCTGTAAACAGAACCTGGATTAATCCAAAAAATGACATTTTGCCATTCCTGCACCCAGGTTCATTGTTGAGTACTCTATCGCAGGCGCTCCTATCTGTGGTGCAGCGTCAAGGTTAACCGCAGCCATGGTATCCGAGCTGATAGTCCATGTTGATGCAAACGTCGTCGAACTGATGGTTGTAGTATTGTAAAGATGGGGTTCTGTTGACTCAGGTATCGAGACGTTGCTGCACGATCCGTTACAGCCATGCGGATAAGATGCCTGTCATCTCGACTGCTAGTGATCCGAGGTCGTTGGGATCCAGCACGGCGTTCCGTATTACCCTCCTGAACCCACCGACTCCATATTGTGCTAACAGTCATTGGATCTCGATCAACGCGAGCAGCAATGTCGCGATACGATAAACCGATGGACCTCCTTTAGGTATAAACGTTTGTGTGAAGGTAGCGGTGCGCGGAACCCCTGATTAAATTCCCATTTATTCTTCTTGCCTATATATTTATGTCTCAACGCAGTTGAGGAACACCTATCTGCCAACGGGAGACCAATTTTTTGATACCGACGGTATTCGATGTTTGACTTGGTTGATGACGGCAGCGCTTCACCTCTGCACTCACCGCTTCATATCTATAAAGTGAACTCTTGGAAGATGTTCTTTAAGGTTTGAAAATAGATGATAGTCGGAGCTGGGACAAGTCGGGACTGTATGGAATATGGTCGAAAACAGTGAATATAAGGAATCGGATTGTTGTAGATTTTGCGGCGTTGCTGTGTGGACAGGTATTCTGAAGATGAACTCCTTGATTTCGAAACTCGGTTACAGCACACTGTTCATCACACATCGATATAGTTACGTTGTTCATTATCACGTTACACGCTTTGTAGCCCTGTAGCGGCGGAGCTCTGTAAATATACAGATATGAAGAATAAAGCTGCAGAATGTTCACAGCGTTTGTTTTATTATAAACGTTAAAGAGTTTTCGCATACAATATTCAAAGTCATTATTTTTCAGTCATCCTGGTAATTTATTGAGAATTAATAAGAGGTTGTAAAACACTGAAGCCCCTTCTGCGGCTTAGAAAGGAGCACCCATTACACTACTCCCTGCCCCGAACGTGCCTAAAGCAAAGAATTCACTTTCTGTCTTAACAATCATAGTATGGACTAGGCGTCAAAGGAGTAATGGTCACTTCAAGCGATATGAGAGGAACGATCATTTGAAGCACAATACTTCGTACGGACGTATGCCCTATTCCGAATGGTTCCCGAGATAGAACACATTTAATGTACATTGTTATTTATTTTCTGCTTTATGTATTACACTGTCATGTTCACGCATGTGACAACAGTTAGTAAACCTTACGACATGCTTTTCACAAAACATCGATTGAATAAATGTTACCACATTCGCGTCTAGGGGCTATCGTAGACGTCACATTATTTATACTGTATAGCGCTTTCGTGCAGTCTTGGGAGTATATGTTGTTTTGCTTGAGAAATGCCTCTACACGCTCCGTAATGAGGGTAGCAGCGTCCATGATACGACCGAGCAGTTCATCTCGTGTATTGACGTCTCGTTTGTACACTTCAGAGTTCATCCTGACCCATCAATAAAAATGTAATGGCACAAGTTCTGTCGGGTTTGTGACTACTTATCTGTACTACCACGACCAGCCTAACGTTGTGGGTAAGTGTGGCTGAGACATTTCTTAACACGTCCGATAAAATGTGATGGGGCTGGGAGTACACTGCAGTCCGCGTGGCCAAAGGAACGTCGTCAAGGTGTTCAACGACCGAATTTTCCAAATAAAGAAAAGATCCCAAGCTGTATCTAAGTGCAGACCCAAGAAACGTGTGCACAGACATCCAGCATGCAAGTGCTGAGTTGCTTTCCTTGTCAGAGTGAGCGTACAAATTAGGTTTGAAACTTAATCTGTCTAGAAGACAAGCAGACCTAGTCGCTCATAAAAGCTTCAAAACCCTCAATACAGAAAATCTCTTCCACCGTTAATTCTAAACGGTATACAAATAATCTTTCCTTCTTCTGCAAAGAACTTGGGAATATTGGTGGACCATCATCTAGACTGGACTGTACACATACTACCAGTCTGTAAGAAGGTGTCGGCGTCACTTAACTCACTACAGAAATTTAAAAAAGTGTTGCCCTTCGAGCTTAAAAAGAAGCTTTAGAGTCACGTATACACTGTATACCTATTTATGGTGATACTGTTCTCCAATGACTTTCATACGAAAGCTCAGGCAGTGTGGAACCTTCGAAGAATGCTTGTGCACGATAAATTTGTATCTTTCTCTCTTTTTACCATATCAATATTGCCTGCAAACAGTTATCAGGGCTACGTCTCCGTAAGCGCAGTGATTGTCACGTCGTCGTCCGTTGTGACCCAGCGGTTCTAGGCGCTTCAGTCCGGTACCGCGCTGCTGCTACAGTCGCAGGTTCGAATCCTGCCTCGAGCATGGATGTGTGTGATGTCCTGAGGTTAGTTAGGTTATAGTAGTTCTAACTCTAGGGGACTGATGTCCTCAGATGTTAAGTCCCATAGTGCTTAGAGCAATTTGAACCATTTTTTTTACTGTCAAGTACTATGTTTGCTCTATCCTCTTCTCAATTACTGCACTCTCTCTTATTTACCTTCAACGTTTACGCCACTATCGTAACAGCACAGGAGAAACACCAGCTCGCAACACCGTTAAATCCACTCTGTAGCATACTCTCTAAATCATTCTCCATGTCAGGAACTCAACTCTGGAGCAATCTTCCACAAAATATCTAAGAAACAAAATCCCTTCCCACCTTCAAATGACAGACAATGGCCCATCTTCTATCACAATAGACACCTATCCCATACACATATCCGCAGCTTAGTCTCGGAAACTGACATTCCCCAGCCCCACCCCCTTTTGGCAGCATAGCTATTTGTATCTTATTGTTTCCTATCTTCTACTGTCAGAGTCATCTCAGTCTTCTCCTTCATCTACGTTCTTCTCACTCTCGATGTCTGTAATCATACTGAAATGCACCACAATAATTTATATAACTTATCATATTATTATTATTATTATTATCGTTATCATCATTAGTTTATTATCATTAGTTCAATTATAACTTTTATCACTACTATAATTGTTAATATCATTATAACTCTTATAACTGAACCTTTTTGTGAAATCTTTAGTATGTATCGTTCCTGGTCAGATGTAAGAGAGGGCATAAGGCCCTCATCTGATCGGCTTAAATTAGCAAATAAATAAATTAATAATTCTATCCCGTCTTGCGCTATTCTAAATGACTGGACCTATCAACATGTTAGAGATGATACCGTACCAATCCTTGATAGAGAAGCGAACTCTGAATCTGGTTTCCACTGTATTGGACGGATTTCCTTGTGAACATTATTGAGCAATTGTGTTTTGTTACTTTCTTTCCGCATAAAAGTGGATTTATCGATATTAACGGAAGCAAATGAGCGTTTTAATTTAACCAGTGAGAAAATTCGAGTGACTTGAGGCTAATGTGACGGTTGCAGACAAGCTACATGTGGATAGAGTACAAGTTTTCCGCATGTAACGTCCAGCATACACGTGTTCGTGGGAGATTTATACGTACAGAAAGTCACCATGTGCTGGTAGTAGGACTACGTTCCCAAATGTCACCAAACCGCTGCTGTTCGAACACAAAACATTTTGAAAAAAGAAATGTGGTAACTTGGAAGAATATCTATTTTCCGCAATGCGCTGAAAACTTTGCTAAAAACAGGAATTTGACGTGTGGGAAAGAGCCGAGAGCATTCTTTGACAACACAGCAGTACTACCACTGAAGAAGCCGTAAGCATACACCTTATCTACACATCATCATTCGTGCAGATATGTGGCATTTTAGCTAGTGCGTGAACACAGTTAACCGATGCTTCTCTCTGATACACTCTCAATCCCTCGTACCACTTCACTCACAACACACAATGTATAACTGCGCATTCGAAGGGCTATTTTAATGGGAGAAGACATGCCGAGTGAAGAGGTTGAAAGTAACTACGTAGTTTGAGCTACACGAAAACGTCAGAGAGGCTGGGTGGTGACCACACGTACGTCTGCGGCATTACCCGAAAAACAAATGTACGCTCTATTCTAGCTCCAGAACCATTCCGAACAGGGCATATATGCATGTGAAGAGTACTTCTAATGAACGTACCTCTCATATCCCTGAATAAGGACCAATCCTCCCCCGACACACTGTACATTAAGAACGAAAGGTGACAGCACAGTCGACCACTTACACATCTGAATATGAATATTTTCACGAAGGCCCACAAATATATTAACGAAGAAAGTCACTGACCGAAAAGGATAAAAAGGCACTGAAATAGAGGCAAAAGTGCCTGAAAACGAGAATTCATTATGGGACCAATAAGGAAAACCACACGAGAGAGCACAAGAAATAAAACCCGTGATTGACGGTGAGCGAGAAAGATATTATTGACAGCACTTCTTACTAGAACGGTGACAAGCAGGCGTCTATGCTAGTGGTGAAATCGTAACTGAGTGTGGCCACTGATTTTCCGAACAATCAGATAGTGGGCAACACTAGCGATCAACATTGTTGATAACTGTTTACTTCGACTAATCAGCGATCTGCAAGTATAACCGGCCATGCTGGTGCCTGCAGCCTGACGCTTAAACACTAGGACAAAGAGGACTAAGAAATGTCTGTACCACACACGGAAACTTGTCCTGACAGCAAAAGGTACCTGGTCTAAGAGAGACAGTTATCTACCTGTGGCGATTATTTAACACTTCGGCATTCAAAGAAAACGACGGACTGCGTCGAGGGTTCTAATGTTCATAGCCAACCTACCTGTGCACATCTGCACAGATATGGGTTGACACTCACTAACTTCTTCTAACGGCCAGAACAGTCTCAGGTGCGCCTCTATGTTGTATTCATGCGTAAAGGACTGTTAAAATAGCACAAGGGGCTCCCTTACAACGGAAAATTGCAACGTGGTTAAATTACGAAGTCTCAATCACTTGTAATTGCGCAGTACGTTTATAATGGAGCAACGATGCTCTCTGTTCTGTATATCTCCCGCGTACTTATTAAATTATAGTCAAAATTAATATATTTCAGGTCTTACAGACTTGTTAATATCTAATGCTATGCTGAAAGTTCTTGTTAATATCTAACCTGGAAATTGTGGAATAACAAGGAACACGATTTTGCCTTTTCTCCAAGAATGAAAAAAATATTTTTTCGCTTGTTTTTATTTCAGTATACACTCACCTAACTTTAGTGTTTCTCGGTTTAAATCCTATAGACTAGTCACATGACTTTATCATCAGACGCAAAGTGACTGCATAGACAGATAAAAACAATTCATTAAAAATTGTTCATTTGATACCCTGGAATTCGTAGCAGCTGGGTCCTCACCTTTTTCAGTGGCTATCGAAGCTACAAGATTAATAACAGACGATTTTCTGCACTCCCCAGATGGAGCACTGAAGTAAACTGTGAAACTTATTTCTATTGCACGACGAAAATAATTGTTATGTAGAATGTAAGATCACTATTTAAATTGAGAAAGTCGAAAACAGTGTGCATTAACCCCAGACTAACAGCTCGTAATTAGATGATGGTGTGTCCAACAGAACGGGAAACAGGTTTCTTTACGTATTAGTTATATTGCTTTTTAAATCAGGTAATGTACGGTTAATGGATGACAACAATTTTTTAATGCTCCTCTTTACGACAGCTGATGTGAAATGCGGTTTCTTATTGCTTTTTCTGTATTACATTAGAATTTTATGACGAATAGGACTGTGTTTCACTGTAGTAACAGTTGTGTAACTGCTATAACGAAATTTCTGAGGAGGAACTCTTCCGAAATGCCATTCATGGGCACCTTCTAAGCACAGAATTTTGAAAGTGTAAAATAACAGAGTCGATTATGGCTATTCATGTCTAATCCAGGTAAGTTTATTGGGAAATTTCGCTCTTCTATAGTAGCGAAATCTATGCAATATGGCGAAGCTAAAAACACTCTCGTAGAATACTTAAGAAAAATAACACATTAAATTGTGTAAATGAACGAATATAATTAAGTCAGACTTATCTTGAGAGTTTCTTTTTAAGAATTAGCTGTAGTAGTGGTTTACATTGACAGTTGCAGTGCTTGGATTGTGTGACAGGTTGTTTGAGAAACTGCGTCTTTTGCAAACAGAGCCGAAACAGATAATAATCTGAATGAATAATTTCCAAGAAAGTGTATTGAGTCGCCTAGTAAAGAAAACCAAATTATATCTATATGAAGTTCAAAAATCCTAATATTTTGTTTCTTACTTCTTTAATTTTCTAGCACAAATTTTGACAAAATATTAACTGATTCCTGGTCGAATGAAAGGAAGATAGGTAATAATTTCTTTTTCTCTTTTTGCTTACCTGTGTCAATGAATAACACTCGTGCAACTGGTCCCAGGAAACTGCTACTGCTATTGAAAGGAAAATGTTAATTTGCTTATATATAGATACATCAACAACCAGAACCACTTGGTGGTTAACATTGTAAGTACTGTGCGTGGTGCAAAATGGTTCAAATGGCTCTGAGCACTATGCGACTTAAGTACTGAGGTTATCAGTCGCCTAGAACTTATAACTAATTAAACCTAACTAACCTGAGGACATCTCACACATCCATGCCCGAGGCAGGATTCGAACCTGCGACCGTAGAGGTCGTGTTTGTGCGTGTTTTGTCACGTTATCTTAACAAGTGTGGATCTTTGAGTACACATTCTTCCCGCCTTTCCGGATGATGCATCACTACGCCTGAGAGTGAAAGTGTAGTTGGCACTTGTTGGCACTAAGAGTCATTTCAGCAGAAGGACGATCTAAATTCACTGAGGTTTACTATCACGTGTTGATAAACATGGATGTATCACTTTTATCGTGTTCACTCTGACCTGGCCACAAGCTACTGGTTTCGGTTTATGAAGACATTTAAAATCGCTTGTGTATGCAAGATTCATAAAGAGGAAATCCTTCAGTTACAGTTCTCAAGGGAACGTATGAAACAACTGAGGGCCCTTCTGGAATTTTGGAGAGATTGCTACAGTCAATAGTCCGACTCTTTCACGGATTTGTCACAGTAGCTGGGAGATAATTTCCCCTATTTTGGTCAATCACAAAGGTTTTGGAATTTGTATGTTGAGGTTACACATTTGTACACATATAAGTGACAGGCCTGATATTTCGTTCAATGTTTCGATAAGAATGGTTTATTTTGCCCAATGGAGATATTTCTTTCCTTACAAGAGCTACTACGGTTTCTCTTTATTTAGGGAAGCCCTGTTTCGAAACACACAACTCCAGTTCCAGTTGCACGTCATTGTATGTCACCATGCTCAATGATAATGTCAGACCTTCAACTCTAAACAACCTGAAAGGGAACCTCTGCTGAAAATCTACTTCTGAAGTGAATTTGAGATTCCTAGGTCAAGTTAAATATACAGTGGTGCACTTGAAAATGAAACTGTGTGGTTCGAGACCGGTTTTAAATATAAGATACGATTGTCATATATTTATATTTTTTCACCCTTATGTTCCTTTTGGATTTCCTGAACACCGTATCAGAATCGCTATGTGCTCTTTACAAAGCATTTTTCGCCACATAAAGCACATTATAAATTAGTTATGAACTCATTTAATTTTTAATTACGTGAATTATCGTGTCACTTCGGCTTAATTACATTAGTCAACTGAATTATTTTATTACATTTTTCTGTATGCATCGAGTGTCGTCTGCATATTTGATTGCCCACGCTGTAGCCGCAAGCACAGAATGCCGACGATGTCTTCATAGCATGTCGCGCACAACCCGCATGTACATCTCCTGAATCTACACTCCTCATACAACGTTTTGGTATGTGGAGTCGAGTACTTGATACACTATTTAACTTTTCCACCCCCTCCTCATCCCCCATCCTATTCAAGTCACGAATTGAGTGCTGGAAGAACGATTGTTGATAAGCCATCGTGTTAGCTCCAATCTCTCAAATTTTACTTTGATGTTATTGCGTGAAATGTACTTATAAGTAACTAATATCACGCTGTTCTTCTTTGCGTATCCTCTGCCTACTATATCTGTGATTTCTAGTAATGGTCTCAGTCTGAGGATCAGTATACCTGTATAGGTAGGCCAAATGAAAAACTTTTTAGCTGTCTGCTTTTTGAAGATTCTGCTAAGGAATCTCATACTCACATTTCTCATAGCTGCGATTTTATATGGTTCTTCCACATTAAGACACATCGTATGCGTACTTTCAAATAGTTGATGGGTATGTTTGCTTCTTGTGACTGTTCCACAAACGTGTAGTTGTACACTGAGGTGACAAAGTTTATGGGATACCTTCTAATATCGTGTCGGTTCTCCATTTGAGCGGCATAGTGAAGCATCTCGACTTGTCATGGATTCAACAAGTCGTTGGAAGTCCCCTGTAAAAATATTGAGCTGTCCTGCCTGTACAGACGTCCATAATTGTGAAAGTGTTGGGGTGCAGGATTTTGTGCACGAACTGACGTCTCCATGTCCCATAAATGTCCGATGGGTCTCATGCCGGGCAATCTGTTCAGCCAAATCATTCACTCGAAAAGCCGAGAATGTTCTTCAAACCAATCACGAACAACTACAACTCGGTGACATGGTGCTTTGGCATCTATCAAAATTCCATTGTTATTCACGAACAGGAAGCCCACGGACGGCTGCAAATGGTCTCCAACTAATCATTGCCAGTCAATGATCGGTTCCGTTGCACCAGAGGACCCAGTACATTCCCTGTGAACACAGCCCACATCATAACGGAGCCACCAGAAGCTTGCACAGTGCCTTGTTGACAACTTGGCTCTATTGCTTCGTGAATTCTTATCAGCTGAAATCGGGACTTACCTGACCAGGCCTCATTTTCCCATCGTCTGAGGTCCTACCAATATCGTCACGAGCCCAAGAGAAGGGCTAAGGGCGATGTTGTGCTTTTAGCAAACACACTTGCGTCAGTCGTCTGCTGCCTCAGCCCATTAAGCTAAATTTCTCCGCGCTGTCCTAAGGGACACGTTCGTCGTATGTCCCACATTGATTTCTATAGCTATTTCAAGCAGTGTTGCTTATCAGTCAGTACTGACAACTCTACACAACCGCTACTGCTTTCGGTCGTTGAAAAATGAAATGATCGTATGGCATATCTGGCCGGAAGGCCCCATTCGGGTTCGGCAGCCAATAGCAAATTTTAATTTAGACAATGCCACATTGGGCGACGTCTGTGTCGATAATGTGGGTAACACAACACCTAGATCACAAGCGTAGAAAATCTCCAATCTGACCTGCAATCAACCCAGGCCCGCATGGAAAGAAAGCACTTTACCACTCAGCTAAGCAGGCTGACTTTCGGTCGTTACGACACTGAATCTCTGGTTACTGAATTCATTTACAGCTTCCAAAATAGCATGGCTTTGGGACAAGTTCCAACTATCAAATCGCTTTCAAGGTCTGTTAAATCACGTCGTAAGGCTTTAATCACGTTGGAAACCTTCTCACACGAATCACCTCAGTACAAATGACAACTCCGCCTATGCACTACCATTTTGTAATTTTTATATGTACCGCCATCGCGTTCTGTGTATTTGCACATCACTATCTCATGACATACCACAGCAGTGTACAGTGATCTGTCTTTTCGCCAACTCAGGTGCAATGCTTTAGTTTGTTTCATCTGAGGTCGAGTTAGCAATCCCTGCATTGAACCACTGTCCATGTCTCCACTTTCGTACGTGAATGATACATACACAATAGCGTTAAATGTAACTATCTATCTACTTAACAAACAATATTCTTAAGACAGGATTCAAGTAAAGTAAAAGGAACTATCGTTGAAATAAAAAAGTAACCCTTTCGACAGTTAACTATTAGCGTATTAAGTCAAAAAACACAATCACCATTGTTTCTATTAACAAACTACTCGCCTTCCAGTTAATTTAGTAACAACAGCATAAACTATAAGTACACTCCTGGAAATTGAAATAAGAACACCGTCAGTTCATTGTCCCAGGAAGGGGAAACTTTATTGACACATTCCTGGGGTCAGATTCATCACATGATCACACTGAGAGAACCACAGGCACATAGACACAGGCAACAGAGCATGCACAATGTCGGCACTAGTACAGTGTATATCCACCTTTCGCAGCAATGCAGGCTGCTATTCTCCCATGGAGACGATCGTAGAGATGCTGGATGTAGTCCTGTGGAACGGCTTGCCATGCCATTTCCAACTGGCGCCTCAGTTGTACCAGCGTTCGTGCTGGACGTGCAGACCGCGTGAGACGACGCTTCATCCAGTCCCAAACATGCTCAATGGGGGACAGATCCGGAGATCTTGCTGGCCAGGGTAGTTGACTTACACCTTCTAGAGCACGTTGGGTGGCACGGGATACATGCGGACTTGCATTGTCCTGTTGGAACAGCAAGTTCCCTTGCCGGTCTAGGAATGGTAGAACCATGGGTTCGATGACGGTTTGGATGTACCGTGCACTATTCAGTGTCCCCTAGACGGTCACCAGAGGTGTACTGCCAGTGTAGGAGATCGCTCTCCACACCATGATGCCGGGTGTTGGCCCTGTGTGCCTCGGTCGTATGCAGTCCTGATTGTGGCGCTCACCTGCACGGCGCCAAACACGCATACGACCATCATTGGCACCAAGGCAGAAGCGACTCTCATCGCTGAAGACGACACGTCTCCATTCGTCCCTCCATCCACGCCTATCGCGACACCACTGGAGGCGGGCTGCACGATGTTGGGGCGTGAGCGGAAGACAGCCTAACGGTGTGCGGGACGGTAGCCCAGCTTCATGGAGACGGTTGCGAATGGTCCTCGCCGATACCCCAGGAGCAACAATGTCCCTAATTTGCTGGGAAGTGGCGGTGCGGTCCCCTACGGCACTGCGTAGGATCCTACGGTCTTGGCTTGCATCCGTGCGTCGCTGCGGTCCGGTCCCAGGTCGACGGGCACGTGCACCTTCCGCCGACCACTGGCGACAACATCGATGTACTGCGGAGACCTCACGCCCCACGTCTTGAGCAATTCGGCGGTACGTCCACCCGGCCTCCCGCATGCCCACTACACGCCCTCCCTCAAAGTCCGTCAACTGCACATACGGTTCACGTCCACGCTGTTGCTGCATGCTACCAGTGTTAAAGACTGCCACGGCAAACTGGCTGACACTGACGGCGGCGGTGCACAAATGCTGCGCAGCTAGCGCCATTCGACGGCCAACACCGCGGTTCCTGGTGTGTCCGCTGTGCTGTGCATGTGATCATTGCTTGTACAGCCCTCTCGCAGTGTCCGGAGCAAGTATGGTGGGTCTGACACACCAGTGTCAATGTGTTCTTTTTTCCATTTCCAGGAGTGTATTTTGCCAAGTAATGAACAGTGCGCTTGGGAACATGTTGCAGATTTGCTTCCACAGTATATTCATGTGTCATATTAATTCGATAGACCAAATAGGTCATGTTGTGCACCTTATGGAACCACTCTTCAAATAAGATGGTGCAAATACTGCTGCGGTATATATCTGATTGGTAATATCTTTCATCATGCCCACAGTTCACATAAGATGAATTATTACTGCAATCGCATTAATTATCTTCTCCCTCAGCACCAGTGTTATCATAAAATATCAAAATGTTGAAGACCATACTAATGCATGAACTCGCTAACCACTGCTAACTGGGTCCATCCATCCTCTGCAAACTGTCTGCCATACTCCTTGTTCTAAAGATACAGTGCTCCAAAAAATAAAACAAGAACACTCTGTTATCCTACAATACACTTATACACACGTCAAAAAAGGTGTTGCGTCTCTCCCGTTCCCAGAACTCGTGAAGATAGACGTAGACTATGGATATCACAGACAAAGTCCCTTTGACTGTTCACAGATGTCACTAAACCCGTCCAACGACGTAAACAACCATGCATGAGGAGCTCCTATTAGACGGAGGGGTCCGACAGCCGATCAGTTCCATTCATTCCACGAGAAAGAAGGTACACAGCTCATGTTGTCTGTAGTTCAACCAAGCCTAGACGGTCAATACGGCAGTTCGATCGAGTCCCCATTGTTATTTTGTGGCAGGAAGGCTCTCAACAAGTGTTCAGGCATCTCGGAGTGAACCAAAGAGATGTTGTTCGGACATGGAGGAGATACAGCGAGACAGGAACTGTCGGTGATATGCCTCGCTCTGACCGCCCAAGGGCTACTACTGCAGTGGATGACCGTTATCTATGAACTGTGCTCGGACGAATCCTGAAAGCAACGCCACCATGTCGAATAATGCTTTTCATGCAGCCATAACACGTCGTGTTACAACTCAAACTGTGCCCAATAGGCTGCATGATGAGGTACTTCACTCCCGACGTACTTGGCGAGGTCCATCTTTGCAACCACGAAACCATGCAGAGCGGTACAGATGGGCCCAACCACATGCCGAATGAACCGCACTTCACCGATGATTGTCGCATATGCCTTCAACCAGACAATCGTCGGGAACGTTTTTGGTAGCAATTCACTCAGGCTTAACGCCTTAGACACACTGTCCAGCAAGTGCAGTAATATGAAGGTTTCCTGCTGTTTTTGGATGGCATTATGTGGTGCCGACGTACGACGCTGGTGGTAATGGAAGACGCCGTAACCGCTGTATGATACGTCAATGCCATCGTCCGACCAATAGTGCAACCATATCGGCAGCATATTGGCGAGGCATTCGTCTTCATGGACAGGCTTAATTGCTTCCCAGTTTCGTTAGCGGAACCACTCTTGTCAATATATAAAAAAAATATTGCTGTAAGTATAACTGTACAGCTGGAGAATAACATGTTCCATTTTTAACTACGATATACTTTTACAATCGTCTTATAACATCTCTGTACCTATATAAAATAATCATTAAAAATTAAGTGATGAGCGAAAACATGACCACTGCCCACCGCGAAACTGGCTGTTTCCTGATGGTGTTTGTGGGGCGTGACGCCGTAACAAAAGTATGTAAGAGGAGCAGAAATATATCGTGTTCTTCCTAGCGAAGATATGAGTGCACATGAGGGAATCAGTTGAGATAAGGTCCTTTGACAAAGGTTAGATTACTATTGAGCAGAGCCTGTGAACGAATACCTCGAAAACTTCTGTCGTGGATGTCTACACAATGAGGTGGACGGCCAATGAAACTATCACCAGACGCTAAATGGTTGGACGTCCACGGCTCCTCACAGAACGTGGGGCTCGGACGCTTGCGTGTTCTGTAAGGTAAGATAGGTAGTGATCTATGGCATCTCTTCCGGAAGGGCACAACGCTGGCCCACGCAGAAGGGCTTCGGAGCATTCCGTTTCACGTAAACTGCCAAACAAGGGGCTGCTCAGCAGACTAGCCCTACGTGTTCACATGTTGACCCAACGACATCGACAGTTACGATTGAAGTGGGCGTGGAACCATCGGGATTCGACCGTCGATGAATGGAAAAGTGTCGGCTCATCGGATGAATCACGTTTCTGCTACAAGAGGTCGATGGTAGTCTCCATAATCCCCACCATCGACATGAACGGCTGCTTGAAACGTGCAGCGCACCAAGGACGCAGGCTGGTGGGAGCAGTGTTATACTGTGGGACCTGTCGTGGTAATCGAAGACACGCTAACAGCTGCGAATCACCTGCGTCACTCCATGCTTGATACCTCCCCCTACGGCGATGTCATCTTTCAGCAGTATAATTGTCCGTATCTCGAGATAGAAACGTGCTTCGATAGTTTTTGGAGGATTGTAGTGAAGTCGAGTTGATGTCCCGTTGACCAAATTCGCCTGATGTCAATACTATGGAACACGTTTTGGTCGCTATCGAACGCCATCACCGCGTACACAGATCAGTAGTAGCCCCTTGTTTGCACGAATTACATAATCTGTACGTAGACGTCCAATGAATGGCACATACCTCCAAAAACTTGCCAATAAACTGTAGGATCCCTGATAGGCAAAATCAGTGATGCATTCGGTTCCAAATACGGACAAACAAGCTAGTAAGCATGTAGTCATAATGTTGTGGCTCTTTAGTGTACATCAGATATTGACAATACAAATGTAAACCTCTACCTTGTGACCGCCGTCCCCTGTCAACAACGTGTCTATTGCTGACATCATTCTCGACGATTTTTTTTTTTTTATGACAGCTGATAAAACGGCCACAGTGCCTGAATCCAAAGTTGGGGCACGACAACAGTTCGGTAGGTACTTAATCCAGATACTCGTAATTGTTTTGTGGTGGTGGAGAAACAGCCCCATATGGCATCAGCCTTTGTTCATAAAACAATGCTATTACTACAATTGGACGTCAAAAGCACAGGGGAAGATCTCATGTACTTTTGTTGCATCGCGGTATATACCAAGACAAGAAAGATGTACGCTGATAAACATGTGACTGAGTACATGCCAACTACCGAAAGGCCAGGTAGATGTCGAATGTTTTTTTTTTTTTCTTTACTGATACGTCTGCCATCGTCCCTCATACGGTACACGAACTAGTCGAACAATATATCAATATATGCAGCAGTTCTGTTGCCTATAACACTCCACAAGCGAGCCTTTTCAAGCCATGTTGAGTAAAAGTACTTAAAGTGGCTTGTTATGGTTTCAGCGAATAGCGGCTTTGGAATGTCGTTTCCCAGTTCTGCACATTTAACTTCATGCACTTCTGTATGTGACATGAGGGCGACTTAGTAGGTTTAAGGTGGTTCATCTTGTGCAGTCATAAAGTATCGACTGCACACCGATCAGCGGAGCGCAGCGAAACGGTATCAACAGTTCACTGACCCGCGCACCAATGGAAAGAGCTGATTTAACGAGCTGCCCATCACTGTTCGACCAAGTTCGGTGGCAGACTTCGAGAGTATGAGTACATTTATGAAGACCATACATATAGCCTTCGTTTTGCTCGTGGTAATAGTGGACAGTAACAGCTTGTAGAAGGCAGAATCCACACAAGTTAAGTTTCATATACATTAAATAAAGCGTTACATTAATCTTAAAGTTTTTTACAGACGATTTTGGATTCCTGATATCGGCCGTCGCATATTATTCCCTCCTTGTTTGTGTCGGATCTGACTGCCACAGTAGCCGACACAACACCGTTAGCAGTAAGTCAGTCATTGTTAAGGATCTTATTCACCCCATACCCAACTGAGTTACATGTTGAAGCAAGCATCTGGGATTAAGCACAACATGATGTCAGACGTAACTGAGTTTTGTGGAAACCTCGGTTCCTTGAAGAAGAGTGACAGTGCACAGGATCTTTAATTCCGAATGTTATTTATGTCATTTCTTGCAGATAAACCCCTTACAGCAATATCTTTTCTCTTGAATGGTATTCGTTCAAATGGATAGTGTACACGGCTCGTCGCTGTCTTCCTGTCTGGTGGTGTTACAAGCTGTGTGCTTGCCTACGTTTGAGATATTAAAACGCGGAAATTTCTTTTGAAATCGTCGGTAGCAAACTCTTGAACTACAAAAATTTGCTACAAAAAATACCACAATACGTCTATATCATACCATCGTAATAATGTAAATAGAATTACGAATGTCGCGTCATAAATGAGGTCATAATTTTCTTAACCGATTGAGGGAAATCATGGGGAACATAAATCAGGAATTTCAGTAATCGTTGTCCCGAATGGGTTTCTAGAGCCTTACCAGTCCCCATTCTTGCTAGCTTCCAGTTAAATAAATGTCGCATAAAAATCAACAATTAACCTTTTTTCATTCAACTGGAGCTCGGTACTAAATCACAGTAGAAAAGACAGTCGTGAAGGAACAACGTTTTCGCAGAAATGCGCAACGGGATGGAGATCAATGCTCAGCGAACTGAATGAGTGGATTTTTTTATCGTATCCAATCAGCGGGCTGAATACGGAGGTACAAGTAAAGGAACTATAAGCAATAGTACGATCCTGTGACTTCAATAACTAGGTGGTACTTCTACACGAAACGAAAAGAATAATGTTTTCAGTCAGCTGTATCATTTCTATTTCATTTGAACACAGCGTCTTATGATCAATGAAAAGCTTCTGGTTTAATATAGTTTCAGAAAGACATTCATTTTGACGTTACTAGATTTTTCTGTTGTTTCGAAAACGGCACCAAACAAAAATGAGAGATTTATAAGAGCACGGACGTGAACTGCGTAATATGTGAAAACTCTTATGTCTTTTATGCTATTCAGAACATGTGTCCTCCCAAGAAATACATCGCGCAGCACTTAAAAATGTTTTCATGCCTACATCGATGCCAATAGCTTCTGTATCTACCCGAGCTACTGGTAAAACAGATAAAGTGGTAGACTTGCTGTCAGGTGTAGTATTTAGGTACGGACGTGTGTTTCAGTTGTTTACATTCCGTGCTGGCAGTAAGGAAACACAAAGGAAGTGCTATAAATAAGAATTATACTATGACAGTTTAATCAGTACTGTCAAGCCGAATATGTATAAAAGATTCTGTCTTTCCTAAAAAGTGAAATCATGTCAAGGAAACATTACAAGGTATTGAGTTCTGGGATGTTATATTCACCTTAATGAAGAGCAGGAACTTACGGAAGTTGGAAGTGAGAAAAGAAATACTGGAGTTAAAAAATGGTTCAAATGGCTCTGAGCACTATGGGACTTAACTCTGACGTCATCAGTCGCCTAGAACCTAGAACTACTTAAACCTAACTAACCCAAGGACAGTACACACATCCATGCACGAGGCAGGATTCAACCTGCGACCGTAGAGGTTGCGCGGTTCTAGACTGTAGCGCCTAGAACCGCTCGGTCACTGGAATTAAAGGCTAATATTTATCGCTTTATACAGCTTTCATGTCTGGAAAGAAATTTCTCTAATCATTAATCTTTATAATGTTTTTTCCTATTTGCGACCAAATTCGAAGGCCGAAAGCTTCATCTTCAAGCTCCGTGTAGTTGGACGAATGTATAATACAGTACCCGCGCTTGTTGTTACTGCATGAATGGAAATCTCCTCTTGCGAACATTTCATTAAGTGGAATACGTTTTTTTGTGTGTGCCTGGTGCCTTCATGTCCAACAATGGCTCTTACTTGGTATCCTGCACGACTCCCGGCGACGTTATCTCTTCTGACGTCTACTTGCGCCACAACGAAACGTGGTATTTGCAACTCACATTTTTAGAAAACGTTATTCTTTTACTTCTCATAATTGCGTATTGATAACATAACTTATAGGTGTACGAAATGATATAATGATTTTATTTCAATATATTAAGATACAGATTTCGGTTATGTAGATTCCTTCACGTTTGTTTATCTTCGAAGAGCGCGTAAGAGCCAACCCCTCTTCTATTACCTCTCTTTCTGATCTAACTGTCTTTTTATGTTTTTACCTTCATGTGTCCATTTTCACTTTATATTCCATCTTCTTCATTAATATGCTTTATCTTCATACTCTTCCATATTTATGTTTGATCGCAGGTGATCATTATGTATTCAGCTAAACCGGCAATGTGAAGCGCTCTATGATTCTAACTATTTTTCTTGCCATCCTGAGCTCATTGTTTGCCTGCCTCCAAAAAACATCTTAAGGATTTGCTCTGTGTTATTATTCCCCCGAACATGAAATGCTAACTTCCCTAGTTCCTTAGGTCTTATTCTGTAATGTTATTAGTAGTTATTTTATCTGTGTTTCTTATCCATTGAAAGTATTTTGCGAATTTTAATTAATTAGTCTATCTACAAAATCGCAAACCTTTTAAATTCAGGAAACGCTAGCCTCTGTTTTATAGCTTGTATTTGTAGCATTCCCTTCATGTACCTGCTTTGCTCATCCTCTCTTTCTCATGTGTTTATTATTAATTAAGGTGGGAGAGAAAGCTGAACTGTAATACACACTGCTTCTATCTGTCCATTCGGATTCTGACATGATGTTTGATATATATATTAGGAAACTGAAAGAAGTGAAAGAATATCTTAGACGCCTTGACTAAGCAGTTCGTGTTGGCACAGGAAACTCTGCCACTAGTGATGGTTTCGTTTCTTTTACACCCAAAGATTGTGACGGTTGTAAAATATACTTTTGTTACTTGTAATTACTGTTCCAAGCTTTGGTAACAATATTTTCGTCCTGGTGCTGATACAGGTTGTTGTTATCAAACATTCACTTTCACAATACAGAATTAACGACGGAAGAGTACACACACACACACACACACACACACACACACACATTTTCAAATGTCTCTCCACACTCGTAATTGCCATCATTTTAATGTTTCTAGTGAATCCATCAAACTTCATACAGCATGTCAGAATCATGAGTCCGACATGATGTTTGATGGATATATTAGGACACAGGGAGATGGCGACTATTATGCGTGTGGGGAAAGATTTGAAAATGTCATAAAATTGTCATAAGGTGATGGTATTAAATGCTACACCGAATTAGCAAATGAAGTGACGAACAAGAAAGATGAAAGCTCCCAGGAACGTAAAACTGAATACAGAAAATTCTTCACAATTTTTCAGAACATTCACTTTCGTGATTATGAGTTGGGTATGGAAGTAAAACAGGCCTGTCTTTTTCAACAGTGTTTAACCGAAGGAGTGTCCAATAATACCTGAAAATACATGACGTAACCTCTCGGGAAAGACGGGTTGTAACTAGTATGAAGCACGATAACGTTATTTCTGTGACTATTGCAATCTCAGTATTTTTCTGTCTGTACGAATGCGTAAGCCTGATAAAGTATATGTAATGAACATGATCATCGTTCCAATGGTATTAAGAAACAAATAAAGAAAAGATACAAAATGAAATACATATTATTTCTTTTTGATACCTCACTAGTTTCAGATGCGCTATTAGACATTTTTTAGTACACAACTCTCCGAGCTAAACAGCAATTGTAATCGCTACTAGGGTTCTATTTAATGTTGTCGTGGTGGTGAGTACGTTTTACTGTAAAACGTACGAAAATGTAGCAGCAAGAATAACAGCATTATTTGAAAGAAATAAATAATCTCTGATAACTCTTATTTATGTGCTGCTGAACCCGATGACAATAAGATTCAATGATTCTTTATCTGACATTAAAATATATGCACCAAAGAATTAATATATCACACCGCAACCTCTACCCATAGCAACACTAGTGTAATAAATACTTTTATTTAAAGTCACTGGTAAAATATTCTGAGAAAAATCTGTCTTACCACCAGCCATAAAATTCTTTCGTTTGCGTAAAGTCAAATATTGTTCTACTGAATGTTATTTTCACTTTTGCAATAACAAAAATAATAAATTACTGTGGGTTCTTGTCCTTGGAGTTCAAATATTGTCATAACGATCGAAAGAATTAGTATCGTATTATCTCTGTAGTTTAAAATTGAAGCCCCATACGCTCACGTAATGATGGCAAACAAAGCACAGTCTGAACTGTTGCGGACACAAATCATAAAAAATTCGTAGCTGGTTATTTAGTTACCAATATAAGTCCGTACTCTAGAATTCCATTTCATAAATTGTACGTTATATTTTTCTTTTCATTACTTACGACTACCTTTTACAAAATTTAAAAGTAAAGACATCAGCTTA